>NC_133406.1:182590000-183840000 GCF_049350105.2 Macaca mulatta
GTACTTTACTCACATCCTTCCTAGTTTCAGAGGGCCTTAAAGTAGTTCATAATCCTACCTTCAAAAAAAAAATCAACAGAAAATAAAATCAACAAAAGAAAAGAAGTTCTTCTTTCTGTAAACGTGTTCTGTGGGAGGGACAAGATATCACCCAAGAAAATGAGTTAGATGATATGAACATTTTAATTGCCATGATGTCCTTTGCATCAGTTTGCTTAGCTTTGAGAAAAGAAGTTAGTTACATCCAATTGGATATTTGATGTACACTAGGAAGAATATTTATCTTTATTTAGTTTAAGAAAATTCAAAATTCCCAGGCTTTTCTTGAGTGTCAAAATGGAAAACTTACTTAACAGAAGAAACCAAAACTTATTCTGTCTCCTGGTATCTACCACAGGACTTGACATATAACATGGACTCAACTCAATAAAGCCTTGCTGAATACAGGAAGGTGCCTGCATTTATTCTGTGCCGGTTATGTGCCCATGTACCTTAACAGGCCTGTTTCGATAAATAAGGTCGTTTAATAACCTTAATACCCTGAAAATTTTAGAATCCATTTTCAGATAAATAACAGAAGCGCCAAAAAAAAAAAAAAAAATTGATTATCTTGCCCAAATCCCTAATTACCAGGGAGCAGAGCTGCAATTTGGACCCATAATGTATTTTGTTCCAAAGCTTGCATCTTTATGCTGTGTGAAGGGATAGGAGAATAAAGGGAAAAAAGAGAAGGAACAAAGGGGAAAAAGAAAAAAGAGAGAAAAAGGGAGAGAGAGGAGGCAAGAGAAGGATGGAGATAAAAACAAAGATGCAAGGGAAGAAAGGGGTGAGTGAGTATGGAATTCTACCTCTTTCAGCACATAGTCTAAAAATAAAGATAAAGAGAAGGGTCAAAGCTTTCGTGGAAAAAAGTATTCCTGGCAATTTGGAGAGACAGTTTTTAAAACGACAGGTTAGGAATTCATCTACTGTCGAAGGCCTGGCTCTCAGAAGTTCCCCCAGGATGGTTTCTTCTCTTGCCACCTCATTATCGCCGGGAACAATCTGCATGGCCAGTAATGAGAGGATCTTAATGCCGGCAGTCTCAGGGGTGGGTAATGGCTCTGCTCGCGGAGTTGGGGTCACAGGTTCAGGCCTGGATGCTGTGGAGAGAGCTGCGCGGAGCTACAGACCGTCCCCCTGGACTGGCAGTCCATTAGCCCTTACCCCCTCAGCATGGCAGTAATGAGTAGGTGAGGCCCACTCCACAGCCCCTGCCAGCAGGCCTGTCGGAGTGTGGGTGTGGCCTCCCAGTGCCAAGTGCTTCCCGCTGTCAGCCCTGACCAACCTGCTATCCTTGCAGTGCTGTAGGCCAGCCCGCAGGATAGGGTTTGTCGGGATTCGGGATACTCTCAAATTCTGCTCCTAACAACAATGCAATTAACTAGGGAGCCAGATAATTTAAGCTTTATATTCATAAACTATAATATTTATATAGATTCCAATTGTATGTTTTCATCTGTAAGCCCATTCTGTATAGTAGAAAAAAACAGGTTTTCTAGTCAGAGTTCTAATCCTAGCATCCCTCTATTAGCTATGTGACCTTGGGCATATTAGCTCATTTCTATGAATCTTGATTTTCTCACATGTCATGAGGAATATTAATAATACCAGCCTTATTGGTTTGTTCAGATTATTATTATAAATTTGTTATTAATAACTAACATTAACATTGAGTACTGTGTGTTGGATTCTGTGATAAGTGCTTTTATACATATGATTCTGAATCCTCTGAACTCTACATGTAAACTCTACTCTTATCTCTAATTGGCAGATGTAGAAACAGGGTAAGACTAAGTTTGTACGTGTCAGAACTGGGATCTGAAGTCTGGTCTCCCTGACAAACTTTGTAACCTTAACCACTATGCTATACTGAAATTATGAATTTAACACCCAGAGTAAAAGCCTGATATGCAGTACATTGTCAATAATTATATTAGTTGTTTCTCCTCTCCTTTTCTCTTTGTCTAATATAACAGGAGACACTCAGAAAACAGAAATCTGTCTAGGTATTTGAAACAGGGAAGATTCAATACAGGAGATGGTTGCATACAAGATGGAAGAGCTAAGAAGTGAAAAGAGAATATTGAGACAAGGTAGAGAGCAGCAATAGGAGGAAGCCACTGTAACCCCCAGGCTAGAGGAATAGGGGGAAAAGGTGGTACCACCAAATCCCAGAGACATAGTCACCTTCAGAAGCTAGAAGCACAGAGGAGCCCTGGAGTAGATGCTACCATTTCTGGAGATGCAATCCCAAACCAGGAAAGCCAAGGGTAAAAATACCCCATCCCTCTTCCCTCCTCCTGGTCTCCAATTTCCCACAGCCTCAAATGAGTAATACATACTCAGAAACTCAAAAAGAAGGAAGCTAAGGAAATGTTTCCCGTAAATTTTTCAAAGACAGACAGAAGGGATCTGAGATTAAATATACAGGTAATTGACACATCTGCAATGTTATAAAGTAGGTAAGTTGTGGTGAGCACAGTGGCTCACGCCTGTAATCCCAGCACTTTGGGAAGTTGAGACGGGCGGATCACGAGGTCAAGAGTTCAAGGCCAGCCTGGCCAACATGGTGAAACCCCATCTCTACTAAGCATACAAAAATTAGCCAGGTGTAGTGGCGTGTGCCTATAATCCCAGCTACTCGGGAGGCTGAGGCAGGAGAATCGCTTGAACTTGGGAGGCGGAGGTTGCAGTGAGCCAAGATCGTGCCACTGCACTTAAGCCCGGGCGACAGAGCAAGACTCTGTCTTTAAAAAAAAAAAGGTGGGTTGTTATTGTCCTCTCTGTTTGACTCTGTCAAGTATTCATTTCATGGCACAATAGTGATCTCATTTTATAGATGAGAAAAGACCAGACATTAACTACTACTCCCAGAGCCCCAAAGAGGAAGTGAGTATTACTTCTGTGAGATTCACAGAAGGCTTTAGAGTAGGAGTGACTGTGAGGACATCATGGGTCATGGGTGAAGAGAGTTTTGTCAGATGGATCAGATTGAAAAAGCACTGCAAGCAGTGGAAATAGAAGAGGTAAAGGTATCAATCCATATATTGAAGGGTTTGGGCTATACTGTCTTTGAAGTTTCTCCAACTCCAACTTTTTTAAAACTTGAAATTCTGCTAGAAGTGAAAGAAATATATTATCCAAATTGTTTTTTATGGTACCTAAAGGCATTCGTTTTCTAATATGAAATTGTAACACTTGACCCGTTTACGTAGGTTCTGTGATGTACCTTTCATGTTGATAAAGAAATTAGTACATAGATAGAGCTAATGTCACTAACAAGATCGGCTCAAAAGGGACAGAGAATTTTGGTCTCTTATCTGCCTTCTTACTACCTTGTGTTAGCAGTTTGGAAAGAGGAGCACAACGGCTATACATTAATATTTTGGTGATTCATTCCTTCTGGAATATATTGTCAGGACATTTGATCTGCATGTATTTCCTTTATACACTCCTTTGTACTAAACTTGATGGATAAACTTTTCTACTGATGTACACACCACATTTCAGCTGTTAGCATGCAACACGTTTGCTCTTAGAATCTTTACCTCTAGCTTCTCCTGGTTCCAATCCATCACCGCACAGTGTAGTAAGTAGACTGCTCATTTTGAAATGCAAATCTGATTGTTATAATGCCTCCCCCAAGCCTCACTTAAAATCTGTCTGTGGTGTCCCTTGCCTTCAAGATAAATCTAAGCTCCTCTAATACCTTTGCTCCTTCCTAAGTCTCTCAGTACTCCCTGCCTTAAACTCTGAGTTTCAGATTTGTTGAATTACTGACTATGCTATCTTATGCTTCCATGTGAATAGTTTTTGCACATGCTGTTCCCCCTAGAGTATCCTTTCCCAACTTCTGTCCCAAGCAATATCTATTTCTTCCTAAGGGGATTTCACCCTGCCCCCACCTCCCTCCTTTTCCTTTGTGTTTTCAATGCGCCATGAACATATTGCCAGTATGGAACTATTGCTCAGTATGTGTAGTTTTGGCTGTGTACAACCTGCTTGAAAGGCTGGCATATAGTAGAAACTTAATAACTGGCAGCTCTGGGGGTTTGTTGTTGTTACTTTTATTCATTGCTATGTTCCTAGTGTCTAACAGCATCTGATACACAGTAGATATCAAATAAAGGTTTGTTGAATATCCTAAGAGTTGGAGGTTCAAATAGAGAAGTAAAACTAAACAGTTTTAAAGCCTCTATTTATTAAATGTGGTACCATTAAAAGATTGTCTTTAAATCATACCTGCTTCAGAAGGTCCAGTAGGAACTTGCTTCCACAGATACAAAATCCAGTCGTGGTTTTGTCAGAAGTAAGTATACATTAAATAAGCCAGATCCTCTTTGTGCATGGCTATGTGCTTTTATTCATTTCCTTTGCTCTTTAACCCAACAGCTAGCCACCTGAGACAGGGCTCTAGCTTATTAAGCAAAATTATTCCCAGAATGGAGCTGACCCGGCCAGAGACGTTTGATAAGGAAGAGACTTGGCAGATAAGGATGGATATTTGTGGCTTCTACTATTTATGAATCATCCAAAGTCCAAACCATGCAGACACTTAAACTGGGAGGTTAGTGTGGGGGACAAGCCCTTTCTTAGCAGATATGCATGGCCTATCACCCAGCAATCAGGGATTGGCACTATTTTGTGGCTCTGACTCTGGGAGTGGCTAGTTGATCAAAGCATTCTTTCTCAGCCAGCCCTGATGCAGCCTCCTAATCCTTCCTAGTTTAGAGCACACAGGAAGCCAATGCTAATTCTAGCTTGCTAGAGGAATATGAGCTGCCAAGCTCAAGGCATTGTCAAGGAGGCCCTTCCTTGAGGGTGGTGTGGGGTAGTGTTTAAGGACCTGCACTCTGCAGCCAGACTGACATGGAATCTCCACTGTATACTCTTGACACTTGTTAGCTGTATGAGCTTAGGCAGGTTACTGTACCCCACAATGTTCTAGGTTCTGCAACTGTAACACAGGGATGGTAATAAGAGGATCCTGGGTGCCAGGGTCTTTAAATGAGAGTATATAGGCATTAATGCTCAGAGTTGTGACTGAAACACAATACACACTGTGTAAGTCTGGCTCTTATGAGACAGCCCACAATCATATGCTGAAGGCCTAGTATATTCCAAGTGTTTTTCTAGATGCTATGTACAGAAACATAGAGATGAAAAGATGTGGCTCCAGCATTCATAATCTCAGCCTAGAAGAGATTAGAGACAAGTAAGCCAATCATTGTGATATAGCGCAATAATCTGACAACTATAATTTGCAGGCTTGCATAAGATTATGTGAGAGCTCAGAGGGCCTGGGTTCCTGGGTCTGCTCAATAGGAAGACATTAAAGGCTTCACAAATGAGGAGACACTGGAACTAACTCTTAAGGAGGAGTGGGGTTTGGAAAAAAGATTAGTAGGAGAGTATATTTCAGATAGGCAGCAATGCACTTGCCAAGATGCAGAGCTAGAGACCAGTGTGGTGTTTAGGGAATTGTAATGTATCCAGGGGGTGATGCATAGGTCTGATGAAGCAGGAACAGGTGAGGTTGAGGAATTCGGCCAAGAGCCAATCCCCAGGGGTCCCAGATGCAACTTTTAGGAGGTTGGACATAATTCTGTAGTTAATTAGGACTCTCTGACAGTTGTGAGATTCAGGAAAAGAAGAGAGAATTGAGGTAGATGCCTTTTGTTGCACGTTGTGCTGTTATGTTTATTTTGAAGAGAAAACATGTATATGAATACATCAGAAACTAAGCTTTCTTGAGATCGACATTAGACTTCAGTTTCTGGACATTCAAATAGGATAGTATGAGCTAATTCTATTTAGACATGTGGTATATTTTTAACTCTATGATTCCTCTGTCCAATGTTCTCAATCCACAGGAAACTCATTTAGCCTGAAGATTCTGAACCAATTACACAGTTTTATAAGGTCAAAATAAAAATTGGGAGTCATTTTATTTTTATCTGTACTGGTAGAAATTACAGAATCAAACTGCTTTAATGAGAAAAAACACTAGGATGAGAAAAGTGAAAATAGAAGTGTCAGCACCATCAGAGATTTCTGCTGCGTCTTGGATGCCGGCAGATGAGACCAGGGTTGGGCTGTGAAGTCCTTTGACAACCCCGTCTATATCCCTGAACAAGTTGCCAGGGCTTCAAGAGGGATAGACATGAAACACAACATCCTTCCACTCTTATTAAGATTTAATCATGCTTTCAACAGGATTGCAATGTTATTAAATTAGATTTTTTTTTCTTCCTTAAAAAGGGATTTAACTTTTGCTTTCCTGACATCATAATCAACATGGAACAGATGCAAAGGGGAATTAGGTGACCACTGGTAATATGGACCTATACTTAACATGTAGCATGTGAAGTTATTAAAATGGAAATTAATTCCCTTTATTACTATCATGCCCTATCAATTAATTTGGTTGGAGATGCTTATGAATATGCAATCATTCCTCCCTGCTGCCCACCCCTTATTCTATGTGTGTGGAAAGCACTGGTGAAGCAATAGGTAAAATTTTATATATTTTTTGCTAGTTTTGCTAGCACTCTTCCTCTTCGCTTCCTAACAATAATGGATTAATATTGATAACTAATAGTCATTGAAATTTTCCCATGTGCCAAGCACTTTTGTAAGCACTTCATATTTATTGTTTTATTCAATCTCGACAATAAATTATTAAGATGGGTACTTTTGTTATCCCTGTAGAAAGAAGAGAAATATGGGACAGAAAAAGGTGAGGAAATCTTTTCTAGGTGGCCCAGGCATTCTGACCGCTGTACTCTTCACTACTGGGCCACACTGCCTCTTACTGGCTCCAGGTGCAAGGACTTGGGGAGAGGCCAGAGTCTCAGATGTCAAACTCCTATAGGCTGAAAAAGAGTGTGGCAGACCTGGGATGGAACAGAAGGCTCTGAGAGGGGGGCAAGTATTTTAAAATATAGGTTTTGTTATTATTTTGGCATGGCAAGGCCAACAGATCACGAGATGACTCCCATTGAAAAGATAGCTTGTTACACTCACAGACCCCAAGACAAGGTGCCATACCTTGTGAGGGCTGCACACTCAAGGCACCAGGATTGCTCAGGAAGTAGAGGGAAGGCGGGACTCTGAGCAAGATACTTCATTGTGGTGTCTGTGGGAAGGAACAGGTGAGGCAGTTTGGCTGGTTTAGATTGTTTAGCAGGCTCTGGGGAATACAGCCTGTCCCCATTGTCTGGTTCCTGGCTCAGGTGATAGGGGCAGGTGGATAAATGGGCTAGAGTAGATAAAGGAGGTGGTTGGGGATATAGATTCTAGAGAGGTTGGTTAGCATTTGAAAGGTGAGCTCCTGAGAGAGTTTTACTATCTCTAGGAATTAGCTAAGCCCAGGAACTGAGTAGCAGTCTGCAGTATCCGCAAGGCCCCAGATGTCAAAGCATCAGAAATACAGAAACTGAAGAGACATAGTTAACAGAGTCGGGGCTTAGTTGGGTTGGTGTTGGGGGGCAGTGTGGGCTGTGGAGGCTCCCTAGGGAAGGCAAGGAGGATGGGACGGCCAGTAAGAAATTAAGACCCGAATGTACATATGATGGTCTCCATTGCGGGGTGGGGAATTGGAGACACTGAAATTAAGCTTTGAAGTAAGTATCTTTGGTCTTTTGATATTATTCATAGCATATATTTAACTTTCTACATGTATTAAGCTTTGCGGGGAAGGGTGTTATGACTTATCATTGCAGCTGGCATTGCTTCCTTGAGAGCAGGGACCTTCCTTTGTGTTAATCAACCTTGCACTACCCTGAAGATCCAATGTGAGGCTTGCTCTCCCAGAATGGAAAGGCTCTGTTTCACGTGCAGTTTTAAAATCCTGGCCCCAATAACACCCCATCAGGACAGTTCTCTCTTTAAGTGGCAGTTGCATGGTGTGGATTTGGTAAAAAAAAAAAAAAAAAAAAAGGAGCTTATTAAACCCAGGTGAGAGAAAGCCCTGGTGAAGAACCACGGTCATGGCTGAGTGCTCAGTTGGTAACCGCTGATTCACAAGTGGTTCCTTTTCTCTTTCCTTTAAAAAAGGCAAGAGAAATTATGAGACTTGAACCAAGATAGTACTACAGGTTTGTTTTCTAATCAAGTACCTAGATAACAAGGTGATCTGTACGTGGTGTGGAGGCTGTTTAGTCGCCAATCCAGAACCAAAGAGTCAAGCTGAATACCTTCCACTCTTCCATCCCCACATCCAATCCATTATCAAGTTTTCTCCTTTCCAACCAAAATGTGTCCTGGAATGCCCATACTCAACTCCCTCTACCTAAGTCTGGGAAGCCACATCAATTGTCTCCTATACTTTTACAGGAATCTTTTCATGGGTCTCCTCATTTTGGTTTTTGCCCCCTCTAATTCATTTTCCATAAGAGGGCCATATATTCATTTTAAAATGTAAACGATATCAAGTCAGTCTTCTGGTTAATGGTTTTTTATAGTGTATTAGTTAGGGTAGGCTAACTACTGTAGCAAAGGGACCCCAAAATTTATAATGGCTCATACACAATAGTTATGACTTGAATTAGTGAGTAGATCAACAGGGCTGCCTCTCACTAAGGAGTCATTCAGGGCCATTAACACCTAGTTTAAAAACCATCCCAAGTCAGATTTCCCGGAAGCCGACCCTGAAACTGAGACTGATACAAACGTGATCTATTAGGAAGCTTTCCCAGGAAAAACTGCACAGAAGTACAGAGTGGGGTGAGGAAAGGAAGGAAGGTAAGCAAGGGTATGGTACTAACCAAAGCCCCACAGAGGTACCTTTAGCCTAATCCCATAAGGCAGCACTCCCCAACGTTTTTTGACACCAGGGACTGGTTTTGTGGAAGACAGTATTTCCATGGAGCAGGGTGGGGATGAAAGTGTTCCACCTCAGATCAATCTCAATCAGGCATCAGATTCTTGTAAGGAGCATGTAGCCTAGATTCCTCACATGCACAGTTCACAATGGAGTTCCCACTCCTGTAAGAATCGAATTCCACTGCTGATCTAACAGGAGGCAGAGCTCAGGTGGTAATGCTCAGCTGCCACTCATCTCCTGCTGTGCAGCCCAGTTCCTAACTGGCCACAGACTAGTATCATCCACAGTCTGGGGGTTGGGGACCCCTGCCATAAGGGAAGATCTGGAGACAGCATAGACCCCACATCAGAGCTATCCTCATCAGAAAAAGGGAGTAAGAACATTTAAGCTCATGCCTGCCATGCATTGGTTAAGGTCTGCTTCTAAGGAGAAATACCTTCCTAGGTAGCAATCTGTGTGTGCAGGCAAAGGGGGTTCTGATACCCTGAGGGCATTCCGATGATAAGGGGATGCAGGCACTAGCCTTTAGGGGAGAGAGAACACCTGGAGTCAGTGTGCAGGAAAATGATAGGGGTCTAAGGGAAGATGGGAGGAGTACTGACAGCAACAGCTACACAAAGGCATCCTAGGGTCTTCATTCTAGTGGGAAGGAGCAGGCAAGGGAAGCTTAAATGGGCCATGCTCAGAATCATATTCCATTGACTAGAAGTCAACTAATAATTGATCCCTTAACCAATGCAAGGCAGGCACATGGCCATATACAACTGCAAGAGAAGTTGGGAAATGTAGTCCATCTGTGTATCTAGGGAGATGAAGAGAATCTAGGCTTCTTGCCACAAATAGCCTCTTTCAATACTTGAATAAAAATCCAACCTCCCATGTCTCCGCATGTCTGGCCTCTACCTACCTCTCCATCTCTGTCGCCTGCTGCTCCCTCTCTACCTCTGCCTCCACTGTCACCATATTTTAGCTGTACTCATATACTGTTTTATCATATGTCAGGCTTTATAACCACAGACTCTTGAAAAAAATTAATAGAAGCCTGAAGGCCTAGAATTGCAATACTACTGTTATGATGATAAAAGTATGAATTTGACTTTTGAATAAAGGCCTTTGGTGGATTGTGATAAAGTAGATAATGAAACAACTGGTCCCATTTAGTGGAGACTATAAGAACCAGAACTTAGCCTCCAATAAGCTCACAGAAAGAGGAGAGCTAGACCTCCCTGTGGGCAGCCCAAAGTGGCAGGGCACGCTCAACCAGCTGTATCATTGCTGCTTCAAGTGCAGAACCCACAGGCCCTGGGCTCTCCATTATTACCAGCTACCAGCATGACCTTGGGCAAGTTGTTAACCTAGATGTGCCTCAGTTTCATCATCTATAAAGGAGGGCTAATAATTGTTCCACATTCATGGAGTCATTGTGAAGAGCAAATGAATTAATACAATAGAAAGAGCTTAGAACAGTCCCTGGCACAGACTAAGTACTTTAGTAAATGCTATTATTACTGTTAGGGGAACTGCAGGCTTCACAGACAACTTCCTACCCCGATTTCCTGACAATCTCACTTACCATGCTGTCCTTGTTAGCAACTTTTTTTTCCCTCATTGCTACAGCCCCACCCCAGGCTAAGGGGGGTTTGGAGACAACCAATTAAATCAAGCTCCTATTTAACATCAACCATATACAGATGTGCATCTTCCTGATCATGAGACACAATTTGAAGTCAAAGATCCAAAGGTCTATCTGTAAGGAGCCCTTCAAACTGAGATAGTGAAAGTACCTTATCTCAGGTTTTCCCAAAGCTGCAGTTTTCCTTAGGCTCCTGGAGAATAGACCTCAAGTCTCCCCATAGGCCAGGGGCTGTTTACAACTTGCTTTGCTTTTATCCCACCAGTCCTGAGCTGATGCTGCCTTTGATTATACATCTCACAACTCCAGGGGGCACCATTCTCTTAGACTACATAGTCTCCAATGATGGCCCTGAACCATACACTATCTTGCTATCTCAGTGTTTCACGTGAAGTACGCATGTTTTAGGTTAATAAACAATTTGGATATGAATTCTGACTCATTTGCATTTGTGTGACATTGTGTAAATTACCTATCCTCTTTGGGCCTCAGTTTCCTCATCTGAAATGGGATGGTAATATCCATTCCACGTACTCGGTGTTGTAAGGACTATAATGAAGTACAGGTTTGAAAAGCCTAGCTAACTGCCTGACGACATCTTAGTCCCCTAGAGTTTGGTTGTCCATTGCTGTGTAACAAATTGCCCTAACAGTTAGTGGCTTTACAGCAGGAAACTGTTTATCTTCCTGTAATTCTTCAATTAAGGGAGGGCCCATTGAGCATAGCTCTTATTGTTCCAGGTGGTGGTGTTTGGGGTAGCTCACCTGGGGTTGGAGGATCTAAAATAGCTTCTTTTCCTTGGTTGGTGCTGCAGCTGGGGTGGCAGGAACTACTAGGTGTTGGCTGGGCTTGCTGTCTCTGCCTCTCTGTCACTCACTGTAGTATTTCACCTCCAGCAGCTCATTTCTCTCCACATGGACTTTCTCTTCAGCAGGGTGATCAGAATTCTTAACATGGTGTCTCAGAGCTCCCAAGAGTACAAAACTAAATTCCACCAAGGTCTTAAGACCTAGACCGGGCCTTCACAGGGTGTTACTTCTGCTACATTCCATTGGTCAAAACAAGACTACACGTTCGAGGGGAAGAGAAGTAGACTTTCCCACTTGAGAGGAGAAGCAGCATGCATGTACATGGATGGAAGGAATCGTTGGTGGCCGTTTTGCAGATAATCCATCATACTCAGTAAGTGAAAGCCTTGGTTTTCATTCTTTTTGGATTTTATAAGGGGGAAGAGGGTAGGTGGCTGCAAAACCAAATTGACTTTTAACTAAAAAGCCCTAAGGATCAGGAAGACTCAGATCAGTGAGACAGATTAATGCCTATTGCATTTCTCCTTTGGGATGGGAAGAAATCATTTCTGGGCTAACTGCTACTAGAACTATAACCTGGAAATATTTGATCCTTTTTTGTTTGTTTTCTTTCTGATTTTCCAATTCGAACTCACCTTCTACAAGATCTGGCAGACTGGAACCAGAAAGTCACCGATACTCAGAGAAACATCCATATTAGTTATCTATTGTTGCATAGCAAGTTACTCCAAAACTTTATGGCTTAAAGTGATAACATTTCGTATCTCACAATTTCTGTAAGTCAGGAATCTGGAGTGAACTTACCTGGATCCTCTGCCTCAGGCTGCAATATTGGTCGGGGCTGCAGTTATCCCACAGTTTGACTGGGGCAGAATCCCCTTTCAAGATTCCTCAGTTGTTTTTGGGAGAGTTCCACTCCTGGCAGGCATTTGGACTGAGAGCTCGGTTCCTTTGGTTGTTGACTAGAGGTTGCCCTCAGTTCTTTAGCACAAAGACCTCTTCATAGGGGCAGTTCAAATATGGTAACTAGTTTTATCAGAGCAAGCAAGCAAGAGAGCCAGAGAGTGAGAGAGTGACTGCTAGCGAAACAGAAGTCATACACTCTTTTGCAACTAACAAAATAATAATTGCTGAAGCAACATCCTATCATTTTTGCTGTATTCTATTTATTAGAAGCAAGTCACTACAATCAAGGGTAGGCAGATTATATCAGAACACAAATACCAGGTGGTGTTATGCCCAGACCGTTTATTCCTCGAAGAAGACCACCAGAGTCCAGAGTCAAAGCTAAGCAGCAAGGATCTTTATTACAGGTTCGAACCTGGAACTCTCCCTCGCTCGTGAAACGAGACGGGCAGGAGAGCTCCCCCACTGAGCTCTGAGCAGTGTTATATAGTCTAAGAAAAGTGGGCATAGAGTTATTATACAAATCAGATATATGATTGGCTAGTGTTTGAACAAGGCGATTTGGCTAACTATGATTGGTTCCCGCCATTTCTGATATTTTGGTTCAAACTTTGAGGCGGGAGAGCAGGTTTATGGCAGCAAGAGTTTATCTTACTTAAACACGTCTTGTGACCTTGCCTCAGAACTTACAAAATCTCTGGTATGTGCAAAACAAAATCTCTGGTACGTGCAGAAAACCAGGTACTCACAGAACTTACGAAATCTCTGGTATGTGCAAAGATTAGAGAGCAGAACAAGGGTGTAGCGGGTGGGGGGCGGGTACACATCTATCTTTGTGTCCTTTCAGTGGCAAGATCACTGGTGGCCATTCTGGAATTACAACTCTCACCACTCCTTTCAGCAAATTTAGAATCCTCAAATTTCACTTCATCCCTGGATATCATAGCACTATGCATGGGTTATAATCAGGGTGACTATGTGTCCTAGTGTAACTGGAATAGGTGCAATTTAGATAACCTAAAAAAAGATTATTCTAAGTGTAGAGGAACCATGCCTTGTATATAAAAAATATCAGCAGAGGCCAGGCGCGGTGGCTCACGCCTGTAATCCCAGCACTTTGGGAGGCCGAGGCGGGTGGATCATAAGGTCAGGAGATAGAGACCATCCTGGCCAACATGGTGAAACCCTGTCTCTACTAAATATACAAAAAATTAGCTGGGCAAGGTGGCGGGCGCCTGTAGTCCCAGCTACTTGGGAGGCTGAGGCAGGAGAATGGTGTGAACCTGGGAGGTGGAGCTTGCAGTGAGCCCAGATCGCGCTACTGCACTCCAGTCTGGGCCACAGAGCGAAATTCCGTCTCACGAAAAAAATAAAAAATAAAAAAAATCAGCAGAAATTTTGTTCATATTCTTAAGGTAGAATAGTTTGCTTAGGAAAATTTAGTATCACTCTTAATTAATCTACTCAACAAATATTTATACAGTACTTTCTAAATGCTGGAGCTGTCAAGTACAGTAAAAATAGCATCACTGCCCTTGAAGAAGTCAGATGAGAACTTGAACACTGGCAGTATTGTGTCGGAAATGTTGTGAGAGGGAAACACAAAGTATCATGAAATCTGAGATGGTGGCCCTTTGAGTTTTGAAGGATGCATAGGAATTTGCTGGATGAAGAATGTTTTAGTCAGTTTCCCAATAGGAAACAGCACATTCAAAACAGGATAAATGATGGAAGATTTATTTCCAAAGATGAGGGCATAAGGAAACCATAAGGAACCGTGAAGTTGTATGGTGCTTATCTGTTAGCAGCCAGGCTGGTATCAGATAACTGGTATGAAAGGAGACTGAATTGATTACAATCTGGACAGTGAGAGTCCTGTAGTGAAGGGCTCCATGAGACAGAAGGACCTTCTGTAGAGGAGTACAGCCAGCTTGTGCAAACTTTGTAGGAAAGACTTGAACAAATACTCTGACTTCACTGTCCACTTTCTCTTTAATCCCCTGACAAATCCATTTGTAAAGAAGAGGACCTGGGAACCCACATTATATCCCATTCAGAACAACCTCCAGGAGCACAGGGCAGAATGGAGAAGGGTGAAGTTGGTTCTGGAGAGACAAATAAAGCTATACAACCCAAAGGCACCAGGTACACCCATTCCAGAGAAAGGGACCAGAGTGAATTCAGGGATATGTGAAATGTCCTGATGACTTTGGACTGACAAATGTGACATAAAACAGGAGAAAGATCAGATCAGGAAGAGGGAGCTGAGGGCAGAGAAGTGGGCAGGGGCCAGGCTATGAGAGGCTCCCTGGGTCTTTGGTAAAATTGTCCTATCGATCCTGCCAGTTTATGCCCACCATGCCAGGTTGTGCTAAAGAGCTTGGATTCCACCCTGAAGGTAGTGTGGACACAAAGATAACTTTTTAGCTAGGCCTGTGCATTGTGGGCCAAGTGGCTACACAGTGAAGGGTGGATTGGGAGGGGCATGGTTTAGAGTCCAGCTCTGCCTACTGCCTTAGGACTTTGCACCTTAACCTCTCTGGATCCTAATTTCCTGGTTGGTGAAACACAGATGGCAACTCCTGCTGGCTGGCATGGGGATTAGATGGGATAGACATTTATAAAATGCCAAACACTCGACATACATGTGGGGTTATTTGTACACAGATCAACAATTGCTTTTGATGGGGAATTACAAAACTTTAGGCACTTCCCACCCAAATGCCAGGCATTGTGCTTGAATGCTTCACATTTGATATTTCATTCAATCCATGCAACAGCTTTTGAGATAGCTGTTATCTCTATTTACACAACAGGAAACAAAGGCTTATTTTTATTACCTATTATGTGCCATACACTGTGCCTGAGGAATATGAAGGTGAGTAAGATGTGGGGTCCTGGCCCTTAAGAAATCCTATTTATGGATGCTAAGGTCATTTAGATTGGTGCTCCTCAAATTATAATGTGCATATGCATCGCTCACCTGGCATCTTGTTAAAAAGCAGATTCCAACTCACTAGCACTAGGGTCTGGCTGGAGGTTCTGCATTCCTAGCCCTCTTCCAGATGATGCTGATACTGCTTGTGCATAGACCACACTTTGAGAAGCAGAGTTTAGAAGATCAGATTAAACACACGCACGCGCGTGTGAGCGCGCACGCGCACATACACACACCCCCCCCCCCACACACACACCCATTTCTATCAGTAGTTGCAGCTGTGAAAAAATGAAGCAAAGGGAAGATTTTTTTTTTACAACAATTTCAACTTTAAGAAATGGGGGTGTAGAAGGGAAACACCGTGCACCTGAGTATTTGGCTGAATAGCAGTTACTAAGGCAGGGCTTTCTGCTCCAGAGTCTAAACCTTCCTCAGCTCAGTTTGGGCTGAGCAGGATATCGTTTTTCTGCCCCTTGGATATATCCCATTATGAGCTTTGATCAAAGCAAACCTTTCCCTTTGAGGCTTAGGGCACATGTTAATGGCTTTGTTATTCGCATGTATCTGCATATATTTGCAAAGCAATTCAGCTTCCTCTGAGAGGGAGGAGGCATACAGGGGCTGGGGGCTGAGCCCAGGGTTTAAGCATTTGTGTAATAGTTGGTCCTCAGCATCTCAAAGGAAATCTGGCAGCTGAGAGATGAAGCCATCCTGATAATGGAAGAAACTAAGAGCTGAGTTTCCAGTGCTTCTCTGGTTGAGCGTTCATGCCTGTTCACTGAAGATTCTTATCATTTCAGGTCCTGCCTCTCTTTTTTCCCATCCATTTTACCTATTGCTGCCCAAGCATCTTCTTAAAGATTTCTCTGAATCGATCACTTTCCCACTCAAAGCCTTTCCACAGTTCTCCATTATCTACTGAAGAAAGCAAATCTTAACATTCAAAACTCTCTCCACATAACCCGGTCCCAGTGCATTACTTCAGCCTTGCCTCTGTGCTTCCATTCAGCCTCCCTGTTTCCCTTCCATCCACATGCTCTGGCCAAATTGAAGCTTTTTTTGGTTCTGTAAGCCATATACATTTTCACATTCAGGACTTAACTCATGTTATTAGCACATGTGTCAGTTTATGATACCCTCTCTCCACTTTGTTCACTCATGCCCAAATTCTGCTCAACCTTCAAAACCCAGCTCAAAATCCCCCTCCATCCAGGAAGACATCTTTGAACTTCCTACCTGGAGAAGTTCTTCCTGCTTAGGAACTCCCTTAGCATTTTATCCACACCTTTCTTATTGCATAAAGTCCTTCATTTGTTTATGTATTAGGACCATCACCAGTTATTGCATGTCTTGAAGGCCGTCCATGCCTAGTCATAGAGTATATAGAGTAAGTGGTTCATACCTTTTTGAATGATTGTATGTATGAATGAAAGACTGATGTCTGCTGACCTGTGACTGTGGGGCAGCCTATTTCCCTACATGTTCACTCTTTCAATACGTTTTTATTGAGCTCCTGCTCTCTTGCAGGCACAAGGTTCTGGCAGTACAAAGGTGAATAGAGGAAAACCCTGGCCCGCCCCAGGTGCTTTTCTGAGGATGGGGCCATCTCATGTTCTTTGTGTAGTTAAGTTGGCTGCAGTCCAACTAGTTGCTTAATAATAAATGATTTGAAAAATATGAAAACATCTGATATTTTTACAGATCAGTGACCTGTTAGATGAACAGGCAAAATCTTGTTTAATCTGTGGCTCTGTTCATCAAAGCATTCTTTTGAGTGTGGAGCTTGATAGCAGATTGGATCGTACTTTCATTGTACTGCTTGCCTCCTCACCTTAAAAATAATTGTATATGCTTATTGTGGAAATCTTGGACATAAAAAATAAATACAAATTACTCAAAATTTCCCAAATCAATGAATCGTTGTTAATATTTAACATGTTCCTTTTCAGTATTTCTGTTTCTTTGCTTGTTTTTAGTAATACACACACAGTTTGATTCATACTTCTATTTTTACTTTTTTTTCAGAGACAGAGTCTCACTCTGTCACCCAGGCTGGAGTGCAGTGGTGTGATCTCAGCTCACTGCAACCTCTGCCTCCCAGGTTCAAGCAATTCTCCCTGCCTCAGCCTCCTGAGTAGCTGGAATTACAGGCACCTGCCACCACGCCTGGCTAATTTTTGTATTTTTAGTAGAGACAGTGTTTCGCCTTGTTGGCCAGGCTGGTCTCAAACTCCTGCACTCAAGTGATCTGCCCATCTCAGCCTCCCAAAGTGCCAGGATTACACCTGGACGATTCATACTTTTTGTATCCTGTCTCTATTTATTTATTTTTTTACTAAGATTACACTTTGACTATTTTCCAGTATTATTAAAAATTATTTAAAATAATTTTTATTTACACTTACTTTTTTATTGTATGGATATAGCATAATATTTAAACCAAATACTCATTATTTATTAAAGCTATTTGGAAATAGCTACACTATGAACAACTTTATGCATCAAGATTTTTCCTCATCTGATCATTTTGTTAGTATTCTTGAAGTGTCATTAGTGAGTTAAAGTCTATGAACATTTTTAAGTCCTTTCTGTCTTTACTGATTCTTTTTATCAGAGATGGTTAATTCTTCAAATTCTATGTTGGATGAGTCTGGCCTCAATTATTAAATACCCTTTTGTAATTAACATGGTGCCTGTGGGCTCCCAGCCCCCTCCCCTTTTGAGGCATAGCTATAACTTCAGGATTGTTTTTGAGACAACACCCCTGTTCATCAATATTCACACTGCTGGCTAATGCTGCTGTGTTGATTTTTTGTGGCCCTGGGTGGCAGATTTTCGTAACAGCAATTGTAAGTGAACTTGACATCAGAAGCATTTTTTTAAGTGCATCCAACCTGCATTTTGATCCTTTAACTAAAATATACTGTAAGTACTTCTTTTGCTCTCAGAACTCTAGAAGAGCAATCCCACTGAGGCTGCATTGAATTAGCTTGAATCACTGACTTGTCGTTGCTTGCTGGGATAAGGGCTACCCAGACACAAACCTCTCAAGGTCTGATTCTTAACTTGGTCTCTTTCTACTGTGGGAGAATCAGGGAGTTCATTATAGTTGGCCTTAGTGTTAGATAGTATAACCTCACTGTAATTGAACCCTCTTATAACAATCCTTTATGTTTGTATGATGCTCTGTGGTTTAAAAAGCACCTTCAAGGTGCTTAATTTGATCCTTACCGTGTTTCTGTGAGGTAGCCATTCATACCACTTCTGTTTCCTAGGATAACCAGGACATGGGGGGTACAGTGTTAATAATAGAAATAACATGGGTCTTTGGAGACATATATACCCACCCAGTTTCAACTCAACTTAACCACTATGCAGTTGTATGACATAAATTCTTTCAGCCTTAGATTTCTCGTCTATGAAGAGAATAGTACAGTTGATTCTTATCATTTGCAGATTCCACATTTGCAAATTTGACTACTCACTAAAATTTATTTGTAACCCCAAAATCAGTACTCATAGTGCTTTTGTGGTCATCAACAGACATACACAAAATGGCAAAAAATTTGAGTCACCTGACATGCGTGTTCTCAGCTGAGGTTGTACAAGGTGATCTTCTCTGCCTTCTTGTTCCAGCCCTCTTACTATGAACAAGCATCCTTTTCGTGGGGACATGTTGAGCATTTTTTTGTGTGTGATTTTTGTTGGTAATTTCACGGTTTAATATGGCCCCTAGACATAGTACTGAAGCTGCCTGGTGTTCCTAAGACAGGACACTCCCATATTTCATAAAGCACATGGGATTTGCTTTATGGAGAAAATACATGAGTTAGATAAGCTTCATTCAGGCATGAGTTACAGTGCTGCTGGCTATGAGTTCAATGTTAATGAATCAACATAATATATTAAGTAAGATGTCTTTAAACAGAAACATGTAAAACAAGGTTACATATTGATCAGTTGATGAAAATATTCTCACCAGAGCCTTGCAGGAACATGACCCTGTGTTTCCCCTAGGAGCAATGGTTCAGTATTTGTGAAGCTTTATAGAACATAGCTACTGCAGATAATAATCAATTGTGCCTATCTTGTAGGATAGCTGCGTATATTAAGTGAGGATGTGTGTAAAATACCTAGTGTGTTGATGTTCTGTGATGGCAATTATATTCTACAGATAAGGTAACAGAGGCTCAGAGAAATGAGCTACCTTATTTAAATTTATTAGATCAGAAAATGGCCTGAGTTAGTAGCGTATAAACTTAGACTTGTCTGAATCTAAACCCAGCAGTCCTCAAAGCATGCAGACTATATCTAGGAGGAATTCCACATAGGGAAATTAAATGCTTAATTCTTTCTGCATTTGCTTTTTATTTCTGTGTTTCATCTATATGGTTGAATTCTGGAAAACCTGTTTAACCACCCATTATTATGATTTTTGTGTCAGGCCCAGTGCTAACCTCATGCCATCTGGTATCTTTTTTTCATCATGCGATGATCCTGTAAGGTAGAAATTATTATTGTTGTTGCCATTTTAGAGACTCTGAGAAGTTAAATAAATAGCTCAAAGTCACACAAATTGGAAGAACAACAAAGCAGATAGCCCAGGTCTTTCTGACTCTAGAGCCTCTTTTCTCAACCCTAATATCAAAGGGCCCCAAACTTTTGAGAATTTCATAGACTAGTAAAATAACCAACACCCCAAAATTGTGCAGAAGGACAGAAATTTGCCAACTTTTATTTATCTAGCTGTAAGGACACTGAAGAAACAAGTCAGCCACTGACTATCGTTATTTTGTTATAAAGAAAATTAACTTTAATATTATAAAAGTATTAACCTCAGATTTAAAAAAAAATCCAATCAAGGCTGGCCATGCTCATGGCTGTAATCCCAGCACTTTGGGAGGCTGAGGCAAGAGATCCCTTGAAGCCAGGAGTTTGAGACCAGCCTGGTCAATATAGTGAGACCCTGTCTCTATATACATTTTAAAATCCAATCCATTTGCTTTTATAAAAACCTCACAACATTGTCTTTCTTTTTTCACATGTCTCCCAGAACAAGACTGTCTTTGTCATACATGTCATGGTCTTTGGCAACCCCAGCTCTGTGCTTTATTATAAGTTATTTCCACTGATCTGGACCTCAGCCTTGTCACAGGGCAGTGGTTTCTATCTAATGGCATTTAAGGTCACTTTTCAAAATTCAAAGGGTGGGTGGTTTTAGAGTTTCCAGGCCTGGGCCAAGATTTGGTCCATTTGTTCTTCTACCACGAGTCAAAGAGAAGATTAGTCTCATGTGCAATAGCTGTCAGGTCAACTGCCCCTGGTCTGTCAGGCTTGCCCTGGACAGGTGCAGGCACCTGGTGAATTGACCTCCAGAAAAAGGATGAATGCTTAGTGGTGACAAATGAGTTGCTTTAACTATTGGGAAACAGAGCACATACACAAATCTCCCACGGATCTGTGTTCTTTGAGGGACTGCATCAGGGAAAGGAGCAACCCATGAAAGACAAAGGCATAATTCTCTGGCTTTTTCTTCCTCTGAGGTGGATGCCCTTCAGAAATGGAAATGGCCCACAAGATAAGTTAGCTTGAGGATTCTTCCACTTTTCTTTGCACCTGTAAATCAGAAGTCTTCTATTTCTAGGACTATACTCACTTGCTTAAACATCAATAAAATAATAAGGGAGCACCAATAACAAGTATAACTTACTCAGTGGTTTATATGATGCATCCTGATGATGTACTAAGTTCTTAGCATAGTTAATCCCCATAACAGCCTTGTGAGATTGACACCATCATCATCCTCATTCAGGGATGAATAAACAGAGATACTGAAGTCTTAATAAAGTGACCCTCATATCATTAATGAGTAAGAGAGATGGAAATGGAGCCTAGATTGAAACCTCTTGCTTCTAAAGAGTGCACTGTGCTGCTCAGCCTACACTCTATGCCTTCTTGCCATATTCTTTCCACGTTTGCAACAAAATGTCCAACTTGTAAATTTTTTCGTTTTGGTAACTATGTAGGAAATATAAGCCTGCATCAATTCATTGAATGCATATGAACCTTACATGTACCAGATTCAGAGCTCTGGGTGCACACACTTGCAGCATGTAGCTTGATTTTTGAGAAGTCCCTATTCTTGAGGGAGACACACACACAAATGGCTATGATATAAAGCAATATATTAGAGAGCTATTAGAGAAGTTGCATGAGTAAAATGCCATTTTAGTTAAAACTTGAAGGATGAGTGTTTGGGGTGACAGGGCCCTCCAGGTGGAGGTGAGAACAAGAACAACGCACAGGGTCAGAAACTGGAACAAGCGCTCATTGGAGAGTTGGATTTACGATGTATATAAATGACTGTGGTGAGAGATGAGGCTGGAGACTTATCCAGGGGTCCTATTTTAGAGGGACTTGGATGCCATCTTAAGGAAATTGGATTTTATTGATAACCAATAGGGGGACCCCAAAGACACAGCAGGAATATGATCAGGGTTGAATTCAAAATAACTATACTCTAAATTTATGGTTAAAGGCTATATATATATATATGTGTGTGTGTGTATATATATATTTATAGTTCATCTACATTTAATAGGACACAAGAGAAACAAAATCTATGAGGCTGAAGTGATGAAAGTTTAGACATCAGACAGATCTTTGGTTTCTAGTTTTCTCAACCAAACCACTTACTTGGGTGGTTCCTAAACATGGCTAGTGAGTTGAATTACTAGGAAACCTGTTAAAGTCCAGATTCCCAGGTTCTGCCATCTTGAGGTACTGATTCAGATGATCTAATCTCTCAGGGCTGGGAATTGATGTTTTTAAAGCTGGCCAGCTGATTCTAATGACCACAAAAACACTTCTGGCAATATAAGATATTGCATTTACAGAGTTATTTCTGAAGCCTCCCCAAAGACTGTTTATATTGCTAGAGATGTGTAAGGGGTTCTCCAGAGAAACAGAACCAGTAGGGTGTGTGTGTGTGTGTGTGTGTGTGTGTGTGTGTGTGTGTGAAAGAGAGAAAAAGGGAGTGAAGGAAGGAAGGAGGAAGGAAGGGGGAGAGAGAGAGAAAGAAGGACACATAGATAGAGAGATAGGTGGAGAGATAGATGGTAGATAGATATATTATAAAGAATTGACTCATGCAATTATGGAGGCTGACAAGTCCCAAGATCTGCAGGCAGCAGGTTGGGTACCCAAGATAGCTGCTGGTTTAGTTCCAGTTTGAGTCCAAAGACAGAAATGAAAAATGATGCCTCAGGTGAAGGCAGTCAGGCAGAAAGAAATTCCTTATTACTCAGCCTTTTTGTTCTGTTTAGGTCTTCAACTGATTGGATGAGGCCCACACACATTAGAAAAGGCAATTTACTTTACTGTCTACCAATTCAAATATTAATATCATCCAGAAACATCCTCACAGACACACCCAGAATAATGTTTGACCAAATGTTTGGGCACCTTGTGGCCAAGTTGACACATGAAATTAACCACCACAAGATACCAGGACTTCATTATAACAGCATAATCCTGATGATAACAATGGTGATAAGAATCATCATTATTTATATCACTGTAGCCCATGACACAGTGGGTATACAGAATGTTTGCATCTGAATGAGAGAAGCATGTTAGCATAGTTGTTTGTATTTTATTAAGTATTTTTCTTATCTGTTGTCTTATTTTATGTGCATAATAACTCTGCTAAGCATTTGAAATAGATTTCATTATCTTTCATTTTTGAGATGGGTTGTTCAAGCTGCAAAGAGGTGAGCTAATTGTCCAAAGACACAGTGCAAATGACTCAGGCCAACTCAAACCCCAAGCTTCTTTTGTGATCTTTCCACCGTATGGCATTCGTTCATTACATATTAATTACTGGCAAAGATACACAGGCCTTTATGTTGCCCTCTCCTGACCATCAGCAATTTTCTGATCTTATGACTATATCTATTGCTATATCTAAATGTAGGAGAGGGACAAATTAACAAGTGAAAATCAAGAGCTATGTTTGTACTTAATGCTACTAACAGGCAACATAATTACAAGAGAGCTGAGAGTGTTGCTTGACAAACAAATTAATAAAAAAACTCTCATGCCACTCTCAGGGATAAATTACACAGCAGAAAGCAACAAGAGGCTGGGTTTGACAGTTGTGAGATAACAACCTTGAAATATATCTACATTACATGACAGGGCTTTGGAGGTCCAGCTTTTGGACTTAGAGGCTACGCTAATGAACTGCCTTAATGTTCATATTTTTGCAGGATCCATCTAGATTTCTTTTAGGACCATGTTTACCACCACTGGGAAAACTGCTTAGTTAGACGTTGGGTCCTAGGCAATTTAAGTGTTTGATATGATTAAACAAAGTTGTCCAATAAGTCAGAAGTCATTAGACTAATATATAGTCGTTTATCTCATAACATTTTAAAATAAACTTGTAGGAAGAGACTTACATAAGTTATTCTTATACTTCTATTATGCTTCCTACCTCATTCATTTGATAATTATTTATTGGGTAGTAATCTTTGCTAAGAACTAGACTTGCGGAGACAAACCGTAGTTCTTGCCTTCTAGTACCTCATCATTTTATACAGTGGTTCCCAACTCTGTCTGCATATTAGATTATTAGAGAGAATAAGAATACCAATATCCAGACCCCACCCCAGAGAACCTGATTCTTCTGATCTGGAATGGAGCCAGCCACTAGTAGTTTTGTAAAAGCTTCCCAGGTGATTTTAACACGGAGTCCCTGATCTGGTTGAAGAGACAATTATACAACCAGACATAATGCATTATTTTAAGTACAAGGAGAGGGATGTATGTTTCTGGCTGTGGGCTGGGGGTGGTAAAGATTTCCAGAGAGGCTCTGGAAGGGCCTTACTAGAGCTGTTATTTTATATTTGGGGGTATTGGAGAGGTTTATTTTAAACTTTTCATAAAATTGTATCATTGTATTATTTGAGCTGCATCTTAGAGCATGGTAGATGACCAGAGAAGGGCAAAGAATGCCATGCAAAAGGTACAACATATGTAAGGACACTTGGGGAAAGGATCTCAGTGTCTTCAAAGAATTTTCAAGTTGTTTAGTTGGACTGAAATGTTGAGTGTGTGAATTATCATTAATCCTTCACACTATGTTTATGGAGGATCTATGTCATGTGAGGCATTGTGTTCAGTGCTCTTAGGGATTAAAAAATCAGACAAAAGGGATTTTACTCCCAACAAACTCATAGGCTATTTAGAAAAATAAATAATGAATGATGATTGTATTGGTGGTGGTGATGATAATGAAGGTAATACAGTAACCGGAACTTAAAATTAAAACTTGGACTAGATACTAAGATGTAATAGAAATGAAATTCCAAAGTGCAGTGCCAAGTTATATTATGTGATTTAGAGGAAATACTCATAAATATGAAAACATATAAAGGATAAGGATTTTGCTTTTACCGTAATTGATTTTATTTTAAGGAGACAGCAGGAAATTAAGAAGTAAATGTTTTTTAACATACCATGAGTCATGCCTTTCAGTCTACTGGTATCAATAGTAATAATAATAATAGGCAAACTCCAGAGAATTTAGAGGTCATTTAGTCCCATCCTCTGCTGAAGTGCATAGTGGGAAAGGGAGTTGCCTGAAGTCCCTGGAGACAAATCTGTACTCAAACTCAGGTCCATCCTGCCAAAGCAAGATGCAACCTTCTCACTTGAGTTTCCATAGGGGCCGATGATCAGATTTGAACTTGCCTTCCTGAGGGCGTCACTTGAATCTCTCTAGCATCCCCACAGCATTGCCTTTGCATTTCTGTCTTGCATACTGAGAGGTAACTAGGAGCTTCTGATACCTCTCAGTTGTCATTTCACCAGCCCATGAAGCTTGGAGGTCAGCTTGGTGTAATGGTTTGGCACTCAGTGTCTTGGAAAGCCCCAGAATAATGCTTTGGGGAAAAGTTAAGAGCAGGCAGATTCTCGAGGTATCTGGTGCTTCGAGGTTAGAGGCTTGGCTTCTGCAGAAGTGTTTATTAAGGGGTCCGCCCATGGGCTCTGTCTAGGTTTCTCAGAGAGGGCAGCTCCTAGCCTAAATTCTCTATCGAGGCCTTCTGCCAACCCCTTAGAAGCCATCCTTCCCAGATGGTCAGGAATAGCTTTGTAAGAGGAAAAAGATAGTTTTAAACCACCTACTCTGTCTCTGGTTTCCAGCCTCCTGCTGCTTCTGAACACAATGGCAGCTTCTCATCACATTTGTACTACCTCAACTTCATTGGATGCTTCCTATTACTTGGGATTGATCCAGATCATTCCCTGTTGCCGTTTCAGACCCACTCTTTCACCCTTTCATTTTACCTAATTTTCTAATCTTTCCCCATACCACTTCTACATTTACCTCCAGACTTCCATTCTCTTGGGCCAGTTCTGCTCTGACAATACAAGCTGCCCTCTTTTCACCATCATCTGCTTTGGTCTTTGGAGGCCATATTCCATACTTGCCTCATTTTTCCAGCTGTAGGTACTCATATGCTCACGGTCCTCTTATTTTTCCACACAAGCGATTGGTTCACCATCTATCCTTATTAGTAGGAATTCCCTTATATTCTTTTGGAAACATCCCTTTCTGGAGTTTTATTTGGAATATCTGGAGCTCTATCCAGGCTTTACCATTTGCTAGCCATGTGAATTTGGGAAAATTATTTAATCTTTAATCTTCAGCTTCCTCATCCATAAAATAGTGGTAATGAAGTAAATACCTTATGCAGTTATTATTAAGAATTAAATGAGTCAATCCATAATAAGCATTTAAAATAGTGACGGCACATAGTAAATGGTGATTTAGGTCATACACACATGCTCAGCATTTGTGCCCAGTGCGTGACACCCACTCTAGGAAGACAAGGCCTGGAGGGACTTCCAGTGTCCACCCCATGCTGGATTCAAACCTGTCTTTTCTCTAAGCCCCTGAGCTATGGATTTGCACTCAGATCAGGTCACTAGTTCAAATTTTCCTTTTTTCTATGGTGACTTCACTTCTGTAACACTTGCTTTCATTGGTTGACATAATTTGAGAACTAGCAGGGTCCAGGTCTTTTCTTTTATTTTCTTTTTGGGTGGGGGGCAAAGGATCTCACTCTAATGCCCAGGCTCGAGTGCAGGAATGCAGTGGCACAATCTTGGCTCACTGCAACCAACCTCCACCTCCCGGGTTCGAGTGATTCTCCTGCCTCAGTCTCCCAAGTAGCTGGGATTACAGGTGTGTGCCACCACCCCTGGCTAATTTTTGTATTGTTTAGTAGAGACGGGGTTTCACTATGTTGGCCAGGCTGGTCTCAAACTCCTGACCTCAAGTAATCCGCCCACTTTAGCCTCCCAAAATGTTGGGATTATAGGCGTGAGCCACCACACCTGGCTGGTCTTTTCTTCCTAAGAGGCTACTTGATCCTAGGCAGTTTTACACAACTTCTCACTGGGCGTCAGCTCTGCATATCAGGCCACCTTGGGAGAGGAACACTTTTTTTTTTTTTTTTTTTTTTTTTTTTTTACAGAGCCTGCTATACCTCTTTTTCTGAGAGGAACCATTCATAGAAGTCCTGATCTAAGTTGAAGTTGTCCATTTGTTGGAGAAATAGCTGGAATTTACCTTGGTTAAATATGAATAATGACGAATTCATTCCATGAAGCATTCCACCTACACAAAGTTTCTTGTGACATATCTCTGTCCTCAGTTTATTGTTTAGTGAGGAAGCTCAAAAAGAGATTCTAAGCTCCTTACAGGAATTCCAGAGATAATGGCTGTTAAAAAGGAAGAAGAAAAAGTTATTTTAGGGTATTGGTGGCCATAACTTTATATATTTAAGCACTTAGGTATTTAAGCACTTCCTTGAACACATGAAGTAAAAAGAAGAGAGTTCATTATTAAGTGAAGTAACCTAGCTTAATGTTGCCTGGGATTACGGGTGGACATTTCCTATGCTGTTGAATTAAATTTCACATTCCTCATTCTAATTCATGGGTAGAATTATACAGAAGTCTTAATGTAGAATAATAATTCTGTAGTTCTAGTGGGTCATCAAAAGGTTGAAACACGGGTAGTAGTTGAGGGAAATAGGTTGTGGACTCCTAAATTACAGAGAGATGTTATGCTTCTTGAAAGAAAAACAGTAGTAGGAAACATTAAAAAGAAATAAAAAGAACATATTTTGCAGCTTCTCTGGGAGGATTAGTGATTTTACTTCTTATTACTCTACTCACAGTGACTTAAGGTAATAGAATTACTAGATTCTCAGAATAGAAGGGATTACAAAGGTTACCCAGTCCAACCACTTAGACTCTATTCCCAGCATGATGATCCCTCTTAAAGCATTCCTACCTAATTACTACTTGCCTAGTCCCACTGAGAGGAAGCTCTCTGCTTAGAATATTTCAAAAATGATACGGTAAGAAAAATGTTGGTCTGAGTATCAGACAGACCTGGGTTCAAATTGACCTCACTAGTTTCATGATACTGAGCAAGTCACATCCTGTTGAGTCTCAGATTTCTCATCTATAAAATGAGGAAAGCAATGCCTTTGTCATGGTGCAGTTAGAAATGTGAAATAGGATAACATAAGGAACATCTGTAGGATAGTGTCTAGCTTATTATAGGTACTCAATAAATAGTAATTCATAGTACATAAGCAATAACTGTTAGTTTATTCTCTTCTTTCTTTGCTAAATATTTCCTGCCTGCTGAGGTTGAAAAATGGATCACATTATTAATGAGGTAAAAGTTATTAATGAAGCTATAAACGGGAAAGCACAATTTTATTCCCTTTATATTTTCTAAATTTAATACCTAATGTTATAGCTTTGAAGTCAGAGCATTTGTTTCAGCAGTGAATTGGGCCTCTATAGCTGGCCAAAGGAACTTTTCCATAATTTAAAAATAAATAAAATATGAATTGCTCTGGTAGTCTGAATCACCCTTCATTTATTGGCCATCAGAATGAACTGAACCATTTTAGCATTTCAGAATTTTAGAGCTGGGAGTCATCTTAGAGATCATCATATCTGGGCCATTCATTTTATAGATGAGGAAACTGAGGCCCAGAGAGATTAAGTGATTATCTCAAGGTCGTGCAGCTAGCCTGTGGTGGAGCTGAGATTTAAATATAGGTCTCCTAACTCTAAGTCCCATGGTGTATCCTTTGTATCACATTGCCTCTCCTGAGAATGGTGATACTTTCAAATGTCACCTTAATGCTCCCGCCAGATTTCCAAGTCACTAGTCATACATCTGGAATTCTTTTTCCTTTTTTAGGCATCATCTCTTATCTCGAATCTTACCCATAGGAGTTTTATAACACCGTACTTCTTTCAGTTTTTCAGGGAAGACTTGGAAGGGCCTGGAGGAAAGAGAAATGTCAGCGTGGATTAGGAAACATGAAGTGATTATGAAAACAATGAACACCTTTTAATTCCAGAAAAGTGGTTAATAAGAATTTATGTAAACATTTGTTAAATAAATCCCTGGTTCTGGAAATTTCAGTTTAGCTTGTCCCCAAGATATTTTCTTGCCAGATATATCTCTAAGGTTCCAGCCTCTGGACCAATGCTCATTCTGAGTCCCTGACTCCAGAGGCCAGTGGTTTTATACTAAAGCCATTGGTTGAAATAGACATCCTTGAAGGGTAAGAAAAGTGGCCCGAAGCCTGCTACATACAGCATGGGAGGGAGCTGAGGACTGTGGGAGGGCCTAGGGAGTTAGGGTTTGTTATTAGGCAACCAGGCCCAAGGTTTGAAACTCAGAGCTCTCTAAGACCTGGGGACATTAGGACAGATTAAATCCAGAGATACTGGCAGCTGGGGAGTACCCCGGCTACTGAAGGAAAGACAAAATGAGAGAAGGTAGGAGGGAGGAAGAAGAAGGAGATAGTAGGGAAGCGAAGGGAGAAGTAAGGGCAGGGTGCAGACAGGGAGAGACACAGGGAGACAGAGATAGAAGCAGAGATTGTGAGGGAACATGAGTGTTGCCTTGGTGTATAAAAGCACTTAGAATGCAATAAAAAAACACAAGCATCATGATCAGAAAGTCTTACCTTTGAATTCTATCTATTTACTTTATAGCCGTCAATTGGTGAACCATGGTTTTATTGTCTGAAAATGGCTTAATAATGTGTATTATTAAGATAAAAGGTTAAAGAGAAGTTAAATAAATTACATTAAAGTGCCAAGCACAGTGTTGGACTGCAGCCTCAAGGAGGGCTGGGACTCCTGAGCAACTAAGAGCTCAACAAACCTTTGTCTTCCAGCCTCACCTAGAGGGGCTACCATGAGCTCATGCGCCTCCAGTTGAGAGCTTGTCATTACAGCAACCACAGCAGGGAAGAGGGCTGCTACTCACTGACCACTGCTCAGGTCTCCACAATTCTCTCGCTTCTCCAAAAACCTCATTGTCTTCTACCCCCAGGGTAGCCCTAGGAAGTGGGTAGGTAGCATAGTTGCAGCTTGAAGGTGAGGCAGCAGGGCCAAAGGGAGTTTGGGTGACTTGCCCAAGGTGGCAGCAGAATTTGAACCCAGATCTGCCCAGCTCTAGGGTTGTGTTCTTTCAACCATCCTCTCACTTCCAAATTAGCAATGTGAGAGGAAGATGACAGGGAAGAAGCAGCTGGAGGATTTCAGCTCTGCTTGGGCCATATTTATCTGAAAAATAAAAAATTCTTTTTATTTTTATTTATTTTTTTGAGACAGAGTCTCTCTCTGTCTCCCAGACTGGAGTGCAGTGGCACGATGTCAGCTCATTGCAGCTCAATGCATGATTTTGGAAAGAGTATCTCACTGAGGACCCCCACTGCCTACCTCCTAGCACTTGGATTTTTGTTGTTCTCTGTGAGAAAGCCCTGCCTGGCCACAGGTGGTGGTCCTAATTGGCAGAGAACAGAGAGTGACTGATTTCGAACATGAGATGTTTTAATAGCCTGTGCCTAATTGCACAGCCCTTGTGCTGATGAGAAGTTTGTCATGGGCTTTTTGCCAAAGTGAGATCCAGGTGACATCCTGCGAACTGATTGATCTAGTGTTCCCAAAGTGACAACTGGTTCAGAAAGCCAACCCATTGCAAGGATGAACAATCAGTGGACTAGAGGTAGTGAGGAGAACCTGGGCTTTCATGTGAGGACAGATATGCCTCCCATTATGGTGCTGCCCCCACTGTGCCTCCATGACCAAGGGTAAGAGATTCAACTTTTCTTCACCTCAGTTTCTTTATCTGTGAATAACAGAGAATGATATGTGCACTCAGGTTTGTCCTGAAGATCACAGCCATCTCTGTAAAGTGCCTAGGGTGGAGGCTGGCATGTAGGAGTTTTAATAATGGTTTTAATAATGTTATCTATTGTACATCAAGGATCCTATCTTAAGCTTGGAGAGGGTGGTAGCTGCATCTGCATTGCTCTTTGTTATAAACTATTTTGGGATGTACCTGGTACTTAGTACATAGCTTATTATAGATGGAGAATGCAAAAATATTTTATAGCTGGATTGACAGAACATAGTGGCTGGCTGACTAATGACAATAGAGGCAATTAAGGTCATTCAGGGCTTTTTAATTTGAGCAGCTCAAGGTGATGGTGGCATTTGCTAAGTGGGAAGTTCAAGGGGAGGGGCAGACCTAGGGATGGGTATGGGGAAGATGAGATCAGTTTTGAATATGTTGAGTTTGAAGTACCTGTAAGACATCAAGGAGGATTTGACTAGCAGACACAAAATATGTGTATCTGTGGTTCAGCAGGGAGAAAAGTTGTTCATGCAGACTCAGTTTTGGGAATCATCCTTGTATCACTTAACATGCCTTGGGCTGCAAGTAACGAGACACACTGACTCAGGATTACCTAAATGGGGAATTGCCAAACAGTCCACAGGTGACATCCAACCCACTGTCTGTTTTTGTAAATCACATTTTATTGGACTATGTCATGCCCATTCATTATTTAATGTATATAGCTGTTTTCATGTCCAAGGGCAGAATGGTTGGTTCAGAGACTGAGTGACTAGCAAAGTCTAAAATATTTACTTTTTGGCCCTTTGCAGAAAAAAAAATGTACTGACCCCCAATTTACACAGTAAATAACTACATTATCTCATTAAATAAGATCAGAGGGCAAGTTGGTTATTTGGTTTAGTAATGTGATGGGGACCCAGCTCTTTTCAGTTCACTGGACTCTACCATCTTCAGCATGTCAGCTACCCCACTAGGCTGTTTGCGTCCCTTCATCATTGCACAATGACAGCAGAAGTTCTTTGCAGTTCATCTGAAATGACATACCCTGATGCAGAGAAAGGGCAATGTCTCTTTCTTGTGTCCTCCTTGCAGAACCTCCCAGCTTCCCTTTGTATCTCTTGCTTCATGATTAAATGTCAGGCCCATGCATGCCCTTGCAAAGGAAACAGGATTAACAGATTGGCTTAGACCTGTGATTCTCAATCCTGACCACACATTAGAATGATCTCTGAAATGTTTTAAGATAAAATCTTCAATAGGTGTGGATATTGGATTTTAAATAAGCATCCCAGGTGATTTTAAGGTGCCATCAAGAAGGAGCAACCACTGACATAGTTAAATCATTTTGGGAGGCATAGATGTTGGGAACACGAACATGACCAACACATTCTCCATGGAGAAAATAATAGAAGCCATGGATGCTGGGCCCCTGCTCAGGACAAGCTTGTCATGGGTAGTCTTGGCAGCTGGGTTGGACTAGACAATATGTTTATCTCGTTAAGGTCAAAGGTAGCATAATCAGAAGTACAGCTTGTGGCCACGGAGAAAAGCCAGACTTCAGAGTCAAGAAACAGAATTAAGTATCATGTTTAGGGGGAGGGGGACAACATGGAAAGAGGAGATGGGAAAATGAGCCAAGAATGAGAAGAAGTGAAGAAAGAGGAGTTAAAGAGTTGGAGGTGAGAGGCCCAGGAGATGTAAACCATGAGGGATGCCCAAGGCCAGATAGGATGCAGAGTTGGCTTTGAAGAGGAAAGTCGGTTGTTCTGCAAGGCCAAAGGCAGGCATAATAGAAGCCAGGCATGCTGGGCCAAAATGGCAAAGACACTGCCTCCATCTCAGGCCCATGGGCTCCATTTGGCATAGGTCAGGATGGCATAGCTAAGGCCAAGTCTACAAGTGGGGCAGCTGCCTCTCTGCTCTCTCTTGTTTGACTCTGGCTCTCTTGCTTGATTCACAAAAGAAAGCCTGCAGTTTTGCTGATTAAAAAGCATCAAATTCACAATAGGTTTGTGAGGGCTGAGCTTAGCACAAGCCTTTGGAAACTGCTATAAAGAAACTCAAGATGCTCTCCAGTGACTAGTGTTTCCCTGTTCTTTGTACCCTCTTTCTTCTTCTTTTTTTTTTTTTTTTTTTTTTTGTTTCCTCCTATCCTGGGGACCAGGCCCTTTCCTGTCAGCCTCTCTATTACATCTCTCCCTCATTAAGTCAGGAAAATCGATTCCCTCACTCCATTGCCATCCATTCAGCCATTCATTAAACAGACATTTATAAAACATTCACCATGTGCCTGGCACCACTGTGCTTTCCCCTGGAGCCACCGAGATGGAAGACCTCTAAGACCACTGTCAGGAGACTCACGTGGAATAGGCAGAGGTGGATATATAAATAAGCAATCATAATTTATGGGGGCAAGATATGACTGCAGTATGATCTTTCAAGTTATAAAACTTGACAGCATGGTGGAAGACCCAGGGCCCAGCGGCCACATCTGCACCTGCCATCTTTGTTTGGTCCAGAGCAAACCACCCAACTGCATCAATCCAGTCCACTGATCTGCCAAAAGAGTGCAGCAGTGACTGCCTAGAATCACTCACAGAGATCCTGGAGGATTAATAGCCACAGCATGTGAGAGAGTGTTTTTACTAAACTGTGTAATCTCATGCAAAGACAGATGCATTTTAAGTATATTATTATTCTTTCCCTCCCTAGGTAGAAACAACCTTATTATAACCCTCAAGAATCCAATTTTGAAACTCAAATTCTCCTTTTATTTAATGACACAATAGAAATAATATGAGCATTGAGTCAGACAGAGCTGTGTTCAAAACCTGGTTCTCCCAATTCATTGGTGCATGTCCTTCAGCAAGTTACTAATTTCTCTGAGCTTTATTTTCCACTTTGGAGCAGGAGTAACACAGTGACAAGCTAATTCCATGAGTGTTACAAGGAATAAGTAAAATAAAACATATTTAGCATTTATTAAGTATGGTCCTGGAACATTGTGACCATGCAGGAAATAATAGCCACTATCATTATTATTATTACTAATTGTATTATTACCAGTAGTGTGCTGGTGAATTCTTATACTACAGTCATCTTAAAAAAAAAAAAAAAAAAAAAAAAAAACCACAGAAAAAAAGAAAAGGAAGAAATAAAGGAAGATAAAAGTCCATGATTTGCCCATTGCCTGTTTCTGTGGTGTAAGCACTCCCACCATGACTGATTTCAAGTTACTGACATCACAGAATGAAGACTTGGGAATGATGTGCATAACTGACTCTCTTGAGCTGGTGTGAGTCTGCTCCAGCAAACCACTGGTTATTATTCATATTATTCAAGTAAAATGGATGCAATGGGACCAAGGTAGGAGCAGCTCTGTGGGGGAAACAACCCTCCAGATGTTGCAGGAAAGAGTCTTAGCTCAACTGTACCTGACATTTACTGTCCAACAGACTCTTTGCTAGGGATGACCACTCATGTTGTAATGAAAGAATTGATACAAGTGTACAAGGTTGTTATTAAAGAAAGAAGTCCGGTAAAAATTATTTTCTTTTTGTGGAGCGTGTGGCTCAGGCTCACCCTGCTGTGGACTCTGAAGAGCCTGATGTCCTGTCCTGCACCACACAATGGTCGGAGAGGCCTTCCTTGCTGTCTCTGTACCCCAGATCCCAACTGCTTTTCTAGGGTGAAATGAATAATGGGAAACAATACATTACACCACTTGGGAGTTCTCATGCCCACTTTATTATTTGCTTCTCATGGCAGAGCACTATTATCTTCATTTTAGAATGAAAGAAATTGAATCTCTATTAGTCAGGTTAATTTAGCAAAAACTGCTGTAACGATCCTAAAATCTCAATGGCTTAACACCACAAACGTTTCTCATATCACAGACTGATGAGACTGCACCATGAGAGTCAGGGGTGTTCCACTGTCCAGAACCCAGTTACAGGACCCTTACCTTTAAGGAAAATTGGGGAATGTAGTCATTTTGTATAATAAGGAAGAGGAAAACTGAGCATTGAGTCAGTCCACACCCCAGAGGCTCGTAAGTTATATTGGCTAAATGGCCAATGAAAATATACACCTCTGCAAAATCTGATCTCTAAACTCTCTTCCACAGCCTGCCACACACTCTCTGTCTCTTCCTTCTCATTGGCAGATGTCTTAGTCGATTCTGGCTTCTATAACAGAATACTATAGACTAAGTGGTTTTAACAACAAACATTCATTTCTCACTGTTCTGGAGGCTGGGAAGTCTAAATGAGGGCACTGGAAGATATGTTGTCTGGTGAGGGCCACTTCCTAGTTTGCAGATGATTATCTTCTCATATTCTCACATGGCAGAAAGCAGAGAGCAAGACCAAGCTCTTGTGTCTCTTCTTACAAGTGCGCTAATCTCATTCATGACAGCTCTACCTTCATGGCCTAATCACCTCCCAAAGCCTCCAATTCCTAATACAGTAATTGGGCATTAGAATTTAAACAATGAACATTTAAACAAATGTTTGTGTTTGGGGAAACACAAATGTTCAATTTATACAGTAGGCCAGATGGAGGAATCCAGAAGTGGACTCTGAAGAGGCCACAGGGGTGGCAGAGATGTGTAATGAAAGCAGCCTGAGTCCCTGAGTCACCCCATGGAGGAGAGCCTCCTGACTCATTTCAGATTATGTTAAACTGTTGAGATTTAGGGGTTGTTTCAGCAGCTATAATTAATTACTCTGGTCACTTCTGAGTGGGTCCAGAACTCAGATGTTGTGCTTCCTCATTTCCTGTATTTGTGCTGTCAGAACCACACTGCATTTGAATTGCCTCTGATTGGTGAGTCCTTCTCATGCCAGACTGTAATCTCCCTGAGAGCACAAACCGTTTGTGACTCATCTCTGTATTTCATGGTCTCTATACAAGATTCAGGGAACTTTGTTAAATATATAACTAAGCAATCATATATTGTTTAAAATATATATGTATGCTCAATAAAAAGAGGGTCAGGCATGGTGGCTCATGCCTGTAATTCCAGCACTTTGGGAGGCCAAGGCAGGTGAATCACCTGAGGTCAGGAGTTTGAGACCAGCCTGGCCAACATGGCGAAACCCCGTCTCTACTAAAAATACAAAAGTTAGCCAGGCATGGTAGCAGATGCCCGTAATCCCAGCTACTCTGGAGGCTGAGCAGGAGAATCGCTTGAACCCAGGAGGTGGAGGTTGCAATGAGCTGACATCGTGCCACTGCACTCCAGCCTGGGCAACAGAGAGAGACTCTGTCTCAAAAAAATAAATAAAAATAAAAAGATTTTTAGAAGGAAAGGGATGACAATGAAGTGGAAGAAGAAATAAACTACTGTTTTTTGATTGATTACCTTATATTTATGTTCTAAAGGGAAAAGAGAGAAGAGATCAGGAAAGAAAATGTATCATTAAATATTCAGGCTTATAAAGTAAAAAGATCTGAGGCTTGACTGTGCCACTAAACTAATTTTGTAACCTTAGACAAATTACTCAACCACTTTGTGCCTCAGCTTCCTCATAAAACAAGGATAATATGGCTACCTCAAAGACTGACTTAAAGATTAAACGAGATGAAAATAGGCCTTGATTTAAAATGAAGAATTTGAATTAATTTATTACTTGAACCCCTTCCAGATCTGACAGTTTCATTTATAAAAGTACAGAAATACAGATGGTTTCACAGGCCAATGCAAGAATACTTATTACCACCTGGGGGATTAGTATACCTGGTAGAGATTATTTTTTTCATTCCTTTTACATTTCCCTTCAGGGGCTAGGAAAGCAGACCCATGCTGGGCCAGGCCCACAGATTACCAGAAAGTGCAGGCCTGGTGATTGTCATGCTAAATATGAGAGGTCAGAGAGACTTCTCATCAGTCTCATAACTAACATTTGGGTAGGAACTCAGTGAGCCACAGTTACCTCTTGGGTAAAAATGGAGTAATAATAGCAGTTACTACTCATGAGAATTAAGTGGGAAAGAAATTTATAAGAAAATGCTTAATACTAGGATAGCAAATAGTTTTCGTTTTCCCATGCCAGCATCAATCAGTTGGTACTGGTTGCCTGGAAAGCCATGCTGAGACAAATTTTGAGGTTTCTACTTCCCGGAGAGTGTGGAATATGGGAGGGAAAAGCTGATGGATTAGTAATGTCTGCAATAGGCATGGGAGTACAGGTAAGAGCACATGTCCTGTGCTTCTGAGGGCCCTGCAGGGCTAGTACACAATGGAACATCAGTAAATGTTAGTTGAATGAAGTGGAATTTGAACATAGTCATTGTTCCTCTCTCAATTTTTAAGCAAATAATTGAAGTGGAATATAAAGAAACTGAAATGGGATATGGGGAAATTAACATGGAAATCATACTGCAGGCACTTGACAAAACTAATTAAACTGGGAAATGCGCTAGATTTTTTTGATGCATAAACATTCTTCTTCTCTTGCAACAAGGGGGTAAAACTGACAAGTGTTCAAATTGCGCTTTTATGTGTGTGTTCTTCCAAGCATGTGTGGCGCTTTGAAGAAGGTTCTGTTGTGTTTGTAGCAAGAGGCTGTGTAATTGCTCTGAGAGTTCTTGGAATTTTATCAGATGTATGTATATGTTTTTCTTGAGTGAAGGCAAAATATGATCCTTCTTTCTGTAATAAAAGAATGCAGCTGTTTCCAACTAAGTCTGTGGCCTTGAGCCTCAGTGTCTTCATCTTTAAGGTGGGAATAATCGTATCTGCATTAGAGGGTCGTTATGAGGATTAGATGAGGGAATGGGAAGTAATGCTGCTTATGAACAAGTCAGGCCTGTTCACATATTCTGGATAACAGCTTTTAGCAGAGTGCAGCATTGGAGACACATGCCAGACTGCCTATGCTTGACTCCTAGGTCTGCTACTGACTGACGATCTGTGAGAATTGGAGCAATTGATTTCACCTCTGTGTTTGTAACCCAACTGGGAACGTGGGGAAAATAATAATGCATACTTCATAGGGTTGTTATATATAAGTTAAAGGGTTGTTACATAAGTTAAAAGGGTTGTTATAAGTTAAAGGGTTGTTAAATAAGTTAAAAGAATTGATAAAAACCAAGGATTTAACATAACCTGGCACATAGTAAGTGCTCAACAAATCCCAGTGATGATGATGATGAGTTATCATCACTATCAGATATAAGGCAAGATAGTTTAATTCATTAAACCTTGAGTTTCCTGGAGTATCATATAAGGAAAGATGGTTTAATTCACTAAACCTTGAGTTTCCTGGAAGTATTCCACTATGGTGGTGTTGAGAGACAGGACTAGCTGGATTTCCTAGGCGACTAAGAATCCCTAAACACGGGGCTTGCAATTTAGCTCACACCCAACCAATCAGGTAGTAAAGAGAGCTCACTAACATGCTAATTAGGCAAAAACAGGAGGTAAAGAAATAGTCAATTATCTATCGCCTGAGAGCACAACAGGAGGGAAGATGATCGGGATATAAACCCAGGCATTCGAACCGGCAACGTATACCCTCTTTGGGTCCCCTCCCTTGTATGGGAGCTCTGTTTTCACTCTATTAAATCTTGCAACTGCACTCTCCTGGTCTGTGTTTGTTACAGCGCGAGCGAAGTACACCACTGCTATTTGCCGTAGTCGCAGACCTGCCGCTGACTTCCATCCCTCCGGATCTGGCAGGGTGTCCGCTGTGCTCCTGATCCAGGGAGGCGCCCATTGCCACTCTCAGTCAGGCTAAAGGCTTGCCATTGTTCCTGCATGGCTAAGTGCCTGGGTTCGTCCTAATCGAGCTGAACACTAGTCACTAGGTTCCACAGTTCTCTTCCGTGATCCATGGCTTCTAATAGAGCTATAACACTCACCGCATGTCCCAAGATTCCATTCCTTGGAATCCATGAGGCCAAGAATCCCAAGTCAGAGAACACGAGGCTTGCCACCATCTTGGAAGTGGCCCGCTGCCATTTTGGAAGTGGCCTGCCACCATCTTGGGAGCTCTGGGAGCAAGAACCCCTGGTAACAGTGTCAGAGACAAGCACAACACACACCTTGCTTTCAGATGGTTTCTATTATGGTAGTGGGAAATAGAGAACAAGCGTACAAACAACTATTTTATACACATTTTCTAAGTTCTTCTTAAACTGAAAGGAGAGCAGAGCCTTTTTCTTAAAATACTTGATATTATCAAAAGATCTTTACATGCATGGTCTCCTTTTATCTCTCTCTTAACCCTATATCCTAAAAGCAATCATATACTATAAAATAGGTAGAATGAATCCCAGTAATATATGATTCCCAGCAAGCTATACCTCACACAATGCCCCCTTATTTCAGTTTTCCTTTGTCAGTATGTAGCATACAGCAAAAATGACGTTTGAACACTGTTCAGTGTTTATTTGGACACTTCTGATGGGTTCCACAGATTAACTACCCACTTAAATGGTTAGTGTAAGGCAATAGTAATATAGTGGAAAGAGCACTGAGTTTACGACTAGATTCTTCCACTTTCTAGGAATATGATCCTGGACTTGGTCAAATTCTTGAGACATCAAGTGTCCTCATCTGTAGGGTGGGGTAATGCTATATACCTTTCAGAGTTGTTCTAGGCTTGAAATTAGGGAATCTTTTTGTGTATTTTTGGGCCTAGCTTACATTAGTAGGTGTATGTGCACATTTCCTGGAATATGTGTGGATAAATAAGTATATAGTAGATATTATTTACATGTTTCCACTAACTGTGATTTCCTGCTGTGATTGACATATATGCTTTAACGTGACCAGACCAATACATATGGTAGTGAGTCTTTTAGAACAACGAAAATGAACAAGCACCAGAACATGGCTGTAACGAAATAAGGTGCTCAGAGTTGTTGAGTCAATGAGTAGAATAATTGGAACTTCAACTTGAACCTTCTGATCTCAGATGCCCTGCTGGAACTTGGACATATTCAATAAGAGGTTTTGTGTTTTAACTGAACTGATGTCTTGGATTGGCATGAAACTAAACATATCTCTAAGTCTTTCATAGGTGGAAGATGGAATCAATTTTCTTTGACAATTTTTCATGAAAGGTGCTTTATATGGCATCAGAAGTTCTGCAATCTAATCCCACACTATATTCCTAACCTTATTTTTATCTAGCTTTGTTCATACACTGAACTGCTATGATTGAGCTCCCTGATCTTTTTGCATGATTTCCAGCTTTTTGATCTTTGTTCAGGCTGTTCCTTGTCCTATAAATGTCCTTTTTAATGTTAATTGCTATATACATAACTTACCCTTTAAAACCTAGGTCACCTGCTTCCTTCTCTAGGGATCCTTACTTAACTCTTCCCAGCTGGTCACATTCTTTCTTTCCTCTAAGTTTTCATAATGTTTTATGTTGTTGTTTTTTGGCTCATTTTTACCTATACCCTATATTATAATTATTTACCACATGGTCCAGACACCTTAACTGTTTGGAAGTGGATAAAACCGGGAATTAGGAGTGTGGTGGTTCTGTATTTGAATCCCAGCTCCAATATTTCCTAACTGTGTGATCTTGGGCAAGTTACTCAAACTCTCTGAACTTCAGATTTTTTATCTATAAATAGAAGTAATCTCTACCTCTCAGGGTATAAAGGTTATTGTGAGTTCTCTACATAGTGTCTGACACACAGAAATAGTAGGTATTCCATGCACAGTGATTCCTTTTCTCTTCTTCCCTCTCTTGAAGAATAGAATATTTGTACGACACATGCCTGAGTCCCATACACAGTTCTTGACACATGGAATTTTCTCTATACCTGCTATGTAGGTATTATAAGGTAATATAATTTATTTAATTATGTATTAACAAATGGATAGCCAGATATGTGAAAGAATAAAATATGGCCCCCCAAATATAAAATAAAGCTGAACTTTCAGTGTTTTTTTTTTTTTTTTTTTTTTTTTTTTTTTTTTTTGAGACGGAGTCTCACGCTGTTGCCCAGGCTGGAGTGCAGTGGCGCGATCTCGGCTCACTGCAAGCTCCGCCTCCCGGGTTCCCGCCATTCTCCTGCCTCAGCCTCCTGAGTAGCTGGGACTACAGGCGCCCGCCACCGCGCCCGGCTAATTTTTTGTATTTTTTTTTAGTAGAGACGGGGTTTCACTGTGGTCTCGATCTCCTGACCTTGTGATCCGCCCGCCTCGGCCTCCCAAAGTGCTGGGATTACAGGCTTGAGCCACCGCGCCCGGCCTGAACTTTCAGTGTTTAGTTTCTATGTCATTAGTATTTTTTTCCACTGTCTGTTTTCCTATTTTTCATTTAGATCCATTGGGAGGAGTGAACAGCGTCCAGATCCTTAGGTAGGAGAGGGAGTTATTTATCATCACTGCTTTTAGTCCTCCTTCAACTGTCTCTTTCTTTTGAGCAACTCTCAAAAGAGACCACACTGTTTTGCCTTGAGTACACTGGATGGGATTTTCTAAAGACAGGTTATCTCCTGGAAGGATGATGCCAAACGTGATTGACGTGACTTCCATCTCTGAGCCCTGCCAACGTTGCCTGCCCTTGTAAGGCAGACACCAAAGATGCAGCTGACATGATGAACTTAAACAAGTTCTGTTGCTTACACACTGAATTAAGTCTACATCTGTGGCTGTTAAAGTGGGAAAAAAAAAGATTAATAAAGTACATGTTGAAGCTTGAAAGAATAATTAGCAGGACGTTATATGTTTTGGCTGCAAAAGCTGTCTCTACATTTAGCATAAAGCAGAACCTTTCTTCTAATCCTTCTGAGGATGAGGGATTGGCTCAAACTAAATTGGTTTTCTTTCTGCATCTTGAGGTTTTTTTTTTTCATGTTATCATTTTAAAAAATTATTATTTTCCAAATTTCAAGTAAGCTTTAATCAGCCTCTTTGTGGGATCTGTGTTGTTTCTGGATTTGCCAGTAACTCGATTAGCTGCCACTTGGGCCCTGATAAAAGAAAGCGCTTGAATTGTGGGCAGCAGAGAGCTTATTTCACACATCTTTCATGGGGGTGCATTCCATCGCTATCAGAGCTGTGATGGTGGCTGCTAACAGCCCACCTCGCTGAGATGTAGAATGAGTTCTTGGTGTACATAATAAACTAACATCTGTACGGCGCATCTCAGAATGGGTGTCAGGGAAGCTGGAAGACAAAGCAGAATGGCATCATTAAGGCCAGATTTAAGACTCCAATTTGTGTAGCATTTGCATAACAATGCACAAGAGCAACTATTCACTGTTCCCTTTCGGAATCCACATGTTTCACCTTCACAGGAGCATTCCTGAGGGAGGGGAGGCAGAGAGGAGGCGCTTGCGAGAGAGGGAATCATTCAGTGGGTCAGAGTATCCTTCTTGCAGACTCACAATTCACTGGGTAGGAAGGCGGTGCCCGGTCTTGTGGGCTGATGATAGGTCTCCTGGCTTGCACCAGTTCCTTCTTTTCTGGTTCTGAGTCAGCATATTTTTCAGTCAACAAACATTTATTGAACATTGAAAAGTCAAGAAAAAGCCTTGTAGTGCAAAGACAGGACCCCATGCCCTGCCTTAGCTGCTTTCTTATCTCTGGACCTATGCTACAATGATTCATCTTTGTGATCCTAAATGTCCTTATATCTGCAATACTTACGAGTAGTATATTATTACCAATACTGGTAAGAGTTGGCAGCTATTGAGTCCTGACTTTATAGGAGGCAGATGCCAAGCATATTTAATCCTCTTAACAATTCTCTAAGATTAATGATTCTTTTCCCTTCTGCTTTTACCCATGAGGAAACTGAGGTACAAAGAAGTAAGTTATCAGTCACTCAATCTCTAAGTGATTGAGTCTCTAGTGTCTTTTTATCTCACATGATAGAGTCTCAACAATGTTAAATTGATAAATATTCATTGACCACCTCTGGGTGCCAGGCACTGAACTAGATGCCTAAGATTCAACAGTGAACAGAAATGGACATGGCCCCAAGCACTTGTGGGACTCCCAGAGAAGTTGAGTGAAAAAATAGATGAAGTCACACATCAATCAATAGTAGTGCTATTTTGCCACACTACTGTGTTAATTGGGGAAAGCACAGGCAAACCAAACAGCCTTGGTTTCAAATTCTGCTTAAAATCTGCTTATTGTATGTCCTTGGGCAGGTCTCTTAACCTCTCTGAGCCTTAGTTTCCTCTTGGTAAAAGTAGGAACAGTAATTGTACCTGCCTCAAAGAGTTGTTGTAAGAATTAAATATCGTAATGAATGGGACATATATTTCTTAGCACAAAGCCTTGCCTGGAATTAATTTTTAAACAATGGGAGCTATTATCATCACTATTATTATTATTAATTAACCAATTTGACTGGAGTGCAGTTAAGCTCCTGTGACCTGAAGGATCAAAGGAGATCTTGCTATTTATGTCTTATTCAGTATTCTTATCTAGCCTTGCATCTTGAGGCATTGACTTTTTTTTTTTCTCACCAAGGCCAGGCACACAGAGCCCCTCCTGACCACAGCCAGCTGTCTGGGTATCAGGACTGAGGATCCCCACGAGGATATAGCATGTTTACTGATTCCTCTTCAAAACAGCCTCCCTTAAAGTTGCAGTTGTAACAGAATTGCAATGTCCTCTGGCCACACACTTATGAGGCTCTCAGTGCTGTAAAGGGATGAGCCTCATGTGTTCTGAATGATAATGATCGTCTCTCTCCCTAGATACTAGCCCTCTGCTCCCAGTCTCAAACTCTGGCCTAGATATTTGGGCAGACTCATGTATTTCTGTCCTGTGTGGAGTGCCTCCTCTTTCCCCCAGCCCTTCCAAAGCTGTATTATCCCTAGCAGGTTAAAAGGACATAGGCATGAGAGATTTTACTGGAGGGATGAAAACGTGTGAAAATGATTTATGGTGATGGTTACACACCTGGGAAAATATGCTAAAAATCATTGAATTATACAATTGAAATGGGTGAATTTTATGATATGTAAACTACACTACAGTGAAGTTATCAATAAAAAGAGGGACACCCAAGCTCATTGTAGTTTGATTTTGTAAGACTCTGTTTTCTCACCTGGAAAACAGGGTCAATTCCTTATAGCAAAAGGCTTACTAGTAGCTGAGAGGCTGTAATATAAATTTTGTTATAGATGTGAAGAAGTGTAAGTATATTAGCACAAAACACACACACACACACACACACACACACACAAACAAACAAAAAAACGAAGTGGAGTCAGTGTGAATGTGTTTGTTTTCCACTCTTCAGGAAGCTGGCTTTAGGTCTGAAATGCATATGACTTTTTTTGAAGAGTCCTGTGTTGAGTCCCTCTCTGTGGTAGGCATTGGCTGCCACTTTCTCGTCACAAACACTCTGTGCAATGATCATGAGAAAACAGGGCAGGTGAGTGTGTTTGGGTTGTTCACTGTACTTCAGGCACGATTTAAACAGTTTTCTCAGGATAATTTCATTCAATCTTACAACAACTCTACCAAAGACATTCTATACATTCACAGATGGAGAAACTGAGGCTCAGAGGTTAAGCAACACCACTTGGCTAGGAGGAGCTGTCTCCATTTCTTTGTTTTCCTCTTTACACTTTCTCTGAGATCCTCAACCCTATTAATAAATGCCCCATAAACTACTGAGGTCCTGCTCCCCATTCTTGTGTTCCCACAGCCTCCCTCCAACCTTTCTCTGACCCATGGACTGAGGTTCAAGATTTTCAGGTAGACTAAGTGCTTCAAATGGCAGGTGGCTCAACATCTCCATCCCTGGCCTGCCTTGAAGTCAGAGCTGCCTTTAAATAGCTCTGCCACCAACTAGCTGCATGACCTCAGCCAGGGCACTTAGCCTCAATTTCTGCAAATGGAAAATAGATATTTGTATAACATGTGCATAATAATGTGTATGACTACTGACCCTTTTGGAGTGACTGTGAAGAATAAATGTAAGAGTGTAAGTGAGAGAGCCTTCCAGAAAACTGTGAATCACTCTGCAGTGTGAGGTGTTACTTCTGGTCACTTCTGCCTATTTCTCTGAGCTCCTTCGTTCTAATTCTGTATTGTAGATCCTATGCCTTGGCATTAGTCCATTGTCTCGCAGCCTCAAAATCAGAGTTCTGGATGGCCTAGCACTAGGTCCGGAATGAATATCGTATTCACTCTTGTATTCTGACCCCCACTTCCCGTCCTGAAGCCTTCAGCTAGGGGTGGCTGAGAAAGGCAGAGGCTGGCATAAAAGAGAGATGGATTCTGGACTTAGAACCAGGCAGAGCAAAACTGGACAGCTACTCTGAGAAGGGGCTGTGTCAGTTTCTGTTTTCTGTTTGTAAACTTCAAGGCCAACAGGTGCTCAGAGCAGTCATCTGACAGTGATGACCAGCAATATTTCCCAAGTGGCCACCTTGCCTGGGAAGCATCCACAGATGCCAGTCAAAAAGCAATGACCCAGTGGACTTTCAATCTAAGTTGAAGGCATTGATGTGGACCCGGAGTGCAGGAGAGGCAGATTGAATACTGAAGTCAGCACACAAAGAGCGAAACAGTCCTGACCCACACAGGTGGAATTTTGTAATAAGGGGGTGCTAACAAGCTGGGTTAATGAAAATTTCTTCATTTGAATCCTATTTCAGAAGAATGCAGGGAATTGTATTTTTAAAGAAATCCTAGAGCACTTTGGCTAACTGAAGAATTGTCTGGTAAAATGAAGTCTCTCCCATCTACTATGCAAATTTTAAGTAGTGTCAATTGGATTTCTATAAAATTGAGGGCCATCTATTTTAAAACATGTCAGTAAAGAGAAGCCATCAAAATCAGGTTTCTTCTTTGAGGTTTTTTTTTGTCATTGAAGCGAGCAGAGCACAATACACTCAATAGCCTGAAAAAGAAAGGGCTTATTATGAGTTCCTCCTATGCCGTGGTCACTATGCCATCCATTGTCACGTGTGATTTCATCAAATCCTTACAATTACCCATTGAGGGAAGGGCAGTTACCCTTGTTTCATAGACCAGGCACTTGAAGCCTAAGAACTTAAGTGATTTTGCCATGAACACACAAATAATAAAATGAACATAAATATGATCGTCTTTATTAACAATATTCATATTCATAACAATAACATACCATATACCAGATATTGTCATGAGCTCCTCCATACATTTTAATTAATCTTTGTAATAAAACCTGTATGGCAGATAGTATCACCCTTATATTACAGATTTTTAAAAAAGGACTCAAAAGATAAATAACTAGCCTAAATTTAGAAGACTACTAAATGGTTGAGCTAAGTTTCAAACCCAGGTCTGCCTGGATTCAAACTCCTTGTTGTTTTCTTTTTTATTTGTTTGTTTATGACATATGCTCTCTAAAATGGATTTATCAAGTCATTAGTTTATTTAAAATGTTGTGAATTTTTATATATATATATACACACACACACACATATATATATATATCTCTTGTGTTAACTGCTTGTGTATGCTGATTTCTTTGTTATAGGTCACTAAAGGGAAGCTGTTATCTTTGCATTATGGAAAATGACTCAGAAATGTGATCAATGTACAGAACCTCACAGATAGGGCCATAAACAAGAACCTGTATTTTTTTTCTAACATCCTAGTAGACCAGAAAAGAAAAGAATGTGGATTGTAAGACTGACGGATATATATGAATAAAGTGGAAGAATATAGGCAGACTGAACAATGTATTATCTTTAAGAACTATATAATTAACTCATAGCCTAAAGATATCCAAATATGCTAAATGCTCACTAGTTTAAAGAAAAACAAACAAATAAAAATCTTGTATAGTGATAACACAGAGTCCTGCCAATTCATCACATAAGGAAGGGATCGCAGACTAACCAAATCAGAGGGACAGTCCAAACACTCTGAACTTAATGTTTTGGATACAGCTCAAGATCAGTGTTATCAGTTGCCTGTAGCTCCTGTAACAGATAACCACAAACCTGGTGGCTTAAAGCAAGAAGAGCTTATTTTTTTTGCAATTCTGGAGGCCAAAAGTCCAAAATCAGTATCACGGGGCTAGAATTAAGGTATTGGGAGGGCCAGTTCCTTCCAGAAAATTTGGAGGAGAATCTGTTCTTGCTCCTTCCAGCTTCTGGTTGCCAATATTTTGAGGCTTGTGACCATATCACTATAACTTCTGCCTCCGTCTTTATACCACCTTTTCCTTTCTGTGTGTGAAATCTCCTTTGCCTTTTATAAAGACACTGCAATTGAATTTGGGGTTGACCTGGATAATCCAGGGTAATCTTCCCATCTCAACATCCTTAATGTACTGATATCATCAAAGACTCTTTTTCCTAACAAGGTAACATTTTTAAATTTCAGAGATGAAGACCTGACACCTTTGGGGACCATTATTCTGCCTACCACAGTCAGAAACTGGAGCCATAGTACTCCCAGACAGCAGAGGGATAATCTGTGGTCTTTCTAATCCTTCACACGTGGGAGTTACTCCCAAGCTCCAAGTGACAATGCGACCTTTCCTAAAGTTTACTTCCTCAGCTGCTGAGAATGCAGGAGATGTGTAGTTCAGAAAAACGGCCTTTTCAGCTGGGGGCAGTGGCTCATGCCTGTAATCCCAGCTCCTTGGGTGGCCGAGGCAGGCAGATCACCTAAGGTCAGGAGTTTGAGACCAGCCTGGCCAACATGGTGAAACCCCGTCTCTACTAAAAATACAAAAATTAGCCATGGTAGAACATGCCTGTAATCCCAGCAACTCAGGAGGTTGAGGCACGAGAATCGCTTGAACCCGGGAGGTAGAGATTGCAGTGAACCGAGATCGAACCACTGCACTCCAGCCTGGGTGACAGAGTGAGACTCCATCTCAAAACAAACAAACAAACAGGCAAAAAAGAGCCCTTTGGATAGAAGTTGATGGGCTGACTAAGGCTTTCCTAAACCAGAAAAAAAGTAAGGAGGAGAGAGATGGAGCGATTGAGGGGCAAAAGAAAGGACGGGAAAATTGAGGGTGCAAGGAGAGAAAATGGAGAAAACTGAGAAAACAAAAACAAACAGAAGGGAAAGGAGAAGAAGGGACTATGAGGGAAAAAAGCATGATTTAGAAAAAAGTGAAGAAAAATAAAATGGAAAATTAAGAAACTAAGGGAGAAGAAAGAGTAAGTAGGGAGAACAAGGGAAGATGATGAGAGGAAATTTGAGAGAAAGGGAAGATAGAAGAGAAAGATTGACAAGAGACAGGAAGATAAGAGAAATGTGGAAGATTAGAAGGCAAAAAAGGCCGGGTGTGGTGGCTCATACCTATAATCCCGTCACTTTGGGAGGCCGAGGTGGGCTGATCATCTGAGGTCAGGAGTTTGAGGCCAGCCTGGCCAACATGGTGAAACCCCGACCCTACTAAAAATACAAAAATTAGCTAGGCGTAGTGGCACATGCCTGTAATCCCACATACTCAGGAGGCTGAGGCACAAGAATCGCTTGAACCCGTGAGGTGGAGATTGCAGTGGGCCCAGAACACCCCACTGCACTCCAGCCTGGATGACAGAACGAGACTCTCTCTCAAAAAAAAAAAAAAAAAAAAAAAAAAAGGCTAAAAAGAGGAGAAGAGAGAAGAATTGAAGGGAAAAAGAGACTGAGAAGTGTGAGATGGAGCAGGCAGAGAGAGGAGACCAAGAGACAGCAGAGCTGGAGCTCATGCTGGAGAAAATATTAAAAGCATTTGAAAAGGTGACCAACGTCTATATGTTTATGTGCCAAAATATATACAGCAGCTGCAAGTCACAAATCACATTCATCGGCTGTTACAGTCTGGTAATTGTCCATACAGATATTTTCTTTCTGGTTCCAAACCCTGGCTTATCAGAGGACAACATGCTTTTGAAATGCCACATTACTTTGAAAGTACATTTCATGTCCAAAAGTTCCACTAAGTATGATATACTGAAGACTTACTTCATTTCCATTCTATGTAGCTCCCAGGCTCTAGCACAGGTGTTTTTAAAGGGCCATTTTGATTGTCAGTTTCCTGCTCTCCAAGGGCAGGACAGATCTTCCCATTGACTGTTTCCAAATCAGCCATTTAGCCTCCTCCCTCCCTCCCTCCCTCCCTCCCTCCCTCCATTTCTCGCTCCTTTCCTCCCTCCCCTTCTCCCTCCCTCCCCTTCTCCCTCCCTCCCCTTCTCCCTCCCATCCTCCCTTTTTTTTCTCTTCTTTTCTCTCTCCCTCCTCCCCACTCCCCTTCCCTCCCTTTCTTCCCTCTCTTCCTCCTTCCTTCCTTTCCTTCTTCCTTTAACTCCTTTTCTTTCTTCCTTCTTTCCTTTCCTTCTCTCCCTTCATTTCTTTCCTCTTTTGTCTCTCTCTGTTTCTCTCTCTTCCTCTCTTCCTGCCTCATCCCTCCCTGCTTTTAAGTGTCTTTTTTATAAGGCAGCATAAAGCTGTAGACCAGGGTTTCTTAAACCTCAGCAACGGCTGGAAAATTCTTTGTCCTGGGGGCCGTCCTGTGCATTGTGAGATTTTAGTAGCATCTCTGGCCTCCACTCACTGGATGCCAGTAGCAACTCTCCCCACCTCAGTTGTGATAAACAAAAATATTTCTAGACATTACCAAGTGTCTGCTGGGGGCAGAATTGCTCTTGGTTGAGAGAGGCTCTAGTCTGTCCTCGGACCCAAGCTGCAATCCCACCCCACTACTTCCGGGCTATGGGATCCTAGGGAAATCCCTCAAATTTACAGATGGTTCAGAATCTCCTATAGTGCTTGTTAAAACAGAAAGTGCAGAAGATCCTACCCCTGGAGCTTTTGAGGCAATCGATTGGGAATGGGGACCTGATAATGTGCATTCCTAACAAGCTGCTGATGCTGCTGGTCCAGGACACACTTCGAGAACTACTGCCCTGCCCCTAACCTGGCGATCTTCAGTACTTTCACCAAACTGTACAGTTCATAAGACTCCCTTCTCTGGCTTGCTCTACAGGTTATGAGAAATGATGTGTCTAAGGTACTTAGCATAGGACCCTGGCCCATGATAGCAGATTAATAAGTGGTAGCTCATAAAGAAAGCCCTCTTAAAGGAAGGTTAGTCTTTGGCAGGAACTGCGAGGATTAAAAATGTATATGGATATATTCACAGCAGCTCACAAATGCTCCCATTTTTAAAGAAGAGGTTCAGTGGCTTTTCAGTAACAAATTACATGTTCTTATTAATCAATCCTCTCGGTGGGACCAGTCCCCCACAGGAAGATAAATGGAGAGCCAGCATTGCACCTGAGATCCTGGAAATCTAAAATTGATAATCCATGTACATACTTGGTAATAAGAACAAGTGCAAACTCTGTTACTAATGTCCACAAGAAAGAGTATCTGTGGATACTGTTGCCTGAAAATGCTAATATTCTCTCCCCAGCTGAAAGGAATTTGCATTTTTCATACATCTACTATGTACCAGGCAATATGCTAAATTATATACATGTGTACATTAATTCCTCAAACTACTCTAGAAAGTCTTATCCCTGTTAGTCACATTAAAACTGGGAGTGGGCCAGGTTCAGTGGCTCGTGCCTATAATCCCAACACTTTGGGAGACGAAGGTAGGTGGATCACCTGAGGTCAGAAGTTCAAGACCAGCCTGGCCAACATGGTGAAACCCTGTCTCTACTAAAAATACAAAAGTTAGCTGGGTGTGGTGGTGTGTGCCTATAGTCCCAGCTACTGAAGAGGCTGAGGCAGGAGAATCGCTTGAACCCAGGAGGCAGAGGTTGAGCTGAGATCGCACCATTGCACTGCAAGAATCCGTTTAAAAAAAAAAAAAAGACGGGGGGCTCAGAGGTTAAGTGATTGCCCAGTGACATCATTTGAAATTTACAAATATCTAGTGAGGAAGCACTATTATTATCCAAGCTTACAGCTGAGGGAGCTGAGGCACTGGGTGTTAAATAACTTGATCAAGGTCATACACAAGGCTAGGCAATGGCAGAATTGAGATACAGACCCAGACTATTCCAGGGCCTACACCATCCTCTACCTACGTGTGTTTATACTACACTGCCTCTGGCAGGACACAGAATTTCTAGAAGTACCAGGGAGAACTTTCAAAGGGGCAGATCTAAACAGACAAGAGCTTTCTGAGGAGTTTATGAAGGACTTTCATTACCCTCCTACCTTTATTCTTTAGAAGACAGACAGAAGAGAAGGTTTTCTAAAGATACTATTTTGTTTCTCTTCTGGCACTGATCATATTTAATACAGTGATTTGTTCATGTGCAAAGTTCTTGAGGGGAGAAACTGCATATTCAATTCTGTATTACTCCTATCTAGTGTAGTGGCTGGCACTACAGAATACACTTGTAGTCATTAGATCGATTTGGAGACCAATGAACTTCACCTTTCAGCAGCAACGAGGTTGTTATCTGGAAACTAAATGATTCTGATTCTGGATTCGGTCAGTGTTGTCTCAGACAGATTCTTCTGCTGCATAAAAATTCCTCCTTCTCCCCTCAGACCCCACTTCTATTCTCCCTAGTCTTCACCTCCAGTTCAGCAATATTTCCCTAAGGGGAGTTGCACTGTGCTAATCACTAGGGGTATCCTCCTCAAATCACATACTATTAGTGGTGGCAAATCTGTAGGAGTCTGCAGCAACCTCAAATCTTGCCTGCTTGGAAGAAAGAATTCAACAGAGGGGCTATAAGGCAGAGGGAGGGACCAAGGCAAGTTTTAGAGCCGGAGTGAAAGTTTATTAAACAGTTTTAGAGCAGGAATGAAAGGAAGTAAAGTACACTTGGAAGAGGGCCTAGCAGGCAACTTGAGAGATTGAGGTGCACAGTTTGACCTTTGACTTGGGGGTTTTATATGTGGGCTTTCTGCATGTGCAGTGGCCTGCCAGCACTTCCAGCACTTGAGAGGGCCTGCATGCACAGTGTTTTACTGAAATCGTATGTGTGCTCACTGGAGGCTTTCTTCCCTTACCAGTCGAGTGTTTACATAGAGGAAGATCATATACTAGTTAAACTCCTCCATTTTACCTCTTAGTGAACATGCTAGTGTCCACTTGCCCAACTCCTGAGATCTTACTGGGAAGCTGCTAATCACCAGATTCAGGTGTTTTTTTATGTATTGGGAGATGGCCTTTCCCTGGCACTGACTGCAACGACTTATTATTAGAGAGAGACAGTTTAACAACCACCTGACCATCACCTGACATTCCTGGTTGGCAGTGGGGTGGAGGCGGATCTCTATCCTGCTCTGCTCATGCCTAACTACCTACTCTAACAATACTTTACACTCTCCAGGCTCACCAACAGACCCCCCAAACGCCGAGAGTGGCCTGGCATTAAAACGAATCTCTAAGAAAGACAAAATTCTAAGAATCCACAATTTAAGGGAAGGGTCATAAAATACTTACATGCTAAAATCTGAGAGACTTATAAAAATGATTTGTGCCAACATTTGATAAGACCACAGCCCAGTGAGAAATGATTGGCTGACATCTATGCAGAGCTGGAAAGGGGATGCAGTTTTCCCTATTCTTAGAGTTACACTTTTCCACCCTTCTGCATTATTTCTGTCACAGTCAGAAGATGCTGTCAAAGGGATTTGACATCTATAAAAACAGCTTAGATAAACCAGAAAGGATCAAAGTAAGGGCTCGTGAATGATAGTCGTAATTTTGAGAAAAGATAAAGAATGTGGATTTCAACCCAGCAAATGAGGGCAAATTTCCAAAATTTGGGATCCTCAGAAAACAGGATTTATCATCTTTTTTGCTACACTAATGGAATACACCTTGTTACTTATGGGATTTAACCTGAATTGTTATTTTCAAAACTTCCACTATGTATAGCACTAGGTTTTTGAAAAATACATAATCTCATTTAATCCTCATCACAATTCTGAATGGAGAAGATCATTATCCTCATTTTTCTTTTTGTGAGACAAAGTCTCACTCTGTGGCCCAGTGTGGAGTACAATGGCACAATCTCAGCTCATTGCCACCTCTGCCTCCCGGGTTCCAGAGATTCTCCTGCCTCAGCCTCCTGAGGAGCTGAGATTACAGACACCCACCACCATGCCTGGCTAATTTTTGTATTTTTAGTAGAGATGGGTTTCACCATGTTTGCCAGGCTGGTCTCGAACTCCTGGCCTCAAGTGATCCACCTGCCTCGGTCTTCCAAAGTGCTGGGATTACAGGAATGAGCCACTGCGCCCGGACTATCCTCATTTTCCAAATGAAGCAACTAGGGTGCAAAGAGGCTCAATGACTTTGCCAAGGTCACACAACTTAATAAATTTAGTAGAATTTAGATACTATCCTGGATCCATGTATGTGCTTGTTCTGTGGGGCTTCTGTACCTTTTTTTTTCTGAGAAACCTGACACTCCCAATAGCAATTTAAAGACCCCTGCTGGCCTCATTTTCAAGTCTTTAAACTTTCAAAGTTTTCAAGGTTACACTGTAACTCCCTAGTCCTTTTTCCCTAGAGGGTCTTGATCTTGATAACTGTGAGTAAAGGTTTGTTTGAATAATCCATTAACGTTGAGAAAATTACCTTTTCATAATGAAGTATTCTGTGTCACTTTAATACTAATTACTCTAACCGTATTTATTGAGGATTAATGACTGAGCAATATTTTATTAATAACCAACTGGCATTTATTATTGCATAAATAATAAATAGAGTGCCTCATTAAATATAGATGCATTTTTATTTGCACACCTTCATTGAAAATGTTGTCAAATTTTTTGCACTGATTAAAAATCTCATTAAAATGGTTGGCTAGTGTTACCTTTGTGCCCCACTTTCTCCCCGAAAGAGTCCCTGGCAATTCCTGCACAATAGGTAGACTTTGGGATTATTCATCAGCCTGTCAGGAGAAGTCCCTTTAACAATGCAGAGCTGCTATGAATTCTGGTTGCCATGAGAACCTCGACTTTTTGCTCTTCTCTCACTTTGTTATGTTTTCATGTGTAACCCTCACCTGGTGTTAGGAGGTTCCTGCATTTAAAAACTTGAGTACCCTATTAAGCAGGTCGTCTGAAATCATGGACCTGGGGGAGCTAGAAACTACTGTTTTTGCCTTTCATTTGCAGCTGAGGAAACTGAGGCCCAGAGAGGGGTGGTAACTTGCTTGGCAAAACACAGACAGTTATCAGCAAAGGACCAGCACAAGGTCTCCTGACCTTCAGTGTTCTTTCGGCTGTACCACGCTGCTCTGCTCCGGTAGTTCTGCTGACATCCTCTCTCCATGTGCCAATGGTCTCATCCATCTGTCTCTCTCTTCTTTCTTTTTTTTAATCACTAAACAACCCAAACATTACAAGTCTGCTTCTCTTGTTAATAGTTGCATTCAAATTTTTCTAGCTGAAAACTCCTTCCTCCTAAGAATTCCATCACCTTTCAGAGTTGTCCCCACCCACAAGGATCTTCAGGTCTATGCTCATCTGTTCTCATCAAACCAATCAGTCGGCTACCCACATCCTGTCCACCCTCAGTGTTGAATGCTATACTGTCTTGAAGCCCTCTGAATGTGCCTGTCTATTCCATCCTAATGCCCAACATAAGTAGGCTAGCGTCCACACAGAGTAGCTTACTCCCTGTGCCCCAAGGCTGCTGGTCCTAGGATACTGGAGCACGCTTGGGATCAGTGAAGGAGCTAAGCCTTGTTCCCCAACTCCCGGAAGTGCTCTGTGCATCTGGGCCTCATGGCAGCTTAGCCTGTGCTCTGAGTCTTTTACAAACACAATGGCTTTAGCTTCTGACCTCTCTTCTCTGCTCATACAGCCTCCAACTCAGACCAGAAATGAGGTGGAAGAGGGAGGTTGACAGATGCCATGCTCTTCCTTTGTTGTCCTCCTCCTTCCTTCAAGGTCTCTGATCTCAGATTCTTTCCTCTTTCAAGGAAAAAATAAAATAAAAGTCCTCATGCATGTCATCCAGATCAATGCAGGACCACAGGATTCTGCAGCCTTCAGTTCCTCATATAGACAAACTCAGCATCTCATCTCTGTCTCAGCTAGGATACCTTGCTCTATGTACACTATACTCCCTTTGTCCTCTGCCTTTTGCTGCCAGACTTAATAGTCAGAGGACTTGCAGCCTCAGCTGTTGCTACTGTTAGGCCACACCTGGAATTAAAGTGTGCCTTCTACTGTAGTAGCCTTGCCTCTGTTCCCCAACAGACTACACTATTTTAAGGAGAGAGACTTCTTTGGTTTATTTTGCATTTTATTTTTATGATTTAAATTCTGTGTTTTCAGCACTTAGCACAGGGCCTGGCACATTGTAGGACCGCCAGAGATACTTGTTAAATATGAATGAATGAATTATTAAATGCCTCTTTCCACTGGGGTTGGGATTGTAGGAACCAGTGCAACTGAACTTTCTTTAACCTAAGGAACGAGCTAAACCTTTGAATAAGGGTCTAGGCCAATTTCCAGCTTCTGCTAGTACAATGAGCTCTAAAACGTGACATTTGCATCTATTTCACTAAGACTCGTGGACTCCCCCTACTCCCCCAAACTCTGTAACAATAGAAGTCCTCATTCCACTAAAACTGTGTCATTTCTTTAGCGTTTTGAGGGTTAGAAACTAGGACAAGACTATCAGCCAAATGCAGCGGGTACCAGTGTACTGACTGTATATCTTATCAGATATTCAAGAATGCAGCAAGAAATGTCATGGGGAGCTTTCGACAAAAATATTTAATTAATAGCAACAGCTACAGAAATGAATAACACCATCCAGGCAATTACAGTGTTCAATAAAGCAGCTCTCCGAGGATGGGGTGGCAGCAGATTACTGACTGATGGACTGCATTTAAATATATTATCTGCTCATTGGAAAGACTCCGGTGGGTTCCTCCCCTCCAGGACATGGCCAGCAGTAGTATTATTATTTTATCTTTTTTATTTTTAATAGAGTGACAAATTGAATTATCTGAGAGAGTGGTCAGAGATTTCTAGCCCTCTCTGAAATACCCATGCATTCTGTGACCCTAGCAAAGAATACTGGGTAGCAACTGGAGAAATAGCTGGCAAGCATCCTAAATGTGTTGTGTTTCAGGGTAAGTGCTCATGAAAGTGTTAAGTGAGGGTCAATAGGAAAAGCTTGGGCTTTTAAGTTTCCAATCCTGGCTATGTGACCTTGGATAAGTTACTCCACTTCTGTCAACCTCAGTTTTTTCTTGCTCGTAAAAAGGTGTACTGAGATTTATGTAGCAGTGTGGAGGTGGTGATGAAGGAAGATAACCCACGTGAGCTCCTGGCATATGGTAGCGGTTCAATGCATGGTAGTCCTTTCCCTCCTAGGTAACTGCATCAGGGTCGAGATGTGGAATTTGGTTTCCTGGCCATGGAGAGGTTCATGGTAGGGACATGGTACCAGCTATAGATAATAGTAGCAAGGGCAATCAAGCAGTGAAAACACAGCATCTAGCTACATGGTAAAACACCACCACAAGGATTCGAGCAGAGCCTAAAATTCCATGTAAAATGCACAGTTGCATTATTATAAGGTTAATACAATGATCAGTTGGGACAGGACACAGAGTGGGAGAATCCATCAGAAGGAATCTGTCCTCACTCTGAAAACCATGAGTGTCCTCTTTATGAGAAAAATGATTCTGGGGCACATCATAAACACCTAGATGCCAGTTCTCATCATCTTCCTTTGGGCCAGATTGAGGAAGTGCAGGGAGCAAAATTTTCTTTCTTATTCCTGGGTAGTGGAATTATACTTTCCACCTCATCTTTATCTGCACTGCCTATTTTTCATTGATGTAAACTTTAGTTTGAAGTATAGCACGTACATATGGAGACGTGCACAAGTCCTGTCTGTAGAACTTGATGAATTTTTCCCAGTGGACACAACCATGTTTCCAGCATACATATGAAGAAGTAGAGGTTTTCTGGCACCCCCGATGCCCCATCCTGCCCTCTGCCAGTCGGCACCCCCCCAAGGTAGCTGCAATGTGTCTTCTAACAGCATGGATTAGGTTCACCTACCTTTGAACTTTATATACTGTATGTCCGTGGAACCATGCCGTGTGTATTTTTTTGTGCCTGGCTTCTTTCATCCACCATTATTGCATTAGTTTCATAGTCAGTAAAAAAGGAATTCCCACTTGGTGGAAGAGACAGCCATCAAGTACAGCGAGCTCTGGCTGACTGCTTGTGGTCTCCACTCTGCTGTGTCTCTGCGTCTGCTTGTGCGGGTCTCTACCTGGAATGTCCTCCTTGACTTGACCTTCTCAACTCGGGCATACAATCTCCCTTCCATCATCAGCAGCTCTAGAGAGCATTCTCTAGCCTGCTCCTTTTTGTTTTGTTTTGAGACAGAGCCTCACTCTGTTGCCCAGGCTGGAGTGCAGTGATATGATCTCAGCTCACTGCAACCTCCGCCTCTCAGGTTCAAGTGATTCTCTTGCCTCAGCCTCCCAAGTAACTGGTATTACAGGTGCCTGCTACCACACCCAGCTAATTTTTGTATTTTCAGAAGAGATGGGGTTTCGCCATTGGCCACGCTGGTCTTGAACTTTTGATTTCAAGTGCTCTATCTGCCTTGACCTTCCAAAGTGCTAGGATTACAGGCGAGAACCATCATGCCCGGTCTCTGACTTGCTCCTACGCCTCTCCTCTGGGCTGGCCTCCCATGGCTTCTGTGCTTCTGCAGTCACAGTACTGCTCATACAATGGTGTTCCTGTCCTCTGCAAGTCCAGCTTGCCCAGGAGGTGACTCAGGGGCAGGAGCCATATTTCATTCTTTATCCCCAGAACAATGCCTGGCTAAGGGTGTATATTAGTCGACGCTTGTTGAATTTAACTCATCAAATTAAAACAATATAGCATTGTCACCCACAAGAAGTTGACTGAAATCTTAGGTTACCAGAAAAGTTTCTGATTGCCAGTATTTTTAGAGAATTATTCCACACTCATTGGAGGTAATGTAATGTTTTATTAATAGCCTCTGCCTCTATTAATTTCTCTCTGATCAGCAGAATGGAAAATGAATTAGTCAGTTCCACACATTATTATTCTGTTTGTATGTGCCAAGCACTGTGGTAGGCAGGACAAAGTTAGGGTAAAGTGTGAGAGAAAAGTAACAAAATCTATGTTGTAGAATTGCTGTGAGAATTGACCATGGAACCATACAGAGCCCACTGGTTGGCCACAGTCGTTATTCCACAAATGCCACGTCTCATCCTCTCCTCTCACCCTAAGTAACAGGTGTGGCCTGGATGAGTGCTGTGACTCCTGGTGTCCAGACAACCTGGGGTGAGCCCTGGGTACCTATCTGAGTACCCTAAACACTGATGTGTGTGCCCAGTATGAATGACTGGCCTTCTCATTGATCTCTCTGGCATTTCTCCTGGGATTGTCTTGCTGGAGTACAGAGAGTCTGGCACCCTCTTTCTGGGTCCCTCCCCTGGGCCTGATTATATGGGACCAGCATACTGCTGCCCCTAGACTCCCCATATTGCCCACTGCCTCCTCTCACACTGCTGTCTTTATCTACAGTGTCCCATCCTCAGTCTGGACCTCTGGGGAAAGGCAGCAACAGGTCTTGTGGATAGATCATGCACGTCATGCTCAGAAAGACCTGTGTCAGGCCCCTCCCTCTGCTCTTAAACACTGGGTGCCTTTCAGTGCGTGGATTAACCTCTCTGAGCTCAGTTCCTCACAAACTTGTTGTTAGGATAGGAACAATGTATGTATGTGAGATGCTTACAGTTAAATTGGGAAGGGACCTAACAAATGGATGTTGCTATGTTTGGGGAGAAATTAAATCAAGCTGGGCTTTGTTGGTGAAGAGCATGGGCTTTAGAATTAAACATACTTGGATTGGATCCCATTTCTGTCATTTACTGGCTGTGTGATTATGGGAGAGTAACTTATTCTCTGTAAGTCTATCTCATAGTGGCATATGTAGTAGTCAGTGTTTAATAAGTTCTGCTATTGCATCAGCAGCATCATTATTTTGGACTCAGATGAAGTCCCAGTTCATCATCACCCTTAGACACCATTTCCTGGGAGCTGAGGAGACACTCTGCTACTCAACCAGCTGGCTATTCCTGTCCTTGGCTTCCTACCTCTGCAGTCTTTCAGTGATGGGTTCCCAGGGTGCCTTGTAGCTTGGCTTGGCTGAGTTATGAGGTCAGGCTCGCAAATGACAGATTCAGGTCCTGACACATCATGGAGAAACAGTGCGTGATTTGCCTCTTTCCCACCAATACTTTGAATTTTGAGAGAGAAGAAAAGAAAGGAGGTGGGTGTAAAAAATAATGCAAAGTCTCAGAAATTAATGAGGTAATGGCAAACATATTTTCATTCAGATGACCTGGGGTCATGTTCCTGAGAAGGCATAACAAAGAGGAATAGCCGGTTGAGTAAACTCAAAGTGGAAATCAAGCAAACAGGCAGAAGAAATCAATGTCCTGGTGCATCTTTTTTTGTGGCAGTTACTTCTCTGAGCCTCCCAGCCCTAGGGCACCATGTTTGGGCTACAGATGTTCATTTAGCAGCCCCAAGTTTGACATCTTACTGTCTTCCTTCCTATATAATATCTGCTTGAAAATTCATATATGTCACTAGTATTTCCATCAAAACCTTTCTGTTTAAAGAAACAGGAGAAATTAAGGGGTGAGGGCATCTTGGTGGGGTGGGAAGAACTTTACCCTAGGAGTCATGCTGTTTGGCATGTAGTCATGGATTCATTCTTGAAACTGTGTGGCCAAGGACAGAGCACTCCACTTGTTTGAATAAACAGGAAAATAGTTTTAATCATCCCCACTCATTTGATCTTTGTGTCATGTATTTCATGTGTTTGTTGGGATGGGTGTTAAAGTGTTTCTGTTGATCATAAAGTGAAGGCATAGTGGTGAGTATCACCAGGGTGTGGGGGCTCTAGCGAGAGGAGGGGGATCAGGTAATTACCTATCAGGCTCCTTTCTCAGCACTTTACTGATATAACCCTCATGCCTACTTTATGAGGTATTAGCATCATTATCCCATTTTGTGTCCAGAGAAACTGAGGCATGGGGGAGTTAAGTAACTTGTCCAAGGCCACATAGTTAGTAAGTGGCAGAACTAAGATTTGGAGCCCAGGCCCACTTGACTTCAAATCTGTGCTCTTCTCACAGAGGGTAGGGCTGTAGACTTCAGACAACCTCTGAAAATGCTTCTTCCAGCAGAGAAAACCAGAATCTTGAGAAATATGGAAACAGAAGGAGCCAGAACTAAGGCTGTTGAGGTCTGGCCTAGGATCCAGGTATGCTTTGACTCTTAGCTACCGTCAGCAAAAGCCAGTATTGGGAATGCCTGGTGATTTAAAAATGGTATTTGTATTTCTTTAGCTTCATAAAGAGGCTCTGGGGTAATTTGGCTGTTAAGGAATTGGAAGACTAAGGAATACTGGCTATCTGAAGTCCCCACCCCTCTCTCTCCATCCCCTGCCAACCCCCACCACTTAAATTTTCTACCAGGGAACCTTTGGAGTCTAACAGCCCAGTTGGCACCGGCTGTGCTTAAATTGCAATCATAGGAAGTAACAGGCCCTGGGGGATTCCACCTCATTAGAGGCCAAGATGAAGTTTGTGTGGAAAAGAAGTCTCAGTGACCAGGACCCTGCTCCCCGGCTCAGTGTGAGGGGTCTTCTCCCAAGAAGAAGGAACTTAAGGTTCTTGAACATATACTATGTGCCAAGAAGTTTACCTAAATGGTCATCTGAAACCCTCGAATCCCCAATCTGAGATACATTTCATTTCCCCCATTGTATAGATGAGGAAAAGAAGATCAGAGAGGTTAAGTCACTTGCCAGGGTGACACAGCCATAGAGTGAGTGGGGAGGCAGAATTGGTACTCAGGTTTGTAAGACTGTAAATGTCCTGTGTCTCCACTTTGGCAGCCTGCCTCTCGTTAGGTAACCTCAGGCCTCTACTTCCCTAACAAGCTCAGTCTGGATAGGACAAGCTTTTGGTTCTCTCACCAAGCTGCTTGCAAAGCTGAAATCAACCAACAGCCACCTGTGTGTGGCCAGGACCTCCTCCAGGGCATCCTTAGTGTTAACATAGATGAGTCTCTTCTGGGTGGGATTGGGTTCCTAAGTACTCACCTGGCCCCAAGCTCAGTAGGGACAACCCAGTTGTCAGTTCTCATATTATCTACTTAATTGCAATCTCGAAAAGGAAAGGACAAGTGAATGCTGCCCACCAGATGCTCCAGGCATGCGATTGCATCCCAAGTATACTCGTTGTCTTTGTTGCTTTTTCTTCTTCTCCATTAGTAACCAACCAGTGTTTTCCTGAAAAAAAAAAACTCTCACTTTGGAGGGGACACTTCACAGCACTCTCCATTCCCTCCCCCCAACTCCTTCACCAGCAAATTAAAACTTCTCTCTGAGCACCAGCAGAGGCAGGCAGGCATCTTATATAAATGGTAATTAGTGCAGCCTCACTGAAGACTTGGTGGGAAAGAAGTCATCTCCATTTCAGAGCTGAGCACCTTTAGCATTCGTTTGGACCTCTCTTAAGGTGCTTATCACACTCTGCCGTGTATGGTTTATTCATTCATTCTAAAAGGTTTCATACCACAGTGGAAAGAGCACATGTCTTAACTTTTGGCACACTCTAGTTTGAATCTTGGGGACCTCAGCTGTGCTACTTGGTAACCTTTGACCTTGGACAATAATCTTCACCTTCCTATGCCCCAGCTTCCTTCCTCTTCTTTATAACTAGGGAACCAATACTACCTTCCATAACATCGTGGTGGGTTGAGTGAGATCATGTCAGTGAAATACCTCACACAAAAGGTAAAAATAACAATAGACTCACAAACTGTAAGTTACCATTATAGAAAATAGAACCCAGATGTGTCTGTGTGGCTGGGAAGAATTGTCTGCTGGAAGGGTTGATGCTGTGCAGGGAGCTGGAGTTCCCATGATCTGAAGAGCGTCCTATAAAAGGGGCTGATTTGTTCTCTATGGTTTCAGAGGAAGAAACCCGATAGTTGGAAGTTCCAGGACAGGTTTTAGTTCTATTTAAAAAATATTTTTATAACTGTCAGAGCCATCCAACAGAGGCAATATAGAACAGTTAGTGCATGGACCCTGGGTTCAGAAAACCTGATGTGGCATTTCAATGCTACCCCTTACAAGCTGAGTGACCTTGAACAATTCATTTAACGTCTCTGACCTCGTATCCTTACCTATGAATTAAGGGTAATAATAGTAACTATCTCATGTGGTTTTTAGTGAGAATTAAATAAGACAATGAATGTAGGGCCCAGGGTCCAGCCTGTAGTAAATAGTCAATAAATGGTAGCAAGTTATAATTTGAATAATATTGGTTACTAAAGCCTTTGAGAGATAGAACGTTCTCTGTAGAGAGCCATGGAGAGAACATGGCTTTGGAGTTAGCCTCAAGAAATGACTTTGGAGGACACTTTCCTGATACCATCAAAAAAGAGGAAGGCTTCAGTTTTGTTTCACAAACCAAAGGACTTCCTGAATTGTGGTTTCTCATTTAATGTTAGATGAGAAGGTAAAGCAGTGGGAAACACATGGTCCTCTGTAAGGGAGACTGCAGAGAAGATAGAATGGGTGTCTTAGTCCATTGTGGCTGCTATTACAAAGTGCCATAGACTGGGTGGCTTGGAAATAATAGAAATGTATTTTGTACCTGTCTAAAGGCTGGGAAATCCAAGATCAAGGCAGATTCAGTGTCTTGTCAGGGCCTGATTTCTGGCTCATAGATGGCACATTCTTGCTGTATCTTCAAGTGGTAGAATAGGTAAGGGAGCACTCTGGGGTCTTCTTTATAAGCGCACTAATCCCAATCAAGAAGGCTTTACCCTCATGACCTAATCACTTCCCAAAGGCCCCACCTTCCCTAATACCATCACCTCAGGGGTTAGGCTTTCAATATATGAATTTTGCAGGCACACAAACATTCAGGCCATAGCAGTGAGAGTCGAGGCGAGGTGATTCCTTCCCCTGCTCCCCCTTTTAGCTCCCAGGTTGAGGGCAGAGCTGAGCAACAATTACAAGACAGCTTGATATGTCCTATACTTGCCTCTGTGTCATGTGTAAAAGGTATTGAATGCCTAGAAATGTGTGTGATCAACTGTGTCAGTTTGAACATGTTGGTTAATCTCTTCAAGCTTCAACTGCTTCATCTATAAAAAGAAAGGATAACAATACTGATCTCACAGGGCTGTTAGGATAAAACATCCTGATAGATGGGAAGCTCCTGGCAGAGTCTCTGGTGCATGGTGTGATCACTTAGGTTGTTCACACCCTTTGTGAGTACTTTGAGAGTCCCTGGGTCTTGGGCAGCATTTGAGTCTCTGTGCTTGTGTGACGCATGAAGAACACTGACCACACATTTTATTTTCTCCCCCATTAGGTCACAAGACAACTCTGTCCAGGACACTTTGACTCCTCCTTCTTCACAAAGCCTAACTCTGATTCCAGTGTGGCTGATACTCACAGCCATTTTTTTTTTTCTTTCTTGAGGGTGTACTATGAGTTAGGGACCACGTTGGAAACTTTGTATTTTTTTTTCATTGACTCCTTACAGCGATTTATTCACCTATTCCTTTGAATTATTAATTTTCATTTAATATACATATTAAGCATATATTATGTTCTAGGCACAGAAGTTGGTGTTAATGCTAGTCACCTCTCGAAGGCCTTACTTCCTCCTAATACCATAAACTTGGGGGTTAGGATTTCAACACATGAATTTTGGGGTGACACAAACATTATGTTCCAGGCACAGTGATAGGTGCTAAGATGCAGATATAAATATCACATTTCCTGTCTTCAAGGAATACCATCTTGTAAAGAAATTTTACTAGTAAATAGAATAATCGTAATATGAGTGTCATTATTTCTACATTACAGATGCAGAAACAAAGGATTAGAGAGGTATTAAGATACTAAAGCAGGCTGAGTGTGGTGGCTCACACCTGTGACCCCAGCACTTTGGGAGTCCAAGGCAGGTGGATTACCTGAGGTCAGGAGTTTGAGATCAGCCTGGTCAAAATGGTGAAACCCCATCTCTACTGAAAATACAAAAATTAGTTGGGCCTGGTGGTGTGCACCTGTAATCCCAGCTACTTGGGAGGCTGAGGCAGGAGAATCACTTGAACCTGGGAGGCGGAGGTTGCAGTGAGCTAGAATCATGCCACTGTGCTCCAGCCTGGGTGACAGAGTGAGACACCATCTCAAAACAAACAAACAAACAAACAAACAAACAAACAAACAAACCTAAAGCACGTTTTCAATGCAATTTCCTCTGTGCCTCCTTTAACCCTTCTCTGAAAGCTATAGTTTCCAAAGCCCCTTTATTGAACTACGTGCTCTCCAAGTTGGACGACTGCATTTGGGAAGAAAAGAAATGGAAGAGGAGAGAGAGGGTATTCAGGGAGCAGATAAATGCAATTTAACTGACTTACAGATCCTTTTAAGCAACTGACCTTTATGCTTTCACAGAATCTGTTGAGCTAATTGCATGTTGGGGTGCCCAAATTATTAACATGTAGTAGGGAAATTTGTTTCTCAAATGCAAAGTAAAAGTACCTTGCCTCCAAATTCTAGATCTCATTAAATGAGCTAATTCACCTACTGCTTAATTTGCTGGAAGCCCTATGAGTAATTAGGCTGCTGACATCTCCCAAAATTATATTCTTAATTGTTGCATTCTTTTGCATCACAATGAAGCTGGCCAGCCTTCCACCTAGAGTGCCTGCCTCCTCTTCCCCAATAGCTCTGTGGTGAAGAAAGGAATGAGTTTTGCATTGAACACACTTACCATCATGATTGTAATTAGGGGGAAATATTAATTAGAAACACAAGACCACCCTAGAGAGCCAGCAAAATATTTGAAGCAATGGGTTTGGCTGTTTAATTTTTTTTTCTTTGTCTTTTTTTTTTTTTTTTTTTTTTTTAAGCTAGTCCTGGACCCTGAAATCCTGCAGCTGTTATATTACCAAGGCGAGCTCCTATTTCTTGATATTTTTTACAACAATTTATAAGTGCTTACTGGAGCGGGGCTGCCTTGCTTTGGCTTGTAACCCACAACACAGTATTTTACTCTTGAGATGTTACATCTATTTGTCATAGTAAATGTGTGTATGCACATGTGCATGTGCGTGTGTGTATGTTTTTATACATTGGGTATGAGCAGCATCTTCCTTACACAAATAGCACTATTCTGGGGGAAAATGTACGCCAAGCCATTTCCCAGAGAACTACTGCAAACACATTTCGGGCTCACTGTAGATAGACTCTCTAATTGCTTTGAATTTACTTTAGTACTTGACTGAGGATTGCTTTGTGGTGATTATGAAAGAATAAGGAGGCTTCTGCAAGGAGAATTTAGAAAGAAAACGTTTGCAAGACATTCTATTTTCAAGTCCCTGTGTGAGCCAGTCTCCAGTTGCTGACGTAGGGCCAGTGGCAGATCCTGCTGCAGAAATAGCAGTGCTGGGGTCCTCACTCAGTGACTCTTAATTTGTTATGACACATACATGTGTCCTTACTGCCTTGCTTTTCAGTTGCATGAGGACCTCAGTTTGCCTTTGCTTCCTGGCTGCAGGAGAGCTATTTAGCATTCATGTGGGTCCTTTTGCAGGCAGTTCTGTGCCCAGGCTACGGTCCTCTTCTACTCTGCCCAGTGAGCTCATTGGCCGCCTGGGATTCCCGTCACTCAATGCCCAGAAAACGTTGGCCAGATTTCACCCCTAAATCTTTCAGTGTGGGTTTAAATAAAGGTGATGTTCCTATGTTTGGGAAGAGATCCTTTCTGGTTCTTATTCCACCACAAGCTTTCTGTGTGGGCTTGAACAAGTCATGAAAGTTCTCGAGATCTGTTTTATTTAATATGTTGAAGACCAAGGCTGCTTTGACCTCCAAATATAGTGAATATGTACATCTTGGGTGACATAAATCTGACTCAGAAAGACTGAGCATTTTGAGGACTTATCTCTGTCTGTGTTTTGCCTTCCTAAAGACGAATGACCAATGACCTAATTGAGTAATGAGAATGGACACGAGGCTTCACTGTACAGTGTAAGAGCAGGAACTGGACTCAAACACATCTGGCTGCAACCCAGCTCCACAGTTCAGCAGCTCTATGACCTCAGGTCTCACATTCTCTCTGAGCCTTCATTTTCTCTTTGGCAAAGTAGAACCACAATACCTACCTCAAGCCCAGCATGAAGATTAAATGAGAAAATATTGGTGAAAGTGTTGAACACAGTGCCAGGCTTACAAAGCTCAGAAGAAAGAAAGGTTAATTGTCATCTTATGTATTTCCCCTTCCTCTTTGAGAGGATGAGGGGCCAGAATTAAAGCCATAAAACAGAAACTAAAATCAGTAACCAGTAGCAGAAGGCAATGAGTGGAAGGAGAAAAATGAGGAATCATCTGACTTAGTTATGATAGAGAATTTTGCTTCCTTGAAGGCAGCTTTGATGAGGTGCGTGCTTCTTCCTCATGTGTAGCAGGGTTTCTTAAAGATACTGAAACCACAATAAAAAAGACTAACACTAACCACTGCTTGTTGGTCAGGCATTGGGCTTGCTAAGTGATACCCATAGATGAGCTCTCATCCTGACACCAGCTTGGCATTGCACTTTATGAGGAAACAGACACAACATCAGATACCTAAGAAGGAACAGAGGTGGGATTTGAATTGTCTGATTCTAAAACCACCTGGGATACGTCCACTAGTCCTATACTATCACTGTCAAATATATGCTAGATAAGTGCAGCCACTGGTTGTCATTAAGTGAATCACACAGTTGACTTCTCTGCTTCATGTGGGTGCTTTACCTAAAATGGGTTCTGTTCTAAAAGACAATTTACCTTTGCCTCCTCAGTGTCTGGCACATGGTAGCTGCCCACCTAATGAATACTGAATAAGTAAATGGAAAAAGAGTTTAATCTAACTCAAATAGGCCACCAGGATAAAACCACTTCACCTGAGGAAAGGGCTAAACTGTTTTCCCTTCCTTATTACCTGAAAAATGCTCCCTGCTAGGTGAAACACAGTCCCATTTTCCAGGGCAACTCTGTGGACCAGTGTTTCTGTCACTGAGAGTCTGTTGCCAGTTGATCCAAAAGCAGTATGCAGTTAGCTGTTACATAGAAGCTAGTGATGGCATGGGCTTTCAGAGTCACTTATTTTATTCCCAAACAGTTTGGAAATTTTAGAATAAAACAGAAAAGCAAGTGGAGCAAGAGAAAGGAAACTCACATTTATTGAACAGTATCCTGTTCTAGGCACCACCGTGGTCATCTGCAATAGAAATAACTCGTGTAATAATGGAGACAATGCTGCCTGTTCAATCAACAAGGCTCATTTGCTCAGCACTGAATTTATGTCAGGGGACAACAGAGATGAAGGACAATTATGATGTGATTTTTGCCATGTCATTCAGGGTATCCATGATACTATTTGGGCAAGGATAGTCACAAGCAGGCAAAAAATATATAAAGCCAGGATATTGAAAGATTACAACCGCCTATACACATGTGCATAGTCTCATCACTGAGGCATAACTATTGACAACATTAAGCACATTTTCTTTCGATATTTTTCTACAATTTTCTATTTTATTGGATTACTGCTGTACATACAATTTAGAATCCTGCCATTTCACTGATCATTAATTTATTTTTCATATTATTAATTCAAATTCTGTTAGCATAATGCTTAAGAACTGCATAATAGTCTAGACAGTGGCTACCTCTCCTAATTATTCTCATCCTCCTTCTTTTCCTCCTCTTCCTCCTCCTCCTTCTTCGCTTATATTTATTGAGAACATTTAATGTATTAGACTGTGAGTTATATCTTTTCCCTATAAAATCTCTTTCAATCCTCATGGGAAGCCTATGAAGTAGATTCTAGTATCCCTTTACAGAGATGAGTATACAGATGAAGCAAATAATGAACAGAAAGGTTAAGTAATGTACCTAAGATAACATAAGTATTATAAAGTAGAGCTAGGTTTGTTCTATCTGACTCTAGAATTGAAGTTTTTAAATACTTCCATTTATGTATTTTTAAGTATTTAGGCTATTTCAAAATTTCCCTGTCATATTATCCTTGTATGTATGTATATATCTATCTCTTTATATTCATATATAAGTATGTTTATATATTTATATCTATGTGTGGGTATATATATATATACACACATATATACATGTAGAGAGAGAGAGAGTTACTTTTTTCTAGTTTATTAAAACAGATTTACAGAAAAGGAATGACTAAGTAAAACACTATGATTATTTTGCAGACTTTTAATACATACTGCCAAATTGCTTTCCAGAAATTCCCTCCACTTACATTTCTACCAGCAACGTATGAGACCGCCCCATTGCATCATATACCATTTCATATCCATTTTATCAGGAATGGAAAGAGGAGCAAAGAAGCAGGTGACTCTACAAGACTAACAGTTTCAGGCACCTACAGTATCTGAGCTTTCTGGAGTTCCTTGCTGTTATGGGTATAGGAGTGAAGAGGGTGGAGAAGCAACATGGGATGGGGCAAGAAAGCATGAGTGGGTGCATTAGAATGAGAAGCTTTGGGTTTGAAACCTGTTTCTTCCATTTACTAATTGGTGGCTAAGATATGTCAGTCTCCCCATTTGTTAGTTTATTTCATTGTTCCCAATTGTTGGGAGATGGGGAAGAGTGGAGATAAGGAAGTGCTTGGGAAAAGTGGGGATATTTCAGCTAGACCTTAGATGTTGGGGTAGAATTTCAATTGATGATGAGGTAATAGAAGAGCATTCCATGTAGAGATGACTCTTGAGTCAGAGCTTAGAGTTCATGGCTGATTCTGGGGACAATAGGGACAGTAATTTGGCAGTGGCTGGAGTTGGGGTTGGCATGGCAAGCTTGCCATGAACTTTAAATAGCATTCCAAGCAGTTTGAACTTGATTTATGGATGAAGGGATTCAATCAGTGGTTGCCCTGAGGAGAGTGCCTTGATCTGATTTGCATGGTTAGATGATGACTCTGAGTAAATAAAAATCTAGAGACCAAGACTGGACAGAGAGGCACTGGTCAGGCAAGGTCAAAATAATCTACTCAAGACATGAACAAGCCCTTTCTTTTTGTTCATAAAATAGAGAAACTATAGAACAATAGAAGTATGTAAATTTTAGGGGGAGCTCAGAAGAGGGATTAGATAAATTCCACTGACATTAGGGATCTAAAGAAGGAATTAGGGGAATCAAAATGTGTTGAGTGGGACACACAACCAACCTGCAAGAAGGGTAATTTTATCCCCATTTTACAGATGAGTAAAACGAGATTCAGGTGGATTATCAACGTACTTAACATAATGTAGACAGCAAGTGATAATGCTGCAATTCAAAGCCAGACACCAAATCCCATTCCATTATATGCCTGTCAAGGCATGCTGGAGGAAGTGACTTCTCATCTGATTCTTTTTTATTTTATTTTATGTATTTATTTTTTATTTTGTTTTTAAAATTATACTTTAAGTTCTGGGGTACATGTGCACAACATGCAGGTTTGTTACATAGGTATACACATGCCACGGTGGTTTGCTGGCACTCATCAACCCATCACCTACATTAGGTATTTCTCCCAGTGTTATCCCTCCCCTATCCCCCAACCCCCCACAGGCCCTGGTCTGTGATGTTCCCCTCCCTATGTCCATGTGTTCTCATTGTTCAACTCCCACCTATGAGTGAGAACATGCAGTGTTTGGTTTTCTATTCTTGTGATAGTTTGCTGAGAATGATGGTTTTTAGCTTCATCCATGTCCCTGAAAGGACATGAACTCATCCTTTTTTTATGGCTGCATAGTATTCCATGGTGTATATGTGCCACATTTTCTTTATCCAGTCTATTATTGATAGACATTTGGGTTGGTTCCAAGTCTTTGCTATTGTGAATAGTGCTGCAATAAACATACGTGTGCATGTGTCTTTATAGTAGAATGATTTATAATTCTTTGGGTATATACCCAGTAATGGGATTGCTAGGTCAAATGGTATTTTTAGTTCTAGATCCTTGAGGAATCACCACGCTGTTTTCCACAATGGTCAAACTAATTTATACTCCCACCAACAACGTAAAAGCGTCCCTGTTTCTCCACATCCTCCCCAGCATCTGTTATTTCCTGACTTTTTAATGATCACCATTCTAGGCATAAGATTGTATCTCATTGTGGTTTTGATTTGCATTTCACTAATGACCAGTGATGATGAGCATTTTTCATATGTCTATTGGCTGCATAAATGTCTTCTTTTGAGAAGTGTCTTTTCATATCCTTTGCCCATTTTTTCATGGGGTTGTTTGTTTTTTTCTTGTAAATTTGTTTAAGTTCTTTGTAGATTCTGGATATTAGCCCTTTGTCAGATGGATAGATTGCAAAATTTTTCTCCCATTCTGTAGGTTGCCTGTTCACTCTGATGATAGTTTCTTTTGCTGTGCAGAAGCTCCTTAGTTCAATTTGTCAATTTTGGCTTTTGTTGTCATTGCTTTTGGTGTTTAAGACATGAAGTCTTTGCCCGTGCCTATGTCCTAAATGGTATTGCCCAGGTTTTCTTCTAGGCTTTTTATGGTTCTGGATCTTACGTTTGAGTCTTTGATCCATCTTGAGTTGATTTTTTTATAAGGTGTAAGGAAGGGGGTCCTGTTTCAGTTTTCTGCACATGACTAGCCAGTTTTCCCTGCACCATTTATTAAGTAGGGCATCTTTTCCCCATCGCTTGTTTGTTTCAGGTTTGTCAAAGATCACATGGTTGTAGATGTGTGGTGTTATTTCTGAGACCTTTGTTCTGTTCCTCTGGTCTATATATCTCTTTTGGTACCAGTACCATGCTGTTTTAGTTACTGTAGCCTTGTAGTGTAGTTTGAAGTCAGGTAACATGATACCTCCAGCTTTGTTCTTCCTGCCCAGGATTGTCTTGGCTATGCGGGTTCCTTTTTGGTTCCATATGAAGTTTAAAGTAGTTTTTTGCAATTCTGTGAAGAAAGTCAGTGGTAGCTTGTTGGGTATGGCATTAAATCTATAAATTACTTTGGGCAGTATGGCCATTTTCATGATATTGATTCTTCCTATCCATGAGTATGGAAGGTTTTTCCATTTGTTTGTGCCCTCTCTTATTTCGTTGAGCAGTGGTTTGTAGTTCTCTTTGAAGAGGTCCTTCATATCCCTTGCAAGTTGTTTTCCTAGGTACTTTATTCTCTTTGTAGCAATTGTGAATGGGAGTTCACTTATCTCATCTGGTTCTTAAAGAAGACACAGCCTTTCTCCAGATGGATAATTATGGATGAAGGCAATTCTTATGGTGGGTTGGGGGAAATGTCCTCAGCAAAGGCATTGTATGGTGAGAACCTGTGTTCCCTTTGAGAATGCACAAATCTGTGTTCTGCTTTCAGAGATGTGTACATGTTAGACTTATTACTCTATTGCTAATTGAGTGTTCACTATGTGCCTAATTCTGTTCTTAGTGTTCAAATCTATTGATTAGTAAGTGGCAGAGTCAGCATTTTAACCTGGATGTCTTGTTGCACAGCTCTTAACAACTTTGCAATGTGACCTGTTATCTGCAATGTTGCGGCTAGGACCCATTCTTTCCTGGCCCCAAATTGAAGGAAACAAATGAGTTCAGTCTATTCTTTTCTTCATCTAAAGAGGAGAGGAATGCCTTTGATGAGGACAGGGATTAACCAGGATGATCTGGATATCCCTGTTTTTTAAAAAAATGAGGGTGACAATAATGACAGCCATCCTTTCTGGAACTATGCTATTAGCTAATCATTGTGTGGAATTCTCTATAGATCTCTCTTGAACAAACACCAGTGGGCAGGAGTGGGTTTGTTGCCCCAGGAGAATAATGATTGACTGAGGCATAGAATACTGGAGTGGAAATAGAAGGAGAGACAAGCATTGTAACCTGTACAAAAGAATGTGGACCTTAGGATAGGACAATGGGGAGCCATGGAAGAGTTTGGAGCAAATGACTGATAAAATCATGTTGAAAGTTACAAACTCCATTTCTGGTGATTGGGAGAGGAAAGGGAAACTGATTTCGTGAGTGTTAGGAAACCAGAGGCATCTTAGTGTGGTAATCCAGATTACTTGGCAAGGATCTGGACTAAAAACAGTGGCAGTGGTAATGGAGGGAAGGAAATGAACCCAAGAATAATGACAGACTCAACAAGACTTAATGTCAAATTGCATGTGATGAGTGAGGCAAAGAGAGGCATTAGGGATGGCACCCACTTTCCATCTTCACAGATTACTTATTTCCTTGCTTGGCTGAAAAACTGCCTCTCTACAGAGAAAGTATATCTAATGTTGGGGCTAGAAGCAATGCAGTTGCTTTCTTTTTCGGTGCAGAGAAAGCTAAAAGTGTCACTCAGTGATATGCACCACTAATAAAAATCCAGATCCTTCCTCCCCTTCCCGCTTAAGGAGAAAAATGATTTTGCTCATAACTTTGATGAGCCTGATGAATGTTTGGATATCATCCCAAGCACGCAAACCAACCAGGCGCTGGGGAAATTATTAATATTTTACTGGTGGACTTGGTTGAGCAAACACAATAAAAACAGGCTTGGTGTCATTGCATACTGGAAAAGCAGATGGCAGTCGAGCAAAGCTGCATACAGCAGTTTGAAATTTTAAATTAAATCAATTTGAAGCTTTGCTTGTGCCTCAGGCAATATTTCCCCTCAAATGAAGGAGACAGAGGAGGTGAACCCATTATTAGATGGTTTGGTGGTGGCTGCTGAGTGGTGCATTGCTTTCTGTCATGTGAGGCGGCCTGAGAGCTCGAAGGGAGATGGGCTAGTTCTGACCCAACTTTCAGAGTGCAATCCAGGGAAATGAAAAACCAGAGAAGCCCCCAGTTCTTTACAATTTCAACCTAGTCCACGAACTCTGAAGCTCCTGGTCTCAAGGTTGTATGGGCCTCCATCTTGGGGGGCTTGGTGCTCTAAGACTTGGCCTTGCCAAGAAGTGCCTTGTACTAACTTGCCCAGGTCAGGGATTCAGTGAACAGTGACCCAACTGGAGCAAAGAAGACCCCAATGTTTACAGCACTATAGTTCTCGGAAGTATTGCTGGCTGCCCTCGGAAGGTAACGATGAATTGGCAATTGTCTTTGAAGTCCTTAAGTTTGTCAAAAGCACATGTATAGTGTTATGGACTGGACAGCTTGGTTTTTATTCACTCAGTCCCTTTACTTCTTTTCTCTGGAAGCCAGCAAAGTGAATTCACCTAGACCAGTTGTTCTCAACCCTGCTGCGCATCATAATCATCTAGGGAGTTTTATAATAATACATTTCATCGGACCCCACCCTTAAGAGATTCTGGTGTCATGAGCCTGGGCCTTTGTTTTCAGCTATGTGTAACATAGTACCTGAGACATGATAAGCAGTCAAACTTCTGTTTAATAAACAAGTAAATTAAATAATTTGCACATCCTTATACAAACCATGCACCCTAGCTGCTACCTCTTGCACATTCTTTTCCCTTGCATCAAGTACCCTTCCCTTTTCATTCCTCCTCCTAGCCTAAATAACTTCTATCCTTTAGGGTGCAAGTCATGCTTTGCCTGTTTCAGTTGGAATATGACTTCATCAGTCTGACAGTCTCTTGCTCTCCTATCTGTATCCCCACAGGGTTCAGTATTGCCCTCTTTAAACACTCAACATCTTGGATTGCAGTAGTCTGCTTCAGTGATTGTCTTAGTGAGTTCAGGCTACTGTAACATATTATCGTAGGTGGGTGAGTTAAAAAATAGACATTTGTTTCTCATGGTTCTGGAGGCTGAGAAGTCCAGATCAAGATGCCGGCACATCCAGTGTCTGGTGAGGGCTCACTTTCTGGTTTTGCTGTTGGTTGTCCTCTCATTATGTCTTCATGTCTTTTAAGGGTAAAGGCATTAATCCTATTCATGAGGGCTCCAACTTCACAACTTAATCTCCCAAATGTCCCATCTCCTAATGCCATCATATTGGGGGTTAAGATTTCGACACGTGAATTTGAGGGGAATACAGACATTCAGTCCATAGCAGTGATTGTAGGCTGTGGGTTCTTTTAAAGCAGGGACTAGGCCTTTATATCTCCAAGCTATGCACCAGTTGCAGTACCTGGCACAAAGTAGACACTCAGGAAATGGCAGTTTTGCTATAATAGGAATTACTATATATATGGATTACTATATATGTATATATTATGGATAATAATCATGTATGAAGTATTTTTGTATGTGGTATGCATAATAAATGTGTAAAAAGAGTGGACACATAAATGTGTAGATGATATCTGGTATGGAAGATATATGTGCAAGCCATATGCATGTGGGCCGTGGGTATGTATATAAAGCATATGCACATTGATTAGGTGTTTAAGTCAGTGGCTCTCAATTCTGGTTACCTGTCAAATCACCTAGGGGTCTTTTTCAACATATAAATTGTGGAATCTTGCTGCCTAAAATTTCCAATTCATTTTGTCTAAGACGGCACCTAGGAATTGGTATTTTCTCTCTCTATATATATTTTACATTCTAAACCAAAGTTGAGAGCCATTCATTAAATTGGTAAGTATTTGCATCCATCATATGCTGGCACTGTTGTAGACTCCAGAGATACACCAGTGAACAAGACATAGTCACTGCTTGCACGGCACTTTTATTTGAGTGAGGGGAGGTAGATGAGACACAATTCAATAAATGCCCAAAGACTTAAAAATGGCACTCAGTGTTAAACAAAGAAAATAAAATGGGGTCATGAAATGGAGAGTGATTGGGGTTAAGTTGGGGATGGGCAGGGAAGCTCTCTAAGGAGATGATATCTGAGCTGAAATCTAAATGAGGAGACAGTCAGGGGATGAGGTCGTGAGGACAGCAAACACAATTGTCCCGAGACAGAAATGAGCTTGGCATGTTTCATCAGCAGAAAGAAGGCTAGTGTGCCTGGATCAAGGACAAGCAGGCAGGGGTGGGATGAAATAAAGTCAGAGAGGGAGAAGAAGGTCAAGTCATACTGGGTGTTTTATGAAATGGTAAGGAGTTTGGATTTATTTAGAAAAATTGAGTAGCCATGTTGGGAGGGTTTACAGTAGGAGAGTGAAATGATCGCACTGAGGATTTTAAAAGACTATGTTGGGTATTATCTGGGGAAGTTACTGTAGAGAGGCAAGAATGGTGATGGTGACAGAGACTGCTGGGAGGCTAGTATAAAATCTGGGAAATAAATGATGGTGACTTGGAGAAGAACACTAGTAGGGGATGTGGAAAGAAGTAAATAGATTGGGAATATTTTGGAGGTAGACCCAGAAGAACTTGTTAAAGAACTCTTTATTCAGGTTTCGAGGGGAAACAAGAGTAACACTCTGGTTTTTGAGTCACAGGGTAGATGGTGATGCCAGGTTTTAGGATATGTATAAGAAGTGTCATTTTCAGGTAGATGTGTCTGTTGTGTTTAAGGGCTTTGTGTACTTAAAGTTGATGTACATTTGACATGTCTGTGTAATGTACATGTGTAAAGTATGTGTTTAGAAGATGTATATTTATTGTATTAGCTTCTGGCAGCTTCTGTAACAAATTGCCACAAATCTGGTGGTTTAAAACAACAGAAACTTATTATCTCACTGTTCCAGAGGCTAGAAGTATGAAATCAAATTCACTGGGCCTAAATCAAGGTGTTGGCAGCCTGCATTGCCTCTGAAGGCTCTAGGGGAGAATGTAGTCCTTGCCTCTTTGAGCCTCTGGTGGCTGCAGGCATTCGTTAGCTTGTGGCCACTTCACTTCAGTCTTCAAGGCCAATATCTTAAAATCTCTTTCTGCCCTGTCTTAATATCACCTCCTCTTTGTGTAAATATCTATGTGTCAAATTCCCTGTTACTCTTTCTGATTAGGATACCTGTTTTTACATTTAGGGTCTATATGGCTAACTCATACTAGTCTCCCCATCTCAGAATCCTTAATCACATCTATAAAGACAGTTTTTTCCTAAATAAGGCAACATATATAGGTTCCAGGGATCAGAACCTGTGCATATGGGAGTGTATACTGTTTAAAGAAATATACAGAATATAGCTTAGTTTGTATGTGTGTGCCTAAAGAAATATGCAGAATATGGCTTAGTTTGTGTGTGTGCATAAAGAAATATGCAGAATATAGCTTAGTTTGTGTGTGTGCATAAAGAAATACGCAGAATATAGCTTAGTTTGTGTGTGTGCATAAGGAAATATGCAGAATCTAGCTTAGTTTGTGTGTGTACACATACTCAGGAACATGTATACATGTGGCTGACTAGGTCGACAGGTGAATGTGAGGGCCTCTCTGTGTGGCCCACACAAAGAACACCTTTCCTATGTCCTTATATCAAGAGATGCTGCTAATGACTTGTTGGCTGCTCAGAAAGTATTCATAAACATAGGTCTTTCTTGTTTTTCTCTCCAAATCCAGTTGGCATCAGATCCTGAGGCCATCTCAAGACAAGGCCTTCTGTTGGCTGGTATAACTAGTTATACTTACTTATTATACCCTTTGAAAATATTTCAGAGTTGTTTCCCAACATCTAAGCCTATGAAGCCCCCTTATAAGGTGAAAAAATTGGCCAGGTGTGTGGTGACTTATGGGAATAATCCCAGCACTTGGGGAGGCTGAGGTGGGAGGACCACTTGAGGCTGAGAGTTCAAGGTCAGCCTGGGCAACATAGCAAGATTCTGTCTCTTCAAAAAATAAAATTAAAAAATTAACCAGGTATGGTGGTTCATGCCTGTAGTCCTAGCTACTGGGGAGCCTGAGGCAGGAGGATCCCTTGAGCCAAGGAATTCACCACTGCAGTGAGCTGTGATTGTACAATTACACTTCAGCCTGGACATCAGAGTGAAACCCTGTACCTAAAAAATAAAAATATTAAAATAAAATAAATTTTAATGATGTTTATTCTCCCAACTACCATAAGAATAAGTTTTATGTCGTTAGTGCCTATTGATTGAGAATGAATCAATTAACAAAAAGTTAGTATGAATCAACTTATGCTTTTGAATAAATGTGTACTTTATTAATAATCACAATGATACCCACTTATACTTTAAAAATACTACTGTCTGGATGTACATGGCATTGTTTTTTTCAGGCGATAGGAAATGTTTTGTGTGCATATAGATTTATGACCATTTGAAATAAGTGAAACCCCTTGGGGCATCTGTAGCCCACAGTTTGGGAGATACTGTCGTGGAAATGGAATTCACAAACTGGTGCCTCATATACCAAATTTGACTAGCAGGTGTATCCGGTTTGGCTAACTGATTATTATTGGTACATAATTAAAGATATTGCCATTGGTGGGACCTGCCCTCTTCTGTGGATTTCAGACCCACCATTCACAATTTTACTGAACTTTATTGCTACAGTTCTTTACAAATATCTCAAAGACATTTGATTTGTGATCACGGATACAAAATAACTATATGCCTTTGACAGAATTCAGCTCTGTATAATTTGTAAAATACTTGGATATCTCTGACCTCATTTCATTTCCCCCAAAACTCCTGTGATAGAGATGGGATATCATTCCTGTCTTACAGATGAGTTAACTGAGACTCCAAGAGTTTAACAACTGGCCTTATGTTGCCAAGCTGGCAAGTGTAATTGCTGAGACTGGAATCTAGGCCTTCTGGCCCTTTCCCTCACGCTACACCATCTACCTTGTAATTTGTCAGAACTCTAGATCTAGCTCGTTGTTACTGTCAAATGATAGTCATCAAAATCAGGTCTGATGAAATAGGAGTAAGCAGCTGACCTTCAGCAAAGGCAAGGTAGGAAATCTGCCCATTTCATTTCAAAATACTTGTAAGTGGAGACAGGCAATGTGCAGGAAAGCAAATAAGAGAGTTTGTGAACAATAGACAAATTTTGTCCAAGTCAAGGGAAAATCAGCAATTGTTGAAGGCAGACAGCAAAGAGTAGAAAAAAACACTTCTCATGAAGCCAAAAGATCCAAGTCTTGCCTTGGTTATGCCTAGACGAACTGACCTCTCAGAATGCCTCCTTGGTTTTGTTTCTCATTTGTAAATGGGGCTGATGACGTAACACTCACCTCCGCAGTTCACTATCATGAGGATCCAACTGATTCAAAGAGGCAAAAATGTCCTGAACCACTACAATAAATGGTAGTTCTACGATCTGTAGTAAAGTCCAGGGGACTTTCAGATAACATTTGTTTTTCCTATGGGGAATTAATTTTCAATCTACATAGTCAATGAAGTCTTTTTTGTCTCTCATAGGAAATTGTGGGTTTCTTGGAAGGCTCTGGGTATCTGTGACAGACCTCAGGGACACAGATAATTTGAAAATTGCATGGTGAGTTTCCATAAAGGTCATTGCACCAGAAATCTAAGATATCAAGGTTCCTATGGATTAAGAGCTTTGTTTACTACAGCCAGTTTTGATCTTAGAGGCTGAATTTGAAATGGAGTGACTGTGAGCTTTGGATTCAAAGGGAAAGTATTTCTTATTCATGTTGATTAGGCATCAGCTTTCTACAGTATCTTCTGGGTAATCTGCTGATTTCAGCTGAAATTATCTCCAAAAGTGATGGGTCCCCATCAATGGCAGTTTTCTTCAAGTGCCATAGATTTCCTTTTCTCATGCTTTAAATTAAAGATTTGATTGTGGCTTCAGAATATCTCAGCAAGGAGCCCTGGGAAAATTAGTAAGGAACACGGTGGCATTTTCTACATGTTGCCATTCCCACTGCAGGGGTTCAGGGTGACCCCACTGGCAAAGCTGACCCTTTGAAGGAGGAAAATGTCAGTGGCTGTAGTATTCTCTACCATGGTTTTTTTTTTTTTTTTTTTTTTTTTTTTTGGCTGCTCTTGAAGCCAAGCTCTCTCACCTCTAGTTGAAATCCACTCTTCTTTGCCGTGTTAGGATTTATTGACTGCAGTTTTTGTCTCGGTCTGTTCAGGTTGCTGTAACAAACTACCATACACAGGGTGGCTTATAGACAACAAGCTATTATTTCTCATAGTTATGGAGGCTGGGAAATCCAAGATCAAGGCACCGTCTGATTTGGTGTCTGGTGAGAACTCACTTTCTATTTCATAGATGGTGCCTTCTCTGTGTCCTCACATGGTAGAAGAGGTGAGAGAGCTTTCTGGGGTCTCTTTCATCCCATTAGATTCCCATTAAGGGCACGAATTCCATTTATAAAGGCTTTACCTCCAAGACCTAATCACTTATCAAAGGCCCCACCTCTTATTACCATTACATTGTGGGTTAGGATTTCAGTAATGAATGTTGGAGAGACACAAATATTCAGCCTATAGCAATACCCAAAGCACAAAACTGATCTAAAGTAGAAGAGTAGTAAATCCCCATTTAACTAGAACCTAACAAAGCAGAAAGTTAATAAGTAGGTAGAATCCTGGTCTCAAAAGTACTATATGATGATTGTTGATTTGATTGCAAGAATCAAATGAAACAGCAGAGTTTCAAGTACCTTACAATCTTCTAGGTAAAGAAGCAGTTTTTAACTTACCTTACACTGAGGACTCCTTAACATCAAGAAGTTTTGTGATGCATGAGGATACTTATACTTTGATACCTGTTGGATATGAGAACTAAAAGCTGTAATGAATAGTATAGTGTCATTTTTAAATAAACTTGGATGTTATGTAAATACAAACATTACATTAAAACATACATATATTCTAATTGGGAGGCTGAGGCACGAGAATTGCTTAAACCAGGAGGTAGAGGTTGCAGTGAGCCAAGATGGCTCCACTGCACTCCAGCCTGGGTGACAGAGCGAGATCCTATCTCAATATATATATATAGATAGATAGATAAAAGTAAATTTAAAAAGCATACATATAACATCTGTGAAGCTCTAAAAGTACATTTGAAAAACGCAAAGTCATATATTGGTAAGACTTTTTTTTAGTTTACAGACAATACTTGATGATATTCATATTTTGAACTCCTTGTAAAAAATTCATGGTTCTTACAGGCTTTGTTACCCACTGGATGAGAAATTCAGAATAAATTCTTCAATTAGTTTTGCTAATTACTTGAAAATATCTGTATACATATAATGCTTATGGTGATCATGTAGCCAGACTATTTAATTTTCTCTTAAATTATTCCAGATAAACAAGAATGATACTGAAAAGTTTAAGAACTTTTATGTATTATTGCATTGCTTCTGATTAACTAACAATTGAACAGTACACAAATGATGCAATTTTACAGAGTTGAAAGGGATTTTAAAGATGAGAAGTCTTATGATGCAGTGGAAGAATTCAGAAAGAACCAGATTCATAGCTGGGTAGGTTCTACAGTTTTCAAGCTGTGAGCCATTGAATAAATTGAGGTTTGTAAGCCTCAGTTTTCTGATTTGAAACTTGGACATAAAACACCTACCTCACGGTATCATTGTGAGGCTCTGCATATGACAGGTATTTAGCAAATAGTAGCTATATTTAAACACATCTCCCTTTTTTTTAGATAAGAAACTTAAGGGTCAGAAAGATTGAGACTTAAAGAACACACACACAAAATGATTTGTGGCATTTCGAAGATCTACTGACTCATGCATCTGTGTTCTACCACAGTTCTTAAATTTATACTTTCTGCTTCCTTTCCTTGAAACATTCATGCCAATTTTCCAGGCTGGAATTGGCAATGAGCTGACAGACAGAGGTTTGTTTTTTAAAAAGATGAGAGAACAACTTGCAGAATCTTTTATCCAGATTCTCAGAATGTTTTTTAGTAAATGCTTCTTATCCTAAGAACTCAAATAGTGGCTTTCCGCTCCTCCTGCCTTCTCTGATTCTGTTGCCACTTAGAAAGCCCTGCGGTTCACAGCTAATTAAAAAGGGATGGAAGAAAATTATACCTCTGTTGATGCTATTGTTTTAATCTATCTCAAAAGCTTCTTAACAGCAAAGCAAAAAGCAGTGGATGAGAGGGAGTTCTCTGTGACAAACAGGACACAGGAGACCCCAGAGTCATTTCCATGAACCCACTATCATTTCATTAAGTGACTTTTATACTTTCTGTTGTTAAAGATTCACGCACACACACATCCACACACTCTTTCAGACAATATTTCAGCATCTGCTGAGTCCTAGGAAAGAAGGGAGCCCCAGAGAAGAATAAAATATCATTTATATCGTGTATTTATTACATGTCCGACACTATGTTTTCCTCTTCATTCCCTCAGTTAATAATCATAAGAAGGATGTGTTCCTGTTTTATATATGAAAATAGCAAAATTTTGAGAAGATCCCACAGCTAAGTGTCAGAGCTGAAATCCAAAAATTACATCTTTATCATCAGTCCTTATAATAATCATTCACCATCTTCATCAAAATGCCTGTCATTTATTGAACACTTACTGTGAGTTGAACCCTCTTCTAACTACTTTGAATATGTTAATTTATTTAAGTACAATTTATGTTTTTAACTAGTTTCATCCTTACAACCCCCCTGTAAAGTAGGTACAATTAGTGTCTCCAAAATGTCCCAAGGTGCTGCAGCTGGTAACCCAGTTAGATTCTAGAGCTGCACTCTTAACCACACTGCTCTGTCTGAATCAAAACCAGATATCTTCCAGCTCTCCACCTTGTCCCTCTAGGGCTTTGGGTGCTAGTAAGCCTTTCAAGAGCTTCATAGGTACAAGGGTAGCACATCTTCTTGAGCCAGCATAACGACACAGAGTATGGATCCAATTCAGGTATACCTAGGTTAAAGTCCTCCCATGTATTATGTTGATGTTCATCACAGCCTTGATAGCGGGTAATAAGCACAGTTCAGGATCAAAGAGGTGAGCATTATGGATCATCTGGCTTTCTTGTTGTTTAACAAAGCAAGACATATTTTAACATGGCATAACAGTGTGACCAAGTAACTACCATAAGGAAAGGCTTAAGGTGCCCTCCATCTAGGGACAGTGTTAATTAATGAGAAATGGGCAAGACAGTGTGGCCAGCACCTTGGACAGCCCCACTGTAGCTGTGGCTCCCAGGCAAAGCTGACCTACAATATACATCTCTGCACTGTGCAATAGGCCTTGCCCCGAAGCTGAAACTTTAAAAGCTCTTGACGTTCTTGTGTGTATGTGTATGCACATGTATGTGCATATGCACCTTCATTCATTTAAAAATTTTATTTTATTGCAGTAAGAATACCTGAGATCTACCCTCTTAAACTTTAAGTGTAAACTAAAAACCAGTAGTGTAAACTAGAGGTACCATGTTCAACAGGTCTATGCTAAGATACTTAACATCACTAATCAATACGAAAATGCAGACCATGACCACAACAAGATGAATAAGCTCTTAACATTTTTGCCCTAGACTTAAAACAGTGGTTCTTAACCTTCTTGGTATATATACTCTTTTAAACAGTGAATGCAAGTGAAACACAAGATGCCCAGAAAAACTAGAATTGTGTACATACACACAATAAACTAAATTTTAGATTATCAAAAAAATCTCCTTGGCATTCGAATTAAGTCCTCTGTTCAGTTAAATATTGCTAGGTAACAAATTACCCCAAAACATAACTTAAAATAACAACGTGTTATTTCTCATGATTCTGTGGCTTAGCTGGGAGGTCCCTCTGCTGGTTTCCCCTGGGCTCACTCAGGCAGCCACACTCTGCTAGAAGTTGAACTGAGATGAAAAGTCCATGATGGTTTCACTCACAATGTCTAGTGGTGGGTGCTGGATCTTGGCTGGGTGCCTCAGTTCTTCCCCAGGTGGCATTTTCTCCTCCAGCAGGCTGTGCCAGCTTCTTTACATAATGGTGAGAGGGCAACATTCCTCCTTCTGGGTCCTAGTCTCCAGAGCTCACAAAAAGTCAGCTTGATATTCTAATGGCCAAAACAAGTAACAAGTCTAGCCCAGATTCCAGGGATCAGCTCTTCCTGAAAGAAGCTGCCAAGAATTTTTAACCATATTTAATTTATCACAACCTCCTTAAGCTGTCTGATCAAGACAGACCCATAAAAAGTAGTACAGTTCTTCCCTTGCTCTTCAATACAATTCTATCCTAATCCATTACTTTATATAACACTGCTGCATTTTGTATGCACTGCTATTATAATACTAATCCATTTGTGCATTGAATAAGCAATTATTGAAGATCATTTGTGAGCTAGGCAAGATGCCAACTCTTTCCTAAAATTTACAGTAGCTCATCAAGTTAGTATAAGAATTTATCAGATTTCATCTCTCCCGCCCCCCGTATTTAAAGATGACGACACTGAATCTCAGAAAGATAAAGAAATTTGCCACAATGCACATAGCAAGTACATGGAAGTCTTCCACTTTAATGGTCTATTTCTTATTTGCATTTAGTCTGCTGCACTGCTGCTCTCCATTTACCTGTCTACCTCCCCTAAAGACTGTGAGCTCCCTGAAGACAAGATGCTGCATTTCTCCTTTGTGCATTATCAGTCAATACAAAATTTCTGAAAATGGTTTGTGGGCTCTCAGTAAATGTCGTTGGATGGAGAGATGAAGGGACTTCCACACTGTGGATGCTGTATTCCTTCCTCTACAAGTATTTCTAATTTCTGTATTCTGAGCTCATGTGGTTGAGAACAATCAATTGGAAATCATAATCAATAACTTTTATCAAAAGCTTACTACACACCAAAAACTCTTAAGAATTTTTGCATATTTATTTAATGTATCATCACCACCTATGAGACAGGTCCTATCAATTTGATTTTGTTACGAAGAGCCCAGAGGTTAGAGAATAGAATTAGATCACCCAAGGTGATACCCCTATGAGGTGGCAGAGCACAACTTGAACTTAGGACTGTTTGACTCCTGAGGCCATATTCTTGGTAATTGGATTATTCAATTCACCCAATCCTGTTGCCTTTCTGAAGAAAAGTTTATTAGTTCATGTGAAGGGAAACAGCTATGAGATAAATCTCCCCAGCACCTAACAAATAAAATAGAAAGAAAGCTGACACTCTCTACAATCTGACTTTGTCTTTCTAGCCTGCTTCCTACTCTCTCTCTATATAGATTGTATATTCCTACCATGCTACTCACTCTCTCTATTGTGTGGCCTTCAATACCCTACCATATCTCTTTGCCATCCTTTCTTCACACATGAACGTTCCATCCATTCTTCACACATTGGAGTTCCCAGTCTTTATAACTAGGCTTAGTGAGTCTTCTTGGGTAAAATATTTTTTTAATTCCTGCACTTGCCAGGAACCATCTATTTCTCAATATTCCCCTAGCAAATAATGTCTACCTTTATTTGCCTTATTCCATCCGGTTCACTATCTACATACCTATCTTCCCCTAGATAGTAAACAACTTCCTGCCTCCATCTTCCTTCCCCTCTTGTTTTCAGTAGATTTTATACTTCTGCTGTGTCCCAGGCTCTATGTTATAGCCTAGGACTATAGAAATAACTAAGGCATAAGCTCTGCTATCAGATAACTTACAGTGTTCACTACAGGAAAGCCATTGAATAAGCATTGAATGAATAAATGAATGAGCTTGCTAGTGGGGAAGGCAGGGGCGTAAACGATTGTAATGTCAAATATATGCTGGAAACATGAGTAGTGCCTCACATTATAGACACTCCGTAAATACTCATTCATTTATTTACTCTCTATAATGAAATAGGCCTAGGTTCAAATCTTGATCTTACATACTTGGTAATTTTGAGCAAGTCACTTTAGCTTTCTGATGCTCGGTTATCAAAGCTGTGAAGCAATCAATAGTTACTGACCTCATAAGGTTCTGTTGAAAATTAAATATGTAGCAAATGTCTATAGTAAGATCTCAATGTATTTCAGTATTCTACATTCCCCTCTTAATTCCAGAAAGAATATATAGCAATACATTGTTGGATGAATTAATGAGTGAATAAATAAATGAATAAGTGAATGCATGAGGCAAGGCTTGAGTGGAGTAAAACTCCAGGGCATGATGACACAGATGGACCCTGTGGGGCAAGAGTGCATCAACTCTCTCTAGGGGAATCAGAGCCACTAAAGCCCTGGAAATCACCCTCTTCTGTTACCTCAGCCCCTTCCCAGAGTCCATGTCCTTGCTCCTCCCCTTCACAGGGGGCCCAGACAGCTTGTTTTTCTCCTCTTTGTGTGTTGGGGATATGTGATTTTACTGTCAGCATGGTGTTTCTAATGAAAGGCAAATGGTGTCCAATGTGACTTGGAGAAAAGCGTACAAACAACAACAAAATTATATGTTCTTTTTTCCTGTAGTGTTCGCAGGGAGGATATGTGACTTGTTTGCTGTCAATATGGCTTATAATGACACGGTGCACAGAAGCACTGCCAAATGTGTGCGGCATTCATTATACACATGTATTAAATGTAATGCGATATGAGTTAGGCGGCAGAGCCGATGAGAGCTGCCCTGGGGCTGATGTGGAGTTACAACACCTCTTCCCAGGGGATGATTACTGGAGAAAGGGGAAGTAGGCAGCAGCATGGGCATGAAGCAAGGTGTCTAGAATTTTGAGGACTGATTCTGGGCTAGATTGAGAGAAATGCTCAGCTCAAAGGGTCCCTAAACTTTATTTCAAAAACAAGAAATAATTTAATGACCAATTCTTGAGCTCCTACTAAGTGCCAGGCTTGTAATAGGTTCTGGGAATAAGATTCTTCACCAGCTTTCAGGACGTTCGCAGATTAGCAAGAGAGACAAACAGATGGAGAGAGAATGACGGTGCACCATGATTGGTAAATGCAATGAGCTATAAGCAGAGGTTAATATGAAACTACAGATAAGATACCTAATGCAGCCTAATGTTACTTTTTCCAAGATGCCTTCCCTGACTCTTCATATGTGACCAGGTCACTCTGCAATGTGCTTCCGTGGCACCCTGAGCCTTTCCTTCATGGCATTAGTCATGGTCTAAAGTGAGTTATATGTATGATAATTTCATCAATATCTGTTTGGTTTCTAGACTCTAAGCCCAGGAAAATAGGGACCTCATTTGTTTTGCTTACCATTACATATCCAACACCTAGCACAGTATCTGATGTTTTAATTTGTGGTTGAATGAATGAATACTGTCATATGTGAGCTTAACTTTGAAAGACATGGAAGAAATAAGCCAGGTAAAATGGGCAAGAGGAAAGGCGGGCAAAAGGAGGGGGAATGAGGCATATTTATATTATAAAGGCATATAAGAAAATATAGCATAAAATTGGGGGAAATATGTAAAAAAATTAGTAAAAGTGGCTCTTGAGGTTCCTTTTGTTTTGTTTTGTTTTGAGACAGGATCTCACTCTGTTGCCAGGCTGGAATGCAGTGGTACATAATTGTGGCTCACTACAGCCTCACCCTTTCAGGCTCAAGTGATCCTCCCACCTTAGCCCCCCAAGTAGGTGGAAGTACAGGTACATGCTACCATGCCTGGCTAAATTTAAAAAAAAATTGTAGATATTGTGTTATCCAGGCCAGTCTCAAACTCCTTGCCTCAAGGGGTTCTCCCACCTCAACCCCCAAAGTGCCAGGATTACAGGTGCAAGTCATCACACCTGGCCTCTTCCTGGGGTTCTTAAATGTATTATTCCGTTTTCTTTAGTGAGACAAACATCCATATAAGAGGACAAGCATCACTGATGGTGTCTATAAGGATACACATGAAAAATACAGGACTCTTGATGGAAGTGTAACTGGGGAGGCAGATGGGAGCCTGAACAAACATTTCAGCGATGAGCTAGGTACTAGTGTGGCTATTGAATCAAATCATGTCAGAAGGTAAGAAGTTTTTTTCTAAGTGGTGAGATGATCATAGGAAGGAGGATGTCAGTTCCCAGTTGATGAAGCTTATTGGAGAAAATGGCTAGACAAAATTGACGTGGGTGAAAATTTATCTGTACAAATACACTATGCCCATGGAAAAATAAGAGTAATAATAATAATGATGACTAATGTTTATTGAGAAGTTATACACCAGGCAGATACAGTGATATTTAACTTCCATGCGCTATCACAGTCAGAATTCACAGCAAAACTTTAAGGTAGGCACTATAAAGATCTCACTTAAAGATGAGCAAGTCAAGACCTAGTGAGGTTAAGTAACCTGCTAGGATAGTCTAGTCAAGCAGAAGCATAGCCAGGATTTGAATTGGGATAATTTGACTTCTGAAACTACTCTTTTAACTATCAAGGTGCTGAACCAGACTTTAGATCGCCACTCTCTTAATTTAACTCCAAGTTCAGTTGGCTCCCTCATTCGGTGAACTCAGCTTTTTTTTTTTTTTTTTTTTTTTTTTCTGGAGACAGAGTCTCACTCTTGTTGCCCAGGCTAGAGTGCAATGGCACGATCTCAGCTCGCTGCAACCTCCTCCTCCCAGGTTCAAACGATTCTCCTGCCTCAGCCTCCTGAGTAGCTGGGATTACAGGACACCACTATGCCCGGCTAATTTTTTTTTTTTAATTTTTTTATTTTTTAGTAGAGACGGGGTTTTTCCATGTTGGTCAGGCTGGTCTTGAACTCCTGACCTCAGGTGATCCACTCACCTCGGCCTCCCAAAGTGCTGGGATTACAGGCATGAGCCACCACGCCCGGCCGAACTCAGCTTTAAGTGAGGAGCATGTCTTGCTCATTTACTAACTTTTTAGAAAAAAGAATTTGGGTCCCACTGCAATTCTTTATGGACTTCTGATGTGCTTGCTGTCATATCAACCCTCATGAATTTAGAGATTTGCAAGGTTTTAGGAAGTGACTTTTGAGAATACTCAGAACTCCTATGGTTGAGCATGACAGGAAGGTGGGGGACTCATTTGGTCAGAGATAATGCTGAGGGTGGGTGAGTGAGACTGTGGAAAGCCTGATGTGTCCAAGGTCGCAGGGAGAGTTCTGAGCCAACTGATTATTTTGAGAAGAAGGAAAGTGAAAACTTTAGAGGTTAAGAGCTTTCTACAGTACTATATACACACATACATATATAATCTATATTATAAATGTACACATATTATATGTAGACACACACATATTACATATATGCAAATGTATACACATGCATATTATTATAATTCAAAATCTCTAAATAAATGTATACACGTTTTTCACCCTGAATTATACCAGTTAACAATTATTGAACTCTTAATACCAGGACTCTGCTGTGCGTTAACAAGCATTGTGTCATTTCATCTTTGCAACAAGGTGAAGAACTCATTATTATTATCTCAATTTTTTCAAATGAAAAAAGAAGGCTCAGAGAAGTTAAGCTACTAGCCATAGTGCTAGTAAGTAGCCGAGCTGGAATTTGGTCCCTAATCTGTCCAACTCCTCCAGGCCTGCTCCATAAACAGCCATATGATTCTGTCCCTCTTACCTGTTACAACTGTTTGCATGCCTGGTTCTCTGGCTCCTCTGCAAGCTCCTAAAGGTTGAGGCTGGGGTCTGTTCGCCTCATGCCTCCATGGCTTAGGCCTAGCCCAGAGATAACACTTCCAATTGTTTGTGGAGGAATTGAAGGAATTAATTGTCCCACATGCTGAGAGGCAGAGCTTGGCTAGAACTAGACTTCTTAAAAAGAGCAGAAAGAACTTCTTCAGCCTCCGAAGATCTCTTTGTTCTCTGAAATCTAGCACTTACAGCCACTTCCCTTTCCTAAGTCACCAGATACTGTCCTGTTTCATCTTTTATACTACTGAATAAAAATAGTATAAAAGTATATATTTATACTACCTTATTCAACTATTTTTAAAATATTTAACACTTGCATAGATTTCCTTTTTTTTTTCTTTCTTTCTTTCTTTTTTTTTTTTTTTTTAAATTTGGTCCTCTTACTGGACTATGAGCCTCTTGGGAGTTAAAAAGAGATAAAGGAGATTTTCCTGTATTGAGTTTGTATAATGTACCAAGCACCATATCATGGCCATCACATACAGGAGTTTTTAAAAAAAAATCTTCATGACAGTCCTTAGAAACAGTTATTATCCGTCTTTTACAGGAGAGAAATTTTGGGCTCAGACAGTGAAACACAGTAATTTGAATGATAACACACAGTAAGGACATGGCTGAGCTGGGACTCAAACCTAGGTCTTTCTGACTCCAAAGCCTATGACGTGGCCACTGCCTTTCCAGTCTGAGCCCTAATTGCCACACGGCCTGGGCTTCCTGTGCCAGACAACACGATCTCTCCCTCCTCTCCCACACGCCTCACCATAGCAAGACCTGATGGCTATAAGCCCAGGCATCGTGGAGGCTGCAGCAGAAATGTGCTCTGGCATCTTAGGATGCTGCATAAGGTATGCCAGCAAGAGGAAGAACAGTTGGTGAACAGTTGGTGAGTGGATATTTTTATGCAAGGGTTGCCTAGAGAGAGGAGAAAGAAGAGCGAAAAAAACTGTTTATAAAGAAGCCACAATTAATAAGGTCTTTGTTAGCTTTTTGGATTTCGATTTTCAAGTCCATTGCTTTGGGTTTAAATGGAAGCAGAAAGGTCCCCAAGGAGCCAAACTCCCAGCTTCCAAAGCATGAAGGCATTTAGGAAAACCGATCCCAGCCTGAGTGTGCTGAAGATTTTAAGTATTCAGCAAGGAGCGCAAAGATGCTGTGAATTCCTTTGGACAGCTTCTCATCAGGATTGTTTATATTGCAGCATGCTCAGTATGTGAGCTTAAGAGCTACAAGTTAATAAAAAAAAAGTAAAAGAAAAAGAAAGCACCATCCTTAGAATATCCAAGAGAACCACAACCACTCTAATATTTTGGCTACCATTTTACATCCCTCTCCAAGCCTCAATGTTCTCATCTATAAAATGGGAATAATAGTATCCATCAAAGTGGGTTATAGCGAGGATGTGAAAATGCCCTGTAAACCTTAAAATAACTTATAAATGAGACCATTTTTTTTTTTGTAGAATACTTTTTTATGTAAAACCCTCTACTTCCCTTATCTCTTTTTACACATACATTCATTCTTCAATAATTTAAAAATACATACACTGCTGCCATTTATTAGAGTACTTAGACTATGCAGGATCCATATTTTGCTATATCCATATTTTGACCCTTGCACTGACCCTGTGAGGTAAGTGCATTCCCCACCTCACCTCTCCTATATTTCAGTTGAAGTGGAAGCTCAGTGAAAGGTTAAGGAATATAACCAAGGTCAGTAATAAGCAGAGTCAGCAACAAAGACTGCTCTGGAGTGGACAGTTGGTCTAGATTCCAAGTGCTGACCACTTGGCTACAGTGGTTTTCTGCCTGCTACTTGCCACGAGCCTTGTAGCCATCCAAAGAGTTAGCATATGAACAGGCATTCTGTTAGGGCTGACTTTGTGTCCTCCCAAAAGAAGACATATTAGAATCCTAACCCCTGCTTCCTCAGAATATGATCTTATTTGGAGACAGAGTTTGACAGTGGTAAGCAAATTAAAATGGAGTCATTAGAATGGTCTCTAATTTAATAAGACTGGCATCCTTATAAAAAGGGATATGGACACAGAGACGAAAGTATAGAAGGAAGATGATGTGGGGAGACACCTTATAAAAAGGGATATGGACACCGAGACGAAAGTATAGAAGGAAGATGATGTGAGGAGACATAGAAAGAGGACAAAAATCTACAAGCCAAGGAGGGAGGCCTGGATCACATCCTTTTCTTATAGCCCTTAGAAGAAACCACCCTGCTGAAACCTTGATTGTGTACTTGTACCCCCAGAACTGTGAAACAATACATTTCTGTTGTTTAAGCCACCCAGTTTGTGGCACTTTGTTTATGGCAGCTTTCACAACCTAATGCCTATTCTGAATCCTCTTTTCTGGATGAGGCTCTGGAAGAGGAAGAGATTAAGGTGACTTCCTCAAGAGGTAGGTGAGATGGCTGAGATTTGTACCCCATGTTCTGTCCACTCCTGCACATTGATTGCTGAAAGAAAGCTCCTTGGAGCCAGATATTTCTTTTGGTTGTATTCACTGCAGTGCCTGGCGTTTATATCAGTGCCCGGCATATCATAAACCGATACTTGTTGAATAAATGAATCAATGAATGAATGCATGATCTTTCTACCAACTTACCCAGTGTATCACAGCTAGATTAAAATGATTTTTAAAAAGCATATCAGGCTGGGTATGGTGGCTCACTCTTGTAATCCCAGCACTTTGGGAGGCCAAGGCAGGTGGATCACTTGAGGTCAGGAGTTCGAGACCAGCCTGACCAATATGATGAAACCCCATTTCTACTAAAAATACAAAAAAAATAGCAGGGGATGGTGGTGGACACCTGTAATCCCAGCTACTTGGGAGGCTGAGGCAGGAGAATCACTTGAGCCTGGTAGGCGGAGGTTGAAGTGAGCTGAGATCATGCCACTGCACTCCAGCCTGGGCAACAAAGTTAGACTCCATCTCAAAAAGAAAAAAAAAAAAGAAAAGAAAAGAAAAAAGAAAAAAAGAAAAGAAAAAAAAGCACATCATACTGGAACAAGAGTTTCAACAATTTACAGTCGTTGTCAGAACAAAGAGTTTCATACTTTGTATTCAAATTCTTCCCACAATCAGAGACTTATAATTATAAACAAGTTTTCAAACAAATTCCTTTGAAGTCTTGTTTCATGGATTGTCAGGTGTGAAACTCCAAAGTGCTAATTCTTATTTGTACTTGGAAACCGGTGACTCACCTGCCTTCCTACCTCTGGTTTCTGCCCATGTTGCAATTCCATCAGTTTTTTCTTTCTACCTCATTGACCAACCCTCAGTTTTCCTTTACTGGCTCTTCCTCATTTTTCCAAACTGAACTGTGGTGTGGTCCAGGATTCTGCTTTTCTCACTTTTTTGGTAACCCCATCCAGTCTTATAGTTTTAAATACTATTTATGTGCTAATATCCAGATTGGTATCTCCTGCGTACACTTCTATACTGAACTGTAGACCTGTATATATTCAATAATCTTTTTAATATTTCCATATGAATGTCTAATATATATCTCAAAGCCAGTATGTTCAAAACCAAACTCCTGATTTCTCCTTTCACCCCAAATAACATACAGCTTCACTTACAGTCTTCCCTACCTTAACAAATGTCAGCTTTATCCTTCCATTGCTTAGGCTGAAACCTTGGGGCTTCTTTTGACTCCTTTTCTCACACCTAATATCCACTTATTCAGCTGATTCCATAGTATTACTTACAGAAAATCTTGAGGATGTGGCCACTTCTCACTACCTCCACTGTTACCATCATCCTTTTTGCCTAAATTATTGCTTTAGCTTCTTACCTGGTCCTCAACATCCAGTCATGTCCCTGTACAATCTCTTCACACATTTTCCTGAACAAGCATATTAAAATGTAAGTCAAATCACGTGCTCCTCTGTTCAAAATTTTCCAACAGACCTATGTAATTTAGCATTTCACCACCTCTCTGATTCTATTTCCTTCATTTCCTCATTCACCGGATGACATTCAGTTTTATTTACATGGCCTATGACCAAGTTTGCAAAGAAACAAGCTCTGGTAGATCCAAGGTTTTTCTGAGGGAGTAATTTCAGTATAATTCTTTGAATAAGCTAACTCTTCTCCACATCTACTCCACCAATACCTCCCAAACTCTTTCCAAGATGGTCCTAACTAGACCACATGTTGCTCAACTCCTTATTGAAATATCCACTTCAGTTGCATATGATTTTTCTCATTATCATATCATTAGCTGTAGGAGTATCCAATCTAGAGTGGTTACACGTACCATTACAACTTCTTCTCTATTTTGGTCAAATTTCATTGGAATGAAGCTTCCCTCGTTCTTATGGTTACAAGAAGGTAAAAAGGTGGCAATCTTGTTATCATGTCTGCTTTCTGCCTGTTTTGGTGTGCTGGATGTCTTCATTTAACGAGGTCTTCCCTCCACCCTTCTCTGCCTGCCCCAGGAGGCTGACCTGTATGAAATACATAAATGGCCTTCTGTACCTTTAAGGCCTCTGGATAAAGTAAAGCAGAAGAGTGAGATCAGGGTATTTTTTTCCCTGAATTCCTCCCAGTGAAGTCACCTTGGTTTGGCTGTCTCAGATGTCACTAATCCCTTCAAGGGGGCTGCTCTACAGGACTCCCTCTCCTTCAGAGTTCTCTCCCACCTCTTCCCCTCTAGCCTGGGGTGGTAACCTCCACTATTATCAGCTCTGGGTTACTGCTCCATCCCCTAGGATTCCCTTCCCTTGCTTACACCTTTATAATTAGTCTCTCCTTGAGCTCTTCTCACTTGAGTGTGCTGCCAGTTTCTTGCTGGGACCCTGACAGATATATCTGATGATCTGTAAACGTTCCCCTGACTTAGTACACTTTATCTGTGGTAATCAGATCTGACATATTGCTTTCCTCTGACACAACAGATTCTTTTCCTGATCAATACTGCTCAACTGAACAAGAGAAAGTCTATCTCTCACTAGGAAGGCGAGTTTCTGAAGCCAGACTGACCCATCCTGTAATCCTAGATTAAACAATGACCAACTGCCTTAACTTCTTGGCATTTTACTACTCACCAAATCTTGTGCATTTTAAAATGGGAACGATATGACTGATATAGAGCAGTATATACTATATCATTAGCAAATATTAATTTATGTTTTTCCTCTTCACCTTGGTGCATTTGTTTTTCTAGCTCACTTTTTTTCTTCTGCTTCATTTTGGTTAATCCAGTACCTTAAACCTCAATGAAGCTCATGGAGTAGCAGTGTGTAATTTGCAGTCAGATAATTTTCTCATCAGTGGGAGTTGCTCTTGTGCTAATTTGGGCTGTATCCTCTATTTCAGTCTTTTGTCTTATTTGTAAAAAGCATATCGTATTATTCCAACTTCTACACTTCTCTTTGTAAGCTTGTACATCGTGACTGAAAGTGAAACCTTAGAAAATGATATTCCATCCTCAGAGTTGTTGACAAGACACTCAAGACACTACTCTTAGGGAAAATCTAAGTGTACTGTTTTCTGAATATAGGGGTCTTTCTCTATTCTTGCATGTGGAAAGGACAAGGGACTAAGTCAGATTAACTGGGATCCTAGATTTCCCTCAGCTACTTGTCCTTCTGGGGCTGGAGTCAAGGTCATATTGAGCAGTGCCACTAAGGCTCCTCACAGGAAGTTTATGGGATGGTTGAGGTGAAGAAAGAGAGGTTTAATCAGGAGGGAGGAGACCTGCCATGAGCCTCAAGGTTCATGGCACATCAGAGAGGCTAAAAGCGGAAACATTGAGTGCCAGAGTTCAAGCTGGAGGTAGAAATAGAACAGACTGTATATCTCAAAGTAGAGAGCACGAAGAATATTTTCAGACACAGAAAAGACAGTGGCAAAATAAGGTGTGGATATAAGCCAAGATCCACTCAGGAGCACATTGGAGAAACAGGGCCACTGTGCCTCTTTAGGGGAAGGCTTGGCATGGTCACACCAAGTTAAAGACCAAAGCTGAAAGTGGCTTTATCTTTAGATCCTTTGCCTCTCTGAGCCCTAGGACTCATGGCAGCTAATAGGGGATAACACACCTTGCCCTATTTGTCACCTGGAACTCTTATAAGGACAAAATGAAGTAATGGGTGTGAAGGCACTCTACAAACCACAGAACACTACACAAAAGTGAGGATCCAGCAGCTCTTTTATCACACAGAGCTCAACTCTTCTCTAAGAGACTGCATACCTGGTCAGTTGGAGTCAGACTAATCCTGAACTTCATCTCCACTAGGGATGCATTAGTCAATAGAAAAACTATACTCAAAGGAATTTAAGCAAAAAAGTAAACCAAGGCCATACTTCAGGAAAGTTGCTGGATGCTTGCAGGATGACAAGTTACTGGGTCTTCAGACACAAATCAACCTTGCTCCATGTGTAGTCTCCTTTTTCCTATGGTTCTATTTCACTGGGTTACCATCATAGCCCCGCTTTCTTCTTGAGGCTGAAGCATGGTCATTGTAACTCCTGGACCTGCCACTTCCTAGCAACATCATCCAAAAGGAGTGGCCCGTCTTCTCTTAGTTCCATTTTAAAAGTTCCTGAGTGAGCTTGTCCTGGCTTGGATCGCATGCTCATTCAATGACCTTGCTTGGGTCACATGCCTGTTCTATGCCAGAGCATGGCACCTATGATTGGTACTTCTGTATGCTTCGGATCATGGAAGGGAGTGTTCCTTAACTATTCCTGGAAGGGAAAGTGCTGAAAAGACCAAAAAATAGATTGCCACTACAGGGATATAATAAACACTATATCCTGTAACCTGTATTTATGGCTAAAACATCCGAACCTCATGCCCACTGGAAGCACATAGAGAAGAGGATTGATAGTGAATTAGTCAGGGTCCTGGCAAGGAACAGATGGTACACTCAGAAGGGGGGTCTAAGGAGGCTTTAGAGAAAGTACTATTTTTGAAGATGTGGGAAGGGTTAGAAAAACCGAAAAGGGAGTTGATGGTGAAATATCCAATGTTCCTACCAGTGAGCAGCCAATTACGTCTCTTGGCCTGAAAGGGAAAGGGAGGTATGGTTATCTGAACCACTGAGATATGTAGTCATAGGGTAAGGCCAGCAGACAGGGGATGTGGCCGTAGTACAGGAACCCAGCCACTGCCAATCAGCAGATAAATAGGGAGGGGCTAACCTTTCTCTCTTCTCACCTGCCTGTTTCAGGCTGGCATTCTCATTGGCCAGTTCCAACTAGAACTCAGAATTCAATGAGCTCAGCTCGACGGAGTCCTTAACAGTTAGATTCCAGGGCACAGAGCAAGGTGGAGAAGAATGGAAAGGCAATCTGAAGGGCAAACGGAGGATGTCCCGCACAAGGGTGCGTCTGCTCCCTTTGGCACAAAAGATAGGCCTAGTTGGAGTCCACTCTGTAAAATGGGACATCTTTAAAGAATAATGGAATTTGAGGGCTAGAGGAGTCCTTAAGATCATTCAGACCAGAATTTATAAACTTGCCTATATCTAGCATTCAGGTATGGCTTACATGGCTGATATAGCTTTAATACCAAAAACCAAACACAAGCAGGCAACAAACAAAACTCCAAATTTAACATTAATATCCTTAGGTCAGGTATGCACTTTCCAGTTCACCAGAATTATCATCATTCCCTATTGTGTAAAGCCCCGTATACATTCTTGCCTCCCAAAAGTAATTGACACGAGCACCTGTAAATAGAAAAGTCAAGCTTCTTCATTTTTCAGATAAAGAAGCTGGAATGGCAAGGAAACTTGTTTGCCCATGGCTGCACAGTGTTGATGGGAATTCTGTCTGCACAGACAAAAATAGAAATGTATAAATATGAAGGCTTAATGAAAGAGTTGTTTGTCTCCATAACATGAGACTCCATGGGAGCCACCATCACACATGGGAGTGACTATCATTTGAAGCAAGAGTTATACAATGATTCTACTTGCTCTTTGTGTCCTTAGAAGGTGGAAATAGAACAATAGGGAAAGGTGATTATGGTCAGTGCAAGTGAGAGCTTGCAAAAGGCTATTCAGAATGGACTGGGCCTCCATTCATCCTCGCTTCCCATCTGTGCAGCTGATCAATTGACAGAAATGGAATCACCCCTTAGTGTGGATGGTGTTGAACCCTCCTCTTAGAGCCTTCCTCCTATGAGTTGAGCTGATGCTGAGTTGAATTGGAATGAGAGGAATGTGTCTTCTTGGCTTTTTTCCATGGAATATCTTTCATTTTATTCCATTCTTTTTTGGTGGCATGTGGGTAGGAAGGCTTTATTTTGCTTTGCTCTCTTCTCAGAATCCCTAGCCTTCCTCCCATCAAGAATTTAGAAGTTTGTCCTCTGTTTGCCTTTACCTATTACCCTCAAATACCCTCCCTCTTTTCCACTCAGACCTATTTCTTTTCTGTCCCCACATGTGTTAGGCTCATTTTCTCCTGCACCTGGATCCTCAGGATGTGGTTAGTGAATATACTGGTTTGGTTGTAATAATAGAGATCAAACAGTGGTGGCGTAACTGGAAGGAGGAATGCAGCAGCTGTTGGGCTGTCTGGATGGGAAGGGTGGCTGTGCTCAACAAAGTCACCAGGAACCCAGTTTCTTCTTTCTATTACTTCATCATCCCCCATTGTCTTTATGAGCAAAGATGACTCTTCCCCATCATACTCCCATGCCAATCCTCAAGAGAAGGGAAGAAGACACACAGAGCACGTAAATTCATTTTAAGAAGTGATCCACAACAATGCTTCTTGTCCCATCCTGTTGTTCAGAACTTCTTCATGTGGTGGTTCCTAGAGGCAAAAAAAAAAAAAAAAAAAAAAGGTCAAGAAGTAGCAGGTAGCCACATCTGAGCTAAATTGAGGGAGGGGAATGTAGGACAAGGTACATTAGTAAAAGGAAGAAAGAGTGAATGGATATTGAGAACCAGTGAGTCCACTCAGGATGCACTGTATAAGCAGAATGACTTCCTTTTGCCCTCTGAAACCAAAGCTCATCATCTTTCAAGTACCAGTTTAAATCTGCTCACTCTTTTAAGTTTTCCCAAAGAATCATCCTTAAGATGGGTCTCAGTATTCTAAGAGGACTGGGTTTAATGTTATACCTGTAGTATATACTCAAGGAATATATGGGGAGTTGGTTCGAATGCTCCCCACCGTCTTTGCCGTTGTCCACGGTCCAGCAAAGGGAGGGAATGATTACATGAGCTTACATTCACTGGGCATCTATTAAGCACCAGGTGCTGTACTAACTGTTATGAGCATTACCTCAATCTATCATTGTAATTGCTCTAGGAATTAGGTACTGTAGTCTGTTTGCTAGATGAGGAAACTAATACTCTGTGACATCAGTTTCCCAAAGCTCTGCAGCTAGAAGTGCCATATTCCGAATTTAAACATGAAACTGGCTCCAGGGTTTATCGCTTATTTCAACACATTGAAACTTCTCTGTAAAGAGCTTTGCAATAGGGAAGCTTCACAGAACTGAAACAACTGGGTAAGTCAGTGTTTATACATTGGTCAAACTGGTAATTTGAAGAATACAGGCAAGGAAAAAGAAATCTAGCCATATTATCCATTGGGCTAATTTAAGTTTCCAGGGGAGTATATATATATATGTATATATTTTGGTGAATCAGGCTCCTCTTCCCTGAGCTGTTTTAAGAAAGTAGTACAAAAGACTACCCCCCTAACCCCCAGATTTCTATCCTTCCTTGATCTCTTCCATGATTTTCTCTTGGGGAAAAGGAGCAGATTGAAAACTGTTGCTATATATGTAACCATTGAAATAGATGCTCTGCCTATAAAAATAAACTTGTGCCAGGGTCTAATAAATTATGTGTTAACATGGCAGCTCACTAGTCTGCAGGGGAATTGCATTCACTCTCCTGATCAGAGTACATACTTCCAAGCCTCCCTATTTGTTAGTTCCTTAGCCCGGCATAGCTGAGAACTTATTCCGCATTCAGTACAGCAAACATTCTTGAGTACCACAAGGTGCCTGTTTCCAAACTAGGAACTGAAGATTAGAAGTGAAGAAAACAAAGGACTTGTCCTCAGGGATATGAGTCCACAGGGAGAACAAAACAGGAGAAACAAATAACAGTGGTGCTGTCAGATTTGTCTAACAGGTGAAGTGTACTTAAGGTGCTATTGATTTAAAAGAGAGGATTTGATTCTGAATTGAAGAGGAGACATAATGTCTGAGCTGAGTTTTGAAATATAGGAGATAATCAGATGACAGAGAGGGTATTCCAGGCAGAGGGAATAGAATATGCAAAGACAAGGAAGCACGAAACACAGCATATGTTTTGGGAACCATAAGCATATCCAAAACTTTGCAGTATGAATTTATTATGTCAATTTCAAGACTCTATTTGATGGGTGATGGAGAGGAATAAAAGATTTTAAATAGGAGAATGAAGTGATCCCATTTATGTTTTAGAAATACCCCCCTGGACAATGTTAGGAGAACATGGAGAAATGAGGAACACCTGTTAGAAAGCAGTGCTAGTGATCAAAGATGAGAAACGATGAAATATAAGGTGTGTGATGGTCTGAGAAGGGAAGCTAGTGGTTGAATATAGGAAAAATAGCTCACACTTATTAACAATTTGCTATGTGCCAGGTACTGTTTTATGTTCTTTGATATGGTAACTTACTTCATCCTCCTAACCCTTCAAAGAGGTAAATATTATTATTATCAATATTTTAGAGCTGAAGAAACTTGGGTATTAAACCCAGCTAAAATTTTGCAGAACCAGGATTTGAGGCCAGTCTGGTCCCAAAACCTTCTCTCTTAAGCTCTGAATGGGAATGCTTTAATTTGCTTTTCTTATTGAAATATTAGGCTAAGATTATCCTTGAAGGGCATGAGATAAGCCATCTTACAAGGAAGAGGTTTAACAGAGCAGAGTGACATTTTATCTCAGCACTCAACTAGTTCAACAACCTTGGGACAGCATGATAGTCTGTAACCTCATCTGTGACATGGAGATATCTATACACACTTGCTAGGACTTTTCTGAGGATTTAAGGGACAGTACGCTTTCAAAGGGACAACTCCAGTGCCTGAAAGTTAGCAAGCAATTCTCAAACACTAGTTTATTTTTTCTTTCCTCTTGGAGGATACTGAAACTTTTGCAGCTCCTATTAAAGTTTTTATAAACAGAGATGAAAATTATTAGACTGTTGAAAATAAATAAATTATGGCTACCTGCAAAAATATAGATGAATCTTGGAAAAATAATGTTGGGTGAGAAAAGAAAATCTCAGAAGACCACGTATAGTAGGATTCCATTTTCATAAAGTGTAAAAATAAGCAAATCTAAGTAGTATATTCTTTAGAAATATGTGTGTATGTGTGTGTGTGTATATGTATGTGTGTCTGTGTGTGTGTGTGTATATAATGTGTGTTTGTATAGATAGATAGATAGATAGATAGATAGATAGATAGATAGATAGATAGATAGATAAAGAGTTGCTTAATACAGGGGTCTTCAATCCCCAGGCCATGGACCAGTACTGGGCTATGGCCTGTTATGAACTGGGCTGCCCAGCAGGAGGTGAGAGGCTGATGAGCTAGCCTTGCTGCCTGAACTCCACCTCCTGTCAGATCAGCAGCGGCATTAGATTCTCATAGGAGCACGAACCCTATTGTGAACTGCACATGCAAGGGATCTAGGTTGTGCACTCCTTATGAGAATCAGACTAATGGCTAATGATCTGAGGTGGAACAGTTTCATCCCCAAACCATCCTCCCACCCCCTTCTCATGGAAACATTGTCCTCCATAAAATCTGTCCCTGGTGCCAAAAAGATTGGGGACTGCCGACTTAACCTAACACTAAGAATGGTGATTGCTGCTGGAAAAGAAGGCAAGGACACAGGTTAAGGGAGGAGCATGTAGTTGGTGCAATGGTGGATTGCTGGTGAGTGCATGGATGTTCATAACATTGTTATTATTAATATTAATCCTTTGTAGGCATTAAATATTACATATGTTACATTCAAACAGATAATGAAGGAAAAATAGTATCCAAGGAGGTAGATTAGGCTTTAGGCCTGGCTTGATTCAAGATCTAAACAAAGACCCAAGTCTCTATTTCTTGGCTTGGCTTTCTCTAGGTTAACAGATTCTTCAATCTGAATAGTGGTGGCTTCCCCGGTAACTTCAGACTCACATTGTTCTAATACCCAGTCAAGCACAAGAGAGAACATCTCCTTCCCCAATAGCTCAAGAGGAAGATTCAGAACTGAATCTCATCAGCCCTGATTGGCCTGGGCCTGGGAGCCTGAATCGATGCCTTTGGCCAAGGTGTGCATTAAATGACTTAGTCTAGGTCTTATGCTGGACTCCTGTGTCCTGGGCTAGAATCAACTAGACTCAAAGCACATTGGTTGAGAGTGAGGGTGCAGGCTGGCTACTTCAGAGCCAAATCAGGATATTGATGCCACACAAATAAATAGATGTCAACGGTAAAAACAGCAAATGCCCACAAGAGCCATTTCCAGTCCTTGCATTTTTATGATTACACAAAGAATACACAGATACTACAGACAATTTTTAAAGTTCAGAAAATCATGAGGACAAAAATAAAAGTCATCAGCAACCTTGCTAAGCTGAGAAAACCAATGTTAACATTTAGACTTATTTTTTCCAGTCCTTTCTTTAGGCCTTTTATTGCATTGGTGATTGTGTATTCAATTATATAATGTGTCTTCTTTTTACTTAACGAACACATTATTGTTTTTGCAAGCTAAATTCATAGTCTACTACTGAAGAAGTAGTTATGCAGTTAGTTATATAGTTTCCAGAGATATACCTGAGCTCAGTCTCCAAGGAAGGTTAGTGAAGCAGGTGAGAGGCAGAGGTTGTAGAGCAGAAAGGGATCCAGGCCAAGGGGCTAGCATAAGCTCAGGCATGGAGGTAAGAAGTACCATACTGTTTCTTGAGCCCAAAGTGTAATGCTCGGAGCAAAAAGGGATGAAGCTGGAGAGGAGGCTACAGAAGGCCTTGCATGCTCTGCAAGAGAATTTGAACATTTCAGAAGGAGACCACGGTTTATTTTAGTTTGGGATTGTGATCTCTGCCCCTGTTCAGGACACACTCACTATCTGAACTGTCTTTCAGGTCTTCCGTGTGTCTATCAGTCTTACACATTCTTTAAAGGAAAATAATGAGCTGCCCACTCCAGAAATTCCACTTTGCAAATTCCTTCCACCATTCTCCACGGGCGTCAATTTCTCCCTCTTCTGAGGCACACTGAGGGTCTTAGTTCATTATCTTTGCGTTTCATGTTATACCTGGTGCATCGAACATGAGTCAGATAAATACTTATGAAATTGGATTATACCAGTGTTTTTCATGTGGGAGAGAGTTTTCTTTCCATGGGACATTTGGCAAGGTCTAGAACACTTTGGTTGTCATGACTTGTGAGGGATGTGCTGTTGGGTATTTGGTGGGTAGACCCAGGGATGCTGCTAGATGTTGTGTAACGCACAGCCCCTGCAACAAGGTATGCTCTGGTTAAAAATGTCAATAGTGCTAAGGTTGAGACACTCTGAAGTACACGGACTGAAGTGTAGAGGTCGCTGGGTGGTAGTCAGGAGAACTCATTTCTGGTCCTGGTTCTGTGGCAATTTACCTTGGGGATTTTGGGCACTGTGCTGTCTTTGGGTCTTAGGGCTGTCATCTCTGAGAATTCTAGTATGAAGATCACATGCTTTGGAGTCAGATGACACTGGGCTCAAATTTTGACTCCACTCCCTACTCTGCCTGTGAGGTCCTGGGCAAGATATTTTTTACGCCCTTGTTTCCTCATATTTTAACAGGGGTAATGGTGTCTACTTTGGAAAACTAGGAGGAATCGAGATCACCTGTGTAAATCAAGACCCATAACACTCGACACATGGAAGGTGCTCAGTAATCAGCTTTGCCATGATACTAAGACTATGACTATTAATATAATAAAGGGCTTGAAAAATTGACTCTAAGATCTTTTCCAGCTCTAGTATTTTAGAACGTCTTGATTTGTTTTCTCTGCATGTAAATGCTGAACACGGCTAGGCATGTGTATCATATGGGGTCCCTGCAGGAAGCATATGGCACACTCCAACTGAGAAACTTGGGGAAAGTGTATTAAAGGGATTTTTATAATGGCGTGGGAATGATTTAGAATAACCAAAAAGAGATAATGCAGGACTCCTGAGCTAGACCTCCTAGGTCTGAAAGGGTAAGAAGAGGGGCTATTACCAGAATCCTGAGACAGGTGGCTTTGTGGACAGGGCTGCCTTGCAGATGCTGCAGTGAACCTTTGTAGAGACCCAAGGAATATATATATCTGACCTCATCCCCTCATTCTGCTCCTCTATCTCTTGCTGGTGGCTCCCATTATTTGAATCCAATAGAATGCCCAAAGCAAAGAGCCTGTTGATACAACCCTATGTCAACTCCCTAACACACGTATCCTATTAGAGAAGGTGGAGAAAGTGGATTTGGAGGCAAATAAAATATAAATGGCAGCACAGTATTAGAATTTGTGGAATAGCAAGCAGTCAGGGGTTTGGGCACCATGACTTGCTATCAGATTCAACATGTTAATACTTTAGCTCTTTGTTAGGGAGAGAGAAGGCTCCACATATACTTAGTTGTCTGCCCCACTCTGAGTGCATCTTGCCCTGCAGACTCAAGGGAGAACACAGTTCTGTTCTGATAAAGGCATCTGTGACTTCTTTGAATACTGAATGCCTCAAGCAATCTCCATGCTGGGAGGTGGAAAACAGTGGAGGCTGGTTTGGGAGGCAACACGGTTTGGTGAAACCCTAGTGATCTATGTCCCAGTTCTGTATCTATCACTTGCTGGCTTTGCTATCTCTGGGACTCAGTTTCTTCACTTGTGAAATGGAGTAGCAGCCTGTGGTTTACAGACCTGTTGTGTGGATTAGACATACATGATAGAATGTAATCCAGTACGTGGTGGCATGTGGTACTCACCAACCAGTTTCCATTGATTTAATATTTGTGTTATCATCAGTTATTGTCAACCATGTGCTGGGCCTTTAAGTAAAGACATGATGACTAAATTAAGGTCCCTAACTTTAAGGAAATCATGGTTCAGAATAAGTTTCTATTCTGGGATTGATAAGTAGGCTTTGGAAATTCCAAAAGCCCCTTAAAATGGAATGCAGAAGTTTGTATATGTGCAGGTATGTATATGCCTTCTTCAGGAAAGATTTTATTAGTTTCCCCAAGATAAGTATCATTGAGAGAGAGCTTTCAGAGGATAATTCCTGAGAGTGAAATACTATCAATCTTCGATTCAGTAGAACCGCTATTAAAAATAAAACAGGCCAAGTGTGGTGGCTCATGCCTATAATTTCAGCACTTTGGGAAGCCAAGATGGGAGGATTGCTTGAAGCCATGAATGTGAGATCCACCTAGGTGACACAGTGAGACCCCATCTCTGCCAAATAATAATAATAATAACAATTAGCAAGTGTGGTGGTGTATGCCTGTAGTCTCAGTTACTTGAGAGGCTGAGGTGGGAGGATGGCTTGAGTCCAGGAATTCGAGGCTGCAGTGAGCTATGATCAAACCACTACACTCCAGCTTGGGCAACAGAGTGAGACCTTGACTCTAATGATGATGATGATGATGATGATAATGATGATGATAAACAGACAGTATTCAGTGAGAGCATGATTGGAATGTGGCCCTGTAATCATCTTTCTGTGGTCTTGCATGGAAGCATTTAGGCTAGAGAATAGATGTTGCAGGCAGAAATTATCAGTTTTGTATAATAATCAACTTTCCAGAGTTGTCAGAAAGGTGATTGGGGGGGGACCACACATCCAAGAAGATTCTAAAAGATCACTTACAGGGCATTCTATATTGGAGCAAGTACCTATAAGACCTTTTCAACTTTCAGGTTTCACTGTCTCACCAGGATAGTGTCAAGGTGATGGTGACCATGGTAGAGAAAAAGGAGGTATATGCTTATATGTATCTCTGCTTGCTTTGCTTCCTGTGTGAGGTGGCATGATCACATGAATGAGGTGTTCTAACAAGTCAAGAAGTGGACCAGGTACAGAGAGATAGATGAGATAGCACTTTTTGGAGCAGCTTGCCAAGGTCATATATGTGTGTATGTGGAAGAGCTGTTTACACTAACATGAGGAGACACTATTAGACACTTACAAATCAACTTGATTGCCTTAACTCTGACCAAGACTGGGAACCATGGAACTTTTCTTGGAGGTCCCCTAAAGACTAGAGCCAATGATAAGTAGTAGCTTTCAAATATCTTTACTTAAGAAATCCCAAAGAGCAGGTTATGGATTTATTAATTCATCAATTATTAATTGAGCAACACATATGGCAGAAATCTCCGCCCTGAAGTTGTCTATAGTATCTTGTGGGACATACACATGTGAAGAAAGCTCTGCAGGCCTGTGGATAGTGCAGTAACATGGGGGTGGACTAAGTAAGTGCTGAAGAGCAAGCCAGTTCCAGAAGACTTGCCTGAGGAGCTAATGTTGGGCTGAACTCTGAAAGATGCATAGAAAACAGAAAGGATGGGAAGCCAAGAGGGTGAAATAGGTGATTCCAGCCTCAAGAAACAGGGTACCAGACTACCAAGCAGGACAGGTGAAAGACAGTCTTGGTTTAAAGAAAGATAAAGTCAGCGTGTTGAGTATGTGGGATGACTGTGGGATGTGAGACTGGTGGAGCCAGTGGGAAGAGATTATGAAGAACTCTGAGTGCCTTGGCCTCAATATGAGCTTTACTCTGAGTGAACAGAAACCATGTGAGGGTGGACAGCATTTGTCTGACATAGTTAATTTGTGTTTTAGAGAGAACTACTTCCTAAGTCTTGACATAGAGTTGTGGGCGGTGGGGTCCAATGTGACTCCCGTCTCTCTCTTCCCTCTTAGGCAGGAGTAGGCTGAGTCCTTAAGGCCTTATTCTTTCCGCAGCAGAACTCTCACTGGCCCTTTCTCCCATTCTGTGCATCTCCTCATAAATCAGGAGAGAATGCCGCAGTTCTCCACGTGGCTTTCTTGTTACCATAAATCTTGGGTATGAGTATGGTAGAGGGTGATTTAGGTAATTACATAATGTAAAACTGCTCTTGGCTTTCTCACGTCTAAAGAATTGCTATCTGTGTATCTAATTCTGCAATTTATGGCCATTCTGGATGAGGGAGAGGGTTCTTACAGTCACTGCCTGTAAATTATGTGCTTTTCCACTGGTGAATATTCCTGATGGTAAATGACTATTATTCCTATAGGTTGTACTCACATATATATAAGAAACACAGGCATGTGGGATGATGAGGGCCAATTTATCATGCTGTCTTATTTAGAGGGCAAGGCCAATGGGAGGCAGGGGTGGAGTCTATGCCCCTCTGAACAGGCTCTTCCAATAGGACAGGGGCCACATCCAGTCAGGCCTCAGGAACCCTTTGCCATGCAACACACATCAGCCTACTACAAAGTGGTTCAGCTTTAACTGCTCAATTAATAACAGCTTGTGTTGATTTTTTTAACCACATAATTGAGTGTGCAATTGGGTTTACTCTTGCATTATATGTTCATTGTTTCTTGATTCTTAATCAAGTATTAATTCTCAAGATAAAGACAATATCTTATAATTCAATATCTCCAGCTCTTACTTAGTGCTATGCAGGCAGAAAGAGCATAACTCTTTGTAGGCAGGCAGCAGGTTTTCATGTTGGTCCCTAATGAGCCTTTTATTAGCTGTGTGACCTCCAGCAAGTTACTGTATGCCTCTGAATTATTGTCTCCTTTTCTGTGTAAGGATGGTAGTGATCTTTGGCTTGGCATTGTTATGAAGTTAATTGTGATAATGCATGCTAAAGTGCCATGCATGGTGTTTGTAAATGTTGACCAGTAAGCAATGAATGAATGAATGAATAGGCCATAACTACAAGGTGTATATAGTTTAATATAACACATAACAAATCATGTTAGCGTACGGCTAAACCCAAAACACAATAACTCAGAAAGACAGACATTTCACTGTCCTCTAATCAGAGTGGGCAGACAGGCAGTCCAAGACAGGTACGTTGCTCTGTTCGTTGCCATCCAGGGCCTTTGTGCCTTCCATCTCGTTGCTCAGCTATTCCCCAGGGTAGTGTTGTCTTCTGAATGTCCAAATTGTTTCATCACTACCACATTCACTTTGTAGCCCACGGGAAAGATGAAAAGAGGAAGTAGAAGGCAAGTAGCTTTTTAAAAAGATTGAGACTTGAAAGGTGCACACTCCACTCTGTTGAGTGGCCACATGTCCAGCTGAAACCTGGCAGGTCAGATTCATAAATACAAGAAGAGAAAAAGGAATGTAGGATCTGATTAACACTGCCTGTCTCACATACTTACCAACACTTATATTTAGAAATCAACTTTAATTCTACCCAAAGACTGAGTGCTATCATGTACAGTTAATTGTGGTTTCAAATACATCTGCTTTATCTCCTTTCTACATCAAGAGCTTCTCAAAGGTTTGGATCTTTACTTTATTTCTTTTTGGTTGTCCTCCTGAGAGCTTAGCATAAGACCTGATGCATTGCAGCTGCTCAGTGTTTGTTGACTGACCAACTGACTGGCTACAGTGTGCCTGGACTGGATGCTAAGTCAGCCTACAGCAAGGCTTGTGAGCAATGATATAAGGGCGTGCCTTGACAGGAACATGGGTCCACTCCTCTCTTAGATCGAAGTTGGCACAGAGCATCCTGGGAGCCAGGCAGCTCCTCCATTACTCTCTACGTATTGAGCTGTTGAGAAACATCTGTCCACTTTCTTGCCCCATCTACCCAGAAAATAAACACAAAATATTGAAACACTTGACCTATTCCATTTTACAGATTAAAAAACTGAGGTCTGAGGTTCTAAGTTGTTAAGTACTTTGTTCAAAGGCACCTAAAGAGTTATTGCATCACTGAGATCACTATTCAGTTTTCCAAACTTATTAGTACACTTTTTTTTCACCACCCCATTAGGTTTCTTTCTTTTTTTTTTTTTTTTAAAGAGACGGAGTCTCGCTCTGTCGCCCAGGCAACGTTGGCACCATCTCGGCTCACTGCAAGTTCCGCCTCCTGGATTCATGCCATTCTCCTGCCTCAGCCTCCCGAGTAGCTGGGACTACAGGCGCCCTCCACTACGCCTGGCTAATTTTTGTGTTTTTAGTAGAGACGGGGTTTTACCATGTTAGCCAGGATGGTCTCAATCTCCTGACCTCGTGATCTGCCTGCCTCAGACTCCCAAAGTGCTGGGATTACAGGCGTGAGCCACTGTGCCTGGCCCATTAGATTTCTTAAACCAGATAAAAACAATGACAACAATAGTAAATGTTTTGCTTTTTATAATTTCTACCATGTTTCACATTCATGATCTCACTTAATCCTTATAACAGCTGTTGGAGATAGGATTGTTATTAATATTCCTTTTTAACAGACAGAAAAGAGAAGTCCAAAGAAGTGATAAAATATTCCCTACCAAAAAGTGAGACGCTAGAACCTAAACTCAATTATTTGTATCTCAATCCTGCTGGGCCGCTACTGTGCAGATAAAATGATAAATACCAAAGCACCTTATAAACTGTGGACCATCTCCAGTGTCTGGCATTATTATTAATGTGTTATTGCTGTGAGACCCAAATCTGCTCTTGAGTCCACAACTTGGGAACCCTGCAGTATATTTTAATTATAGCCACTTGATAATCCTGGGGTGTTGAGGGGGCACTGTCCTATATCATGCCTAAGAGTCCTAAAGGAGGAGATTTCTCCAAACTCATGAATATTCATTGTAATGCTAAACCACAAACCGCATTTTCCTTCATTCACTATAATCAGATGCTCACTGCATTGCTCTCAAACCTTATAGTCACTAAGTGGATGGATCATAAGCATGTATTGTATTAGGTATCTCTGCTAGGGTTTTTTTCTCCCCATCATGTAGGGATTCCACAGTGCCTAAACGTATCCCTGGAGAAATGAAAAGCTACCATTTCTTTGCTGGAAGCTTGGTAAGCAATTGTTTCTAGGGAGTCTCACACACTTTGCCAAGGGCTTCTTGAATTGGGCATTGCAGGGATTCCATCCTCTGATTCTTCCGTCACCTCTGGTTTTAACAGTAGAGGTGCATAGTGTGGGGAAAAGCATTGCTGGTGATAGGTCTTTACTAGTCAAATGGTGTCCCTGGAGCAGTGGCACTGGTGTTACATGGGAGTTTGTTGGAAAGGCAGAATCTCAGGCTCTGCCCCAGACCCACAAAACCAGAATCTGCCTATTAACTAAATCTTCAGCTGATTCATTTGCACTTTAAATTTGAGATGCATTGGGCTAGAAGACTTAAAAGGTTATTATCCTCTAGTCTGCCCTTCACTGGCTGTGTAACTGTGGACAAAGCACTCACCTTCTCTGAACCTCTGTTCTTGACTTTCTATAAAGTGAGAAGGTAAGGTGCAGACATTAGAAGTTCTAAGTTTGTTTTCAGGGAAGTGGTTTGCTCACAAATCGAATGCATCAAATATCAGCAAAAACTGTATCTTCTTTGAAATTTCTAATTTATTTTCTTTTTGAAGCAGTAACTCCAACACATTATTTGTTGTCAAATTATAGCAGGCATCATGGCCCTCAATTCCCTGAAATGTGTTGCCCTGGGCTTATAAGGACCTGTCTCCCTCACTGAAACCAAACTCAGAATATCTAAACTTTGTGCAAGGGAACCTCCAGGTATAGAAGCAGACAAGGCTACACATTCAGCCTTTCCTGGAGTTCCACTTCCTTCTGTTCATTTCAATATTTGTGCTCATCGTTATTGCTGTGGGTTTGGCCTTCTGTAAAAATTGCAGTCATATTCCCACCCTTTATAGTGCTATGTTAGTGCTGTGTTTGCACTAGGTAGACAAAATTCCTTAAAATTTTTTGGGAAGCTGGTTGTTCATCCAACATTTATTTAGGCCTTAATGTTCTGTTTAGATGCAGTTGCAGGTGGGTGGGACAGAGCAATGGTAAGAATACAGGCTTGGCCCTAACTGAGACCTCAGTGGGAATCCTGGCCTTATTCTTCACTGAATACATGTGGGGTTGTGTTCCTTGGCTACATGAGGTGTTACTTTCTGCATCTGTAAAAGGGGATAAAATTGCTTTCTGGAGAATGGCACAAATTTGCTCAACATCTTCAAGAAGCTTGCAGCCTAGTAAGGAGATTAGTCTAGGTTTGGGGCAAGGCCATGAACTCTGCATCCCCCAACTTAGGGTGTTAAGATTTCCAGGAAGAAATTACCACTAGGCTGAGAACTTAAGGACAAGGAAGCGTTAGTTAGATGAAAGCAAGAATAGAGAGCAGGTGAAATGGAAAGGAAATTTGTTTCTGACAGTGTCTAAAAGTTTTGAAGATGAGAGAGAACATGGTGTTTGAGGTAAGCTGAGTAAACCTAAATATATATCTGGCTCATCTCAGATAGTTCTTATGGGACATTCACTGATAAGGAATGAATGTTTGTCCCCCTAACCCAAATTGATATATTGAAGCCTATATCTCTAATGTGATGATACTTGAAGGTGGGACTTTGGGGACATAATTGGGTCATGAGAGTGGAGCCTCAACAAATGGGATTAGTGCCCTCATAAGGGGACTGAGAGACCAGAGCATGCTCTCTCTCTCTCTCTCTCTCTCTCTCTCTCTCTGTCTCTCTGTCATGTGAGAATATGAGAGAGGAAGGTCATCTGTGAAGCAAATAGAGGGCTCTCACCAAGAACCTGGCCATGCTGGCACCTTGATCTCAGACTTTCAGCCTCCAGAACTGTGAAAAATAAATATTTGTTATTCAAAAGCTACCCTATCTATGGTGTTCTGCTATAGCAGTCCAAACTAAGACACTGGCCTTATTAGAAATTTGTTTGAATAACACTGGAAAGTAATGAGTAACCAGGGGACATTGAAAATATTTAATAACAACTGGTTTGGCTCAGCATCGAGCAAGCAGAAGGGAAGTAGTTGGTGCAAGAGTAGAGTCCTGGAGTCCCCAGGAGAAGCAGATGGCAGCCCTTTAGTTACTAAAGGCAAGGTGATCCTGAGGGACGGACAGTGGCTGCAGGGTACCTCCTGGGGGCCTGGGGAAGGGGTTGGGTGGGTATTGACCAACAGGATAAAAATATTTTAGTACTGTAGGGTGTATTAGTCTGTTTTCACACTGCTATAAAGACACACCTGAGATTGGGTAATTTAAAAAGAAAAGAGATTTAATTTACTTATAGTTCTGCATGGTTGGGGGAGCCTCAGGAAACTTACAATCATGGCAGAAGGTGAGACAGGAGCAAAGGCACATCTTACATGGCAGCAGGTGAGAGAGAACAAGGGAAGAGGGAAGAGACCCTTGAAAAACCATCAGATTTCGTGAGAACTCACTATCGCGAGAACAGCATAGGGGAAATTGCCCCCATGATCCAATCAGCTCCCACTAGGTCTCCCTAGATACATGGGAATTATGGGGATTACAAGTCAAGATGAGATTTGGGTGATGACACAGCCAAACCATATGATAGGGACCAATGTGATCCTACCAACACACTGCCTGGAAATTAGTCCTAGTAGTAACTGCATTTCGTGTTCTTTTAAAACCCTGTACTGAGCATTGATCCAAGTGCCAGTATCCCTATTGTACAGAAGAAGCTGCTAAAGTTCAGAAAGGCCCTGTGCCTTGCCCAGAGTTATACACCTGGCAAGGCCTGGTCCCCAAATGTCTCTAACTCTAAATTCAGAACATCACATGAAAAGGAATTCCCATGACAGGAGGACGTGATTATTTCTGCTTAGTGTAAGTCACAGGTAGAGGCCCAGAATGTTCTCTGAACATGGCACAGTCAGGTGGCCTCCCTATGGGGGCATCTGAACAACAGCTTGGCCCTGACTATGGGTTACGTCATGCACAGGTTCCGAGGATACTGAACAAGCTGGCCAAGATGCATGCCAGCAGCTAGGGCCCTAGTGTCCTCCTCTTCCTGAAACAGAAGGGAACAGAGGAAGCACATCAGACAGGGGAACTGCAGGGCCTGCTCCACGACATCAGCTCCTCAAGATACTAGTAAGGAAGCGCCAGTGAGAAGCAAGAAAGGAAGATTTGAGTCCTTCCACCTGCTGACCTAGCTTGGGTACTGTTGCAAGTCCAGCAACAACAGGTTTTGAAGCTGTTAGTTTTTTCAGCTGGGGATGCTGATTTGCCCAGAGCACTTTAAGTGGCCAGGAGCTGCTCTGTCTCTCAGTACTGGCTCTGTTCCTAGACTATCTCCAGACCATTTCCCAAGTCCCTCCCTCTATCTTCTCTTGTTCTCTGCCTCTTATTGGTATCCCCACTTGCCTCCCTTGGTAGCTGAGTTCTCAGTGGCCACCACAGTTGCTCTAGACTCCCATGGCCTATTACAGAAATGCAACTCTAGCTCAGCTTTGCCTTCTCTCATGAGCATAGTTTGGCTTTTCATCATCTAGTAAAAAATATGGAATGCTAGCTAAGAGATTCTAGACTGGACTGACTTGGCAGGGATAACTGATCAGATCAATTTTAGGTTGCTCCCACCACTCTTCACCCTGCATCCCCAGCAAACACTTAGGAGGAATCCCGTTGGGCCCCTGCCCTCCTTGGCTCACCCCACAGACCTTATCACATAGTCCCAAGATCTGTAATATTTATTTGTGCCTCTTATAAATACTTATCAAGCACCAACTATGTGCCAGACCCAATTTAAAGCACAGGAATACCGAGAAACAAGACAAGGCCTCTGCTTTCCTGAAGCTTATGCTATAGTCAGGCAGATCAGCAACCAGAAGTTAAAAAAAAGACAACTCCCCACTGCCCAAATATCCAATAGTGACCATGAAAAAATTAAAGAAGTGTGATAGAGTAAAGAGCAACCGGTGCAGGAAGGGAGCTGACAAAGGGAAGAGTTGGTGCAAAGGACCTGAGGTGAGAACCAGCCTGGCTGTGTCACAGATGAGAAAGGAGGCCAGTGTGGCTGGAGCAAGGACACCTGGCAGCAGGATGAAGAGTGTCAGATGAGATCGGGTGGCTCACCAAATGTGATGGTGTTTTAGGCCCTCACAGAAAGTTTGTATTTAATTATAAGAGTGATTGGAAACTGCTAATGGATCTGAGTAGGTAGGTGACATGATCAAAGTATTTATTTCTATTTTAAAAAGTAACATGATCCCAGCACTTTGGGAGGCTGAGGTGGGTGGATCACCTGAGATCAAGAGTTCAAGACCAGCCAGGCCAACATGGCAAAATCCCATCTGTACTAAAAATACCAAAAAGAAAAAAAAAATTAGCTGGGCGTGGTGGTGGCTGCCTGTAATCCCAGCTATGTGGGAGGCTGAGGCAGGAGCATTGCTTGAACCCAGGAGATAGAGTTTGCAGTGAGCCAAGATTGCACCACTGCACTCCAGCCTAGGCGATGGAGCGAGACTCTGTCTCAAAAAAAAAAAAAAAAGTAATGTGGATTACAATCCAATGAAGAGGCAGAAGAGGACCAGGAAGACAGGTTGGAACCATCAGGCAACAACTGATGGTGTCATGGACTGAGGGTGGCAGATAAATGGATCACTTCAAAAAATAGCCTGAGTTAAATGTGGCTGAGGCCTGGGCTCCAGCCGAGGACCACAGAAGGAAAATCAATTAGCAAACGTGTGAGTTACGGCTGTGTGAGTCTTCCATTCTCAAGGCTGATTATTTATTTAAGGGCTCCCATCTTCCTTGGAATAACCTGCCAGTAAGGCTTTATATTTCACAGAGCAGTTGCCTTTGCGATCCCAAAACAATGTGCCTATTTTCTAGATGAGAAAACCAAGGTTCAGGATGATAAGTGACAGTCCTAAGGTCACACTTTGGGATAGATATGAAGCCTGTGATGAAAAGCAGGTAATCTGACAATTGAGCCCATCCTTTTCTTTCTATGTATTTCTTTAACATTAGGCCATTGCAAAAATTGAGATCTGCTTTAAGTTTCTTCCTCCACTTGCCAACTCAAGCAGAGTAGTCCCCAGCATTTTCTGCAGCCACGGACAACCTGATCCATCTGGGAACTTCCGAGAACAATCTCTCTAGGCCATCTAGGGCAGCTCTTTATGCACTTGGTTTTTTGTTTGTTTGTTTGTTTGTTTTCCTGATGGTGATTCCTGGCTCTGACCCCTCAACTGACCTTAGCAATGTTATTGAGCCACTTTGTGACTCGCTTTCTTCATCTGTAAAATGGGAATACTAATACCTTCTCCCAGAATCATTGTAAATATTAATGTGGTGAATCCAGAATTAGGTTGGCATTGAATAAATGGTAATTCCCCTTTTCTCCTTCTCCTAACACTGACCTGCAGACATTTACTACCTAGCAGTAACATTGTTTTCATTTAATAATCTCAAATGAAGATAGACACCTTAAGCAATTACCATAATACTACTTGACATTTATTGAACACCAGGTCATGAACTGTGACAAATATTTTACAGTTGTCACCTCAATTAATTCTCACAAAATCTCCATGAGGTGTCTATTAAGATCATTATCCCCATTTTACAGATGTAGAAAGAGAGGCTTAGTGGGATCAAACAACTTAATAGAGGCCACACAACTGGAAAGTGATAGATCCAGGAGTCAAATCCAGTTCCTCTACTTTCAGAACAGATGCCCCTAACCACTAAACCCTTCTTCTTCTCATGGCAAGACTAGCTGTAGGTTACAGGTGCCAGGTTTCCTCGCTAATTATCCTCTGTGGCAGGTGTTAGTCAGCATCAGGACTTAAACTGGTGGCAGGAGATGTGTATCTCAATTAGGCTTTGAGTTTAACTTCCAGAGACGGAACAAGAGATTGAGTCTTAGAAGTTGCTAAGTGAATGAAATTGAAACAGCCAGAAATGGCTTGCCGTAGGGGAGACAGACTCATTGCTTCCCAGGTCACAGAAATTTTGTTTCGTCTCTTTGGCAGAATGCTGAGCCAGCGGAAGTCATACCTCTGCCTTACAGTTTGCTCAGAAGGAAACTTTAAAGAGTCGTGAAAATTTGAGGCAAATGCAGAGAGAAAGATCCATAGCACAATGTCTGCTGTCGCAGCGTGACCCTGCTGCACGGTGAGGAAGTACTGTGGCATGGCCTCAGAATATGAGCCTCAGAGTTAGAATGATATGGGTTCAGATCCTGGCTTCATCAGGTCCTGGTCTTGGGCAAGTCAGATGCTTTATCTATGAAAAATTCCCTCAATACTGGACAACAGAGCTTTAGAGAAGGTTAAACTGTAATAGATCAAGTTAAACGCTAGGTATTTAGCACATAATGATCACTGAATAAATGCTAGTTCCTGGGGTTAACACATGTAAAGTGCTTGGAAGAATCCTTGGCACATAAGCATATGATAACAGCAATGCTTATTATTACCTTAGTGCTATCAACATCGGCAGGACACAACTTTTCTTTCTAACTCTCTAATTTAGCACACCTCTAAAAATAATACAACTAGAAATACAACTCCCTGAAAAATTCTATGGTTCATAGATGTTCCACTTAAATTATTTTCAGATAACTTTAAGTCTTTTCAAAATCCATTTTCTCACAATGAGCTACCACTGCACTCCCCCGCCAAATGGCTAAAATTAAAAAGACTGACAACATCAAATATTTTCAAGAATATGGACTGTTAACTCTCATACATTGTAGATGGTAGTATAAAATGGTACAACCGCTTTGAAAAAGGACCTGTGAGTTTTTTATAAAACTGGGACTGTATCTACCCAATGACCCTGCAGTTCTGCAACTTTCCATTTACCAAAGAGAAGGAAAATATATCTGTAAAAGACTTTTACAAGAATATTCATAGCAGACCTGTTTATTCTAGCAAAAGCTAGAAACAGATCATGTGTTCATTAGTAAGAGGATAAGCAAACTGTGGTATATTTATATAAATGAATATTTATCAATAATAAAAAGGAACAAATCATTGATATGTGCAATATATTGATAAATCTCAAAAATATTATGCTGAGCGAAAGAAGCATTACACAGAAGAGTACTTACAATATGATTCCATTTATATGAAGTTCAAGAAAAGGTAAAACCTATTGTTAAAAAAAAAAGGAGACTTCTGGTTTTCTACTGGCATGTGAGAAGTTTAGAAGATGCCACTTTATCCTAACAACAAGTAAAAAGCTGAACAAACTGAAAAAATCAGCAACTTTTCTTATATCCATAAGAGAAGTGAGGTCACTGCCCCCCAAATTGGAAACACAGGTGGGCAAATGCAGAGAATTTCAACTTATAGGCACGGAAAGCTCCACTGGAACCGAGGCCAGCATAGGAAATCCTGAATTGTAATTGATAAATTTTTGGAGTTTCAGTGTGGACAACTCCAAGAATTATAAACCTTACAGGGTTCCATTCAAAGGGAGACTCCACACTTTTGTGGGTTTTTAGCTCTGCCTAGTTTTCATAGTGTATATGGGAGAAAACCCTCCTAGTGCTTTTGTCAGGCAGAGAAGAAAAGGAGCCACTTTGAAAAATGCCAGGGCATTCTGTTCTTCCTAATAAGATCTGCCCTCAGAAGAAACTGTTTAACCAGAGCCTAACATGGGGTTTTATAAGAGCCTAACTGACCTGGGGAAAGGAAAATACTCAATTCCTGTCCCAAACTATATTTTGTCTATAAGAAACCCATTTTACATATAAAGATACAAATAGATTAAAAGTAAATGGTCATAGAAAGACAAACCATGCTAACACTAATCAAAGGAAAGTGGAAATCAATATGTTAATTTTGAGCAGCGCAGATTTTAGAGAAGGGAAAGTTATCAGGGATGAAGTGAGCCATTACATAATACTAAAGGGATAAATTCTCCAAGAAGACATAATGATCCTTAATGTACAGGCACTCAACAATAGAGTATCAAACTACATAATATAAACACTGATAGAACTTCAGATAGAAATAGATGAATCCAGTATTGTAATTGGAGTTTTTAATACCCTTCTATCTGAAATAAACAGAGCTAGCAGGCAAAAATTTAGTAAGAACGTAGTTGAAGTCAAAAATGCCGTCAATCAACTGAATATAATTGACACATATAGACTACTTTATCCAACAACAGCAGAATATACTTCTTGTCAATTTCACATAAACATTTACCCAGATTGAAAATATTCTGGGCCATAAAACAAACTTTAACAAATTTAAAAGAATGAAAATCATATAATCAATATCTGCTCTCAGAACACAGTAGAATTAAACTAGAAATCAATAACAGAAAGATAGCAGGAAAACTGAGAGTACATGGAGAATAAACAACACACCTCTAAATAACACAAGTCAAAAAATCAGTCTCAAGAGAAATTTAAAAATATTTTTAACTAAATAAAAATAAAAACACAACTTGTCAAAATTTGTGAGTTGCAGTGAAAGCAGTGCTTAGAGGGAAATTTGTAGTATTGAATGCATATGTTAGAAAAGAAGAAAGACCTAAAATTAATAAAAGCTTCCACTTTAGGGAAACACAAAAGGGAAATAAAATTAAAGCCAAATTAAGCAGCAGAAAGGAAATAATAGCAATAAGAGCAGAAATCCATGGAATAGAAAAGAAGAAATTAATAGAGAAAATCAACCAAACCAAAAACTTTTTCTTTGTAAAGATCAATACGATTGAAAGCCTGTAACCAGGCTAACTATGGAAAAAAGACAAAGGACACACATTGCAAATACAAGAAATAAAAGAGGAGACATCACTACAATCCCATGGACATTAAAAGAATAACAACAGAGGGGGGCGGAGCAAGATGGCCGAATAGGAACAGCTCCAGTCTCCAGCTCCCAGCGTGAGCGATACAGAAGATGGTTGATTTCTGCATTTTCAACGGAGGTACCAGGTTCATCTCACTAGGGAGTGCCGGACAATTGGTGCTGGTCAGCTGCTGCAGCCCGACCAGTGAGAGCTGAAGCAGGGCGAGGCATTGCCTCACCTGGGAAGTGCAAGGGGGAAAGGAATCCTTTTTCCTAGCCAGGGGAACTGAGACACACAACACCTGGAAAATCGGGTGCAGACCGACACCCCACACCTCACACGGCAGGGTACACCCCTGAGACGAAGCTCCCAAAGCAAGAATCAGACAGGTACACTCGCTGTTCAGCAATATTCTATCTTCTGCAGCCTCTGCTGCTGATACCCAGGCAAACAGGGTCTGGAGTGGACCTCAAGCAATCTCCAACAGACCTACAGCTGAGGGTCCTGACTGTTAGAAGGAAAACTAACAAACAGGAAGGACACCCATACCAAAACCCCATCAGTACGTCACCATCATCAAAGACCAAAGGCAGATAAAACCACAAAGATAGGGAAAAAGCAGGGCAGAAAAGCTGGAAATTCAAAAAATAAGAGCGCATCTGCCCCTCCAAAGGAACGCAGCTCATTGCCAGCAATGGATCAAAGCTGGACGGAGAATGACTTTGACGAGTTGAGAGAAGAAGGCTTCAGTCCATCAAAATTCTCAGAGCTAAAGGAGGGATTATGTACCCAGCGAAAAGAAACTAAAAATCTTGAAAAAAGAATGGAAGAATGGGTAACTAGAATAATCAATGCAGAAAAGGCCATAAACGAACTGATAGAGATAAAAACCATGACACAAGAAATACGTGACAAATGCACAAGCTTCAGTAACCGACTCGATCAACTGGAAGAAAGAGTATCAGCAATTGAGGATCAAATGAATGAAATGAAGCAAGAAGAGAAGTCTAAAGAAAAAAGAAGAAAAAGAAATGAACAAAGCCTTCAAGAAGTATGGGATTATGTGAAAAGACCAAATCTATGTCTGATTGGGGTGCCTGAAAGTGAGGGGGAAAATGGAACCAAGTTGGAAAACACTCTTCAGGATATCATCCAGGAGAACTTCCCCAACCTAATAAGGCAGGCCAACATTCAAATTCAGGAAATACAGAGAACGCCACAAAGATACTCTTTGAGAAGAGCAACTCCAAGACACAGAATTGTCAAGATTCACCAAAGTTGAAATGAAGGAAAAAATGTTAAGGGCAACCAGAGAGAAAGGTCGGGTTACCCACGAAGGGAAGCCCATCAGACTAACAGCAGATCTCTCGGCAGAAACTGCAAGCCAGAAGAGAGTGGGGTCCAATATTCAACATTCTTAAAGAAAAGAATTTTCAACCCAGAATTTCACATCCAGCCAAACTAAGTTTCATAAGTGAAGGAGAAATAAAATCCTGTACAGACAAGCAAATGCTTAGAGATTTTGTCATCACCAGGCCTGCCCTACAAGAGACCCTGAAGAAAGCACTAAACATGGAAAGTAACAACCGGTATCAGCCCTTGCAAAAACATGCCAAAATGTAAAGACCATTGAGGCTAGGAAGAAACTGCATCAACTAACGAGCAAAATAACCAGCTAATATCATAATGACAGGATCAAGTTCACACATAACAATATTAACCTTAAATGTAAATGGACTAAATGGTCCAATTAAAAGACACAGACTGGCAAACTGGATCAAAAGTCAAGACCCATCAGTCTGCTGTATTCAGGAGACCCATCTCACATGCAGAGACACATATAGGCTCAAAATAAAGGGATGGAGGAACATCTGCCAAACAAATGGAGAACAAAAAAAAAAAGCAGGGGTTGCAATCCTAGTCTCTGATAAAACAGACTTTAAACCATCAAAGATCAAAAGAGACGAAGAAGGCCATTACATAATGGTAAAGGGATCAATTCAACAGGAAGAGCTGACTATCCTAAATATATATGCACCCAATACAGGAGCACCCAGATTCATAAAGCAAGTCCTTAGAGACTTACAAAGAGACTTAGACTCCCATACAATAATAATGGGAGACTTCAACACCCCACTGTCAACATTAGACAGATCAACGAGACAGAAAGTTAACAAGGATATCCAGAAATTGAACTCAGCTCTGCACCAAGCACACCTAATAGACATCTACAGAACTCTCCACCCCAAATCAAACAGAATATACATTCTTCTCAGCACCACATCACACTTATTCCAAAATTGACCACATAATTGGAAGTAAAGCACTCCTCAGCAAATGTACAAGAACAGAAATTATAACAAACTGTCTCTCAGACCACAGTGCAATCAAACTAGAACTCAGGACTAAGAAACTCAATCAAAACTGCTCAACTACATGGAAACTGCACAACCTGCTCCTGAATGACTAATGGGTACATAATGAAATGAAGGCAGAAATAAAGATGTTCTTTGAAACCAATGAGAACAAAGATACAATATACCAGAATCTCTGGGACACATTTAAAGCAGTGTGTAGAGGGAAATTTATAGCACTAAATGCCCACAAGAGAAAGCTGGAAAGATCTAAAATTGACACTCTAACATCATAATTAAAAGAACTAGAGAAGCAAGAGCGAACACATTCAAAAGCTAGTAGAAGGCAAGAAATAACTAAGATCAGAGCAGAACTGAAGGAGATAGAGACACAAAAAACCCTCCAAAAAATCAATGAATCCGGGCGTTGGTTTTTTGAAAAGATAAACAAAATTGATAGACCACTAGCAAGACTAATAAAGAAGAAAAGAGAGAAGAATCAAATAGATGCAATAAAAAATGATAAAGGGGATATCACCACTGACCCCACAGAAATACAAACTACCATCAGAGAATACTATAAACACCTCTATGCAGATAAACTAGAAAATCTAGAAGAAATGGATAATTTCCTGGACACTTACACTCTTCCAAGACTAAACCAGGAAGAAGTTGAATCCCTGAATAGACCAATAGCAGGCTCTGAAATTGAGGCAATAATTAATAGCCTACCAACCAAAACAAGTCCAGGATCAGATGGATTCACAGCTGAATTCTACCAGAAGTACAAGGAAGAGCTGGTACCATTCCTTCTGAAACTATTCCAATCAACATAAAAAGAGGGAATCCTCCCTAACTCATTTTATGAGGCCAACATCATCCTGATACCAAAGCCTAGCAGAGACACAACAAAAAAAGAGAATTTCAGACCAATATCCCTGATGAACATCGATGCAAAAATCCTCAACAAATACTGGCAAACCGAATCCAGCAGCACATCAAAAAGCTTATCCACCATGATCAAGTGGGCTACATCCCTGGGATGCAAGGCTGGTTCAACATATGCAAATCAATAAACATAATCCAGCATATAAACAGAACCAAAGACAAAAACCACATGATTATCTCAATAGATGCGGAAAAGGCTTTTGACAAAATTCAACAGCCCTTCATGCTAAAAACTCTCAATAAACTAGGTATTGATGGAACATATCTCAAAATAATAAGAGCTATTTATGACAAACCCACAGCCAATATCATACTGAATGGGCAAAAACTGGAAGCATTCCCTTTGAAAACTGGCATAAGACAGGGATGCCCTCTCTCATCACTCCTATTCAACATAGTGTTGGAAGTTCTGGGTAGGGCAATCAGGCAAGAGAAAGAAATCAAGCGTATTCAGTTAGGAAAAGGAGAAGTCAAATTGTCCCCGTTTGCAGATGACATGATTGTATATTTAGAAAACCCCATCATCTCAGCCCCAAATCTCCTTAAGCTGATAAGCAACTTCAGCAAAGTCACAGGATACAAAATTAATGTGCAAAAATCACAAGCATTCTTATACACCAGTAACAGACAAACAGAGAGCCAAATCATGAATGAACTTCCATTCACAATTGCTTCAAAGAGAATAAAATACCTAGGAATCCAACTTACAAGGGATGTAAAGGACCTCTTCAAGGAGAACTACAAACCACTGCTCAGTGAAATAAAAGAGGACACAAACAAATGGAAGAACATACCATGCTCATGGAGAGGAAAAATCAATATCATGAAAATGGCCATACTGCCCAATGTACTTTATAGATTTAATGTCATCCCCATCAAGCTACCAATGAGTTTCTTCACAGAATTGGAAAAAACTGCTTTAAAGTTCATATGGAACCAAAAAAGAGCCCACATTGCCATGACAATCCTAAGTCAAAAGAACAAAGCTGGAGGCATCACGCTACCTGACTTCAAACTGTACTACAAGGCTACAGTAACCAAAACAGCATGGAACTGGTGCCAAACAGAGATGTAGACCAATGGAACAGAACAGAGCCCTCAGAAATAATGCCACACATCTACAGCCATCTGATCTTTGACAAACCTGAGAAAAACAAGAAATGGGGAAAGGATTCCCTATTTAATAAATGGTGCTGGGAAAATTGGCTAGCTGTAAGTAGAAAGCTGAAACTGGATCCTTTCCTTACTCCTTATACAAAAATTAATTCAAGATGGATTAGAGACTTAAATGTTAGACCTAACACCCTAAAAACCCTAGAAGTAAACCTAGGTAATACCATTCAGGACATAGGCATGGGCAAGGATTTCATGTCTAAAACACCAAAAGCAACGGCAACAAAAGCCAAAATTGACAAATGGCATCTAATTAAACTAAAGAGCTTCTGCACAACAAAAGAAACTACCATCAGAGTGAACAGGCAACCTACAGAATGGGAGAAAATTTTTGCAATCTACTCATCTGACAAAGGGCTAATATCCAGAACCTACAAAGAACTCAAACAAATTTACAAGAAAAAAACAAACAGCCCCATCAAAAAGTTGGCAAAGGCTATGAACAGACATTTCTCAAAAGAAGACATGCATACAGCCAACAGACACATGAAAAAATGCTCGTCATCATTGGCCATCAGAGAAATGCAAATCGAAACCAAAATGAGATACCATCTCACACCAGTTAGAATGGCAATCATTAAAAAGTCAGGAAACAACAGGTGCTGGAGAGGATGTGGAGAAATAGGAACACTTTTACACTGTTGGTGGGATTGTAAACTAGTTCAACCATTATGGAAAACAGTATGGTGATTCCTCAAGGATCTAGAACTAGAAGTACCATATGACCCAGCCATCCCATTACTGGGTATATACCCAAAGGATTATAAATCATGCTGCTATAAAGACACATGCACACGTATGTTTATTGTGGCACTATTCACAATAGCAAAGACTTGGAATCAACCCAAATGTCCATCAGTGACAGACTAGATTAAGAAAATGTGGCACATATACACCATGGAATACTATGCAGCCATAAAAAAGGATGAGTTTGTGTCCTTTGTAGGAACATGGATGCAGCTGGAAACCATCATTCTCAGCAAACTCTCACAAGAACAGAAAACCAAACACTGCATGTTCTCACTCATAGGTGGGAACGGAACAATGAGATCACTTGGACTCGGGAAGGGGAACATCACACACCAGGGCCTATTATGGGGAGGGGGGAGGGGGGAGGGATTGCATTGGGAGTTATACCTGATGTAAATGACGAGTTGATGGGTGCTGACGAGTTGATGGGTGCAGCACACCAACATGGCACAAGTATACATATGTAACAAACTTGCACGTTGTGCACATGTACCCTAGAACTTAAAGTACAAAAAAAAAAAAAAAAATAACAACAGAATACTAGGAAGAATTCTGTGCCTACAAATTTGATAGCCTAGATGAAATGGACCAATTCCATGAAAGACACAAATTGTCAAAACCAACACAAGAAGACACAGTTATCCACATGTAACCTAGAACTTAAAGTATAATTAAAAAAAAAAATTAAAACAAACAAACAAACAAACAAAAAAACAAGAAGACACAGTCGATCCAAATAGGCCTATATTTGTTAAAGAAATTGAATCAACAATTAACAACCTTTCAAAACAGAAGGGACCAGGCCTAGGTGGATTCACTGGTGAATTCTACAATTTAAGGAATAAATTATAACACTTTCTCTACAATCTTTTTCAGAAGATAGAAGCACAGGATATACTTCCCAACTCATTTTAGGAAGTCAGCATTACCCTAACACCAAAATTAGACAAAGAGATTACAAGAAAACTATAGACCAATATCACCCATGAACAGGATGAGATGCAAAAACCCTCAGCAAAATATTAGCAAACATAACCCAACAATGTTTAAAAGGAATCATACACCACAATCAAGTGAGATTTATCCTAAGTATGCAAAGCTGATTTAACATTCCAAAATCAAATAATATAATCCATCACATCAGCTGGCTAAAGAAGCAAAATTAAATGATCATATTAATAGATACAGGAAAAGTATTTGACAAAATCCAACATCTATTAAGGATAAAAACGCTCAGCTACGAATAGAGAGAAACCTCCTCAATTTGAGAAAGAGTATCCATGAAAAACCTACAAATAACATGACACTTAATGGTGAGAGTCTTGAAGACTTCTCACTAAGATCAGGAACACGACAAGGGTGTCCCTTTTCACCACTGTCTTTCAACATCATATTAGAAGTCCTAGCTAATGCAATAAGAAAAGAAAGACAACAAAAGGCAAACTGATTGGGAAGAAAGAAATAACTGTCTTTGTTTGGAGATTATGTAATAATCTCCGTAGAAAATTTAAAAGAATTGACAAAAAATCTTCTGGAACTAAGAATTATAGCCAGATTGCAGGATCTAAGTTAATATATGAAGTGAATTGCTTTCCTATGTACCAGCAGTGAACAAATAGAATTTGAAATTAAAAACACAATATCATGTAGCACACCTAAAAATACTTAGGTATAAATCTGACAAAAATATAACAAAATCTATATAAGAAAAACAATAAAACCCTGATGAAAGAAATCAAAGAGTAAATAAATGAAGAGATACTTCATGTTCATGGCTAGGAAGACTCAATGCTGTCAAGATATCAGATCTTCCTAATATGATCTACAGATTCAATGCAATCCCAACCAAAATCCCAGCAAGTTATTTTGTGGATATTGACGAATGAATTCTAACATTTCTATGGCAAGGCAAAAGACCCAGAATAGCCAACACAATATTGATGGATAACAAAGCTGAAGTACTGACACTTCTCAACTTCCAGTCTTACTATAATGCTACAGTAATCAAAGCAGTATGGTATTGGTGAAAGATTAGACAGATCAATGAAACAGAATAGAAAGCCCAGAAATGGACCCATATAAATATACTCAACTGATCTTTGGCAAAGGCAAAGCAATGGAGAAATGATAGTCTTTTTAACAAAAGATGCTAGAACAACTGGACATTCACCTGCAAAAAAAAGTGAATCTAGACCCAGACTTTATACCCTTCACAAAAAATTTAACTCAAGATAGATACAGACCTAAATGTAAAATTCACAACTATAAAGCTTCATGTTATGGTTTAAGTGTTTGCTCCCTCCAAACCTCAAGTTGAAATTTAGTCCCCAGTGTGGAATATTGGGAAGGGCTCTAGGTGGGACGTGGTTGGGTCATGGGGGTGGATCCCTCATGAATGGTTTGATGCCATTCTTAAGGTAGTAAGTGAGTTCTCACTCTTGCAAGACCAAACCAATTCTGGGGATATGCACTAGTTCCCGGGAGAGTGGGTTGTTACAAAGTCAGGGTGTGCATCAGGCATGATCCCTCTTTGTACCTGCATGCTTCCCCTTTGACCTTTTCTGCCATGTTTTGATGCAACACAAAAGCCCTCACCAGAAGCCAAGGAGATGCCCACACCATCTTTCCTGTATGACCTGCAGAACCCTGGGCTAACTAAACCTCTTTTAAAATTACCCAGGCCCAGATATTCCTTTATAGCAACATAAAACAGACCAAGACACTCCTAGAAGATAGCATAGGAAAAAATATAGATGACCTTGGGCTTGGCAATGACATTTTAGCTGTGACGGCAAAAACATGATTTACAAAAGAAAGAATTCATGAGTTAGACTTTACTAAATTAACAATTTCTGCTCTGTGAAATCAAGACAATGAGATACCGCTGCACACCTATTGGCATGGTCAAGTTCAGAACGCAGGCACTACTAAATGCTGGAGAGGATGTGGAGCAACAAAAACTCTCATTTGTTCCTGGTGGGAATGCAACATGGTACAGCCACTTTGGAAGCCCGCTAGGCAGTTATTACAAAACTAAACATACTCTTAGCATTTGACCCAACAATTGTGCTCCTTGACTTTTACTCAAATGAGTTGAAAACACACATTCACACAAAAATTTACACATGGATGTTTATAGCAGCTTTATTCCTAATTGCAACCAAGGTGTCTTTCAGTAGGTGAATGAATAAAAAAACTGTGTTACATCCAGATAATGAAATATTATTTGGTGTTAACAAAAATGAGCTCTTACACTACGAAAAGATATGGAGGAATCTTAAATGTATATTACTAAGTGAAAGGAGCCAATGTGAAAAGGCTACGTACTTTGTGATTTCAACTATATGGCATTGTGGAAAAGGCAAAACTATGGAGACAGTAAAAAGATCAGAGGTTGGTAGTAGGGATGAGTGAATAGGCAGAGCACAGAAGATTATGCTCCACGTATTCACAGCAGTGAAACTAATTTGCATGAAACTGCAGTGGTAGATACAAGTCCTTATGCATTCATCAAAACCCATAAATGTACAGCACCAAAATTGAACCCTAATGTAAGCCATAGTCGTTGAGTAATAGTGATATATCAGTGCAAGTTCATGAGTTGTAGCAAATGTACTTCTCTGGTGGGAGATATTGATCATGGGGGTGGCTATACATGTGTGGGGGTGGAGGGTATACGGGAAATCTCTGTACCTTCCAATGAATTTTATTGGGAACCCAAAAGTGCTCTAAAAAATAAAGTCTATTAAAGAAATAAAATAGTATTTGCCTCTCAGGAGATAGGGCTAAAGTCTGAATGGGAATGTGATTGAGGCCCTTTTGGGGCTGATAGCAATGTTTAAAGCCTTGATAAGGACTTTGATCATGTAAGTACTGTATGTATATGCCTTTGTAAAAACCCAGTGAGAATGTTCACATAGAATTTGTGTATTTCATTGTATATAACTTTTACCTCAAAAGAAAAGAAAACTGGAAACAAATGTTGAACTCTAGTTAATGATATTCATACTGAGTTGTTTAGGGAAAAGTGTACAGATGTCTGCATTTAATTTAAAATGCATCAAAAATAACATGGATTGGTGGATGGCAATAGAGATTGGACAGATGAGTACATATATGATAAAATAAAAATTGTAAAATATTTAGTAGTGAGTGTATGGGAGTTCATGAAAATATTCTTCTGTGTGTTTGAAAGTTTTTATCATGTTGGGGATAAAAAAGAGTTCCTTAAACAATTACTAGTCTTCTAAATAAAGAGATAATTATAATGGTCATATTGGAAGCCTAAAATGTATGCATTGTTTTAAGGAATGTACTTTTGGGTTTGTTATTAGGTCTTCAGTTTGCAAGCCCTGACTTGACATAACAAGTCGTTATAAATCACAATGCAATGTAATTTAGTGAAAGAATGGCAGTTCAAAACCTTGCCTTCTAGTGCTGCTAGATAAGCTTTTGCCACTGATTTGCTTCATTGCATAAATGGTTGTTTTTTTGTTTTATTTGTTTTGGTTTGGTTTTGGTCTTTTAAATTGAGACAGGGTCTTGCTCTGTCACCCAGGCTGGAGTGCAGTGGTGCAATCATGGCTCACTGCAACCTGTGCAACTTGGATTTCCCTAGAAGTTCAGGTGATCCTCCCTCCTCAGCCTTCCAAGTAGCTGAATGGTTGGTTCTTTCAAGTCTGATGGTTATGGTTCACTTACCTATCTGCAGAGTCAATAAGGGAGACTGAGACTGAAGCTCTCACTCAAGGGGGCAGCTGTCCTCTATTCTCAAATCTCAAACTCCCAGGGAAGATTGCCAAAGAGCTGCAGGTAGGTGCCTTCTTTCTGAAATGAAGAGAATTAGCAAGGTCTTTGTGTACAAGAAGGAAACTCATGGGTATCATGCTTACTATGAACTTCATTTGTGGTCATAAGGTAGTCATCATCAACCACATTTGACAAATGAGGAGACTGATGATCAGAAAGGTTAATTTATTTGCCTATAGTTACAGAACTAGGGAGTAGCAGAGGTGGGACTTGAACCTAGCTTGCCTTGTTCCCAAGTTCATAAACTCCTGTCACTTAAGGCTGCTAGGAAGGGAGATGTCTTATAGGGGATTTAGAATCCAGAATGTTTTTCCCTGAGAAACTATATTATCAAAGGTAATTAACTATAATGGAAAGTGTGCCTTTATCCCTGTAACTTTGCAATTTGGAACTAAGTGGGAAGCTTTCCTAGGAGTCTAACCTTTTTGAATAACATTATTTTGAGGCGATTCAGTGTCCCATGATGTCAGTTCATGACTACAAACTTATTAGACAAGCTTTTGTAAGTAGAGGTCATCTGTAATAGTCATATCTGATGCTTGTATATGTGGCTTTGCTATTTGCAAAGTGTATCTGTATTCTTGTTTGAGTCTACAGCCATCCTGTGACAGGAAAAACAAGGACAGGATTGGTATTTCCATTTGATAAATGCCAAGGAGATTGAGAGAGAGAGAGATCCAGAAGTTTGCCTAACCTCACAGAGTTGGGCTAGGGACAGAGTCATATTGAAACCCCAAGGCCCTTGACACTTTGTTCAACATAGCTCACACCTCACCTGCTTTTTTTCCCACTTTGACTCCAGACCCCTAAGTCCAGGCTAATTTACATGTGAAACCTGCAAGTTCTTGGTAGGTGACCAATATATAATGTGTAGCTAATGAGATAAAGTATAGTTTCACTTCTGTTACAAAGGAAAGGGAACTCTCAAGGGTATCATAATAATCGGGCCTTTCTCAGTGGAACTCATAGAGTTTTATGGATGTCAGGAAACAATCCATCCTCACAATGGACCAGTATGCCTGGGAACTCCCATTGTCCTAGCCATTCTGTGGAGAAGGAAAGAACATTAGTGATTTGGCCCAGGGTCACTGGCACCCAGGCCGTCAATCACAGTCTCAGTGGCAGAGCAAGGAATGGAACTGTGACTCTTGGGTAACCATCCATGGGAACATGCTTCAGCTATCACATCGTGTAATGTATTTTTAAATACCCCAAAGAGCTCTTGTGGAGAAGCAGAAATGGACCTCCCATACGACAGCCTTGAGACTCTTCAGCTAGCCCCTGTCCAAGGTCAAAAGGAAATCAGGGTAGGCCCAAGAGAAACCCCAGACCTCTTTAAATCAAGCCTTTGCTCATCAACCTGTGAGCATTTGTATTTTTAAATCTGTGTTATAGTATCTTGTGGAATGGTCGCCTCTTCCCTCCCCCTCCTCCACAATCACACCTTTGCTTAAGAGAAATAATCTTGGGAGAGTGAGAAAGGGTATTTAGTCTAGCCTGCCATTAACTTAGTTTGTGTCCTTGGGTGAGTCATTTTCCATCTTTGGGCCTCAGTTTACTCCTCTGGAAAATGACAAATTGGACCAGATGAGGGATATTCCTTGTAACTATGAAAGAAGAAAATCCTTATGAAGAGAACTTGTATTTTCTAGTCTGAAACTCTGTGACAGCGAGGTCTGTGCTCTGTTCTCAGTGGCCCCAGTATCTCGAGTCTAGTTTCTGACACATAAATGTGGATTGATAAATGTTGAGAGAGTGAATAAAAATGGCACAGCCCCTTTGCTTAGGATGAGCAATGTTACCATAAATTCTCTACGAAGCGTGCATGTATTTCAAGTGTGACCCATTTCATGCTGGAAACGCTGGTTGTTAATCATCTTAGAGACCTGTCAGAATATAGTCAGTGGCTTGAAAAGGTTCTCATGACATAGAAGGCCAAGGCTTTTTCTCTGTTACCCCAGAGGTCTGAACAATGACTGATCTACAAAGTTAGAGAGTGATGGTGAAACCCAACACATACTTTTCTAATGGTGATAGGAGCTTCATAGGTCAATTTTTGCAGTAAGGAGTGAAGATCTTGATAAGAGACAGAATGACCACTAGTTATTAGAAGAAACTGAACTTGATGACTTGGGTTTCCTTTTGAGCCCATTATTCTGTATTTATCAACCTGATTTTTATGTGGAAAGTACACAGATATTCACCTTAGAAGATATTGCTGTGTATTCTACTCTGAAACTTATTCATCAAGTGACTTTAAGTAAATCCAATACAAATACTATTAATAATAACTAATAAAATTTATGGTGATAATAATAATTACTGGCATTTACTGAGAGACCGTATATGTAAAGTACTTTGTTAACTTTTTAAAAAACTTTACATTAACTCATCTAATCCATTTGAAGGAGGATCAATTATTAATATCCATCAGATGAGTAAACCAATACATAGAAAATGTAACTTGGCTGGGCATGGTGGCTCCGCCTGTAATCCTAGCACTTTGGGAGACCGAAGCCAGCGGATCACTTGAGGTCAGGAGTTAGAAACCAGCCTGGCCAACATGGTGAAACCCCATCTCTACTAAAAAAAACAAAATACAAAAAAAATTAGCCAAGCATGGTGGTAGGCGCCTGTAATTCCAGCTACTTGAAAGGCTGAGGGAGGAGAATTGCTTGAACCCAGGAGGCAGAGGTTGCAGTGAGCCAAGATCGCGCCACTGCACTCCAGCCTGGGTGACAGAGCGAGATTCTGTCTCAAAACTAAATAAATAAAATGTAACTCATCCTAGGTCCCTCAGTGAGAAGCTAGTAGAATCAGGGTTCACCTTCACGTCTGTCTGACTCCGGAGTTGGAGTTCTTAATTAGTAAAATTCTGTTCCTCAGTTTATTCGCTTATAAAATTGAGATCATAGTATCTGATCATTCTTACTGGGTAGTTAATGTAAATCAAATGTTATAAGTTTCAAGTTGTTTGTCTCTTCCATCTGAGAGTCAGCTCATTGAGGTGCATGGCTCATCTGGATGTCCTTCAAAGAGGCTGATTCATAAACAATGGTGCTCATTAACTGTTTGCTGAATACATACATGAATTAATGGGGAGAATAATAAGGAACTGTTTTATGAAGAGTCAAAGTGCTATACAAAGGTTATTTACTTGTTTTTTGATGTTTAAAATTTGTATTCAGCCTTGTCTAACACATTTTGAACCTGTAAGATGGGCATAGAAAAAAGGCTACTTACTATTCCAATGGCTTTAACGCCCAAATGTTTGTCTGTTATAAGTGTTTCTTTCTAATTCTTCTCACTTTGCTTGGATTGTGTTTGACTTGCATTTGCATGAAATTTGGAAGTGAAAATTACGGCCTGTGTTTGCACTTTCATCATTTCTACTAATATTATATTTCATGTTCAGGAGGCATTTATTATTAATGCTATTTCTGGTAGAAGGAAAAACCGAAGTGTTTAACACTTAACAACTGACAAAGTCTCCATAAAGACCTTTTGAGGTTCTTGTTTCAGCCCTGTTATATCCATGACAATATTGAGAGACAGACTCATTGCCTGCTTTTGTTCCTTCCTTCATTCATTCAGCATGGCTCAGGAACTGTAACAGTTTCCAACCTGTGACTTCACTTCAGACTCAGTCTCTGCCCTAAAGGAATTTTGTGGAGGACAGCTTAGAGTTAAGTAAGGGAGCAATTTTTAACTTGTGTAACAAATTGCTAATTGCCAGTAATAGATACAGGACTACAACCCTAACTGCAGCCTAAAGTTTGCCACTATTGATATCCCCAGGTCATAGACACTGACATAGAGAGGTGTGCCCTGCCATACTGATGCAATCAATTTGGTGCTCCCACCTTTCTCACCAGCTGGCTCCTGGGCATTTGATCACATATGTCCAATCTGCTTAGATAATATACATAACACACATCCCTAGGATACATACTTTCTCACTCCATTCTTATTTTTAAGCAAAATCATTTCCCACCTCTATTTGATATCAGCAGGAAATTCCTGGTTCAGCTCTTTTATACAAAACTGTCAGAAACCTGTAGACCTCCTTTCCTGTTCCATCTCTTTATAGACAGAAGAGTCAGCTTCTGGATGGTGACTTACTTGACATGGGGTTATTCTAGGATTTCAACCTGAGTCCCCAGTCTCTATCCCCATTCTCTAAATTGTCTTCCCCCTTTCTGTCCAGACAGGCAGAAGGAAGGAAGGAAAAGGAGGAGGGAGGGAAGGAGGAAGAAAGGAAGGAAGAGAAGAAAGGAATAGAAAAGAAAGAGCTGTAGTCAAAAAGAGATTGAGAATATAAAGATCAATTGGGTCTTTAAAACTTTTCAAATCTTTTATTATGCTTTCAAAATCATATTCTTTCACAAGGGGTTGTCAGTTGTGCATTTTCCAACTTACCCATGGAACATTTTTTCGGGGAACAAACAGGAACATCTCGTAGGATGGAGGTTCCTCAGGGCAAAGTTACTGCGGATACTAGGCTCCCAAGCTGTGTACTCTGTTCAGCTTCCTTTTTCTCTATTTTAATTTCTCTTTCTCTCTTCTACAATGATTCCTAAACTTCCTCCCTTCCTTCTTCCCCTCCTTTCTTCTTTCCTTCCTTTCTTCCTTCTACACATCTGTCCTTCATTTTTTCCTCTTCTTTCCCTTCCTTTCCCTCCCTTCATTTTTCTTCCCATCCTTTTCTACCTACTTAATGGCAGGCCTGTACTGGCTGCTGCAGAGACTGATCATTGAAACTGAGCCCACAACTTTGAAGAACTCATTGTAGTTTGTTTTCTAATGATGGGAGATAAAATGACACAGATGAACAAATATTGTCAGGAAGGGAATATTACCATTTAGAAGAATGAGGCAAGATGAGGGAATAAAGAGAAATGGGGTGCTATTTTGTAAAGATGAGGAGAAAAAGGATAGGGTGACATTTAAGGAAATGAGAGCCAGCCACATGATTTTATATGGGTAGTTCCTTTTAGGCTGAGGAAAGAGTGAATACGAAGGTAAGGGTGAGCTCAAGAAACACCACGGAGGGGAATGGTGTGGCTGGAGCAGAAAGATCAAGAAGGGAGAAGTTAGGAGATGGGCTCAAGGCGATGGCTGTGGCCACCTCCATGGGGGTCCTTAGAGGCCATGGTGGGAATTTTGCTTTGTCACTGCATAAGATAAAAAGCTACTGGGTAGTTTTAAGCAGAGCATTTCCTGCTCTGACAGGTTTTTAAACAGTTTGGTTGGGCTGCTTTCTTGGTGGGGAAGAGACCAGTAGGAAGTCTGGTAGCGAGGTCCCCTGAGAGATGACAGTGGTTCAGCCCAGGATGGTGACAGCAGAGGTGGCGAGAAGTGATGTGATTCTGGATCTATGTCAAAAGTACAGCAGACAGGATTTGTTGGTTATTATGCAGAGAGAAAGAGGAGATGAAGACAGCTCTGAGGATTGGCCTTGTGGCATGGGCTGCCATTTACTGAGACAAGGAGAGGGATATGCTTCTTCTCCCCTGGAACTTAATGTCTAGTTAGGGAGTCAGCATCTTTATGGTGCTTATATTTCTGTGGCTATAAAAGGAACACATCCTCCTGGTAAAAACAATTAAAATAATATAAAAGTGCATACAGTAAAAAGTTACTTGACTGATTTCCTTCCCAAGAGGCAAATACTGTTCCAATCTCTTCCATATTTTTCCAGCCACAGTCTGAGAATATACACATGTGTATGGGTTTACATATTATATTCACTTTTTTAATACAGTGGTCCAGACTATATGCCCTCTACCGCAGCCTCCTTTTTCCACTAAATAATATATCTTAGAGATCAGACCACACCAGTACATATAGAAATACTTCATTTTCCTAGCGATGTAACAGTATATTCCATTCTATCACCATATTATGATGTATTTAATTAATTCCCAATGAACATCATTAAGGTTGTTTCCAGCATTCTTAAATTACTAATGATGTGGTAATGAAAATATCTTTGAACATATGTATTATACACATGTGGAAGTAGATCTGTAGAATAAATACCTAGAAGTAGAATTTATGGCTCAGAAGGGATGGGTATATTTAAATGTTGGTAGATAGGGCCACTGTGTGCATCAAAAGGGTTGTGCCAATTTATAGTCCCAGCAACAATACGAAGTGGTACCTGTCAGGGAGAAAGCCTTTATGATAGCAGTGATACTAATGATGCCTTACACATATGCAGTGCTTTATAAATACCAAAATGGCTTCCTATCTATTATTTTATTTGGTCTCCAAAACAGCTCTAGGAAGTAGGTATTTTGTACCTGAGGATGTGGAGCCTTGGAGAGATTAATAATTTGTCCAGCTGCTAAGTAGTGGATCTGGGATTTGAACCTGAGTCTCCAAGATGACAAAGCCTGATTCCAAGTCAGCTTGCTTGAGGACTGCTTGAACCCAGGAGTGCAAGACTAGCCTGGGCAACATGGCGAGACCTTGTTTCAAAAAATAAAACATTAGTCAGGTGTGGTGGTGCACACTTGTAGTCCTCAGCTACTTGGGAGACTGAGACAGGAGGTTTGTTTGGGCCCAGAAGGTCCACACTGCAGTGAGCCATGTTCGCACCACTGCAGTCCAGCCTGGGCAACAGAGTGAGACCCTGTTTCAAAAAAAGGGGGAGCTTTTCCAAGCCCACACTTAGACTGCTGTCTCTCTTACAGAGCAAGCTCCCTGTTCCTGGAGGTACTCAAACATTAACTGAATAAGACCTTGGCAAGAACGCTCTTTAGGGCTGTATAGCTCCAGAGTGGGGATCAGACTAAATGACCTTCAAAGTCCTTTTCTGCCTTACAATTCCACAAACTTAAGCTAGCTCACCTCTCTGCCTTAATAGCCACATCGATAAAATGAAAATAATACCGCCTGCCTCTAACTACATTGGAATGTCATAAAGGTAAATCAGATAGTACACCTGAAGCACGTAGAGCAATTTAGGAAAAATAAACTCTATAAATCCAGGTTAGGTTGGGGAAGAGCATGGCTGTGTCCACCTGACTTCCCCTAGGCCTTTATTTGGAATAGTTTCCTTAAGTGGATTTGTTTTCAATATAAATCCAAGTACACACACGTGCACACATACAGAACTACTTTGTAAAATCCATGCACATCATGTTGAGATTCACAGATTATATTATTTTATATTGGGTAAGGCTCCCCCTCATCTAACACCTAGCCTTGTCCGTAAACTCACCCTAAGCTTAGCCATCACAATACGTTTGTTTATTGTCTCCTGTAAACTTCACAACAATCCTGCCAGTTATACATTGTTTATCACTTCCTTTTTCAAATGAAGACAGTTCCATAGAGCTCATAAAGATTATTTGTCCCTTAGGGTCACAAAAATGTATAGGGCAGAGCGGGGATAGGAACCCAGGTGGTCTGACATAGAGTCTATGCCCTTTCTTTTTCCAAGGCTTAGCTCAGGGTTTACTTCTGGACTCTGGAAAGTCATCCCTGACTGCCTCCGACCCAAGGCTGTGTTTGGAAGGCCTTTCACCTGTTTCACAGGCACCTGTTTACCTGTCCTATGATCCTGTATATGTATATGTAGAAACTTACATGTCCATATGCTCCAGTAAGCTGTGGAGTTCCTTGAGGATAGGGATGGTGGCTTCTTTATCTCTACATCCCCAGCTATTAACACAGGGCCTAAGCCATAGTGCTGGGGTAAAAAAGGAACTGCCAGTTTTTGAGTGTCTGTCTGTGTTAGGTGTGTTATGACTGTCTTCTCCTTAACCGTCCCAACAGCAGGTGGTTGCACCACAATTTCCTAGTAGAGGAAATGGAGACTCAGGGGGCATATTCCGGGGGCATATTCCAGGGGCATATAGTGAATGGGAGGACTCAGGATTCAAATTGAGGTCTGTCTTACTCCAAAGCCTGGGTTATTGCAAATATATTGCACCACCCTACCCCTATAAGGATAGCAGGAAGTATGAAACCCAATTTTTTTTTTTTTTTTTTTTGTAAATGCTATGATTTGGCTATAGTTTGTCCTGACAAAAACTCACATTGAAATGTGACCCCCAATGTGGTGTTACTGGGAAGTGGGTCCTAGTGGAGGTCTTTGTGTCATAGGGACAGATCCTCTTGTGTGGCTTAGTGCTTTTCTCTTTTTTTGTTTTTATGAGACCGAGTCTCGCTCTGTCACCCAGGCTGGAGTGCAGTGGCACGATCTCGGCTCACTGCAAGCTCCGCCTCCAGGGTTCACGCCATTCTCCTGCCTCAGCCTCCCAAGTAGCTGGGACTACAGGTGCCCACCACCACGCCTGGCTAATTTTTTTGTATTTTTAGTAGAGACGAGGTTTCACCATGTTAGCCAGGATGGTCTCAATCTCCTGACCTTGTGATCTACCTGCCTCGGCCTCCCAAAGTGCTGGGATTACAGGCGTGAGCCACCGTGCCTGGCTTTTGTCTTAGTGCCTTTCTCATGGTGGTGAGTGAGTTCTCACTATGGCAAGACTGGATTAGTTCCTACGAGAGTGGGATGTTATAAACGAAGGACACCTCTTGGGTATTTTCTCCTTGGAAATGTCCACTTCCATGTTGCCATGTTATGACACAGGATGAGAGCCCTTGCAAGAAGCTGCACCAGGCCCTTGAACTTTTTAGCTTGAAGAACCGTGCGCTAAATAAACCTTTTTATAAAATACCCAATCTCAGATTTTCTGTTACAGCAAAACAAAATGGACTAAGACAGTAAGAAAAGTTTTATTGGATTACAGCCATGCCTATTTGCTTATACATTGTCTATGGCTTCTTTTTTTATTTTAAGGGCTTTATTCAGAAATTTTTACATAGTATACAGTTCACTCATTTAAAGGGTAAATCATACTTTAATTTGTTTATTTTATTTATTTATTTATTGAGATGGAGTCTCACTCTGTCGCCCCGGCTGGAGTGCAGTGGTGCAATCTCAGCTCACAGCAACCTCTGCCTCCCGGGTTCAAAGGATTCTTCTTCCTCAGCCTCCCATGTAGCTGGGATTACAGGCTCCCACCACCATGCCTGGCTAGGAAATCATGTTTTTAGAAAATGATATCCCATTATTACAGGACAAGAGGTAGATGGGAGACTGCCTATTTACTGGTGTCTCAAAAATGAAGTAGCATCAATGTGAGCATGGGGAGTGCTGAAAAGGGGCGAAGGAGTTAAAAAGGGAAGGAAGAGGGTGGGCTCTTTACAGTTAACTCCTGCCTTTGCATTTTACTTTAAAGACTTTAAGGACAACAGCAAATGGGTTCCTGGAAGTATATGAATAGATTATTTTAGAGCACTCAATCCCTGCTCTTCGTAAAAGGAGCTAGATGCAAATAATCCACCTGTCAAGGTACATGTCTCTTTAATGTGCTGAGGACGGGGGAAAATGGGGAAAACAAAAATGCCAATGGCTATAGTAAAAGGAGAAGAAATGTTAGTAAAACATACTGTGCGAGTTCAAAGGAAGATGTGATTCTGGAAGTTTTCAAAGCCCTTTGCATGGTTCTCTCACTTAACCTTCATTACAACAATGTGGGGCAGGATTATTCTCCCTACTTTATAGGTGAGGAACCTAAATGAGCCTTCGTTTTTCAAGATTATTAGACTCCAAGCCCACATCCTTAAAGTACAGTCGACTGACACCAGGGCTGTCTGGGATACTTTAGGAGCACCTCAACCCAAGACCGCCCTACACTGCAGAGAAGGAGTAAGGACCATGGCAAATGCCCTAGGTCCTCATAGCTGGCAATGGACCTAGAGGACATGCTTACTCATGGGGAGGGGAGGGGAACATGGGAGAGAAAAGTCAGGAGTAAGGCAGGCACATTTAGGAGAAAGTATAGAGAGTGGTCCCGCTGACAGGGGCCATTCCTTCTAGGTACACCTAGGAGGCAGGAGAACATAGTGGTTAGAAATGTTCACATGGGGGCTGTGGAGTCACACAGCCCAAGTTCCAATTCTGTTTCTCCCATTTACCTTCTGCATAACCTTAGACGATTCATTAAACCTTTTTTTTTTTTTTTTTTTGAGATGGAGTTTCGCTCTTGACACCCAGGCTGGGGTGCAATTGCATGATCTTGGCTCACTGCAACCTCCGCCTCCCAGGTTCAAGCAGTTCTCCTGCCTCAACCTCCTGAGTAGCTGGGATTACAGGCGTGCATGACCATGCCTGGCTAATTTTTTTGTATTATTGGTAGAGAAGGGGTTTCAACATTTTGACCAGGCTGGTCTTGAACTCCTGACCTCAGGTGATCCACCCGCCTTGGCCTCCCAAAGTGCTGGGATTACAAGCGTGAGCTACTGCGCCTGGCCTACTTAACCTGTTTAACATATCCGTGCCTCAGTTTCCTCAACTGTAAAATGGGACTAATTGTTTTCTCATAGGGTTATTTTGAGAACTCAACTAATTTTTATAAAGCTCTAAGAATAGTGCCTAGTATGTAGTGAGCACTCCAACCATGTTGGCTGCTGTTAGCACACATTTAGAAATACTGTTGGAGCTAGAATTTGGAAAGATTGAAATGTCAAGCTATAAACTTATCCTTGATTCTGTTGCTCTTGGTTTTTGAACATGAAGAAATTGGAGTTTTGGGAAGGTTTGCCTATGTTCAAATGGATTCAAGTAGTAGGAAAACTGGAGTCAAGAGACCAGTGAAGGCGCGGCTGCCAAGTTCTTTATGGTAATTTCATTGTCTGGGAGAGAGGAGGGCTGGCCGCTGCTGACTGCACAGCAGCTCTGTCAGGGCCTGTCGAATCGCCTGCTCTGAGGTGGTGGTTTGGCTGTTGCAGTCCAGATTTCACTGTCAGGGATCACTTTTGCCTATTTATAGGAAATAGGGATCATTTTCTTTCACCCGCCAGGGAGAGTGACTGTCTTTATGAAGCACCTTGGTAAAGAGGAAGAAGACCCGGGGTCTTGGCACAGAGTCCAGTTCAAGAACTGGCAGCAGGCTGGAAGCAGCAATGCCAACCAACAGCCAGGTGGAGTTGGGCCCTATTTTAAGGACATTGAAGCGTTCCCCTAAAATTCTTCTCCTTGGAGATGACCTAACAGAGTGCCATCATGCTGTTTCTGGTTGATGGCAGGCTTGGCTGCAAAGAGAGCTCTTCCCAAGATGAACTTTTGCCATACTGTGATCGTCCCTCTTTCTCCCATGACAGTTGCACAGTCTATTGGGAACTGGACTGAAGGGGCTCCGAGCTGATGGGCTGTTTGGGCCCCTTTCCCCCTGTACGTCATGCATGTATCCAAGCCTTTCATGTACTGTGCATGGGCTCTCTCTGACTTTGCCTCTCTATCCTGAGTGGGGCTTTGTCTAAATGTGGTACCCGATAACTTCAAGGGATCAAGTGCTTTTGAGAAATGTTTCTCCTAAGAAGATGAGCTGGGGGGGAATTGAAAGCAAGGCTGCCAGCTTTGATGTCTTAAGTATGAAATTTCAATGGCTTACCAGCTGGCAAACTCTGATTTTAGTGTGGCTGGAGTAAGATTTAAGGAAATGATCACATCCTGTGTCCCACGGGAGACAAGTAATGATAGAGGAACAGCCCAAGGAACCCAGGACAGGAGAGGTTGGAGATTCTGACCAGGGGTTTTTAACTGGCCTAGGTGATCTAGGAAATATCTCTTTCTCTATGTATTTTTAAAGATAATTTGGTTTGGTATTTTTCATTAAAAAATACATGCTTATTATCAGAAATTCAGAAAATATGAAAAATCAGAAAGAGAAAAGCAAAGTAACAGTTTTGTCATTCCATTCTCCAAAGAAACACATTTCCTTCCAGCTCTTTTTTTCCTTCCAGGGTATTTCCTTCCAGTTCTTTTTTTTTTTTAATGATTTAAAGAATCATTGTTTGTCTATTTACCTTCCTATATATCTTCTTATCTATTTGTCTCATTTAGTTCTATGATGGCCCTTGCTTTGGCTTATTTGGTTGATTGGTTTTATTTTTATTTTGTTCAGCTAGCATAGTAAGATACATTTTTCAAGTTACTGCAGATTTCTGCAGTTTTCATACTAGACCAGGGATTCCTAAGAGTTAGGGTGCATAAAATCACCTTAAGAACATATGAAAATTCTGAGGTGGTGCCTGGGACTCTGCTTTTTGGCAGTTTTGAGGCATGCAGTTCACAGACCGTACTTTGGGAATCATTTATGTCAGGCTAACTATAATGTTTATATGATCCATGGAGCAGGTTTTCTTACAAATTCACCCATTTCTGTTATACAAGATATGTAAGTTGTTTACAGTCATTCATTAAGTATAAACAATGTTACAATGAACATTTTCAGTTATTCATCTGTTCATTCATTCAACAGATATTTTTGAGCACCTGCTTAAGGTCAGCCTTTTTTCCAGGTGTTGGAAAGGTCAGTGACAAGACAGACCCATTTCCTGCTTTTGCTTAATGGAGAGAAAGACAAACGGGATCACAAAATTAGATTGTTGCAAATGTGGTGAATGCTGTGAAGGAAAGTTTCAGACTGCTATGGGGGAGGCAAATAATTTAGATTCAGAAAGCCTCTGTGAGTAAGTGACATATAGGTGAAGCTTGAAGGAAGAATAGGAGTTAGCAGACATCACTTTTAAGATTTGCAGAAGTGGAATTATTGGATTAAAGGGTATTAACTTTTAAAACAACCTTCTTAATCTCCCCTCCCCCTCAGGCTTTAGTGTCCACGTTCAAATGTGCAGGATGTATATCAGTCAGGGTCCAGTTGGGAAAAGACAAACCACATTTAGTATTTCACATGGAGGGGGTTTAATACAGGAGATTAGTTATAAAATAGTTTGATGGGTTGAAAGAGCAAATGGGAAAGGTGAAGTGAAGCAGAGATTGGTAAGTGCAGGAAGCTCCCCACCTAGTACTGAGGGAATAAGGAAAGCTATGGTGTATCTAGAGCCCACCAGTCCACCTTTGCTAAGCTGCGCTACTGAGGGACTGCGGATGTTGACCTGCCTGTGCTGGAATCAGCAAGAAGGCACTGCGAAGGATGATGTTGGAGTCAGAGAATAGGCCCTGCATGGCTTGTGCTGAGACCTCCAGGGTGCTGGGCTGTGAGCCATGACGTCTGAGGAGTACTGGTGGCTGGTGATGGGAATGCTGAGTGGACTCTGTATGACTGATGCTGAGGTCCGATGGGGTGCCACTTGGCTGATGCTGAGATTGGGAGTGGCTGGTAAGCTCTGGGCCTGGGATCAAGGAAGAGGTCTGAGATCAAGGAAGAGGGGGAAACTGCCACATGACGCTGAAGGTCCTAGCTGTCCTCTGATGCTGAAAGGACGCTGTGAAGAAATACAGGACCTGAAAGCAGGAAATCCCTTCCTTTTGCCTTCCCAGATCTCCCTATCAACAAAGCCTGAGAAAAAGCCACTATGCAAGAGAATATGGGAAATGCAGGTTTTGGTGTCCCAGGCAGAGACAGGCAGAAATGGGACCTGAGAATAAACAGGCAGATGGCCAGCACACAGAGAAAGGAGACATCCTTATACTTGTCTCCTGTCCTCTCCCGCCTTTGCACTGCACCTGGAGGAATTAGACCTGCTCAGTGGTTATCCATTCCGTGGCTCCACTTGTCTTCATAAAATTCTTTTTTTCCCTAAATGTCTTTGTGCTTAAGCCTAACTCTGAATTATCAAAGTCAACACAAAATGTCTATTGTGTGGATGGATGACAGATGGATGAATGATGAATGAATGAATCATAGCTGCTCCTACATATTGCTAAGTGTCTGGTACTGTTTTACATTCCCTCTTTCATTTAAGCCTCACATCTGCCCCTATAGGTAGGCAGTATCATTCCTGTTTGATGATGAGACTGTAGCTCAAAGGGTTGAAGTGGCTTACTCACCATCACCCACCTCCTAAGTAATGAGGAGATCCGAACCCAGGTCTGTTGTCCTTCATTCCTGCTATACCTCTAGAAACATCGATAATGTAGGCCAACATTTAAAGGCCATTCTTGAGAGATTCTTAGAGGCAGGTGGGAAGTGACTTAGCTGAACATAGATGAGCATCTATTAGGGTATATTGGTAATAACTTGGAAATGAACTGACCCTGGAAGTCCGGTGGAAATGACAGCCTTGCCATTCCAGGCCACGACGTGGCTCCAGGCTCCTGTCTAAAAACTCTCCCCTGACCTTTTCCTAACACTTGGCATTTTAGTGTTCCGTTGATTACAGATCACTTACATGCAGCACACAGTTGACTGTTTGTTAAAATAGAAAGTGGAAAAAAAAAATAGAAAAGAAAGTATGTGCTTGCCCGAGCGGTGCTGTGGAACGGCTGTTCCCAAGGTATTCATCTCAGTACGTCTAAACACCTATAATTAAACTAGCTTTGGAGCCATGCCTCTTGGAGAGGGTGAAAGAATCAGTTCTGCAGTATTTGGATCTTGCTCTTTGTATACACTGCTCAGCAGTGAAGATGTTCAAAAAGGACCAGATGCTGTGGCTCAAGAATGCAATTACCCACCTATCAGGGGTGTATGGATGATGGTCTGATCTTGGGGACATCCAAGCCCAGGGGAGCAGAAGGAAACAGACAAGTGATGAATATGCTGGCCTCTGGTCCTCTGTGCCTATATCCCAATCTCATTTCCTTGCTGGGGATTTTATTTTCGTAGCTCTGATGAATGAATGCTGGGTTGCTTTCTGTTACACAGCTAATTAATGGGAACTCAAGTCAGCTGTCCTATTTATGAGACTCTGTAGCAGGCAGAGACACTTCACTCATCTGGAAAAAATAAGTTGGGATCAAGCCGCATCTTCTATATAAATATGTGAGTGCTGCTGTCAGACGCCAGTACCAGTCAGCACTGTCTGGCTTAACATGAATCACTGAAATGACCCGGACCTTCAGTCTGAGTTGATTGTAGCTAATGCGTGCCATATAATCTCATATGCTCAGAATGTCTTGTGAACCAAGCATGCTATCAAGATACAGTTTTAATTAACATTTGCTTTTTAGATAATATACGCAATTTATTTTGGCAAGAGTTCATTGAAAGTAAAATCTACATAATTAAGATACTAAACCTGCAATATTTTTTTTCTTTGCAGCGTTTTTTGCTAAATGGCACAGAATCAGCAACGCTTATTACCCGGTAGATAGCTGTAATGGGCAATCACAATTCATAGTTTCTTTCTTTATTAAAAATTGTTTCTCTAACTAGAGGATACAAAGTCATATAGTTGATTCTGTTTACTTTTTAAATTCAGAGGTATCAGGTCTTTTTCTAAGTTCAATTTCATTAAAAATAAAACAAAGAAAGCACATTCATGCCTCTCTTGCACAGAAATCTGCTATAAAATTATAGCTTATTTTAGAAAGTAATATTATTTTATGAGCTTATTTCACTAAGGTTTTCACTACAAAGGATGATGTAACTCTGGGGCATGATCAGTTGGGAATGGGCATGCTAGGAGAGACCTTAAAGATCAGTCAAGTGATTCCTCACTTTGTGAAGAAGGTCACTGAGTCTCAGAGTGGAAATGTGACTCACCCATGTTCATACAACACACTGGAGTCTGAACCAAGACTAGAACTCACAACCCTTAACAAGCCATGCTTGTTTTATGCTATTCTAGCTGCTGTTGCTATGTACTATTCTATCATGGCCACCAGATATCTGGTGCTTTTTGAGAAACATCTGCCCTCTACCCTAAAGGAGCCCCCTCCACTCTCTTTGATGATGTCTTGTAAGCTTGGAAATGCCTCTGTATCATGTAAAATAGGCTTTTTTTTTTTTTAAAGGAAAATAGACCTGGTTCCCAAGACACTTCCTTTAAAGTGAAGAGCAGCGCAATGGCTGAATCCCAATTGCTTTGTTCTTTGTGATAATTCCTATAATTGGGTCAGAGGGCTAATGACTTGGCTTCACAAATCTGAGCCATATGCCTCCATGATTTGCAGCCAGCTGAGTGCTGTTCACCACGGAAGCCCAGGACCTCAGCTGAGAAAAGCGGCAGCCAGACCAGAGCTGGGAGCAGGAAGCAGAACGGACCCTGGTTATGAGGCCATTTTATAGATCTTCCCTCCACCCCTTCCAATCTGCCTGGTTTCTGAGCTGCCAAGTTCTTCCTAGACAGGCCCTTGACAGGGGCCTTTCCTGAGGACTCTGACTGCACTTGGAATATGGTAGGCAGGATTGTGCCTGTGTCAGTCTCTTCACTCAGATCTGCAGTAAGCCGCTAATTAGTGTCAGTAATTGCTGGAGGAGAGGATAGCTGGCTGCCCATCAGGATGCGGGAGGAGGGGTTGCTAGTGCTCTCCCTCACTTCCTCCCTCCCTGGCTCCCTTCTCTCTAGCGTTAAGCAATAAATCTATATTGGTTAAATCGGCTGTTGGGCTGCTTGTTGAAAAGGACATCAGTGGAGGCCTGTCAGGTTAATGGGTTTAGCTAATGTATGGGCACAAGGATGAGTAACCCGATCAGGCATCATAGCCAAAGGCAGGAGGGTGGAGGTCTCCGAGAGTCATCAGAGCAGAGGACTCAAAGATACACTTCTGGGGACCTGGGCCCTGGGCTGCTAAGAGGGAAGTTTCAAGAAATCTGTTTTTGGGAGCAATTCTGTTAAAAGAAGGAGAAAATAGTCATGCTCTGCACAATGACGTTTCAGGCAATGACGGATTGCGTATAGGACAGTTGTCCCATAAGATTATAACAGAACATATATACTTGATATATGACACTTGATGTTATTATTGCAGATCAAGTAGGGGAAAGGACTTATATTCAGTAATGGTGCTGGGTAATTTGGTTTCCATGTAAAATAAATATATGTGTGTGTATATGTGTATATATATGTGTGTGCCTACACACACATATATATACACACACATACCTTCTAGGTTTATGTAGTACTCTCTGATGTTTGCACAATGACAAAATCACCTACAACGCATTTCTCAGAGCATGTATCCCCATCGTTAAGCGACGCATGATTTTAATCTGTGAGCCACATGCCAACAGATGGTGGGGAGGATAGAGGGCTCAGACTTCACACACACTGGGCTACACTACTGATGCTGCCAACCAATTGCTGTAACCTGAGGCAGGGGATTAACTTCTCTTAGCTTCAGATTTCTCATCACTACCATGAGGCAAGAAAGAGCATCTATCTCGTAGGGTCGTTGAGAGCTAATGCATATACATTGCTTAGTATATAATCGCTGTTCTTAAGTAGGAGCACTTATTATGTACTATGAATTAGGTCAAAATATGTAACACACCAGGCATTTGGGTGCTTGTGTGCTAGTGAATTTCAGTGTAATTTCATACAGACCCTGGAGCATCTTTACAATCAGGTCAGGAGACCTAATGGTTTCTGGTTACTACATGGTCAGTTCTCTCTTTACCACCCCTCTCCCGCCTTTTTGGCATGTGAGAAAGATGTGAATGAATCACGGCCACCAGATTCCAGTGCTGTGTGTAGCCTCCTCTGTAGGTGCACCGTGCCTGAGTGCTCGGGGTAGCAGTATTGAGGGCACCAAGAGCCCTGCTTATGTCCTGATAAAGCGTTTTAAGATATATTGCAAGCCCTCAATAATTTGGACACAGAATAACTAATTATATGGAGCAGTTGTGTTTTTGCTTACTTGGCATGTGACATAGTTATAAAACAATGTTATTAATGTGTATAAGTGTTTTTACATTCAATTCCTTGAAGCTAGGTGCTTTTGTTGCTTATAATGTTCATTTGCTTAGCAAACCTATCTATCTATCTATGCTTATTATATTCTTATTTTTATATGTGTGTTTGCTAAGAAAATGTATATTGCCTATGTACATACACATCTGTTCATTTATTCATTCCACAAGTATTTATTGAGCACCAAGAGAAGTACAGACTTTTAGAATGAGAAGGGACTTAGGCAGTCATTCTATTCAGAGCTCTGAATTTAGGGAAGAGGAACCTGGGATCTTAACATAACAAGGCTCTCTCTCCTCCCAGGGACCCTCTTCCCTCATCTTCACTTAGATTCCATGGTCCCTCAATAAAATTACTGTAATAATGGGCCTCAATAGCTTTCCCTTTCACCTTCCATCCTGCTAGGCTGGCCAGACCACAATTCTGGGGAGCCTCACTGTGCCCCTCTGCCTGACACCAGAGAAGCTGCCTTTTATGGGATAAAAGCCCACAGTTGGACAGCCTGATTGTATCTCATGACCACACACCTTCATCTCAGAGCGTATGGCAGAGTGGTTAAGAGCTAAGCCATATTGTCTGGGTGTATAGTGTTTCTATCATGTTCTAGCTGTGGGACCATAGACAAGTTACTTCACCTCTCAGTGCTTCATTTTCCTCATGTTCAATGAAGGTAATAGTTTTTATCTCATAGGGGTGTTTTGAGGATTAAAGAATTCAAAATATATCAGGCATTTAGAGCAGTGCCTGATGCTATATAGGTATTGGTTCATTATGGTTATCATACACTCTTCAGTGCTAAGCAAACTCTTCTGCATACACAATGGCTGCTGGGGCTCCAGCCATCCAAGTCACATTCCAGGAAGCAGGAATGGCAAAGGGGCTTCTGCTTTTTAAGAATCCTTTCCAGAAGTTTCTCACTACTTCAATTGGGAGAACCTGGTTTCATGGACATACTTTACTTTAAGAAAGACAGAAATGAGATCATTATTTCAAGTAGTATTGTGCCCCAGTTGAGATACTGTTACTGAGGAAGAAGGAAGAATGGGATGTTTTCAGGCAATGGCAGACTCTGTTACAAACTTTGGCTAAATGTAATGAATTCTCTGCATTCCTGTCACTGAACTGACCAGGGGCATTTATCCTACTCCTTTACATATTTCTGCCTGTTTTGACCTCTCTAATACCTCAGCCTCCAGGTTTTCCTCCTACTTCCCTGGCCACTGTCTTTTCATGTCTTTTGCTGGTTTCTCTTCTTCTTCTCAATCTCTGTATGTTAGTGAGCCCCAGTGTTAATACTGAATCTTCCACTTTTCTCCACCTATACCCACTTAATGGTGGTGAATACCCTACACATGCTGGTGCCTTCAAAGTTTACATCTCTAGCCCAGACTTCTTCCCTGAGCTTCAGACTCATACCTACTTATCTCCATCTTGAAATGTACAGTTCTGAAATATAGCTCTTGATTTTCCACCAAACATGTTTCTCTACTACCTGTCCCCATCTTGGCACATTAACACACCACCAATCCACTTGAAGTCAAATATATAGAAGCCATCCTCAATGCTTCCTTGTCAGTCAGCCCCTCACTCCATTGCAACTTCCAAATGATTCTCAAATCTGTCCACATCTTTCCCCTCAGCAGGCACTGCTCTAGTCCAAACCAGCAACCTTCCTCACTTTAACTGCTGTGATACCTTGCATTAAACCCTTCTACTGTGCTACAGAAGAAAGTGGGGAAGGAGGAAGACTTTCACACTTTATTCTGTAGCAAAGCAGAAGGGTTTAATGCAAGGACTCTAGACCAGACTGTGTGGGTTCAAATCTTAGCCTCAACACCTACTAGCTGTGTGACTTGGGCAAGTTTCTTTGTCTCAGTTTCTTCATCCATAAAATGAACATAATAATGGTACCTATTTTGTATGGTTATTGTGAGCATTAAGTAAGTTAATATACCTACGCACTTACAGCAATGCCTAGTATATAATAAGTACAATCAATAAATGTTAGCTATTATCATTAGCTATTATTACCATACATTTTTCATGGAGCAGTTGGAATAATCTTTTAAAAACATAAATTCAGTTCTATCGTTCTTGTGCTTAAGATTCTCCAGTGAGTTCCCATTGAAGTTACAATGAAATTCTAACAGATTACAATGACTAAAGGCTCTACATTTCCTAGCCCTTGACTCCTCCCATCCTTACAGCTTTCTCCCCATCACTTACCATCCTTAAGCTATGCTGGTTTTATTTTAGATCCTTTAACATTTCCAGCTCTTCACTTCCTTTGGGGGCTCTGCCCTTGTTCTTCCCTCTGCCTGGCATGCTCTGCTTTCACTCCAGCTGTTCATAGGACTAGTTTCTTCGCATTTTTTAGGTCTCAGTTCAATTATCTCCTGTTCCAAAAGGCCCCCTCTGCCCATGTACCTCAAGGGGCAGCCTTGTGCTGATTATTCTTCCTCTTTATTTTCCATGGTATTTATCACCATTTTCAGTTTTCTTGTTGGTTTGTTTGCTTAGTCTATAGTCTGTCTCTCTGTGCTTTGATATGTGAGAATACAGTCCTCACTTATTGTGTACAGTCACAGATCCCAGGACCTTAAACAATAGTGGGACATAGTAGATGCTTACAAACCAGCTGGTGAATGAAAGACCCTCAAGCAAGATTTTGAAGAATAAATAGGAATTTTCCAGACACTCGAGGAGAGGCAAGGATTTGATGCAAAGGAAACATCATTTGCCAATGCATGCAGATCTGAAACACCATAGTGCCCAGCTACTAAAAGCATGGTATGTCCCTGATAACCAGCAGCATCAGCCTTACCTAGGAATTTGTTAGGAATGCAGAATCTCAGGCTGAGGCCTGTGATCCATCAAATCAGAATCTGCATTTTAAGACTTCCAGGTGATTCCTTTGAGAAACAGTGGGGTTGTACATTTGGGCAACTGGAAATAACCATAATTGCCAAAGCATGAAGTATAAAGGGAGATGTATGAATTTAAATGTAAATTCAGCTACATGTGACAGACCCAAAATAATAGTGGTTTAACAAGATCAGATATGTTTATTTGCATTTTATGTAAAGTCCAAGCTAATATGGCTGCTTTTTGGTTAAGTTTATCAGAGGCCTGGCACATTCTAAGTAGACTGTAAAGATAAATTCTCCTCCCTTGTCCTCTGGTAAAGATCTTCTAAGATTTTGAGCTGCTACTTTGTGCTTGGTTGATACCATACTTCTGAGCTGTATTCCACAATAACCAGTGAGCACCCACAACCTGCTGGGAGCTGAGGACTCAGCAACAAGGGAGATATGACATCATCCCTCAAGTTGCTCAGCCTCTGGTGTGAAGACAAGCATGGAAATATGCAATTGGGATATAGTTTCTGTTTCCTCCTTGTGACTTTTCATGTCTCAGTAATATTGAGAATAAAGGTCAGCAGGGTAAATGGGAGGGCTCCAGAAGTGAGGCCTCATGTGACTGAGGTTGGGGAGAAAGAGGGTGGAAGGGAGCACAGAAGACTCCAGTTTTTTCCTCCAGTATTTGATGAATACTCAACCAAAAGAATAAGGACAGCAATGAATTAAAACACACTGAATAACACAAAAAGGAATCTACATGTCTAGAGTGATACTAAAAATTGAAAAAGGAGAGGGAAAGCTCTTTTTAGAAGAGCTTAGAAGCCAACTAACTTAGAGGAATGGTTGAAAACTACTATGTTGAAACTACTATGTTGAAACCATGGTTACAATAACTGAATTGGGTAAGTATTAACAACCGATGCTGATAGGGTTTGGCTGTGTCCCCACCCAAATCTCATCTTGAATTGTAGCTCCCATAATTCCCATGTGTCATGGGAGGTACCCGGCAGGAGGTAATTGAATCATGGGGGTGAGTGTTTCCTGTGCTGTGCTCATGATAGTGAATAAGTCTCACGAGATTTGATGGTTTTATAAAGGCGAGTTCCCCTGCACACATTCTTTCCTGCCTGCCATCATGGAAGATGGGCGTTTGCTTCTCCTTTGCCTTCCACCATAATTTTGAGGCCTCCCCAACCATGTGGAATGGTGAGTCCATTAAACCTTTTTCCTTTATAAATTTCCCGGTCTCAGGTATGTCTTTATTAGCAGTGTGAGAGTGGACTAATACAGATGCTTACATTATTATATTTAAAGTTGTTTGGGAAAAGTATATTCATATGGCCTTAAATACAGTCTCAAATAGCACTCCATAGAAAACTGATGGATTACACCGGGAAAAGTCGCCTTTACAATGAAGAAATCTGATGAACACCAGATGATAAATTTAGTGTCATCAGTGATGGGGCTAACTGAAATCATGTCACTCAAATCGATGGTTATTCTGTAAAACAGCTGGCTTAGACTACTCAAAACTGTATGTGTCCTGGAAAAAAAAAAATGCAAGGACCAGCTTCACACTAAAAACTAACAAGAAATGACAATTAAATGCAAAACGTGGCCCTTGATTGGATCCTAAATGGGAAAGATGCTGAAAGGACATTATTGAGACAATTAGGGACATCTGAATATGGACTGTATGTTAGGTAGTAATTCTTTAATGTACCAAGTGAGATCATAGCACTGTGGTTACCCAGAAAAATGTCCTTATTCTTAGAAGATACATGCAAAAGAATTTTGGGGTAAAATAGGATAACAATATTGCCAAATTATTCTCTAGTAGTTTCCAAAAAAAATATATAGAAAAGGTATATAGAGAAAAAGATAAGACATATGTGGCAATTGTTAACATTTGGTGAATCTAGTAAAGAGTACTCAAGTATTCTTTGTGCTGTAATTAAAGCTCTTCAATAGTTTCTTCTTTCTTTCTTTCTTTCTTTCTTTCTTTCTTTCTTTCTTTCTTTCTTTCTTTCTTTCTTTCTTTCTTTTTTTGAGACAGGATTTCATTCCTTCAATCAGGCTGGAGACCAGTGGTGTCATCTTGGCTTACTGTAACCTCCACCTCCTGAACTCAAGTGATCCTCCCGCTTCAGCCTCCCAAATAGCTGGGACCACACAGATGTGCACTACCATGCTCAGCTAATTTCGTATTTTTTTGTAGAGATGGAGTTTTGCCATGTTGCCCAAATTGAGTTTCTTTCTTTCTTTCTTTCTTTTCTTTAATACAAAGAATGTTTTACTAGCTCTGGTAGCTGACCCTGTAAGACCAAGTTCAGAATACACAATCAGTTCTCCAATCTCACTTCATTTGGGATTTGCAGTGGAATTGGCTGTGAGCAGAAGGAATGGTAGAGCTGGGGTTCTGCAGGCTCAGATTCAGCCTCTGTCTGAACCTTACATCATCTGCCTTCTCTTTGCAGAGTCTGAACTAACAAGCCATGAATTCGGTGCCTGACAGACTGGGAAGCACTGGGGAGTAAAGTCTGCTTTCCTTTTAAACACAAAATCAGACTTAAAGCCACCTCTGGTATCTAGGCCCCTTTTCTGCTGGCCAGGGAGGCTCTGGGAAAAGAAAGGCCAGCAGCAGGTCATCAGGATGGGTTGGGGTCCTGGGGTATTTATTTGTAGAGGTGAGAGGGAGTGTTATTAGTGTAGGGGGCGAAGTAGAGATGAGATGAAATTATAATTGTGAGAGTTGGAGAAGAGTAAATTTCAAACAACATTTTTAGTCACAGATGGTTGAAGAGAAATACAGAGAACAGGCCCCAGCACCTTGTCTTCCTAACTGATTGCAGGGTGTGGGAGCTTGCTAATGAACACATTGATTTCCCAGCTCTTCAGAACAATAGCAAATGCTTTCTGCAGTTATTAATTGGGAACCCGCAGCAGGTGTGGGGGATGGAAGGTGCTCATGATTGTAAGTTTATCTTTAGGGGTTAGGCCAATATAAAGAGAATGTAAAAAGCAAGAAGGAAGGTCATTTAATAGCATAGTAGGAGAGCTGGACAGACTTGCTGCAACTCTCAGCCTTGCTACTGAACAGCTTACCTTCTTTAAACCTTTGTTTTCCTCTTTGGTAAAAATTAGAATAATTTTTCCTTTATGTGGATAGCATGAGAACTAAATGACGTAGTTAACATATGTAAAAATACTTTGTAAGCGTTCTTGCACCACACATTATTTTTCTTCCAGAAAAACTTATCCAAGGAGTATTTATGAAGCACCTACTCTGTTCCAGGCTCTGTAGTAGGTTTGAGGAATATGGCAGTGAACTGGAAAATATAGTCCCTGCCCCCATAGAATCAGTAATCTAGCAAGAAAGAACATTCACCAAGTAATTACAAATGGATAGAGATGTACTGGCTGCTATTAGAAGCATGAAACAGGCAGAGCTGGGAAGTCAGAGACGGCCTGAAGGAAGTAATGATCATCAAGGGGACCCATCATAAACAGAAATACTACTATGCTCCCCTACATAGTGGGGTCAAAGACATAAATGCTGACCCTGGTTGACCACATGGACAAAGATCTAAAAACTAGTGAAGGATGGACTGACTTATATTTCCCCAGTTGAGGAAAGAGAAGCCAGTGTGTCCTTAGAATGACCCCTATACTCTCGCTTGCTCAGGTAGCCTAGCCTTGAGCTAGTCAGCCATCAGGGCTGCAAGGCCTCTGCCATGCAAACGCCTGGGGACTGGCTGGCATCCTAGACCAGGGTATTCCTCATTCTCGTTAGGCTGACTCTCTAATAACGAAGCTCATTTCCCCGAAGTGGTCAGGTAATTCTTGCTTTCTCCCAAATAAAGAAGTCAGCAGGGGACAGGGTCTCTCTCCTGGATCAACCCAGTAGCCCACAGTGTGTGCAGTCTTGCTCACCCCCAAAAACACCTCTCTGAGAGACTGTCCATTCCACTATCCCAGTGCCTGCAATTTTCCCCTAATAACAATGCTGTGAGACTGTCCCCAATAGTACTTGCGGTGTTCACCCTCAATCCTAGTCCCTTTTTATAAAACCACCCCTGAAAAACAGGACTTTTGGCCTTGTCACCCTGGCTCTCATACCTGGAATCTCAACTCTTTGGGAAGCCGAAGTGGGAGGACTGCTTGAGCCTAGGAGTCAGAGGCTACCGTTAACTGTGATCACCCACTGCATTCCAGCCTGAGTGACAAAGTGAGACCCTGTCTCTAAAAAATATAAAAGAAAGAAAAAGAAAAAGATAAACAGGACTTCTGGCAGGGAGACAAGAGGTTTGTGTTCAATTCCATTGAGCATGAATTTCCTGAGCAGCCGCTGAGAGATAAGATCAGTGCTAGGCCTGGAGCATTCTGAGGTAAACGTACCTCTAGTCGAATGCAGGAGCTGGATCTTGACATAAATGCTATGCATTGTGCAAGGTTAAAAGAAAGGTGAAGGAAAGTATCACGAGGCTTCTAAAGTACCGTGTGTGTGTGTGTGTGTGTGTGTGTGTGTGTGTGTGTGTGTGTATGTGTCTACCATTCACTCCTTGGGTAGCTTTGTGGAAAACAAGGAATCCTTGTTGTTTGATGGAGTCTGACTTTCTCCGTGAGTGTTGGCAGAGGTGATGGTCCGTGCATGTTTGTGGTCTCAGGGTAGGGCGTAGGAGTTGGGGTGGAACAAGTTGAATCCAGTGATACCTAAGATATCTTCAACTGCTTTGACCTTTATTCTGTTAAACTTCTGTGTGCCCTAATTATTTACTAGTGTATAAAATGGGTATAATCATTCTTTGTGGTTTTAGAGACAGAGTACCTGAATAGGACATAATGAGAGAATTTTCTGAGGGCTTCCACATCTAACAATGGTATCAGATCACACACTTTTCATTTTGCCTCCAGGATCTAAAGCACTTACCATCCCTGTTGGTTTAGAACTGTAAGCTTCACACATAGATGAAATTATGAGACAGCTTCTATTTCATGAGGAAAATTTTTAAAATCATCTGCTCTCTATTCAAACTTCACAAAAGAAAAAAAGAAAGAAAACTCACACGTTTGCAAGAAACTGCTGGTGTTTTTGAATATCTCCCATAATCAGGAGAATCTGTTTTTGAAAAAGTTGAATTTTCTACATATGAAAAAACACATTTATCGATGATACAGATGAACTAAAATTATAAAGTAAATGTTCTTTAGGTTAAAAAAAAAAAAAAGCTGCATTCTTATTCTCAGTCTCTGGAACAAACCAATCCCTACCCACACCACATCATTACCCCTACCTTACCCCTACATGGCAAGGAAAATATTGAATTTGTTTCCTGATTTAGTACATGTGCGCATGTGCGTGCGCGCGCGCGCGCGCGCGCGCACACACACACACACACACACACACACACACACAATGTAGATACATGCCAGAGATATCAAAGATCAGCTGGTTATATGTCCTAGCACTTTATGAGTCTTAATTCATTTAATCCCACCACAATCCTATTAGCCTAGTGACTATGATTATCCTTTTTTAAACCAAGTGGGGGCAGAGAGGTCAAGTAACTCACCAAGGATCATAAGCTGAGAAGCGATGTGCTGGGGTTGGAACCCAGGCAACAGAGCTTTGGTGACTGTGGACTTAACCACTATATTTGCTCCCTGACATTTTTTGTATTAAGTTCCCTTGGTCCAAAGTCTTCCATGTTTGGTATAAAATCTTCATCAAAAAGTTGCTTGCTGTGCACATGGGACCTCACTATTATTTCCTACAACTTCATGTGGATCTGTAATTATCTCAATAAAAATGTCAACTAAAAAAGTTGACTAGCTTGATGCATGTCTACAAGCAGTTTTCTCAAGTAAAGTGAATTAAAAATTTAAGATATACACAACTAATTTTAGAGATAAAATCACTTTGCAAATGTAAAGAAATATGGAAAAATCCCAGCCATTGGTAGTAGTAGACTCAAAAATGGGGTAGGTCAAAGTCCCAGTCACCCTCTGTCTGGGGGAAACGCCTTAACTTGTCTGAGTCTCAGTTACCTAAATACATAAAATGGGATAGTGATATCTACTTCATTGCATTGTTAGGAAAAGGCAGGTTTGTTAGAGTCCAAAGGTACTCTGAGCCTCCCTATGTCACCCTGAGTAGAGGGGCAGTAGGGACCAGCTGCAGGGGAGGGACTACTGGGGTTTGCCTGTCATCTGCTGCCAGTTACTTCTTCAGCCCCTTTCTTCTACCAGTTTCCCTGGAACCCATTCCTTCCTGCAGGACCCGCTCTCAGATTGTCACGTCAACTTCATGGGGGCCGAAACATCTGCTCTTTTCAGTTCAACATGCTTCACTTTCCCTTCCCAGATAAACTGGATTTGGAGTCACATTGTCTCAGTTTAAATCCCGGTTTTGCTGTGTAGCTGCTGGCAAGCCACTTCCCCAGCTGGGTCTAAGCTTTCCCATCTGTAACATGAAGTGGTTGCATTGTGACTACAAGGTGTCCAAAGCTCCTCCTCCTCTAACATTCCTGCATTCCCTACAAGGAGTGAGAAATGCCTACTCTTCCATCCATCTTTGTGTCATCCCAAGCTGCATTTCCTTGCCATTTTCCTATCCCTTCAAAAATATTGGCCCCGGGAGATGGGAGTGATACAATTTTAAGGCTGTTGTATTAGGGAAAAGGTATGAGCTGGGCAGCCCAACCTTAACATGTATGAGGTCTCCATCATGAAGGCATGAAGCAGCCTCTAACCAAGGGAATTGAGAAGATGTGCTAATTGGAAAGACTCAGTGTTGCTAAACTGAAAATTTTGTGAAATCAATTGAGAGAAAAATCAATATGGGATTTTTTTTTCCACAATGAGAAGACAAGATTCCCACACAATTAAGAATCGGGCCATGGTTTCCACACTCTGCCTGTCTTGTTCTCTTGTTCCTGTGCCACAACTGTTCATCAGAAATAATTAAACATTTTCCCATGGGCAACAATTACTTGCTTAAAATATTATGAGTAAGGAGAATACATTTATAATTACCTAACCTTTCTGAAGGTGAAAATATATATTATCCTTTGATAGAACATAGAAAGGAGTTCCTGGATCTGCCAGTGTGCTCTGCTCTATCCATCCTGATTACGCTAATTGCCTTAAGGAATAGAACAATACTTTTTTACACATGCGGACCTTTACTTTCATTTTCTGTAACTTTTAGGGATCAAACATGGTTTCTTTTTCTTGTTGTTTTTGTCAGTCATTAAACAGCCAGCCTGTTGCTATTACAATGGCCAGATAGCGTCTTTGAATTGCCCCAAGGCTATAATAATGAGAGTGTTGACATCTCTCTTTTCTTTGGAGTAGGTCTTTTTTTTTTGCCACATGCAGACACAAACTATGAATCCAGTGCTTCATGTTTTCAGTAGTTTTCTGATTTTGCTTTAAACACACACACAGTGGAAACAATAAATCAATAATCACAATGGCTGACACTTATTAAGTCCTCAGGGGCCTATTTCTAAATACTTTATATATACTATCTCATTTAATGCTCTCGACAATTCCATGAGGAAGGTTACTGTTAATGCTCACATCATAAAGATGGGAGAGCTTATAGATAAGAGACCGTAAGCCCAGAGATGTTAAGTAACTTGCCCAGGATCACACAGCTAATAGGTGGTGAAGCCGGGGTTTGGTCAGAGACTATTCCCTTACCACTCCACTGAAGTCTCTCTCAGATTTCTCTATCAAGTCATTTTGGTCCAGTGTTTTTTGTTAACTGGCAAAGAACATATTTCCTATAAAATATTTATATAAAAGAGCTGACTACAATCATGCTTTCACATTCAAGCTTTTTTTTTTTTTTCCTTTCTAATTTGTTTGGCCTTAATGTTCATTGTCAAGTTGACGAGCATATAATAGTATTAGTAGCAGTCATAATAATAATAACAATAAGAGTAGTGGTACCACTTAGTGAGTATATGCCCTAGGCTAAGCACTGATCTAGGACTTTCTCTTCATACATGATAGTGACACTGGGTAGATAATATCATCCTTGGTTGACATGAAGAAACTGAGACCCAGAAGGGTTGTGTGACATAACTAGGGTCACACAGCTAATAGGTTGTAAAACAGGGGCATCAAGGCAAGTACCCATCCCACTCAGCCAGTTTTAGCCTACATATTATGAGCCAAGCACTTTCCTTGGCTCTGTCAATACCAAAGTGAATCAAGCCTCATCCCTTCTGCTAGCTAATCTTGGTTGATTCACACATTCACCAGGTTTTGGGGTCAGTAGTTGGTATAGCCACATGCATGCTTTCCTCTGTAATAGTATCTCTTTTATTTTAGGAAAACTGGGTTTTGATAGCTCTTTCATAGGCTGTAAAGTTATATAACATTTTGTTGAAATTCTGCAGATATTTTTAAAAACAGCAGTATGCATATTTGTGTTTGCATTCACCATTGTTATGAGGATGTTATCTCAGAACTCAGTACCTTTCTCTGACTTTGATCCTATTCTTTACTCCATAAGGGCAGGCAGTGAAGCTCTGTATTTAGTATTAGCTCATTGTCCAAACTAGATTACTGTGCCAGGAACTATTCTAGGAATACAAAAAAAGTTTAAAATGTGGGCGTCTACCTCTCAATGAGTAGTTACTTCTTATTTTATGAATATGTCAACCTTTCTTGCTATACTGTATGCTTCCTGAGGGCAGGGACCAGGGCTGTCTGGGTCCTCACTGTATCCCGAGTGCTTGACACAGAGATCCCAGTGAAAAGTATACAATACTCTAATGGTTGATTTAGTTGTTTCTGGAATATCTAGAGGCAATAATATAATGGTTAAGGCCACAAGTCTGTAGCCAGACTGCCTGGTTTCAAGCCTTAATTCCAACATTAACTAGCTGTGTGACCTTGGGCAGGTTACTTAGCTCCTCAGCTTCTTCATCCATCATATTAGGATAATGAAATCATACTGTTTACCCCCATAGGTTTGTCCTGGGGATTAAATTAGTAAATATGCATCACAGCCTTGGACAACAGGGTTTGGCACACATGGAATAGGTAAGTGTTGGCCATTGTTACCCATAGTTACCCATTAGACTTGAGTATCATTTAAAACTTGAAAAGGACTTATTTTTTAAGAAGGAGGCCGGGCGCAGTGACTCACGCCTGTAATCCCAGCACTTTGGGAGGCCGAGGCGGGCGGATCACAAGGTCAGGAGATCGAGACCACGGTGAAACCCCGTTTCTACTAAAAATACAAAAAAAAAAAATTAGCCGGGCGCGGTGGCGGGTGCCTGTAGTCCCAGCTACTCAGGAGGCTGAGGCAGGAGAATGGCGTGAACCCGGGAGGCGGAGCCGAGATTGCGCCACTGCACTCTAGCCTGGGCGACAGAGCGAGACTCTGTCTCAAAAAAAAAAAAAAAAAAAAAAGAAAGAACACCAGTCCTTCACTATCTACTTTTTTTTTTCAGCTTTCAAAGGGCTATTGTGCATTTTAATCTTCCCTTTTCAGGATTATATACAGCCATACAGGTGTGAGCACTGCAAGCCTTTTACAAACTTTCATGAGGAGCTGTACGTCTACATTGTAGCAATTTGCTACAATTTGCTCAGACGAATTTATGTATGTTGTCTTTAAATTGTGTGATGTGAGTGGATTATTTGAATGGGCTGTAAAGTTTTAATTGGTGCAGCTGATAAACCTTCCCTCTCCCACCCCCTACAAACCCTTGGGTGTTTCATGTTTCACGGCACATGGCAAAATTAACTCCTGACTGATCCTTTCCCTTTTGCTGTTGCCCCTTACAAACCTTTCTCCACAGGGCAGCCAGAGTGATCTTTTCAAATGCAAATCAGTTAAGATACTTCTGCTTAAACCCTTCTAGGTTTTTTTCCCATTGCACTAAGAATCCAATCCAGACTGTTCCCTGTGAAGTACAAGGCTCACCTCACACCATGTGTCAAGCACGTCAGCTTCCTTTAGGTTTCTAAAGCATGCCAAGCTCCTTCTAAGACCAGGGTGTTTACCTTTGTGAATCCTTCTACAATATTCTCTCCTGGTGATTCGGGAGGTTGGCATTTTCTCATCTTTGTGGGATCAATTTAAGATGTCACTTCCTTAAAGAGGCCTCCCCCAACCTCCCTACCTAAAATGAGCACATACCATATCTCCCCCTGTCAGCGGTGGCAAATCCATGCAGGTCTGCAGCAATCTCAATTCTTGCGTCCTTAGAAGAAAGAATTTGACTGAGTGACAGAGAGCAGAAGGAGAGACAGAGGCAAACTGTAGAGCAGGAGTGAATGTTTATTAAAAAGCTTTAGAGCAGGAACAAAAGGAAGGAATGTCCACTTGGAAGAGGCCCAAGTGGGCAACGTGAAGAAGACGTGCAGGGTCTGACCTTTTGACCTGGGGTCTTACACGTTGGCATACTTCCGGGGTCAGGTGTCCCTTCTCCCCTAATTCTTCCCTCAGGCTTGGCTGTCCACACGCGCAGTGGCCTGCTAGTGCTTGGGAGAGCATGCACAGTGTGTTTACTGAGTTGTATGCATGCTCAATTGAGGCGTTCTTCCCTCCCCAGCCAGATGCCCCTAGGAGGCCGTATACAAGTTAAAACGCTGCCATTTTGCCTCTTAGTGCTCAGGTGTCAGCCCTCTTACCCAACTCCTGAGATCTTATCAGGAAGGTACTGATCACCAGTTTCAGGTTTTTCCTATCTATAGAGAGCCTGCCTTTCCTTGGTACTGGCTGCAACCAATTATTATTTTAGAGAGACAGTTAACAACCTCCTAACCATCACCTGATGGTGACCTGACATTCCTGGTGGTGGTGGGAGCCTTTCTGCCCTGTTTATGTCTGACTAGCTACTCGCTATAACACCCCTGCCACCCCATTATTCTTTATTTTAGCATGCTGTTTATTTCCTTGTTACAGCATTTCCTGATCTTAATTATTTTATTTCCTTCTAGGTTTGTTTGTCTCTTGCTGGCCTTTCTTGATAGACTGTATGCTTCCTGAGGGCAGGGATTAGGGCTGCCTGGCTCCTCACTGTATCCTGAGTGCCAGGCACAGAGAATTCCAGTGAAAAGTACACAGTACACTGACAATTGATTGAGTTGCCTCTGGAATATCTAGAACAAAAAATACACCATTTGATTTTGGCTTATGCTCTAAATGTCGTTTGCTAACTTACATGATTTCTGTATTTTCTCCCCTGTAATAACCCCTCAAAGACTGGAGAGATAGTGTGTATGTGTGTGGCTGTTGTCCAACCTGTCGTTTCCAGACTACAGACCTACTATGCCTCCAGTCCCCTAACTCCAGCACATTTTTTCATTTTTTCACTCAAACCTCTAAGACCCTCCAGAGTCCTTAGGAAGCACCCCTCACGCCGGTCTTAATCACCACTTGCTCCTCCTACTCGCCCATAGGCTCCATGCCACTCTTCCTGCTTTCTATCTCTTCTTTCTTGTATTCTGTGTTTCCTCTTGTTTCTTCTTCACTTTTCAGCCTTGTTATGAGAAGAAAGCCTACCACTTTGAATGATCATCAGCCAATCAGAACATTCCTCTACTCTAGTGATTTCTTCCCGCCCCCCTCAATTTGCTGTACCATCTGCGAATCTGAGGAGCTTGTAGAAAATTTCCTGTGTGCAAGCTCACCCACATAGACTGTGATTCACTAGGTTGGGGTGGAGCCAGCACTTCATTAACGTATAAAGTTCCCCAGGGAACTCCAATATGCAGCCAGTCTAAGAACCAATTCTCCAATCTATGTGAAGAGTGCCTCATACTCACTGGGCCTTTGGGCTCTTCTTAGAGGCCTGTCCATAGCTTCCCTGCATAAAGATCCTGAGCTGTTCTGGGAGCATGCAGGGCAGAAGGCTGGTCCCTTGATAGCCACCAAGACTTTGCTGTAGTCAGGCTTAGTGACATATTCCCAGGCTTGTTACACTGTTGTCTTGTTCATAAAAAATATGTTTTAGCCTTCTAGATATCTAGTTTTGCAAATCAGTGTCAGGTATAGAAAGAATCCTGTCACTTGAACAGCATATTCAATAATTTTAAAGGTCAAGACCTGTGTGGAAATTAGCTTTCAGCTGTTGAAACATACTGACTTATACATACATAACAGAAAATATGGTCCTGTGGCACACTGGATATTTATGCATATATAAATTAGCCTGCTAGATATACTGATAAGCAATATCTCAAGTACTCACTGATGATCATGTCCAGCATAGTAGGAAAACAGTGAAAGCGCAGAAACAGGTTTCGTCTTAAGGACACTGCAGTAATAGCTCTTGATTATAGAGTGCCTACTTTACGACAGGCACTATGCTGCAAGTTAGTTTACCTGAAATACTCATCACAACCCAGAAAAGTAGGAAACACAAGCTCGTGAAAGGAAGGAAACTCACCCAGGATAATACAGTAAAATGTGCTAGTGGCAGGATTCCATGCCAGACGTTCTGAGCTCAGGCACTGCCAGCTCTCCATCACACACTCCTTACCATCGATGACACCAGTGTGCAATGAGCATGCTCCCTGTGAATGGGTACCTAGGAACAGGGCTGCCCACCTAGGAACAGGGCTGCCCACAGAGGAGGGTAGGAGAATCTGTCCCCAGAACCCTTGCCCACACTAAATATTCTTTACTTTTTAATGAGTATTACTAATTTGACAAGTAAAATATGATGCACATATTAATTTAATTTACATATTTTTTACACATGTTGATGCAGATTAATTTTCTCATTTGTATGCTATCTGATTTAAGTCTATTTTATTGGTGATAAAACACCAGGACAGGCTTGTTTCTTTGAACAATTAAAGTAAGAAAGCGGGAAAGAATAATAAGCTTTTGAGCACTGATTTTATATTTATCTATCAATTAGTCATCAAGGTAGAGAAGAACAAATTCTTAGTCATCCTCACCAAAAGATTGCAAAGCACATTTTGTTTCTTTTTTCAATTGGCCAAAAATTGTGTCTTCTAACCGTTTGGTGTCTAGCAGTAAAACTGAAGTCACTAGCAAAATGTCTGTTTTGATAAATCGGGAACAAAAAGACCAAAACTAATGACTTCCACAATGGAAGGTGCCCTGGGAAATACAATATAGAATAGTGGAATCGAGGGCTTGTTTACTATGATTCTGTATATCCATCTGATGGGGAGTATAAATAGGTTTCTTTACACAAAGGGACCCCGGGAATGGTGAATCGGGGAATAATTGACTTGTCTCGGTATGTTTGTGAATGTGCATTTTTATCTGATGGCAAATATGCTGTTGGCCTTTGAGTCAGACACCCACCATAAAATTTCCTCAGCTTCATATGAACCAAGATAGTGTGCCCATCCCCCCCTCAAAGAAAACATTTCAAATTAGCATTAATCATCCAATGTCGTGGTCGGGGCCCTACGGTGAAAGCCACCTACTGCAGCTGAATGCCATTCAGCAGGCAAGAAGTGATTTGCAATATAATTTAAATGAAGAGTTGGTTTCTTTTCCTATTTAGAACACACCAGTATGGAAAACTGATTGTCAGACATTCTGGTGATGTGCATCAACTTGGCTATTCACTCAGAAAATGAAGTTTCCTGAGACACCCGCACATTTAATTTATTTTTTTCCCTATGAAGTTAACTTCAGCTTGTTAAATACAATGACTATCCAAACCACAGAAAAACCAACACCATTAATTTTAATGCTTATAATGTAATGGAAGGAGATTATATTCATTTGGGATTTTTCTCCTTTTAATAGAATGTTTACTTGCCCCTCTCCTTATGAGTTAATTATTATCTTCTCTCCATAATGCTCTGCTTGTATCTGAGCAGCAAACAGAGTCTGTTAATGTCTTGAGTTTATAGATTACTGGTGATTCTATCATTTTGCAGTGTCGATCACTAAAGCATCAATAGCTTGCCAGTGTGGTAAGTGAATATGTGACTGATAGGAATGCAACTACTTCCTTACATAACTCTCCTGTCTATTTTTATAAAACATTTAGTTTTAGCACAGTGTCTTTTCTATGCGTTGACTGGCATATTGAAGGACTTTTCAGTAAATTATACAGTAGTGAGTTAAGAATTGGTGACTTCTGTTATCATTTGGGTATTTATGTTTAATTCATCAGTTTATTCATTTAATAGACACTTAGTGAGTACCTGGCTTATTTCAGTAGTGTGCTGAGTATTAGGGATTAAGACATAGTCCCCATGTTCAGGGAGCGCACAGTTCTGAGCAGGAATTGCCATAAGGAATTGCAGCATAGGCTCAATGAGATGAGTGGTACCAAAAAACTGGGTATAAAGGGTAATAGAGGGTGCAATGGAAGAAGCTTTTCCTGGAAAGAAGACTACCAAAGAAAGCTTTGCAGATACTGGAGCTAATCTTGAAGTCCCAGACCTTGAGTTCTTCAAGTTGGCAGTAGAATGATTTGTGAGGGAGAGAGGAGACAGTAAAGGCAGAGGGAACAGCATATGCAAGGTAGTGATTTAAAAAAAAAAGAAAACAAAGTAGTGATGAACACCTATTGAAAACCTTCTGTATGTTTTTAAGGAATAAAAGCTGACATTTTCCAAACTTACCATTTGTCAACCACTGTTTCAAATTCTGACATCTGCAAACTCAAGCCTCACTATGACACTTTGAAGTAGGTATTATCAGCACTCCTTTTTACAAATTAAAATACGTGCCTAGAGAGATTCAGTAACTTGCCAAATGTCACACAGCTGGTAGGATCAGGAAAAAGACTAGAACTCAGGTTCTTTAAGTCCGAAGTCTACAAGTTTAAATATTACACTAATATTTCAGTGTAATATGGCATCTTTGCTCTTTAGATCCCTTACTCCAGCTGTGCAGAGAAGACATGCAAATAGTGGCTGCCATTCATGACAGTGTCTAAGGGGGATAACAGCAGCATCTATGACTTACAGAGAGTATTAAATGAGATATGAAATGTTAAATGAGATATGAAGTATACGAAGGGCTTAGAACAGTGCCTGGTACATGGCAAATAATTTGTTAACTGCTGGGATTATGATGATTAATGTGTTAAAGGTAGTAGAATATGCCAGGTGCAGTGGCTCACGCCTGTAACCCCAGCACTTTGGGAGGCTGAGGCAGGTGGATCACAAGGTCAGGAGTTTGAGACCAGCCTGGCCAACATGGCGAAACCCAGTCTCTACTAAAAACACAAAAATTAGCTGGGCGTGGTGGCATGCACCTGTAATCCCAGGTACTCCAGAGGCTGAGGCAGGAGAATTGCTTGAACCCGGGAGGTGGAGGTTGCAGTGAGCTGAGATGATACCACTGAGAAACTTGGAGTTGGTGGCATTTGATGTAGACCTGGACTCCTTAATCGATTATTTCAGCAAGAGAAAGCAGAATGCAGAGATGAAAGCTGACTGGAAAATTCCAGTATGTTTAAGAACAGTAAATAAAGTAATTTGATTAAAGCAGAGGTCTTTAAAGAGAAGCAGAAAGAGTAAGATTAAATAGGAGGGTAGAAATTGCTTATAATTAATTATATTTGTTGAGTGACTGGTACTGTTTATACTTTGGTTTTAGTCATCATAATGTTTTCCTGGGATTATAGACTCATTTTTTCCTTTTGAAGAAAATGAGGCTCAGATAATTGATGTAATATTTCTCAGGTCATCCAGCAAGAGTAGTTAAACTTGGACTTGAACTCAGACCTGTGTTAAAGTGCCAAGTGCTTTTGACCACACCATACTTTCATTTTGCAGCTCTGATCTTTCTAAATATTAACATCATCAATATTTATAGAATAATTTTTCTAGTGAAAGGGGTAGAAAAAAAGTAAGAACATATTTTGTTAATGTTTTCTTCTTAGGGTTCTGCTTATCAATCACTATAGCCCAACATTTCCCCAGTTAATAGCCTGTGTCTGCTTTCATTAAAATAGAAAGAACTGGTCTCTCTGTTTGATTTCCTGTACACACATACACCCCTCAGGTTTCCTATTTGTGTGTATCTGTTATAACATATACCATCAATAATAAGCCATTGCCTGAAATGAGAGCTAACAGTTAAGAGTATGGACTTTGAAGGACTGCAGGGTGCCAGGGCTAGAATTCTGGCTCTGCCCTTCATAGCTGTGGTCATAAGCAACTTTTCTACATTCTCTATACTTCTATTTCTTTATCTGTTTAATGACAGTTATAATAGTACCTACATTATTGGTTTGCTGTTATGAATAAGTGGATTAGTACATATAAAAACTAAAAACTATGCTTAAAATGCTATGGTAATTCATTTAATATTAGCATCATTGTGGCTTATAATCTAACATCTATTGAGATGAAGATCTGTGATTAGCTCTGTCCTTGATCTGTTTGTGTTTCTATAAAGGCATGCCTGAGACTGGGTAATTTATAAAGAGAAGAGGTTTACTGCAGACTCAGTTCTGCAGGCTATACAGAAGGCATTTTGCCAACGTCTGCTTCTGAGGAGGGACTCTGACTGCTTTCCCTCATGGTGGAAGGGGAAGGGAGCCTGCATGTGCAAAGATCACACAGCTAGAGAGGAAACAAGAGATAGAGGGGAGGGAGGTGCCACGCTCCTTTTAACAACCAGCTCTCATAGGAACTAACAGAGCAGGAACTCACTCATTACTGTGAGGATGGCACCATGCTCTTCATGAGGGATCCACCAAGTGACCCAAACACCTGCCATTAGGCCTCACCTCCAACACCGGGTATCAAATTTCAACATGAGGTTTGGGGGACAAACATCCAAACTATAGCAGTGAGGATATGGAAAAGGCATTCCTTCATACATTTGCTGAAGAGCATGTAAAATTGTACAGACTTTGTGAATGGTAATTTGACAATATCTATCAAAATTTAAAATACACATTTTCTTTATCCAATAATTCTGCTTTAGGGTATTTATCCTACAGATAGATTCATCCAAGTGAAAAATATACAATTTATACCTTTTGAATTTTAGACTGTGTACGTATAACCTAGTCTAACATTTTAAAATAAAGATGAATGAGCATGTTTGCTTTTATTCATGTCCTTCCCATAACCTAGCACAGTGCTAGGCTCAGAGACCCTGACAAGTTCCCTTTTGTTTAGCCTAGCACACGTCCTGTGGCTCTCTGTGCCCCATGACCATCTACCCTACGTGTACCATGCACACTTTCAAATCATACACTTCATCCTGAACCATTCACTTCAAACCCCATTGTGATGACCATTGTACTTTATCCTCTTTCTCCTTTGGTTTGCCTTCAAAATTGACATCACTTTTCCATTGCAGCTATTTCCTTGGCTTCTCTCATGACGATTCCTGACTTCTGGCCCTGGCAGTCTTGGGAAGACATCATCCAGCTTCTTCAATCCAGACCCTGGGCCCCTCCTTTCCCCAGGATCGCCCCCACCCAGCCCGGACACATTGACTGAACTGTTTTCTAGGACACTGGTGAGTAAAATGCTTGGCTACTTCACGAAAACAGTTCCAATCATCCCCTCCCAATACCATCTCCTCCACTTTTGAGCGTGATTTTGTTTCTTTCAAAAGCGGCTCCAATACTCTTCCTTTCTGGAACTGCCTCTCCTGTAGTTAATACCCCAAGGTTCATTATTTGTTTAATCACTGACTTATTCAATGAGGTGGTAGCCAGCAGAATCTGAGAACTGAAAGGTGCATGCCTTTGTCCCCCTCCTATGTGGTTCCATTCAGTGTTACTTGTCTCTGACTTAGATTGGAGACTAAATGGATTAGAATAAAACCAATTTAGGGGAAAAAAGAAATGTTCACAGAAACAGAAATAGAGAGTCCTGCTATCTTGGCTGCCTAAGATCTGCAGGCCTCACCAAGGAATTTAAAAAGTAATGTTTCTTATCATAAGTGACAGAAATATGCTGCTTTCTGCATCAATAGATATGAAGATTAAAGGGTCTGACCATATTAAACAATTTTGCACAGCACCAGGCACTCTGGGCTGTGCTCTCTGCCTTATTACCCTTCATCGTGTGGCTATTTCAGGCCCAATTTAAGAATACAATGCCGTCTGGCTTTGCAAATTGACATCCTTTAATTTAAACTGTCTTGTGGGAGAATTAAGAAATTATGGAACAATTATTCGCCCTCAGTTGAAAGCTGGATGACATCCTGAGATTCTTGTACATTAGCCATTTGAATTGATTAAGTCACGTAATTGAATTACACCTTTGCCCCCATAATATCTTGTGGCACATATGTTGGTGGTTCTTGTTGGGAAATGCTTCCATAAAAATAGGAGAGGGGTTGGTATTAGAGATTGACCTGGATATCAAAGAAAACCTCAGAGCAGAGTGGGCTGACACTCTGAGATTCTGTGAGGGAGGTTGATTAACAGAGCAAGTGTTCTATTTGGAGTTGCAATGGAAGTTCACAGATCAAAACTGTATGCATGATACAGTGTACCTCCTTCCTTAATCTCTCTTTGCATTGTCCTTGAACATTCGGCTTCAGTGGCTGGCATTCATTCTCAAAGCTTTTTCTAACATCTCCCATGGACAAAAAAACTGGGTTTGGTGTACCTTCCTTTGTCTTACATGGTTTTCCAAATATGCTTCCATTAGAGTAGCTACCACACTGGTGACAGGTTTCTTTCACCAGGCAATGAGGCTGGAAACCATGTCCAGCTTACCTAGGTTAGTAATAGCGCTCAATAGGTGTTTGCTGAGCGAGGTTTTATTAGTAAGTCTCCATGGTTTTGTCTCTGTTTCCTTTTGTTTCATGGTGTGCAGGGAGGTAGAATCTGTTAGTAATTTTGTAAGCATCATTCTTAAGTAGGAGTTTTTTCACTACTTGTGTTATTAGACAATTTCATAGAGAGTTTATTAAAGGCTAACTCTATCTGTTTAACACCTATGAGGCGCCTATTATGTACAAAAGCTAGGCTAGATGCTGAGGGGAAAAATTAGCCAAAACATACTTCCTTTTCTTTAGAGGAGCTCAAAATCCAGTGGGGAAATTGAAGAGGTCTGTGCAAGAAATAGCTCTGGTGACTGAGCAAGCACGTAGGAGGCTGTTCCATAGTCTAGGACTCTGAGAAGGGGCCATGATACATTCCATTTCGTTCCTCTCTGAAGTTCGTACTGTCGTTGGTCTGCCCTGTGCCCCCTCCCACATCGTCCATTTTGGAATCCAGCAGAGAAGAAAACTCTTAGACGAATGTCCTGTGGACAGGCTGGATGTGTGCCTTTCATTTAAAAACTCCTCTAAAGGAGAGAGGTTTTAAAGCACTGTTTCCCCTCACCCCACCCCCACACTGACTTCCAACTCTCTATCACACTGTGCAGCATTCTGGGTCTTCCTATTCTTTGTCTATTCTGTGTGGCACAAGAATCTCTCTTTTTAAAGGCTCTTTACGTTTTCTTTACCTTTATCAAAGAACGCTCTTGGAGCTTTAAAACCCAACCACAGCTATCTTCCTGAATATTTCTGTGGGGAAGGGATTAATCAAGCCTGTCAAACATTGAGCTGTAAAACCTTTAATATTTCTAAAGGGTTTAAAGCCAGCATATTTATCACATGCATCATTGAGAATAATCTTTCCTTTTATAGAACAAATTAAATGTTCACTGTAAAATATTGTGGTGATGAGCACAGTGGGTGAAAGACGCATGCAGGGGCCCGATGTGATATTGCAATGGAGATTCTGGTTAAATCTTTCCCTGACATCACCCTGCTAGAAACCACCCATCATCCCCCACACATCTATTTATATGAATGCTTTATACTTTGGAATCCTAGAATCTTGGTGCTCAAAGGGAAAGGGGCTAATATTTGTTGAGTGCCTGCTATGTCATGCATTGTGTCTGCATGCTTTAAGTGGGCTTCCACATTTTAATTTTCTAAACAATCCTTTATAATAGGTACTGGCATATCTGATTTATAGATAAGGAAACTAAGATTCAAAAAGTGAAGGAATTCTCTCAAGATCACATAAATATTTATTTGCAAATCTGGGACTTGACCCTATGCCCGGCTAATTCTTTCCTTCTGTTTATGTGGCAAATGCCTAGCAAATGTTTAGCAGAAGGCAGGTGCCCACTAAAGAGTTGCTAAAGTTATTATGACTGTTAGCATCAAAGTCTCTGGAGATTTTTATTGAAAGATCATTATTCTATAGACAGAGAGACAGTGAATATTGTTGTGTCTGATTCTGGGAATCTGAGATGTCTAACCCAGCAGTGGTGGTAGTGTTCCTTAGGGTAGGGAGAGACTCACTTGGGACTTTTGATTGCTATAACTAATACAAACACTGTATTTTGTTGTTTATAAAGTGCATTCATGTGCACAGTCTAATTTAATCTACTCAACAGCTTAGTGAAGTAAAGTCAGCACTACTGCCATTTTACAGGTAGCGAAACTGAGGTACAAAGACATGATAAATCATACCCAGGTCATTCAGCTAGAAGCAACTTGTGCTCCAACTCCATTCTTCTTATTCGAAAGCCACCATCTTTCTGCTAATACTTTAAAACCATTTAGTTATTATTCCTAAGAATTCAACTAGTAAAATAAAGAGGTTTTTATGTTTTGAAATTTTATTGATATCAAATGTATAAAATTTCAAAAGAGCACTTTAACGACTGTTTTGATACTGGATTTCAATTTAATACATTGATTCGAAGTCTTTTGCAAACACCATTCTTTTAAAATATCTGAAAGAGTTATATGGTGCTTTGTAAGAATCCATATATAATAAGTTTTTCAGCTTTATTCAGTTATAATTGGCAAAAAAATATAAAGTATTCAAGCTTGCAAGGACTTTAGAGACTGATGACTCTTGTTTTTCGATTAGATAACTGAGGTGTAGACATTGAAAGTAGTGTGACAGAAGCCCAGGCAAAATACTGGGATAACAGAGAACAAAGATACATTCATTCAGATAGGGATGGGTGGTATGAAACCATGGAAGGCTTCACTGAGGAGGTGACTCTTGATGGTGTCTTGAAAGGAGGAGGATTTTAGTAGGGGGAGAAGAGTCAACGAGTGAAGCTACAACAGAAGAAAAGAATGGCCATGTATGAAAATGATAACATGATGGTTCTATGGGTGGGGGCCCTTCATGGAAGCTCAAGTTTGTTGTTTCAATATAATTAGTTGTATAATTGCATTCCCAGACTACCGCATAGGGCTGCACACACATGTAATTAGACCCCCTACCAGCCAGATGGTATCTTCTGCACGCCTCCACTTTAGACCTCCAGCTTTGTAGCAGAGCAGGCAACCAAAAGAGAGGTCCTGGGGCTCGGAATATTTGCAGTTCCAAACTCCCCTCTTCTATGAGCATACCTCTCTGCGTTTGCCAACTGTACTAGGTGGGGGAAACAGACAAAAGACTTAGAAGGAGGAACAGCTTTCTCTTCCTAGGTTACTATGAAGACAACAGGCCCATTTCTGGAACTGTTGGGTGGGCGAGATGTTTCACCAGTTTACATTTAGCAAACTGTAATTAGCGTCAGCAGGAGAAGAGAAATGACTGTGTTGGGAAACTCCACTTTCCTCTGCGCAACAGCCTCTGTTCAGAAGGGCTGTTCCTTGCATTTGGGCTTCTGTGATGGGGAAGCAGTGCACAGCTGCCTTATATAGTAGCAGTGGGCTTGTTCTGGGCATGAAGCTCTTAACTGCAGCAGGGGACAGAGGCCAATGGATGATCCTCTTTGAATGGCAGAGTGAATCTTGCTTAGGTGTCAGCCAGGTGGAGTCACTGGGCTCTTGTAAGGTTTCATTCATTCCATAAATACACCTAAGCCCACACCCACATAAACCCTACTGTGTGCTGAAAACTAGGCTTGATTTTTAGGAGCTACAGATCCCCACAGGCCTCTGTGAAAGGGCATGCTGGCCAACAGCAGATTAATGGCTAGATACACAAAGTGCCATCTGAGGCTTCTTAGTTTGGGGACCATTGAGTAAATCAGACACTCACTGTACTCGTTAGGATGAGTAGTGCTAGCTGCCTTAACCAACAACATAATTTTAAAAAGTTCATTATGGTACTTAATACAACCATTCAGAAAGCTAGGTTTCCCCGTCTTATCTGTGTCACCATCATCTTCAACATGTGGCCTCTAAGGTCTCTGAAGATGGGGAAAGAGAGAGGAAGATCATACTTGGGAGATGTTTAGGGACCATTTCTGGAAATGGCAGACAGCCCTTCCACCCATATTCCATTGGCCAGAATTAAGTTATATGGCCCAATTTAATTGTTAGGGGAATGTAAATGTAGCTTAGCTATGTGCCCAGGGCAAAAATGACATAGATGAAGAGATGTCTGCACTCCCATGTTTATTGTAGCACTGTTCACTATAGCCAAGACAGAATCAGCGTAAGTGTTCATCAACAGATGAATGGATAAAAAAATGAGATATAGATACAAAATGGAATAATATTCCACCATAAAAATGAATAAAATCCTGTCATTCACAGGAAAATGAATAAGCCCGGAGGACATTATATTAAATGAAATAATCCAGGCACAGGAAGACAAACATCACATGTTCTCACTTGTATGTGGGGGCTAAAAAAGCTTATTTTATAGAAGTAGGGAGTAGAACTGTGGTTACTAGAGGCAGGGAAGGATGGAGGGAGGAGGGAATAGTGAATTTGGTTAATGGATACAAAATTACAGCTAGATAGGGAAAAAAGTTCTAGTGTTCTACAGCACTGTAGGGTAGCTATAGATAATATTTTATTGCATAATTTCAAGTAGAAAGGATTTTGAACATTCCCAACACAAATTAATAATAAATGTTTGAGGTAAGAAATATACTACATACCCTGACTTGATCATTACACATTGTATACATGTATCAAAATATCACTTTGTACCCCATTCTGTCTATCAAAAATAATTTTTAAAAGTGAAACAGGCCAGGCGCGGTGGCTCAAGCCTGTAATCCCAGCACTTTGGGAGGCGGAGACGGGCGGATCACGAAGTCAGGAGATCGAGAGACCATCCCGGCTAACACGGTGAAACCCCGTCTCTACTAAAAAATACAAAAAAACTAGCCGGGCGAGGTGGCGGGCGCCTGTAGTCCCAGCTACTCGGGAGGCTGAGGCAGGAGAATGGCGTAAACCCGGGGGGCGGAGCTTGCAGTGAGCTGAGATCCGGCCACTGCACTCCAGCCTGGGTGACAGAGCAAGACTCCGTCTCAAAAAAAAAAAAAAAAAAAAAGTGAAACAGACATAGTCTTTTCCTAACATGTTTCATTAAAGTCAGTTCCCATTCAAACAAATGCAAGATCATCTAAAAGAATTACCCTTTATTACCATTTTGAGGAACCTTTCCAGGAAAAATGCTCTTCCAGCGCAGAATGGAACTCAACTGGTGAGAATTTAATTAACACAAATTATCTAGAAGTGTCTGAAATGAATGACTTCATAATTCTTCAGTCCAGAATTCCTCTTATGGTATTTGATCCTAAAAATATAAACAACAAAAATTTCTGAACACAAAATTTATTTCCACATTACTTGTAATGTTGACAAAAGGCAAACAACCAAAATTTCCAAAAATAAGAAGATTTTACTGAAGTTCTCCACACTTAAATAAAGCAGTCATTAAATAAAACATATTTCTAAATAATTTTTCATATTGTTATTGACATATGGACATAAAGATAGGCTTCAGAACTTTATATACAACAGGATTCCAATTTTGTTCCAAACATGTTTAGGTGTGTAATTATAGACACCTGAAAAGACTAAAGACAATGCATTAAGATATTAAGAGGAAACCTCTCTACATAGCAGTATAATAAGGGCTTTTATTTTTCTCTTTATATTTTTTTCTTCTAAATCTGATGCAATGATGAGTATGCGTAGCTTTTGTAACTATAAAAAATAAATCAATTAGGATCTTTAAAAAATGAAGCAGAATGAAGAATGAATTTGGACTAGGACTGACTCAGGATGAAGAGAATTATCCCAAGTGCTTCAGGTGGGAACAGCCAAAGGGTGTGTGTGGGAATGTCCTAGAATTGTGTCAGATCCAGAGAGGGAGCTGCAGGGTGGAGAACAGAGTGTATCATAATGGTCAAGACTTATGCAAACTCAGGGGGCCCACAATAATTCCCTTAGCTGGGACAGAGGGTACAAATCTTTAGTTGGCTTTCAAAACTAGGCAACTGAGCTGATTAAATAATTCAAACCTAGGGCAATGGGTTCAAGTCCTGGCTCTTCTAATAACCAACTCTGTGGCTTTGGGCATGTGTCTTTACCACTCTGAACCTCAGTTGTAAAAGAAATAATACCTTCCTTATAGTATCACCGTGACACTAAATGTAATCACATTTTCAAGTATTTAACACATATCTACATATACCTATACATACATATTTACACACGCATATATACACACACACCTAGACCCTTCCCACCAAGCTTGGAGGGGTGCCCTTTGGGATAAAGCCCCTTCCTCACTGCAACTTTTCATAATCCTCTCCATGCTTCATTTCCCATCCCTCTCCCTATCCCCATAGTACCATTACTAGGACCACCTGAAGTTTTAGCCCAGAGGCATTTCTTCCCTGTGACCTTCACCTGCAATTTGGAGCTATTCCTCTTGAGAGGTTTCTCCTGTCTTCTTTTCTTGGTGAGTTCAGTTTGGCTTCTAAGCAATCGAGGCCCCCTCTATGTCCAGCCTGCATGTCAACTAGGAGAAAGGTGAAAAATCCTAAACTGTATGTTCTAAGACAAATATCCAAGCAAAATAATAGAAGGCAAAAGGATTGTAGGGTACCATCACATGTATCTGGGTGAGAGAGCACTCAGGCTGTGACACTGCGCAATGCTGCAGAATCAGGAAAAAGGAAATGCAGCCCAAGGCGCTGTGACTTCACACCCTGCTGCTTCAACATGAGGTCCTGAATCATTTCCCCAGTTCTGTCTGAAGCCAGCCTCAACAGATCATCACAACAATCACCTTAAGTGATGAATACATATATGTGCCAGGTACTGTGCACGAGATTGTCACACCTGGTACATCTGGCTCTTTCATTGCATCGTGTTTCTTCAAGTAAGAATTTTGTTTTTCTCCTCTGCTGCCTCCTTTTTTTTCTCCTTCTGGGGATGTCTTTATTTATATGGCTACTAAACTGAGTAAAGGTGTGACAGGAGTTCCTAAGAAGGTACTATCCAGATGTGTTATTGTGGTTGCCTATATCCTCTTTCCCTGCACAGCTGAAGAGGACAGGTTGGCTAATGATCTTGGCGGGTCCTTGAACATTCAGCCTCAAGGTCTTGACCTTGGTTTAAATAGTGCTCAGTGACTTCTAACAAAAAAGAGCATGAAAGAAAACTGTTTTGTTTCCAGCTTAGAGACTCTCCCAAATTCTAGGCTGGTCACTGATTTATGCTGCCAAGAAGCCTGTTGCTGATTATGCTGGATGCCCCATAAATTAATGAGAGCTGGACTTAGCAGTGACAACGATCGCTGAGTCTGTGGAGCAGAAAATGCAACACTAATATATATGTTTCAGAAATGTCCTTTTGTCTATATGTTCGGAGGAGAAAGTGCTGATGAGGATCAATTTCATATTGACTTTAAATTTTTCATTTGACCCAGTGCTCTTTTTATTAAGTAATGCACATGAGAACATTTCATCCCAGGCCAACTTGATGGCTTGGAGAATTCCCTTCAGAATATGGCAACCTGGATAGAATTTGAAATGCAGTTCATTCATTTATTCTTTTATTCATCCTTTAATAATTATTTATTGGGTACCTGCTATGTGCTTAATTCTAAAAACTATGCTAGTCTGTGAGCAAGACATAATCTGCCCTCAAGGAATCTAAAATCTAATGAGCTAGACACACATTAATAAACAATCCTGGCCCAGAGCAGTATGTTTCGTTAGCAGTAAGTGCAGGTATACAGAAGCACAGAGGAAGGACTCCCAGAAGGTATCAGGTACTTGGGAAGTATTTGGTTCTTGTTGAAAGAATGAATGAGTTGATGAACGAAAGCATGAGATGGCCCTTGAGCTGGTCGAAGAGCAAGGTAGAAATTGACTAAGCTGAAAAGGAGCTATAATAGCATGTTCAAAGACAGCAAGGCGTGATGTTTTAAATAGAGCTCAGGTGTGAGGAGAGGCAGGCGGTAGGGCTCTAGAACCAGACATAAGGAACTTGGGTATTAAGTCACCATCTACCTGTGCAAATAGACATACTTGTAGATGGCAGAGTGGACCCAAGGGGCCTTGCACCTCTTCAGAGAGCAGGCATAACCACACAATAAATGACTCATCTGGAGGGATTATCTTCAGTGCTTAGTATGGAGATTCACTAGGTAGTTGAGCTTACCCTCTCTGGACAATTTTCCTGAAGAGGCAGTCCAGTAGAACCAAAGCACTTGCTCTGAGAAAGTTTCAAATCTGGGTTCAACATCTTAAACTAAGCAGTGAATGTTTCTAGGAGCATTTATCCTGCGTGCTACAAAGCCCTGTTGTGTCTTCAGTTTTGTCTGAATGTTGGGACCACGTTGTGAAATCTTCTTGTATTTATCGCCTTCCTGCACTCTCCTCAGCTCATATTTCCCACATTTTTAGTTACTGTCTGTGTGTTTGCTAGTGGTGCAGTTTTGTTCTGTTTTAACCTTGTTTGAACCCCCAAGCCAGTCTGGGAAAACGTGACCATCACTCTTCCGAGCATCTACCTCTGGGACGTGGTCCCGGGGCTTTGACTCACAGGTTAGAAATCTTGTCATGCTCCCCTGAACTTGACTCAATGGCTGCAGTGGCCTGGCTGATTTATGGCTGTTTCTTCCTCTGTTTGATCTTAGCAAACAGACAGCTGTGATGTAGCGGCTTCATTCTACTCACCTGCTGGCACCTTCATGTTTGGTCTAATAGCTTGTTAACTGCTCTGAGGACAGGCACTGCCCTTCCTGGCTACCATCTAGAGTGGTCTCTATGGCAACTGCATCACATCAGGGATGATGCTCATTCTTCAAGGCTTTCCTTCTCCATTTTTCTCTGGTGGCTTCTGGGTAACCTGTAATGGTTGGAGCCCTGCCTCACCCTGCCAGGAAGCCACTGCTGATTTAAAGCCTTGCAAAGAAACTTAACAAGACACACTGCTTTCTTCTGGTCTTGTTGCTTGTTCTGTGGTGCACTTGGTCCAGGCCTGCAGGGACTTGTCATCCCTTCTTTATCATCTCTCCTTTTGGTGCTCCCCAGGTATTGTTCCTGGTCTCTCTCGGAAAGCTTTGACATGGTTTCTCCAGATCTCTCTGCTCATTAATATCATTCAGCAGTCCAGTCTGAATCCTGACATTTGGTATGTTCTTTGTTTGCCTCATCCACCTTTGTTTACTCATTCACTCTTCTCTTCAGAAGTGACCCCCAAGCTCTCTGGTCTTCATCTGTACCAAAGAGAGTTGTGTCAAAGAGACTCATATAGACTGTTCAGATATATGAAGAAAGAACTGATTTATGTGTGATAAGAGTCTAGAGTGTTCAGTCTGCCGATGGCATTCAGAGTCCAGCAATAATACTGTTAATAACAGTAAATACTATTATATACAGTATTTCTATACAATATCTGTGCATAAATAGTATTATTGTGATAAGAACTTTACATCTATACAATAATCCTATAAGGTGAGTACTCTTATTGTCCCCATTGTACAGATGAGGAAACTGAGGCACAGAGGGCTAAGAAACATGCTGTAGAGCCCCAGCTATTAAATGGCAGAGCTAGAACTTGAACTCTGGCTCCAGAATTTATGCTCTTCAACCCTTTCCTGTACATTGGGCAGTGATATTGTTTTCTGTACATGTGGTCCTACCACCAGAAATTGCTCACTTCTGCAAGGCTAAATTGTACCCATCTACAATGCCAAGATTAAATGCCACCTGCTTTGTGAAACTACTTGGCTTCCTCTACATTCAAGATGTAAATTCATTGGTTCATTCAGCAAACATCAAATGATAGTGATTATAGCTTATTCATTCATCTACTCCAGTACAAGGTTTTTTCAAGTTCTTTCAGTGTTACCATGCTAAGTGCTGTGGCTGTGACGATGAATAAGGAGCAAGCAGACCCTGCTCTCACCCTACTCATTTTTTTAAAAAATAACAAGACAATAAAATATAGATAGAGATAGCTTTATGCATGTAAACACTGATATCTCAGTAATATTTCTATATCTCTATGTTTGTCTATCAGTTGATTAATAGATATTAGGGATTTTTTTCAGTCAATTCCTCCTGCCTGTTCATATGATCAAGTTAACCTCCTTAGCTTGACACCTAAGGCCCTTCATGATCTGGCCTTAGATTCCTTTACTTAGGAATCTTGTCTCAGATTCCTCTACAGTCTCCATCTGGAGACTGAACACTCTAGAGTCCTAATACACGTAAGTCAGAACAAGGGGCTCAGTTCTTGCCACCTGTTCTCTAACCATCCACTCCGGACGTAGTCTTCCAGAAAGTGTTTACTCATTGGAAACTATCCAAGCCCAATCACACCATCCTGCTTTGGCTCAGCCTTTTTCTCTCCTTCAAGTTCCCTTTTCATACTTCCCATTTCACATTTCTTCTTTTCCAACCCTTTCCAAACATCAAGTCCAGGTTTAAACATGCCTTCTCTGTGGAACACCCAAAATCATCTTCTTATTCACATTCCCATCAGTGAGGAATTAATCAATCCTTCCTTTGGGCTCCACAACGCTGACCATACCCCTCTGGTACAGCACCACCTCCAAACCCAAGGCCAGCTGTCCGTTACATGTTGTTCTCCCAATGGGGACTGTGGACCCCTTGAAGATGAGGAATGGGCCCTCTTTCTTGCTGCACTCAGAGAACCGAGCACAGTGACCAGTAGGTAGCTATCTTAGTCCATTTGAGTTGCTGTAACAAAATACCAAAACTTAATAGCTTATGAACAACAGAAATTTATTTCTCACAGTTCTAAAGGCTGGGAATTCCAAGATCAAGGCTTCAGCAGATTTGGTGTCTGATGAGTGTCTACTTCCTGGTTCATAGATATACCTCTCACTGTGTCTTCACATGGGAGAAGGGATGAGGGGTCTCTTTGGGGCCTCTTCTTATAAGGGCATTAATTCTATTCATAAGGGCTCCACTCCCATGAGCTAATTATGTCCCAAAGTCCCTGCCTCTTAATACCATCACATTGGAAATTAGGTTTTAACATACGAGTTTTGGGGAAACATATACATTCAGATCATAGGAGTGCTAGACTTATATTATTTAACTATTAATAATAATAACTTTATAATATTTGATTGCCATCTGCATCTGGCATTCTGATAAGCATTTCATTTATTTCATTTTATCATAAGAATCTTTTGATATAGATTATGATATATACTATTGTTAACTCCATTTTACAGATGAGGAAGCCAAGGCTTAGAAACTATGCAATACCTGCTCCAAGTCACAGTCCCCTAAATAGCAGAGTCTGACTGGATACCCTACACTTTGGTGTCTGTTGAATGAACAAATGAACTTACACCTTGAGCAGAGAGAAAGGAAGTAATCTAGGAGAGCTGTCACTCCTATAGTGTACATACTTTTATACACACATACCCATACATAACCTAAGTTATGTAATTCCATTCCTGAATATGGAAAAGGAAACCACAGAAGGATTCTATAAAATTCTGATAAAAAAGGCCACCGGTTGCAAGCTGCATATTTTCATTTTTTTTAATAGAAGTTGTCTTTGTGTTTAGGTGAAGCTATTGACAAACCTAGAGCAAAACTGTCTTTTAGATGCTTGTAAGCTAGAAGGGTTAGACGTGGAGTCCGTAAAACCTGTTTGGATCTCAGCTTTGCCATGGTTTCTATGTGACCTTGAGCAAGACACTTAACCTCTCTGAAGTTTAGCATAGTGATTGATCTGCGGGTTCTACAATCTGATGACCTGGTTTAAACAACCCAGCACTAAGCTTACTAGCTGTGTGATCTTCGGAAAGATAATTTCTCTGTGCTTCAGTTTTCCCATTTGTAAAATGGGTACAATACAGTAATAACATTTGCCTCATATGATTGATCTGATAATTAAATAAATCAATTCACTTGAAGGATTTAAAACAGCACCTGATACCCATGAAACTATTATTACTTCTTAGATAGTTATATCTATTTCAGGGGAATGTTGTGAGAAGCGATGAGTAATATATTTTTGACACACTAAGCCTTCTGAAGGCTTTGACCCAGAACTAGCACAGCAACTCTTCCAACACATTCCATTGGTGAGACCCACAGGGCCAGCCAGGACTCAGGGGCTGTGGAAGGAACTAAGCATAGGTGTAAAGGCAGGAGGTGTGGCTCACCAGGGGCCACGAGGGAGCAGATTCCCACAACATCAGAAGACATAATTTGGGCTGTGGATCTAGGTCAGGGTCAATGCGTGGAATGCAGGCAAAGGAGCTCTCAGCAATTTCACCCATCAACAGTCATATATTCTACTCACAGAAGAACCCTCAGGCCTCCACTCAGAATCTGTTTCTCATTTTCTACAAAATTCTAACCAAGCATAGTCGATGCTTTCTAAGGCCACAAGAAACCAGAAGAATGCTTGAGAGATAAAACTGATTCTACAGACAGGTGCTGTGGCAACAAAAAAAGGGTGAAAAGTGACAAAAACCAAAATGTAAAAAACTATAAGATGAAAAAAATCTTAAAATGAAGAACAAATGAGGGCACTTGAAACACAGACCACCCTACACACAAAGGTGTATACTTCCCACAGATGACATTTCTGTCATCAGATGTTAGATGGAGAATACACACCCTTATCTTTCCAGTCCCTTCATTGGTCTTGAAGGGGAGGAGGCTGATATTGCTGCTGCTCCTCCAAAGAGGGAGGGATCCTGGTATATCTCGTTCACAAGGAAAGCCCATTGCTGGCACTTTTAGGTGCTTTATGATTGTCTGTTAAAGCTATTGTCAGCCATTTATTGAATGGTGTACTGTTTTTGGGTGCTATACTAAATACTTTTCAAATATCATGAGAGTCTGCTTTGCAACTGATAAATTCTCCCTGCCAATGTCAACTCTTTCATCTTTATTAGGATCACCCTCTTTTACAGATGAGAAAATGGAGACTTGGCAAGATGTGAGTTTGTCTAATTGTCCAATTGGGATACAAACTGATGTGGTTCTGTCTCCTAGTCCAGTGTCCTTTTTCTGTTCCCCATTCATTCCAGATTATAGTAAATTCTGTCCAAATTATTTACTCGTTTAGCACATTTACTGAGTATGTGCTGTATGCCTAGCAGAGTCTGGGACCAGCCTCTGCCTCATCATGCTCAGTTATTTTGCTCTTACTAGGTACTGTGCATTCTTATATGCATAATATAAATTCATTTTTCACAACAGCTATGTGAGTTAATTACTCCTGCCCATATTGCAGATGAGAAAACTCAGCTCAGAGAAGTTAAGCAAATTTTCCAAGACCTGTAGTGGAAAGTGCTAGAGCTGAGATTCCAGCTCTAGCACTAATGTATGTCTAAGTCCATTGTTTTTCCACCCATCATATCACAATGCTTCCTCCATCATTCTCCAATAAAATGGCTTCTCAGTTTTACTCCAGCCATCTCCCTATTATGCTGGCCCCATAACTCTATCCCGCCCCAAGTGCAGAGCCTAGAATGAGACTGAAGATGTGTTGGCACTCACAGGCAGCACCAGAGTTTTCCACAGCAAACACCTAGACATACACATAGTTCTAGGCTAACATTTACTGAGGGGCCTAATATTTAATGTATGCCTCCTGTATGTACCTGGCCTTGCATATGCCACTTAGGTATTGTACATTTCATCCTCATATCAAACTTGCAAGGTAAGTATGATTGCCCCCATTATACAGAGGAGGAAACAGAGGCTCAGAGAGGGTATTTTTCCAAAACTCATCCAATTTTCCTGACTCCAATACATTGTCCAGTCCTCCAGACAGCTTCAGAAAGGGTTTGAATCCCACAGAACATATTCTGGGAAGAACTTCATTGAAAGAGATGCAGCCTAAGCTGCACCTTGGAAAACTTCTCATGCAGCCAGGATAAGTATATTGAGAGCCAGTGAGCATGTTATGATAGTTATGATTAGGTTTCCATGTACTTCTCAAATCAGATGTGTAAATATAATCAAGAGCATTTCTCTTTGCAGCACAGACCTCCAACAGACTCTACCCAGCATCGTAGTTCGGAGGGAAGTAATAAATTAGCTCTAATTAGCTTTCCCACATGCTGAAGCAAGTTTCCCTTGTCACCACTTTGCAAACAGGAAAGAGGGAGGCTCCACTGGACTTCTACGGAGTGTGGTCCGTGGTGGTTAGGAGGGTAGCAGGCCTAGTTGGCAACTGATTTTGACTTCTATTACCTTGTGTGGCTGTGGACAAGCCATTTTTACCCTCTGGCCTTCATTTTTTCCTTAAGTAAAATGAGGAGCTCAGAGTAGGCTTCTTCTCCTCTTGCACAGAAAGAGTCCATGACTCTACTGTCCTGGAGAATTTTCCAGCTTGAAGTGTCAACTTTGTCTGTGCATGAATAGAGTAATTGAGTACCTACTATTTATCAGGCATTGACCCTGAAACTGGAGATACAAGGATGAACATTAACTTGATTTTGTCTGTAGGAAACTTCCATTCCAAAGTGAGAATAATAATAACAGCTACTCCTTCCTACATGCCAGGAACTTCGCCATGGCCATTAAATACATCATCGCATTTAATCTCTGCAGGTAATTTTTGTTACCTGCATTTTACCCATGAGGAAATACTCTCAGAGAGGAAGGATAAGTCACTTTTCCTTAGTTTTACTGGCAGTAAAGGATGGAACTGTAATTCTAATTCAGTCTGATCTCTTATCTAGTAGATTATATTACCTTTCCCAGAAAGAGTTGGATATCATAAAAGAAACAGAGACAACAAGTCTTAGGGAGGCCAGGGGATAATGACATGTATTCCATGTGGGTGATCGGGGATGGCTTTGGTTAAGACGGTGTTTGAACAGAACCTTGAAGGAAAAAAATCTTGAAGGCATCAAGATGCCTTCTGAATACATGAAGATGGAAGAAGAAAAACAGTTTAGGTGGAAGAGTGAAGACACAGAGGCAAGAAAGGAAATCACTGGGCACCAATAAGGAAGACTGTGTTGTATAGAGGAAGCCTAGCAGAACATGAGCCTGGGCTGTATGCTACATTCATTCAAAGGGCATAAAATACCTACTATGTGTCAGGCACAGTGATAGCCTCTGGGAATAACACTGAGAACAATACAGAGTCCACATCCTCAAGGAACTCAGTACTCCACTGCAGTGGTTCTCAACTGGGGGCAATTTTGCCCCCCAGCTGACCTTTGGAAATGTCTAGAGATAGTTTTGTTTGTGCTGTAAAATGTCCTAAAATACACAGGACAGTTCTCCACACCACATAATTGTCTGTCCTAAAAGGTCAGTAACTCCAATGGAATGACAAGACCAGGCCAGCTCATGGGGAATTTTGTAAGCCGGACTGAAGAATATGCCCATGCCTTTTTCAGATCAGATGGCCTCTGGCAACCAAAACAGCAGAAGTGATAACAGGAAAATCTTTCCATTGCAAATGACCTCCTAGCACAAAAGAAATCAGTCTAGTTGCTTGAGCAATTTTGTTACAGGCCTGGGACACCCTGAAAATGCTCTTCTACCACCCCTGGTTCAAAAGCACACAGTGCTTATGAGAATATACGGCCCACCAAAAGGAAATGTCAGATGGCTTCTTCCTTATTAATCAAATTAATAGTGCCTCTGCAGAAATTCTGCACAGCTGAGGAATTTATTACAAATTACCTAATCACTTGGTTCTCCCATGAAAAGTAAATAGACGGAACCATGCCTAGCCCTCTCATCCTGAGTATTTCAGTGTACCAGAGCTGGGCCGGAGCCTAGCTACTCAGTTAAGCAGTATTTACTGGACCTAGCTAGTGAGTATGCAGTGGAACTTAACTGCATTTAAAAATGCAAGTCCACTTTTCATGGTTATCTCAAAGACAGCTGGTGCCATTCTGCTTTTCTAATGCTGGTTAAGAGTAAAACAGGGATTCATTTGTGGCTGTGAGGAGACTTCAGATGCCAGTCCAAGGAAGAAAAGATAATGACCAGGGCACTCTGCAGCATCACAGAAAGGGCACTTGATTTGCAATCTGGCATGCTTGTTTGGCTATCACCTCTGTCCTTACCTGTGCAAACTTGGACAAGCCATTCACTTAGACTCTCTGAACCTCAGTGTCTTTATCTAGAAAAATGGAGAGCCCTGGAATGATTCAGATTAATTGTGGAGAGGCAATGTGGCCACACCTAGCACAAAGCAAGCACTCAGCAAATTGCAGATGATGATGTCGTTTCGTTCTCCCACCCAGATCTGGCTGCAGAGATGTGGGCTGTGGCAAAAAATGAGGATCTGATGTTACAGTTTAGTTACCTTTTTGTCTATTAAGAGAAGAAGAAAAGGGAAATTCCTTGTAGACTAGCAGCTTCTTAGCAATTCATACAGTTCAGGCAATGTCTCTGGATCCAGGCAGAGGCTGGCAAGTGAGTTCTTGACATATTGGAGGGAATAGGAAGAAAAATCAATTAAAAGGGCTTTTCAGTGAATGAGGGGTGGCAAATGCCAGGGTTAATCCCAAAGGGAGACTCATATTTCCATAAGAGGCGAGGCCTTCCCTTTAACCTGTTGGCACCACAAGTTGGAGTTTTCCGGGGTAAAGTCCATTACTGGCAATGGGCGTGCCGTGTGTGATTAATGACAGTGGTTACGGGCCAGTTAGCAATGGAGAGCTCCATCCATCTCACTTCATGGAAGCATCACACACCATTTATTGTCTGCAGGCAGAATGTGTTCCTTTGCAATTAGGTAAATGCCTTCTTTCTGAGTAGGCATGGTGATTCCTGCATTAGTGCCCCCATGCCTCCGCCTGACATCCAACAGAAAGGCAAAGGCTGAGAGAGCCCAAGAGGAAATAGGTAGTGACCATGTCCAGTGCTATTTCATGACTTCAGATAAACTTGGCCCAGGAGCTTTCACCTGCTCTCAGATACCTTCTTTCAAGGAGACATTCGGCCCAGGGAATTCATAAATATGATGGCTTTAAAGTCCATTCAAGGGAAAGAAGGAAGGGCACAGCATGTTAAGCACAAACCTGTGCTCATTTTCTGCTATTAAAAGAAAGCCTTCAAAACTAATCTTTAGAAAATAACACCTGTCATTTGTGGAGTGCTTCCTCTGTGCAGACACTGTGTTGCCCTCATAAGAGCTCTGGAACGCATGCCCGAATCATCTCCATTTACAGTCAGGGCAACTGAGGTGTCAAAAAGAAAAATAACTTCCTCTAGGTTAGATGGCTGGAAAACACTATGCTGAGCCCCACAGTCCTGCTCTAGAATTGTACTCTTCACTAAAGTGCTCTACTGAAATTCTGTCTCCATAGAAGCACGTGAACCAGCACACAAAGAATGACAAACTACAGATACATGGTCTTTAAGAAAACCCACCACACAAGAGGAAACAGAGAGCATTAATTTACCCCATAGTTATTTATTGAAAATCCACTATGGTCAGACATCGTGCTAAGTTCTGGGGATGTAAGTGAATAGGAGAGGTGGTCTGGGAGTTCACCCCGTACCTGTGAAGAGGAACGGTAACAGTAACAACAGTGACAACTGCTATTAGGTTGATGCAAAAGTAATTGTGGTTTTTGGCGTTCATGTACAGCTAATACTATACTAATTATTTTGTGTACATTATTGCATTTAGTCTTCATAATCAATGAAGAATGAGTCATAATTATCCACATTTTATAAATGAAGAAATAGTGGCAAGAAAATGTTGTGTCCCCACAAAATTCATGTGTTGAAATCCTTTGCTTTCATGAATCCTCTGCCCCTATAAAAGAGACCACAGGGATCTAGCTGGCTCCCTCCACCATGTGAGGACACAGCTACAAGGCACCATCTTTGAGTCAGAAAGCTGGCTATCACCAAACACCAAATCTGCTGGCACCTTAATTTTGGATTTCCCAGACCCCAGAATTATAAAAAATATTCTGCTGTTTACAAGTCACCCAGTGTATGGCATTTTGTTATAGCAGCCCATAAGGAATAAGAAAGTTTAAATAACCTGGCCAAGTTTATACAGCCAGTAGGTAGTAGATCTATACTTTGAATTCACACAGTCTAAACTCTAACTTGTGCTTTAAAAATACTGAACAAATAATTACAAATGTGTTGAGATTTGCTGAGAGTACAGCGGCGAGCAGATGGGGATAGTGAGGTGATGATGAGCATTTAGAACAGGAGGGACAAGTGCAGCCTTGGGGGAAGAGGAGAGAGCCAATAATGAAGAGGTGGGAGAGTTTATCATGCCCAGTGAACCTGAAGCGCACACCATGTTTGAGACATAAAGGCCAGTGTTGCTGGAATGTTGACACCAAGAAGAATGGCATGATTTGAAGTTGGGTGTGTGGGTCAGGGAGACCAACATATTTAGGGCCCAGTGGGCTGTGTTAAATTTCATCATATGGACCTTAAGCAAAAGAGGGAGGGGCTATGCCAGAAATAGCTAATTATCCACCAAAAAGTTGTGATCTTCATTCTATCAAGTGCGGTTGTCCCTAGGGGCAGCTGTCTCAACAAGGACTGCCTTTTCTGGCTCCTCCCTTGTTTCCCGAGTGCATGCACATGTTTGTTTCTTGCCAAGGAATGTGAATGGATGTGACATGTGTTGTTCCAAGGCCGGGGTTTTGAAGAGGCAGATATGACTTTTCTGGGTTCTTTTTACATTTCTACTCCCTAGAAGGAGACATCTGTGAGCCCCTAGGTGATGACCAAGCCACAAGGTGAAAGGAGCCTGCCTGGTTCCCTGAGTCACCATTTGGCACACACCTCCATGGGCACGGTATTTATTTGTGAACAAGAAGTAAACTTCTACAGGGTTAAACTGCTGTCATACTGAGGTTTATTTGTTACGGTAGCTAGCACTAGGATATCTAATTACAGGGACTTCTTTGGTATTCTAAATATATCTTTATAAAGTACTTTCATGGTTTACAAAACATTGTTTCATTTCGAATAAACAAGGAGGGGCTGGGTAGAGTGGTTCATGCCTGTAATCCCAGCATTTTGGGATGCTGAGGCGGGAGGATCACTTGAGCCCAGGAGTTCGAAACCAGCCTGGGCAACATAGTGAGACCCTGTGTCTATAATAAAAATAAATAAATAAATAAAAATTATTTTTAAAATAAGGAAGGAATTAGATACAGTGCACAAACTGTGAGATTAAGTAACTTACCCGCAATCATACTGCTGGAGTCTTCACAAACCCATGCACCCTCACTGGATACGCATGAGCTCAGGATCAAAAGTCAAACAGTTCTGGTAGATTTGAGGCTCTTCCTCAGCTAATTATTCCTGTGATTTTTCAGCAACTTATGTAGTTTGTCTCAATTTCTTTAGCTATAAAATGAGAATGACGCTAGCACTTGTCTTACGAGGTTGCTCTAAGCATTAAAGCTCATAGTCAAGATCATGGGGCATAGAGAAAGTTTAATAAGATGAAGAAATTATGTTATTGTTATCATTGCACCATTATGGAAGGACTTACTTTAGACTCCCACCACTACCCCCATTTCCTAATAGGCCTTGCATTTCTTCTCCAGAAGGGAGTCATCTTCCCCAACATCCACATGGCACATGCTTGATTCGCTCAGGTTCCTATTCAAATTGCTCTTCAGAGGACATTTCACAGACTACCCAATGTCAAATAGGCCCCTGCCTTGCCACCCCCTGCTTACTCTGCTCTCCTTTTTCTTCCTAGCACACATCACCTCCTGATATTGTAGAGTTTTCATGTACATATTAATGTCCCAGCTCATTCCACTAGAATGGGAGCACTTGGACAGCAGGGATTTTATCTCTTGTTCAGAGCTGTATCTCTGGCATCTAGAATAGTGTCTGGTATAAAGTAGGAGACCAATATACATTTGATGAGTGAATAAAGGAATAAATGATGATTGTATAACATGTGAGCTATGTTCCAGGTCCTATATTAACTTCAGTTCTTACTGTTTCTTTTTCTTTGGTGATGCCCTAGTGGATCATTCATCAATCCAAAACTTGTGTGCAAATTTTATTCTTTTTCTCCTCTTTAAATGCAACCCACTCCACCTCCAAGGTCTCTTGTTTCTAATACGCTTCCATAACACCTCTGTTCCTGAGACAGGAGATCTGTAGCCTTCCCAGAGTGGGTGATGGGCCCTGGCCTCAGTGCCCAGCCATTCCCTGTGGCATTCATCACCAACACTGTAGAACACACACACTTTCACACCACCCAAGTTGTCAAAGCCTACAGATTAGAATTATTGCTCAGTAAACTTGACTGGACTACAGGGCCATCTTGCTATATGATCACGTTTCCACCAAGATTTTTAAGTTCTGTTGGGATATATTTGATGTATAATAAACTGTATATATTTGAAGTATATAATTCGATGAGTCTTGATACATGTATGCACCTGTGAAACCATCACTACATTTAAAATAATACATATATCCATCATAGCCCAAAGTTTTCTTATGTTCCTTTATAATCTAACCCTCCTTATACATCCCCCATACACATACAACCCCCATACCCAGGCAACCACTGGTTTACTTTCTGCCACTCCAGTTAGTTTTCATTTTCTAACACTTTATAGAAATTGAATCATACAGTATAACATATTTGGGTTCTTTCTCTCAGCATAGTCATTATGATTTATATCCACATTGTCAAATGTATTAATAGTTCCTTTTCATTCCTATTTAGTACTTAATTGTATGGATATACTATAGTGAGTTTGTCCACTCACCTGTTGGACACTTGGAAATTTTCTAGGTTTTAGCAATTACCACAAAGCTGCTACGGTCATTTGTGCACAAGTCTTTGTGTGGGCATATATTGTAATTTTCCTTGGATAAATACCTGGAAGTGGGATTGTTGGTTTGCATGATAGGTCTATTTTTAACTTTTTACAAAGTTACTGAACTCATTTCCAAAGAAGTTTTAGCATTTTACACTCCTTCCAGCAGTGTGAGAGTCTCAATGTCCCTGTTTCTTGCCAACACCTGGTTAGTCTGATTAATTTTAGTCAGTTTAGTAGGTTGTAGTGGTATCTCATTATGCTTTAGCTTGTAACTTCCTAATAATAAATAAGTGATTTTCAGCATCTTTGAATGTATTTGTCATTTTTATCTCTCCTTTGGTAGAATTCACATTTTTAAGGAGTTATCTTATTTTAGAGTTGTAAGAATATCTAAAAATATTTTGATAATCCAGAAAGAAGTTCTTTGTCAGATAAATCTATTTCAAATATTTTCTTCCAGACTGTGCCTCACCTTTTCAATTTCCTTTCCAAGTCCCCTGAGCAGAGCAGTTTTGTTTCATTCTCCCTTCATATTCCTAGAAACAAGAACAAGAACATTGAAAATGTTATGTAATTTCAGTTCAATGATGAGAAAAGCTCTAACTTGAAATACTTCATAGCCACGCACATGAAAGGTGACTGTTTCGTCAATTTACCAATCTGCAAAATCAAGATAATACTATCTATTTCATGAGGCTGTCAGAATGAATAATAGTGAATAAATTACCCAGACCCATGCTTAGCATACAGTACTATTTCAGTAAGTATTAGCTTGCTTTTATTCTGTAATCTCAGGGAACAGAAGTGAGACCAAAGGGTAGAAATCTTAAAGATTCCGATCGTTTGAATTTAGTGAATTATTTTCCATTGTAGTCCAGTTAATGAAATAAAATAGGTACCCATAGAAGCTGCTGAGCTTCCCATCACTAGGAGCATTTAAGTAGAGAAAACATAACCATGTGAGCAGGTTATAGAAGAGATTATTGCTACCTTGCGAGAAATACTGGACTTCTCGTGTGTCTCCTATTCCTAAAAATGGTTTGGTTCTTGGTAGGAGATAATAATGACAATAGCATATCTTCATATTTAATACATATTATATATTATATTATATATAATACATATTATAAAATATCATATGATACGTATATCCTATGATATGTTATATATAATGCTAGTAATTATTGATGATATAATATTGTGTGAAGTACTTAAAAACTATTCTATTATTTAATCATAACAACCCTTTGAGGTAGAGGTAAATATTATTTCTATTTAATAGATTAGAAAAATGAGCTCAGAGGTATTAGATACCTTCCCTAATAGTACATGGCCTGGAAAAGGAGGGCCTTGAATGCAGGTTGGCAATGGATTGAATGTTTCTGTCCTTGTAGAATTCATATGTTTAAATCTTAATCCCAGCATAATGGTATTTAGAGGCGGGGCCTTTGCCAGGTAATTAGGTCATGAGGGTGGAGCCCTCATGACTGGGATTAGCACCCTTGTAAGAAAAGGCTAGACAGCTAGCTGCAATGCGTAACCCAGAAGGGGGCCCTTATCAGAATCTGACCATGCTAGCACCCTGATCTCAGGCTTCCAGGCTCCTGAATTGTAAGAAATACATTTCTCTTGTATGTAAGCCATCCAGTTTATGGTACTTTGTTATAGCAAGCAAGAAAGTACCATAAACTAAGACAAGGTCTGTCTGAGTAAAGTCCATGCTTACAGCCCAGGTGCCCTGTGGCCAGTGAGCCCCTGCTTACTCATAGCTATGGGCAAGTGTTGCTGAAACAAACTTTTCTCCAACACCTGTGTCTCTATATTCTCTCACCTGCCCCACCCTCGGCTATAGCGTGTCTCTGAGTCAGTGGGAATGAGTATTTAGGTCTTGGTCCACAGCTGCAGAATTCCACTGCTGTTGGCTCAACAGGTCACCCCGTGAAGTGGCCAAAAACCAAGGCTGCCATGCCTGAGGTCAGCTACCCAACTCACTCTCCACCTGGCACTACCAGCTGGATCTCAGCTTCTTGAAGAAATGACATTCACCATCTCCAGTTGGAATAGGTCTTCCCTGGGCTTTTCCTTCTGGCATACAGAGTGTTTATTTGTTTTGGAAGGCCTCAAAAGTGGCAGCTTTCTCATCACACAGCAGGATGGAATGTCCCCATTTGGTGCCTGTCCATCCAGCCCACAATATTTATGCTGTTATTGCAAAGCTGTTGGCCCCTTAGATCCTAATCATCCAAAGATACTTTTGTGGCTTCTTAAAAACCTAGGCCTGTTCTTCTGCAAGCAAGTGTGTGCCTCACTGCCATCCTGATTACCAGCTCCTGTTGGCAAAAGAACCATTATGATGTGAACCAGATTGTACCAAACAGACGTTACCTAGCAACCAGCGGGAGCCATCAGGATTCATCCTTGTGTTCCAAACACTGTGTGGAATTCCTTAAGCATCTTGGACACAGTGGAGACTAAAAGCATGCCATGAGGGAGCCTTAAGAGAATGGCTTTGGAGTCAGGCACACCCTTATGCAGTCTTGACTCTCAGTGACTACTGTGATCTTGGGCAAGTTACATAACTCTTCAAGCCTCAATTTCCTAACCTAGAAAATGGAGAACAATAATAGCACTTACTTCATACGAGTGTCTCAAATGTAATACATGATGGAAAGAATAATCTTTCATATTAAGTAGGCATTCAACAAATGTTAGTTCCCTTGAAAATACAATTTTTTTTCTATGTGTTACATTTGTGAAAGACACAAACCCAAGCATCCAAAGGACCAGGATCCAGTTACCCATATCCTATATTAGTAATTCACTGTGTCCTTAAGGAAGTCTCTTAACCTCTCTTTGGTTTATTTTCCTCATCTATACCATGGGGACAATAATAAGTGTTGTTCAGGAGCCCACATGAAATTAGGGATATGAAAAAGCTCTGAAGATCAGGATACAAATGCAAGAGGTGACCTAAGTCTATTGCTGGTAGTATTTTCACTTGAGAGGAAGTTAGCAACACTGGGAGACTTACTAGAGGTCTTTGTCTCATAATAGCTTTTACCTTCATCCAGGTATAGTCCTGGTATTCATATCGGTGCAAGAGATATTTGAAATACACTGAAGTCCATGTGTTCCTCACTCCCTTATTTTTTTCACTTCCATCTGTCTGTTGATTTCAGGAAATGTATTCCATCTCATATACCAAGAGAGCCCATTATCAGGAAAGATGAAAGGGTTTCAGGGGATGTAGTTAAACTAGTTAGTCTGGAAAAATTAAGGGGCAGAACCACCTAAAGGATGAATGAGAATTAGACAGCAGTGCACAAAATTCTCAGATTTTGAAGTGAAGTAAAGATAGGTTCAAGTCCTCCTGGTCTACCACTTTCTGGCTCTGAGGACTTCTTAAGCCTCAGCCTTTTCATCTGTAAGATGGGCATATTACGATTTATTTTTGCAAGGTTCTTGAAAGGATGGGGGTTTTGGTGAATATAAAGTGCCTATTAAGGCATCTGGCACATAAACTATCTACAATATAAGATATATATTAAATAAAATATTAATAAAAGCAATAATAATAACATATATAGTCAGAGGGATACAGAGCCCAAACAAGAGGAAAGGTTCCAAAGGTTTGGTCTGAGCAGCAAATACGAATCACTAATAGGAAGTAAATGCAAAAGGTCAAGAGGCAGGGAGATGAGAAACGAGTCAGCAGGCAGATTGATGGAGACAAATAATTTGGGGTCTAGGTTAGGAAATAGGTTTAGGTTTTGCAGCCCCGGCTGAAAGGTACAAACCAGAACAGCCATCTTGGCCGCTTAGGGAAGTTCCGTCCTCATGCCTTTGTTTATACAGGCCGTCGCTTTTTCCTTCAGGACTCAAATGACAACCCCCTGCAGAAGTGCCTGATGGAAAATAGGTTGTTAGCAAGAGGAGAGGCCGGGATGCTCCGGGCACAGGGTTCTGACCAATGGCAAGTCTGCATTCCACACTTGGAATCACAACTCTGGAATGTCAGAGAGTGGGATTTCCCTGAAGAGTTGCCCATGTGACTAAGTACCCCTCAGGTTAGTGGAGTGAACTGTTTCCCCAACTTCAGTTTCTTTGTAATCAGGTAAAATCTCAGCACATCTAGAATGCCTTTTGGCCATTGTCTCACTGACTTCTTACCTCAGGGAGCCCAATTTGAAGGAGTTGCTAGAAGCAAAGAGAGAAAGTTTGAAATGAATTCAGTCAGTTGTCAGCCAGACCTGTGGTAGGGGATATTTCCCTGCTTGCTGACTGTGCTGGCTCCCACAGCCACCCCCTAACAAGCACCTGGCCTGGCAGAGTTAGGAGGTGGAGTTCTGTGTCTGTTATTAATATCAGTGAGAATGCCTTTTTTTCCTGTTAAATCTGAGTACTAATTATCATCTCTTTATATCACAGAGTTCAGGGAAATCACAGAGCAGACTAAGAACAATACTGCATATGGATGCCTTACTTTGCAACAAGCTGGCTCTAAGAAAGTGGCGCAGCTCATCTGTACAAACAGTTGTCTTTTCCCTGCCATTAAAGCAGGAAGGTGTTGAATTCATTATGGTAATGGACATTCTTTAACCTACCAAGAAAGCTAGGGCATTTTATTTTATCATATGGAGCCGTAATCTCCCAATAGTTTAAATAACAATGGTGAACAGATAATTACTAAGGTTCTCTTAGATTCTAAAAAAATAATACTCTTCCAAGTGAAATAATTGCCAACTAGAATCAAATGGGTGAGTCAGTGGTAGAGCTTGACACTTCCACAGAAGGAACCCAGGTTCAACTCCTGAGTAATACAGTATGTTTCGGTGGCCTGCCTGGTTTTTGAAAAGTAACATAATTAAGAGTTAATAGACTTAGGATCTTGATCTGGTTCTGTCACTATTAGCTGTGTGTCAATGAGTGAGTCACTTCCCCTCTCTAGGCTTCAGGGTTTTTTTTTTTTTCTTTTTTAATTTTAAAAATAAAAACCTTGAACCAGATCACTTCTAAGGTCTTTTTTTGTTTTTGTTTTTGGCATGAACATTCTATGATTCCGTACTGATAAAACTGCAATACTTTAAAAATACTTACATTTTGACTACAATCTTCACTTTGTCACATCTTAAACACTTCTCTATAAAGCCTAAGCCTAACCTCTAACACAGTACCTGATGCACAGCTAGTACTTAGTAAATGGTAGATGGTTGAATGGATAACTCCTGCCTATATCCATCTTATATTTTCCACTTGTGGCAACTTTCTAACTGTGTAACCATTGACAAACTGCTTACTGTGTATAGCTCAGATTCATCATCTGTAAAATAGAGGTAATAATAGTACCTGTCTCATAAAGTTGTTACAAGGATAAAATGAGTTCTTACATGTAAAGTATCTATAGCAGGGCCTGGCACACAGAAAGTTCTTTGTAAGTCTTAGCTATCATCCCCATCCCCATCATCATCATCATCATCATTACCATCATCTCTACTCACTCTATTATTCTTCATACATGTACATTGTCTTCAGAATCATCTCCAGATGCCTGTGTCATTTAGTCATTCAGAGATTACTTCCTTTCACTTTTGATGGTTAATCCTCTTTTGCCATATTAAAAATCAACCTAGCACTTTTTCTCAGAACTTTGGGAAGTGAGTTTTTCCTTGTCTAACAATGCCCATTTGTCTTTTTTGTTTCTCTCAAATTATTTCAAACTGCCGTATCACATAGTTACTTTACTTCCAAGTGTCTCACTTCTTCTATACTCTTACCAACTTCTTTCTTTGGCTTAAACAAAGCCCTTCATTGCATCTTCTCATTTCTGAGAGACACCACTAGCAATACCAGTGAACACTTTCCAAAGATGCTTGGGTTTCAGCTGAGTGGGAGTCTCATCAGATATCTGCACAGGTCATGATCATCATGGTGGCATCCTTTTAATCAGTGAAAATGTACTTATTACGCATCTTATGTGTGCCAGGCTCTTTTCTAGGTGCCAATAATTTCAGACCTTGAGTGTATCATTCACATCCCCATAGGTCCGGCCATCTGTTGAACACATCCCCATTGAGACCTTTCTGTTAGAAGTATAATCTTTATTTATTTATTTATTTATTTATTTGTTTATTTATTTATTTATTTATTTAGATATGGAGGCTCACTCTGCTGCCCAGGCTGGAGTGCAGTGGCTCAATTTCAGCTCACTGCAGCCTCTACCTCCCAGGTTCAAGTGATTCTCATGCCTCAGCCTCCCATGTAGCTGGGATTACAGGTGTGCACCACCCCTGTAATTTTTGTATTTTTAGTAGAGATATAGTTTCATCATGTTGACCAGGCTGGTCTCAAACTCCTGACCTACGGTGACCTGCTTGCCTCGGCCTCCCAAAGTGCTGGGATTACAGGTGTGAGCCACCATGCCTGGCCCAATCATCACTTTTTGTATGTAAACTTTTCATATGTACAGTAACTAGTTTTATTTGCAGTTGCTCGATGCTAGAAATAAAAAGCTGTGTGCAGCACACTTGTCCTTGAATAGCAGATCTATACAAGGATTGTAGCCCATCATGGTAAGGGCTCTAATAGAGGTACAGTGGCTAAAAGAAGCATCCTGCTTCTCTGAGGCTACCTTTCTTAATCTGTAAGGTGGGCATGATCTTACTCACGTCCTCAGACTCTTGTGAAGCAATCCTCCAGCTTCTTCTCTTCTCTAGCTACACTTGCTCTCCAGGGGCTTCAGCCAGTCCCGGGGCTCTGGATACCACCTCTCTGCTGATGAGTCCCAGGCAGTAGCAGCTCAGACCCAAGTCTTGGTAATTATTCTCTACTCCTATCTTTCTTTCACATCGTATATTTACCTGACAGCAAATCCTCCCAACTCTATCATTAGAATATATTCTGATTCTTCCCTCCTCACATCCCATCTACTCTCATCCAAGCTAGCATCTTGCCTCCTGGGACCTTTTCAGCAGCCTCCTAGGTCTCTATGCATCCATCCTTGTCAACCTGCAGTTGTTCGTCTCCAGAGCAGTCAAAGTAATAATTTCAAACTAAAGTCAGATCATGTCACTCCCCTTCTCGACCTCCTGTGGTCTCCATATTGTGCTTAGAACCCAAAGTGCTGTGCAGGCCCTATAAGACCATCAGAGTCTGGCCTCCACCTACCACTTTTCTTCTTGTTCACACTGAGCTACTGATTTCCTTATTCATCTTCGAATGTGCTGCCTCAGATGTGAAGACCTTTTCCCTCTTCCTCCGTTGCTTTGCCTCCAGGTAGTTGTATGGCCCACCCTTCATTTCATTTCAGTCTCTGTCCCTATGTCCCTATATCAAAGACCCCTTTTTTAATACCCCAACCTGAAGTAGCACCATCACTGTGTTCTACAAACTCACCTTCCTTAGTACTCTTCATCACATCTCTCTTTGCCATCCATTATAAGAGTTGTTTATTAATTGGTTTATGAAATGACCCTCACCTAGAATGCCAGCTCCATGGGGGCAGGGATGTTGTCAGCTTTGTTCACTTCTATGTCCTCGGGGATATGGCCTAGAGTGGGCACTCAACAAGTATTTTTTGAATGAGTAAATGAATGAATGAGGATTAAATAAGATCATATTTGGAAAACACCAAGTATCAAGTGTTGAGTTTGAGAATTGGTTACTTCTTGCTACCACTACCTCACTGCACCCCACCCCATACCCCCTCAACCTCCCCCAGCTCTGCAGAAGGTGCTGTGCACTCATAGATGTCCTCACAGCCTTCTTTCTTTCAGGTGAGTAATTAATCAAAATCTAGCCTCCTGCTGTTCCTTTTCTCAAGCTCATTCATTCTGAAATACACTGTCCTTCTGTGTTAGCAAGGCCAGGATATTTATTCCTGTGAGTTAAAAAGAAAAAAAAGAAAAACTACGGAAAATGTAGTGACCATTTCATTTTACAATGAGTTGATAAGTTATTAGTTTTTCTTTCATTTACTTTGTCTTTGGAGATTTGTATCCAAGGGTTCAAGCAGAATTAACCCACATGAAGAAGTCACATAAAAGGCCCTTTTCAGGGTGTCCTTATTTTAAATTCCCTGTCTCTGGCATCATAACCGCCCTATCCAATCTTCCCCAGATCTCCCAACACATAAATCTTCTGCTCTCACCCATTAATGGAGCTCAGCACATTCACTCCTGTGCCAAGTTGAGTCTGCATATTAGAGATTGAGAAGCAACTAGACCACCAGCTTGCAAACATCTGACTGTTCCCAGTGTGGTGGAAAACGAAGGGCATTGACAGCAGAGACTTGGGTTCAAATCCAGGATTATCATGTTCATGATCTTGGACAAATTGCTTACTGTCTAGGACCCTCTGTTTTATCATCTGTAAACGATCTTCCTTGGGGTTGTTATGAAGATTAGAATGAAGGATCATTCAAAGAGTGTGTTGCTCAGAGACTTGACGAATGCAAGTCTCGCCCCCTTCCCATGTTGGGCTCTTCCTCTTACAATGGTGACATTCATACTCCCCCTTTTTGCAGAAACAGACTCATAGGCCCAGTAATGAGACCTTGAAGATATCCATTCCTCTTCTTATACTCATTCATTCTGAAATGTACTGTTTTTCTGTTTTAGCAGGGCTGTAGTATTTATTGATCTGAGCTATAATGAAAAGAAAAAAGTCAAGAAAGTGTAATTACCCTTAATTTTTAGACACAGTAGTACACGGAGTAATAATTATTTACTCGGTTTGTGGAAGTGTCACAGTCTTAAAGTCTCAAGAGTTCCAGTATCATTTGAATTTTTTTAACTTAAAAACTATTTCAAAAGAACAGTCTATTTTTGTAGAAACAGTGCAGTATATGCAGCATAGAGGCATTTAATATTTACTCTATATATATGTTGAATGATTAATGAATAAATAAATGAAATAATGAATGAATAAATGTGTAATACAAGCAAAAACAGAGCTGCTCTGGTAAAAACAGATGGGGAGGTCTCAGAAGCCTGTGTGCTGGGCCCTCCCTCAACCCAGAAAATAACCTTTGAAATGTGACAACCATCACCTTCTCACCTCTCGTAACACAGTCTGGGTACCATTAATCTGGCCCAATGCCATTCCTATTGCAGACATTTTTTTTTTTTTCTACAGGGTTTTTGATGAGGTTATTATCTTGTTGCTTCTTGGGAAAAAAAATCAGTAAAGGGAACTCATTCTAGTTCTGGACAATTTGGAACTTTAAGAAATATTTCATATTGAGACAAAATTGATCCATTGATTATAGTTCACTTATTCATTAATTCATTTATTCATTCATTCATTTTAAACACATGTTGAGCATCAATTCTGGGTCCTGCCTGAAGCTTCACTCTTAGCATACACCTTTCTTTTTCATTTTAAATGCATTTCTTCTTATGGTGTCACTCACTGAAGGTCAGTGTAGATTTATACTGAAGGTTTTCTTGAGGAAAGGGAGAATCACATCACAAAATATACAGCAAGAATTTCTTAAAATGGTTTTCCAAGTATTAAGCCTCTTGGACCTGTTCAGTACATCACCAACTTAGCTAACTACCTCCTCCTGTTAGCCACCTGGTTCTCTACCTTTCTTTCCCTGTTCATTTTCCTCCCAAATGACTTCTTTTGTTTTTTTTTTTTTCCTCTTTCTTTTTATTTTTTATTTTTTTATTTTTTTATTTTTTATTATTATTATACTTTAAGTTCTAGGGTACATGTGCATAACGTGCAGGTTTGTTACATGTGTATACTTGTGCCATGTTGCTGTGCTGCACCCATCAACTCGTCAGCACCCATCAACTCGTCTTTTACATCAGGTATAACTCCCAATGCAATCCCTCCCCCCTCCCCCCTCCCCATGATAGGCCCCGGTGTGTGATGTTCCCCTTCCCGAGTCCAAGTGATCTCATTGTTCAGTTCCCACCTATGAGTGAGAACATGCGGTGTTTGGTTTTCTGTTCTTGTGATAGTTTGCTAAGAATGATGGTTTCCAGCTGCATCCATGTCCCTACAAAGGACACAAACTCATCCTTTTTTATGGCTGCATAGTATTCCATGGTGTATATGTGCCACATTTTCTTAATCCAGTCTGTCGCTGATGGACATTTGGGTTGATTCCAAGTCTTTGCTATTGTGAATAGTGCCGCAATAAACATACGTGTGCATGTGTCTTTATAGCAGCATGATTTATAATCCTTTGGGTATATCCCCAGTAATGGGATGGCTGGGTCATATGGTACTTCTAGTTCTAGATCCTTGAGGAATCGCCATACTGTTTTCCATAATTTTTTTTTTTTTTAAAGATAGCCCCAAGCCCTTTCCTATGTATTTTGGTCTAATAACCCTTTTCTAACCTTCTACTTAGAGCTTCATCCTAACCACACAAAAGTTCTTCCTGGTGGCCTGCCCTTCTTAGAATGGGTGGGAAGAAAGAGATTGTAGTTAATTACATGTTATTTTTAACCCTATGTGACAAATACATTATAATTAATTATACATTTTTAACTATATTTGACAAAAAAGAATAAACTGTGATCCCAGCCCTCCAGCAGTTAATTATCACACTTAGTGTAGTGTAAAAAATATTAGAATTCACTCATTCAACAGATATCTATTGAGCACAAACTATGTGTCCATCACTTTTCTAGGTCCTGAGGATACTGCTGTCACGAACAAAACAGTCAGCATTCTTTGCCCTCATAGAGTTTCCATTCTGCAGGAGGGAGATAGACTGATAGAAAAATAAATAAATAATAAGTGTAAGTGTGACAGATAATAATAAATGTACATGAGAAACATAAAGCAGGGACAGATGCTGGGGCAGGAGGAGAGGTTGGGTTACCTTATTGCCCATAGAGCCACGTAGTGATTAAAATCTAGGACTGCGGGTTGGCCTGGATTCCTGGGCTTATCAGTGTGTGTGTGACATTATTCCTGAGGGTCTCAAGCAAGATGGCAGTGGTGAGATGTGGGGTGATGAGGAGGGGAGAAGTGAGGTTCATAGTTGAGAATCTCTGTTCTTCTGCCAGTGGTGATGTGGGCATTCACCACGGATGGTTCTCTCTGCATCCCAGAGCTCCTGGGATTCCTCCTGAATTTTCCCAGCAGAGGGAGGTGGGAAATATATGGAGCTGTGGAAATACAGATGAGTATTTGGAATGTAGGAAAGCTTTTGTACTTTTATACTTAGGTGCTATGAAGAATAGACAGTCATGTGAAAATGTGCCTGAACAAAGAATGGTATGAAAAATAGTAACAAACTGAGGGAGAACCAAGCAAGGCCTGACTGTCCAGGTTCTTCTTGGCCTCTCTGTGTGGCATTCCTTTCCCCTGGGGAAAAAGGCAGGACACCTATCATATGAGGGTCTTCAGGTGAAAAGGGAAAAGGTCAGGGAATGACCCTTCTAGGTTTTATGCTTTGGGAGATAAATTCTAATTTATATGACCCAGCTCAGGGGAGAAAGAAGAGGAAGAGACAGGAGGGCCAGGGAAGGTCAGAAGGACCTTGTGCCTGAGACCCCCTCAGTCTCCTTCAGTTTGAAGTGCTCAGCATGCAAAGGCACTATGCTTTGTGGTATTGTGTTCTGAGCCCCAAGGGAACAAAGAGGTGGAAAGAGGCAATTAGGAAAGACTCCTCAGCACAGGAGTTAGCCATTTGTGAATGACAGTGCAGAATGCATTCTGATGGCCAAAGGGAGCAGGAACCTAGGATGCAAAGTGAAATCAAGAGATACAACCAGAGAAACATAAGCTACTATCATGAAGGAACTTGCATGTCATGAGGGATTGGAGCTTTCACACCACTAGCACTGGGAGAACATCAGAAGTCAGAGAATGAAATGCCCAGATCTTCAGAAAGACTCTTCTAATATCTATTTTTTTCAGGCAAAATGTCACATAGGAAGAATAGAAATGCTTCTTCCAGGAGCAAGGGCAGAGGGGAGTAGGGAAGGAGATATGGAGACCCGCCCAGCCATCCAGTACAATCCCAGTACTCCTCTGCTCAGCAGTCCTGCAGCTATGCCAATACTCCTCAGATAGCCTGAGGTCTTCTCTCCGCCAGACAGAACCTCCCAACTGGTAGAATCAGCCCACCTCAGAGGTGTGCTCTAGTATTTGGGGCTTTCACTGCTGGTTTGTGTCCTTTGTCTTCATTGTCCTATTGTCCTCTAGGCAGAAATCAACGTCAAAGTGAACAGGTGTTGCTAATGGTACTAGAGACTAAGAATCAGGAAACAACATCTTCAAGGCCAAAATAATAACATTTTAATTGGAAATCTACTGCAAAGAGACTAACCTATGTAGATATATGCAAATCCTATGCAAATACACATGTGGTCTCTCTAACTATTGTCAGAACCTCGATTTGACCCATGGGAATTCTTAATGGTAGATGCTAGCATTCAGCTGAGTCCAAGGGCTGTTGATGAACAATTCTAGGTTTTACCTATGTTTAAACCATAATTAAGAAATATATTGATGGCAACCTGAAATTAATTAGCTTAACTGAATGTTGGAATTGTGTGGGTCTTGAGAGACCCTTGTCTCTGAAGCTAAGCTTTGGGGGGCTTGCAGGGGGTGGAAGGAAAGCTAAACTTAAAAGCACCTAGCAGAAATGAAAAGGAATGGGCAAGGAGCCACTGGGAGCATTATTAAAGGGGAAAGATTCTTATCAGAGAGTTGAAAGAGGAATGCTTAAATTTCATGTCACGCACAGCTGTTCTAGGTCAGACCACCCAGTCAAATGGGAAAAAAATGATGTTGGAAGGCAAGATTATGTGAGATACGGAGGGGGAAGCAGGCATCTGAGTGTCAGAGTGTATCACATTGAATGTGCCGTCACATAAGATGGACGGGGTCCAGCCCGGCACTTGCAGGTCAGGCCATGGGGTCCCCTCCAGAGCCCACAGGCCGCTCCACAGGACATGAGGAGGAGCCACAGAGACTAACGGTCAGGAGTAAAGGATTTCCCCTATGAGGTGTGTCTTGTCTTTTATTTCTTAGGCACTAATTATGTAAGCTATCGAGTTATATAATAAATGGTTTCATTTTCTCAGTTAAAGAAAAGCAAACAAAATTACATTATCTGAAGTTAGGCAATCCTGAAGTTAAATCTCACCTCTGCTCCTTTTTACAGCATGTCCTGTCAGAGATGCTTTGCATCTCTGAGCCTCGCGTTCTTTACTGGTCAGAGTACAGATCAAATCTAATGTGAAGGCAGAAAGGCACTAAGCCACTTTGGTACTGATTAATCCTTACCTTATGTTTGTGTGCGGTCCTAGGATTTGTAAATGGTTGAGCTGAGGTGCAAATCGCAAGGCTTTGTTCCAAGCCTACATTCTTTCCATTAAAGCTTTCTGCTGTAAGACCCTCAGCCCATCTGTCCTGGTTCTCTCCTCTTTAGAGCAGCTTCTTGAGTTTCTGTCCAGAGGTGCTGTCTCCACTTCCTCCCCTCCCATTTTCTCCTGTGCAAGCCAGGTGTCCCCACCTATGTCAACAGAGACCTAGCTGTTGAGTCCAATGTCAACCTTGCTGTCTGTATCTCTTAGCAGGACTATTGAGGCTCACTTCCCACATAAAATCTCTCCCTTGCACATCTGTGATAATGGACTAATGATAAGAATAAACCAGGATACAAAATGTGAATTATGCTTTCTATTTCATATTTTTTTCTTTTTTTTTTTTTGAGATGGAGTCTCGCTCTGTTGCCAGGCTAGAGTGCAGTGGTGCGATCTTGGTTCACTGCAACCTCTGCCTCCGGGGTTCAAGCAATTCTCCTGCCTCAGCCTCCCGAGTAGCTGGGACTACAGGCGAGCGCCACCATGCCCAGCTAATTTTTGTACTTTTAGTAGAGACGGGTTTCACCATGTTGGCCAGAATGGTCTTGATCTCTTGACCTCATGATCCGCCCACCTCGGCCTCCCAAAGTGCTGGGATTACAGGTCGTACCCGGCCTCCATTTCATTTTTATAATGTGTGCATACACATACATGCACATATCTATACAAAGGGAAAAGAAATTACTGTCAGGAAAAAAGCCAAAATGTGTCCAGGTGTTAATTCTGGGCATTGTTGGGATTTTTCAGACTGTACACAAAGGATATATTATTTTTAACTGGGAAAGATAAACATGGTTTTAAAAATGCTGCACGTGCTGGGCTAGGAAGTCCACTAACCTGGGTCTCAACCTGCTCCTTAACGCCTCAAGCCCTGTCCCTAGAGAAGATCATTTCTTTTCTAAAAGTGAGAAAGTTTCTCAAATTCTGCTTGCCTCCTGCATCCTGAGACTCTGTGAATCATGCCTTCAACTTCCAGATCCTATTAGATCTGAAATTCTGAAATTCTCAAGGACTGGAGAGCCTTCCTTAGACATTGGCCTGTCTCTTTGCTTTATTTTGTTAGATTTTGCACTTCCTGGTTTGTATTTTCATTTACAAGGGTCTTGGTGTGGAGTTACTGCGGGCAATAAGGAGAGGCTGAAAGGTCCAGATGGAGAATAAGAAAGGCAGGCAGAGATAGAGGCCAAGGAGCAGACGGAGCAGCGCCTTCTTCATGCATTTGGTGTAGCAGTGAGGACCTCATACCTGACTCAGTGCTACTCTGGCCCGTCTGGTGTTTCTGCTGACCTTTTATAAACTTTCCTGGGGATGTAGTGCTCCAGGGCTGGTATTTCAGAGAATGAACACCTTGGAGAAATGTAAATTCCCCTATCTCAAGCATCCTATCCCAAGTTTTAGCTGCAAGAGAGGCACATATTCAAGAGAACAGCAGCCCAAACTTGGAATACTACAGAAACAGAAGCTCTGTTTTAAAGATTCCGTTGAAATAATATTTACCTTTCCACAAATATCTTACGACATGACCTTTAATCTTGATGTAGCATTTTCTTCTTTCAGATGTGAGGATTATATCCTGGAGTGATGGGAATTCCAGGCCCTGTTAAGTGTCTAATTTCATCAGCACCCCCTTTGAAAAATAGGAATCATATAGCTGCTCCCCATTACTAAACACTCACATACCACCCTCCTGCCCATGACCACCACATGCAGCTTCAGCTCCAGCTCTAGACTAACCTGGATTTGGGGCAGTTCAGAATCAACTTAGGTTTCTTCAACCTTAGGTTATTTTGCTCCTGTTTTGGCTTGGACACTCCTGATCACTTCTGCATCATTGCTTGTGTTTGAGTCATTGCTCCTGGTATATAACAACTACTTCTGTCTGGCCTAGACCTCTTCTTAACACAACCATCCCTGTCCCCAACTTCACAAGGCTGTGACTCAGTAGAAGTGATCCATCAAGATGTCCAAGTGGTTTTCTCCTTTGAGTTACGACAAGTATTATATTATATTACTATATTTACCTGTGTAGTCCAGGATAAATCCCAGTTGATCATGATAATTCTTTAAATAAAGGATAAAATAGGTTTTCATATATTTGATTTAGAATTGTAGTGTAGCATTTTTATGATTGGTTTACATGGTGTATGTGCATGAGTGTGCATGAGTGTGCTATCTTGGTTAGATTTAGGTATCATTAGTGTCTAGATTTATTACATTGTGTTCAGATCTTACAGACTATACCTTTTGTCTGTTCTGGTTCTTTTGAAATTTTCTTTTATCCTATATGATCACTTTGGATTGTCAATGTTTTAGAACGCATGTCTTGAAAGGATATGCGTTCTTTCTTTAAGGTTGTTTAACATAATAGTTGAAAGGGGCAGGCTCTGGGGATCCCTGCGTTAGTTTCAAACCAGGCTTACTCTTATAGTGATAGTGCAACTGTGTTAAAATCTCAGGAAAATTAGTTAGCCTCTTTGTTCTCCAGTTTTCTTATCTTTAATACAGGGATAATAATCTCCTACCTCATAATAGCCTTTCTCCAACATTAAATGAGGCAATAGTAAATAGTTAGAACAATGCCTGGAACATTGTAAGCACTCAATATGGCTTTTAGTAATTTTTAAAGATATATACATAACTTACTAATAATAGTATTCTATTTTTGTCTTTTCATTGTTAATTCAATATCAAGAAGGTTATTTCTATCATGATCTCTTTACATTTCTAAGAGTTTTTCTTAATATATTTTGACATTAGGTAACAGCTCATTTCTTATTGTTTCTATCAATATAAAAATAACCTTCCTGGTCTCATATAATGCTTTTACCCTGAATCCTACTTTGAAATGTTCCCAATTACTGCTTTCTTTTTGTTTGTTTTGTATACTTGATAAATATTTGCCTAGCTCTCACCAATTCCCCTTTTCTCTCTCGTTTTTCTTTTACCATTTATCTTTTGTAAGCAGCATATGGTTGAGTTTTGCTTTTAACCCAATCTGAAAGACTTTATTTTTTATTAGAAGAACTTAAACCATTTATATTTACTGTCATAACTGATATGTTTGGTCTTATTCCTGTCTTTTTATTTTATGCTTTTTCTTCTGTATGCTTTCTTGGGGCTTCCTTTGTTTTCCTTTTTTTTTTTTTTTTTTTTCTATATAGGCTATCTTATCTTTGTTGTTGTTGTTATGTTCTTGTTTTTTTTTTTCCTTCTGTGATTTAAAAGCTGAATGTCTGTTTTTAGCCAGTCCTGGGTAGAACTAAAAAAATCATCCCTGAGCTTATATAGTGACAGAAGTGTAATGGTAGGTAGGCAGCCAGGCTACTGAGCGTGGAAGTCAATAAAATTGGTCTTAAACCTCAGAGGAATAGTGATGGCTGTTCCCTGAGCCACCTTATCGCAGCTGTATAAAGCCCAAGCTCTGCAGCTCTGCATCGTATTTCTGTGCTTCACATGTGGGTCCCAGCCTGCTTATCTAGCCCCATCTCCTACAAGACTTAGTTAAGTACTATGTGCTTCAGGCATGTCTCACTCCAACCATTTCCCAAATCATACAGATTCTTAAGTAGGCATCTCCACACTATGGTTCAGACTGTTTCCTCTTTGCCTGGAAAAACTCTTCAGGACCTAATGCATATTTTCTCTCTGTGTGTGTGTGTGTGTGTGTGTGTGTGTGTGTGTGTGTGTGTTTTGTTCTCTTACTGCCCCATTCTTCCATAGATATAATTATGCAGTAGAACTCACTGGACAAATCTGGCTGGCTTTGAATTCCAGCTCCGTTACTTGTAGTTCTAGATGCCCTGGAAAAAAAATTGACATGGAATCAAAGTTTTCTCACTGGTACAATGGACATAGTAATATGTCTCCCTCAGTGTAAGGACTGAATAAAATAATGAAATCAACATGGAAAGAGCTTAGCAGAGTAAACAGCACAGAGTAGGCATTCAATGTATTTTTAATAAGTGAACAAAGGAGGGAAGAAATACAGTAGGGAGGAGAGGAAGCACTGATTTTTTTAATTAAAAAAAACAAGTTCTAAGTTGACTTGCTTTAGGAAGACTAAAGCTTATATTTCTGACCACTACTACCAGCTCATTTTCAATAACCCTCCCCCACACTCTTCCCTCTCTCTCTGGGGCAGAGTGGCAGTCACGTGACCCACAAAGCATTTCATGTGCAGACAGCATCTTCATTTATATTGGCCTTCCTTGCAAAGGCCCACGGGCCTAGGGCAAATTTATTAAAGTGGAGTCTATTTATTCAATTTATTAAACAGGAATATTTGAAGGGTTTTCATTTAGTAGAGTGAGTTGATTTACTCTGTTTGGCTTTAGATGGCAGGGCTAAGTCCAATGGGTAAAAGTTATAGGAAGGCAGATTTTAGCTCAACTGAAGTATATCAAAAGGTTTTTTGAAAGAGGATTTATTCATTTAATCATTTGACATGTATTCATCAGTCAGAATCAGTGAAGAGAGAATGACCTTTTATAGGGCTCTTCCTCTGTCTGGGACACTGTGGTAGGGTCTCTCACATACTTTAATGTCATGTACTTTTCTTTAATGTATAAGGAAGCTTATTATCCCCCATTATACAGATATCAAAAACTGAGTTTCCAAAAGGTTGTCACTTGCCCAAGCTGAACAATAGCTAGGATGTGACCGAGTCTGGCTTAAACTCAAATCTCTATTTTATGGAGAATTCATTCTCTTTCCACTTGACTGTGCTGTCTACCAAAACAGATAGAGGATCATATCTGCAAGACTACCAGAAATTGGATACAAGACTGAAAAATCCATCAGTTCACTTTTTCCCCATAATTCTTTCTCCTTTACCTCCCCCTGTCTCTCTATCTTATCCCTGCCAAGCCCCAAACCAGCCCCAACATGCAGTACAAAATTAAACACTTCACAGTTTAATCATCAGATTGTGAATGTTGTCAGACCACTTCTCCAAAGCATTGCTCATCACAGGGACACTTCCTCCCTCGCACAGCCTCACATGTAAGTGGATTCCTCATTCAGATTTAACTTAGAGGTTTTCTAAGGGCCAAATCATGAATGAGACTGGAAAGAGAAGAGTAGCTCTTGCCCGATGCTATCTATGGGAGGATGTGCCAACCAGGGCCCTGTTAGGAAGCAGAATTAATCTCAGATGGTTCTGGGAAGATACTTTAATGAAAGTACCCCTTACAGAACTCTAAACAGGGTTGAAGCATCAAGTAAGGAGTGGTAAAGTACCCAAGGCTGTCAATAGTGGGAAGCTATTGCCATTTCCAGGGCCGAAGGAGCTGGCGGGGGCGGGGAGCAGGTAACTGTTATCTGGGCAGGTGGGAGTCAAAGCTATGAAGGAAGGGCTGCCAGGGACCTACATTCCTGGATGTTTACAGCTACTGAAGAAGAGGCACTAAGTCAGGAAGGGAGAAAATAAGGGCCCCAGTATCTCTCTCTTCCTGTCCCTTGACCTCTCTGAGCTTCCCTTTGACAGAACCCAGCCAGGAACAAGAATGCAATGGAGACCCATGAAGCTGTCCGTAGAACTTAGAGCAGGACAGAGAAGGAACCAAAGAGAAAATAACCATCTCATATGGGAAGATTGGATAAGTGATATGGTGGGCAGAACTGAGAGTGAAAACCCATTGTGAATCACCCGGCAGACCTTTTCCTGCTTCTCTGGGCCCAACCTTCAGAAAGGAAGGGGTTAGAAAATTCTGTAATGATTTATTCTTGAGGCAGCTGCCATTCACACTGCAGCCCCTGCCAAATGCCTTGCTGGTCTCAATATGTCTGAGTCTCTTGAAGGAATTCTTCTGGATAAGATTCGTATTCATTCATGCATATAGATTTACTATACATCATACTTTATTCTAAATACCGATAATAAAAAGAGGAAAAAGCAGGACTGCTGTCCTGCAACCCATCATAATATACTAAGGGAAACAGATATATGAATCAATTACTTTAATGTGTTAGAAATAACATAAAAGTATGAATGCTGGTCGGAGAGATCTCAGGTAGGGTGAGTAATTCTCCCTGTAAGAATTACAAAAGAAGATTTGGGGTCTTAAGGGATGAGGAGTTTTACTGTGGTAGACAAAGGCAGGACCATTCCTGGAATATGGCATGGCAAATGCCAAGTTATGTAAGATTGAAAAGAGATGGTGTGTTCAGGGAACAGCCAGAAAGTAATTGTGGCTGGAACATCAGGCACAGATTTTACAGTGGGCCATTAGGCTAGAGAACTTCCAGAATGGGTCAAACTTGGCCAAATTCTTCCTTCTTCCTATATACCACATCATGAGCAAGTGTTTCCAAAGAGGTCAAGTATTGCTGTTCTTGCTTGTTTCTTCCCACAGCCTTCTAAGAGAAAGCAAAGGAAAAGAGATCCCAGAGCCCAGGTTTGCAGCTGTGGGAGGAAAAGAGCCTGAAGGTACATAGGGGAAGCTCCTAGCTGTGCATGGGGCAAAGCCAGGGTAGTTCGTTTCACCTGATATTTCTCCAAAACCTTCTGTATTCAAAGCTTTTTTCTGGGAAAATTTTAACATAGGGTATGTCCCTAACCTTAGGCAATTTCTAAATTGGTGAATCTGGGAAGGCTTCCTGGAAAAGACAAATTTTGGCTAATGTCTAAGGATAGAAGGAAGGAAACCAGCAAATTTCAAATCCCTACTCTGCGACCAGATAATGTAGCAGGTGCTTTTGATATGTTATTTCCCATAAGTCTCATGGTGACCCCTTGAGATGGGTATCATTAGTCCCATTTTGCAGATAGGAAACTGAAGCTCAGAGAAGTGACTTGTCCAGAATCACCCAGCTAGATAATAACCAAAGAAGAATTCAGACTTGACTGGGCATAAATCTAAAACCTACATTCTTGCCATTGTGTTATGTTTGCCTTCAAAGAACCATGCAAGGTGCACACAGTCAAGGGTACACAAAAGAAAAAACCTTTTATTCTGTAAATGGATGCTGGGAGGACTTGGTGAAATAAGATGTGAATGGTCCCTGACTTACAGGGTTCCACTTACGATTTTTAGACTTTATGATGGTGCAAAAGTGATACACCTTCAGTAGAAACCACACTTTGAATTTTAAGTGTTTATCTTTTTTCATTCTAGTGATGATATGTGGTACGATACTCTTTTATGATGCTGGGCAGAGGCAGTGAGCTGCGACTCCCAGTCAGCCAGGCAGTCACTAGGACAGACAACCCATACTGTGCTATATAATTTACTGTATTCAACAAATCACATAAGATATTCAGCACTGGATTGTAAAATAGACTTTGAGTTATAGGATTTTGCCCAACTGTACACTAATATAAGTGTTCTGAGCACACTGAAGGTACACTAGGTGATATGTTTTGGCTCTGTGTCCCCACCCAAATCTTATCTTAGAATTGTAATCCTCACATGTGGAGGGAAGGACCTGGTGGGAGGTGATTGGATCATGCCATTGGATTTCCCCCATGCTGTCCTCATGATAGTGAGTGAGTTCTAACAAGATCTGATGGTTTTAAAGTATGGCACATTCCCCTAGCTTGCCCTCTTCCCTACCTCCATGTGAAGAAGGTTCTTGCCTTGCCTTTGCCTTCTGCCATGATTGTAAGTTTCCTGACGCCTCTTCAGCCATTCAGAACTGTGAGTCAATTAGACCTTTTTTTTTTTTTAATTCATAAATTACCCAGTCTCAGGTAGTTCTTGAATAGCAGTGTTAAAAAATGGACTAGTACAGAAAATTGGTACTGAGAGAAGTGGGGCATTGGTATAAAGATACTTGAAAATGTGGAAGTGACTTTTGAACTAGGTAATGGGCAGAGGTTGGACCAGTTTGGAGGGCTCAAAGAGAGGAAGATATGGGAATGTTTGGAACTTCCTAGAGACTTGTTGAATAGTTTTGACCAAAATGCTGATAGTGGTATGGACAATGAAGTCCAGGCTGAGATGGTCTTATATGGAGATGAGGAACTTACTAGGAACTGGAGTAAAGATCACTCTTGCTTTGCATTAGCGAAGAGACTTGTAGCATTTTTCCATGCCCTAGAGATCTATGGAACTTTGAACTTGAGAGAGATGATTTAGGGTAGGTGGTGGAAGAAATTTCTAAGCAGCAAAGTGTTCAAGATGTAGCTTAGGTGCTCTTAACAGCATATACCCATATGTGTTCACAAAAAATTGGTCTGAAATTGGAACTTATGTTTAAAAAGGAAGCAGATCATAAAGGTTTGGAAAATTTACAGCCCGACCATGCAGTAGAAAAGAAAAATTCATTTTCTGGGGAGAAATTCAAGTTGGTTGTAGAAATTTACATAATTAACAAGGAGCCAAATGTTAATTGCCAAGACAATGAGGAAAATGCCTCCAAGGCATTCCAGAGATCTTCACAACAGCCCCTCCCATCACAAACCCAAAGGCCTAGAAGGGAAAAATGGTTTTGGGGACCAGGCCTAGGGCCCCACTGCTCCATGCAGCCTTGAGACATGGCACCCTGCATTCTAGCCACTCCAGCACCAGCTGTGGCTAAAAGGGACCAAGGTACAGCTCAGGCCATTGATTCAGAGGTTGCAAGCCCCAAGCCTTGGTGGCTTCCATATGGTGTTAGGCTTGCAAGTGTGCAGAAGACAAGAATTGAGCTTTGGGAGCCCTTGCCTCAAGAAGTCCAGGCAGAAGTCTGCTGCAGGGACAGAGTCCTCATGAAGAACTTCTACTAGAGTAATGCAGAGGGGAAATGTGGGGTTGGAGCCCCCACACAGAGTCCCCACTGGGGTACTTTCTAGTGGAGCTGTGAGAAGAGGGCCATCATCCTCCAGACCCCAGACTGGTAGATCCACCAACAGCTTTTACTGTGCATCTAGAAAAGCTACAGACACTCAACGCTGGCCCATGAAAGCAGCTGCAGGGGCTGAACCCTGCAGAGTCATAAGGGCAGAGGTGTCCAAGACCATGGGAGCCTACTTCTTGCATCAGTTTGTCTTGGATGTGAGACATGGGGTCAAAGGAGATTATTTTGGAGCTTTAAGATTTAATGACTACCCTGTTGGGTTTTGGACTTGCATGGGGCCTGTAGCCCATTTGTTTTGGCCAATTGCTCACATCTACCCAATTCCTGTGCCCACATTGTATCTTGGAAGTAACTAGCTTGCTTTTGATTTTACAGGCTCATAAGCAGAAGGAACTTGCCTTGTCTCAGATGAGACTTTGTACTTGGACTTTTGAGTTAATGCTGGAATGAGTTAAGACTTTGAGAGACTGTTGGGAAGGCATGATTGGTTTTTAAATGTGAGAATGACATGAGATTTAGGAGGGGTCAGGGTGGAATGATACGGTTTGGTTCTGTGTCCCCACCCAAATCTCATCTTGAATTGTAATTTCCATGTGTGGAGGGAGGGATCTGGTGGAGGTGATTGGATCATGGGAGTGGATTTTCCCCATGCTGTTCACATGATAGTGAGTTCTCATGAGATCTAATGGTTTTAAAGTGTGGCACTTGCCCCCCTTGCTCACTTTCTTTCCTGCTGCCATGTGAAGAAGGTTCTTGCTTCCCCTCTGCCTTCCACCATGATTATAAGTTTTCTGAGGCTTTCCCAGCCATGTGGAACTGTGAGTCAATTAAACCTTTTTTTTTCTTTTTCATAAATTACCCAGTCTGAAGTAGTCCTTTATAGCAGTGTGAAAATGGACTAATACCCTAGGCTAAGCTGTGATATTAGGTAGGTTAGATGTATTAAATGCATTTTTGACTTCTTATATTTTCAACATATATCCTAAGTTCAGGAACATCAGTACCCTCTTGTTTCACACTTCTCTGCCTTTGGATGTGCTGATCCCAGAGTCTGGAATACACTCTGTCCCATCTCCACAACTCCCCATAGCTCTTGTTGCTTATACTTTTTCTATATCCTTTTAGCTTTAGCTCAGATATTCCTTCTGCTAGGAAACCTTACACTGATTACATAGTATTAGATATACCTTAATTATTTACCTCTCCCACCAGACACTGAGTTTTCTTCTAACATTTCTATGTGACTTCAGCATCACCCACAAAATGCATCCTGGTGACTAAATAAATGCCTATCAGGGAAAGCCCATGGATAACAGGTGTTTTGTCAATAATAGTCTCCTACTTATCCTCTTTCTGGAGACAGCATTTTGAATAAAGACTCAAAGGCCAACAAGAAAACAATTTTATATGAAATTAGCCTCTTCCAGGAAGTCTTGTCACATGGAAGGCTGCCTCCATGCCTGTCTCTTATCGAAAGAGGTAAGCACTGTGACACTGACTTTTTCCAAGCTGACCCTGCACAATGACATCCAAGTCCCCTTAACCTTACACGGAAAGGCTGGGATCCTACTTTTCCCAGTGGCTGTCTTTTGCCTGGTAAAGTGCAAAGCCTTTTCCACTTACAGGGCAGAGGCAGGGCTAACTGATGGATTGACAAGAGCAGAGTAGCACACAAAGTAACAGTAAAACAGAATGATAATGCATTTCCTAATGGCCTCCTTCACAGCTGTGTACACTGATTTAATCTTTGCAAAGCACTCTATTGTTTATGAGGCCTCTGGGTACAATTTTATGCCTGACTGAAGAGGTTGCTAATAGCTGCCATATTTGTGTTTAAGGACCTGCAAAGGATTAAACGAAGTATTTTAGGGCAATGAGCCATAATAAACTAATAATATATTGCAAATAATAAATGTTTTTCAGCCAATAATTGACTACAAATCTGGTGAACTTTAAATGACAAAAAATACTAATTATAAATACAGTTGTTCCATGTATCTGCCAATGGAGGTGAAAAATCAGAGAAGAATAGGAGAGATCTGGGGCACTTCAGGTCATAGGGAATGTTGGCACAGACAATGAACTCTTTCCCTGGCATCATGGCTGAGAACTGTCAAAGTCACTTAGTGAAATGCTGGGTTTCATTTCTATTTTTTTAAGGATGGAGCAGGAGTCTGAGGCCTAAGTCACTCACTTAGATGGGTTGTTATTTATTTATTTTTTTTACTGATTCATTTTCTAGGCCTAAGATTTCTAGTGCTTGGTTTGCATTTAGGAGAATTACTAGAGAAATCCTCCAGAGAATCCTGAAAAGAAGGGCTGGGACTTTTGAGAAAGAATGTGGCTGGGTGCAGTGGCTCATACCTGTAATCCTAGGACTTTGGGAGGCCTAGATGGGAGGATCACTTGAGGCTAGGAGTTTGAGAACAGCCTGAACAACATAGTGAGACCCTGTCTTTACAATAAATAAATAAATACATTAGCTGAGCGTGTTAGCATGCTTCTGTAGTCCCAGCTACTTGGGACACTGAGACAGGAGAATTACTTGAGCCCAGGACGTTAAGGCTACAGTGAGCCATGATTGTGCCACTGCAGTCTAGCCTGGGTGACAGAGAGAAACCCTGTCTAAAAAAAAAAAAAAAAAAAAAAAAGGATAAATAAGTTATGTTTACCTAAGTAAGTCTCTGCAATGAGCCAGTTTGTCTCATTCTTTGGATGAGAAACCTGAGACACAGAGAGATGAAGTGTTTGGTCTGAGGTGGTATGGTTGGTAAATGGCAGAGCCACAGTCAGCTACTGGGACTCCAACACCCATGCTCTTTTCACCAAATCATAATATATCTCTTTTATGAAGCCATTATGGGACACAGAAGAGGAATTTTTTTCTTTCCAACACTTTGTAAGAATATATTTCTATACTTTCCACATCTTTCAATCATACCAGTTATTTTTTTTTCTGTTCTTATACATAATATATGTTCATTACCTAAATTTTAAACCATATTTTTTAAAACTCATGATGAAAATTAGAATTACCCATGTTTATGCCACCCAAATAAATCATTCTCAACTTTCTGTTGCATTTTCTTTAAGATTTTTTTTCCATGTAAATGTAACAAAATATTTGGATTCTTTGTTACATTTATTCTATTGACTTCTCAATAGCCTAACTTTTTGAAAACACCGTTCTTTGATATTATTGCATGTTCTTTGAAAAATGTCATTTTATAAGTCTGTGATATTCCATGGGCACAGGGATAAAGTAGCCTAGAACATTCAGAGAACTCCAAGTGAGAGAAACAGGGAATAATACTTAAGAGTCTGGATTCTGGAGTCACAGTGCCTAGGTTCAAATCCAGATATGTGACAAAATATAGAGAGGCTTAGCAGAATGCCTATAGCAGAGTAAACACTCAGTAAATATCCACTGGTGGTAACAGTGGGGGGAAATGATGGTGGTAGTAGCATGGAGATAGTTGCTGATACTGGGGATTGGGGTGATGGAAGTGATAATAATAGTAAGGATAGAAGCAGTGGAGGTGGTGGGGGATGGAGTTGGGAGCGGAAATGGTGGAGATGGTGGTAGTAATGGTAGTGGGGGCGGAGGTAGTGGTAGAGGTGGAGGTGGGGTTGGTGAAGGTGGTGGAGGTGGTAGGCATGGTGGTGATAGAGGATAAAACTGCTCAAGTATTAAATGCAAGAAAGGTGAATCAAGCATGTGTGTATGGGGGAAATCACAGCAAGAGATGAAGCCAGAAGGATGTGCAGATATCAGGATAATGAGGATTTTGTGCATGATCTTAATATGTTGGGCCATTTTCCTGGAGGCTTTGGGAGGGGAGGGCAGAAGAGGGTCTCAAGTAGGGAAGTGATGTGGTCTAATTTGGAGTGGGCGAGATATTTTAGGACAGGAATCCTTCAAATATCACCATCTAGGCATCCACCCACTCTGCATATGTACAAGGTCAGATATGATTTGGATCACAGAATAACCATGCTTCAGGCCAAAGAAACACAACCTGGATGTTACCTGGGAGAAGTCAAGTAGAAAGGTGAGAGGACTAGAAAGCATGGGGCAAGGGTGGAAACATGAGTGTACTGGAGATGTTTCACTAGCCAAAAAGGAGATTTGGGGAAATGAACAAATAAAACCATTAGCACCCGCTGGATGGTTTTAAGAATAGGAAAGTGGCACAATCAGATTTGTTTTTTATAAAGATCATTCTGGTTACTGCTTGGAGAATGTATTTTGGGAGAGGGATAGAAAATCAAATAGGAAAGAGGGATCCATTATGAGACTACTGTTGTAGCCTGAGAAAGACTGCCAGTTTGGACTAGGTTAGTGGCCATGGAAATGGATTGACACACATTCAGGAGGTGGGTTTGGGTTTTGTGATGGATTAGAAGGAAGCGATGAAGGAGAGAGTAGAGCCAAGGATCACTCCTAGGTTTCGGGTTTGAGCAGTCAGATGGATGGAGATGCATTCTCTGAAACAGAGCCGCTGAGAGGAAAGTATGTCCAGGGGGCCGTGAAGAAGTGCTCGGTTTATTGAACAAATGAAGAGACTGTATGCCACAGATCAGGGCATATTTCTGGCTTTTATTTTTTAGTAGGGAGATAGGAAGGGTGTCAGGAGAAAGGTGTGTAAGGCTCTGAAATAGGAAAAAAGACAAGATCTCTGTTAGCTATTATGTGTGGCAATAACCCTTGCTGTGTTTATTGCCCATTTAATAGAATGTACATTACAACCCACAGTGATAATCAAGAGATGGGGGATGCCGAATGAGATGCGGAGATACCATAGGTGGGAAATTTATTTCACTGCAAAAAGGTTCACATTTATGAAAATGGATTCTGAATGAGTCAGCCCCTGGCTCCCTCCATCTCTCCTTCCCTCATCTCTAAAAGAGTGAGCGTAGAAGCTTTTGAACCAGAATGGTTGGAGGCAGACAGTCATCCTGAAAAGAAGAGTACCATCGGAGAGAAGGAGATAGGATGATGAGTGGCTTACCCGGGGATTCTAGAGTCAGTTATTTTACTTGACATGCCAGGTATTGAAAATAATCTTTGCTGACATTTTCCTGGAAACTGTGTAGGCATGGAACACTTCAGACCAATGGTCAAAACCCTTCTTTACCCCAGATTAACTATATTACAGTTTGATGAATTTCATCACCTTTCTAGCTTCCATTTCTCACCTGTTAGAGGGATCATCATAATTTCTTCACAGAGTTGTTGTAATGATTAAATGAAAAAGTATTCATTAGACATCAAGTGCAGTAGTGGTAAGGTAATAAATATGAATTCCTTCCTCTTTCTCTCCCATTCTTTTCTTTCCACACTTTATGGACTTGAACTTGTCCATGAAGTATGACTGGCCTTGAGTTGGGTTTTAAGTGAGCCTCAGTGAAGGCAAGGAGTTCTGATATCTGGAATTACTAATCCTTCATTTGCCTTGGGGCTTTGACCCAAATGGGTAGAGTGCTTGTGTTAGCAAAGGATCAAGGCAGCTATTAATGAATGTCATGGGGCGTTGGTGACCTAAGCAGTCCTCCTTGTGTGTTCCCAGGAGCTTGGCCGCATTCAGGTGTCTTTTGGAAACAGCAGCATCTGGTGGCTGCTTGAGTAGTAACCCTGCTGCAGGCTTCAGGAGGAGCAAATCGCAACATCTGTGTTTCTCCAGCAAAACAGCAGGGCTATTAAAATAGCTCTTAGGCACGATCTATCACTGCACTGTCTCCCTTGTTTGCACAGGCAGTAGCTGGGGAAGTGAGAGTCTGACGAGACAGTAATCATGGAGGACTAGAAGAGAACTCTGGAGTCTTGGGCTCATATCTAGGCTTTCCCAACAACTTGCTGGGTGACCTTGGCCAAGTCACTTGGACTCTCTGGGCCCCTGTTTCCTGACTTGAAAGCTCCCAGAGGCATTCTGTGGTTTCTAATGACAATTTCTGCTTGGGAATAGTTAGAATTAATGACGGAAGTCTCCTTTGTTATATGACATTGGAAAAAGTGTTCAATTTTTAAATGAGTCAGTTTCCTTATCTGAAAACAGGGTTGATGATAGCTAACGTAAAGAGTGGCTATGAAAGTTGACAGTGATGCTGATTATAAAGCCCTAGACATGGTTTCCTGGCTTATAACAAGCTCTCAGAAAATGTCAGATGCCTTTCTGCCCCTAGATCATAGCGTTGCCTGATATCAACACTGAATCATAAAGCCACTGTTCTTTAGTCTATGCATAGAATCTAAAATCATGTTGACGATTATTATTATCAAGTATGAGCTGCCCATTATTCCCACCCTACACCCTAGCCACGTTAGCTTCTCATAGGTGCTTTTTGCACATGCCAATCCATCAGTCAAAGAATATCCTTCCTTTATCATTCTTTAAGATTGAGCACAAATGTCCTCTTTCATGAAACTTTAAACTCTCTGTAAGGAGAACGGATGACTCATTTAGCGAAATTGAACCCAGACCTCTTTTAACAAGTTTAACAAAAGGTGGGGAAAATAGACTTGGGAAGGAGGGCCTGGGTTATCCTGTTCACTGAAATACACTTCAGTTGACCACACAGGAGGACAAGGTTGGCCTCAGCCCTCGAAGACACACATGGCCTTTTCATTTCCTCTGCTCCCTGGCATCTTTTACACTTCTAATTATAGCTTTTATCATATTTTATGTATATATATTTTAAACCATATATATAGTCATGTCTAGTTGTACATATATAATATATATCTATACACATATGTATATATATACACACATATGTATGTGCACACAGTTTTATATATATGTAAAACTGTGTGTGCGTATATCTATAACTGTGCACACACATATATATATAAAAAAACTGTGCATATATAAAAGATATATATATATATTCCCTTCACAGACTGAAACATTTAATAAGGCAACAATGACTGCTGAATCCCTTTTTGCTTTGGTATATATAACCTAGTGCCTGGTACATGGTATGTACTAATGAAATATTCAAAGAATGAAGGAAATATATATCAGTTCCACAATAATTATTCATTGAGTATCTACTGTGTTCAAAAAAGCAGTCAACATAAGCTTTCTCCTTATATTAGTTAGCCTCTGTGTATGTTATTTTATTTTCAAGACGAAACTAATTGATTTCTTTTAGTAGAATGGGTGAGAGTATGGCAGCAAAATTTATATTTCCTTAAAGCTTCATTTTGTACTTCAAACCAGCCATTTCTTATCTCTGTGGTGTTGTGGACAAAACTGTGAATTTACTGCAATCTAAAATCACTGCATTACTATTACAGTGCTTATTATTATATTTTCAGTTGTTTAACGCTACTTTATATTTCCACATTTTATATTCTAATGCATTAGACTGCAAAATATTCCAATTCATCTTCTTCTGTTTGAGATTTTAAATAGGTTAATAGGATGCAAATACAAGCTTCGTTTTTGCATTCTGTTACAAATATTGTACACAGATATTGCTATGCTGTTTGGGCAAAATGTAATGAAATGTAATTTAATATGATACTTTCAAGCACATTAGATTGTTCCTGAGGGCTTTATGGCCATGGTCCTAAACTGTGTTAAACCATAGCTAAAACAAGTCTGAACAAAATGAGTTTCTTTCTTCATTTTACTGGCCTCTCCTAGTTTGATGACTTTTTGTCATCCATGTCAAATGATGTTTTGGGTATCATGCAGTTAGGCTAGGCTAGAAATTGAGTTTGAAAATATTCAGTTACCCTCATGAGAAAATATTGCTGTTTCTACATTTAGCCTACTCGTCAATTCACCAACTACTTTTATTTATTTATTAATTCACCAAACTCACTAACTCATTCACTTATTTATTCAACTCTCCATCTTGCTTTATTAATGCTCCTGACATTAATCTTTCTGTTCCCCAACACTGCCCTGAAGCATAAGCTGTGTGGTCCTGGGCAGCCAACTTAACTGGAACCAAGGACAGTGCCTGACTCTTAAAGGGGCTGAATGTACAAGAACAGGAAGCATGGATGTGAGCTTTCTTTTTTATAGTGAAGATTCCTTTATTATAAGAATTAAATGAAATAATGTCTGCAAAGTACTTGGTACGATGTGAAACATGCAACAGTTAATGTTCATATAAAAGAAATGCATAAATGAACCTATTTCCAAATCTATAGAATAGGAACTAAACACCTATTTACAGGTTTGTTCTCAGTGCCTGGCATATAATAAAGTTTAATCTGTTCTCTTTTCTAAGAGAAATAGTAGGATTCACCACCAATAATAGGCAATAACAACAACCAAGTAAACACATTGGGAGCAAATTTGTAGGTTTCTGACTTACAAATATCCTAGAAAAGTACTGTGAGCACAGGATTTTTTTTTTTTTTTTTTTTGAGAGGGAGTCTCGCTCTGTCGCCCAGGCTGGAGTGCAGTGGTCGGATCTCAGCTCACTGCAAGCTCCGCCTCCCGGGTTTACGCCATTCTCCTGCCTCAGCCTCCCGAGTAGCTGGGACTACAGGCGCCCGCCACCTCGCCCGGCTAGTTGTTTTTTTTTTTTTTTTTTTTTTTTTTTTTTTGTATTTTTTAGTAGAGATGGGGTTTCACCGTGTTAGCCAGGATGGTCTCGATCTCCTGACCTCGTGATCCGCCCATCTCGGCCTCCCAAAGTGCTGGGATTACAGGCTTGAGCCACCGCGCCCGGCCAGGATTGTTTTTTTTCAGTCTCAGTCCTTCCCAGGCTCACTTATTTCCTTTTTGTGCCACCATTACAGAGCTTCCCTATCCACAGCCTGAGAGGCATCACTGTAGGTTCATATGTGTGTTAGGATTTGTGATGGAAAAGGAAAAGAAGAGAATCTTCACAGTTTTTCATCCCTGTCTTCCAAGCCCATAATAACTCCTTAAGGCCGGTTTTGGATGGACTGTATAGCACACCCCCAACCCCTACAAAAATACCCAGGCATCTGAGCCCAGTTCCCTTGGAAACATAAACAAATCCACTTCAGTCCTTTGAGTAACCAAAGACTCAGGAGAGAACAAATAGAAAGACTGCAGCTACTTTGATTCCCTCTGTCTTTTCTCTCTTTGCCCCTCCAGAAATTGAATCTTCTCCATTGACTGCACATCTGCATTTCAGTAGGCAAGCTGCAATTATTCAATGACAGCATGCCCTGATTTTTACCATGGAAAACTGGGGCTGGTTGAGATGACCCAGGTGTGACCGTCCTCTGTCAGCAATGCAAGAAGGAAGTATCTGACTAAAAATCTCACAGCAATGGAGAGCATCGCTGTTTACCGTACTCATAGGCTGTTCAAAATGTTGGACCAAGATCTGTCCCATCTAGGGCCCAGACACCCCTGAAGATTCCTTTCTCTGTACACCTCAATAGATCCCATTTATGCTCTTAAAATTGTCCTTGTGACAAGAATGGCTATCCAGTGATATGATTGTCACTTTTTTTCTTTTCATTTATTGGCCCAGGTTTTAAAGCTTGGAAGAGAAATAGGAAGTATCCCCAAAAGTCGTATTATTCTATTTCCCACCCTCTTTTCATCTAGTTGCTCTTGACTTGTCCTTCAGACATCAGCTCAGATGTCATTTTCTCAAGGACACTTTCTGTGACATTGGCATGGCTCTTTGTACTGCTCTTCATGCCTCAGATCACAGTTGATCTTACATATACATATGCATGGATTTATGATTTAATTATACATGTCATATGCAAGTATATATGATGTAATTATGCATGTACACATGCATATGATTTAATTGTTATGTGTTTGTCCTATTATGTAACATGTGTCTTCTCCACTCGAATATAAGTTTTATATGAGGAAGAGCCATGTCTGTGTGTTCACCTTTGTTTTCACAGAACAAAGCATAGTCTCTGGCACATAGTATGTTCTTGATGAGTGTTTATTCAATGAATCATTGGAAAAATAAAAGAAAATGGTCATGGTGACTCATACCTGTATTCCCAGCACTTTGAGAGGATGAGATAGAAGGAATACTTGAGCCCAGGAATTTGAGACCAGCCTGGGCAACAAGTGAGACCGTCTCTACAAAAGATACAAAAAATTAGGCAGGCACAATGGCATGCACCTGTAGTCCCAGATATTCAGGAGGCTGAGGGGGGAGGATCACTTGTTCTCCAGAAAGTCAAGGCTGCAGTGAGCCGTGATCCTGTCACTGCACTCCAGCCGGGGCAACAGGGTGAGAACCTTTCTCAAAAAAAAAAAAAAAAAGAGCGATAAGAAAGAAAATAAATATGCATTATTTGGTTAATATAATTTTTTCATGGCTTATGAATGAAGCATTATTTGGTGGGGCTACGTAAGACTAACCATGCTTTCAGTGATTCACTCGAAGGACTCACAGGACTCAATATCTTAACATATAGTAATACTCAGGGCTAAGATTTATGATGGAAGTACCCCCCAGATATACAGCTAGATGAGTAAGGGAAAAACATTAGTAGAGTCTGAAGGAATTCATATTAGGTTTCCTAATCTCTCTCCTTCCCGGGAAGTATTACACAGAATGTACTCTACCCACAGCTGCCAAAATACAGCAACATTTGTGATGTTTTTGGCCTAAAGAAGCCCGCTTGGGACTTAGTACTCAAGATTTTTTTTGGGCACTAGTCACATATGCAGTCTCCATCTAGCAACTACTAAAATTCTAGACTCCCAGAAAGAAAGGAGGTTTTCTGCACAAACTGCATTGTTTGCATAAACAGTCTAGGTATAGTGAATCAATCTTATCAGTTAGGGACTATTTAAAGAGCCAAGTTGCCAGACATCAGCAAAGAACCAATCTTGTAGGCAGGCCCTTCAAAAGGTGTGCTTCAGGCCTATGTGTCAATTCTTTCCTGCACAGGGAACTCTCTATATATATTTTTTTTCATGTGTAAGGAGACATACATACTCACATACATGTATACACATTAGCCAATAATTCGGTGAGAGATGCTGTTCAGAGACATGTTTGAGAAGGCCAACTTTGAGGTCAAGCTGCCAGGGTTTAAATCCTGCCTCTACTACTTGCTCTGTTGCCTTGGACAAGTTTTATAATCTACCTGCTATTTAGTTATGTGTTAAAAATAGGAAAAGTAATAGGCCTACCTCATAGTATTACTGCCAAGATTGAAAATGATGAAGTACTCATTCAACAGTGTTTGGTAGGGAGTAAGAACATGTTAACTGATAGTGTCACCATTATTTTTGTCATTCTTTTTCCGAGGATTCCAGAGGCTTCATGGTCTTTCGTTGCTCAGGGCATCTAAGCTGAGTGACTGAATGAATCTGTAAGTGACAAGGTACCTGCGTTCTAATCATGTCTCTGTCAGTCACTTACAGAACATTCTTGGGCAAGTTAATTCCTCTCCCTAGCCTCAGTTTCCTCATCTTCACAAGATAGCAGTCCTTGTCTGGCCATTTCTCACAGCAGAGCAGGAGAGAGTGTAGAGTGTCGTGAGAAGGAGTCAGATACAATTGGACAAACACCAGTCTCCAACCTGTAATGTGAACATATCAACATAGTATCATACTTCTTAAGTACTGACTGCTGTTATTATTAGCACTGCAGTAATGCTCACGTGAGATAATGGATGTAAGAATGGTCTGTATTTACCCATGTAAGGAATTATTTTATTATCAGAAAAAGCAATTTGGGGCTGTTGTTGTACTTTAAAGAAATCTTGCTACTTACGAACCTTCAGCTGGGGTGGGAATCTCTGGGTGGAAGGGAGCAGGCTGAGCAAAGAGGTGGCAGACAAAGAGCTGGGCCTCCACCAGACTGTGAGTTACCCAGACCCAGAGACTGTCTACCATATTGTTTCCCTGGCATCTGGCACAGTGCTTGTCACCTGGCAAGAAGCTCTCAATAAACGTTTGTTAGATGAATAAATGAATCCTATCAACTGGAAATATTATTACTCCAGAGAAACCATTGATTGAATGTTTACTGCCTAGCAAGAATTTTGTGCATTATCTCTTTACAGAATAATAGCAGTCTTGTAAGGTAGGCGGCATTCTTCTCATCTTATGCAGATGAGAAAACTGAAGCCCTGTGAGCTGAAGATCAGAAAACAAATACGAAACAGCCAAAATCAAAGCTATGTTCTCTGAGGTTTAAAACTACAAAACACTTTTGACTACCTACCACTGAAATTGTTTTATTGTTTTTATACTTCATTTTTCTTAAGCGAGCTTCTTAAATTTTTAATACAATTGTTAGTTAACAATCAGATACTGTCTCGTAATTCACTTTTAAATTTTTCATAATGCACCATGGCAAGAGAAGAATGAGCCTCAGCTCAGATGCTATAAGTGAACCTCTGCCTGTCAGTTAAGGCTGTAATCCAAACAAGGTGAATGCTTGATGGGAGGGGGTTGGGAAAAATTAAACATTTATTGAATTATCTAAAAGAGTGCTCTACTAGGCTTTCTTAAAATGTGCTTTCAAGGTGATAGATTAACTGAAATAAAATTATTGAATTGAGAAGCCATTCATTAAGAGGGAATTTGAGGAAACCAGAATGCTTTTTATAATATTACCACCAGAGCTGCCCATAAAATGAAAGTTACGTATTCTTAGGTGATATTGAAATCACTGGTTTGTCATCTTTTCCTCTCAGTCTTTTTTCTAAGAGTGTAAAAACTTATAATTTACAACTTCTGATATAATTAGAAAGTTAATTAGTTTTTCTCAGATTCCACCTGCTTTATTTTAACCACAATTTTCTTAGCCCATCCTCCTCTTTTTCTGGATTGTCATTTATGTCAAAAGTAGGATACATTTTTCTTTTTGTCTATCCTTGCTGTCAATTGAAATCTAAGACTCAATACATTAGCCAAGTCAGTCTCTGCATGCATACACGGCTGCATCCATTTTTCTTGTCTCATTTTTTTTTTTCCTTGACTTGATTCTAATACTTTAATCATCCGGTTTTTGTTGAGCATATAATATGTGGTATCACTGACACAGGGGAAAAGCCAGAACAGAAAGAAAAAAAAAAATGAAAGCCCACTCTCAGTCCCCAAGATTACTGCGGCAGGAGGTGTGGTGGGAGATAAGATAAAAATGTATCAAAAGGAAAACTGTATGGTGCTGTGGAAAAAGCAGGAGTTTTAAAATCAAACGTCCACAGATTTACCATGTATAAGCAGTGAGAACTTCAGAAAAGTTTTAAACCTCTCTGAACCTCAGCTCTCTCCTCTGTAAGATGGGGATGATTGGCCGGGCGCGGTGGCTCACGCCTGTAATCCCAGCACTTTGGGAGGCCGAGGCAGGCGGATCACGAGGTCAGGAGATCGAGAGCATCCTGGCTAATGCGGTGAAATCCTGTCTCTACTAAAACTACAAAAAATTAACCAGGTGTTGTGGCAGGCGCCTGTAGTCTCCGCTACTCAGGAGGCTGAGACAGGAGAATGGCGTGAACCTGGGAGGCAGAGTTTGCAATGAGCCGAGATCGCGCCACTGCATTCCAGCCTGGGCGACAGAGCAAGACTCCATCTCAGAAACAAAAACAAACAAACAAACAAAAAACTGTGGGGATGATCACGTCAACACCGTTGGAGTGTTTTAACAAATAATAAAGTAATATAAGTGAGGGGCCTGGCATAGGACCTGGAGCAAGGTAAGCTCTCAGGGATTGTCAGTGGCACTGGAGCTTTCCTGCTCTTTCCTTGCCCCCATCCTAGTGCCACCTTTATGATACCGGTAGGCAGGCCAAAGGGAGTACAGAAGGAAGTAGCCTTTGTGTGTTCCAGATAAGTCATGAAAGGTAGAAGACATGGCTCTTAAACTGGACCTTGAAATACTAATAAAATAATAGTTATCCTCCCCATTATCATCATAGGAGGAGGAAAAAGAGGAATAGCTACTAATTATGGAGTACGAAGTATTGCCTGGCACTCCTGGCACTGTGATAAATTCTTCACCATCTTCCATAATTTATTTTTCCTCACAAAATTTGATGAGGTGGATGTTATTATTATTCTCATCTTGAATATTGAGAAATACGTCCAGAAAGTTTAATTGTCCAAGGTCACAGAATGACTAAGTAGTAAAGCTGGGATTGCAGAAAAGGAATGTTGACTGCAAAGCTAGAATTGAGCCACCTTTTGAGTTATCCTAGGCACAGACACTAACATATGTAATTGACTTCTTTCTTCCTGACCAATGGGTCCTAGTTGGTTTTCTATAGTACAGGATCCCTTTAACAATGGCTGAACTGTTCTTCATTTTGATATGTGTTTGAAGTCCTACAGGAGAAGGGCAGGTTATGAAGGGGAAACAGGCATAAATGTTAAATAAAAAAAGGGAATCAAAAACTGGATCTGGCCTTTGGCAGCATTAATTTTTCTCCCAGTAACTTATCTAAGATTTAGCTCGTCTTATATTAAACAATAAAGAGTTACCATAGCAACCTCATTGCCATGTAATAACATTCACATCCTTCCCAACCGTAAAATCAAAGCCAGAGAGGCAAATAGAAACCATCAAATTACCAAATACCCATCTTCTTCATCTCTTTTTCCTTTGTAGAATGATTATTGATTACTTTCTTTATTGTAGGTCAGTGACACTATTACTAATGTTTTTCCCTTCCCCCTGTCTCTTGGTCTCTATGTGAATAAGAAGAAATGGGAGAGGAGCACATGGCAAGTGCCTCCAGTCCTCAGAGTGGCAGAGCACTTCCTATTCCAGGAGGACAAAGCTTGAGTCAGTGCCATCTCCTGCCAGCTGCTGCCAGTATTGCTCTGGGGGCATTTATATCTCTTGCTGGCTGCAGAATGCTTGATTAACCCTGTGCACTTGCCACATCTGCTCCGATGCCTGTTTGCTGTATCTCTTCACCTTCTGGCAGGAATTCGCTGTCCATGTTGGAGCCCTGGGAGGCAGTGTCTACAGCAGATGTTCCATCCATGGTGCACAGAGTGGGGCAACTTGCTGCCCCTCCCCACTATCTCCGCATACCTGCTGCTGCTTTCTCCCTCTCTTCCTTTTGGATAATTCCTAGTTTTCCTGCAAGATTCAGGTCAGGTATTACCTCCATCACAAAGCCTTCCCTAATGTTCTCAGCATGGATGAGATGCTCCTCTTCTGATATTCTACAGGTCCTGTTTATTCCTCTTCCACAGCAGTGCTCACACTGTGTCACAAGAATGTACTCATATCCTGCTCATCATTATATGTAAACTACTGGAGGTAACTCTCTGCATACATATATCACATCTCCTAATATGCGAAGCACACAGTAGGAACTCAATAAACATCGCACACCCCACTTCCTTGGCAGTGGATAGCATGAAACTGTTTATTGGCACTAACCTATGGATAGTTAATCAGACTGATTGGTTCTCTGTTTCCTTCTTCTGAGTTTTTTACATGTGAATAAAAGTAGATGGACTGAGAAGCAAGTTTGGTTGATCTGCTGTACCGTAGCAAACCACATCTTTTTAATTTCATGCACCAACGGAATGATACACCACACCTGTTACAGCGGGACAGCTTGCTACTTTGTATAACTCAACATGCTGATGCAGCTGGGCTTGCAAAATTATTCTGGGGGAGCGGAGTCAGATCCAGGAGATCAGAAATGGTACCAAGTCTCCTGAGATGGTGTTTCTTTACCCTTTCCTCATGACCTCATCCTCTTGTGGGACCTGACCTGAACAACATTCACACATTCACTCAATGAAGGACAATTACACCTTACTATACACCGGGTCCCAGCAGCAAAATGCCTAATAAGAAAATTTATCTTATTTGAGATCATATAGTCATTTATTCAATCAACAAATGTTCATTGAGGACCTCAATACTTGTTTGTAGAATAAATGAGTGAATGAATGAAGAATTAAGGGTTTGTCCACTCTTCAGTCCAGTTTCTGCCCTGCTACCAGATCTATTATTCTAAAACCCGCTCAAGTCACCTTCCTCCTACCGTTAACTCCTGTGATGATTCTTCAACTTTTATAGAATAAAGTCCGGAGATCTAAACTCAGTGAGGCATTCACATGCTTTGACAATCTGGCTTCAATTCCTACTATAGCCCTGTGTGCCTTCTTCTATACAGTCTTGCCTCCTCTGATGTTCTCACTTACTTGTTCTCTACTGGAAAGTAACTATCCTGAAGCTATCCTATTCATATTCTTGAATTTGAGGGCTTACGAAATAAGTTCCTCTTGGACATCCAAAATCTGCTGTTTCAAGCTGGATGATCATCTTCAAAGATGGTAAAGATGTTAGAGCTTTCCTTCTGAGCAAGCTAGGGGCCCTAAACTCTGACTCAGTCTGGGGTCACCAGGAGCCAGGGCTTTGTTCCAGAGTGGCAATGAAGTTGACTATGTTAGCATAAAATTGTAAGGATCTTCAGTGAAACTGGGTCAACCTTTTCATGTTACTTCTGAGAAAGCTGAGACCCAGGGTATGAAGTAGCTTGTCTGAAGCCATGACATTAAATCACTACGTGGGCACTAACACCCAGTCTAGGCCTTTCCCAGTTTATCCTGATCAATATCCAGTATCCCCATGGGAAGCACTCCTCCAAGGCCACTCATCAGTGCAGTCTGGGATCATTCATGTCTTTCTCCATGCAGGTCACCGGTCAGCTCTTTCTCCCAACTGTGGAGTTGTGAATCTCTCCAGGAAACTTTAGTGCTCCTCTGCCCATCTGCTGCTGGAATCTCTGAAGCTCGACAAAGCAGACTGTCTGCTGGCTAGTGCTCTGGATGAATGCCATAAATATTAGCTGCAGGCAATGAATGACTGACACAGGGAATAAATATTTGTTTTCTCTGAGAGGCTACACTATGGTGTTGGTTAAGAGGCATATCCCACTGTTGGCTTTGGGCAAAATTGCTACTAAAAATGTGACATGCATCAGTCTGTGTGCATGTTATTGGTGAGGTCAAATATAAATCCTGTGCTGAGAATGTCTGTGTTGTGTTACACTCTGGTCAGTAATGAAGCTCTCAGGCTCTCCTGTAAACACATTATGAGGTAACATGTCTTAGATACCCTATTTCTCTAAATCACACCCTGGAAGAAGAATTAGTCAAATTTCAAAAGCAATCCACGATCGTTCATATCCCAAGAACAAAATATAGTAAGTCTGTGTGCTGGGCAAATCTCTGACTATTCCCCTACAGTGTGACCACATTCACAGCACAGAATGTGAACCCCCACCCTCAGCCACAATAAGCACTTGTGGGTGAGCAAATGCTATGGATGCTGGGACCAAACCACCAAGCTTCAAATCCCAGCTTGGCCACTCACTGGCTGTGTGATTTTTGACAAGTGGCTTAAACTTCCTGCCTTCAGCTTATTCTATAACATGGAGATTATAGTAACATCTACCTCATGGGATGGTTGAATAGACTAAATGAATTGACATAAATGCTTAGAACTGTGCTGGCAACCTAGCAAGTGGCATATATATATTAACCATGATTATTACCATCAGCAGCACATTATTACACTTATCCTTCTCAAAAGACATTCACCAGCTGGTTGGACAGCGTGATATGGTAAAACGAACATGGGCTTCCTAATCAGACAGGTCTAGGGTCAAATCCCAGCTTTGCTATTTGCTAGCTGGTAAGGCCTTAGGCAAGTTTGACCTCTTTGAGTCTCTGCTTCCTCATCCATAAAGTACGCTTAGCATTCCCTCTCTCAGTGTTACTGTATTAGACGACAAAAGCCTCATGAGGTTCCCAGAGAATGGGGGACCCAAAAATGGCAGTTACCCTCCCTTTGTGTCAGGGCCAGTTTCCTTTTATACATCAATTCCTGGCAAGTCATTTACCCAACAATTGGGATGAAGTTAATACTTTGCACCAGACACTCTGCTAGGTGCTGGAGATACAAAAATGAATTATGTACTCACACCTGAGGAAGCTGGTAGTCTTGTCCACATCCTGCTTGATTATCTATTTCTTTCTAGAAATGCAGAATTTTTTCTCCTGTATTCCATAGATGCGTAACCTGCTTCATCTTCTCCAGAAGACCCCTCCTTACTTTTTGCAAGAAAAACGTTACATTTATGGTGTCCAATGTACCATTGATTTCCCTTCCTCCTCCTCGGTGTCCAACCTCCCCAGTCATAACCTTTGCTTCCAACTCAGGTTTAGAATCCCTTCCACTTGAATAAAATGTGGTTTTTATTCTTTTCTTTTCTTCTTAAAAATTTTTTCAGCTGGGCACGGTGGCTCCCGCCTGTAATCCCAGCACTTTGGGAGTTCAGGGTGGGTGGATCACAAGGTCAGGAGTTCGAGACCAGCCTGGCCAACATAGTGAAACCCCATCTCTACTAAAAATACAAAAATTAGCCGGGTGTGGTGGCACATGCCTATAATCTCAGCTACTCAAGAGGCTGAGGCAGGAGAATTGCTTGAACCCAGGAGGCAGAGGTTGCAGTGAGCCAAGATCGTGCCACTGCACTCCAGCCTGGGTGACAGAGTGAGACTACATCTCAAAAAAAAAAAAAAAAAAAAAAAAAAGAAAGAAAGAAAGAAAGAAAAAGAAAAAAGAAAGAAAAGAAACAAAAAATTTTTCCTACATTATTTTCTTCATTTTATCTAAGAAATCTAAACAGTTCTTTCTTTTCTCTTGGGAGCCTCTACCTCAATACACTCAAAGCCTACCTATTCTTCAAAATCTGGTTGGAAAAAAGGAATATAAATATCTGACTAATTTTTTATATTGATTCCATGTTGAAATGGTAATAATTTAGATTTACTGGTCTAAAAATATATTATTAAAATTAATTTTATCTTTTTCTTTTTACTTTTTAAATGTGGCTACTAGAAAATGTAAACTTACATATGTGGCTGACTTATATTTCTGTTGGATGGTGCTGATCTAGAGTAACATCAGCAACCTTCTTAAGTCGGAACAGGACAATGTTAAATATTTTACCTGGACTTTCATGCAATCACCTTATGAGTGGAGTGATAATGCTGCTAAGTTTGCCCAGGTCAGTCCCACTTTATGTCGATTGTACAAGGGTAACTTATTAGTAGTGACCCCTTTTACTATTGAAAGAGCCCTGGTTGAAATAAGTTCTGAGTAAAGGTACATCTGGAGCTCTTGGGTTACTCTGCAGATTCTTCTCTCAGAAGAACCAGTGATCCCCCTAACCAGTGTGCAAGGGTCTCAGCTCTGTCCAGAGAGACCTTCTTCTCTGTGGTCTTGAAAGTTATCTGCCTGCCCTATCAGCACTCCCTTTGGATAGAAGAAACACTTCCTACTTGGAATCTCAACTAGAAATAGTCTTTCATTTATGATTACCATGGACAGCATGACACTTCCTGTCCAACACTGAAACATTTATCTGGCAAATAATTCTAGGTTGAATTCACAGGTATTACACTTTAATTCACTCATGATATGTTTTGTGTACATTGTATATGTAAACTACAAAAATGGTCAGATACGTACTGCACCTACTGTTGGCCGTTCCACTTCCCAGTTCCGCCACCTGAAGGAAGCCTGCAGCCTTGTGGGCTAGGGACGGAGACGAGATACAGCCCTTGCTGAACCTCAGGCTCTTCACCTCCAAGCAGATTTGAGGATAAGTTCTACCTCACAGAAATTGTGAAAATTTAATAAGATCATAGATATTAATTAAGTCCTCATCAGAGTACCATGCACATGCAGGGGCTCAGTTAACACTTTTTCTCTTGCCCTTTCCTACAGGCAAATTCACTCTCTAAAAAAATGGAAGAAGGTGACGATTATTTTGAGTTTTTAACTTATTATGGAAAGCCTGCTGGCATTTCTGCCTCTTCCTTGGCTCTTGGTGCAAAGTAGCCTCGGCCTTATTAGAGTCTTTTGCATCTAACCTGTGGGGTGCGTTCCATCAAGTGAGGAAAGACTTCCTCAAATATTCTCTTAGTCAATATAGTATCCATAATACCTCCAGGTAAGCCTGATAACCCAGGGAGCTGCCTAAGGAATCTGTTCCTTTGGGTAGTCTATGGCTCCCAAATGGTTGTGAAAGTTTTATTTAAACCTATAATGGGAAAGGGAGAAATTCCACTTAATGCATAAGCTGCTACCACCATCATAGCTGTGACAAATGGACAACTGACAGTGTAGATCCTGCCAATTACAGAGCTGCTCATTGCCTCTGCTTTTGATAAACATTAGTCATTGCAGGGGCTGGAGAAGCTGTGTTTCCCAGTCATTTGGGAAGGGTGCTTTTTATTATTATTATTCCCTCCATCTCTTCCTTATTGAGTGTACCTTCTGGCATGAGCCATACATGCTGGTTGCATCATTAGGTGCTGAAACTTCACATCTTAATTCTGTGTGAGAGGTTTTCCCTGGGGGCGATGGTGCATCTGTGGAAAAAGAACTTGAGTATACAATGAAGGTGATACGTTAGAGGATGTTGATGGTATATTTAAGGAAACAGCTGTCCAGAAACGCTTTTCTTTTTGGGGAGTGAGTGAAAGGGAGAAGAGTAAGAACTGGCTTGGTTTGGTTGTCCAGAGACTAATGTGGAAAGTGTTGGCCATGCTTAGAGGTTTGCTAAGGAAAAGCTATAAAGTACTTAACTCGAGCAGAAAAGAACATGGATTTAGGATGTGGAATAATTTGCGGAACTTATGTTCTCTTTATGTCTGAGAGGCTCATAAGCTATTGAGCAATATCTGCAATTCCCACTTTCTTTTGGATGCCTCTTAATATTACTTAATACTCTTTTTGACAGAAAGGGGACTAAACCAGGATGAAATTATGGTTTAATTTTTTAATGTAATTCCTTGTGAAACAAAAAGATGTCTGTGTTCAGTAGCTGGATAGATGTATGGCAAATAGGGGAAAGGCAAGCTGTGTAACATCAGGACTAGTTTCTATAGCAACAAAAATGTCAGCCATCCTTTTGGCTGATCCTATTAATCTGGAGTAGAAGCAATGATACTGACACATTCGAAATGTATTTAAACCAGAAGGTGAAAATATAACCCAGCTGTAGATTTTAAATAGAGGTAGAGTTAGGCACCAGTATGATAGGACTTTGAAATAGCTATGATGTAAAAGAAAGTACGAAATTCTCAAATGCAGCTTCTGGATTTAATTTTTTTTTTAAGTGACTAAGCTTTTCACCAGAAGTTAATTTAAATCTTCTTGGACCCAACTACGAAAGAAGGAAAAGGGGAAGTTTTAATCAGTGTGTACTATTCAGAGCTGGGCTGTCTTTTCAGTAGTGTCAGCTCAGAAGAAACACTTGACATTAATTGTTTTTAAGATGGTGAAATGTGTAACTTTGAGAAGCTCCTGACAATTGTGCACCTTCTCAGCAAGGAAACAGTGCGAGAAGGAATCCGGTCTTTGGCCCAAGCATCATGTGGCTGATTTCTGCTCTTTTAACTACAACAGGGCTAGTTTGATGCCTGTGAACAGTCACTGGTTTCTGTTAATGGAGGTAATTGTCTTGGCCCTGTGTACTTTGCACGGCTGCTCTTAAGACCAAATGAGATAATGGATGTGGAAATACTTCGAAAGAAGCCTAAAGTGCTATAGGGATGTAAAGGATTATTATTATTAAGGAACTGCCAAAGAAATACTCTTTTCTAAATAGCACGAGTTGCAGACAGAGTTTAGGAGGTGAGTTATAAATTCTAAAATCTGGGTCAGCAATTTGAGTTTTTTTTTCTCCTAGGGAGACTATAAAGCTATTATTCTGTGCTATTCCCCTTTGGTGCCTCTTTTTACTTTCGGATTATTTAAATGGCTAAATATTTTCTCACTTTTCAAAGCAGCATGACAGTTCCCAGTATATTTTGCTGTGGGAGCACAAAATAAATGGGAATGCAGATCCGTGTCATTATGATAAAACATCATCTTTTCATCTTTATCTTAGAATTTCAGACTCCTCAGGAAAGATGACCGCCTCTCTTTATGGAAAATGAATTTGCCAGCAAAGAAAGCTCTCTCTTAACTTATTCTTGATTCTCCCTGTTTCCAAAAGCATAAAGGAAAATTAGGTCTAGCTACTATCATTAACTTATTATTATTAAAACTGTTTCCATTCCCTCCACCCACTCCTTAAATCTCTAAAAATGACTGTGAAACAACAGAAAAGAATGGAGACAGAAACCAGCAAGGAAAATTGAAAGAGCACATACTGTTTTGATTAAACAGGATATCCTCCGTAAAGGAACAGAATCTGTTTTTAGAAATGAGTAGCAAAAGGTCTGGATGTTTCTACCCCTGTCTGGATGCACTTTCTTATATTTCAGAAATAATTAACACACACAAAGCAAAGGAGATGCTTTTAACGGCACCTTGAAATAAAATCTTTCTACACAAACTGCAGCTGGGGATATGTTGCTGTCATCTTGAAGCCCTGCTTCATGACTGATGATCTGGGAGGTTCCCCAAATCTCAGACTTTGTCTACATCCATCAGTCATGTAGTCAAATATGTATATAGCACTATGCTAGGCTCATGGGGATAGAAGAAGGGAGGGTAAGAGAGCATAATAACTAGAATTTTTAAAAATATTTACTAAATTTCGGGCACCAAGTTGCTATCTTTCTATTAGTTCATAAAATTAAGGTAAAATTAACTTCATAGACTTGTGTAATTGAAGAGGCTAGTTGATTAGTTAGAATTAACAGATTTCAAAATTCCTGTTTGCCTTTCAGCACTCACCTCTTCTGTGAAGGTTTCCTAATTGCCCCGTTAACCATATGCATATACACACACACACATTATATACAAATAAATATTATGTATATATATAAAATGTAGTTATTAGCAGACTTGATTTAGTAATCAGCTATATATTCAAGTTTAAGCTATATCACATACTAGCTGGGTGACTCTGGGCAACTTTTGTGACTTCCATTTCAACTGCTGTAAAATGAAGAGCAATAGAACATAATGCATAGGGTTTCACAAGCATTAAATAAGAAAGTGTATGTAAGGTGCTTAGCCAAATGGGTAACATATACTAAGAATCCAGTAACTAATATTAATAATAATTATAATTGTTAGCATTACTGTCAATATTATCTAGTATTTTGACCCATCTATTTTATTTCATGTATAAAACAAAGAAACATATTTTACTACCGACTGAAAGGTATAATAAATATCTTCATGTCTCTGATGCTTGCCTATTCTAGGGAGGACTTAGAGATAGAGAAATATTTAGGGATATGGGGTGTTAGAAGTGTAGTGAGACTCAGAGTTTGAGAAGGACTTGGCAGTGGAGGAATGCATGTCTGTTGCACATATTCCTTTGTATTTTAAGGCAGCATTTGTATATCTTACTCAATCATTTTGTTATTTATATTTTCAAATGCCTTGCCCATGTCGTGACATGTACTGACCATCATTATAACACTCCTCACACTCCATAGTATTATCTAGCTCTCTTTCTCTAACTGTTATCTTGTGATCAATAGAAAGCAGAAATTATATATGGTTCTTTTTCAACTTACCCATCTAAATATCAAGTACTCTTCCAGGGAGTTTAGGAGATGAGTATTTGTTGGGTGAATAAATAGACAAAGTAATTTTTTAAAAACTGAATAAAGTCCTTATTTTAAAAAATTTCTAAGGAAGCATTGAAGTCCTCCCTAAGACAGTGTGATAATGAGTAAATATTGCTGCCTATATGCTTTGAGCTGGCCAGTTTGCAGCTAGGCAGAAGAATAAGCCCTTGAAACCTTTTGGAATATGAGCTCTGTCCTTGGGTGAACAGTGACATTTTTCTGGGCTTGAGGAAAGCACAGACTTAGATACTCTAAGAGGGTATGAGGACAACCTCTCACAGTATACCAGCCCTATTATGGGTAGGAAACAGGCCCCTTTGCAGCTCTTGCCCTCATTTCTGATTCACATACTCAAATCAATAATTTTGAGTGGGGCTGCCAGAAGAAGAGCCAGTGTTGCCTGACATTGAGCGTTGCCTGAGGAGCCCTCCACCCTTGGCTGCCAAGAAGTGTGACCTGCTCACTCAACGTTGGCAGCCTGAGCTGAGAGCCCCAGGCAGCTCCTCCTGAAAGGCCAGAACAGAAATTATCTTCCAGAGCTGCAGGGGGATGGGGATGGAGAGATGAGGATGCTCGTGATGTCTGAACCTTCATGGGCGACTGGCCATGGCCTGGACCTGACATCTGAAGCAATTAGAAAAATGCTTCTAGCATTATCTATTTTGATTCTAAAACCATCTTCTTCCTTTTATGCACTTGGTCCAGTAAGGAATCTCCACATTACCAATGCTTTGGATCTTTGCCTCCTCTCTTTGAATGACCCATCTCAATGCCAACCTCCCTCCAATTACTGGTTTCTGCCAATTACAATGATAAATATAATAATCATAGTAGCTAATATTTGTCTAATATCTATTATGTGCCTGGCACAATTTAAGTGCTTTGCCTCTCTTTATTCATTCAGTCTTCCCCATACATTAAGGAAACTGAGGCACAAGGTAAAATATGTGATCACTAGAGAGAAATTCAGGTATAGCTGAGTAAGCCTATGACGATTGGGTCAGAAATGGCATAATAGAATTATGAGATAATTTCGTCTTGAGGGATAAGGAACAGAATGAGAAGGGGACATGCCATTGCAGAAGGACATAGATATGTAAAGGACTCTTTTGTTTACTGCTCATGGTTAGCGCGGTACCTGGTACATAAGAGGCATATGGTAATCCTAGGTTGAAATGAATCAAATAACATATTTGTGTGAACATTGCAAATTTTGAAAAATGGAGTGGTAGGCCAGATGTAGGAATGATAGCCTGGTATTATCATTTTCAGAAGAAGTGGATGAGTGATGAAGGCTTTTATAAAAGTGAGAGTAAATTTTATGACTGCAACTCACAGATTTCTCATAATAATGACTTCTCCATTAAATGTCCTCCTAATCCACAGTGGCTGATGAATAGACCCTCGAAACAGAAAGTTCTCAGGAAAGTCTATGGGAGTAGCAACATATCAGAGCAGATGAATGCAGTGTGTCATCAAAAATTGCAGGAGTCAAAAGGAAGATGGGACTGTTTGCCTGGACTGTGTTTGAAAGCCAGATAATGAATGATGATCCCAGCTATGTGTTGTCATCCATATTATCTGTGTGTTTTCTATCCATATTAGCCATAGCTTTAGTCACTCGTAACTTAGCTGGCTTTGAGGAAAGAACATAACTAGAGGAAGGTGTTGGGGTGAACCTGCAAGAGCACCTCACTGGGAGTCATGACGGCTGAATGGCATAGTGAGATGGAACCTTAGAGATCACCTAGTCAAAAGAAATCTTAAGGTAGAGCCGAAATCAGTGAAATAGGTAAAAGCAATGAACAGACTCCTTTAGTGGTGTAAATCTTCATCATTTGGCAGACAAGGACTTCTCACTGTTTATGGATCCCCCAGAGCACACACATATATGGAGAGAATTACTTTGAGTTCAGTACCCTCACTTTACCAGTGAGGGAAACATTGGCACACAGCAGAGAAATGGCTCCCTCAATATCATCCAGAAGGCCAGTGGCAAAGTCTGAGCCCAATAGACATCCAGAAATCTTGACTCTGCTTTTGTTTGAGAAATATTTATTGAACAGCTACTATGTTAAGGACACTGCCAGGCTGGAGGATACATTAAAAGCTCATGTTCCTGTTCTTAAGATGTTTGGAGACAATTGCAAAAACCATTTTAATTCAGTGCAAAAAAGTGCAAAATTAGAGATATGTACGTATTACGGTTTACCCAGACATCACAAATTCAGACGTTTCGGGGGTCAAGCAGATAGCATGCTGGGAATAAGCCATAGTGGCAGCTGAAGAAACCAGAATATGCCTGTTTGTTGAGTGCATTCTGTTCTTTTTGTTTGTTTGTTTGTTTGTTTTTAGTTGAAAATATGGAGGAAGGAAAACAAAATACATTTATGATTTCTGGACAACTAGTTTGCTCCCTTGGGTACCTCTCTTTACATTTTACAAATCTCTTTCATATTTCAAGGCTTAAATTTATAGTAACAAATGCATTTAGCATCACAATTTAGTACCTACATACAGATATATAAGCGAAAAATGAATTTTACAAAACTGTACTTACTATGGGTGAGCTACTTCCCATTCCAGTCCAGTCCAGTCCATTTCATTCTATGTGATTCCATTCCAATTATATTTTGCTTGGAAAATTGTAGTTTTGGCCTGGCGCGGTGGCTCACACCTGTAATCCCAGCACTTTGGGAGTCCAAGGCGGGCAGATCACGAGGTCAGGAGATCGAGACCATCCTGGCTAACATAGTGAAACCCCGTCTCTACTAAAAACACAAAAAATTAACCGGGCGTGGTGGCGGGTGCCTGTAGTCCCAGCTACTCGGGAGGTTGAGGCCAGAGAATGGCGTGAACCCAGGAGGTGGAGCTTGCAGTGAGCCAAGATCACATCACTGCACTCTAGCCTGGGAGACAGCGAGATTCTGTCTCACAAAAAAAAAAAAAAAAAAAAAAAAAAAAAAAAACTAGTTTTAATTCAGGAAACTGATTTCCAGACCCACAAATGGTTCCTGAATCACAGTTTGTAAACTCCTACTACAGCATCATAGCCTCAAACAGCCCTGCGAGCTACGTAGGTCGTGTTTGCCATTCCCATTTTAGGTATGAGAAGAACAGACTCTCAGGGCACTAAGCAGTTTGCTCACGCTCATACAATGAATGAGTGGCAGTCCTGGACTGGAAACACAGTCTCCTGATGCCTGGTCCATGTGGTCCTTCAAGGAAACCTCACAGCCCTGACAGACTAGAAGACACTAATGAGAGCAGGTTCCAACTCAGACTCAAATCTTGATTTTGCATTGCCCTTGATAACAGGAAGTTCTTCATTCTGGCATTTATTTCTTGTCTCCATCTATTTGTTGGAATTGCCTCTTCTTGGGCTATGGAATAGCCTTCCAAGAAGGAAACAGATTTAAATACAAACTTGATAGCTCATACATGCTGTTTGCAGTGCCCTGTGTGCAGTTTGAGAAATCCCAGCAAGCCGTTTTCCTGATGTTTTTGTGCTATTTCTTGACCCTGAGATAGTGGCAAATGAATATATATTTTTCTAGAAATTTCAGGCAGTTGCCGTCATGGTGCTGGCTAAAGGAGGCTTCTTGAGCCCATATGTAAACCCTGCTGCTGCTGTTTTCCTGCAAGTTTAATAAGGCCAGGGCCATAATTGTAAATATTTAAAAACTCTATGTGTGGCCAGATGGATTCATTATAGACTATATCTGTACTTAGATTCATATTTTCCAGTTCAGCGCTGGAAATGTCACATAGAAAGACACACGGGGTTCAGGATCAGCTCTGCATCTAAATGCCAAAGGTAAAACACTCATTTGTGTCCTCGCCTCCAATTTTTCTAACAGTTCTTCTTATTTAGCCTTGCCCACACATAGACGGCAGCCTGATGAAAAAATAATAGATATAAATTGTGCTTTAGTCATTGGCTGTTTATCTTAAGAAGAGAAACTTGTTTCCAGTCTGCCTGATAATTGTACATCCAAAAAGTTCACTGAGAAAGTGAAAGAATGGGATAAGCCAGAGTGAAAAGAGACAAAAATATTTATTTTCTTTCATTAGAAAATGGGAAGAGAGTGCTGATCCTTTCATTTTTCTAAGTTGTGGACTTTATTGAATTTGACATCTGCTACCTAAACAGTCTATGAATTATCTATAAGGCTTTGATGCAATGAATTCCCATATTTGACTCTCTACGGAGGGTGGAGAGCTGCAGCAGATCAGGCTTGTGGAAAGAAACTGTAGTCTTCTCCTCATTTAGTTATTCCTCCATTGTTTCATTCAATAAATATTTATTCTGTGCTTTTCATCTAACAGCTCCTACACAGCATACTCACTTCAACATCAACTCTATCTGAAATGTCTCCTATGAACTAAACATGACTTAGACATCCCCCTTCTGTGTTCCCATGGGTTAGTGCAATGAAAGCACTTGCCACAATGTGAGATAATTGCTAGATTTACACATCTGCCTGTTCCTCTGCTGTGAGCTCCTTGAAGGCAGGGACTGTGTCTTAATTTGTCTTTGTGTCCCAATACAATGCACAGTGCTTACCACACAAAACAATCTCGATGTTTGAGATCTTTGAAAATATGATGATGAATGAGTCTTTACTCAGGAGGAGTAAGGTACATATACTCATCAGACTCTAGCCTTGCAATCTAAAACATATACAAGTGTTCTATATTGGTTCTTAAGAATTGATTATCATTTGTCATTCCTTTAGTTATTCAAGGTAAAGAAAGGCTTCCATGTTATTTCATATTTCACCTGAACATAATGCTTTTCTCTTTGCACTCTCTCATTGCTATGTCAAGTGCTTCCCTGTTAGACATCTGTATTATAGGTACATGTAAGCATGTCTTTGGGTAGGATACATTATGATATACATACATATGTATAAGTGTGTATATTTATATGTGTGTGTATTCACACATAAACACATATATAATGTGTGATATGATCCTTTAAAAGACTAGCTTGAAGACTGAGTTTTATACATGTAGTAGTGTAGACCACACACCAGAGCAGCAGTTGAAACAATCCATCTAGACTCACTAAGGATATGGCCACAAGGAGAAATTCACATTCTCTCTGAGCCTCTGTTTCTTCGTCTGTAAAATAGGGATTGTGAAAGCTGTCAAGCCTTCCCCTAAGGGGTTAGTATGAATCTCAAGTGAGCTAAAACAGGAAAACCTTTTGCTGATTGAATCTATGTAAAGAATTAGAAAATATTAAATGAGCCATGTTTATGACAAGATTGCATTTAACAATGCCATTTACTGTTTGTGAATCTGAATGAGAAAAAACACACTTTCAGAGAGGTTCCTGGCACAGGGCTGCGGTTTTGAGAGTAGTGCTGGCACTGCTGAATGTATTCCTGCATGTTTGGCAGCTGCAGAGCCCACTTGTCAAATTCCTTGGGATCTGTTCCCTTGCTAACCCTGACCTCTATCTGTGGCCTCCCCTTTCTTTGCCTCCACTGTTGGCATGCATGCACATATCTTCACTCAAGGGAAGCATATAAGTCTACATTTTAGGGTCATTTCTAAGTGATCTGTGGCCCCTTCTTTGTCTCTGAGTCTCCCCCTGCCTTTTTTCTTTCTTTTTTCTTTCTTTCTTGTTTTTTTGTTTTGTTTTGTTTTGTTTTTTGCAATGAATCCCAGAGTGTGTGGTTTTTCAGGGACTTGGGCAGCTGGAAAGGAGACTTCTTGAGAGCTGTTTCCTAAAGAAAGACCATGAACTCTTCCCTTTGGAATACACTAATCTTTAGTTTATGCAGGGATTTTGTCTTTTTATACTGGCACCTTCTCCATGAGGCTACTTCATGGGATGTGTCCCATTCCATCAACAAATAAAACTAAAAGCAGGATACCTTTGCCATTCAGAAGAGGAAATTCTATTTCCTAAATTTAAACAGGAGAGGTGTAGGCTTCAGAGGCTAGGTGGGAACCAATATTATTCTTTACATGGTGACACAAGACTCTTTAAAAATGTTCTTCTGCCTGAAGCCCTTTGGTGACTTCCTACTGACCATCTCCTCTATAGGCTAAGTTCCTCACTAGGCCCTGTAGAACTTTACATATTCTATCCCTGCCCTGCGAACAGCCTTGTCAACAGTCACATCCACATGGCTTGGGTTACCTAGCGCCTTAATGTTTCCATTCATCCACTAGTTTTGTTTCTTTTCAACACATTCCTTGAGCACATACTATGGGCTGGACAACTGTGTGGGGCACTAGGGATGCAGCAGGTAACAAGATCATGTCCATGATAGCAAGGACTTGGTGGTAGGCTAAATAATGGTTCCTGAACATACTCAGTTCTTAATCCCCAAAACTTGTGAATGTTACTGCATTTGTCCATTCTCGCATTGCTATAAAGAAAAACCTGAGACTGGGTAAATTATAAAGAAAATAGATTTAATTGGCTCATGGTTCCACAGGCTGTACCAGAAGCATGATGGTACAACTGCTCAACTTTTTGGGAGGCCTCAGAAAACTTAGAATCATGGCAGAAGGCAAAGGGGAAGTCCGAACTTCGCATGGCTGGAGCAGGAGGAAGAGGAGATGCGGGGAGGTGCTACAGACTTTTAAACAACCAGATCTCAGGAGAACTCACTGTCACAAGAACAGCACCAAGGGGGATGGTGTTAAACCATTCGTGAGAAACCACCCCCATGATCTAATCACCTCCCAGCAGCCCCCACCTTCAACATTGGGGATTACAATTTCACATGAGATTTGGGTGGGGACACAGATTCAAACCATATCAGTTATCTAATAGGGCAAAAGACACTTTGCAGATGTGATTAAGTTAAGGATCTTACAATAGGAAGATTATCCTGGATTATCAGGTGGGACTTAAATGCAATAGCAAGTGTCCTTACAAATGAGAAACAAGGGGAGATTTGATAGAAGAAAAGGAGAAGGCAATGTGACCATGGAAGAGAGATTGGAGTGATGTGGCCAGAGCCAAGAAATGCTGGCAACTGCTAGAAGCTGGGAGAGGCAAAAGCCAGATTCTCCCTAGAGCTTCCAGAAGGAAATAGTCCTACTAACACTATGAGTTTAGCCCTGTAAGACTCAGTTCAGACCTATGGCATACAGGACTGTGAAAGAGTAACTTTCTGTTGCTTTAAGCCACTAAATGGTGATAATTTGTTATAGCAGCAATAGGAAGCTAATAGAGACCTTGGGCCTAGTTGTAAGCAGGCAACTTCAGTATAAGAAGTCTAACTTTTAGGGAAGTACAGGACTTTTGGGAGATGCAAAGTGAGGAAACATATCTTGGTATTGGGCCATTGGTGAAGGCTTTTTGGAGGGTATGACATCTCAGCTGCACCCTGACAGCTGAGGATGAGTTGTTAATCAAATGAAAGAGGTAAGGCCAGGTCATATGGTCATACGTAGAGCAAGATTTATGTACAAAGTGTACCTCACCGCTTCGCACCTTTATGCCTCTCACCTGCTAGTTTCTTTTCCCTTTTCCTCCCTGCCCTCCCAACCTACTCCCACACAAATACACACACACAGTTATTTCGCATATGCACACTTCCTAATTTGTTCACTTGGCTAATATTTAATCATTATTCAAGATTGCTCCCGTGTCCCCTCTATAGAAAAGCCTTCCTCTTCTCTCCCTCCATTGCTCCGTGCCAGCCTCCTTTGTTTCCCAGGCAGGGTTCATCAACAGGCAATAGGCCCTCTTCTCTTAAGGAGCACCCCTTCTTAATGATACGGCTCTGAATTGTAGAAATGATGTGATGATGTGTTAGAAAAATCCCTAAGCAGAACTGAATGCCAGCCTCAGCTACTGCCTTTTTCTCCCTCTCCCCTAATGAATCTAAAAGGTTGGGGGATAGAAGGTTTTAACAGAGATACTCTTATGGCAGTGGCAACTGAGTTGGAAACTCATTAGGGAAGATTTTATGGTCTCCCAGCAAATCTCTGAAGGCTTCTGTGTTAGGATCTTTGGTAGAGGTGCTGTGCAACAGGAAATTTGGAAAGCCCTAGTAACACTTTCGGATTAGCTGGATCTTCTGGGTCAGATGGGGTTTTGTCTTGGTTGCTGCTAGAATAGTTTGAGATCTTTCAAGGAAGAGAAGCACAGTAGGAAACGTGGATGTTCTGGTTGTATTTGACATGTAAGAGTAAGAAGTCAGGTCAGTTATCTCTTTCTCCTTCCTTCCACCTAGAATAAAAGACAACAACAGTGTGATCGTAGATTTTTGTTTTCCATTTTTCAACTGATTGCTATGGTGTCATGTGGGGAGAACACATCTGCAACTCACAGTGTTTTGTATCAGGAGGCGACTGTCAGTCCTCAATTAATTATTTATGCTTTCATTAGGAGCAATAATGAGAAATAGTTTAAATGACAGGTTTCTCAGATTACCAAGAACCCTAAAATATTTATTTATCCTTTGCTTAGCAAATCTTTTTAAGGTAAAGAGAGTACTAACTTTGAAATCAGAAAGATCTTAGTTTAAATCCCAGCCACTTAATAGCTATGTTTTAATGTAACATTTACCTTACTTCTTTGAGCATCAGTTTCCTTGTCTAAAATAGGGAAAATGATACCTGCCTCTGGGAAATGCCTAAGGTTAAAGATAGTGATGATAAAGTATTTAACACAGTGCCTGATACAATAGTTGGCTCAGTGTAGCTGTTCAATTAATAGTATTTCTTAGTGATAGGAAAGCTATAATGAACAAGGTGTTATTCTGATCTGGTTTAACTTAATTCACAGTTAGTCATCCTGTTGATTTTGAATGATGCTTTTCTGCTCTTGAATACAAAACTTTTACTTGGAGATATAATTGCCAGTATGCAAATGGTCATGTATCTATATATGGAATACATTCATCACAGTTATGAAATTTGAGGGCATTAAATTGCATTTATTAAATATATCAAATGCTTCTCTGTTTGTAGGTTTATATTTTCCAAGGAGCTTCTGTGATTCTGTTTAGCCCCCAAAGTCTGTGAAGCAGCGTCTGTCCTTGAGAACACTATGTTCCATTATGTTCACTGGAAAATAGAAAGGTTACACCTTCTCCGAAAGCTCACACAGAGTTGCAACCTAGTTCACAAGCAGCTGAGTTCAGCAAAGGATAAATGACATGAAAACCTGCTCATGTTATATGATGAGGCATAAGTGATTCTATGACTTCTTTGTCCCTAAATAATTGGAGTAGAATCAAATGAGATAATGCATGTGAAAGCATTTTGAAAACTAAAGTTTTCATTATAATGGATCATTATTATTCTAATTACTACTAATATGAAGAACCTAATATAGCATGGACCAATTATCAAAATAAGAGTATTTCTAAAGTTGTGAACATTTGGTACTTAGTTTTACACTGTTTTGCTTTGTTCTGTAATTGTTTCATACATTTTAATCTTACCATTCTACCCCAAGTAAGTTCTGGGTATGAACATTTACTCATTCAGTACAATTCATTATTTCAAAGCCATTTTCTGAATGCTTACCATGTGCCAAGCACAGAGCTAGGTAATATAGCCAACTGGGTGAATCAGATGCTTTTCCTGCCCTCACTAAGCTTTCTCTCTGGTGGAGGAAGCTATCAACTGAGGGTTGACTAGAATACAGGGTACCGAGTGCTCTGACAAGCTCAGGGGCCCTGAGAGCACAGAGGGTGGACTAGGGCTAAGATTCAAAGAATAGTTACAGTTAACCAGAGAAAACTAGAGGAGTTTTTTCTAAGGAGAGAAAACAGCATGTGGAAAGGCTCAGGGGTGTGTGTGTTTATGTGTGCATGTGCGTGTGTGTGTGTGTGTGTGTGTGTGTAAGAGAGAGAGAGAGAGTCAGAGACAGAGAGGGAGAATATAATACAGTTGACCCTTGAGCAATGCAGGAAATAGGGGCACTGATCCCCACATAGTTGAAAAACAACATATATCTTTTGACTCCTCTAAAACTTGACTAATAGCCACTTTTGACCAGAAGCATCGCTTATGAACAGTCTAATAACAAACACATCTTTTGAGTGGTATATGTATTATGTACTGTATTTTTATGATAAAGTAAGCTAGAGAAAAGAAAATGTTATTAAGAATATCGTAAGGAAGAGAAAATATATTGACTATTAAGTGGAAATGGATTATTATAAAGATCTGCATCCTCATCATCTTCACGTTAAATAGGCTGAGGGAGGAGGAGAAAGAAGAGGGTTGGTTTTGCTGTCTGAAGGGTGGCTGAGGTGGAGAGATGAAGGATGTGAAAGGCAAGGTGGGAGAGGCGGGCACACTCAGTGTAACTTTTATTGAAAAACAATTTTTAATATAAATTGTGGGTATAAATGGATCCACACAATTTGAATTTATGTTGTTCAAAGGTCAACTATGCATTCATAGGACTACAATAATTCAGCATAGAAGACAGGATATGATGAGGCAGTATTTGGGATGAAGCTGAAGAAGTTTTAATTATCTATTGCTGCAAAACAGGTTAGCCAAAATCTTGGTGACATAAAACAATAAGAAAACGATTTAATTGCTCATGCTGTTTTAATTTGGTCAGGGGCCTGGGGGAAAGTTGTCTCTGTTCCAAGTGATACTGACCTACGCTGCATAGTCACAGGGCATCACTGTGACTGCCAATTGTGCAATTGTATTGCACGATCTGGCCCTGCCAGATCGAAGGTAAAGGGAAATAAGGTCTACAGGGGCAGAGTAAGTATACAGAGATGGAAGGAATTGTTAGTAGCTATGATTTTCCAGACAGTCCACTACAGAAGTGTAAACATGGAGAATGGACTGGAGAAGGTGGAGCCAGCGCCGAAAGGCCAGTTAAGAGCTAGTGCTATCGTCTGGGGAGCACTGAGAGAATTGACTGTGATCATGGCAGTGGGCGAGAGCACACATAGGTTCATTCATTCATTTACTCACTCAAAAACATTTACTGAGTGACTACTACATGCAGGTGTGCTAAGAATTCAGCAACAGACAAAACAAACAAAATTCCTGTCCTCCTGGAGCTTACCTTGTAGTGGGGGAAACAGAAAGTAAACATAATAAGTACATAAAACATGTTTTAAAGAATAAAAACAATGGAGAGAAGGGAGGTGGGACATATTAGCGAATGTGTTAGTTTTTGGCAAAGTGCCCAAAGAATGCTTTAGTGAATAAAGAGGTAAAGGAGTTAAAGAAATATGTCATGTGGGCGACTGGGGGAAGACTATTCCAGGTAGATGGAAGAACAAGCAAAAAGGTTTTATATTCCTTTTCTAGGGATGCCATAACAAAGTACCACAAGCCAGGCAGCTTAAACAACAGAAATGTCTTGTCTCACAGGTCTGGAGGCTAGAAGTGTGAGATCAAAGTGTCAATAGGGTTGGTTTCTTTTGAGGGCAGTGAGGAGAGAGTCTGTTCCAGGCCTTCCCCCTAGCTTCTGGGGTTTGTGGCCAGTTGTTGCCTTGGTTTGAAGACATGTTACCCCGATCCCTGCCTTCATCTTCACAGACCATGCTTCCTTATGTGCATGTCACTGTGTCCAGATGCCCCCTTTTCACAGGGCCATCAGTCTCATTAGTTGAGGTTCTATCCTAATGACCTCATTTTAACTTGATTACCTATGTAAAGGCCCTATCCCCAAATATGGTCACATTCTAGGTACTAGGGGTTAGGACTCCAATTTATAATTTTGGAGGGACACAATTCAACTCATAACAGGCCCCAAAGTATGAATAGATCAGGCAGATAAAGCTGAAAGGAGGCCACATGACTAAGTAGAGTGAACAAAGGAAAGAGTACATGGAGACAAGTTCACAGAGATAACGGGGCCCAGAATGGGTTATAGGAAGAATGGCAGCTTTTCCTCTGTGAAATGGGAAGCCATTGAAGTATTGAGGCACAGGAATGACATCACTTGTCTTCTATTTTTCTAAGTTTGCGTTACCTAATTTGTTAGGAGTAGACTGAAAGAGGGTAAGGGAAAATGGAGGGACATAGTGAGAATGTGCCTCAGTAATTTAGAGGAGAAATAATGATGGTTGAACCAAAGTAACAACAGCAGAGTTGGTGAAAAATGGTCAGATTCTGGGTGTAAGGATTAGTTGATGAATCAGATAAGGGACTAAGCACAAAGGAGGATTTCAAGGTTCAGGATCTGAGCAATGGAAAGGTGGAGTTGCCATAAGCTCCAGGTTTAAGGAAATATATGAAGAACTCAGTCATGGGCATGTTAAGTGTGAGATGCCTGTTGGATATCCAAATGGTGATGTCAGGACACAGCTGGATATGCAAGACTGTATTTCCAGAAACAGTCCAGACTAGGGATATAAATTTGGAAGACATAAATACGTTAATGATATTTGAAGACATACAACACAGAATTATCTATAAAAGTAAGTTACCTTCGCTGAGTTTTTCTATGCAAAACAAAAGTTTGTACTCCTCCCTCACAGCATTAAGTAATAATCAACTGAAAATAACCTGGGGAAAAGCCGAGAAAACTGCAAAGCAGGATCCAAATGTGAGGGATTCATATAAAGGTCTCTCAATAAATGCTCATTATGTGGGCTAAATTTTAAATTAGTGAAACCTTGGTGACTATCCTGTGAATTTCTGCCCCTTGTTGATCTCTCCTAATGGCTGGACTTCATTTCCAAGCATCTTGAAATACTTATGTATTTCTTAAGGAAAGTCCAGCCTCTTGCAGACAGATACAACAGCTTCATAATCCTTGCCCATCCACAGTTCAGAAGTGGTTCCGAGAAAGTCCGTAGCAGCATGTAGAGGGTTAATCCTGTGCCAGTGGGGATGTGTAAACCAGGAGCCATTCCAAATCTCAATACCACATGCTGTCTTAGGGATCATCATGTACTAAAGCCCAAGATAAAAAGGCCTGACAAAGATTATTGACGGTTTACCTTTTAATGAGCAGCTTGGATTGATTCTGTTCCCCTCTGGGATAGCTTTCTCTGTCCTTCCTCCACCCGAGAGGCTGTGGGGAACAACAACAACAAAAAATACAAATCTCCAATTTGAATAATTGCAAGGATCTGCTTGCTAGCAAATAAAGTTTCCACGGGTGAGAAATGGCTCATAGCTTTAAAAATATATATTTAGAATTGTTATGATTATCATGATGATTATTAAGCACTACCAGTACACTGGATATTTTCGAAGAGTCTGGTTGCCTCTAATTGGATATTCCTTGCAATTTCCCTCTGGGTAGGTCAGCAGTGTTAACTCTTAATCATCCAAAGCAATTAAATGCATGCAATTCTAACCTATGCACCAAAGCCTGCTGAATTGTTAATATAGCTATAATAGTGGGGCCAGACATAAGGGTGCAGCTTAGGAGGAAGAGACTGACAAGCAGTTCTGTGAACTCTTACATGTCTACTTTGGAGAGAGAAATCATGTATCTGCAAATGGTAATGGGTAGAAATTCAGGAAATATTGAACCCCAGGCTCATCCCAGTGTGCTTCTCTCTGGATTTAATTTCCCCTTTGCAGAGGGCCAGAGCTCCATCCAGACCACTGAGCCATTTGCCAAGCTCCAAAAAAGGCCTTCATGTCACCCCTTGTGGTTCCTAGAAGTGATTGGTGGTAAGAAGGATCAAAGAAGAAAAGAAGGAAGTTTGAGATAATCTTTTGGATAATTTTAATATGTTGTGATCCTAAGAAAGCAGTTAAGTTCCATACCAGCTTTACCACCTCCCAACCATGAATCTCACACTAACCCTGATTTTCAGCCCTGCGCCCCCAGTTTTGATCCATTGTAAAAATGGAAGGGGGAATGTCTGTAATACATATTTTTGATAGTTATGTTCTATGACCTCAAACTTACAATTCCAAACCATATCACAATGCCAGTAACCAGACTTTTTATTAGAACCCATAGGAGACACATATTTTACGTTTTGACTCAGCTCATATATTTACAGCTGAAACATAGAACAACAATCACCTTTTTTACATGCAGTACATTCTGATATAATCTGTTCTATTCCATTTTTTGTAAAAAAAAAAAAAAAGTAACCATCACAATTAAATTGATGAGTTATAATACACAGTTTGTAAAACACTGAGCTAGGAAAAAGCAAGGAAGTCTCCGGCGTATGGTCTCAAAAATCAGTGACACATAGTTAGAGTAGCTTATCTCAAGAGAAAACAGAGCCGTGCCAAGTGAGAGCTTCACAAAGACTTTCTTCCTGTAGCTTTTTTCAAAGTCTAGTTCTAGATCCAGAGAAGAAGTCTAATGCACTAAAACTGACATTGAAGGAGTCACAGGATTTCACCATGGGCTCTTAATTTTGGTCAGACTCTGGATTTTTTGGTCAGTGACCTGGATTTTCCCAGATCGTCTAACAACCATTTAAATCTTAGATCTGGCACCAGATCGCTGGGTATTTGTGGTTTGTCCCTCCATATATTCCGTCCTGCTTTGTGGCAGGAAGACTGCATCGACTTAGGTTGTTTTCCTCTGGCTTCTGTATGGGTTCCCCAATGGTAGGCACCAGCAGAGGAAAGGAACATAGGAGAAAGAGGTCAGAAACCCTATGTTCTTAGCTCCCCACTAACAGGTTATGGGTTGATAGTTGCTGCGTCACATCCCGTGTAGTGTAGCTTCCTGTAGTTACAGCCACGACTGCAGTCCACTCTAGGTTATGGCAACTTTCCTTTGCCCTTGAGATCAATGAATACAGTTCACTACAATTTGCAAGTAACGATGTGGCATCTTTGTAAATTGTTCCTTCTCTGAACCCTCCTCAATCATCCATTTTTCCATCAATTTCATTTTGGGTCTTGTGGTAGACAGCTTAGAAATTCTTTCAAGGAAGGACAAGTTACCGAGCTGCATGGAGTGAGGTCAGCAGGCAGATAGCCTCCAGGTGGCAGCTCCTTCAAGGTCTACCTCAGCTTCAGAGACACACCTTGCCTGGGTCCTGCTCTTCCTGGGCAGCCCTCTTGTGGTGACTGATTGAGGCAAACAAGTAGACCTAGAAAGGCCAGGCTATTTAGGCCAGATGCAGGACAACCATGACAGACTGTTAATCTGTTCTCACACTGCTATTTAAAAAATACCAAAAACTGGGCAATTTACAAAGACAAGAGGTTTAATTGGCTCACAGTTATGCAGGCTGTACAGGAAGCATGGCTGGGGAGGCTGCAGGAAACTTTCAATCATAGTGGAAGGGGAAGCAGGCATGTCTTACATGGCAGAGCAGGAGGAAGAGAGAGAAGGTGCTACACAGTTTTAAACAACCAGATCTTGTGAGAACTCACTCACTATCATGAGAACATCAAGTGGGAAGTCTGCCCCCATAATCCAGTCACCTCCTACTAGGCCCCCCCTCGAACAATGGGGGTTATGATTTGACACAGGATTTGGGTAGGGACACAATTCCAAACTGTATCACAGACAATATTCATTCCAGAGCTCTCCACCAGGCTGGACAGACTTTGTTGGGTCTGCCTCCCAATTCAACTTCTCCCTCTGTGCAGTCCTACTCTTCCGCCTTCCCCTTTAGGTGTTGATCTCTGTTTAAAATCTGGTACCCCAACTGTGTCTCTGCATCTTCCTCCAGAGAACTCAATCTGTGACAGGAAACAAACTGACAGCCAGGGTTATCCAAAGGCCCATTTTAGCACCAGAGATATCACTGTATTGGTCTTTCTACCAAAAGGACAACAGCAAAGTAAGTAACAGCCTCACCCACCAGTCCCCACTATTGGACTCGAGGCAGAGAAAGTTATTCTCAGAGTTGGAGGCTCTTTCTTAAGAATGGGTGTGACTGAATAAATGTTCAAACGTTAGCTTTTTGGCTCTTATTGCACCATGTCTTGCTTTTTGTTGGAACCTAATCTCCCCAATGTGTTCAAGGGCTACTGAAGGAACCTATTCCAATCTGGATCTTAGCCAGAAGGGTATGCACCCCAATAGTCTCTACCTGTGACTGGTGTGAAATACTTTTATAATATTCTGCCAGGTGCAGTGACTCACACCTATAATCCCAGCACTTTGGGGAGCCTAGGCAATTGGATTGCTTGAGATCAGGAGTTTGAGACCAGTCTGGGCAACATAGTGAAACTCTATCTTTATCAAAAATACAAAAATTAGCCAGGTGTGGTGGCATGTGCCTGTAGTCCAAGCTACAAGTAGACTGAGGCAGGAGGATCGCCTGAGCCCAGGAAGTTGAGGCTGCAGTGAGCTATGATTGTGCCATTGCACTCCAGGCTGGTTAACAGAGTAAGAGCCTGTCTCAAAAAAAAAAAAAAAAAAAAAAAGAGTATTATTCCCTGGGCTCCTCATTCTGAGGCGGAGGAGGAGGACCTTTTCACACCTAGGTGACACAGTTCCTTTGTCTTGCTTAGCACAGTGGTTGTAATAGGTAAAGGGAAGATGTAACCATGCATAATTTTGTTTCCTTCTCGAAAAGTAACCATGCATAATTTTGTTTCCTTCTCGAAAAATTTGTTTCCTTCCAAAGGTAAGTCTTCCATTTTTTTTTTCATGCCACTGAATGGTATTCCATAAGATTCCTTTGTGAATGGGAAAGCATGAGAAAAAGAAGAGGTTCTGTGTTTCCCAACTCTCTCCCTGCTTCTCCCCCATTGAACCCAGTTCATTTTCTTTACATACCCATGGCTAACCCAGTCTGTCATCTTACAGGTGAGAAACCAAAGGTCCAGATAAGACAAGTAACTTGTCCAAGGTCTCTCAACAAATCCATATCAGAGCTAGGAATAGATGCCAGTCTTCTTGCTCACTCCTTTACTTATAGTCCAGTGTGGCTCTTTCTTATAAATTCATCTATCAGAAAATGACAGCATATTCAGATACAAATGACCAGAGGGTGAAAAGAAATGCTATGTCTTGATATTGTGTTTTGATGAAATGTGTGAGATCTCCTTATCCTATTTAAAATCATATGCTAGACTCACCACTTTATTGGTAGAGATATGATTTATTCTTCTTTGGAATTCTAGCACCAATTTCAAGCTTGGCATAGAATAGGTTCTCCGTAAATGCTTGTCTATGGATGAATAAATGAATGAATCAATAAAATGTTTAAAATTCCTAATACCAGCAGCTCAGAGCTAAGACAGTCACATCCATTGTCCTACTTTACGGGTAGGACTCATCTTAGCTGATGCTTGATATTTCAGGTGGGCAGCAGGGAAAGAGCCAAATTATACTGCTAACAGGTCACTGGAACTGATGAAACAGGGTTGGGGTGGGGGTGAAAATTAGATGTAGGTTGCCATTAATGCAAGTAATCATGCGATGTGATGTATTTCTTCCCGAGACTGTAACTTAAATCCCAATTACCTTCGGTGACAAATTAACTCGCTGAGTAATTCATTTTGACTGTTGGAGCTCCCACCTTCTGTGTTACCATCGCATGGGGAAGGTGTATGACAAATTTCCAGATTTAATTTTAGTGCTTGGGAGCCCAAGTGGCACAATTACCACATCAAGAGTGATGGCAGAATATTAACATGAAGAGTTCATGTGAAACCGAGTTCTAACTAAGAATGCTCATACTCATACTCTTGCAAGCAATGTGAAGCTCTAACTGGTCCCAGGCACCTAGACTTTGGGTTTTTTTCTTTTCTAGCTTCATTCTGATCATTCCCATTCAAAAGTCCCCTGGGTCCTGCTGATTGTGTCTCCAGCACATCTCTTGAATTCTTCTCTTTCTGCCATTCCCTGCCATCTTTCATTTTGACTGTTGAAAGCAGTAGGCATAACGATCAAGGGCACAGATCCTATGGTCCATTGGTAGGATTTCAAATCATGCCTCTGCCTTGCCCTCCCCATGTAACCTTGGCCAAGTTGCTTAGATGCTATAGAGTTGTCCTGAGTATTAACATAATTATACAGATAAAACACATGGCAGATCGTAAATGCACAATTGATTGTAGTGTTTATATTAGCATTAGCATCCTAATCTGGCTCCTGTCCATTATTCAATGACTCTGGTCCAGGAGTCTGCAAACATTTTCTGCAAAGGGCCAGATAGTAAATATTTAAGCTTTGTGGGCCCCATGGTTTCTGTTGTCACTACTCATTTCTGCCCTTGAAGCAAAAGCAGCTACATACAGTAAGCACACAAGTGAATGTGGCTGTGTTCCAATAAAGTTTGCTTTAGGAACTCTGAAATTTGAATTTCATATAATTTTCATGTGTCACGAAAAATTATTCTTTTGATTATTTTTAACCACTCAAAAATGTAAAAACCATTCTTAGCTTGCATATTGTATAAAAACAGATGGCAAGCCAGATTTGGTCTGTGAGCTGTAGTTTGTTGACCCTGGTTCTGATCCATTGTCTCCTCTATGGCCAGTTTAATCTTCCTGAAAGCCCCTCTAGATCTTTTTTTTTTTTTTTTTTTTTTTTTCCCCTCGTCTCAAAACCTTCAGTGACTCTATATTGCCTAAAATCAAAACAAATCAGTCTGGCCTGGAAACACTTTGAAACCATGGCTCTGGCAAACCTCTCCATTTGTCATTCCCAAACAGGGTCTGCCCAGGTTTTTAAGTCATATTCCCAATGAGTTCCATCCACTCTTTTCAAAAGTTTATGGACTTTATCAATTTACCTAGTATAGAAAGAAGTGGAAGCCACCAAAGGCTTAAGGAAGGGGCTGTTCTAACAGCAGCCCAGTTTCTCTGGACAAAGGAGCCCATTCACAGCTGTGGGGCTGGGGCTACCGAGGAAACCCTTCCCTAGCTGCTCTATAACTGCTCTCCCTAACTTGCTCTGTTGTCCCAAAGGCTTTCCATTCATCACATCTCATTTCACCTTCACAGACACTTGATACAAATATACACCCATTTTGCAGCCAAAGAAACTCATTCACAGAGAGGTTATGTAACTGCCCTAAGATCACACAGCTAGTATGTAATGAAGCCAGGACTTGAATTCGGGTATCAAGAATGAGGCAGTTCATTCTCTTAATCATTACATTGTACTATCTTATTGAATATTTTCTTGCATGACAGCTGGTGACCTTCTGAGAGGAGCTTCTTCAATTGACAAAAATAAACGTTCCATTATGTGCATGAATGTGTATAGGCATATGTAATACCTTCCCCCAAAGTTAAATTTCCCCTTTCTGTCAAACTCAATGATAACAGAAGGAACACAAGATACCTTATTTACAATTGCAAAACTGTACTGTTCCCTAATCCACACAGACAGTCTTGAAAGTGAGCCCAGACATGGAAGAAATGCTGCTTTGAATGTATACTAATCCACAGTGAAGGACTTATCATATTAAAACATTTCCCATCTCCCTGCATTATCATCACCAGAGGACACATTTTAGGCAGAAAGGGAGAAGCTGCTAAAATGAATTAGTTGCCTCGTTTTCCAGCAGAGAGAGGTGAGACCACATGAATGTAATATTCCATGACATGAAATGGCCAAGTTCCTTAACAAGACTAATTCAACCTGATCGGCACATAGGTAGGGGAGGTGTGAGATGCTTGCATCTTTCTCCTCTGGATCTTGAGACTTCTGAGAAGATCTTAGTGGCACAGCAAGCATAGAAGACAAAATGCCTGAGGTTGTCTGTCTTTGGCTTCCTGACCCCTGTCAAAGCAGGCAGCCAATACGGTGTAAAGTTGTCCATAGACCAGAAGTTACGTACCTTCATTCCCCACTCAGGTTTGCCTTTAATTTGCTGTGTTATTTTGAACAAGTCACCGCAGCTCTCTGCTTTGTGTCTCTGGCATGACAAACCTTACATCGTTGGCCTTCCACTCTTTTTCAGAGTGGAAAGCACTGCAGCTCGGTCAGTGGTAAAGAGCTTCAGCCATGAAGGCGAGCCATTTAGGTTTGAATATTGAATCTGTCACTCATTGCTGAGTGACTTGGGCCTGCTATTTAGCCACCTCACGCCTTGATTTTCTCATCTGCAAAATGGAAGTATTAATAACAGTACCTCTCTCACATGGTGTTGTAAGGATTTAGTGACCTAATCCCCATAAAGGTTCTAACCACACTACTAGCACATGCTAAGCACATAATAAATGATGATGGTAATTATCATAGTCTTCTGTGAGACTCTAATTAATACAGCAATAACTAGCATTTGTATAGCTTGTTACAACTTTCTATATAAATTAATCCCATTTAATCTTCCTGAAAACCTCAAACAATATTACAGGTATGGCTTATTCCTAATTCAGGTGAGGAATTTAAGAACCACATGGGATAAGTAACCAGTCCAAGTCTACACAAATAGTTATTGTAGGTTATTGACTGAACAATGCACTCTTTTCTGTCTTCTTTCCACAGCTTGTAAGCAATAACCTCTTTTATACATATAAGGAATGATTACTATCACTGAAGAATCAGGGATCTCTGAACTTCAACATGTTCTGGTGTTTGTAGGTTTTCTCATATTTCCTTTTATACAACACTAAAAATGCTTTGAGTTTTCCAACTAAAGGTAAGAGTAGTGTTCTAAGTGGCTAAGACATCTATCTGCTTTAGCCAAGATTAGATTAAATGTGTCATAGAGGAATGCGAAGAGAAAGAGGGGAAGTATTATTAATCTTTTGCAAAGTAGGATCATACAGTGACACAACAGGCTTATAAACCGGAATTTGCCTTCAGAGATAAATTCCCAAGCCTTGATTCTCCCCTTTACCCTGTCTGGGGCTGAGCCTAAGGGACCTAGTTCTTAGCATATGACAAGAAAGCCATGGGAGCAGCTGCTCCTTGGTAGGAGGATCTAATTCAGAAGAAAGTCCCTTTCTATCCCAGAGAGTTGTCTGGTGAAGAGGAAAAAGAGAAACAAGGTGGACACATGTGTTCTGATATTCCCCTCTTTAGGCCAAAGCCAGGAGCTACATTGGAGAAATACGGGAACTATATTGATGGCACCATGTTTTCATTTTCATTCATTCCTTAGGACTCTAGAATGAGCACACTTTTGTGACTACACCACAGGAACCTGCAGTGGGGCATAATGTTGTCAAGCAGAGAGACACAGAAGGGGAAAACGGCATTCAAACCACCGGGCTCCCCAGGCAGAGATCATCACAACAGGCTGCAGGAGAAATGACTGGTCAGTGAACCGGATGTAGGATATGACAGAGATGTGGGGATCTGCAGCCAGTAGAAAGTGAAGGGAGGGTGACCAGGATCAGACCAAGCTGAGGGAGGGACCAGACTATGACTCATTCCAGCCACAGAGAGAGGAGGGCAGCAGAACCAAGCAGTCAAGGCTGATGGTTCCAGAGGCCAAAGCAGGTAGAGGCTGCTATGCCCAGTGACTCAGCTCCCCTTTGCTTTCTCCAGTGGGTGTCAGCCACGGCCTCAGCCTTGTGTATCTGGACACTATATGAAGGCAGGTGCAGGAGAAGAGAGAGACCATCCAAGAAATAGATTATTATTTTTTAAATCAGAGAAACTGAGCACCACCTAAAGGGACTTAAATTATGCAATTGGAATGAACCTAAAGTGAATTGAACATTTAGTTTCATTTAAATTTTATTTTTCCTGCCAACTATCCTGTGAGAGTTTGAGAGGGAGCCCAGATTAGACTTCAGGAAAAATAAATAAATTGCATTTTATCTGCACACATGAATTCTCAAGTGAGTTAAATTTACCACAGCGTGCATATATATGTATATATATGATACTTTGTTTTATATAGCTCCTTATAGTTTTAAAAGCACTTTGTACATTAACGACATTTGATTCTTACAATATTTTCAAGACTTTTGCAGGACATAAGTTATTTTTCCCACTATACTGACTAAAAAACTGAGGGCTAATTATTTCTTCAGCATTATAGTTTTAAGTGATTGAAAGGATTGGGCTTAAATTTATCCTCTAAATCTAAAACTAGTATTTCTCCCACTATATCATGTTGCTGAAATACATGTGTATGATATATATATATATATATATATATATATATATATATATATATATCTCCAAGCATAATGTCTCATGGATGGTTATATTTTGAAGAGTATAAGTAAAATAAAAAGTCATTCAGACTATACGTAAAGAGACAAGTCATTCAGAAATGTTTGTATAGGACTCTGCAATACTCTGAATCCTACTAATGAAGATGTAGAAAATGTATAATAATTACACTTCTTTGGTACTTGAGAACTTCCTAGATCTACCCTCTTCCTGTGTTTCCATTTCTATGTTCTTTTGTCTGGAAATCTTGTCCTGTCAAAGATGCTTCCCTGGTCCTCCAGGGAATTTCTTCTTCCAGTGATTCCCAAACCATGTTTTACAGAATACTAGTTCCCTATGGTGTAAATAGGTATAAAAAGGAAAAGGAGTTCTAATGCTCAAATAAATTTAGAAAACATGAAGTTAAACATATTAAATAGATGTCTTTGCTAACAATTTTTTTAGATGCTTTGATGTGATAACTTAGGTTTATGACTCCTAAAGGGAGATAAATGTGTGGCATTTCCTACCTTATATAAACATGGAACCATTTTGGTTAGTGGTATTCTGTATTATTCATGCTCATGTTCTTTCAAGCACATGTTAACACTGCCACCTTAATCAGTAACTCTGATGGATGGCAGAGAGTTCGGGCTATGACATGGGTCATTCCATTGACCATTAAGGTTGATTCAGCTGATTGGGTGGATGGATGGTTATAGCCTGGTGCTACATTCTCCAGCAAACAGTGTCATCTTCCCATGAGGACCACTATTAGGCCAAGTGGCTGTAGTCCCCTAAGATCTTGATTCCTGCTTGAGCACTTCTTGCCATAAGTCAGATATCTATAGCCATGGGTCATTCTGGAAGAAAATTAGGTCTAGGTGAGAAGAGTGCTAGGAAAACTAATTTCATTCATTAAAGCAACAAATATTTTTGAACACCTGCAAAGAGCCAGACATTGTGCCATGAGCTCGGGATATAGTAATAAATAAATAAAGTATAGTCACCATTTTCTTGGGCCTCACAGTCTAGGGGGCTGGGAGTTGAGAAACAACACACATGGAGACTAGAATGATAAAATAGTGTCATGTTACATAAGTGTATGCTTTGGTACAATGGAGGCATGTGACAAGAAGTGCCTGGGTCTGTCCAGAAGAATCAGAAAAGGCTTTAGAGAAGAGAGAGTGCCAAGGCTGAGGCTTGTAGGATGAGCTGTATTTTTGTCTGCTGAAAATGTAGAACATCCCAAGAAGAAAGAAGAACATGTAATAGAGACCTCTTAAAGAACATGGTATTGTTAGAAAACAACAAGCAATACAGAAACTGAAGGATGTGTTGGAGGATCTAATGCTAGAGAGATACACAGAAACCAAATTACGATAAGCCTTGAGCCCCATGCTGAGGAGTTTGGACCTTACCCTGTTGGTGATGAGAATCTGTTTACTATTTTCCTAGGCCGTTCTGACTCTCCTCCTTCTGCACTGATGTTGACAAAAAGTTGGATTGTGATAGAAGCAACCAGCAACCCAAATCTTGGGTCCCTGGGGATAGAGAATCTAGGATTCAGCCAGTCCAAGGGAACAAGTCTTGCATTTGGAACACAGTAGCAGGATTATTCTGAGGCACAGGTAGGATTTATGGTTCAAGGAGGATCCAACACCAGAGGGCAAGATCAATGAGGAGCCTCAGGACCCCAGCCTAGCAGCCAAAATATAGCTGTCTCTCACTCGTGGCAGGGCATTCAAAAGTAATCAGGACACCGGGACAGATGCTATGCCCCATCAAATAGGCAAACACTCTGTGGATTCAGAAATGGGCTGCTAGTCATGAGACACACTGAGGACTAGAAAACTGATCCCCAAAGCTGCCTCCTTGTGAGGTTGAGTCCTCTTACTAAAAGCCTAGTGATTTACAACCGTTGTCTCATGTAATCATCACAACAACCCTAGAAGGAGGTTTCACTATCCTTGTTTTACAAAAATGGAAGCTGAGTTTTTGAGGCATAGTGAAACTTGTCCAAGTATACACTGGGAGTTAGCAGACAAACCAGAACTTAAAATCTGGTCTGTGTCACTCTGAAGTCTGACACAGCTCAACCAGCATGCTACACTTGCTATGCAACACTGACCAGCATTGGTCAGTATTGGCCAAAGGATGAGCTGGGACTCCCTTGAAGTTCCTCAGTACCAGCAGCAGAGAGGAATAGAGTAAATCATGGCCCACTGTATCTGCTGACTTTGCCACTCAAGAGCCACCTGTCTCTTCTTCATGACTTTCTAGGTACTTCCATACAAATTGTTATCAGGATCAACATTCCTATGGCACCTTCCTCTGAGAAACACAATGCATTATGAAAACATTATCGCTTTAATCCCCAGCCATCCATCTGAGGTAACAGTCATTTCTAGTCTTTTATTTCCAGTACCCAAATTAAGGGGACTAATTTACAAGGTAATAGAGAAAATTCTTCCAGGAGTCCCCAGCTAGGAAAAATGTCCTGTTCATTTATTTTCTCTGCCTACTAGAGGCTATGCACTCTATTCTGTACCTTGGGGCTCTAGCCTAGATATTGTGTCTGGATTACTAAAATTGCTTAATGAATTCACCAGCAAATTTCTATTAAGTGCCATTAAGCTCAGATTTTGGGCCTAAAAGCCCACTTTAGATAAGACTTTTCCCCACTTGGAGCCTTAGCTTCCTCATCTACCAAAGGAAAAGATGAGCTCTGTGATATTTAAAATCATGTGTAACAATGTGATTCATACCCATTTTACAGATGATGAAATTGAAGATCACAGGGTTAATGATTCAAATACATTTCAGAACTGTAATTCTAACCAGTTAGAATTCTAACCAGTTGGTAAGGTGTTACTTTCAAAGAAATCAATGCTTAAAAATATGTATTGAGCTCCTATTACATGCAAGGCCCTATGGGGGTACATAAATAAAAAGAAACCAAGCTCTCTAAACAACTATTGATATATTAGAGGAGAAAGATATATTTCAAAATTCCAACATGATATGAGAGGAGTTACAGTGAAAACATTAATAAGGTTTCAGGAGAACAGAGAGAAAAATTGCTACCTAAGCCCAGGATTTCTAAGAAAGCTTAAAACAAAGGCAACACCTCAGCTGGGAGGAAGAATTAAACTGTGAGTTGATGAAATTGACCAATGACCAGTTGCTCCTTGGTAGCTTCTAGAAGAAGACATCCTAACTTTACTTTCACTGCTTTTGGAATCTAAAAATAGAAAACTTTAGCAAATAGAGTCTTAGGATCTGCCCAGTGGAAAAAGAGCTGTAAAGAGATCATAGAAAGGCTAAATAGAGAAGGTCTTCAAAAATAAGAGGCGTACGCCTAGAACATCAGCCTGCTATCTAGCAATAAATATGGTGGGCATAAAAATAAATAAATGTGTCTGACAAGAACAAGGGGAAATAAAAGGAAAAGGCATTGAAAATAATAGGAACCTGCACATTGTCCAAGCTATCCAAAAACCCCTGGTAAGACTAGAGTGATTTTAAAAGACAAAACCAAATTGATAAGGGGATGTCAAGATGAGAATAGCAAGGGAGACAACAGTAAGGATAGAGATAAATAAGCTGTTTTTTCAAGTCCACATTCAATAAGTCCTCAGTGGAAGGGCTGTCAGGGCCTCAGAGACTCACTCAGTGTAATTTATAGACAAGGGAAAGGCATTCCTTTAAAAAATTAAGTCTTTGCCTCAGTGACTGTTAACAGAAGAGGCTGGGAAATGAATGCTAGAAGAGAGCATAAATTCCCTTATAGAGGAGAGAGAGCAGCACTTGGAAGAAACAAAGGTGAATCCAGACAAGAGGAAGTTGATTAAGAAGTAAGTGTGCTTGGAGATTGAGAGGGTGGTCAAGCCTGGGGTGATTAACTGGTGTGTCTGAAAAGGCACCTTCCAAATTGCATAACATCTCAGCATCTCTGGACTGTCAGTGGGGAGGACAAGGTGAGTGTGAGGAGCCCGGGTCTCAGGCACACAATGAACTGTCTTGCTGTTAGATATGCAGAAGATGGGGAACTGGTATTTGTTGAAAAATAAATTACCTGCTGGGCACTGTGATAGGTGCTTTACATGGCTTGTCTCACTGATTTCTCATCTAACTCTGCAAGGCGGTTATTATCATCAGAAGACTGAGGATTAGAGATGTTCAATAACCTGACCAAGATCACATGGTAAGTAGCAGACCTAGGATTCGAACTCCAGATCTGTCTGATTATAAATATGCACTTTTCACTCCACTCCATATGTGAAATAGTCATATCCTTTTATATTTTCACACTGAACGTGTCAAGCCTAGTAACTGGTAGGAGCTCAAATAATAGTAGCTAGTAAAAGTAGAAGTAGGAATGGAAAGAGAAGGAAAGGGAGGATCTATGTGTAAAAGGATCATAATATGTATCTCAAAGAGCTGTTGTGAGAAACAAAATAATGTATGTCAAGTTCCAGCATAGGGGGGCCTAGGGCATAGTGGGAATTCAAAACTGGTGGATCCTTCCTTGGTACTAGACACCTTGTATCATATTTCTTCATAAGTTTTCTATCTGTTTGAATTCATCTATTAGGCTATAAGCTACTAGAGGGTAGAAATTTGCCTAATTAATCTGTATTTTTCACAGAATCCTCCACATAATGAACCCAATGTGGATTTATTGAATGTGGGCAAGTGCAAATGAATGCAGATTAGGACTAAACAGTATAAAAATGTCATATTTCCCTTTGCAATGACTATTGTCACTAATATTATTTTATTATTCCTAATAGCTATCTACCATATTTAAAATACACACACACATATGAGTGCACATGCATATGAGTGTGACTGTGTGTGTAGTAATGTACCAGGTGCTTTATATACATGTAAAACCAGTTTATTGAGGAACCCAAAATCAAACACATATAAACATGATGTTTTCCCCCACTCACTGTTTGCAACATGCTGGTAAAATCTCCTTTTCTGATTCTTTAGCGATAGATATCTTGGGCAGAATCTATAACTTTTCAATCATCTTCTGGTATTAAAAGTTCATCCAATATACACCTCCCATCTCATACCAGATTTCATACCTGCCCCTCCTCTGTGCTGCCTAGAATTGTGACTCAGGGACGGTAGGAGAAAGTTGCTTTGGGCTTGTTCTGGGATACTTCTACTTGTCTTTCCCACATTCATCTCCTCTGACATTGGGAGTTGGAGGATGAGGGGAGTATGGATGGGAGTATGAAGAAATACCTGAGACTGGGTAATTTATAAAGGAAAGAGATTTAATTGACTCACAGTTCTGCAGCGCTGGGGAGGCCTCAGGAAACCTACAGTCATAGAGCAAGGGGAAGCAGACATGTCCTTATTCACATGGCAGCAGCAAGGAGAAGTGCAGAGTAAAGACATGGGGAAAGCCCCTTGTAACCCATCAGATCTTGTGAGAACTCCCTTGCTGTCATGAGAACAGCATGGTGGTAACTTCACCTATGATTCAATTGCCTCTTGCTAGGTCCCTCCCATGACATGTGGGGATTATGGGAACTACAATTCAAGATGAGATTTGGGTGAGGACATAGCCAAACCATATCAGAAACGCAACAGAGCAGGAGGGGCAACTACCACTTTCTTACCAGCTCATGAAAATAGTTCCACTCTCTTGGCTGGGTGCTGCTTCTATGGTTGACCCTCTTACGGTCTGTTGGTGCCTCCTGTTAGGCATATATGCAAATGCTGACCTGGAAACGTGTATTTGTGAGGTTCTTGACAGGGCTCAGTGTGGTACACTCTACACTGCTCGACCTCTGCCATACCTTGGCAGGTCACAGCAAAACTTCCTGTTGAGAATCCTTTCCTGACAAGAAATCTTCTTGGTCAGCAATCAAGACAGCCCATACCTACCTGACTTCTGTGACTTCTGAACCACAGATAATTACTCATCCTTGCTACATCAAACCATAGGAGTACGTGAAGACTGTGTTGTTAATTGAATGTTTGTGTCCCACCAAAATGTATGTGTTGAAACTGTAAGCCCCAGTTGTGACGGTATTTGGAGATGGGGCCTTTAGGAGGTAATTAGATCGGAAGGGTGAAGCCTTTATGATAGATTAGTCTCTTTCTAAGAAGAGACACCAGACAGCGTGCTTGCCTTTTCTCTGCTCCCTTCCATGTAAGGACATAGGAGGAAGACAGATAACTACAAACTATGAAGAGGGTCCTCACCAGAACCCAACCATGCTGGCACCCTGATCTAGGACTTCTAGCCTCCACAACTGTGGGAAATAGATTTCTGTTGTTCAAGTTACCCATTTCTGTTGTGTAAGTCTAAGGTATTCTGTTATATCAGCCTGAGCTGACTAAGACAGACTGATTTGAGGCCATACCCTCTGTTTCCTATCATCTCTCCCAATTCCCTTCTACCTCTTCTCCTGTGGGCCCAAGAAGCTGCTTGGCTGGTCTGCTGCATGAATAGATTCTCAGAGAGAATACCTGGCCTTTTCCCTTGTAGGCACCCCATGCTCGCAGCAGGGGTGGGGGCGGGACCGGGGGGCAGGATCTTCCTGGCACCTTTTCTCCTTTTCCCTGGGGGCAGGTGGTGGTTCAGGGAGGTGAAGGAAAGGCCTCTACACTAAGCTCTCAACCCTTCCAAAGCCTCTAGTATCTTCCTCCTCAGCCCTCTTCTCCAAGATTTTTGTTTTGATTTGTTTTGTTTGTTTAAGTGAAGGGTGGGGGGAGTTGGTAATGCTTGAGAAGTAGGGTCACGGGGGTGACAGCAAAGTCAGTTTTGCTACTTTTAAATAAGTCCTAAGGGAAATGTCTGACCTAAATTTTTGGTGGCAGCTCTTAGATATGAACCCTTTTGTCTCAACACTGAGTTCCAGCTGCCAATTTTGAAGCAAGATAGAGTCTCAATCAACAACCATTTACACATACTTACAATATACACATGTGTACTCTATGAAGTAGAACTTCTCCTCCTTTCATAGTTAGAAGAATCAGGCTCAGAAAAGGAAAAGTGAGTTGTCCCAAGTTCCTCACAGGAAGTAACAGAGCTGGTGTCCAAACTAGGTCTGCCTGACTCTAGAGTCCATCCTGAGGAAAGAGACTCTCTCTCTTAAGCATGGGTGGGAAATACATAGAATATTTTCATCGCCCCAAAAGTTAGTTCCCTCATACTTCTTTGTGGTTTGTGCTCTCCCCGACCTCCAGTTCCTGGAAACCACTAATTTGATTTCTATCTGTACAGTTTTGCCTTTTGTAGAAGGTCATATAAAGGTCATCACACAGCATGTAGCCTTTTGTGTCTGGCTTCTTTCACTTAGCATAATGATTTTAAGGTTATCCATGTTGTTGCTGCAAGCATCACTCATACAATCCCGTCATATGAATGTACCCAATTTTTTTTTTACCCATTCCTCAGGTTATAGACACTTGTGTTGTTTCCAGTTTGGGGAAATTATTAATATAGCTACTATACATATTAACGTTATTTGTGTACAACTCTTTGTGTGGACATATGTTTTCATTTCCCCTGGATAAATATCTAAGAATGGAATTGCTGGATTATTGGGTAAGCATATATTTAGTTTTATAAGAAACTGCTAAACTGTTTTCCAAAGAGATTGTAACATTTACTTTCCACCAATAGTATTTGAGAGTTCCATTTGCTCCATATTTTCTCCATCACTTGATATTCTCAATTCTTTTCTTTTTAATATTTAATCATTATAGGTGTCTAGTGGTATTTAATAATGACTTCATTTTTATTTCCATAATGATGAATGATACTGAGTATCTTTTCATGGGCTTATTTGGTATTCTCATCTTTTTCTGATAAAGTACATATTAAATTATTTCCTCATTTTAAAAATTGTGTTGTCTTATTGAGTTTTAGGAGGTTTCTATGTATTCTGCTTATGAGTCCTTTAACAAATACGTGTTTTGCAAATAAACATTTTCTACCAGGCTGTAGTTTGCCATTTAATATTCTTAATAGTTTGTTTTGAAAAGCCAAAGATTTTAATTTTAGTAAAATTCAATGTATCAATTTTTTTTCTTTTATGGTTCATGCTTTTTGTGTCCCATAAAAGCATTTTTGCCTAATCCAAGATTACCAAGACTTTTTTCCTATGTTTCTTTCTAGAAGTTTTACAATCTTAGATTTTTAGTTTATGTCTGTGATCTCTTTTAATTAATTTTTGTATATGGTGTGACTTTGTCATGTTTTTTCCTTTGCAAATGGGCATCTAATTGTTCCAGTGCTATTTGAAAAGACTATTCTTTCTCCATTAAATTGCCATTGTACTTGGTTAAAAAAAATCAATTGATTATATACATGCAGGTCTATGTTAGACACTGTTCTGTTCCACTGATGTATTTGTCTATTTATATGGCAATACCACACTGTCCGCACTGCTTTGACCACTGTAGTTTTATGGTAAGTCTTGAAATCAAATACTCTAACTCCTACAATGTTGTTCTTCTTTTTCAACATTGATTTGGCCATATTAGGTATTTACATTTTTATATACATTTTATAATTGTAATGCCTGACAATTTTTTCTTAAGTATCTACTAGAATTTTGACTGGGATTGTGTTGAAACTATAGATCAATTTGAGGATAATTGATATGTTAATATATTGAGGTTTCTAGTCCACTAATACAGTTTATCTTTTCATTTATTTAGGTCTTTTCTAAATTCTCTCACTGATTTTTTTTAATGGTAGCAGCATAAAAATTTGCATCATTTTTGTTAGATTTATGCCCATTTCATTTTTTTTTAATGCTGTTGTGAAGGATTAGCTTATTGAAGAAAACCATAATGGTATTTTATTCACAGAATTTTCCCCAGAATCCAGTCATGTTCCACAGTCGTTAGGGTGGAAACTTTGCTCAGATAGAGCTATCTCTAAACTCGAGCACTACCAGTTTGAGAAAGTAACCCAGCATAGTTTTCAAGAGCCTATATTCTAGAGTTAGGCTGCCTGGGTTTGAAGCCTCACTGGACCATCACTGACTGACTTTTTAACCCTTGGTTTTCCAGGGTTCAGTGTCTTCATCTGTTAAGTGTGCATAATAATGTACTTACCTCATAGGGTTGTTAACAGGATTTAATGAACAGTGTCAAGCAACGTCAAGCACATAGAAATAACTCAAAACATATTAGCTTTTATTATTTCTTACTAGCTATATGATCTTGGGCAAGCTAATTTTGATAAGCTTCCATGTCTACTTTTGTAAGTTAGAGATAATAATAGCATTAAAAGGATTGTGTTGATGATTAAATTAAAATTAAGACTTGAAAAGACAGCATACATTGCCTGGCACATAGTAAGTCCTTATTAATGGTAGCTATTAATAGCATCTATATTGGTACACTGTTTGACATGTATGGGCATACCTTAGAGGTATTGTGGGTTTAGTTCCAGGCCACAATGAAGTTCCTGTCTCAGTAAAGACAGTCATGAATTTTTTGGCTCCCAGTGCGTGTAAAAGTTATGTTTACACTATACTGTAGTCCAAAATCATATAATGCTTTTGCATTGTGTCTTTAAAAGACAGCGTGAATACCTTAATTAGAAAATACTTTGTTGCTAAAAACCGTGAATGTTTGTCGGAACCTTCAGTAAGTGGAGTTGTGATCTTCTTTGCTGGTGGAGAGTCACGCTATGATATTGATAGCTGCTGATCGATCAGGGTAGTAATTGCTGAAGATTGGGGTGGCTGCAGTAATTTCTCCAAATAAGACAACAATGAAGTTTGCTGCGTCAATTGACTCTTCGTTTTGTGAAAGATTTTTCTATACATGTGATACTGTTTGATAGCATTTTGTCTGCAGAACTTCTTTCAAAATTGGAGTCGATCCTCTCAAACCCTGCTACTGCTTTATCAATCAAGTTTATGTAATATTCTAAATCTTTTGCTATCATCTCAACAATGTTCACAGCATCTTCACCAGGAGTATATTTCACCTCAAGAATTTTGATTTTGAACTTTCTGTGATCATCTATAAGAAGCAACTCCTTATCTGTTAATTTTGTCATGAGGTTACAGAAATTCAGTCACATCTTCAGGCTCCACTTCTAATCCTAGTTCTCTTGGTATTTCCACCACATCTGCAGTTTCTTCCTCCAGTGAAATCTTGAACCCCTTTTCAAAGTCATCCATGAGGGCTGGAATCAACTTCTTCCAAACTCCTGCTAATGTTGATATTTTGACTTCCTCCCATGAATCACAATGTTTCCAATGGTATGAAGAATGATTAATCTTTTTCCAGAAGGGTTTCAATTCACTTTGCACAGATTCATCAGAAGTACTCTCTATGGCATCTATATCCTTATGAACTGTATTTCTTAAATATTTGAAAGTCAAAATTACTCCTTGATTGATGGGCTGCAGAATGGATGTTACATTAATAGGCATGAAAATAATTTTAATCTCCTTGTAGATATCCATCGGAGTTCTTGGGTGACTATGTGTGTCAATGAGCAGTAATTTTTTTGAAAGGAATCTTTTTTCTGAGCAATAAGTCCCAACAGTGGATTTAAAATATTCAGTAAATTATACCATAAACAGATGTACTGTCATTCAGGCTTTGTTGTTATACTTCTAGAGCACAGGCAGAGATTTAGCATAATTCTGAAGGGGCCTAGAATTTTCAGAATACTAAATGAGTATTGGTTTCAACTTAAAGTCTCCAGCTACATTAGCCTCAAACAAAAAAGTAAGCTATTTTTTGGAGCTTTAAAGCCAAGCATTGACTTCTCCTGTCTAGCTATGCAAGTACTAGATGGCATCTTCTTCCAATACAAGGCTGTTTTATCTTCAGTGAAAATCTGTGGTTTAGTGTAGCCACTTTCATCAGTGATCTTAGCTAGATCGTCTGGATAACTTGCTGCTTCACCTTGCACTTTTCTGTTATGGAGATACTTCTTTTGTTATGGAGATGCTTGCACGTTTATGTTATGGAGATGCTTCTTTCCTTAAACCACAGGAACCAACTTCTGCTAGCTTCCAACTTTCCTTCTGCAGCTTCTTCACCTCTTTCAGCCTTCATGAAATTGAAGAGTTCAGGGCCTTGCTCTGGATTATGCTTTGCATTAAGGGAATGGCTCAGCTGGTTTGATATTTTATCAAGACCCCTCAAAACTTTCTCCATCAGCAATAAGGGTGTTTCACTTCCTTATCATTGACGTGTTCACTGGAGTAGCACTTTTAATTTTCTTTAAGAACCTTTCTTTTGCATTTATAACTTGGCTGTTTAGCACAAGATACCTATCTCAGCTTTTTTTTTTTTTGACACAGGATCTCCCTTCAACACCCAGCCTAAGTACAGTGGCACAATCTCGACTCACTGCAACCTCCACCTTCAAGGCTCAAGTGATCCTCCCATCTCAGACTCCTGAGTAGCTGAGACCACAGGTGCATGCCACCATACTTGGCTAATATTTGGATTCTTTTGTAGAGACAGGGTCTTGCCATTTTGCCCAGACTGGTCTCAAACTCCTGAGCTCAAGTGATCCACTGGCCTCCAGTTTGAGCTCAAGCTCCCATATTGCTAGGATTATAGGCATGAGCCACTCATTACGCCTGGCTAATAAGCTATACTTCTCTCAACTTTTGACATACCTTCCTCACTAAGCTTAACCCTTTCTAGTTTTTGACTTAAAGTGAGAGATATGTGACTCTTCCTTTCACTTGAACACTTAGAGGACGTTGCTAGGGTTATTAATTGCCCTCATTTCAATATTGCTGTATCTTGGGAAATGGAGAAGCCTGAACAGAAGGAGAGAGATGGGGGAATGATCAGTTGGTGGAGCAGCCAAAACACACACAACATCTGTGGATTAAGTTGTTGATTTTATATGGGTGCAGTTTGTGGTGCCCCACAACAATTACAATAGTAACTTCAAAGATCACTGATTACAGATCACCATAGCAGATCTAACAATAATGAAAAACTTTGAAATATCACAAGTATTCCTACCAAAATGGGACACAGGCACGAAGTGACCACATATGGTTGAAAAAATGACACTGATAGAATTGCTAAACACGAGGTTTCCACAAACCTTCAATTTGTAAAAAATGCAGTATCTGCTAAGGCAATAAAGTGGTGCACAATAAAGCAAGGTGCCAAAATGGACATTAAGCAAATCACTATTTTAAAAATAAAATACCTACTGGACAATGAGTACTTGCAGAAAAGCTTGCAGGAGAAATTAAAAAGTCATAAAAGTGGACTGCTGCATATTTAGATGATGCACAGACTGACACTGAAAACTATTTTCAGCCGGGTACAGTGGCACACGCCTATAATCCCCACACTTCGGGAGACCAAGATGGGCGAGATCGCATAAGTTCAGGAGTTGCCTGGGCAAGATGGTGAAACTCCATCTCTACAAATAATGAAAAATTAGCCATGAGTGGTGGCACATGCCTCTAGTCCCAGCTATTCAAGAGGCTGAGGCAAGAGGATTGCTTGAGCCTGGGAGGTCAATGCTGCAATGAGCCGAGATCATGCCACTGCACTCCAGCCTGGACCTGGGCAATAGAATAAGACCCTGAAAAAGAAAAGAAAAGAAAAAGAAAAAGAAAGAAGGAGGAAGGAAGGAAGGAAGGAAGGAAGGAAGGAAGGAAGGAAGGAAGGAAGGAAGGAAGGAGGGAGGGGAAAGAAAGGAAAAGAAAGAGAGAGAGAGAAAGAAAAAGAAAGAGAGAAAGAAAGAAAGAGAGAAGAAAGAAAAAAGGAAGGAAGGAAGGGAGGGAAGAGGAAGGAAGGAGGGAGGGAGGGAAGAAGGAAGGAAGGAAGAAAGGAAGGAAGGAAGGAAGGAAGGAAGGAAGGAAGGAAGGAAGGAAGGAAGGAAAGAAAATGGACTATTTTCAACCATTCATGCTAAATGGTTTTCTTTGGTTGTCCAGTATACTTTCCGTTTCCATACAGTGTTTCTAAACCCCAGCGCAGATGGTGGTTTTCAAGCTTCAAACAAAAATAAATCTATTTATTGCAATGTCTTCTAGTTTCATGCACCCAATTATCACCGTCATTCAGAAAGCGGTGGCTGCTGATATTGAGCGGCAATGTGACATTAGGCATTCAATGATTGTAGCTTCAAAGCATTACCTGCTCACCCAGGAAAAATTTGAAAGCACCCAGGATAGTACCTTTTGTTTTTAATTCTTCTGCTTTCTAAAAAACAAAACAAAAAACCTTGCCAACTTATTAATGCCGGGCAAGGGAGAGACAGGAGGTCTCATAAATGACATAAATGCTGATTGAGCATTTTTGGTTATGGCATGATATTGGCATAGATAACATAATATCTAGGGAAATTCGCCGATTTAATTTCACATACATATATTGAGTGTTTGCACAGATCAAGACATCATGGGTAGCATAGGAAATCACAAATCAGTGGTATACCACAGGAAGTGGCGTTGAAGATTTAAGCCACAGATATGAATGTCTAATTGTTGTGAGACTTAAAAAGCTGTGTGTCTTTGACTGTGTCACCTGACCTTTTTTTTTTCATATTCTTCATCTGTAAAATATGGGACCAGTGTAATGAAGTTGATTGGAACTTAATAATCCAGATTTTATTCTCTAGTTTTAAGATCCATTCTCTGCCTTCAAGCTGGTTTCATTCTCATTGGAAGAAAAGGAGCCTACCTGCAAAATAATTATCGTAAGTGCTATTTGAGTAGGAGTTGGATTAATAACCTCAAGGTGATAAAAATCCTGCATTATAGGAGATATGAACTAAATTAACATTGCAGACTGTCTTCTCATCTATAAATAGGCTTAATTATCATTGCTTTGTGGTGTGTAGAATTAGTAAATTAATGTTTTTCAAACTCCTAAAATAATGAAAATATATTGAAAGTTAGTTGCTTGCCCTTCTGGATCTATTGTCTGCTTAAACATTCCCAGATGTTGTGTTTTTATATAATAAGGAAAACCGTACCTTGAAGACATTTGAATCATAAACCTGCCCCAGAAAGGTAAAGATCAAATCAGTTTTACTGTCTTCAAGGTACCAAATTATCTATTATTTTAATGTAAATAATTGGCCCAATTTAATCAGCACCAAATTACCCACTACACTTTTGCTTTTTTTCCTTCCTCAATTGTTTTAAGCAGATGCAAAGTCCTACCTTGATAACTATTCCATATTGGGATCTATTTAAAAGCTTTGAAATCATTTTGACCTGTGCTTAAAATTTCTTTCTACTATTTATACAACTGTGTTACTTAGATAGTTTACTTTCTGTGAGCCTCACTTTCTCCATCTGTAAAATGGGAACGACTCCAGTTCCTAGTTTTTTTGTGAGGTTTAAGAGATTAAGTAAGTAAAGCTATTAGTAGAATGCTGGGAATAAAATAGGTGTCTCTAAATAATAGCTATTGTCAGGTTTGCCTCTCAGCCCCATGAAATAGAGACAGGGTTTCTGAAAGTTGTTCTTTCTTTCATCATATCTTATTTCATCAACTGTAATACCAGATTCTTCAAGTAGTTTAAATGAAAGTAGCCTAAATGAAGCATCTTTTTAACTTCCAGAAATAGGAGAAAATTTATATCTATATAATAGGAAACTATTCAGCTTTAACAATAATCTGATACTATGGAATCACATTATAAAGCACATTGAAAAAGTAATTAGGCAACTATATATATATATAGTTTGAGATATATATATATATATATATCAAATAAAAAGAAAAGAAAAGAAAGAAAGAAGGAAGGAAGGAAAAGATTTAAAGTGGGTGGTAGTAGGAATATGGTAATTTTTTCTTTTCCTACTTTTCAAAATATTGACAAATTTTTATACATTTCAAAATACGTATTTTTTCTCCTTTTTTGTCTTCCACTTTTCAAAATTGTCTATGTTTTAACACAATGAACATGTATAACATATTACCAGATAGAAAACTACATTTATTTGAGAGCAAAGTAGAGAAATTGGTATATATCAATTGCTGAAGAAGTTTCAAGCCTCATGAAGAATTCCCAGGACAACAGCCCTCTCTGACAGGGCCATGCTACTTAATAATCAGTTTTAGTTTGACGAATATTTATCACATTCTCTCCTAATCTCCTTCAATTACTTTTCTTGTTTTTTCACTTTTGCCGTCTCCTGAGGATCACTTTATATTTAATTTAAATGCCTATGCTATGTATAGTTCAGAATGACACACAAGATCAACACGTTAAAAATGTATGAGAAATATAACTGGTCCATGATTGACACAATGTGGATATATTATTAAATTTAAGAGATGGAAACTCCAAGTGTTTAGAATCCTGATAGCTCTAGTTTTGGTCTTTATAATAGGATACTCAGTTTGGAGCCATGAAATCCCATTATGACCTCCAGAGAATAATCTAGCTGTGCCCAAAATCCATTTAATTAAGTATGACTTTTTCTTATTTTACTTAAAGCATCCTTCTCCTATCTCAAGATTAGTCACTGGTAAGCAAGCTGGGGAGAGCAGACTGTCAGGTAAGAAAAATAGAAAATGGCTTTGGTGGCCTCAGGCCTCTCTTCTTGATGGAGAATGGCACACAGCCTAGTATCCATGGAAAAACTGGAGAGGGAAAGTGTGATAGAGGAACTGTCTGTGGGTAGAAAGTTTTCAGACTTAGCATCAGTTTTCAGCTCACTAAGGATTTTTCTGTACTCTGCTCAATAATGGTAAAGAAACAGCCACAGTTACTTGGCATATGTCTAACTTCCCAAGAAAATTGTGAGATGTAGGCAGTCAGAGAATATCCTCTCTATTTCTGCTCCGCACAACATATGGCATATCATATCCACTCAATAAATATTGGTGAAATTCAATTTACATTGTACAAACAGGCCTTTGAAATTATAGCACTGTTAGGAGTTTCCATAGAGGAGATGGAATGATTTTGAAAAACCAGAAATCAGATTTTATTATCACTCCTTTGCTTATAAAACAAACAAACAAAAATCTCTATAATGACTCTTTCCATGGCACTTCACCTTTAACCCAGGCCTCTGCGGCTCTTGTGAATTGGTGGTCCCTGACTGCCTCTCCCAGTTTATCTTGTACCACTGATGCCATCCTTCATTTCACTTCAGTCACACTGGCCTTTCAGTTTCTATAATAAATGTTCTCATTCTCACCTCAGAGCTTGCAGTTGCTGATCCTTCTGCATGAAATGCCTTCCTGTTGTCTCTTTATATTCTTGATTCCTTCTTACTTAGGTCTTAGTTCAACTGTTAACCCCCCAGAGAAGACTATCTTAATGGCCATATTCAAATCCAGTCTTCTCATTACTCTCTGATTACGTCACGGTTTTATTTCCTTCATAGATTTTTAAATTATCTTACTTATCTTCTTTATTTATTAATTCCCCTATTTATCCTTACTAGAAGGTAGACTCAAGGTAGGCAGGAACTTCCTTGGTCTTTGCTACTGATTCTCCATGTTCTGTAGAATAGTTGTGGAATGAAGGAGAGAGAGAGAGGAGGGAGGGAAGGAAAGAATAAAGAAAGGGAGAGAGTGAATAAGGTAAGGAGGGAAGGAAGCAGGAAGGGAGAGAGAGACTAAGGAAAGGAGGGAGAAAGGCAGGACAGGAAAGAAGGAATGAAAAGAAGGGGAAAAAGGCAAGGCAGAATACATTTTAGATCAGACAGTCATTACAACTCTCCTATATGACAGGATCCATAATCACAACGTTACAAATGGGAAAATTGATATAAGAAGAAGTTATTTATCTATATAGCAATTGCAGATGGTGAATGGAATAACTAGAATTCTAAATAGAATCTTTTTGAATTAAAGAACAGCTCTTTATCCTGACAGACATTCTGAACTTCTGCTCCAGATGTGTTACAGTAACACTTGCCAGACTTACCCTTGTACTACAAACAACTAGAAAACTGGTAAAAAATATAAGAAATAGCTCATAGAAGACACTGAACAATAGACAGCTTAGGAATGTGATCCTTGATAAGAAGGTAACAGACAAGGTGAAAACGGCACTTGCTCTTGCTTTCTGCCGGGAAGCACTTTTGGATTGCAGCAGAGGGAGGTGCATATCAAGTAGGGATGGCAAACTGAAGAACTGAGGAAATGATCAGAGTTCAGTGAAACTGAGGCATCTAGAAGTAGCAGGACATAATTTCAAAGAAGAAATTGGTATATAGACAATAAGCTCCAGAAATATGCGTGATTATCCTTAAGATGTATATGATCATATCATATGTGTATCATATCATGATATGCCTATCATATCATATGAATGTGGTAACTTATGAATGCATAGGACAGAAGCCCACTTAGCTGATCGAAGAACAACTAGAGAATCTCTAAGCCAGGCAATTCCAGAGTGTATAAAGGAGCTTGAATTTTGAGCAGCAAGAGGAGGGATATTTCAATGAAGACCCCGTGATTGGGTTAAAACAAACCCAAGAGTAAAGACTATTCTAGGCCTGCCACAGCAAACTTAAAAACAAGCCTTTAAATGTTCAAGGTGATCTAAAAGAAACTGCCAGAATGAACTTCAACACTGTATAAAGGAAGACAACAAAATCTAGAATTCAATAACAAAACATTTACAGTGGCCAATATCCTGTCCCCCAAAAAAATTACAGGACACGTGAAGAAGCAGGAAAAGATGACCTAAAATCAGAAAAAAATAAATCAGTAAATAGTTATAGATCAACAAATGGCAGAGATACGGACTTAGTAAACAAGAACTTTAAAATAGCTACTATAAATATGTTCATAGATTTAAAGGAAACTTTGAACATTAAGAAGATACAAATGTACTATATAAGTAAAAGAATCAAGTAAAACTTCTAGAGTTGAAATATGTAATATCTGAAATATATATTTCACTGGAAAGTCTTAACAGTAGATTAAAAACTGCAAAAGAAAACATAAGGGAATTTGAAGACTGCAATAAAAATGATCCAAAATAAAATACAAAACAATTCTCAGTGACAGAGACCATGGGATAATATTCAGTGATTTAATGTTTATGTAATTTGAATCTCAGAAGGAGAGAAAGAGAACAGAAAAATTATTTGAATAATGGCTGGCAACATTCCAAATTTGACTATAAACTCAAAGATTAAAGAAATTAAGTGAAAATCAAGCAGGATAAAAAACAAAACAAAACTATGCCAGCATACATCACAATTAGATTTCTGCATACAAGTGATAAAATGAACATCTTGAAAGAAGCCCAAGAAAAGGGTACATTAAGTATAGAGGAATACAAATAAGAAGGTTCACTGATTTTTTTATCAGAAAGAAATGAAATTAAGAAAATAATGGAAAAATCTTTAACGTGCTTTAAAAAAAAAAAAAAAAAAAGCTGTCAACCTAGTATCCTTGAAAGTTTTCTTCCAAAATTAAGACAATTTTGCAAATTTTTTAGAAAAATAGAAGCTGAGAGAATTTGTTGCCAAAAGTACAGAATATAAGTAGCATTAAATGAAATTTTTCAGATAGAAGGAAAATTGTATCTGCTGAGGACTTGCATCTGTACAAAGTTGTGAAGAGTACCAGAAATGGTAAACATGTGAGTAAATAAAATCATTTTTCTTCATTTTAAATTTTTATTAAAAAATAATAAACCATTTAAAACAAAAATAACCACATTGTGTTGTGGAGCTTGCAACATATGTAGAAGTAATGACAATATTACAACAGATAGAAGGGGGAAATGGAAATATACATTTGTAATATTCTTACATTACGTGTGAAATGGTATAATATTATCTGAAGTTAGACTGTAAACCCCAGAGCGTTTACCTAAATAACTAAATAGCCAAATATATAGATAATAAACACTAAAAAGAATAGCTAATAAGGCAATAGTGGAGACAAAAGAGAATACAGAAAGATACTTAATCTCAAACGTGAAAAGGATACAAAATAGAGCAAAAAACCAGATGAAAACAAATAGCATGACAGTAGATTTAAATTCAACTATGTCAATAACTACATTAAATGTAACTAATATAAACATGCAAATGAAAAGGCAGAAATGATTAAAAGCAAAACCTGGATTAAAAGCAAGACCTAATTATAGGCTAAGTATCCCTTATTCTAAATGCCTGGAGCAGAAGTGTTTCAGATTTCTGATTTTTTTTTGGAATTTGGAATATTTGCACTATATTTATGGGTACAACATCCCCAATCTGAAAATCCAAAATGCTCCAGTGAGCATTTCCTCTGAGTGTCATGTTGGCATTGAAAAAGTTTCAGGTTTTGGAACATTTTGGATTACAGATTTTTGGATTAGAGATACTCAACCTTTATACGCTGTCTACAAGAAACATACTTTCAACATAAAGACACAGATAGGTTAAAAGTAAATGGTTGGAATACACCAATCATAAAAAATCTAGAGAAACTATATTAGTTTTAGACAAAGTACGCTTTGGGACAAGAAATTTTACCAGGGAAAGAATAATTTTTCATAATTATAAAAACATAAAGATATCACAATTTTAAATTATAAAAACATAAAGATGATATTATAATTCTGAAGCTTCAAAATACATGAAGCAAAAACTGAATAAGAACTGAAAGGAAAAATAACAAGATCACTGTTAAATTGTGAAATTATAACATTTCTTCTCTCAGTAATTGAAAAGATAAACAGACGAAAAAAATCAGTAGAATATAGAAGCTTCGATCAGTATGATCAACCCATTTGAAATAATATTTTGTAAAACTCAATACTCAACAACAGCAGAATACACTTTCTTTTCAAATGCTCATGGAACTTTCATCAAAGTAGAACTTGTGCTGAGCCATAAAACAAGGCTCTCTGTTCTCTAGCATAAAGCTAATTAGATTAAAAATCAATTTTTTCAATATCTGGAAAATACTAACTAAAACATGTACCAAAGAAAAAATAACAAGTGACTTTAGAAAATAAACTGAAGTGCACTACAATGAAAACACAACATATCAGCTTTGTGGGATGCAGCTAAAACAGTGCTTAAAGGGAAATATATATCTTTAAATACTTATATTAGAAAAATAGGGTCTTAAGTCAGTTAACTCTATTATGAACTCTCTACCTTAAGAAGCTTTTAAAAAGAGCAAATTAAACTCTAACTGAAAGAAAAAATATTAATAAAGAGAAGAACAGAAATCAGTGAAATAGAAACCAGGCAAACAATAAAGAAAATCAATAAAACCAAAAAATTGGTTCTTGGAAAAGGTCAATAAAACTTTAATAAACATCTAATTATGCTAACCAAGAAAAAAGAGGACAAGACATAAATTCTGATATTAATAAGGAAAGAGGAGACATCACCATAGATACTATAAATGTTAGTGTTAATAAAGTAACATTAGGAATACCTTTATGCCAATAAATTCAAGAACTTAGATACGTGGGAAAATTTCTTGCAATGCAAACCTTTAAAAAGTTGGTAGAAGAAGAAATGGAAAACTTGAATAGTTCAACACGTACTAAAGATATTAAATTTATAATAATAAACTATTTTCCCAAGAAAACTTCAGACACAGATGGCCTCATTAGCAAATTCCATCAAACATTTGAGGAAGATAGTACCACTCCCACACAAAATCTTTCAGAATTTAGATGAGGCCAGAGCCATGCTAACAATAGCAATACATTCTGGCCAATAGGGTTTATATCCAGAAAACAACATTGGTTGATAATTTGAAAATTAATCAACATAATTTATGATACAATGTGAATGAAGAAGAAAAACTATACAACTATCACCATAGATACAAAAGAAACATTTGACAAAATTCAACACTCATTCATAACAAAACCTTTCAGCAAACTAGGAAGAGAAGGGAACATACCCAAGCTAATAAAGGCCATCTATGAAAAGCCACAGCAAATCTCTTACCTAGAAAGCTAGATACCTTTCCATAAGATCAGGATCACTTTCATCATTTCTATTCAACATTGTACTGGAACTGCTATTTAGTAAAATTAATCTAGAATATAAGACATAAGGCTGAAAAGAAAGAGGTAAAACTGTTCATGTTCACAGATGTAGAAAATTTTAATCTCCAGAAATGTACTGGAATTAAGAGGTGAATTTAGCCAGATTGCAGGATACAAATTCAGTATACAAAAACTAATTATATTTTCACATACTGGTAATAAGCAATACAATAATTTATTAAAATACCATAGAAATAAGTTTAATACAAAAGTGCTAGACCTCTATAATGAAAACTACAAAATATTGCTGAAATTTTAAGATTCAAATAAATGGGAAGCTTTACCATGATGCTGAAGTAGAAAACTCAGTATTTTTATGATGTCCATTTTCCCCAGATTGACTCGTGATTCAATGAAATCAATCAAAATTACAACAGGGGCTCCTCCCACCAAAATTTACAAGCCTATTCTAAAATTTAGAAGAAAATGCAAAAGACCTAAAATACCCAAAACAATTTTGGAAAAGATTAACAAAATTGGAGGACTCATGATACCTTATTTCAAGACTTTTCATAAAACTACAGTAACAACACATAATAGAATTGATGTAAGCATATCATTAAATGAAACAGAACAGAGATTCCTGAAATAGACCCACACATATACGCTCAATTGATTTTCAACAGAGTTGCTAAAACATTTCAATGGGGGAAAAGACTGTCTTTTTACCAAATGGTAGTGGAATTACTGGATATTTATGTGAAAAACAAAAGTACTAGACCCTCATCTCACATCATACACTTAAATTACTTGAAATGGATAGTAGACACAAACATAAAGACTGAAATGATAAAGCTCCTAGAAGAAAATATATAATCAAATATTCATAACCCTGGGGTAGATACATATCTCTTAAGACTTATAGATCATAGAACATAATATGAAAAATACATAAATTTTACTGCACTAGAATTAAAAACTTTTGTTCTTGAAATAAAGTCCCTGTTAAGGAAATGAAAGACAAGCCATAGACTTGGAAAAAACATTCACAAAGTATTTATCTGACAAATAACTGGCATCCAAAGTGTTTGTGTGTGCGTGCATGTGCGTGTGTGTGTGTGTGTGGGTGTGTGTGTGTGTACAACTCAATAACAAGAAGATAAATAATCCAATTTAAAATGGGGCAAAATATTTGAACATTTAATTCACACACACACATTTATATGTATATACACAGATAATTAGCTAATCAGTACATGAAAAATGCTATATTAATTTCCTAGGGCCCTTATAACTAAGTACTGAAAACTGAATGGCTTAAAACAACAGAAATTTTTTCTCACACAGGTCTGCAGAGTAGAAGTCTGAAATCAAGGTATCAGTAGGGACATGGTCCTGAATGTTCTAGGGAAGGATCTGTTCCATGACTCTCTCCTAGCTTCTTGTGGCTGCTGGCAGTTCTTGGTATTCCTAGGTTTATACATACATTATTCCAATTTCTGCATTCATTTTCACATGGCATTCTCCTGTATGTGTGTGCCTATATTTAACTACCTGATCTTCTTTCAAGGACACTAGTCATTGGGTTTATGGGCCACCATAATCCAGTTTGACCTCAACTTAACATGATTATATCTGTAAAAATCCTATTTCCAAATAAGGTCACTGGGAATTAGAGCCACAACATGTAATTTTGGGAGACACAATTCAACTCATAACAGAGGCCCAATATCATCAGAAAATTGCAAATTAAAACCACAGTGAGAATGCCTACTTGAATGGCTAGACTTAAAATAATCTAAAAATAATAAGTGCTGACAACAATGTAGAGCAAATAGAATTCTCATGCATTGTTGGTGGGAGTGTAAATGTTACAGCGACTTTGGATATCAGCCAATTTCTTACAAAGTTAACCATACTGTCACCCTATAGCCCAGCGAGTCTATTCTTAGGTGCTTACTTGAAAGACATAAAAACATATGTCTTTACATAGAGCTGCACATGGGTGTTCATAGCAACTTTATTCACAGTAACCGAAATCTGGAAACAATCCAAATGTCCATTAGCAAATGTCTTAGTCCATTTTGTGCTGCTATAACAGAATATCTGAAACTGGATAATTTGTTTTTCAATAGTAAACACAACTTGGTGAAGAGCATGGCAATTTATAATTAACAGAAATTTATTTCTCACAGTTCTGGAGGCTGGGAAGTCCAAGATTGAGATGCCAGGGTCTGGTGAGAGTCTTCTGGCAGCAGCATCCTATCGTGGAAGGAGGAAAGGCAGGAGGAGAGAGGTTGAGAGCACAAGAGGGGGCTGCCCTTATCCTTTTATAAGAAACCCACTCCTGCAATAATAGCATTAATCCATCATAAGTGCAGAGCCCTTATGGCCTAATCACCTATTAAACATACCACTCTTAACAGTGTTGCATTGGGAATTAAGTTTCCAACACAATCTTTTTGTGAGACACATTCAAACCACAGCAACAAGTGAACAGATTAGCAAATTGTGGAAGACTCCATACAAAGGAATAGCAATAATAAAAAGAAATAAAGTATTAATACTTTCATTGACTTGGATGAACCTCAAAATTACTATGGTGAGTGCAAGAAGCCAGAAGCCAAACATTGCTTATAGTAGGTATAATCATTACATGTATATAAATTTCTAGAGTGGAGAAAACAAATGTATCATGACTGAAATTAGATCATTGGTGTCCTGGGGCTGGGAGTTGGAGTGAGGAGAGTCACTGAAAGACATCATAATAAAAACAATTTGGGAGTGATTTACATGTTCTATATATTGATAGTGGTGGTAGATGTACAGGTGTATGAATTTGCCAAAACATAATGATTGAGTATACTTAAAATAGGCTCATTTCATATCACATAAATTATGCATCAATAAAGCTGATTTTTGAAATACAACCATCTGTTATTGGAGTGAAACTCCTCTGGGATAACTACTCTTCTCTAACTCACACTTAAGCCAGGCAGTTACAAGAACTAAATAGAACAACATGGGCTACCATCCCATGTCACACTCTACTATAAATAGCCAATCAGAGCACTTTCCTGTTAGGAAATTTTAGGGCTTATGACATAGTGTTAATATTTATATTTACATTTATTTCATGGTTGCTAATTATTCTATTTCACAGATGTGGATAAATTACACCATTTTCTGAATTTTGCTGGCCTTGTAGCTTTTATGAATTACAAATTCCTGATATAAACTTGATTGTGGTATAGTCAAGCAAGCCAGCCAGTAGGCATCAGTGCTAATCAGTCTGCCACTTACCAGCTGTGTGACACTCACTCCTTCATTAAAGAACTATTTTTCAGGCAATAGTGATAAGCCAGGTATTTCCCAGGTATGGGGCATGTACATTAATGCAACACCCCTGCCCTCATGGAGCTTACATCTTGTGCTTCAACTTACTTCACCTCTCCAAGTTTCTAGGGTTTGTCATCTGTACAATGAGGTTGTAATACCATCTTCCTAGACTGGGGGGATTAAATGAGATCATGAAGTAATCTGCTCAGTATGGATTAGACAATGAGTTAAGGGTGCCCTCCTGCTGTGCCCATCTATGTGTCTCTGACTTTCTTACTGTCCTCTCCTTCTCTCCCATCCTAGCCTACTTTTCACCCATCATGCATTTTCTTTCAATATCCTTCTATACTATAATAATACACTATAAGTACCAATACTTGTTTATTTTCTGAGCTAAAAATGTTATTTTCATCTCTAAATGAATTAATTCCATTCTTTTCTCTTTTAAACTATTTTATTATTCAGCTTGTACTGGATGGCGTTAAAAAAAGTTTCTGAACTAATTTTTGAGTTAATCTTAATTAAATGGAGCATGATATTCCTTAACAGTAACTCATTATATTAGAATAATTATATTAGCATTTTACCTTGACAGGTTTTTTTGGGCAGGCACGAAGGCTCATGCCTGCAGTCCCAGTGCTTTGTGAGGCAGAGGTGGGAGGATTTCTTGAGGCCAGGAGTTTGAGACCAGCCTGGGCAACATAGCGAGACCACATCCCTGCAAAAAATTAAAAATTAACTGGGCATGGTGCTATACACCTGTGGTCCCAGCTATTCAGGAGGCTGAGGTGGGAGGATTGCCTGAGGCCAGGAGTTTGAGGTTGCAGTGAGCTATGATCACACCACTGCACTCCAGCCTGGAAGACAGAGTGGGGCCCTGTCAATCAGTCAATCAGTAAGAAAAAAAGGCTTTTTATATTGTTACCTCATTTAATCATGTCAACAATCCTGTGAGGCCAAAGATGAGGATTATCATATGTACTGAACAGATTAGTATACCAAGGTTCTTCTAGATTGAAAAGGCATTTAAATCAGAGCTGGGATATGATCCTGCTTTTCTTGATCTCAATTCAGTATACTTTTCATTTGTTTATGTATTTTATGAAATTTGATGAGTACTGATTGCAGACCGGGCATACATAATCTAATGCTGCCCTTAAGAAGCCAGTGTCTCTGGGGAAATCAGGCCTGACTGTAGAGTAGTGACTATAACACATGTTGAAGATATAGTGACAGGGCATAGACAAGTATACAGGAGGAAGGGCTGTCACAGAAGAGCAAAGACTCAGCCTCAGGACACAGGAGAAGGGACTGTGCTGTGCCATGAAGCAGAGCACTGAGGATGATGATAATTTTTCCGCATGAACAAGGAAGCGAAAGGCCTTTCTAAAACACCCCAAACAGGAACTCTTAGCAGTTTCTATTTCATCTCTATTTTTGTCAGTGTCGGGTTATTCTTCAATTTGACAAAAAAGAAAAATAAATCACAGAGAATAGAGTCCCGACTCAGGCACTCACCAATAGGACACGTTTCCTACGGGTATTTCCTGGGCCTGTCCCTCAGGCCTGGGCCTGCTCAGCTGGAGGAGCCTGTAAGGGGAGGGAGTGGGGATGGGTTTGTGTTCATCAGTATGCATTTCTTGAAACTGGCCACCAGCAAAGAATCAAATCTCCTCAGAATATTCTTAAGCTTCCTACATGTTTGATTAGTTTTCCCCAGTAGGGAATGAAATAAAGGCAGCAGCTGTTGAGAGAGAGAGCTTGCTCTCTGCATGGTCCGAGACCAGCTCATAGCATAATGTTGATCCTCACAAGACCCAGGAAAGGTCAGAATTATTCAGTATTTAATAGAAAGGCTACTAGTGGTTGGTCTTTGTGGTCGATGGAGGCAGAAGAGGACAGGAGAATTTGAGGGTTCTTTTTGACTGTTCCACAGCCCTTTGACACTCTTTTGTCTCAATTTCCTTTTCCATTAAAGAAGATACGGCACACATACATAAGGTTATTTTGTGCATTCATTTACTTAATAGCCCACAGAGCATGTACCATGCAGCAGGCCCTCCACTATGAATAAGAGACAAGTAAGATACCGCTCCCTGTAGGTGCTCCTGCTGGAAATGGCCCCACAGACACAGGGCTGTAGGTGGGTAAAGGGCACTGTGAGCCCAGATGAAGGGGCCAAGTCACCCTGGAGGAAGAAGCAGGGAAGAACTGCACGGGGAGGCAGGGAAGAGAGAAATCTGGTTGGTAGTGTGGCCTAAGAGCAATTTTGGTGGAAAAGAGAAATATCTAATGAATAGCTCTTAAATGATTTTGGTGATATATCATATAAGGCCTCTCTTCCAAGCCCCCTATAAAATATTAAGTAAACTCTATATGGCTCATTAGTGTTTGGTGGATTGGATTATCTTTAGGAATAAAGAGAAGTGCTGAGCCCTGCTGCAAAGCTTGTGTGGGGCACAAGAAGCTGTACACAGAAAAAAATAGAAAGCCAATATACAACTTTAAAAATTACATGTATACATAAAAAAAATGCTTTTATATCAAACTCAAAAGCTAACTCACTATATATTGAATATATATACCTTACTATATATATGTTTGTGTATATATAGATAATATATATATTTATAATTTAGACATATACATGTATACACACATATCTGTATATGTGACTACGTGGTATATAGGAAAATCCCTCTTAAAAACTTCTTGGGGAACAAAAAAAAAGAGCGTTATTTGGACAATATATCCTTAGTATAATAACAAGCTAACACTTAAGTACTTACAGTATAGCAGGTCCTTTTCTGAATACCTTAAATGCAGTATGTCTCCTTCGATCTTTACAACTGCATGAGGTAGTCCTAACATTATCACCATTTTGTAGAGGAAAGATCTGAGACATAGAGAAATTAGGTTACTTGCCCAACACACACAGTAAGAAATAGAGATGAGATTTGAATTCAGGGAGCACAGATGTAGCACCCCAGCTTTTTTTTTTTTTTTTTTTTTAAGACAGAGTATTGCTTTTTCTCCCAGGCTGGAGTGCAGTGACACGATCTTGGCTCACTGCAACCTCCATGTCCCAGGTTCAAGTGATTCTCCTACTTCAGCCTCCCAAGTAGCTGGAATTACAGGTGCATGCCACCAAACTGGCTAATTTTTGTATGTTTATTTGAGACGGGGTTTTGCCATGTTGGCCAGGCTGGTCTCGAACTCCTGACCTCAGGTGATTCACCCGCCTCAGCCTTCCAAAATGCTGGGATTACAGATGTGAGCTACCACACCCGGCCAGCACCTCGACTCTTAACCACTATGCCTATTATATATGATATGATTCATTTTTCATATTTTTGTAAGTAATTACATTCTTCCTAAAGCAAAGGGTATTGATTTCAGAGCAGTCAAATGTGGAGAACAGAGGCTTCCTCTTTCCATGGTGGATTTAAATGCTCTGCTCCCTGAGCTTGGTTGTAGGTGTGGATAAGATTTGTTAATTTGGTTCTTTGATTCAATAACTATTTATTGTGTAGCCACTATAATGCCAGATTCCACTTGAAGTGTGAAAGAAAGAACAGTGAATCAAATAGGCAAAGTCCCAGTGATGGAGTTTACATTCTAGTAAACTCTAGAAGAATCAATTGATGGTTTGTGCAATCAAGATAACTGCTGTAGAGATAAGAGACATAGTAGTGAGAGTACAGAGGAGAGACAGAGCTGCTATATTATACAGAAGGGTCAAGGGAAGCCTTATTAACTAGAAGACATTTGAGCAGTATGGCATAAGAAATACATATTTGGTCTTTGTCCTTGTTCCTGGCAAACAGCTCCTAAAACTCTTGGAATTTCCTGAGTGATAGGGGTGATAGGAGCATCTTTTGTTATTCATAACACACCCCTTTCAACCATACCTGAGTTTATGCTAATGAGTTGACTCTGGTGGGCCCCTAGATAGCTTCAGGATGGGGAATGGTTACCAGAGGATCCAACCAGGTGACTAAAGGTTTGGAACTTTCAGTACACCCTCCCACCCCACCTCTGTGGAGGCAGGAAGATTTGTGATTTAATCAATCATACCTAACTAATGAATTCTCCATTAAAACCCCCAAATGATGATGCTCAAAGAGTTCCCGGGTTAGTGAACACATTGATGGGCTGAAAAGGTGGTGTCTCAGAGAGGTCATGGAAGCTCCACACCCTCCCCCCATACCTTGTTCTATGCATCTCTTCCATTTGGCAGTTCCTAAGTTGTATCGTTTATAATAACCTGGTAACTGTAAGTAAAGTGCTTTTCTGAGTTCTATGAGTCCTTCTAGCAAATTATTGAACCTGAAAAGGGGGTTGTGGGAACTCTTGATTTGTATCCAAGTTAGACAGAAGAGTGTGTTGCGAAGGGACCCAATATTTGTAACTGGCATCTGAAGTGAGGGGCAGTCTTGTGAGACTGAGCTCTTAAACCTGTAGGTCTAATGCTAACTCCAGGTAGTGAGTATCAGAGTTCAACTAAATTGTAGGACACCCACTAGAAGACTAGAAAGCCAAAGAAATGGTTGGTGTGAGGAAAACACCTGTACATTTGGTGCCAGAAGCTTTGTAAGTAAAAGCGGCTCCAGCAGAGACCCAAAGGAAATGAAGGAGAAAGCACAGCAGCAGCTGGGAGAAGAACATTGCATTCACAGAAAAGGCAAAACCTTGAGGTGCAATTGTGCCTGGCATGTTTGAGGGACAGAGAGAGACCAATGTGTCTGGAGGAGCAGGTTGAGCTAGAAAAAGAGTGGTAAATTAGGAGATGAGAGAGTTAGCGGAGACTTTGGTGCTTACTCTGAGATAAGAAGAAATCATGGGAGAAGGCTGGGCAGAGGAAAGAAGGACTGATTTTTTCTACTTAAGTTTTGATTTTTTTTGTTTTGTTTTGTTTTGTTTGTTTGTTTTTTTCTTTTAATCTGCCTGCAGAGTGAAAAATCAACTACAGAGAGACAAGAGTGGACACATGGGGGAAAATCAAGTAACTATTATAACAATCTAGGCAAGAGATGATGGTGGTAGCATTACTGGTGGTGAAAAGTGGTTAGACTATATTTTGATGATAGAGGTGGCAAATTTGAGAGTTATCACAATACAGATAATATTTAAGCCATAAAAGTGTCTGAGATCACCCAAGGAGTGAACCTTGGTAGAGAAAAAGAAATGGCCAAGGATAGAGATCTGAGAAACTTCCATGTTTAGAGGTTGAGGAATGTGGCTGTCTAAGAAGGAGTACCGGCCAGGCATAGTGGCTCATGCCTGTAATCCCAGCACTTTGGGAGGCCAAGGTGGGCAGATCACTTGAGGTCAGGAGTTCGAGACCAGCCTGGCCAACATAGTGAAACCCTGTCTCTCATTAAAAACATGAAAATAAAAAGGAGTAGCCAGGGAGGAGAGGAAACTCAAGAGAGTGGCATCATGGAAGTCAAGTGAAGAGTGTGCCGTATGGAGGAGGAGTGGGTAGCTGTGCTGCAGAGTATTGACATCAAGTAAGGATTGAGAACTGACCATTGGATTCAGCAACATGGAGGTCACTGCTGACCTTCACAAATGCTGCTTTGGTATGGTGGAGGGCACGAAAGCCTGACTGGAATGGCTTAAAGAGAAAATTGAGTTACCCCTAGATATGTTTTCACATGAGGTTGTCATTGAAGTAGAAATGGAATCTGCTTTCACACTCCTCAGAGGCGGCTGTTTTGTCCCTAAAAAACCAAAGCTTATTAGAAGCAGCAAATAAGAAAGTGAAACCTTTGAACTTGGGAATAGTATTAAAGTTATCATCTAGGCCTTGAAATGTTGGAGTCACAGATCTTGCTCCAGGAAATAAAATAGACCAGCTGCTGAGTGTATTCTGGTCCTCTGCCTAAGACTATAGCTAAAGCATCTTTTATATATTGACCCAGGGAATATATCCTCACAGCCTCCCTTGACAACAAAACATAGCGTGTTTAAAATTTTATATTCTTTGGGGACAAAATTTCTCTCTCTGATCAAAATTTCTTCTTCATGGTTCATAGTCCCTTTCATTTGTCAGTGTAGCATCCTCTGAATGTCTGCTGTGGTTCTGTGAACACTGGGCTAGAACATTGTAGAACTGAATTCTAACCCCTGCTCTGTTACTAATTTGTTTTGTAAAAATAATATTGTTACTTTCCTGAATACCTCAGTATTTCCATCTGGTTTGGCCAAATAACTTCTAAGTTTTGTTTTAAATCTCACATTCTCTGATTCTTTCTAAAACATAAAGTTTCCCAAGTTCCAAATTTATCTCAGTCTTCTTTTCTTTATGTTAACTACAGATGCCTCTTATAAGAGGAATAAGGGATATTTTGTAACAATTTGATCATCTTTGTAAATCTTCTATTACTTTGAGTAGCTATAAATTGTGGGGACAACACTCAATCTTGATGTCTCAAAAACTCAGGGCTGTGAAATAAGCCAGGAAAAGAAAGTTAAATACCTCATGTTCTCACTCATATGTGGAAGCTAAAAACCCTTGATCTCATGGAAGTAAAAAGTAGAACAGAGGATATTAGAGGCTGGGAAGTGTAGGAGAACAAGAGGGATAGGGAGAGATTGGTTAAAAGATACAAAATTTTGGCCAGATAGCAGAAATAAGTTCCAGTGTTCCTATATTCATCATTGTAGGATGACTATAGTAAATATATAGTTTCAAGTAGCTAGAGGGAGAATATCGAATGTTCCAAACACAAAGAATTGATAAATGATTGAGATGATGGGTATACTAATTACACTGATCTGATTACTACATGTTATATGTATCCAAACATGACAAGGTGGCCCATAAATAGGTACAATTATTATGTGTTAATTAAAAAATACAAAGGTCGGGCATAGTGGCTCATGCCTGTAATCCCAGCACTTTGGGAGGCCGAGGCAGGCGGATCACGAGGTGAGGAGATTGAGACCATCCTGGCTATGGTGAAACCCCGTCTCTACTATAAAAAAAAAAAAAAAAGAAAGAAAAAAAGAAAAAAAAAAGAAATACAAAAAAATACAAAACATTAGCCAGACGTGGTGGCAGGCACCTGTAGTCCCAGCTACTCAGGAGGCTGAGGCAGGAGAATGGCGTGAACCCAGAAGGCGGAGCTTGCAGTGAGCCGAGATTGCGCCACTGCACTCCAGCCTGGGTGACAGAGTGAGACTCCATCTCAAAAAAAGAAAAAAAATACAAAAAGGAAAAAACCAAAACCAAAACCCACTCAGGACTGAGTAACCAAATGGCAACTAAGACCTGAATTCATGGCCCCTCTGGAACTGAAATGTTGCCATCCGGTGCTCTGGGACTGATTGCCTTCTTTGAGCTCTTTCAGTGTTAGAGTCAGTGAAGTGTCAGGCACCCATAGCTGGCTTTGTGCCCTTGGTCAAGATAATTAACTTCTGGTTCTCTGGCTTCTGAATGAAAACGAGAATATGATTATCATATATTTTGAGAGAACACATGTGATAGTCTTTGCAACTTATCTGAGTGTGGCTACTCTTATCTACTTACCTGGTAGACAAACAGTTTGTATTTGTCTGGCGATCTACACTAAATTCAGATTTTGATACGCAAAAATGGCCAGAGAGGTTCTCTTAACTCAGGACTTTATGGAAACAACAAAGAAGTTACACGAAAGTCAAACACACTATCAAGAATGAAAACCCTCCTGAAGTCTTTAATTCTGCTTACTGTACAGGGGATTCAGAAATCAACTCCTAGTTTCCCCGCACTTTAACCCTGTGATCAGGAGAATCATCTCTGTTTTGGTGTGGCCTGCAATTAATTATTTTTCTCTGAGAGATAAGGTCTTGCTCTGTCATTCAGGCTGGAGTGCAGTGATTCAATCATAGCTCACTACAGCCTCCAGCTCCTGTGCTCAAGCAATCCTCCTACCTCTGCCTCCCAAGTAGTTAGGACTATAGGCATAAACCACCACACCCAGCTAATTATTATTATTATTATTTTTTTGTAGAAACGGGGTCTCACTATTGTCAGGCTTGCCTCGAACTCCTGGCCTCAAGTGATCCTCCTGTCTCAGCCCCAAAGAGCGTTGGGGTTACAGGCATGAGCCATCACGCCCAACCTAGACAGATATTTAAAATACACTTCAAGGACTAAATCTTACCATTACATTGCAAAACAGGTTTGACTCCCTACAGTGCAGAGTGCAAACTTACTGGCTATGTGTCTACACAGGCTCTTGCCTACTCTCTTTCCAAGTGTCCTCTTTCTATACTTTGCATTCTCTGTTGCACCTTTCAAAAAGCAAGAGGCATTTTAAATGTTGGGTGGGAGGAAAATACAGCCATTCAGTCTCATTTGGGATTCCCCACAATGAAGAGAAATTTGGACTATGTGATACATCCTGTGTCACATCATTAATCATTTGCTTATTTTGCAAAGTAATCACTTGCTTATTTTGCAGTAGGGGAGGGAGTAGTAGAGTGGAGGACAATGCCTACTTACACCATTTCTATCTTCTCTTTCATCTCTTCTGCTACCATATGAGCCTCTTAGGGAAGGATGGTGCCTTTCACTTCTGCATGTCTGACGTCTAGGTCAGGGCCTAGCCCACATGAGGAACATAGTCAATAGTTGTTGGAATGAATAGTTACTTTAAATTTACCATCCTCGCCTTGGAGTGCAGTACGGGGTGTCATAGCATGGTGGGGTCACTGATAAAGGACATCTCTTAGGGTGATCCAGGCTCTGGGCAATTCTAGAGAAGGTCATGGTTTCCCAAAAATTTGTAGGCTGAGTAGAAATTTTTCCTTTGAGAACAGGAGTCCCAAATTCTGCTCCACAGACTGGCATTGGTCACTAGTCTTCACTGAAATAAAACAAAAATGGACAATATAGTGAGTTTTTAAATAAAGCTAAATTTATGTTTTTAATCTAAGTTTATGGCCATTCTGAATTTTTTTTATGTCTTGCTGCATTGAAAATAACCTGCTTTTAGAATTATGGTAAAGATAAATGGCAGATATTTGTCTTAATGCTCCTATCGGGGAAAACATTGTTACCTTACATTGCCTCCCCGTTTAGTTTAGTTTCACTTTGATATTTGTCTGCCCCATGTAATCTTTCTCAGGAGCAGTGTTATAACAGTGATTTATAATGAGACATGAACCATTTTGAAAATCTGATCTAAAGTTTTATACCCTTTCCTCCAGAGAAACCCATATATGTATACACACACACACAAACTTTTACCAGTAATTTTGGAAGGGCCACAGGCCTCTTTAAGATTATCCATGGACTTTTTAAGGACCCAACAAATCCAAATTAAGAATACCTGGACCAGAGGAATCAACAATCTTATTGTGAGAAAATTACTGTTTAAAATTCATGTGCTTATTAGTGAAATATTGAATGTAAATAGAATTTTTCTATCACTACCTTTTAGGACCATTAAAAGTCCAGGGAACAAAGGCTTGGGATCTGGGATTTAATAGATATTTTGAAAATGCAAATGGCACTCTGTCCAAGGCAGCTGATTCCAAGCATTTGAGCCAGTGTTCTGTGGGCACAGTGGGTACAGAAATCACTCTTCCCTTCGGCATGTTTTGCTGAGCATATGTTGTGACCCATCCTCACCAACAGGGCTCTGCATCTCCCTGGCTGTCTGGGAGAGTCTTTTTGAAGGCATTTCAGCCATCTGTTTTATGTTTCCTGTTCTCAAGAGTGCTTTGATGCCACAAGGAAATGTGACATGACATTTGGAATCTGGGCCCATGTGCCACAATGCCAAGGGCAGGGGCAGCCCTGGGTTGACTGACTCTGGTCCGTTGTGTAGAGATGAACATGTCAATCAAATACCTCTGCCTGGGCAGTCATATTGGCAGCTGGGCTGCTCGTATTTAGAGGGGTGGGGGAATGAGAGGGCTTAGAAAACTTCAGAAGAGAAGGACAATGCCCCCCTCTGCTCATCTTCCTCTGGGAAAGCCTTGGGGTAGAAGTGAAGACTGCAAGCTGGAGCAAGGAAATTGGCAGCAATCACAAGACCTCAGAATTGTAAAGACCATCAAACCCAGAATTTCCCAAACTTCAGTTATTCAAACCCCATAATCATGATTTTTTGTTATCTGTATGCCACCAATAGTTGATTTGATAATTTCCTTAAATATTTGCTATAAATACAAAATAGATTAAAATAAAATAAAAACAAAAGCAATCTTTTGAAATTCTAGCTAGATACTGTGGCCAGCAGAAGGCTCCAAACCTGAGGTCTCCTAGTTCCTTGTTAAAACAGGAAATCAGTAAGGGATAGAGGCTTGTTAAAAGGCACCAACTCAGACTTTTTCCTCAATGTGCTGGAAATACAGATAGCAAAATCAAAAGTGAATTATCACCACTTTATGTGCTTAATATTAGTTAATGCCATGTCCAAGAATTCACTAAATATGAACACATAGATCTGACCCAAGCTCCTTACTTAGGAGTTGAAGAAGCTTAGAGATTGGGAAATATTTATCCAAAGTAATCATGGTTCTATATCCCTCCTTATGCCATTTGCCAATTTTGCACCTTCTTCTGCTACAGGCAGATTGTAGGTGGCTGCACCTTGGCTTTGAGACTTGCCTTGTGATTTGCTTTGACTAACAGGATGCTAGCAGATATGGTGCAAGCAGAGTCTTCAAATTTGTTTGCAGAATTGGGCTTGCTTTCCTGTACTTTACTGTCACCATGAGAAGGACATGTCATGGCCAGCCTCTTGGTCTAAGAAGGATGAGAGATATTTTGAGCAGACCTCGATCCAATCTGCAAAACAATTCAATATTGGACTCCAGCCTGCTGACTCCCCTTTTTGGTGCAGTGTGTGTGTGTGTGTGTGTGTGTGTGTGTGTGTGTGTGTGTTTGTGTGTGTGTGTGTGTGTGTGAGAGAGAGAGAGAGAGAGAGAGAGAGAGAAGCTGAGAGAGAAAGAATTACATGTAGAAGAGTAGAGAAGGGAGGAGAGGGCAGGGAGAAAAGAAGAGGGAAAGAAATGGGAAGGGGAGAAGGGGAAAGGGAAGGGGAAAGAGAAGATCCATGTTCTTAAAGACCTAGGCCATATCTCATTCATCTTCTGTATTTCCGAAAGTTACCACAGGCTCTCAAAAATGATAGCAGTAAAAAAAAAAAGCTTTATATCTTATTTGACAGCTTTCATATTCAAGAAGTATTTACTAAGGACTCTGTTATGTGCCTAGGACTGAGCTAAATATACTTGGGAATACAAAAGAAGTTGTTTTGGGGCTGTGAGACATTACCATGTATCTGGGTGGCAAGGCCATACCTGCATAATGTGGCTTATCAGCAATTCAAAGCCATATAGTTCCTGTGCATAAGTGACAAGTGCAGCCTTCCTCAAATATGATGGCACCCCTTCTGCCAAGCTTTGACTGTGCTACTCGCTCAATCTACGGTGCAATCCTTCAGCACACCACGGAGAGTTTCAGGTTTGTGGAGAATTTCTTCCTTCCGTTCCCTACAGACATTTCTATTCGTGTCCTTTTTCTGTTGTTCTCTTTGCTGTTGTTTCAGAGCATACAAAGGTCCCTGCATACATTCCAATGCATTGCTCTTGTATGCAGTTGTTCAGAAACCCAGGAGTCATCGTTCACATTTCCCCTCTATAATTGTTACCTGCCTGCACAATCGCCTGTAATTTACACATTGAGCCCATTTTGTTCCACCTCCTTCACCTCCGCCATGGTCAATGTCCCTGTCATGTCCAGGGGACATATTCCAGCTCCTAACTGGTTTCTTAACATCACCTCTGCCTAGTCTATTCCCCAAAGAGTAGATAGAATAATCCTGTAAAATGTTAATCTGTTCATTTAACTCCTCTGCTGAAAACCGGCATCCCACTGCAATTAGAAAAAACAAAATGAAACAATGCAGACTTATAACTGTGGCCTAGATATAATACTCTGCATGATGTGGGCACTGCATAGGTCTGTTTTGTAGATAAGACTAAGAAGATTCCATACTACAGAAGTGACAACAATTTCAAGCCTATCATCATGCCAGAATAATTATAACCACCATCATAGTTACCATTTATTGACTGTATACTATAATATGCACATAATTAAGCTCTTTACACATATTATCGTATTTAATGGTCACAACAGTTCTATGAATTAGATGCTATTATTATCCCAGTTTTGCATGTAAGGAAACTGAGGCACAGTATATTTAAGCAATTTCCCTGAGGCCACACAGCTTGAAAATGACAAAACCAGGGTTAGATCCCAGACAGTGTGGCTCCCTTTACCACTATTGGGCTGTGCAGTGACCCCTGGAATTGACAAAACGGAAGAAATATGATGAAACTGCCACCTGCTTGTCTATAACTATCATTTTCCTGGCTGGGTATCCGGCTATCTGTATCTTTTAACAGCTTTAGAGAGCATTGTTTTTTCCCCCTCTGGAGACACCTGAACATAATAACAACAACAACAACGATTAGGAATCAACTGTTTAAAATAGATAATGTAGCTAAAGAGCTGAGGCGATCTTCTTCCAAAGAGGTAATCACAAGAACCCAGGGAGGACGGAAAGCATGTCACAGAAAATGGAATATGAGCAATCCTAACGGAAATGTCAAAAGGATAATGTGTTTTGTGAATGTGTATTGCAAACAGACAAAAGTAGATTCAATTACTCATTGCAGCCTGTACATTTCTTTCTTTATTGAGTAGAAGACACTCAGGTGTTTTGTTTTTCACAAAATAAAAACATAAAACTTATTTTCCAGGATGGCATGGCTGTATTTTTAGTTTTGAAATTTTGATTGTGAATTTCTATGGCCTGTTAAAAAATGCCAATGCAGCCTTGACGTATGACAAAAACTGGTGAACATGAGGAATCCACTGGACTTCATATATCACCTCTCCTTTGCTTCCTCCCTCCTCCAATCCCTGAGCTTTCTGAATACCTCATCTGTGATACTGGGCACTTCAAAAGTAGAATCCATATCCAGCACATGTCCCTACATGGTAAAATAAAAATAATCATCACTTATCTGCTGTTGCTTCTGCAGGAGAGATTTTTTAAAGTCTATCTTGACTACTTCTTCCCCAAGTTAGGCCCTTTAGAGTGGAAATAAACATCATGGGCTTTGGAGAAAACTGAGTTTTAAGTCTTAATAATAGTGTGACTTTGTACAGACTCCTTATCCTCATTGAGCCTCAGTCTCTTCTAGTATCTAGTGGAAATGATGACCCCAGCTTCATAAGGCAGTTGTCATGGTTAAATGAGATTTATTAAAAGTACCTAGTGCTTAGTAGTTCTTAACTATAATGGTTTGAGCCCTTATTGGGTGCCAGACCCTTTACTTCTGTTATTCCACTTCATTCTATAAAGTAAAAATTATTATCTCCATTTTACAGATAAACAAACTGAGTCTGGAGGCTGAGGTAGCAGAATTGCTTGAGGCTAGGAATTCAAGACCAGCCTGGGCAACATTGCAAGACCCCATCTCTACAAATTTTATTTTAATTAACTGTGCATGGTGACATGTACCTGTAGTCCTAGCTACTCAGGAGGCTGAGGCAGAAGGATCAATTGAGCCTAGAAGTTCAATGCTACAGAGAGCCTTGATCATGCCACTGCACTTCAGTCCGGGCAACACAGCAAGACCCTGTCTCAAAACTAAAGAAAAATAAAGCTGAGGCTCCAAGGGGTAAAACAACTTGCCTATTATGGCTTGAATTGTGTCCCCGCCAAAAAAGTTAAAATGGAGTCCGAACCCTCCGTACCTTAGAATGTGAATTTATTTGGAAATGAAGTCTTCACAGAAGTAATCAAATTAAAATGAGGTCATTAGGATGGATTATAATCCAATATGACTGATGCTCTTATTAAAAGGGGGAAATTTAGACACAGAGACAGACATGCATAGCACAGCAGAGGATGATGGGAAGTCACACAGGGAGAAGATTGCCATGTGACTGCAGAGATGCACCTATCAGCCAAGAAATGCCCAAGATTGGCAGCAAACACCAGAAGCTAGAAGGAGAAAGGGAGTATTCACCCTTTAAGTCTTCAGAGAGAGGATGGCCCTGCTGACAGATTTCTAGCCTCCCAAACGATGAGACAACAACTTTCTGTTGTTTTAAGCCACCCAGTTTTTGGTACCAGCAGCCCTAGAAAACTCCTACACTGCCTAAAGTCACACCGTTAATAAGTAGCAACATGAGGAGTTAGTTCCTGGTCCATTTGACTTAAACCCTGGGCTGTTAGCCTCCATCAATGCTGCTCAAAAAAGAAAAAAAAAAAAAAAAAAAATACTGCCCCTGAACCAGCAGCATGGACCTCACCTGGGGGCTTTTAAGAAGTTCAGAATCTCAGACTCCAAATCTATAGAATCAGAATCTGCATTTTTACAAGATTCCCAGATGATTCTTAAGCACTTAAAAATTTGAGAAACACTGCTATACACTACCTTCCATAGCTGATCCACAGATATTAACGCCCTTCTCTTCTTCAGCTTCTCTTTTGTGTGCTATTGCAACAGGCTTCTGGTGGCTCTTTTTGTTTCCAGTATATTCTCTTTCCAATCTATTTTCCATTCTGCTCAGCATCCTTCCTGAATATCCGAAGATGAATTTTGGCCCTTACGTATGGTAGGGAAACTGGGGTACACTAAAAAGACAACAGGGTTTGGACCCTATTGAACTTGTTTTAAAATCCTGCTTTACCACTCAGTAGGTGTAGAGAAGGCTACTTACCTGTCCTTTCTGGACTTCAACTTTTTTATCTGTTCCTAGTGCTGTTACCCTAGTAGAAGCTGTTATCATCATTTTGTTTTTGCCTGCACGACAGAAGTGGCCTCATAAGTGGACTTCTCATCTCCCCACACTGATCTCAATTTATTCTCCTCAAGGTAACCTTAATGATCTTTCCAAAAAGCAAATCTGATCATGTCATTTCCCTGATTAACACCCCCCAATAACTTCCCTGCCCTTAGGATAAAGTCTGAATTCCTGAAGCTGGCTTCCTGTTATCTCATGTCTTTTGCCAACCCCCACTCCCACTTTCTTATCTATTCTCTGGGCGCTCTAACCTTGCTTTACTTTCCCAACTCAGTAATCACCTCTTTCAGGATTCTTCACTGCACTACACCTTTCTCCTATGAACTCCTATATCTCCGTGTGACTTCTCGGTGCTGTTCTGTGTCATGATATTAATCAAACTTTGTATTAATTGCAAATTGAGTTGTCTATATCCCCCACTATACTACATAAAAATGAGGGCAATGTGACTGTCATTATGATATTTGGATCCCAGCACCTAGCCCTGTTTTGGTGTATAGGCAGCCCTCAATTTTCTGAACAGATAAAAGAAATCGGGAGATGACCCAGTTTTCAGGTGAGCATTGTGCGTTCTCTTAAAAAAAAAAAAAAAATTATTTCTGAAACCCCACTGCCATTTTACGGGTTAGCTGCCAGTTGCAGAGTAAGTACAGGAACGAGCAATATATTCTTTCTGAAATTTCGTTGTTCTTTGCCACATGATGCAGCCTCCTAGATCCTACCTCATTGCATAAAGCTAAAGCATTTACTCCCATTTGTTTTAAGTAAGGCCTATGTGATCTAATCGCTTATCAGATGCTTGCATTTAAGAAAGAAAAACTGGCTAATGGGATCCAGTAATGACAGTATTAGGGATCAGAGCTCTGTACGTGGCGGCGTGATGATGGAAGACACACAGTGGGGCTTAGAGTCTTTGGGCCTTAAATGGCTTTATCATCCCCAGAGATGTATAAGCACCAAATCCAAACCTAACAGGAAGAAGACATTCTGGCAGAGGATGAATGAGCAGGAAGTTGATCTGTAAGATCTGAGAACGTGTCACTTTGGTACATTGTTAGTAGTAAGAAATGCTGGAAGTTTAAAGTTTGGTTGTTAGAAATACAGAATGAAGCTCATGAGCCATTTGTGAAATTGGCACAAGAGTAACAAAAGTGGCAAAGTTTAAAAAACCAGAAAATTTCATTCATATGGGATGGACCAATTTTGTTCTCAAATATCCCATGGCTCAATAAATTCTTATTGAATGAATTTCTCATGTCGGACCTTTATAGGAAAATATACATATAGACACATATCCACACAAACATTTATTAAAAAGCATAAAAGAGAACCTGAATAAATGGAGAGTGTGATACCCTATTCATGGATAGGAATACTCTGTTATGAAGATGCCACATTTTCCCAAGTTGATTTATAGATTCAAAGCTACTCCAGTCAAAATCCCAACAGGGATGTCAATCCCAAATTGACAAACTGGGCCTAAAATTCATGTGCAACAGGAAAGGGCCAAGAAAAGCCAAAGATCTTTGAAAGAGGAGGAGATGAGAAAGAAAGAGAATCGACTGACTCTACTAGATACCAAGATTTACTTGGAAGCTGTATATAATTTTGAGAAATATTTTCTGTTTTATTGTGTGTTAGATTACCTTTTTACTTGCTTGGATTTTTTGGTTTTTTGTTTGTTTGTTTGTTTTTTGTAAACTGGTCATTCAGGGAACTGAGTTTTGGAAAACTTGTCTAGAGTCACTCTGTACTGATGGATTGTTTTGGATGAAAAGTGAAAATGTGCATTGGGAATCTGCCATCTTAGAGCTCAGCTTTGATATTGTGGGCTGGAGCTCAGGGCAGTGGAAAGAAAAGGAGGCCTGGAGTCAGATATACCAAGGCTGAGCCCCAGCTCTGCCCTCACTAACTGTGAGACCTTGGACCAGTAGCAGAACTTTAAGTCAATTGTTTTCATTTGTTTGTTTTGTTTGTTTGTTTGTTTTAGACGGAGTCTTGCTCTGTCTCCCAGGCTGGAGTGCAATGGCACACTCTCAGCTCACTGCAACCTCTGCCTCCCTTTTTTTCAAGTGATTCTCCTGCCTCAGCCTCCCGAGTAGCTGGGATTACAGGCGCACGCCACCACGCCCAGCTAATTTTTGTATTTTTAGTAGAGATGAGGTTTCACCATCTTGGCCAGGCTGGTCTCGAACTCCTGACCTCAGGTGATCCACCCACCTCGGCATCCCAAAGTGCTGGGATTACAGGCATGAGCCATCAGGCCTGGCCAAGTCTCAATTGTTTAATCTACAAAATTCAATTAAATAAAACCTAATTGGAAAAATTCATTGTTGGAGTACATTTGGCTGCTTTTAAAATCTGTTTATTCAAATTAGAAATAGCTTTCTGTAAAGTGGGAGTTGCCAACTCAGATATTTACAGAAACCAGGCAGATAATGCCCAAGTATGTAGTAGCTACATAAAAGACGATGGAGAGGGAATATCATGGCAAACGGTGAGTGAGCATAAAACAGGGCTGTGGCCAAATCTGCCCCCTTTTCTCTGGTTTGCAATTTCAATTCAGGAGCAAAGAAGCTGGCCTGGGACTCGGAAGAGGATGAGATGAGCTCTCATTCTTGCTCTGCCTCTGACAGTGGTGTGACCCAAGGCAGGTTAGTTCACTCTCTGGGCTTCATTTGTCCACTTCTAAAATGGGAAGATTAGACTCTCTATGGGTGATTGTGTCTCTGCAATTCTCAAACTCCTTTCTACGATTCTAACTTGTGGTCGTACTTGCCAGTCTTCTAGAATTAGAAGTAAAAAAATTGTACTTCTAGAACTGGAAGATTTAGGTTCAAACACCGACTCTGCCATTTACAAACATGCCACTTAAGAATGTCCCATAACTTCGCTGCACTTCAGATTCCACCACTAAAATATGAAAGAAGAGTAATTATATCTTCTTCACAGAGTTAGGGTAACAAGTGTGATGATGAGCTATAAAATGTTTTGTAAAGAGGGCAACAATAGGATGAAATGTGGATAAACATCATAGAAAGAGATGTAGATAAACAGTCTACCAGGTCACAGACACCTAACGCTTTTTTATTATTTGAAAATCCCATTTTCATGAGACGTAGGCCCTGCTATTCCCATTTTACATATGAGAAAACAGAGATTTCAAAATGTTCAATAGCTTGCCTCAGAAGTCAGAGAGCTACTAAGGAGGAGACCCAGACATTGAAATCCTTTCCTGCTGGTTCTGAGACCCATGCACTTGTTTTTCTATATGTTTCTTCCTCAGAGGGGTCAGCCAAGTTCACTACCAGAAGCCTACAGTTCTCATTAGGTCCAGGGGCATGTCCAGAGAAATCCACTGAAGTCGAGGGTAGCAGATACATTTCCAACCACCTATCAGTTAGGGCTTCAACCCCTATAAATGAGGCAGTCAGCCATGTTTGTATAAAGTTGTGGGCTTTTTCTATGCTTCCTGTGTTAAATGTCATGTTGAGGGCAGGCAGCCCAAGACTACAGTTCCTGGACATGAGTAAGAGTAGGCCAAAGACCCCAGGTGAACTCCCTCCTGTCTCAGGCAGAACACAGCTGCTTCAAGGAATCACCTCTCATTCTCTTTATGAAACCAACATGCTGTTCCAGCCCCAGGGAACACAGGTCAGCAACTTCATGAATTACCCTTTTGCTTGTAATCCAGTTGCAGTGGTGAAATATTATGTTGCCTTGGGCAGGGCTATTCCTGGCTCTTAGTTGTTTAAATTACCAAGTTTCTTGTTTGGGAGGAAAGAAGATTTATTGAATGCCTACCAAGTGTCAGGCATGTGACCACTCACTTTGCATTGATGACTTCATTTAACCCTTACAAGAACTGTATACATTAGATTCTGTTACTTCAGTTTATCAGATGTTAAGGGGGAGGCTCAGACAGGATAAAGAAATTTAACAAGAAGCCACAGTTCAGTACATTCTAGAGCCTTGAATCATTATCCCTGGCTCTCAAACTCCAAAATCTAATGCTTTTCACAACACCAGTCTGCTCATCAGTGTAACACTGATGACAAATTGGCCTGTGAAATCAAAATATACTTTCATTTATTAATGATCTGTAATGGAAGAAGACCTCTAGCCCAGCCAATAGAAAGCTTATTTTGTTTTCTGAACAGAGAATAATTCATTCATTTGCTAATACTCCATCCCAGCTAAAAGCAGAGCCAAGCTTGCCTCTAATCTCTTATAAAGCATAAAAGCAACGATGTCCGCACACCCCATGCCTCTAGAATATCCCATTTGGGACCTGCAAGAATGGTGCTTCCTTTGTCTCAACATCAAAACCCAGCTTATATCTTGACAGGTGTATATATAGGTTGAAAAATATAAATAAATACAGAAAATCAAACCCCTTGGGCTGCCCAATTGTCCCATTTGCCAAGAAAATGAAAGCAAGGATAACTTAAAATGAATAAAAATATACTCTCCATTTGGAAGTCTGAAATTGACAGTGTTTACCAGAAATTATATGAGCGGAGAACTCGAGCTTCTATTTGATTGTGGGTTTGAATCCGCGCCTGAACTCTGAGATTCTCTCTTTGTGAGCAATTGCTACTGCTGGGGGAATTGGCAGTGTGACCAGGCCGAGGCAAGGGATAAAATGATTAGGTCCAAGACTTCATTGCGAAGCTTCTTCCTCTGAGATTTAGAAACCATCTCTCTTTCAGTCTTTTAATGTTTCCTGAACACCGTGAATTTCTCCAGGGGGCTTTATGGCCAGAACTGATCACATTCAATTCTCCAGGGAGGAAACGGGCAGGTTTGTCTTATTTATTTATTTATTAAATGAAGAATAGAAATGGAGAGGAGAGCCCCATTATCTTTATTGTTGTGGTTGAGGAAGGAACCCTGAGAGTTTCCGGTCCTCAGCCTGAATCTCTTCCCTGTTGGATCTAACTGCCTCCGTTAACTGCCCCCACCCTGCCTGCCTGGTTCCTTTATATTCTTTCTCTCCCATGTTTTCTTCCTCCATCTTCCTACTTCCCTTCTTTTTTTTTCTCTGTCCTCTTCCATCCTCACCCTAATCTTCTGCAACAGGTTTTAAGCCTTTGATCTGGTCAGCCCCTTGCGGTTAAAATTCACCAAGTCTCCCTCAAAGCAGTGCAACTAAAAGCAGATTTACTGTGAGGACTGGAACTGGAGAGTCATCAAGGCTGAGAGAGGGTGGCTGAGAGGTCGCATCCCCCTCCATTTGCTGCTCAGGAGCCCCTTCGTCTCCCCTTATAGACACACCAGTGTCTCAGGACCTGCTTGCTCCCTTGAACTCAGACTTGCCAAAACCCCTCGAGGTTGTAGCCCTTCTTCATGGCCCTGCCTTCTCCTCACCTTTCCCTGTCTGCATCTGTCGTTTTTAGCTCATCCTTCTAGCTATATTATGCCCTTCACAGTTCCTAGTTTAGATTCTCAACAAGGAATCTGATGGCCACACATTTTCTCTGTGGTGCCCTCCTGTTCTTCCCCTTCACCTCCTCCCACCAGGCCACCTCCCAGGTAGTCAGTCGGTCTGATCAACCTTTGGATTGTATACTGTAGGACCAGGTGCTCAGCAGTATCCAATCAGCTGAGGCTAAGCAGTAAGCCTCAATTAGCCACCTTTGGTGGCTGCCCCAAAGCAGCAGTTGGCAGGAAACAGTATCCCCCAGGAGAAGTCTTGGGTGGGACTAGAAATATGATCAAAATGTTAAAAGCAGCCCTAGAGTCCTGAGACTTCTGACATCAGTAAATGAGAGGAGTTTGTGTGGCTAGAGCTGCTGCATCAGTGATAAAATCCGATATTTTATTGAGCTGCAGTGTCATGTCAGGCGGTACAGATACAAAGATATAAAGGGATATGACCTCTACCTTCAAGTCTCTCACAGCAGGTAAGAGAGGCAACTTGAGGATGCCTGCAGCTCAGCAAACAGAGCATTTGGCTTTAAGACATCTGAGAGATCTAGTTTAGCCCCTTCTGTTTCCCAGGTCAAGAAAGAGAAGACCACAGAAGTTAACAGACTTGCTGAGAGTTCCATTGGTAGTTACAGGTAGAGATTTCATTTCAACTACTATTTATTAAACATGTAATCTAGGCACTGGGATAGACCTTTTAACATTTGTTATTTCATCGAATGTCTATTACAATGGTGTAAAGTAGGATTTATCCGGAGAAGAGACCTGAATTTCAGAAAGGTTCACTGACTAACTGAGGGCCACACAGGTAGGTGGGAGAAAAATGAAAGGTATGTGATCTGTGTCACAAAGACAGTGATAGAAATTGGAAGTATAGCATCAAAATGTCTGTAAGAAAAGCATCCAAAGTTCACTGATGGGGTCTTTCCTGCTCTTTGGGAGAACAGATACTGAATGGTTAGAAATAAAGCAGGAGGGAGGACATTTTTGAGAGCCTGGATATGAAAGGAATGTGATAGAAACATAAAAAGGGAAGGAGAGATGGCATCTTCAAGGTGATCAATACTAAATATGTGTTAATCGAGAGCTTTTGAATATCCCGGGAAAAGATCCATTTCCATGTAAATAGGATGGCCCAGCAACAAAGGAGAGGAAGAATCAGGTGGGGCCTTGACTGTAGGTGGCACAGGGCTTGCTCAGTGCACCAATGAGACATTCCATCCTTATTTTCCTTACCCCCAAAGCCCTCTGCTTCACCAAAAAACGATTTGAAATATCATGCATATTGATTTTTTTCATCAGGATGGATTTGCAATGTTTCCTAAAATAAAAGCATCCAGAACAAGATGTGAACTGAGCTACTGGCATTTGCAAAATTGAAAAGCTCTCCTGGTCAACTGAGCACAATGCAGAGGCAGGATAATGTTTTTGGTTGTAGCATCTCAAGTCCACTTCTTGGCTTTGGATTTTTTCATCTTCCTCTTTGCTTTCCATCTCATTTCCTTCTATTCTCTCTTTCCCTGTTCTACTTTCTCCCATCCTCTTCCATCTCCTGCCCTATGTTTTTATAGCATAGTACATAGAACGGGGATCATGACTCAAATTGCCACATGAATTAAGGGGCCACTAAAATTAAGATGTGACACTACAGGGAGTGGAGAGGACTATGGACAACTGGAAAGCACATGCCCTGCGGCTTACTGGGGGCAATGGCTACTCTGCTCCATCTCATTGTCACCATGCCCAACTGTGGACCTGGTGTTGCCAAGGCTTCCAACTCTTCAAAAGAACCTGGAAATCTAGATTTGTCTTTTATGAAATGCCATGAATTTTAAATGTTATCAATTAATTCAATTCCTTTTCACATTCTTACAGACTGGTAATGACTTGTAGGGCACTGGCTTCTGACTACTAGTCTACAGTAAGAAACAGTTGAAATCCTGGCTTCATGACTTCTGGCTGTGTGACTCTGAGCATTGTCTCTTAACCACTCTGAACCTTAGTTTCATTGGCTGTCGGGTAGTGGATAAGACAGGATATCAAGTGCCAAGCTAACTGCCTTATGCAGAATAGATACACTGTCAATAATAATTCCCTCCCCTCACTTCTACTCCATCCCATAGGGTAACCATGGTGTTTTTAGTCATGTACACATCTGATTCCAGAGAATATTCAGTCTATAACAAGACCAGTGGCTTCTCCAACATCATCCTGAGTTCCTCCTGCAAATAGTTGAATCACAAGAGCTCTCAGTGTGTTCTCACCCTGCTTTGTTGAAAGCCATTGCCCAAAAATGCATTTTATGTGGGCAATGAGTCTCTATTCATGCACAATTTCACATGAAAAGATTTGCCCTTTTCATCGTACGCATGGCTTGAATCGGCCAGCCTGCATGAAAAGATTTCCATTCATTAGCATGCCAAATGATGTCACTGGCCTGGAACATGGGTGGATATTGCTATAGACTCAAAGAATCCTAACACTCTAAAGATTCTCAGAAGAAGCCACCTAGTCTAACCTTCCACACAGTAGTCCTTTAAATGCAGCTGAAACCTTGCCTTAAGGTGGTAGGGGCTCACTCTTCTGGGAAGCTGCCCTGACCACTCTAGTTATTTGAAATGTCTCCTTGTATCAAATTTAAATCTAAATTTCAGTAACTTCTGCCCATTGCCTCGGCTCTACCTTCCAGCAATACTGAGAATAAGTTTTGTGACAACACTAGATGATATCCAATTAAATAAGCATAATAGAGAATGTATATAACACATGTGCCAAGAACGTTTTAGATTTTTAACATACATTTATTTATTTAACATGCACAAACACTCTATAAGGCATGTAATAATCACATTCTCATTTTAAGAATGAGGAAACTTGAGGCACAGAACAATTAAATGGCATGACCAAGATCTCATGCTCCCAAGTGGGAGAGCCAGGAAGGAAGTTCTGGCAGTCTGCCTCATGGGCTTAAGGACTGCAATATTCTGCCTCTCTATGGCACACCTGTACCTGCACCAAGGTTTAGTGTTGGGGCAAGGTCTTTGATGTTGCCCAGAGGACATATTTTTCGTCTACCACTTCTTTGCAGAGTGAGCTTTGGTAAGTTACTCTGTATCCCAGACATTTTAATGACGGTTATGCCACTTCTCAAATGTCTTGGGAGTAAAATTTCTGTAAATTGCCTTGAGCAGTGCCTGGCAAGTAGTAGGCATGTGATAGGTTTTTGTTGAGTCAACAATAATGATCAAGACTCTAGACTATGCTTCACCAAGTCCTTCCTCTTTCCTTCCATAGCAGACTTTCCAAGTCTTTAAACTTCCTGCTCAGCCTTCCAGGGACACTCTCTATTTTTTGCTGTCCCTTTAAGCATGGATATTTCAGTGCCAGTTGGCCTAGCTCAGAATATAATGGTATTCTTTTTTTTCTTAGATGGAGTCACGCTCTGTCACCCAGGCTGGAGTGCAGTGATGTGATCTAGGCTCACTGCAAGCTCTGCCTCCTGGGTTCACACCATTCTCTTGCCTCAGCCTCCCGAATAGCTGGGACTGCAGGTACTCACCACCACACCCAGCTAATGTTTTGTATTTTTCGTAGAAATGGGATTTCACCGTGTTAGCCACAATGGTCTCGATCTCCTGACCTTGTGATCTGCCCGCCTCGTCCTCCCAAAGTGCTGGGATTACAAGCATGAGCCACCCCGCCCTGCCTACAATGGTATTCTTATGAATTTAACTCTCTATTCCCATCATTGCAGCCCAAGACTGTGCTGATACACTTCTTTCTCCTCTCTCTCAAGTGTGTATTCTGTTCCAAATACTATTATTAGTAGCTGAAAACAAATGTGTGAATTAAGACAGAAGCTTTGTCCTAAGTACCCCTCAGGTAGAATAGAATGCATGCAAGAAAGTTATGGATAAGGGTACAAAGAGGACAGGAAGGAGAAGGACAACCCTACTTTTCCAAGGGTGGGGCAAACACATAAAACATTTTTGAGTGAGGAAGGCAAGGGCAAGAAGGGGCGAATATGTATGGTTTAGAACTTTGGGAGAACTTAAATGTCAAAAACCAAACCGTAAAATCATTAAACTCATGTGAGACTATCTAAATGGTCTTCAAGTGGGTCATGGAGAAATTCATAAATATGACAAAAAAGCATAACATATAAAGGATAAGACTGGTAAATTTTACTACTTCAAAATAGAAAAATGAATGTATGACAAAAAAGAAAAACACAAAAAGTCAATGTATAATAAGAGATGTTGATTATGTGGTCACCCACTTGAAAATACTTTCATCACATATAGCGCAGGGTGAATATCTAGAATACACAGAGAAATACTAAATCAGTAAGTAAAAGACAAAAAAAAAAAAACAAAAAAAAAAAACGGTATTCTTGGCCCTCCATATCCATGGCTTCCACATCATGGGTTCAACCAACCACAGATTGAAAATATGAAGGGGGAGGAATAACAATGTGTAACAATAAAAAATAATAGAAATAAAAAACATACAATATAACAACTATTTACATAGCATTTACATTGTATTAGATGTTATAAGTAATCTAGAGATAATTTAAAATATACAGGAGGATATCCATAGTTTTTATACAAATACTCTGCCATTTTATATGAAGGATTTGAGCATTTGCAGATTTGGGGGTTTCTAGAGGGTCCTGGAACCAATCTCCTGCAGACACCAAGGGAGAACTGTATTTATAAAATGAATAAAGGAAATGTGCAGGCAATTCACATAAGAGAAATCTTAAATGCAGATAAACATATTCTCAACTTTAGTAATCTGGGGAATTCAAATTGAAATAATAACAAGAAATACAATTTATCATCCATCAGATTAGCAAGTATTTAAAGGTGTGACAAGATCAAGTGTTGGTGAAGAAATAAATGGGAATCATCATATCCAGAAAAAATACCAAGACATGTACATTTATAATATACCCTCAAAGAGTAATTTAGCTCTCTGAGCGTATGCATTCCTATGACCTAGTAATTCTGAAAATACACACACACACACATATACATATTTATACTTACACACACACATACACTAGAGAATATTATGGACATGTGCACAAAAAGACATGAACCAGAAAATTTATTGCAGTCCTATTTATAACTTAAAACATTTAAACCACCTGTATGTTCATCAGTTGGGGAAAGGATGAATCAAGTGTTTATATAATGAGACAGTTAAAAAGAATAGACTAATGGTGAAATCTGAAACATGTAAGTTAAATTTGAAAATGTGCACAATGATATGTAGTATATGTACAATATAATGCCATTCATGAAAATCTTTTTTAAGCCACTCACAAAGATAAATCAACAACTTATGTTGTTCATACATAAAATGTGTAAATAATAGACTGTTAAAGATATCCGCTTAATTCATGAAAGTAGTGGCCACTGGAGAGGGAAGAAGAGATGGAACTGACAGTGACAATCAGAGGGGACTTTAAGGTTTGAAATGTTTGATTTGTTTATTTCAAAAAGACTTAAAACAACTGTGACAAAAATCTTAGAAATTATCACTTATTGGCGGTTGGTTCAGGAATGTTTATTTTATAATTCATTGCATTTTTTGTTATTTTTATAAATGTCTCAAAAACTTAAATATAATCCCAAGAGAAAAAGAGCTCCTTTAAAAGTCATATCTGGTTGATGAGTGAAGGTGGGGAGGTAGGTCAGTTTCCTAGGGTTTTTTCCCTGGAATGGCTGTAGTATAATTCAATTCCAGCTCACTATAAAGAAAAGTAACAGAACAATTCAAATGACCTCTGGATATAGACTTAAGAATCCTCACAGAAATGAGTAATATAATTGTTTGCTAAAAATCAAATATAAAATATTAAGCAAATTAAGTGAAATTCAGAAAATTTCACTTTTGTGTATTCAAATTCATCTAAAGTTTCAACAAACATTGGTGAGCCCTACCCCTGTTGAGGTCACCATGCTAGGTGGAAGGGACACAGATAAACAACTTCCGGGGAAGTACAGCACCAACGCCACACTTCACTGGATACATTCCCTTACCTCCAAATCTCCCTGCCACGGGTTTGCTTTGGTAAATATTTCCCACAAAACACCTGAGAAGTAGCTATTACTATCCCTAATCTACAAATAATTCTATTGACATTCAGTAATTTGCCCAAGGTCATTACCAATTACTAAATGACAGAGTTCATTCTCAGACTCAGATTTTTCTGACATGAGATTCATACTGCTAAAGTAGACATTGGATCATTTAAGAGAATTGAGATTAGTGCTCCTTAGAAATGTACAGGGTTCTGTGAAAAACACAACTTTCCAAACTGTGTTTTTTGTCCTTGAAACTGAGAAAGAAAATTGCAGGTGGAACTAATAGTCTTTGCACAGCAGGCCTGCCTCCCATTTAGCTTTTGTTCCTACTGGACAGGAACCATGTCCTTGGCCATAGTTTCTGTGCTGAGGATGTACGTGCTTAAATGGAGAACATGCCTCACACCTTCCAGTGGAGAATGGCTACTTGGGAGGTCTGTGAGTACCTCATCGACTCTTCTTTGTTCAGAGGACACTTGCTCATGTGGAGAGCCCAAGGAGCAAGATGTTGAGGAATAAAAGACATCGGAATCCCAATATCATAGTTTTCTTTCCACTTCCTGGGTGACTTCAGCCAAAATAACTTCTAACTAAATTATAAGTACTTAGAATGGTGCCAGTCCTTAGCTTATCAATATATTAAGGAGACTAAATAAATAAAATATGTCCAATAACAAAGTCATTGTTGAGCTTTTTCAAATGGTTTCTCTTGATCCTCAAGGAAGTTCTGTGAGATACAAAGAAAAATTGCTAAAATCTCCATCTTTCAGAGGAGACTCAGAGAAGTTACGTAACACTCTACTACATGGTTCTCTGCTCCTGAGAGGTATCTTAAGGCTAAACCTGCATCCTGACAGCCTGTCCACCAATTATCATTCTAATGGATGCCAACAGCCTTCCAAAGTTGCCCAGTGGTTTCACCTCCTTCTCAGAGGCAGGTGAAGCTCAGCACACACCTGTAGGCCCTGCTCAAGCACCTTCTCCATGAGTGATACCTAGAAAGTACCCAGGGCTGGCCCCTGGATGACCTTGGTCAAGGTACCCTTTCTTAATGACACCCTTGCTCAGAGGCTCTTTGAACTCAGGACAGCCTGGGGACAATAAAGGAGCAGTTGTAAACGAAGAGTCTATGACATGAAACAATTTGTTTCTATGTCACCAATAACTGATGTCTATACCAGTAAGTGCATACACACCTCCTCGTGTATACAGCGGCATACAATACAAAGGCATGGGTATGGCATACTTTGGGTATTAACTCTCAGCTTGGTCTCAGGACCCTCTTGCCAGACAGTCCTGATTTTCGTGCTTCCGCACCTTCACACTGGTGCTTCTCACTGCCCAGATACCATCCTGGGTTGCCCTGGCCTCTAAATCCCGCCACTCCTTCAGATGTCAGCCTTTGCATCATTCCCCATCATTACTGCCCTCCCAACTCCAGATTCAGTTGTTCCCAGGCATATTCCCAGACAGCCTTGTCCTTTTCCTTTTGTGATATGTAACACATCAAATGGATAATCATTGTCCTTGTCTGTGCTAGGGGAGGAGCAACAGGCCTGTGGAGAGCCCAGAAATTTCCCAAGTCTGCAGGCCCATATTTGTATTTTTACATAGAACTAGGTTCCTAGCTTGGGGCATTCCTACAGGCCTCCTGCCCTCCTTTATCATGTCACTATCATAAAGAGAGTGGTTTGGGGCTCAACACAGCAGGATGGTCCCTCCTCATTATATCTCACTGACACCAGCCAGTGAGTCAGGGTGACTTTTCTGGTTTTTCTCCATCCCCCATCCTTTTGATCCCGCATTTTGATAGAAAACTGTTTTTCCTTAAATTCATTATTAACACTGTTTCTGAAACAGCATGAAATCTAGTTTTATATTTTTATTTTACGGTCCATCACCTGCTGCTGCCTGTGCCTTGGTTTCCCCATCTGTAAAATAAGAGAGTGAGAGAAGACAAATCTCCAAGGCCTTTCCTAGGCTAATGTTCTGAGTCTGAGAAATGCATTACTGGGTTAAGGAGCCAAAAAAAAATCCCCATATTCTAAGTGGCTATCATCTAAGGGTCATACAAGGCAACTTAAATGAACACTATTTACTATATTCTGAAATATTTTATTACCCTACATTTTTTGTTTCCCACTTTCAACCTGCTTCAGGTGGTTGAACCTCCACCCCCATGAGCCTCTTAGAGGATTAGTGCTCCTGTGGAGATCCAATACATAGCACTTGAAAACTGTAACAAGGGAAAGTTTACAGTGATTACAATCTATTTGCCTTCACCTCATCTTATTACAGGTTATACTTGTATATTAACTTCATCATAATTCTCTGATTACCAAGGAGTTCAACTGAGGTCCTGGGTCTCTCCAGTCCTAATTAGCCTTGTCCAGCTGAGCTCGTGCAAGACTGAAACATCACTACTGTATTTCTCACTCAGCAGTGGAAGCAAGAATGATTCATTCTGGGAGCTCTGTCTCCTTTGCTGCAAACGATTTGCATACCATGCAGATTTCCATAGACCTAACGTATGGTGAGTCCCAGAAGCAGTCTACTTTCACTCCCTTCACCTGCTTCTGTGAGAAATGGCTGAGCATTATTCAGTAAATGGTCCTGACTGGGAAATTGACATCACTTCCTCATGGGACAGAATTTAAATCTAGACATTTTGAGAGGCAGTATGGCACCGTGGCTGTGTACATATTCTTGGAACAGGTAGGCTACGTTTTAAGCTAATGGTTGATTTTGGAAGAGTTTTCCAAGGTTTCTAAGCCTCAGTTTGTTGGTCTATCAAATGGGAATAACAATAGTACCCATTGCAGGATTATTGTGAGTATAAAATGAAGTCCATAAAGTTCATGGCATATAAGAAACATTCAATATATTTTAGTTTTTGTTATTATTAATATTAATAATTGATATTTGTGGAATGATGGAATAGTAGAGAAGCAACAGAAGATTTACTTTATGAATCAGGAAATGAAGTATACGAGAAGTGACTTTATACCTTCCGTAGACGTTTGCCAAGGAACACTTACCATGACCTAGTCCCTGAGCACTTAAAACTTAATATCTAACGCTCATCTCTGCCCCTCAAACAATAAGATGTAGTTGTTAACTGTGCCTATGGGATCAAAGAAGACTTCCCAGAGGAAGTGTCAACCATATTGGTCTTAATAAATCAGTTTCATCCTTCAACACCCCACCTCAATCTTTAAAACCAAGCTTAAGTGTCCCTCCTCCATGAAGCCCTCCTTTACTCCCTTCTTTCTGCCCAATACATGGTTAACCATTTTCTCCTCCATTTAATTTCTGTACTTTGTCTATACTGACACGTTTGCACATAAAATCCATACAAAATGGGAGATTTCTTACTTCTCTGCCAATTTTTTATTTCACTAACACACAACCCAGTATGTGGAAGACAGCAAAGACAATCATAATCGCTGACATCTATGATGTGTGAACTGTATGGAGGCACTCTTCTAAGTTCTATATTTACATCTATTTACTTAATCTCCCCACAAATCTGTGAGGATACTGAAACATGAAGCAGTTTAGGGATTTGCCCAAGATTACTCAACAGCCAGGATTTGAACCCTAGCACTTAGGGAAAGCCTTGCTCCCAACCATTATGTAATACTTCCACATAAGTGTTCACTGAACTGGACACTGTAATGTCTACCAAGTGCTAGACACTTTACCTGTATTATTTTAATTAATTTTCATTACAGTACTCAGATGTGGGCTGTATTCTAGTGCTGAGATCTAGTACCTTTGTGTACCTTGCCCAAGAACACATGGATAGTAAGAAACCAGAGTTTAAATCCAAGCCTGTTATCACCAGAGCCTGAAACCTAGTCTACTACCCCAATATTTCCAAAAGTGTTATGTGAGCATTCCGAGTGCTATATGAGATTATTTTTATGTGGCTTATGGATGAAGATTTTAAAAATATTATTATTTTTTGAGACAGAATCTTTCTCTGCCACCTAGGCTGGAGTACAGTGGCACGATCTTGGCTCACTGCAACCTCCGCCTTCCAGGTTCAAGCAATTTTCATGCTTCAGCCTCCTGAGTAGCTGAGACCACAAGTGCACGCCACCAAGCCTGGCTAATCTTTGGGGTTTTGTTTGTTTGTTTGTTTGTAGTAGAGATGGGTTTTTGCTATGTTGGTCAGCCTGGTCTTGGACTGCCAGCCTCAAGTGATCCACCCGCCTTGGCCTCCTGAGGTGCTGGGATTACAGACATGAGCCACCACACCTGGCTGAAGATATATTATTTTAATACTTTTATATTTGTTATAATGCATGCTGCAAAAAAATGTGACTAGATACTTAAACGCATGATTTTACTGATGAAAATTCTTAGGATGAGGAGGCTGGAGTAGATTTAAGTGTTAGGTTGTGTCATTTGAAAAACTGTTAAGTAGGTGGATGTGGTGGCTCACACCTATAATCCCAGCGCTTTGGGAGGCCGAGGCAGGCAGGAGTTTGAGATCAGGAGTTTGAGACCAGCCTGGCCAACATGGCAAAACCCTGTCTCTACTAAAAGTACAGAAAATTAGCCCGGCATGGTGGCATGTGCCTATAGTCCCAGCTGAGCTGTTTGGGAGGCTGAGGCAGGAGAATCGCTTGAACCTGGGAGGGGAAGGTTGCAGTGAGCTGAGATCGCATCACTGCACTCTAGCCTGGGAATGGGGGAGGGGAGGGGAGGAGAAGGAACGGGAGGGGAAGAGAGGAGAGTTGGCTTATCGATATGAGAAGTTGGTGCATAGATGACCAGGAAGCTGAGTGTTATTCTTTCCTGACTCCTCAATATGTGCAAAAGATAGTAACAGAAAGAAATGTGAGAGCACTTCAGACTGTGGATAGAGCACGATCTAAGGTGTGAAGTCAGGTTCACACAGGGTATTGTTCTGAACTTGTCTGCCTGGAATTATGAACTTTATTCTGTAGAAAATGGAGAGCCTACAGAGATTTAGGACCAGAAGTGGATGACTCTTTATTAATATTTATCCTTTAAAGTCATTGTGTGTTTATTATCCATCTGGATTTACAATAGCTTGACAAGATCAATGGGTAAACAATATCACAAATATGTATTAGCTGACAGCTCCCTAGCCATCCTGCTCAGGAGACAGCGCTATAAAACCTGAAAGGTGATGATGCAGGCTCTGATGTGCATAAGTGATTTAGGGTCTGCCTCTACCATTTACCTGTGCACTTTACCATTTAGGGCATTCTCCTCTTTTTAGAAAGTTGTTTCCAACCTCCAAGTGTGGCAATCTTGCATCTTCCTCTATTTGAAATAGTAAAACTAATTGAACAATTCATTGAACCTAATGACTTTGGAAAAATCAATAATTGCCTCCCGTTATTGATATAGTGGAAGCACATGGAAGAAATTACCCAATACAGAAATAAGGCAGTTAAAATAAATAATTCAACAAGCTGTCTGGCAATATTCAAATTTTGAACTTGAACAATTACATGGAGTTTCTGAAGTATAAATAATCAAAGAAATGCACTCAGTGCTGCCAGGGTGCGCACTAACAGTACAGGAGCAAAGGTATCAATTCCTGACACTCACCCTGCTGTCTGGACTGATAGAATTACACACAAAAGATGTGGTCAAGAAAGAGATTGTTGGCTGTAGGGTGTGGATTGGGGTTATGTGTGGGGTTGTGCGTGGGGGAGAGATGACACTGGCTCCCAATTAGGGTGATTAGTATTTGAGATTAGATCATGGTGTTAATAATAATACATTACAAAGGGCTTTCGCATCCACCTATATCTTGCTATAAATCAGCTAGATATTTTGCAAATGGGGAAACTGGGGACCAGCAACACGAATTGATTTATAATTTAAACTATAGCATAGGTTTGCACAGTTTTCAATTATTACTAGCTTTGACTTTTTATTACCTCCTACCTTCAAAAGAGTCTATAATACTCAAGTCTCTGTTTTCTACCTAAGAAACCTACAGTTAAGAAAGGAACTGTCATTTATTTGGTCAAGGTTGCATAGCTCAAATAGGATAGGGCTAGGATTTAAACACAGTTCAGGCTCCTAGTCCTGGGCCCCTTTATCAGACTCCTCAGTTATTGATGTGTCTGTTCTCAAGGCAAGGAGGTGAGGTAATCAGAAAAAACAAAGTCTGGCTGAGGACCCATGACATTCCACAGCAGAACTCGGGACCTTGGATTGAGCAGGACTTTCAGCCAGTTTTTTAGAGTGACGTGCTGCTCTGCCCAAGTTCCAATCGTCAGAGATTGAGGGAGAGGAGGGCAGATGTTTATAACTGACAGAAACCTGGGTCATAGGTCCTGATATTCTGAAGACAAGAATTACAAAAGGATTGTGTGAGGGTATAATAAAGTGAAATGGCCATACTCTTCCCTGCTACTCTTTCCCCATTTATCTCCCCTTCTCAAAATGGTTGTGTCACAGAATCATGTCAGAAAGCAAGAAAGAAAAAGCATCGAGGGGATGGTCCAGTGTGGGTTGCCATTAAAGATACTCCAGGAAGCCTTCCACTCACTCATTGTTCCTGCTCACAATTGTATCCCATGAAAAATAATACGAGGTGATGCTTAACACAGCACTAAGTCCATTCCGGGCACTGTCCTAAGTGGTCTATGAATTTTAACTCATTTAACCCTCACAATAATCTATGGGTAGATACCTTTATTACCGCCATTTAACAGATGAGGAAACTGAGACATGCAAAGGGTAAGTGCTTCATGATCCAAGGCACCATAGTGGTAGAGTAAGAATTCAAATGCAGCCCAGTGGCTCTAGAACTCAGGTTGTAAACTGTGACATGATATTCCAGTGGTGAATGGCCTATGCTTGCCTATTCAGATCCATTCTACATACAGACCACATGGTTCTGTGCCACAGAGTTAAGTGCACTGCATCAACAAGCACCATTGTCTTCTGACTTCTGCTTGAATTTGGCCAATGGGAGGCACCAACAGGAAGTCAGATGGAAGAAAGGTGGGTCGGGCAATTAGTCTCTTGACTCCCTTTCTGTCAAGGCCACAGATGCCTCCACCGGAAGCCATAGCTCCTGTCGAGAAGACCTCTCAGGTAGCTACAGCCGCAGTTTCAGCTCTATCCTGGCTCGGAAAACCCGCTTCCCATTTCCTCCCTCAGGCTTAAAGGTGGAAAGGGCTCCCAGCTCTTGTTATTGCTGGAGCTCTTCACTATCCCTTGTAGGTTTCCCTTTGCCCGTCCACACCTATGTTGTCTCTTCCTTAAACTGCCCTCAGTTTGAATGAACCACCTGTTTCAGGCTGGGATATTGACTGACACAACTGACTCTAGCAGTGTTGTTTGCACAAGGTAAGCACTTAATAAATATATGTTAGAGAAAAGAAAGAAGGAAGGCAGGGAGATGGAAAGAGTGAGACAGGGAGCGAAGGATGGAGAGGCAGGAAGGGGAGAATTAAAGGCCTCTATTAAATGCATTTAGAATACCAGTCCACCTTATTTCACCTGGATTAGTCACTGTTTCCTTAAAAAGAATAATAATTTGGGTCATAAAAGCTCTATCATAAGTTCTTTCAACATATATATTATTATGCCCACTTTACAGTTCACAAAACTGATCCTCAAAGGGATGAAATAATTTTGTATTTTGACAACATACCTGAGCCTAGACTTACTATGGAAATTCTGATTCCAAATCTAATCAATTTTCCTCTCATATGCTGCAATGTATGAACGTTCGGTGTCTCCTTCTTGACAATGAGCCAGATATGCACGAAGTCAAAACTACCACAGAGAAATGTCTTTCTGTTTACAATGGCATCAACCATAATGGGAGTTTGCTTTGGGGTCCTAGCATCCTCATTGGGTTCTGCCTCTTTGTGTTTCCCTCCCACTGTTCTCTGGCTCCCCTGAACACCAATGTTAACTTTATCTTGGGAGGGAAGAAGAAAAATGACTCCAATGCTGAAAAATATATTGGTTCTATGTGCTTCCTTTCATCTCAGTCTTCCTAGGTAGCCCAAGAACCATTTTTATAAGGCAGTATATAGCCGTCCATACGGGGAGGCATTAGTGTACTTTTCTGATAGCCAACTTTGAAAATGAAGTTCTTTTTCTTAAACTTAGAGATTGATATTTGTACAGATGGGTGGCATTTGAATGTATCTCCATGAAATTCCTTAAGGACTTGGAAGGTCCCTCTGAGAAATGTTTATTTAAGAACCAAAATGGCTATCATTCTCTACAGCCCATTGATTTCATTCTCTAGAAGTGCATTAATCCCAGACCCAGACAATGCCTTTAAAGTAGACTGGATTTACCCGTTAAGAAGCCGCATTTTTTTCTGACAGGAGGAAAAATTATGACTATGTCTGTGGATATTTAACATTCTAAACAACTGGCTAAAATATGAATCTAGAAGTGGATTTTGTGAACAAAAGTCAAGACAAAAGACTGAATGAATTTTTTTTCAACTATACCAGGAAATTGTTTTATTCTCTATAGTGACTTTAAAATCAGGAATTTTTTAACTTAAAAAAAAAGGACAAGCAAACAGAATGGGAAAGAGAACATCTAGCCAAAAGGAGTGGATTCACTCTTTTGTGTCCTCTGTTTGACAGTAAGCTTCTTACTAGAGAAGCATTTTATTTTGCTTGGTTTTCATCCTAGCTGCTAGCACACCATCTAACATATAGGCAGTACTTATTAAATGGTTATTGAGTGAATGACTGACTGCTTAAATGAATGAATGGTTCATACAATTCTTTCTCATTTTTCATTGAAACTTCAAACCTCCAGTGAGATAGGCAGGGGCAGCAATTATTCTTATTCCCATTTTATGGAGCAGAACCTGAAGTCCAGATAGGTGATGGATCCAGATAGGTCACATCACAAATCAGTAGCAGAGCCAGTAGTAAAAACTTGGTCCTTTAATCACAAAGGCAGTTGCCTTTTCAATTTTTTCACCTAGTCTCACTTCTTTTCCTTCATTTTAGTCTTCACTTGGTCTCCAAAATTATGCTTTGGAATGGAAATGGCATTTGGGAATTGAAGGACTGAAAACAAAACATTTCCTGAATCCAAACCATGAAATCCCTAAATGAAATGGGAGGCATTGAATTCCCTGATACAGAGATCAATGTAGTAGAAGAAAAGTGAATGACAGATATGAAATTAATGGCATTTAAATTTATGCAGTTACAATAGAAAACAATTCTTCTGGAATGCCTTCCTGAGGCTTTGATATGTAGTGGTAATTAAAAGAGCTCCTTTAAATCATTTATTATAATTATGTTTTAAATGATCCAGTCCTGAATGTAGCCTGCTTTTTGTTGTTTACTGGTAGCTGGTGACATTTGGAATTGACTAGACATTTGCAATAATTTGACTACTTTTCATATGCACAGAACTGAACTGCCTCTGCAACTGAAATGGAAAGGTATATCCTGTTCCCTGGGGACCCCTCACTTCCCTGCCTGCTGATCTGATAACACTCCTAGGGCCAAAAGAATCAGCAAGGGTTAAAGAAAGTTGCAACTTAAGTTCAGGCACATTCTGCAACTTTCAAAGGTAAAAAAGGTATTATGAAAAAAAAGTGGAGAATGGAATAGATGCTTCAGTTGCAAGATTTGACCCTCTGTAGATCTAGGCTGATTCTGAGTGAAGTTGTCAGAGTTGGCTAAAACCTTATGCTAATGGGGTTGGAGTTATATATCCAATCCTCAAGCTAGTCGTTTTTCTCTATATATTATCTTTTATCTTTGCTTTATGATTTGTGGCTTATTGGTAAAGAAAGTAAGGCTCAGAGAGCTTAAGAGGTTTGCCTAAGACCACACAACTCATAATGAACTGGGGTTCTGGGGCTGGGGAAGGTATGAGTTTTAATTCTGAGTTGAATGACTTCTCCAGCATAAAAGTGTGCCCCCATTTGAATAGCCAGATTCAGAACAGTGAGGTGACTCACTTGCTCCAGGGCACACCATGAATGGCAAGGACAAGACTTTACACAAAGTTTGTGAACAAAGTTTCAAGACAAAAGACTGGGTTTTGTTTTGTTTTTTTTTTATCCAAGCCTCCTGAGTCCACATTTAGGATTCTTTTCACTAAGGTACAGCTGCCTGGTTTAGATAAATCAAGCAGGTGCAACCTTGGGGGCTGGGTGAAAGTCATGCCTGGGTCAGTGGAAATAATCTCCTCCAAATGTGGGGCTGAGTCCCAAAGAAATGCCCACCTTTCCTGAACTCCTAAGATAATTTCTGGTACCCTTCCTGTTCATTTCCCTTCCCTGCGCTTCCTCTCCTTCAGGAGGACACCCAAAGCCACCTAGAGATCACAGCATGGTTCCCCCAATGCTGACTCTTCCCTCTGCCATCTCCCCCATCTCACTCCCCAGTTTCTCTTTCTCAATCTCTCTGCCTTTCTTCTCCCTCAGACCCTAATCCTCTTCTGGAAAAGCAGGGGCTTCCTCTATGTTAACATTTGGCAAATCGCTCAGCCTCTCTGAGCCTCAGGTTCTCTATTGTAAGAGTATCTCTAAATTGCTAATATTATATTGAGGGCAGATCCCTGGACATATCTATATTTGTCCCTCCAGGACCCAATTTGGCTCCTATGCATAGTAAATAAATGACCAAATCTTGTAAGGTCCTTGGAAGGATTAGATGAGATAAACTGGTTTAGCATAAGTCTTCTCACATATTAAGTGCTTGCTTCATTCTTTTGTGTATGGAAAATCCACTGGGGACCTACAGCATACCAGGAATTGTTAGGAACTTTGGATACATCAATGAATAAAACAGCTACAGATTCCTGCCCGCAAGGAACTTACATTCTAAGAGGGCAAGACAGACCATAAATAACAAGCCTACTAAATTAGTAAAGTGTATAGTACATTAGCAAGTAGCAAATACTGTTGAAAAAGTTTTGAAATTCAGCGGAGAAATGGCTATCAGGTGAGGGGTTGGGAGAGCAAGTTGCAATTTTAAATAGGGTAGTTTAGGGCAGTCTCACGGAAAGGTAACATTTGAGTTCAGTGGTTGATTTCCTTACCTTTGCTTTCTTCCCTCTCTGTCTTTCTGTCTTTTCCTCCCTTAATCCAAGTCCTTGGTATATAGCTCTTGTTTTCCTGACAAGATTAGAACTTTGGACAGAGTAGGCACCTAGTCATATTGAACTCTCTACAGAACTGTCTATATAATTTGCAGGGCACCATGCAAAAGGGAAATTAGGGCCCTTTGCTTAAAACTTACTATGGATTTCAAAATAACAATGGCAGAGCCTTAAACTAAGAATGGGTTCCTTCTTCACAAGTCATAAAGGTGCATGAAGTGGCTGGCTGTGGCCTCCAGAGATCTGTCATTATTGTAATTGCATTGACCCAGGACCAGTCTTTCCTGTCTCCTGTTTCACACACCATGAGGGAGCCTCCATGCCTGCTTTCTAGCTTCACTTTGTCCTGTCCTGGACAGGAGTCAGCCTCATTTCTCACCAGTCTTCTTCACTACCCTTTTTTCCTGCCCTGCAGCTAAACCCGACACACAGGTGATGATGGATTTTTAAAGCCAGCAACTGTCCTTAGGAATCAGTAAACCTTCCTGCACTGTGAGTTTATTTTCTCCAGATTTAGTAGCAAAGGAACATAAGTAGGTGGAGGGTTGAGGATTTATTTCCTTCTGATAATCAAGAGTACTCTCTCCAGTAGTGCCACTTACCTGATGAATCGTAGCAATAGGTCTCAACGCTGATGAGCCTCTCTCTGCCTGCTCAGGCTGCTGCCTCATCCCGACACTTAGCAGTCTCTCCCTACCATGCCTGGTCCAGCACTAGACTGCACAGTCGACACTAGCAGAGTTTGCCTTCAGTGCACAGCACTTCCCACTTTCCCCCTTTTCTTTACCACACTTACCCCCACCCTAATGGTCGCTAGGGCAAAGGTTTTCATCTGCATCTTCCAGGTGAGGCCATGGAGGGACAAAAACTAACCTGACCTGCATAATACCCCACAGTAATTGCCCTGGGATTTTCAACCAGATCAGCTGACTCCGCCACCACTGTTCTTCCCAAGATTGGCTTGCTATGTGTGCCTTTATTCTGCATGCCCGCCTGCCTCCTCTGATAGGAACTGACCACAGGATTCTCATTCCAGAATGCCCTTCCCTACCTGTACCCTTATCTAAAAATCACATGAGGTCCTGGAGACTGGAGGTTCTCAAATGCAGTTGGTTGCTTGCTTGGATGCATATTATTATGAAGAAGTAAAGATAATTCTCAAACAGGTATGTTTCGCATTGTAAGCAAACAGGAGGGACTGAAAGAAACTGTAAGGAGTGTACTTGTGATATTCACCCATCAACTATTGATTTTTTTTTGTTTTTTGTTTTTTGTTTTGAGACAGAATCTCACTCTGTCAGCCAGGTTAGAGTGCAGTGATGTGATCTCGGCTTACCGCAACCTCCGCCTCCTGGGTTCAAGAGATTCTCATGCCTCAGCCTCCTGAGTAGCTAGGATTACAGACATGCACCACCATGCCTGGCTAATTTTTGTATATTCAGTAGGTACGGGATTTCACCATGTTGGCCAGGCTGGTCTCTAACTCCTGACCTTAGGTGATCTACCTGCCTCGGCCTCCCAAAGTGTTGGCGTGAGCCACTGCATCCAGCCTAATTACTAATTCTTTTTTTTTTTTTCCATTTTTTACTGTGGTAAGATATACATAGCATAAAACATTTTGATCATTTTTAATTACACAGTTCTGTGGAATTGAGCACATTCACATTGTTGTATGACCATCACCACCATCCAACTCCAGAACATTTTTCATCTTCCCTAACTGATACTCTATACTCATTAAACAATAATTCCCCACCCCCAGGCCCTGTCCCCTGGAAACCACCATCCCACTGTCTGTCTGTATGAGTATGACGAATATTCTACCTCCTCATGTAAGTGGAATTGTGCAATATTTGCCCTTATGTGACTGGCTATTTTACTTAGTATTATGTCTTCATGGTTCAGCTATGTAGTAGCTTGTTTCAGAATTTCCTTGCTTTTCAAGGCTGAATAGTAATTCATTGTACGCTTATGGAATGTTTCATTTATCCATTCATGTATCTCTGGACATTTGGGTTGCTTCCACCTTTTAGCTCTTGTGCATAATGCTGGTCATGCACAAGAATATGGGTATACAAAGGTATACAAACGTCTGTTGTGAATATGGGTATACAAACATCTGTTCCAGTGCCTGCTTTTAATTCTTTTGTGTATATACTGGACTGACTGGATCAAACGCTATGCTTAATTGTGTAAGGAACTGCCATATCATTTTCCATAGAGGATGCACTCCTTTACATTCCCATCAGTAATGCACAAGAATTCCAGTTTCTCCAACTCACCATCACTTATAATTTTCTGGAGTTTCTCTGAATAGCCATCTGAATCAGTGTGAAATTGATATTTATTGACTCTTTTATTCATCTATCTGTCTACCAAACCACAATGGGAACTTACTTTGATTCTGTAGATCAGAGAGGAAGAAAGCCCGGTCTTGTCCTGAAGGAGTTTAATGTCTCATGCGAGAGGGAAAGATCAATATTCAGAGTTCCACAACCATGTCTACCTCCCCATGCCCCAAATCTACAGGCCCATCCACTGACCTTGGTTTATAATGACTACGTATCCTTCCAAAACTCCCCCTTCAGGCCCCCTTAAGTTTGGAGACATCTACACTTGGTTTGGAATTAGAGAAAAAAGGAAGAGTTCTCTTGCCCTCTTGGCTCTGACTAGTTGAACACATCTTCTGTCTCTCCTTCTAGGAGGAAATTTAAGGAGATTTAATGGGAGATTTGAGAGTAGCTGCTCAGGAGTTAAGAGCTTTGGAGCCAGCAGCTCTGGTCCCAGGTTCCTGCTCCACAGTTTTACGGATATGACAGTATCCTAACAGAACAAGTGTATTAATGCCCCTGAACGTCTTGTTTTCTCTCTTTCTGGGTTGTGTACAAAATTAAGTGAGTTAATATAGGCCTCCACCTATGTGACATCATCCTGAACACTTTTGCCCAGTGACAAGCATTATCTGAAACTCAGAGCACGGACTTACACCCAGTAGGTGCCCAGTTTGAGAGGAAATTAGAATTTGATGACTGATGCCTTATAACCCAATAACAGAGCATAGCAGATAAGAACCGAGACAATGATGTCCATCAGACCTGGGCACAGATCCTGGCTCCCCAGCTGCCACCTGATTCAGTTTAACTGTGCTATGTCTCTGTTTTGAAAAGCAGGGATAATAATAGTGCCTTTAATTAGATTTTTTTTTTAATTTTTTCTTTTAGAGATGGGATCTCACTGTGGTGCCCAGTCTGGTATCGAACTCCTGGCCTCAAGCAATCCTCTGGCCTTAGCCTCTTAAAGCACTGAGATTACAGGTGTGAGCCACCATGCCTGGACATAAGGTTTTATATGAAACACTTAGAAAATAACAGATGTTGCCCTCACTGTTGCTGACCAAATTGTAATGTTTGCAGAAGGCAGAGATAATACAGGCAGGGATAAATCAGCTATTTGTTCCCTGCCTGCCAGCATGCCATTCTCTGTCTTCTGGAGGGCCACTGAAATATGTATTTCTAGAGACCAGGAGATTCTGTGAGGCAGGAGTGTAAACAAGGCTTTTATCTGCTCTGCTCTGTCATTTATGTGGCTTCTCAGTTCTCCCCCTCCCAGTGCTCACCTGCTCCTTATCCCCAACTCCTTACCTCTGCCTGGACAGCTGTGGCCAAAGTCCTCCTTATCCTTCCTCCCTGTCAGTGCAGAGAGGATGTGGTGGGCAGCAGGGCAGACTGCTAGAGGCACATCACCTGCCGGTGGGCTTATATGTGACACCCTGTGAGCTCAGGGATGTAGGGGACTGGCTGCCTCCAATGGTAGTCAGCATGGACGACAGAGGAACATACACAGCCATTGCTTTTGGATGCCAGATCTGACCCATTCTGCATCCAAATAACATTTCATACAGGAACCGTTGCCCCACACCAGGGCAGGACCAAACTTCCTTAAGGCCACATTTTCTAGGGATACCTGCTTACCTGGCTTCCCCCCGTGGAATTACTGCAGCTTAACAGTTCCCCAACCCAGTGCTCTATCTCTAATAAAATGTAAAATTACACATAAGGTACTTCATTAATTCTGAAAAATACCTAAAACTATTATCTGCAATGAGAACACTATATGACTCACCTAAAAAGTCGACATAAGCATAATTAGTTACAACAAAAGATAAAAGACAGGCTAATAATAACGTTGACACCGCTTTTATCATGCCTGGCATGATGTTTTAAATACGTCATCTCATGGGAAATCTTACACCATAGAAAGGGGAGTGCCATTATTGATCCCATTTTGCAGATGCGGAGGATGAGGTATGAAGATGAGAAAGGTGTTCTAGTTTTCTTCTTCAGGTAGGAAGAGCAACTACTTGATTTTGGTTTCTTTTGAAAACAGGTTTCCCACAACAGGAAGAGACATAGATTCCAAAGTATCATTTTGTATAGTACCAGTAAAGCTCCCACCACCTCACACTGCAACCACTGATATCACATCTCAGGGGGTGTTCTTTTAAATATTCATGTCCAACATTGTATTTGCTAAGCTAAGTTTGTGAACTAACCAAACTTAAGCAGAAGAGGCTTTGGTTTTAATGCAGAAAAATAGGCACATGCGTATCTCTTCTGATACACTCTCTTTACAGCACACAGATGTCACCTTTGAGCCCAGACAATACCCTGTAGGTCAGGGTTTTCTAAAGTGTCTTTAGTAGACCATCAATATCATTAACTTCTCTATAAGAAAAGAAATCCCTGGCCAAATAGTTTTTAGAAATGCTCCTGCCGAAGACTGGGTGGGAGACTTCAAGAACCATAGCATGAGGCCCACATTCTTCCTCCTACATCTGTCTGCCACCCTCCCCCACCCCACTCCCAGCCTTGAAAACGAAACTTGTCTGGTCCTTATTTATCTGCATCTCTGTGATTTGCTGAGCCAGATATTGTGAAACGGTGACACTTAAGAGTTAAATGTAGGAATTAAGCAGGATTTTCCAACCACACTCCATTATGAGAGACAGAGGGAGAGAAGGGGAGAGAGAAAGAGAGAGGAAGGAAGGAAGGAAAGAAGGAAGCAAGGAGAAGAGGGTGAGAGACAGGGAAAAAGAGAGAAAGGAGAAAGAGACGAGGAGAGAAAAAGTGAGATTGTCTACTGTCTCTAGAGATGTGCAGTAAGATTTGTCTCTCAATACATTATGAAAGTGGCCCCAGGATCCAGAAGCCATTTATGGAACATTCCCAGTGACGCAGACAGAATCCCATTTATCATGATCACGGTGCCATCCCTGCCTCGCCTACCTGTGATTGCAGCAGATTACAGATGTGCCATCTAATATCCAGGTAATAAGATGTGAAAGAACAAGTGACACACACGCTGTCTTAGTCTATGCACGCCATCACTTAGCAGCACTCACCACCGACTCCTGTGGGTGCCCGCAAAGTTGTGTAAACAGCTGCTGAGCTTTAACACATCAATTATGGTTAGGAAACTTCTCGGTGGAGCAGTTAGGCCTGCCTGACATTTCTTGAAAATAGCAGTGCCTATGTGCTGGCTTGAACTTCCTGTCCCATGGCTTAATTTTAGTGTGAAATGTAAGTAAATATTTTGGAATAATGAGAGTCTGGGCACTTCCCCTTCTGGATTTCAAAGTTGAATTGCGACTGCAGTCACCTCTAGCCAAGAGTATTTCAATGGTCTCTGACTTGCTGGTCTTTGTGTTCCACATTGTTTCTCACCATCATTCTTGGTCATGGCTGCCTTAGTGTTCTTTTCATAAATTCACACTCAACTGGTCATGTCATTTTTTAAAACCTACAGAGCACTCCTTTGGATAAGCTCCACTCTCCATTTTTAGCTTATGCGTCCAGTTTTAGGCCCTGATTTTCCTTATCCCTCTGCTGCCAGAGTGATCATTCTCAAACAGAAATCTGATACCATCAGAGGTAGTTCAGGGTAGTGACTAAGACAGTGAACTTGGCAGCCAGATTGCCTGGGTTCAAATACTGATGCTGTCACTTTTGAGCTACATGATTCTGAGCAAGTTACTTAACTTCTTTGTGGTTTAATTCTCCCCATCAATAAAATGAAGATGATTAATAAGAATAGAAATTAAAGTTGTTTGAACTATTAAATGAGGATCATGTACATAAAGTTTTAAGTATATAAAGTGTTTAGAACAGCACCTGACTTAAACACTCAATACTCTTTAGCTGCAATGGTAATAATTTTATTTCCTCAAAATAAAGCCCAAGATCCTTCACTTTTATTCAAAACCTCCTTGATGTGCACCTGCCTTTCTCTGTGGCCTCATTCTCAATTTCCATCATGTAGAACTAGGTTATATTTCCCAGTGCATCCTAGCTGTATCCTATGCCCCTTGGTACTACCTGTCCTGTTCCCATTCAATGAAAGGCTTTCCTAGTCCCTATTCCTGATGGTCAGGCACATTTCTATTTAATATCCAGAACTCAGGCCTTTAAGCAATCTCCCTTCCACTCCTAGAGTCTGGTGTGGTAGACAAAGTGATGACTTGTTTCCTTATGCCACTATTCTGCTTTGTGCATCCCTTCCACCTTGGCTGATCACACCCTGTTACAACTTTTACTTTACCCTTCTATTTTCTCCCCTAAGTCACAAGCTCTTCAAAGTTAGTAACTACTCACCCCTGTATCTCCAAGAACTAGAACATGGACTAGATGCGCTAGTTCAATGGGAGATTACTGAAAGAACAGATAGGCCGGGCACAGTGACTCCCACCTGTAATCCTAGCACTTTGGGAAGCTGAGTCTGATGGATTGCCTGAGCTCAGGAGTTCGAGACCAGCCTGGGAAACATGGTGAAATCCTATCTCCACTAAAAATACAAAAACATTAGCCAGGCGTGGAGGTATGTGCCTGTAGTCCCAGCTACTCGGAAGGCTGAGGCAGGAGAATTGCTTGAACCTGGGGGACGGAGGTTGCAGTGAGCCGAGATTACACCACTGCACTCCAGCCTGGGCAACAGAGTGAGATTCTGTCTCAAAAAAACAAAAAAGAATAGATAAATGAATTTCTTCAGCTAGATGTAATAAGCCTGTTCTCTAATCATAGTGGTAATAATAATATTATTTAAAGTGTATTTACCAAGTGCTAGGCCCTGAACTAAATGCTTCTCTTTCCTTATCTAATACAATGTTCCCAAGTAGTCTCTGAAGTAGTGTCAGCCCTCAGATCCCCGCAAAGACCATCAGAAATACCTGCTGATTAAGCAAAGCTATGTTAATGAAACTACTCTTGCAAGGAGAGTACCACCTTAGCCCGGTGTAAATAGTATCTCTGAAGGGGAAAGTCAGGGGAAGGCAGGTATGAAGTTTTAGGGCCTGGAGAATTGGTTGGGATTGAGTAGAGTATACACCATCATGACTTTGGGTTGGTGGGCCCAGCGAGGTGAGGATTCTCATGTGAGTCTTGGAGAGCATGCTGTGAGTCTTGATAAGCTATTTTAATTTGTTCTCATTTTTATCTTCCAAAAGCAAGTATTCCTGGAGCAAGTAATCGTTCCTTCTTGATTTCAGAATTGTTAAACAGAGATAGGAAAATAGATAAGTCATGGTTCGTAGTGCTATTATCATGGCTTTCCCAAGATGAGGGAAACTAGCCCATGGCTAGTAAATGATCCGTCAGGAACCACACCCAGGTTTGTATTAGGCCACAGCCCTTGTACTTGACCACTGTACTGTGCTGTCTCTCCTGGCACTAAGTTTACATTTCTTTGACTGCACCTAGCACTTTCTACCGTGTATCAGTTACTTGGGTAACCTGTACTTGGGTTGTCTTACAGTAGTGGATAACTTGCTTGCATTCATTCATCTGTATATTGATTCCTTCATCATTTAATGAGCATCACCTATGTGGCAGACACTGTGCCACATAGGTGGCACTAAGGAGTGGGGGATAGTCACCCTCTAGAATTCCAGGGAGATGGGGCAGTGGGAGAATTGAGGGAAGCAGGCCAGCTTGGTAGAGCTGCTCCCCTTCTTCTTTCTTGACCCGCAAGAGGCTGGGCTGCACTCTCAGACAGGTCTGCTCATGGCAGGAAGATCTTAGTCTGGGAGCTCAGACAAAGAGAAAGAATAGGCCTCCTGGGGGAGAAGGGAGCCTGCAAGATGACCCAAGGCTGTGCAATTTGTAACATGACTATTTCCCATTAAGCTTCTGATTTTTAATAAAATTACCAAACTCACTCATTTCAGAATTTCACTCCTGGTTTGATGCAGAGAGCATGCAAAAGTTAATAGGCATTCTCCAGGGAGGAGCAAGGCAAAAGAATTGGTAAGACAAGGCAATCTGCTACATCTGTCAATTTTCCCAGTGACTAAGGGCAGGATCTCTCCCTCTGAGGACTTCCTCTGTCCCTTTCTTCCTGCCTCCCCTCCCCTCCCCCGTTCCCTCCCCTTCCTCCCTCCCTCCTTTCCTTCCTTCCTTCCTTCCTCCCTCCGTCCCTCTCTCCCTCCTTCCCTCCCTCCCTCCCTTCCTTCCTTCATTCTTTCCCTCCCTCCCTTCCTTTCTTTCTTCCTCCTGCACCATCTTGATCCTCAACAGCTCCTGCTCAGAGAATTTGAAAGTGTAAGTGAAAACAGAATGCAAATCAGAATGATCCTACATTTAAAATCAAGAATGAACTACCACCACCAATTACTACCCCGGCTTGTCCATCCATCAGCAGGAAGTTCACTTACCCTTGTCTCTGATTCATAGCTATAAATGTTCTGCATTTCCTTCCTAGCTAATCTTCAGCTTTTATTTTGACAGGATTGAAACAGAAAAACAGGCAGAAAGAAAGACTAAACTAAAATTGGAATTGAAAATAGTTACAGGTTTTTTTCTTGAATATGAAATGCTACTAGCTGAAATAGAATGAAGCCCACAATAGTTTTTGCTTCACTCATCTGCCATTTTAACAAACTTCTACAAGCTGGAAATCACAAAGGGCCAATCAATAACATTGCTAACAGAACCCTGAGAGCAGTAGAAACAAAACAAGCCATGTAGGTTTATCCCCCAGAAAAATGTAGCCACAATCAGCTAATTGGGAGCACCACATATCTGCATACATGAACTAATGTTAAGAGAAACCAGGGACAAGGGCTTGGGGGAAAAGAAAACAAAACTCTGCTTTGATGACAGCAGGCTTTCCACATCTCCACTCCTGCCATTTGTCTGTGGATGCAGAGAATTCCCTGTGAGTGTGAGAAAAGCTTTGTACTAGCCAAGCTAGCCTGAGAGAAGGCTCTGTCCTGCAAACACAAAGTTGTCTTCGTGAAGGATAAAATACTCTTTCTGGATTTGGTATAGGGTTTGAGAGCATAAGATAGAGACAGAAGCAAACAAGCACAGACAAATGGCATAAGGCTGTGAAACAGGCACGCCTTCATAAACAGACATATCAGAAAAAACATTCATATGAGTACATAGAACTAAAAATACACATAATAACTGACATTTGTTAAGCATGTACTCAGACAGAGCGAAGTGATATTCTAAGTGAAGTAAGCAAAGAACAAAGAGTTTAAGAAACGTGTCCATGATCACACAGCTCATTTGGGGAGCTTCAAGTCTACTTTAGCTATGAAATTTAAATGAAAAAAAAAGTTTTCTAGTCAAAAAGTTGACTAGAAAATTAGACAAGTTGACTAGAATTAAATATGGAGGGGCTGGGAGCTCAGAATCGGGCAACTAAGATGGCAATATCAGTGGTAGAGTAAGGAGCTTGGTTTTTATCCAGCAGGCCATGAAAAGCCATTGAAAATTTTTGGAGATGAGAGCAACATACTCACAGAGTGCACTGAAATGATCCCTCTGACAAGGTTGTCTTAGATACCTTCGATTGGGGGGTAGCTGTTCTTCTTTTAGTTGAGGAAATTTAGGGCTTGGGACAGATGACTCAGGTGATCTGAGTCCCACAGGCCCAAAGCTACTCCTGCTCAATGTAGCCTCAAACCTATCATTTTGCTTCGTATGTCAGTGCCAGCTGGCAGGCCCGTTGCTCTCACCTTTCTCCTTCTAGAGAACTCTTTCTTGCCCATCAGTCACACATGAGTGCCCCAGTCCCCTCAATTGGAAAGGCAGGTATGAGATGACATTGCAAAATTATGCAAAGATATTATGGATTATATCGCATTGGACATGAGATTGGATAAACTCATTGGGACCACTTCTCAGGCTATACAGAGATGAAAAATAGGCTTCACTCTCACATTCCTTATCTAATCAATGGGTGTTCACTGCTAGGAATACTGTGTTGAGAAGTTTGAGAGGGTGCTAAGCTTAAGTCATGATGACAGCTTTGTGTTTATTATTCAAGCCTTTTAAGGGCACAAGAGAGGCAAGTGGTAGGTAGCATATACGCCAAGTATTTGTGACTGAAGCTACTGGAATAACCCAAGTATGTCCTCTGTCTCCTTAGGGGTGCTTTTTTATTCTTATGGCTGCCCTTTTCCAGCTTCATCATGGAGCTAGAGCATATGACACACTCAGCTCACCAGCTCAGTACCTCTTCTGTGTATAGCATACTTATTGCTGTGGGCTTTACATAAAGTGTGAATTGCTCCCTGCTTTCTGGATGTTGCGCCTATTCTTTTGAGACAACACTGATGAGAAATGGTCACATTGCCTGTGTGTTAGGAAGGCAAAGTTGGTTCTTGAAGTTCCGCACATCAACACTGACCTGGTTTGGAGAGACTCCATGCCACTGAGAGCCTTTGGAAGACAGTAGGGTAAGGTATAAAATAGCACTGGTTGAAAATCCTGCCTTGGACAAGTTACATATCTCCTCTGTGTTTGATGTCTTCATCTTTGTAATTGTAATAGGAATCATAATGGCAACAACACAGGAGTTCAGATCTTAACAGTCTACTCCCTTAACCAACTGGACAGATTAATCAACACTCTGCCCTCCTTCCACAAAGCACATAGATGGATGCCCACAGCATGCCAAATGCTTCTGGCTAGGAGCCACTCTCTAGTATACCCACTCTCTTCTGCTGCAGGTGACCAACTGCTGTCCCCAGTCCCATTTCCTAAGAAGCTCCTGCTGTCCCTCAACCTAGAAGCTGCTCAATATAGTGGCTAAGAGCCTGGATTCAGAACTCAGATAGCCTGGGCTCAAATCCTGCCTCTGTTACTTACTACTGGTGTGGACTTGAGGAGATGACAACCTCTCTGTGCTCAGTATCCTCATTTGTAAGATGAAGACTTTAATCCTATCATCCTGTCTATTTCATAGGGTGCTTGTAGGGATTTTATGAGTTAATATTTTTAAAGTGCTACCATAGTACTTGGCGCATACTAAGTGTTAACTGCTTTTTTGGTGAAAAGTCTGGCACAGAGTAGATTCTTATTTATCAGATCCACCTTTTCTTCTGAATTTATTTAAGTTTAATTTTTTTTATAGTTTGCTTCTCTGTATACATCCAAAGATGCTGCATTTTTCAACTGCAGGCAACCGTATCACTGGTAGGGTGTGATCTCCAGTGGCAGGAATTAGATCACTCAATTTTCTTGCCTTCATAAGCATATCCTTTGTTTATGGCATCACCAAACATGAGTGGCCACATTTGACAGGTGGAGTTGCTTGAGGAAGCTGACTGGGAAGAGAGGGCGGCTGCAGGTCAGAAATCAAGAGGCAAGGGAGGTCTGGGTGTGAAAAAAGTTGACTAGAAAATTATAACGTCAATATCAGCAGACAGGCTAATGAAGGACTGCAATTTGTAGATGCCTATCTCTCACTTTCTCTCCCTTTAAGGGAGATGGCATATGCTAATCAGGATCCTCTGAGCCTGGCCCAGGGCCAGTGCAAGTGATTTAAGACATGTTTCAAATACGAGAGGGTGATTTTCCTACTTTGACCAAATGGTGACCTTTAAATATTTAAAATCTCTCTAGACAAACCAGACACCAGTAAGACAAGGAGAAAACTGGAAAGAAAGTGGTCAGACCCTGAAAGAAATAAAACTACAGGAATGAAGGAGGATGACAAGAAAAAAAAAAAAAAAAACCCTCCTATTTATGTACCATGTGACAGGCATTGTGCCAAACACTTAATATTATCTTATGTCCCACTACAACACTATTAGGTTAATATTGATATCCCCATTTTACAGATGAAGACATAGGCCTGGAGATCCCAGCAATACACAGGTTCCACATGGAAGTGCTAAGATAAATTCCCAGGACCATCTGATTACAGCCTTGCCATCTTCCTCTTATAGTGCACTCTCTTCATGCCGGGATTAAAACAGACCTTGGGGACACTTCCCTGTTATTGTTATTGGCAGTATGGGGCAGTGGTTAGCAGTCAGATACCGAGGGCAATAAGACATAAACTCTATTCCAACCTTGACTGCATCCCACCTCTGAAATCTTAACTATCTCAAGTACTCTGAGCATTGGTTTCTTCATCTGTGCTATGAAACCCACGCCATAGGATTGCTTTGAGTAGGGAATGGGATCATGGATGGAGAGTGTGACCCATAATAAAGTGATAGAGACCATGGTGTGCAGTGCATTGGAGTGTGCAGGACACAGAGTCATTCCCCTAGTGCTTTTAGTTTTATTGTTAATTTAGTTAATCAGCTTAGGTAGGCTGGTCTTATTAATTTTGTGTAATTCTGAGATTCTTGAGGATTGTGACCCTAGAGAATCATCAAGATTCCAGAGGGAAACAGAGAAGCCATTGAAGCCTAACCCCACATTTTACAGATAGGAACAACTAAACATCAAAGAGAGAAGTAATTTGGCCAGGGTCATGTAGAATGATAAGTAACAGTTCTGATATAACACCTATCATACTTTCAGATATATGGAAAATAGTTTTTAAGAAATACTCAATTTTGTTTTCTTAGTTTCCTTCAAATCTCATGGTATTTCTCATTCACTAACTGGTTGAGTGTATTAGTTCTCTCTCACACAGCTATAAAGATACTACCTGACACTGGGTAGTTTATAGAGAAAGGAAGTTTAATTGACTCACAGTTCCACATGGCTGGGGAAGCCACATAGTGGCCTTCGTAGTGGAAGGTGAAGGAGAAGCAAGCACCTTCTTTACAAGACCACAGGAGAGAGAGCAAAGAAGGAAGTGCTATAATTTTAAACCATCCGATCTCATAAGAACTCACTCACTATCAGGAGAACATCAGAGGAAACGGCCCCCATGATCTAATCACCTCGCACCAGGTCTCTCCCTCAACACGTGGGGATGAAATTTAGATGAGGACACAGAGCCAAACAATATCATTGAGGAACTTGTTAGGAGATCACATCTGAACTTGGGGGAAGCCTTCTTGGTGACCTTGGCCCACCTCCCTGTGGTTTATGGTTTCTTTTTTAACTGCACAAACCCTGCTTCAATTTTCTCCAGGGGAAGCCAGAAAATTAGCAGCCATGCTGGCTCCTGTAAACAGCAGAGCATTTTTAAAAGGAGAACAGGGAAGAGTGTTCAATGTTGTGGTTATTTGTGGCATTTCATCAGCCAACAATGTAAATTAAATTAATTAAAAAGCATTGTACATTTCTAATTCCAACACTGGATTCACTCAGTGGCCATGGAAATTTTGAATAATGGATAATAGTTTTCTCTAATTTCTCAACATATGTTTTTTCACTTACACAGCTGTGAAAAAAATTATATTTATATTTTTGTTGATGCATAATTTCCAGCCTGAAAGCAGAATTCATATTAGCATTAAACTGCCAACAGGTGTCATCATTTTTTTTTTTCCCTTTTTCTGGTGAGCTGGAATAATCCCCTTTTTGGCAGGAAATCAGTATTTTTTTCACAGTCACTTCTGCATCCTTAAGAATGCTTTTAAAATTATTTTCTACTTGATGAAACACATCATCTCAAGGCTTCATTATTTTCACCCTGGTGTTATCTGATTGAATATTTCAATCATGAAAAATATGGGAGATTTGAGTAAACCAAAACTGCATAGTAATACAACTGGGAATATTGATAACATTTTGAAGATTTTTTGCTAAGAAATATCCATGACTTTACCTGACTTGATTGCATTGTAAGCCTGGACTCTGTATATTTTAACTATTGATTAGAACATATCTTTTAGATACAAGATAATCAAGTGAAACGTAACTGATTCCTGCATTTCATTCAGGAAGATCTGTAGAAGAAGAAACAATCCCATGACAATGGCCAGTTTCTTCAGAATTGCCTGTTTCAGTCATCAAAAAAAATTCTTCTGGACACCAACAGACTTTAAGGATACAAAACGAAGTGGAATGAAAGTGAATAGTTATCCTGAAAGTTAATTATTCTTACTTCTGTATTCCTCCCCGTTTAGCATCACATCATCCATCTTTATCCCCCTTAACCCAACCACCATCCTAGACTATTTCTTTTTATTTTTTCTGATTAATTTTTAATTTATAATAATCACATATTTGTACATATTTATGGAATGCAGGTTGATATCTTTATACATGTATACATTGTGTAAGGATTAAATGCGGGTAATTACCACATCAGTCACCTTAAACATTTATGATTTCTTTGTGGTGATAACATTCAAGATCTTCTCTTCAAGCTACCTTGAAATATACACTACATTGTTATTAGTTGTAGTCACCCTACTATGTAATAGAACACAAGAACCTGAAGTCCAAGAAGGAAGTATAAAAGAAAAGAAAAACACCACCAGAACTTATTCTTCCTATCTATCTATAAATTTGTACCCTTGACTAATCTCTCCTGGTCTTCACTACACCCTCCCCACTATTCTACTCTCTACTTCTATAAAATTAACTTTTTTAAGATTCCACATATTAATGAGATTATTAGATTTTTGTCTTTCCGTGCATGAGTTATTTCCCAACTCATAACCTAACATAATGTCCTTCAGGTTCATCTACATTGCCAAAAATGACAGAATGTTATTTTTATGGCTGAATAATATTTCATAGTGTGTATGTGTACATATATATACACACACACATATATGTATACATAAATATGTATTTATATATAGTTACATTTTCTTAATCCATTTATCTGTAGATGGGCATTTAGGTTAATTTCATATCTTGGCTATTGTGAATCACACTGTAATAAACACGGAGGTGCAGATATCTCTTCAAAATACTGATTTCATTTCCTTTGAATATATGCCCACTAGTGGAACTGCTGGATCATATAGTAGTTCTAGTTTTAATTTTTTGAGGAACCTCTATACTATTTTCCATAATGACTCTGCTATTTATATTCCCACCAACAGTACCTAAAAGTTCCCCTTTCTCTACATCCTCAGTGGCATTTGTTATTTGTCATCTTTTTTGTAATAACCATTCTAACTTGGATGAGATGATATCTCATGATGGTTTTAATGTGCATTTCCCTGATGAGTAGTAATCGTGATCATCTTTTTCATGTATCTGTGGGGCATTTGTATGTCTTCTTTCTTTTCTTTTTTATTTTTATTTTTATTTTTGTTTTTAATGTTTGAGACAGAGTCTCGCTCTGTCACCCAGGCTGGAGTGCAATGATGCGTTCTCGGCTCATCACAACCTCTGCCTCCTGGGTTCAAGCAATTCTCCTGCCTCAGCCTTCCGAGTAGCTGGGATTACAGGCACCCACTACCGCGTCTGGGTAATTTTTGTATTTTTACTAGAGATGGGTTTCACAATGTTGACCAGCCTGGTCTTGAACTCCTGACCTCATGATCCACCCATCTCAACCTCCCAAAGTCCTGGGATTACAGGCATGAGCCACCGTGTCTGGCCCATTTGTATGTCTTCTTTTGGAAAATTTCTATTTAAGTCTTTTGCTCATTTTAAACCTGATTAGTTGCTTTTCGGCTATTGAGTTGAAGTTCCTTATAAATTCTACATATTAACTTGTCAGATGTATAGCTTGCAGATACTTTCTCCCATTCCGTAGGTTGGTCTCTTCACTTTACTGATTGTTTTATTGGCTGTGCAGAAGCTCATTAGTTTGATGTAATCCAATTTGTCTATTATTGTTTTTGTTGCCTTTGCTTTTGACATCTTATTTTAAAAATCCTTGCCCTGTTCGATTTTATGAAGTATTTCCCCTGTGTTTTCTTCTAGTAGTTTCACAGTCTGAGATTTTTACATTTAAGTGTTTAATGCATTTAGAGTTGATTTTTGTATGTGGTGAGAGAGAAGGTTTTCTTTCTTCTGCATGTGGATATCTAGTTTTCTCAGCACCACTTATTGCAAAACTGGCCTTTCCCCAGTGTGTGTGCTTGGCACCTTTGTTACAAATCAGTTGGCTATAAATACATGGATTTATTTCTGGGTTCTGCATACTGTTCCACTGGCCTATATCTCAGTTCTTATGCCAGTAGCATGCTATTTTGGCAATATAGTTTTGTAATGTATTTTGAAGTCAGGTAATATGATGCCCCAGCTTTACTTTTCCTCAAGATTTCTTTGGCTGTCCAGGGTCTTTTGCATTTTCACATGAATTTTAAGGTTCTTTTTATTTCCATTTCTGTGGAGAATGTCATTGGGTCAGGCGTGGTGGTTCACACCTGTAATCCCAGCACTTTGGAAGCCCAAGGCAGGTGGATCACAAGGTTAGGAGCTCGAGATCAGCCTGGCCAACATGGTGAAATCCCATCTCTACTAAAAATACAAAAAAAATAACTGGGCGTGGTGGCAGGCGCCTGTAATCCCAGCTCCTCAGGAGGCTGAGGCAGGAGAATCGTTTGAACCCCGGAGCAGAGGTTTCAGTGAGCCAAGTTCATACCATTGCACTCCAGCCTGGGCAACAGGGCAAGATTCCATCTCAAAAAAAAAAAAAAAGAAAAGAAAAAAGGAAAAAAGAATGCAATTGGTATTTTAATAGGGATTGCATTGAGTCTGTAGATTGCTTTAGGTAATATGGACATTGTTAACAATATTAATTTTCCCAATTCATGAACGTGGGCTATCTTTCCATTTATTTGTGTCTACTTTTTTTTTTCATGACTTTATAGTTTCAAATTGTAGGGATTTTATTTTTTTACCTCTTTGGCTAATTTATTTCTAGGTATTTTTTGGTAACTGTTATAAATGGGATTATTTTTCTTGATTTCTTTTCTAGATAGTTCATTATTGGCATTAGAAATGCTACCAATATTATATGTTGATTTTGTATCCTACAACTTTACTAAATTTATTAGTTCTCACAGTCTTTTAGTGGAGTCTTCAAAGTTTTCTGTACGTATATATCATGATGTTGTCTGCAAATAGAAACAATTTGGCTTCCTTTTTTCCAATTTGTATGCCTTTTACTTCTTTCTCCTGCCTAATTGCTCTGGCTAGAACTTCAAGTACTATGTTGAATAAAAGTGGTGAATGTGGGCATCCTTGTCTTGTTCCAGATCTTAGAGAAAAAGCTTTCAATTTTTCATTATGATGTTAGCTGTGAATTTGTCATATATGGCCTTTATTGTGTTAAGGTATATTTCTTCTAAAACTAGTATGTTGAGCACTTTTGTAATAATGCAATGCTGAATTCTATCAAATGCTTTTTCAGCATCTATTGAAATAATCATATGGTTTTTGTCCTTGATTCTATTACTGTGATTTACCATGTTCATTGATGAGCATATGTTGAACCATCTTTGCATCCCTGGAATGAATCCCACTCGATCATGGTAAATGATCTTCTTGATGTATTGTTTAATCTGGTTTGCTAGTATTTTGTGAAGATTTTTGCATCTATGTTAATCAGGGATATTGGCCTGTAGTTTTCTTTTTGGTGTGTGTCCTTGTCTGATTTTGGCATCCAGGTAATGTTCATCCTATATTATTTCCAAATGTTCTTTAACTGTTCCCTTTTCTTTCAGTCTTGTTTATCACTCCCCAGCCCCCAACACCTTTTCCCAATCATACCTTTACACCATGACTCAGTACTTCTATAAAAAAGCATATTTAATCTGGCCTCTGTCTTGCTTACCACCCTACAAGGACTCTCCCTTGACCTGAGAATAAACTTGGAATTCTTGATGTACACACAAAGTTCTTTATTATCTGGTCCCCTTTGCCCCTAATTCTTTTTCCAGTGTCATTCCCAGTTACTCACCTCTTCAACTCTATTGTGCAGCCATATGGGGCTTCCTGGAGCTCCAAGAACAAATACGGAGTTCCATTTCAAGTTCCAGTAACTTTGTTCATGCTTCCTCCTCTGCCTGGTTGCCCCCATGTTATACGTCTCCAGAATATCTTCTCCAAGACCTAGCTCAGGGGTCTTCTCCCCAGCAAAAGCTTCCCTGTTTGATTAACAGCAGTGTTATCACCCTGAGGTGATAACCTTACCACAGATAGACTGATATTTCACGTTATCTTTTAGTTCAAGAGAAAACATGTCATAATAGTTCAGAGCTTGGGTTCAAAAGCCAGATTTCCTGGGTTCACTTCCCAGCTCTGCCATTTACTAGCTATGTGACATTGGTTAAGATACTCAGCCTTTCTACACCTTGGTTTTCCCATCGTAAAGTGGGTAAAAATAATTATACTTACTTACCTGATAGGCTATTTATGAGAATTAAATGAGATAATACATGTAAATTACATAAAACAGGAGCTGGCAAGTAGTAAATGCATAGCTCATTATTGATAGATTTCAGTTCTTATCTGTATAACTTTATTGTATTTGTTTATCATCTACTTCCCCCACCAGACTGAGAGTTCTCTGAGGGCTGGAATGTAGTTCTATCATCTTGTATCCTGAGTGCCTGGTACTGTGCCTGACATATAACAGGTGCTTAGGAACAGATGTAGGTGGAATGAATGAATAAATCAATATAGACAGACAATCTGGAAGCTCAGCAAACAAAGAAACATTTCCCCTGTCAGTTATGTAATGTAGTTTTTATGTCTCTGACACTTCTTACATTTTCTTAACTAAAAAACTCCTCTTTTCATGATTACTAGGCTAAAACATGGGATGAGTGTTTGCTGCACATTTGCAAGAGTCCAACATCCATACTCTGATCCAAGTTGGTTTGAGTCCAACATCCATACTCTGGTGGCCTGACTTGTTCTATTTTACTTTCCTTTGCCATTGCCAAAATGAATATCCATTGATGGGATTTGTAGTATTCATCACATGCAGCCACCAGATGGATCTGAATAGTTTCTCTAACAACCAATTTGCATTTGGATTTTGCTTCCAAAATGCCTTCCCATTATAGCTTCCCTTTGCCTTCCATGCACTCCACCATCTTCCCCTCTTTTCTGAAGCCCATACCTCTAATTTTGGAAATCATGGATCAATTTGGTACAACCAAGCTGCACAGAGTTAAAACAAGGACTGTATTTTGTTGCCAAATCATGACTTGCTCATATATTTCAGCTTGTACCATGTAACCTATCAAATTTATTATAATCTTCTTTTGCAGAGGGTCCCCAAGGTATGGTTGCAGGAGTGATTGTTTTCTCCCTACCTCTCCTAAGCCTTCATCCTTAGGTTATGTTGCCTAGTGGGTATGGTTCTTGAGCTGAGATCTTCTTGTTAAGGATGTTATGCTTATTTGGGGCTCATGTTAGGTTTCATGAACTTAAATGAAGAGTAAGTAATAAATTCATAGAGGAAATTGGGTTAGCATGTGATTAACATCCCGGCTGATGCAGATGAGTGTACCAATGATGAAAACATGTGCTTGTATCATGATGAAATGCAGATTAGAGGCCCTGGAGCCAACCCAAGGAAATTAGCCCAAAACTGTTTCATCTCTGTCAGTTTTAATCTGATAGAAAGAAAGCGTGCTTTAATGCAGCGAGAAAAATGTGAATGCCTGATATAACCAAGTGGCACTCTATCTTCCATTAAGATGTTATGAAAATACTCTCATTGTGGTACAGTAGAAAATATACTGGAGTATAACTTAAAAGACCTGAATTAAAATTTCATCTTGGTCACTAACTTATGCTGTGAGATCTTACAGGTCTTAAGTTTCTGTGTCTGTAAAATGAATGTTCGTGGTTAGACCAATGGTTTTCAATAGATTTCTCCTTCACAATTCAGGTAAAAATAATATTTACACACTCTCCTGAGCAGCCCCAGAATTGCACACAATTACCCATATACTATATATATAGCTCAGTCCCTTTCCTTCTGCTCAAGTAAGCATATCAGAGCACATGAGTGAGATTGACATTTTAAGATAACCTTGAATCCTGTTCTAATTGAATTAAAACATTAAAAAAAGCAAATAATTTGGATTATTGGGTACATCATTATTAATTTTTAGAAGGTGATTTGCTACACAATTCCCAAAAAGTATGTTACAAAACTTGACTCAATTATCTCTAAACAATTTTAACTGTCCCTTGTGATACAGATATTATTCTTTATCTCTATGAGTTAATCAAGGTACCAGCAGAGAAAAGTCCTAAGCCTTGAGTCTTTAGCTATTTGGAATAAAATTACAAGGAGTACATTTTTGTAGGTAGGCCTCACTTTGGTGGGTATTCTCATTTCCCCTTAGAAAATTTGTGGCAATAGTAACTTCTTGATTCTTATGTTGATATGCTAAGCAGAGCCATGTTTCTAAAATGAAATAATAACGTGTCACTTAAAATAAGATGGAATACTTTTTAAAAATTCAATATATATAGTACTTGACTAAAAACAGTAGTGAGTCATGTTTTGAGGTGTCTCGTAAAAAATTTATCTGCAGGGGAAAACTCCAAATGTTTGTAGTATGGTGGCTATTAAAATTCTGAATAATATAGGAAAAAAATAATATAAAAGCTGCCAAAGGACTATTGAAGTTCAGTATAAAACTTAAATATAAAAATTACCTATACAATTTTTGATTTCCAACAACACGTTAGTCTAGATAACCTGAAAAAGCTTTACACTATACCTGGATAACATTAACCTTTGTTTTTCTTCTGTTTCCATAGACATGCCTCTTATTAAAAATCAGTTTGCCTTCATCACATGTAGAGGCCTAGCCCGTCTGCAGTGCCATCTCCTGATACGGGAAACAGCTGTTTAACTGAACTGATCTAGTTTCAGGACTAGGAAACTGACTAAAAAGATATGGGGCAGTATATTTAAATCTACTCTTTCCTGCTTATCCCAATCTGTCTTTCTAACAACCTACTCATTAACTTATAGTCTGCTGTTCACTTAAGTGCTGTGCTAAAACTGTGGATGAGAGTACTAACGTGCTTGTCATGCGAGCCTTGACCAGGCACCAGTGAGTACAGGCAAAGAGCTGCAAAGCAGCAGTTTCACTCCTATTCCCCTGGAGCCAACTGCTATCCCCACCACTCCCCCTGTCAGCAGGAAGAAGCTAGAGTAGGCTAGGCCTTTTTCCATCTCCATAGCCCACACCTTAAGAATAAGGTTTTATGAAATCCAAAGGGAGGGATTGAAACCACCTTTGCAAAATTATGACAGTAAGATAAATCCGACTTGGCTGACTCTATCTTGCTTCTAGCCTCACAGGCTGGCTGTCTTCGCTCATTTCTAGACTTAGGCCAAGCTAACTTTGGGAAACATTTAGTTTATAGTTTAAATGATAATAGGCCTTTGACAAAACTCAACTGCATTTATAAAACTAACGAAAGGATACCAGGTTAGGAGGATGCGTGAACCAATTTTGCTAAGGTGTAGAGATAAATGATTACCAGCCATTATTCCTGAGGTCACAAGACATGCAACTTCCACAATTACTCCTGCAGATAACATCGCTATTGTAGAATCTAAGATTGGCCTTTTGAGATGTCTTTTCAGGTTTTTGCATTTCTGACAACCAATAACTCCACCTGGAGCAGCCACCTCCCCGACCCTCCTGCCTGCCCCAATCTTGGACCTGTCCTGTGGCCCCACACATAAGGGGACTCCCTGGCCTACCATCCTTGAGAAACCCTAGCCTTTGAATTTTTGTGGAGATTGAGTTGAGTAACAACTTTGTCTTCCATGTGTCATGCCTGGCCTCTTGTCTATTAAACTCTTTCTTTATTCCACACACACACTAAAAACCTGGATAAAGTAAACCCTGCATGCAAGACTGAGTGCACAAGAAATAAAGGGAAACTACAAGAGTCCTAAAGCAAAGAATGACCCCCCTGCAAGAAAAAAGGATAAAATTTTTAAAAAGCCAATTAAAATAGTGACAATAAAGCCATGAGATGGAGAGAAAAATTTCCACTCCCAACAACTTGGGGACATAGGTTTTAAGTCAACTTTGGGAAAACCGACTAGTACTTAAGCTCTCTCATGGTGCAACTGGGAACATGCTCATAAAGCCTGACTCTGTATAAAAGACGGTCTTAAGAAAAATTCACCTACGGAATAAACAACAGTGAAGTTTGTACATCTTATTTTGAGTTACAGATGGTGAAAACTTTTTCTTTAAGAACTTAGAATCATGGAATTAGACTAGAGATTTTATTGTACACTATTCCATAGTATGAAACTCTAAACAAAACGTAAAATTGACCCTGAGACACCAGGCAGAAGTAAGCAGAAAACCTGCGGAGGTATACACCTTCAACCCAGCTTCACAGGATGTCCACAGACAAATGTAATGATGAAATCAAAATCCAGAATTGCAAAAACAGACAAGGAAACAAATTAACCTGGGTGAGAGTCAGTAGGCACTAAACAAAAACATTAAACACCCAATAACTTCAGGTGATATTGATACAGGAGCTAGAAAGAAATTATTTAGGAAGATAGTGAGTGTAAAAGGAGTCCTCGGCAAGGCTTCCCTTTTAATAAAAAGCAGCCCCCAAATCATTTCTTTTCTAACAGAGTAGCCAGAAAAATCAAGCCTCAAAAGTAGAAAAGCAAGCTGAAAGCTTGCACGGATGAATGCCGGCAGCTGTGCCAATAAAAAAGGGCTACCTGGAAGCCAGGTATGTTGAACATGGAGGCTCCATCTTTCCTTTTGTCACCACCTGTACAGGAAGGAACAAGAAACATAGCGCCATCCAGGTAGGGAACCCATCTGCATAATAAAAGTGGGGGGTGGACAGATTTTCACATGCTATGCAAATGGCACACCTGGTCCAACCAATCTTGTGTGTAAGTCAGACACCACCTCCTCAAGCTCATCTATAAAATCTCCTGCATTCCACTGCAGAACCAGCAACCCATTTTCTCTGGGACCCTTCTCTGTAGCAAGGGAGATCTTCTCTTTCTTTTACCTATTAAACTTCCACTCTTAACCTCACTCTGGCGTGTCTGCGTCCTTGTTTTCTGAGGCCGTGAGGTAATGAACCTCGGGTATTACCCCAGACAATAACAACTTCAATATAAAAGTTGAACATATATATATATATATATAGAGAGAGAGAGAGAGAGAGATAAGAGGGAGGTTTAAATTAATAAAATCATAAGTGGGAATTGAAAATTTTAAAACAATGAATAAGAAAGCATGGAAAAGGAAAAGAAAAAAATCTTTGAAATTACCAAATGGAATTTCTCCCAATGTAAACTATAGTCATTAAAATAAACTCCATGGCTAGATTAAATAGTAATTCAGATATAGTTGGAAATATAACTAGTGAACTGGAATACAGAAATATCTGTAGTTCACAAAGAGAAATAAGGAAGTAAAGAATATTAAAAAAGAATTTAAAAGTAGATAGGGAGAATAGGACCAAATGTTCTAACTTATTTTAATGGTATTTTTCAGGAAAAGAAAATAGAAAAAATTGGAATAAAAAATATTCAAAGAATTGTAACAAAACTTTTCCAGATTTGATAAAACTGCATGAATCCTTAGGAGGAGGTGGAACAAGATGGACAAATAGAGCCCTCGTATGATTGTTTCCTGGAGGAACACCAGATTGAACAACTATTCATGCAAGAAAGCACCTTCGTAGGAACGAAAATAATTAGAGTGATCACAGTGCCTGATCTGAACATACTATTAAGGAGAGAGGCATTGAAGAGTATAGGAAAGACAGTCCTGCATTGCATGCACCATCCCTCCCTCAAACCCAGGCAGCAGAGCATGGAGAGAAAATCTGTGCTTAAGGGAGAGAGAGCAAAGTGAGAGTGGGACTCATACTGTTGTATCACAGTGGAACATAGCAAAGGGTGGAATTCTGCTGGCACCCAGGACAGGAGCCTTCAGACCAGCCCTGGCCCACAGGGAAATTCTGTGGCCTAGTGGGAGGAACCCAAGTCACAGCCAGCTTCATCACTGGTTAACTGAAGTGGCCTGGGACCCAGAATAAATTTGAGTAGCAGTCATGCCACAAGGAGCACAGTCCTAGGGCAAGCCCTGCTGCTTTGCTGATCTCAGAGGCAGTGGACTTTGTGTGCAACTCAGTGCAATACCAGAGCCCAAGAGACTGCCTGCATCACCTCCTCCAATTCAGGCAGTACAGCTCCAGGAGAGACTCCTCCCACTTGAGGGAAAGAGAAGGAATAGTACAGAGAACGACGTCTTACAACTTGGGTACTAGCTCAGCCACAGTAAAATGAAGCACCAGGTAAATTATTGAAGCCCAGATTCCAGGTCTTTGCTCCAAGTCAGCATTTCTAAAGCCACCTTGAGCTGGAAGGGAATCTGCTGGCCTGATGGAATGGACCTAGTCAGGCAGCATTCACCACGTGTTGACTGAAGTGGTCTTGGGCCTTGCAAAAACAGCAGCAGCAGTCAGGGAGTAGTGGCTGTGGGCCTTGGGTGAGCCCCAGCACTGTACTGGTCTGTAAGGCTTCAGGTGTGACCTTGTGCAGTGCCAGCTATAGTGGCCATGGGAGTGCCCGTATGACCCCTTCCCTAACTCAGGGCAGCCCACATGGAGAGAGACTCCTTCCAATTTGGGGAAAGAGTGGAAAGAGAATGACTTTGCCTGGTAACCCAGAGAATTCTTCCCTTTCTTACCCAAGTCCACCAAGGCAGTGTATGTAGGGCATCTGCAAGAGTCACAGAGTTCCTGGGCTCAGAGAGCCCCCTAATGCTAAAACAGCTGCAGTGACTTCAGGCTTAGATCACAACACTCAATCCCCTTTGAATTCATAGAAAGCCCTCTTAAGAAGGATGAATACAAACAAGTCCTATCTGTACAGACTGGAATAAATACTTGAATTCTCAGAAATAGAAAACGTCAATATATAAAACACATAAATCTATGCCTAGATAGATGGACACAAGAATGTAAAATGGTACAGCCAGTCTGGCATATAATTGGGCAATTCCTTATAAGATTAAACACATACCATACAACCCAGCAATCACACTCCTGGGCATTCATCCCCAGAGAAATGAAAACCTCAATTCACAAAAACATGTACATAAATATATTCATAACAGCCTTACTTTAATAGCCCAAAACTAAAAATAACCAAAATGCCCCTCAGTAGTTGAATAGTTTAAGAAATTGTAACACATCCATATTATGAAATACTACACAGAAAAAAAAAAAAAAAGTTTCTTATTTTCTTATTCACACAATAATGTGAATGGATCTCAAGAGCATTATGATGGATAAAAAAAAATCTAATACCTAAAGGTCACATACTGTGTGATGTGTGATTCCATTTATATATCCTCAAAATGACAAAATTATGGAGTTGAGAACAGATTAGCAGTTGCCAGCAATTAGATAAAGGGGAGTAGTGTTGGGAATTCGAGGGGTCTTTGCAGTGACAGAATACATCTGGTTTTTTTATTGTTGTTTGTGTGGGTTTTTTTTTTTTTTTTTTTTTTTGAGATGGAGTTTCGCTCTTGTTGCCCAGGCTGGAGAGCAATGGCGTGATCTCGGCTCACTGCAACCTCCACTTTCCAGGTTCAAGCGATTCTCTATCCTCAGCCTCCTGAGTAGCTGCGATTACAGGCGCCTGCCACCATGCCTGGCTAATTTTTTGTATTTTTAGTAGAGACGGGGTTTAACCATGTTGGGGAGGCTGGTCTCGAACTCCTGACCTCAGGTGATCCGCCCACCTCGGCCTCCCAAAGTGCTGGGATTACAGGTGTGAGCCACTGCACCAGGCCTAGAATGTATCTTAATTGAGGTGGTTACTACATGAATTCACACGTGATAAAACAGCATACAAATATATATACTTAGTGCACAAATTTCCTGGTTGGGGTAAGATATAACCATTGGGGGAAATTGGGTAAAAGTCAAGGAAAAATGGAGAGAAAAGATATTGATAATCATGTAAGTAGGCTGGGCACCATAGCTCACACCTGTAATTGCAGCACTTTGGAAGACTGAGGTGGGCAGATAACTTGCAGGGTTCGAGACCAGCCTGAGAAACATGGCAAAAACCCATCTCTACAAAAAATACAAAAATTAGCTGAGTGTGGTGGTGTGCACCTGTAACCCCAGCTACTCAAGGGACTGAGATGGGAGGATTGATCACCTGAGCCCGGGGAGGTTGAGAGTGCAGTGAGCACTGATGTTACCACAGGACTCCAGCCTGGACAATGGAGTGACACCCTGGAAAGAAAGAAAAAGAAAGAGAAAAGGAAAGAAAGGAGGGAGGGAAGGAGGGAAAGAGAAAGAGAAAAAAAGAAGAGAAAGAGAGAGGGAGGGAAGAAGGAAGGAAGGAAGAGTAAATATTAACAAACATGATTTTTTAAAAAACAGATTTATGTATTCAGTCCAAAAATATGTATTAAGTACTCTGTGTTGTAAAAAAAAAAAAAGGATTCAGCAGTGTCACATGAGCACATGTGACCCCCTGCAGTATTTTTGTAACTTTTTGTGAATCTGTAACTATTTCAAAATAAAAAGTTTAAAGTATAAACACTATAAAATTTAAGCTATATACCTTAAATTATATATTTGAAAAAAACGTAAGCCATGAAAAAGTAAGATGCAAAAAGAAAAACGAGGAAAAAAGATATTACTAAGTATGTGACTAAATGTCACCAAGCATTAGCACTAAAAAAAAGAAAAAGAAATCCTAGTATTGTATTGATTCATTGATCCAAATATATGTGTTAAGTACTATGTGTTAAACATTATTGTAAATGGGATGCAGCAGTGTCATATTTCTGATAGGAGAGAGACGTAATAAGCAAATAATCACTACTCTGTGGATTTAAAAAAAAGATTGATCTATAATAGTAGGCAAAAATTAAAGGTAAGATAAGCAGCAAAGTGATCAGAATTAAAACGAGTTTAAGCTATGTATTCATTTATTTTCTTAGGGGTAGGGACAGCTTTTTATTAACTTTATATTTTAAGTCAAATATTCTTATTAAAAGAATAGAAAAGAATGAATGTCTTCTAAGCTGGTAGAGAGAAAAATGGAAAAAGTAAACCTAATCCAACAGAAAAGAGAAATGAAGGAGAAATATTTTTAATGCAATGTAAATAGGAAGTACAAACTGTTAAAGCAAATCCATAGTTATTAGTAGCCATATGTAAATAGAGTAAACTCTGTTAAAATACACAGATCACAATAGATTAAAAAAATCCAAATATATGCTACTTACAGAAACTTACCTAAACTATGAGGATGCTGAAAGATTAACAGTTTAAAAAATGGAAAAATATATGCCAGGTGAACACTATATAAAACAATCTTCTGTACCTATAAAAATCTGAGACATCACCAGAAAGCAAAATATTTGAATACTTGGGAAGACTTGTTTGTCTAGCTCTTAGAGTATGCATTTATTAAGTAGGTTTATTAACCACAACTATGAGTAGAATACTATGTAAAGGACTATGGGTAATATAAAGGTGATGGGCTGCTGTTTATGATCACCCTGCTCTTATAATTTAGGATTATTTTTATTATGCCACACTAAAAGCTCAGATTTTTTCCCAGAATTTTAATCCTGTCTATAGAAATTCTAGATGATGTTTACACAAAGAAAAAGAAAGAAAGGAAGGAAGGAAAGACGGGAAGGAAGGAAGGAAGGAAGGAAGGAAGGAAGGAAGGAAGGAAGGAAGGAAGGAAGGAAGGAAGGAAGGAAGGAAGGAAGGATGGATGGAAGGATGGAAAGGAAAGGAAGGACAGAAGGAAGGGAGGGAAAGAGGCAAGGAGGGAAGGAGGGAGGGAGGGAGGAAAGGAGGAAAGAAAAGAAGGAAGGAAGGAAAGAAGGAAGGAAGGAAGGAGGGAGGGAAGGAAGGAAGGAAAGGAAGGACAGAAGGAAGGGAGGGAAAAAGGCAAGGAGGGAAGGAGGGAGGGAGGGAGGAAAGGAAGGAAGGAAGGAAGGAAGGAAGGAAGGAAGGAAGGAAGGAAGGAAGGAAGGAAGGAAGGAAGGAAAATAAATTTCCCAAAGAACAAGGGCATTTTAGAGTAACATCAACTGGTAAAATAATAAGTTCAATAGACTAGTAGATCTATTGAAACTCTTTGCATAATGCAATCAGAAACAATTAGAATTGTCTTCTCAGATTCAGCTTCTTTTGTCAGATACATACGAAATTACATATTAATTAACAAAGGAATAAAGTTTACATTACTTTCTGGAGTTGGCTCTTCTACCAAATGCATCCTTGTAAACTTGTATTTCAACTGACTTTCCCAAAAAGCCAAATAGTTAATAATGTCTTAAATTCTCTGGTTTAGAAATAAACTAAAAACTGAAGTTATCCAGGTTCCTCTGCTGGTCGAGATTACTTTGTGTTTGAGAATGGTACTTAGAATCATAGCATCTCAAGCTTGGAATAAACCGTTATTAAAACTGAATTCAACTCTCATCTGTAATTGATGCTATAATTTGTATCATAAAATGAAAAATGCTTAGAGGCCAGGAGTTACCTTAAATTAGTTACATTAGCTGGGAGTAACGTGAGAGGCATGGTAAGGACTGCAGCAAACTGGAGAGAGCCTAGCCCTTAGGAAACAACTTCTGTTTATTGTTGCAACAGAGGAATTTAAGTCTGTCTAGTCTTGACAAAAGCTTCTAATTTTTCAGAAGCCAGGAATCTGGCTTTCTTTTTAACCTTTAAGTTCAGGTGTACATGTACAGGTTTTTTACATAGGTACACTTGTGTCATGAGGGTTTGTTTTACAGATTATTTTATCTCCCAGGTATTAAGCCTAGTATTCACTAGTTATTTTTCCTGATCGTCTCCCTCCTCTCACCCTCCACCCTCCAGTGGGCTACCATGTGTGTTGTTCCCCTGTATGTGTCCATGTGTTCTCATCATTTAGTTCCCACTTATAAGTGAGAACATACACTACTTGATTTTCTGTTCCTGTGTCAGTTTGCTAAGGATACGGGCCTCCAGTTCCATCTGTCTTCCTGCAAAGGACACGATCTCATTCTTTTCTTATGGCTGCATAGTATTCCATGGTGTATGTGTACCACATTTTCTTTATCCAGTCTACTATTGATGAGCATTTAGGTTGATTCCATGTCTTTGATATTGTGAATAGTGCTGCAACGAATATACATGCGCATGTGTCTTTATAATAGAATAATTTATATTCCTTTGGGTATATACCAGTAATAGGATTGCTGGGTCTAATTGTATTTCTGTCCTTAGGTCTTTGAGGAATCACCACACTATTGTCCCCCATAGTTGAACTAATTTACACTTCCACCAACAGTGTATAAGTTTTTCTGCACAACTTTGCTAGCATCTGTTTTATTTTTTATTTTTTAGTAATAGCCATTCTGACTGGTGCGAGATGGTATCTCATTGTGGTTTTGATTTGTATTTCTCTAATAATCAGTGATTCTGAACTTCTTTCCATATGATTGTTGGCTGCATGTATGTCTTCTTTTGAAAAGTGTCCATTCATGTCCTTTGACCACTTTTTAATAAGATCATTTTTTTCTTGTAAATTTGTTTAGTTTTCTTATAAATACTGGACATTAGACCTTTGTCGAATGCTTAGTTTGTAAAAATTTTCTCCCATTTTATAGGTTGTCTGTTTACTCTGTTGATAGTTTATTTTTCTATGTAGAACTCTTTAGCTTAGTTAGATCCCATTTATCAATTTTCACTTTTGTTGCAACTGCTTTTGGTGGCTTCATCACAAAATATTTTTCCTTGTCTATATCCTGAATGGTATTGCTTAAGTTATCTTTCAGAGTTTTCATACTTTTGGGTTTTAAATTTAAGTCCTGAATCCACCTTGAGTTCATTTTTGTATATGGTGTAAGGAAGAGGTCCAGTTTCAATCTTCTGCATATAGCTAGCCAGTTATCCCAGCACCATTTATTGAATAAGGAATCCTTTCCCCACTGCTTATTTGTGTCAGGTTTTCGAAGACCAGATAGTTGAAGGTGTGCTGTCTCATTTCTGGGTTCTTTATTCTGTTCTATTGGTCTATGTGTCTGTTTTTGTACCAGTACCATGCTGTTTTGGTGACTGTAGCCCTGTGGTATAGTTTGAAGTCAGGTAGCATGATGCCTCCAGCTTTGTTAGGAATCTAGACTTACTAAGAATTTGCCTGACTTCTGAAAACTAATTCAGAAATTTACTAAATATCTTCCAAATTGCAAGTACTCCTCTAGATTCTGATGATACCAAAATGACTAAAACATGGCATATATCCTAAAGGAGCTCAGACTATTGAAAAATAAGTTGTATAATGGAGAAAGTAAAGTCATTCTATAACATCATAGCATACCTTTATGCTCATATAGAGGTAGATGCATTAGAGGGAAAGTGTTAGAGGAAATTATGAGAATTTGAATACATTTTACAAGCTGGAGCAAGAGTAGAAATGGCATCCTGGTGGAGAAACACCCTTTGAATTATGCCTTAAAATGTAAATACTTCTTTTTGCATGAGTAAAAAGTAAGGGAGTTATAAATATCCATAACGTTCAAAAGGGTAGTGTAGAAACAATCTGGCTTTACTCTTTCAGCCTCCACCAAAATAAAAAAGAAATATCCACCACCAAAGTAATCACCAGCATTATCCCAGAACTCAAATCTGAGACTGAGACAACCCCCTGGTGCCACAGACAAGTGAAAAAACTCCAAGCAGATAGTGAATTGCAAAGAGCCTCTAAGCAAACATATTCAAGAAAAAATAAAACAAGCCAGACAGCAAAGACTGGAATAGATAACTAATCCATCAATGCTAAGACATAAACATATGTCCTCAAGAAACAGCAGCAAACGGGGAACCATGGCCTCCTCAAATGGACAGAGCAAGGAGCCGTTGACCAACTCTAACAAGATGGCAATATGTGAGCTCTCAGATCAAGAATTCAAAATAGCAGTTTTAAGGAAATAGCAAATTCCAAGATAGTATAGAAATAAACAATTCAGAAATTTATCAGATAAATTTAACAAAGAGATGAAATAATAATAATAAAACCCCCAGAAATCCTGGAACTGAGAAATGTATTTGCTGAACTGAAAAAATATATTAGAGGCTCTTCACAGAAGAATGGATCAAGCAGAGGAAAGAATCAGTCAACTTGAAGACTGTCTATTTGAAAATAGAGGAGAAAAAAGAAAGCAGAATGAAAACCACCTACAAGATGTAGAAAATTACGTCATAAGAGTAAATCTAAGAATCATTGGTGTTAAAGAGGGAATTGAGAAAGAGCAAGGGGCAGAAAGCATGTTCAAAGAAATAAAAACAAAACTTCCCAAACATATTGAAAGATATAAATATCTTTCAGGCATAGAAAAGTCAGAGATCACCAAACAGATTTAACCCAAATAAGAATGCTTAAGGCATATAATAATGAAAGTCTCAAAGATCAAGGACAAAGAGAAGATGCTAAAAGCAGAAAGAGAAAAGAAGCAAATAACATATAAAGGGGCTTCGATTCATCTGATAACAGACTTCTCAGAGGAAACCATATAGGCCAGGAGGGAGTGGGGTGACATTTTGAAAGTGCTTAGACAAATATTCACAGCAGGTTCAGCAAAAGATGAAAGGAACAGAGTAGCTGGAGATAAGGTGAAGGTGATGTAGATAGTAGCCAGTTTGGAGCTGGGTATTTAACTCCAAGTGAAGGAGTTTGCTCTCTATCCTGGAAGGCTGAGATGCATACAATGATTGTTACCAAGGTTTTTGTTTTGTGTTAAACTTAGTTTTAGTAAAAGTATTACTGTACTTTAAAAAGCATGGTAATGGTAGCTAGGAATACAGTTGAGGGAAATTAAACTGGAGTCAGAGAAACCAATAGAGAAACAAGGAAAATCTGAACTCAAGTAATGGCTGTGGGGACAGAGTGAAGGAGTCATTTTCAAATGACCAGTTACACATGAGGATGACCAATTGTACCTGAGGAGAGAGCAGTCAAATACAGTGGGAAACTGGTTGACTGTTGATGCTATCAACAAGTTAGAAAAAAAGACAGAAGAAATTCAAAAGGGAGGAGAGTAGGAAGACAGTGAAGAGACAATCATACTATTAAAATACCATCTTTAAATTTTAGACTAGAATGTTTCCTTATGAATCCCTTTTTTTTTTTTCTTTTTTTTTTCTTTGAGACAGAGTCTCACTTTGTCACCAGGCTGGAGTGTAGTGGTGTGATCTCAGCTCACTGCAACCTCTGCCTCCTGGGATCAAGTGATTCTCCTGCCTCAGCCTCCCGAGTATTTGGGACTACAGGCGCACACCACCATACCGAGCTAATTTTTGTATTTTTAGTAGAGACGGAGTTTCATCATATTGGCCAGGATGGCCTCAATCTTTTCACCTCATGATCTGCCCGCCTCAGCCTCCCAAAGTGCTGAGATTACAGGCGTGAGCCACCACACCCGGCCCCTTATTACTTCTAATCACAATTTTTCCTCTGTAAGTTAGGGTCACTTCTTCTGTAAAACAACATCTCTCCATTTTGTCTTACTTCCTCATCATCCCAACACTCTGCCTTAAGACTCTTGAATATATATGGTTAGAATAGTTAGAAAGCATAGTTAGAAAGCATCAAGGATATTTACAAAATGTATGTTCACTAGCTGTATGTGATGTTTTCTTTTTATTCAGCCTGTGAAAGTAAGCCTGGAGACAGAGCCACTTTCTAGTTAGGTGACTTAGGGCAAGTTTCTCAACTTCTCTGTCTCTCAGTTGCTTAATTATAAAGTAAGGATAAGAAGAATAACCCGCCGGGCGTGGTGGCTCACGCCTGTAATCCCAGCACTTGGGGAGGCCGAGGCAGGCTGATCACAGGGTCAGTAGATCAAGACCATCCTGGCCAACAAGGTGAAACCCTGTCTCTACTAACAGTACAAAAATTAGCCGGGCGTGGTGGCAGGCGCCTGTAGTCCCAGCTACTCGGGAGGCTAAGGCAGGAGAATGGCTTGAACCCGGGAGGTGGAGCTTGCAGTGAGCGGAGATCGCGCCACCGCACTCCAGCCTGGGTGACAGAGCGAGATTCCATCTCAAAAAAAAAAGAAGAAGAATCATTATTTCCTAGAGATGTGAAATGTTAGTAAGTTGCATGTTACAAAGTTACTATTTTTATTATATATAGAGGCTGGACACCATGAGTCACACCTGTAATCTCAGACTTAGGGAGGCCAAAGTGGGAGAATCGCTTGAGTCCAGGAATTCAAGACCAGCCTGGACAATATAGTGATACCCCGTGTCTACTAAGAAAAAATTAAAACTTGGTCGAACATAGTGGCATGCACCTGTAGTCCCAGCTACTTGGGAGGCTGAGACAGGAAGATGGCTGAGCCCAGGAATTCAAGGCTGCAATGAGCAAGGATCATACCACTGCACTCTATCCTGGGCAATGGAGAAAGACCCGGTCTCTAAAAAAATTAATTAAGTAAATAATTTTTTAAAAAGAACATGGAAAGCACGCCAGTAGTTCTTGTTGATGTTATTACATTTAATGAATCTAATGTAGATCATAAATTAATATTGACAACAAGTTAGAATTTTGAAGATATCACATGTTCTTCATTTCTTTCTGAATTCAGGAAGGAGAAAGAGAAGCTCCCAGTGCCAAATAAATAGGCTTATGATCAGACTATCCATATATACTATGCAGAGGGAGCCATGTGCTGATGAACATGTTTACTTACTCATTTATTACCTTGTTCATTTATTCAATCATTTATCTCTCCATCCACCCATTGATTTGCCCACTCAACAAACAATTATTGCAGGTCAATTATTTGCTGGTCACTGGTCTAGACATTAGGAACCTCCAGAAGACATAATCTTGTTGGAAATATAGGTAAATAAATAAGTAGTTATAATGTGGTGACACATGAAGCCCCTCCCTAAAAAAAAATATCCACAAGGAGCAGAAAGGATTAGTTGTTTGTCTTGAGTTATTCAATTTGGTCCTACAAAGTAGACAATGACAGGCACTGTGACTCACGCCTGTAATCCTAGCACTTTGGGAGGCCAACGCAGGAGGATTGCTTGAGGCCAGAATTTCAAGGCCAGCCTGGGTAACATAGTGAGACCCCATCTCTACAAAAAAAAAAAAAAAATGTTTAAGAGTTAGAGGCCATGGTGGTGCATGCTTGTAGTCCCAGCTACTTGAGAGGGTGAAGAAGCAGGATTCCTTGAGCCCAGGAATTTGAGGCTACAGTGAGCCATGATTGTGCCACTGTCACTCCAGGCTGGGTGACAGAATAAGACCCTGTCTCAAAACAAAAAAAAAAAGTGGACAAGTTTGTCAGGCCGAAAAAGGAGTAACAGATGTAAGACAAGGAGACCTGTCTATGCAGTCAAAATACACCAAACAGGAAAGTGGTTTTGAGGAACAGCTTGTATGAAAATTAGTTGAGAGGAAAGCACAAGGAGGATGGAGGAGCATGTAAAAGATGGAGTTAGAAATCTACCAGCTTTGAATCCAGTGCTAGGGAGATTGGGGTTTTTCCTGTGGGCAGTGAGAAAACCCTGGAGGTATTTGAGTGACACATTGAAATTTGTATTTTTGAAAGAATCTCCCTAGTAGCGCCGTGGATTGCAGAGAAGACAGAAAGAACGCAGCCCAGTGGCAGTTCCTAGGTAATCTCTCTTCAGCTCCCAAAGAAAACTGAAAAGTGATCATTCACAGGGTATGTTTGTTGAGCCTGTGAAAACTGAAGGCATTTCATAACAATTTCTCCTTACTTTTCCTCCAAATCTTTAAACTCAGTAATTCTGTATTATCTTAGGTCTTGAGATGTTAATGACTTTGACTAATTGTCAACACTTGCAATTACAATGACTGATACCTTATCATTTCTTACAATGAGCAATGCTAATTAAAATTGATTGTGCTAAAGCTTTAGCAGCAATTGTACCTCCCCCCTCCTTTTTTTTTTTCTTTCTTTTTTTTAGAAACGTGAGCTTATTGTACTGACTTGGTGAACTATCACAAGGTAGTCTTATTATCCCAGTTTTTATTTTCCAGTTCTGCTAGTGAAGCACATTAGCAACAATTATAAAGTATCAGGAGAACAGTAAGAGTTACTGAATTTGTGCAGTAAGAAAGACTCTAAATTTTGATTGATTGATCCATTCATTCATTCATTCATTCATTCATTCATCTGACAGATCTTCATTAGATATCTATTATGTGCCAGGAACTGTGCAAGGCATAGGAGAAGCAAATGAACAACTATGACTTGAAAAATGTCTAGCCTAGTGAGAAAGACAGCCTCATTACAAGATAATTGCGATAGTATGTAAGTGCTACAGTTGATTGACATTAGCTCTGCCTATGAGAGTGCAGTTAGATTTCACAGAGAAGGTGACTTTTGGATGGGAGCTTTAAAATGTAAGCAGAAACTTCTTGCTTTATACTATTATTGCTACTTGTCTATACCTGGTAAATTTGTAAGAATTATAAAGTGTCTCAAAAGAAGAGCACGTGTAGTATCATAATGATAAATTAGCCAGATAATTAGGAAATCAAGACCAGGAATCGTGCTTTGAAAATTCCAGGATGATATGAAAGGAAAGACGTGTCAGATAGGTTCCATGAAGTATGTAAACACCCAGAGAAGGTAAAAGGAGTCAATCACCTGCTCTAGAAAGGGTAAGGTGACACTTGTGTGGAGTGCATAGGGGACAGTGGCAGGCAGTCACTCTGGCTATGCAGTTCAATTAGACAAACACCAACTGAGCTCTGCCCAGAGCCCCCATTTGAGGTATTCATGCTTTCCCAGGTGCTGTCAGTGTTGGCCAGCTCTAGGGTGTAGCTGAGCCCCCCTCTAGGCACTGCCACTGGCACAAGTGAGTTGCTTTTCACACTGTCTGAAGAAGGAGCTTGTATTCAATGACTGTCCCAAACCTCTTTCCTGGAAGGATACAATTTTCAAGGGTTTTCCCAACCCCACAGTTTCTCATACTATCAACTGAAGATCCTCTCCCAGCTGCACCACAGTTCAACTTCTCCCTCTGCCCAATCCTGCTTCCCACATCTCCCACAGACATAGTTTCAGAGGGTAGTCCTTGACAAAACACCTGCTTGCAGATTTCCATCTCAGGCCTGTTTCCCAGGGAACAGAGACTAAAACAAGCATTCATTATGAGCTAGATTTGGGAGATTCAACAATGCAAAAGATAAGATCTCTGACCTCAAGAAATTTACAATTTCCTAGAAGGTTAGGGCTTTTAAAAAGGAATGCCAAGACTGCTAAGCCTATGCAATATGTGAAAAGAAGAAGGAGGAAGAAGAGGAAAAAAAGACTTCTGAGTACGCAGTCTAAAATTGTGCTCATCAAACAAATAGTTCTTGGGTGTTAAGGTTCTCTATGAATTCATAATAGCTTCAGAGTTAAATAATTTGGGATTATTGGGACTACAGAAAAGAAATCTTCCTTCTAACTGGTCATCTAGTCTCCATTTGCCTTTTTTTGTTTTGTTTTGTTTGAGACGGAATCTCGCTCTTGTTGCCCAGGCTGGAGTGCAGTGGCATGATCTCCGCTCACTGCAACCTCTGCCTCCCAGGTTCAACTGATTTTCTTGCCTCAGCCTCCCAAGTAGCTGGGATTACAGGTGCCTGCCATCACACCTGACTAATTTTTGTATCTTCAGTAGAGACGGGGGTTTCACTATGTTGGTCAGGCTGGCCTTGAACTCCTGACCTCAGGTGATCCACCTGCCTCTGCCTCCCAAAGTGCCGGGATTACAGGTGTGAACCACTGCGCCCGGCTCTCCATTTGCCTATTTAAGGAGACATGGATTCATGACCTCCCAAGGCAACACATTCCAACAGGCAATTTTCCTGATTGGAAAGTCCTTCCTTATATTTTGCTGAAACCTTTACTCTAGTTCTATACTCCACAGTCATACCAGTCATACATACAGACAGACATACAGACTTAATTGGCTCCTCATTTTTTTTCTTTCTTTCTTTTCTTTTCTTTTCTTTTTTTTTTTTTTTAAGAGAAACAGGGTCTTGCTCTGTCACCCAGCCTGGAATACAGTGGAGAGATCTTAGCTCAATGCAGCCTCCACCTCCCAGGCTGAAGCCATCCTCCTGTCTCAGCATCCTGACTAGCTGGGATTACAGGCAAGAGACACCTTGCCCGGCTAATTTATGCAACTCTTTTATTTATTTGAAAATAAGAATAATTTACATATTAAAATTATTTTTTTTTAATTTAGGAGATAATGGAAATTTTAGTATTTGTTGGTATTAAGGGATTTTTTTTAAGGTATGATAAGAGTTTATGCCCAAGTTTAAAAAATCTTTATATTTTAGACATACATACTGAAATGTTTAAGGACAAAATAATGTGATGTGTAGCATTTGCTTCAAAATAATGTGGAGGAGAGGAGTGGGTGGGACAGAGATAACACAAGAGTGGCCATGAGTTTTTCACTGTTGAAGATGGATAATGGGGATTTATTACACCTTTCTGATACTTATGGAATTCTTGGAATGTCCCAAAATAAAAACATTTTAATATATTTTTATCTTATTAAAATGATACACATGCATCATTAAAAAATATCCTTAGTACGAAAAAGCCTAATAATGTAAAGCAGTGGTCCCTTGCCTACTTCCTTTCCCCAGTCCCACTCTCCAAAGATAACTAGTTTTAACCTCTTTTTTAGGGGAAGGGGGGCCTTTCTGCAGGTTACCTCTATATCTCTAAATTAACTGCTTATCAAGTTGTCAATTGTTTCTCTATACTATCTGCAGTGTTCAGTGAGGATTTTTTCCATTTCATAAACCCACTCTCCCCAATATATATTCTCAGTTCCTCCTCTGGTAGCACACTCCACATCCATTTTCTGTCCCATCACCCAGAGCCCATCTCTCTTGACTCCCAGTTTTCTAAGATACTGCCATTACTAAGCTCAGCCTTCAACCCACATTTCTTCCCTACATCCAGCATTGATAGCATTTGTTTTCTGTACTGCAACCATGACTAAGTGTTCAGTGAATTATTGGTAATTTTATTTCAAAACTTAAAAATTAATCACAGCTGTCTATATCCAGAGGAATGAAACTTGATCCCTCTCTCTCTCACCTTATACAAAAATCAAATCAAAATGGATTAAAGACTTTGAAACTACTGCAAAAAACACTGGGGAAACTCTCCAGGACATTCGTCTGGGCAAAAATTTTTGAGTAATATCTCACAAACACAGGCAACTAAAGCAAAAATGGACAAATGGGATCACATCAAATTAAAAAGTTTCTGCACAGCAAAGGAAATAATCAACAAACTAAAAAGATCACTCAGTGTGTGTCCAGAATGTATTCCTTCCAGTGGGTTCTTGGTCTCACTGACTTCAAGAATGAAGTTGTGGACTTTTGTGGTGAGTGTTACAGCTCTTAAAGATGGTGTGTCTGGAGTTTGTTCCTTCAGATGCATCCAGAGTTTCTTCCTTCTAGTGAGTTTGTGATCTCGCTGACTTGAAAAATGAAGCCACAGACCTTTGCAGTGAGTGTTATAGCTCTTAAAGGTGGTGCAGACCCAAAGAGAGCAGCGGCAAGATTTATTGTGAAGGGTGAAAGAACAAAGCTTCCACAGCATGGAAGGGGACCCGAGCGGGTTGCCACTGCTGTCTCTGGTGGCCAACTTTTATTCCCTTATTTGGTCCCACCCACATCCTGCTGATTGGTCCATTTTACAGAGTGCTGGTTGGTCCATTTTACAGAGTGTTTAGTGCATTTACAATCCTTTAGCTAGACACAGAGTGCTGATTGGTGTGTTTTTACAGAGTGCTGATTGGTGCATTTACAATCCTTTAGCTAGACTCAGAGCGCTGATTGGTGCATTTTTACAGAGTGCTGATTGGTGTGTTTACAATTCTTTAGCTAAACACAGGGTGCTGATTGGTGCATTTTTACAGAGTGCTGATTGGTGCATTTGCAATCCTTTAGCTACCCACAGAGCACTGATTGGTGTGTTTACAATCCTCTACTAGAGAGAAAAGTTCTCCAAATCCCCACTCTACCCAGGAAGTCCCACTGACTTCACCTCTCAATCCCCCCTCTAAACAGGACACCCCAACTGCTGTTGGTAATTGGATGATGACTGCTCTAGCTACTTCCTGATGGATAGGGGCAAAGACAGGGCCCTGCAGTTGTAGTGTCCTCCAGAGGGGAACTCTTCAGGCCAGTGAAAGGGCCAGTGGATTGGTCCAGGGGCCCTTGGTAGAACTTGTTAGTTGAGCTCATTTGGGGTTCCATTTGTATGACCATCTGTAGCTTGATGGCCTTGATTCTAGAGGAAACAAATTTGACAAGGAGGTTAAAAATATAGGGCCCAAAGGTGAGTAATACCTAAATGGTTGTTATGGGACCTAGAAAGGGGAGAAGCCATGTTGTCTAAATCCAGAGGTTGGTATAAGAGTTTGAAAGGCATTGTCTGATTTCAGAAGCCTTTTCCTGTAAATGCCGGATAGCATCTTGTACTAACCCTGACTGGTTATTGTGAAAACAATACTCTTCTCCTAAGAAGGTGCAGAGTCCTCCTTTCTCAGTGGTGAGGAGGTGTAGGCCTCCACGGTTTTGGAGAGTCACTGCTGCCAAAGAGTCTATTTGGGATTGTAGAGTAAGGATAAATTTCGTTATTTCTTGCAAACTGTCTAAGAGGCAGATATAGGTTGAAATTCCACATAAGAAGAATATGCCTCGGCTGAGTAGACAGAATTTACCCTGGCTTTTAAAGAAATAGGGTACACTGTTTTTTCTTTACTACTTCCATCTCTCTTTCTCTTTGACTTCTTCTTTGTCTCTCTCTGACTCCCTCTTTGTCTCTTCCTCTCTCTCCTTGACTTTGGCTCTCTCTTTGACTCCTTCTTTGTCTGTCTCTTCCTCATTCTGTCTCCTTCTCTTTGACTTCCTGTCTTTCTCTTTCTCTCTTTCTCTCTCTTTTCCTCTCTCTCTCTTTCTTTCCTCTCTGCTGGTCTTGCCCTGCCTCTGCCAGCCACTTATGCTGTGGTTCTCCCCTCTTCTTCCCCTTTTTGATGGCTTTGGCAGTGTGAGACTGCCACCTCCTTGGGTTTTTACATGGCATGCAATACCTCCATGATTTCTTTGTGGTATTTAATGGGGGTTCCCCTTTCTTTCCATATTGCAGCATGGCCATGTAGGATTAGATAAGCATACTTACTATCTGTAGCAAAGTCTTCCAATTACAACTGAGGAGGTGGGAGACATACCTGGTTACAGGCTGTCCCAGGGTTCCTTGGATTGTAATGGACCTTGAGGACAGTCGTCTGGGACAGGACGACTGAGAAGGCTGTGCCAGTGTCCAGGAGGAAGTCAATTTCCTGGCCCTCAATGGTTAAATGTACCCGGGGCTTAGTGGGGGTGATGACATGAGCTGGCACTTGCCCTGGGCATCCTCAGTCCTGTTGTTGGATCATCTGGTTGGGGGCTCCTGGCCCAGAGAACCTTTGCCCTCTGGGGCAGTGTGCCTTCCAGTGATTGCCTTGGCATAGTGGACATGGGTGAGGGGGTGGCTTGTTTCTCGTTGGACAATCTTTTTTAAAGTGTCCTTGTAAACCACATTGATAACAAGCCCTACTGAGTGATTGGTCTGCTCCATTTTCTGTCCTCTCTGAACCACCAAGGTTTGTTTGTCTGAGGGTCATGACTAAGGCTGTGGCCTTCCTCTGATCTTGCTTTTCCTTTTGGACCTGTTCCTCTTGGCCCCTATTATGGAACACCAAGGTTACCAGGTTTAATAATGCCTCCAGATTTTGTTCAGGGCCCAGGGCTCGCTTTTGGAGCTTTCTCCTGATATCTGCAGCTGATTGGGTAAGAAACTTATCTTTTAGGATCAATTGACCCTCTAGTGAGTTGGGTGACAGGGGAGCATATTTTCTTAAGGCCTCCTGTAGCTGCTTGAGGAAGGCGGTAGGATTTTCTTCTTTTCTGAGTTATGATGGACATCATTGAATAATTCATGGGCTTTTCCCTAATTCTCCTTAGTCCTTCTAGAACACAGGTCAACAGATGTTTGCAACTCCAGTCCCCATGATCTGAGTCAAGGTCCCAGTGGGGATCCATACTGGGGATGTCTTGCTGACCAGTAGGAAATTTGTCCCTTTCTTTGGCTATCATTCTATCATTTACTCGACTAAGATGCCAGGTATCTCCAAACTCTCAGGCTGCAGCTAAAACCACATTCTTTTCATTAAAGTCCAGGGTTTGATCTAATAGCATGACATCTCTCCAAGTGAGGTCCAAGGTTTGCCCTAGACCTTGTAGGACATCTATGTACTTATCAGGATTATCTGAAAACATCCCCAGGTCTACCTTGATCTGCTTTAAATCAGAGAGGGAGAAGGGACATGTTCCCGGGGTGGGCCAAATTCCCCTCCCCCAACAGCTTGAAGGAGACATAACCGATAGCCTGGGGGTTTTTGTGGTCCCTTGGAGATTTCTTTGCTTGTTTCCTTCTGGGTGGGGGAGATTAGAGAAGGCTTATCATTAATAGGAAGGGGAGCTATAGGGAGGCTAGGATATGGAGGTAAGCTGAGAGGGCCTCCTGTGGGATGTAAATTGCAAGCTTTGCATGGTTGCGGATTCTGCTTCAATGAAAAGAAAGCTTGGCCATAAGGTATTTCACTCCATTTGCCTTCCCTCTTACAGAAAAGGTCAAGCTGCAGGGTAGTATTGTAATTTATACTTTCCTCAGGTGGTCATTTTTCCCCATCAGAGAGAGAATACTGGGGCCAAATCATAGTGCAGAAAAAAATGAGCTGCCTCTTTTTCAGCATTTGCTGGTCAAATTGGTCCCAGTGGCTTAGGAGGCATTTCAAGGGTGAGCCTGTTGATGCCTGAGTGTTTCCCATCTGAAAGACAAAACCACCCATGGTTTTGGTTTGTTTGTTTCTCCCCTGCCCAAGAACCTGCAACAGACCCTAGACCTTGCTGATCAGAATAGGTCACTCACTGACGCAGCAGCAGAATCACCTCTTGCCCAAGAACCCACAACGGTCCCTGGACCCTGCTGATTGGAATAGTTGCACTCACTGACGCAGCAGCAGAAACACTAGTTTTCCTCCTAGATCACAAGGAGGAACAAGGAAGGTTGGATTTAGTTGCCCTTAGTGATGCATTGTTGAAAACCTGCACCCTTGCCTGTCCCCCTAGACCACAAAGAGGACCAAGTAAAATCAGATTTAGTGGCCCTTACTGACATATTCTCAAAAACCTGTTAGAGTCCTAAGCATTTTCCTGTTAGTATTGGGACTTTACCCCTGTCCTATAAAGATGTTATGCCCCAAAAATGAAGAGGAGGGCCATACCCTGAGGGAGGGAAGGGATCGCCAGGGTTGGAAGAGTGACATCTTTTGTCCTCACTTGAATAGGAAGGATATCATTTCTGAAGCTCTCCATATCCTAGCTTCAGGAATAGCTTTTGTTAGGCCTGCTTGTCTGAGGAGGGATCCTAAAATTCCAGATAGTCCCCCCTATGACGGGGCTTTGGGCAAAAATTATGTTTTTCTGATTGGTGAGCCTGGGTGCCTAAAGAAGGCAATAGAGTCCTGGAGTTTATACTAGAAATCATTCTTCTAGGAGTGGCTAGAAAAGCACCAGAGACAGGGAGTAGTTTTAGAAGCGGGACTAGCCTCAGAGAAGACAGGTGAGAGGAAGTTTGTCTGACAGGCATTGGGACCCAGGAGGCAAGGGTCAGGATCGATAGGATAGATGGGTGAGCCTCACTTGGGCAACGTGACTTTGAGACTTCCACTTATGGCCGCAGGGTCAACCAACTTGTTGTCGGGACCCCAGAGCTAAATAGCTTTCCACTCTGCTGACCCTCAGCTCAGCCCAGAAGTACAGGCAAAGTGGAAGCTGGTTCCAGGCAAACCAACGCACCCAACTCTCAATAGTCGGGGGTTGTTAGAGAGCCCTTTCCCAGAAAGCCTGACACTCATGTCTTTAGTCCGGCGGCCATGCTAGTTGCTTTTAACTGGCCGAAAGGTGCCTGGTATTTAGCCCCCAAATTCTAAGGAAAAATAGGATGGAATAGCAAGTGAAAGGGGTCTGATAGTGCTCACTGCTTGGCAATAGTCCCTTCATGGCTGCCAAAATGTGTCCAGAATTTATTCCTTCCATTGGGTTCTTGGTCTCGCTGACTTCAAGAATGAAGCTGCAGACCTTCATGGTGAGTGTTACAGCTCTTAACGATGGTGTGTCCAGAGTTTGTTCATTCAGATGTGTCCAGAGTTTCTTCCTTCTGGTGAGTTCATGGTCTCGCTGACTTGAAGAATGAAGCCATGGACCTTCGCGGCAAGTGTTACAGCTCTTAAAGGTGGTGCAGACCCAAACAGTGAGCAGTAACAAGATTTATTGTGAAGAGCGAAAAAACAAAGCTTCCACAGCATGGAAGGGAACCTGAGTGGGTTGCTGCTGCTGTCTCTGGTGGCCAGCTTTTATTCCCTTATTTGGCCCTGCCCACATCCTGCTGATTGTTCCATTTTATAGAGTGCTGATTGGTCCGTTTTACAGAGTGCTGATTGGTACATTTACAATCCGTTAGCTAGACAGAGTACTGATTGGTGAGTTTTTACAGAGTGCTGATTGGTGCATTACAATCCTTTAGCTAGACACAGAGTGCTGATTGGTGCATTTTTACAGAGTGCTGATTGGTGCATTTACAATCCTTTAACTAGACAGAAAAGTTCTCCAAGTCCCCACTTGACCCAGAAAGTCCAGCTGGCTTCACCTCTCAATAGAATGGGAGAAAATATTTGCAAACTACCCATCTGACAAAGGATTAATTACCTGAATATATAAGGAACTCAAACAATTCTATAGGAAAAAAATTTAATGATCCAATTTTAAAATGGGCAAAAGACTTAAACAGACACTTCTCAAAAGAAGACGCACAAATGGTAAACATGAATATAAAAAAGTGCTCAACATTATATATCATCAGAGAAATACAAATCAAAACTACAATAAGAATTTCTCCCTGTTAAAAATGTTTTTTATCCAAAATGCAGGCAATAACATGCTGGTGAGGATGTGCCGAAAAGGAAGCTGCCATACACTGTTGGTGGGAATGTAAATTAGTACAACCACTATTGAGAACTGTTTGGAGGTTCTTTAAAAAAACTAAAAATAGAGCTACCATATGATTCAGTGATCTCACTGCTGGGTATGTACCTATATTAGTCCAATATTGCACTGCTATAAAGAAATACCTGAGACTGAGTAATCTACGAAGAGGCTTAATTGACCCATGGTTCTGCAGGCTGTACAAGTAGCATGGCTGGGGAGACCTCAGGAAACTTTCAATCATGGCAAAAGGTGAAGGGAAAGCAGGCATGTCTTAGATGGCTGGACCAGGAGGAAGAGAGAGAAGGGGGAGGCACTTTTAAACAACCAGACCTCATGAGAACTCATTCACTATCATGAGAACAGCAAGAGGGAAATCTGCCCCCCTGATCCAATTACCCCCCACCATGCCCCTCCTCCAACATAGGGGATTACAATTTGACATGAGATTTGGGTGGGGACACAAATTCAAACCATATCAATACTCAAAGAAAGGAAATCAATATATTGAAGAGATATGTGCCCTCCCATGCTTGTTGCAGTCTTGTTCACAATAGCCAAGATTTGGAAGCAACCTAAGTGTCCATCAACAGATAAATGAATAAAGAAAATACAGATACGTATATACAATGGATTACTATTCACACAGGAAAAAGAGTGAGATCCTGTCATTTGCAGCAACATGGATGGCACTGGAAGTCATTAAGTTAAGTGAAATAAGTCAGACACAGAAAGGCAAATACGATGTGTTCTCACTTATTTGTGGGATCTAAAAATCAAAACAATTGAACTCACAGAGACAAAGAATAGAATTATGATTACCAGAGGCTTGGAAGGGTAGTGGAGGAAAGGGGAGAGGTGGGGATAGTTAATGGATACACCCACAAAAAAGAAGAAGGAATGAATATGACCTAGTATTTGATAGTACAACAGGGGGACTATAGTCAATAATAATTTAATGTACATTTAAAAAAACTGAAAGAGTATAATTGGATTATTTGTAACACAAAGGATAAATGTTTGTTGGGATGGGTGCCCAATTTTCCCTGATGTGGTTATTATGCATTGCATGTCTGTACCAAAACATCTCATGCATCCCATAAATATATGTACCTACTATGTACCCATAAAACTTTAAAAAATTAATCGCAGCATTTGACTTGTTCTTACTGGGTAATGATAATCACAGCAGAGCCAAGTATCATGCTTGGATTAAGCCTCCATTTCTTGTATCACTCAGAGAGGGAAGACTTCAGCATCAAGTTTAAATGGAATCTTCCTTTTCACACTCAACCAATGCCTTTTCTACAGCATCAGCATTTCCCATGTTCTAAATTATAGTCATTAATCTTTTAAACCCCATTATCACCTTCACTACCACCTCCACCTGTTTTTACTTGGTGACCTTCTTCCACAGGCCTGGGCACCTGAGCCAATCTGCATTTTTTAAATATTCCACCTGTTGTCCTAGGACATTATGGGATAAAATATCCTCCTCCTTGGTCTGCTACCCCGTTTCACAAGACAGCTTCCTAAAAAAGCTAGATAAACTTTCTGAGTCCCAGCCTATTCTAAATCTATCCTTTTAATTAGCTGGGAAGGAATTTCAAGGACGCATTTTCCTTCAAAATGTTTTGCTTTCTCAAAAAAATAAAAAAATTAAAAAAATAAAAAAATAATTTCAACTTTTATTTTAGATACAAGGGGTACATGTGCAGGTGTGTTACATGGGTATATTGTGTGACACTGAGATTTGGGTATGGATCCCATACCTAGGTAGTAAGCATAGTACCCAACAGGTAGCTTTTCAACCCATGCCTTCCCCCTTTCCTCCCCACTCTGGTGGTCCACAGTTTCTATTGTTCCCATCTTTATGCCCATGACTACCCAGTTTATCTCCCACTTATAACTGAGAATATGTGGTATTTGGTTTTCTGTTTTTGTGTTAATTCACTTAGGAATAGGGTCTCTAGCTGCATCTATGTTGCTGCAAAGGACATAATTTTGTTCATTTTTATGGCTGCATAGTATTTCATGGTATATATGTACCACATTTTCTTTATATAATCCACCATTGATGGGTACCTAGGTTGATTCCATGCCTTTGCTAATTTGAATAGCACTGTGGTGAACATATAAGTATATGTGTCTTTTTTATATAATGACCTATTTTCCTTTGGGTATGTACCTAGTAATGGGATTGCTGGGTCAAATGGCAGTTCTGTTTTCAGTTCTTTGAGAAATCTTCAAACAGCTTTTCACAGTGGCTGAACTAATTTACATTCCCACCAACAGTGTATAAGCATTCCCTTTTCTTCACAGCCTCACCAGCATCTGTTATTATTTGACTTTTTAATAATAGCCATTCTGACTGGTATCAGATGGTATCTCATTGTGGTTTTGATTTGCATTTCTCTGATGATTAGTCATGATGAGCATTTTTTTTTCATGTTTGTTGGCTGCTTGTATGTCTTCTTTGGAGAAGTGTCTGTTTATGTCCTTTGCCCATTTTTTTTTGGGGGGGGGGTTGTCTTTGCTAATTGATTTCCTTAAATTCCATATAATCTGGATGTTAGATCTTTGTCAGATGTGTAGTTTACAAGTATTTTCTCCCATTCTGTTGGTTGTCTGTTTATTCTGTTGATAGTTTCTTTCGCTATGCAGAAGCTCTTCAGTTTAATTAGGTACTGCTTGTCAATTTTTGGTTTCATTGCAATTGCTTTTGGGCACTTAGCCAAAAAATATTTGTCAAGGCCAATGTTGAGAAAGGTATTTCCAAGGTTTTCTTCTAGGATTTTTATAATTTGAGGTCTTACATTTAGATCTTTAATCTATATTGAGTTAATTTTTGTATATGCTGAAAACTAGTGGATCTAGTTCCATTCTTCTGTATATGGCTAGCCAGTTATCCCAGCACCATTTATTGAATAGAGATTCCTTTCCCCATTGCTTATTTTTGTTGGCTTTGTCAAAGATCAGATGGTTGTAGATGCACAGCTTTTTTTCTTGGTTCTGTATTCTGTTCCATTGGTCTTTGTGTCTGTTTTTGTACTAGTACCATGCTATTTTGGTTACTGTAGCCCTATAGTATAGTTTGAAATTAGGTCGTGTGATGCCTACAGCTATGTTCTTTTTTTTTTTTTTTTTCTCTTAAAATTACTTTGGATATTCAGGCTTTTTTGTTGTTGTTCCATGTGAGTTTTAGAATAGATTTTTCTAATTCTGTGAAAAATGGCATTGGTAGTTTGATAAGAACAGTGCTGAACCTGTAGATTACTTTGGGCAGTATGGTCACTTTAATGATATTAATTCTTCCAATTCATGAGCATGGAGTGTTTTTCCATTTATTTGTGTTGTCCCCAATTTCTTTCAGAAGTGTTTTGTTGTTCCTCTTGTAGAGATCTTTCACCTCCTTGGTTAGTTGTATTCCTAGGTATTTCCACTTTTTATGGCTATTGTAAATGGGATTGTGTTCTTTGATTCTCAGCTTGAATGTTACTGGTGTATAAAAATGGTAATGATTGTTGTACTCTGATTTTGTATCCCAAAACTTTACTACAGTCAATTATTAGTTCTGGTAGCCTTTTGACGAAGTTTTTAGGGTTTTCCAGGTGTAGAAATATATCATCAGTGAAGAGAGGAAGTTTCACTTTTTCTTACTTTATTTGGATGCTTTTTTATTTCTTTCTCTTGCCTGATCTCTTTGGCAATCTTCCAGTACTGTGTTGAATGGGAGTGGTGAGACTGGGCATCACTGTCTCAACTCAGTTCTCAAGGGAAATGGTTTCAGCTTTTGTCTGTTCAATGTGATGTTGGCTGTGGGTTTGTCATAGATAGTTATTATTTTGAGGTATGTTCCTTTGATGCCTCATCTCTTGAAGGCTTTTATTAAAAAAAAAAAAGGGATGTTGGATTCTATCAAGAGCTTTTTCTGCATCTATTGAGATGATCATTTTTACTTTTAATTGTGTTTATGCAGTAAATCACATTTATTGATTTGCACATGTTGAACTAGCCTTGCTTCCCAGAAATAAAGCCTACTTGATCATGGTGTATTAACTTTTGTATGTGCTGCTGGATGCAGTTTGCTAGTATATTGTTGAGAATTTTTGAATCTGTGTTCCTCAGGGATATATGGCCTGAAGTTTTCTTTTTTCATTGTGTCTCTGACAGATTTTGGTATCAGACTGATTCTGGCTTCATAGAATGAGTTAGGGAGGAGCCCCTCTGCCTTGAGTTTTTAGAATAGTTTCAGTAGGATTGACACTGGTTTTTCTTTGTACATCTTGTATAGTTCAGCTGTCCAGGGTTTTTCTTTTCTGGTTGGTAGGTTTTTTATTACTGATTGAATTTTGGAATTTATCAATAGTCTGTTCAGGTTTTCACATTCTTCCTGGTTCAATCTTAGGAGGCTGTGTGTTTCTAGGAATTTATCCATTTCCTCTAGAATTTCTAATTTGTGTGCATAGAGTGGTTCATAATAATCTCTGAGGGTATCTTGTATATCTGTGGGATTGGTTGTAATGTCATCTTTGTCATTTCTGATTATACTTATTTGGATCTTCCTTTTTCTGTTAATCTAGCTAGTGGCCTAGCAATCTTGTTTATTCTTTCAAAAACCAATGTTTGGTTTTATTGATCCTTTGTATGGATTTTTGTATCTCAATTTCAGTTCTTCTCTAATTTAGATATTTATTCTCTTTTGCTAGCTTTGGGGTTGGTTGGTTCTTTTTTTTCCAATTCCTCTAGGTGAAAAGTTAGATTGTTATTTTGAGATCTTTCTAACTTCTTGATGAAGGCATACAGTGTTATAAAATTTCCTCTTAACACTGCTTTAGCTGTATCTCAGAGATTTTGGTAAGTTGTATCTCTATCTTCATAAATTTCATATAATTTTTTATTTCTGCCTTAATTTTGAGGTTCATCCAGGAGTTATTCAAGAGCAAGTTGTTTAATTTCCATGTATTTATGTAGTTTTGAGAGATCTTCTTGATACTGATTTCTATTTATATTGCACTGTGATCTGAGTATATGCTTGGTATTATTGCAATTTGTTTAAATTCATTGAGACTTGCTTTATGACCAAGTTTGTCATCAATCTTAGAAAATGTTTTGTATGCAGATGAGAAGAATGTATATTCTTTGGTTGTTAGGTGAGGTATTCTATAGATGTCTATTAGGTCCAGTTGGTCAAGTGTCAACTTTGAGTCCAGAATTTCTTCATTAATTTTCTGCCTTGATGATCTAACACTGTCAGGGGAGTGTTGAAGTCTCCCACTATTATTGTGTGGCTATGTAAGTCTTTTTGTAGGTCCAGAGTAACTTGTTTTATAAATCTGGATGCTCCAATCATTGAGTGCATGTATATTTAGGAGAGTTAAGTCTTTTTGTTAAATTGTACCCTTTATCATTATATAATACCATTTTATTTGTTCTTAATAGTTGTTAATTTAAAGTCTGTTTTATCTAGTATAAGAATAGCAACTCCAGGCTGGGAGTGGTGGCTAACACCTGTAATCCCAGCACTTTGGGAGGCCAAGGTGGGCAGATCACAAGGTCAGGAGATAAAGACCATCCTGGCTAACATAGTGAAACCCCGTCTCTACTAAAAATACAAAAAATTAGCCAGGCATGATGGCATGCATCTGTAGTCCCAGCTACTTGGGAGGCTGAGGCAGGAGAGTCACTTGAACCCGGGAGGCATAGGTTGTAATGAGCCAAGATCATGCCACTCACTCCAGCCTGGGTGAGAGAGCAAGACTCCATCTCAAAAAATAAAAAAATAAAAAATAGCCACTCCTGCCCTTTTTTGTTTTCCATTTGCATAGTAGATCTTTCTCCACCTTTTTACTTTGAGGCTGTGGGTGTAATTACATGTGAAACAGCAGACAGTCAGGTCTTGTCTGTTGAACTGGCCACTCTATGTCATTTAAGTGGGGGATTAGCCCATTTACATTCAGTTTTAGTATTGATACATGAAATTTTGATCCTGTCATTGTGATGTTAGCTGGTTGTTATGTAGACTTCATTTTATAGTTGCTTTACAGTTTCTGTGGGCTATGTGTTTAAGTGAGTTTTTGTGGTAGAAGGTGTCATTCTTTTGATTCTATGTTTAGCACTACCTTAAGGACTTCTTCCTCTTGTGTGACTGATCTAGTTGTAATGAATTCCCTTGGCATTTGCTTTTCTGAGAAGAATTTTAGCTTATGAAGCTTAGTTTGGTGGAATATGAAGCTATTGGTTAGAATTTCTTTTTTTAAGGATACTGAAAATAGATCCCCAATCTCTTCTGGCTTTTAAAGTTTCTGCTGAGAGTTGTGCTGCCAGCCTGATGCAGTTCCCTTTGTATATGACCTGACCCTTCTCTCTAGCTGCCTTTAAGATTTTTTTTTCTTTTGCATTGACCTTAGTGAATCTGATGGGTATGTGCCTTGGAGATAGTCATCTTGCATAGTATCTAGCCAGGGTCCACTGTATTTCTTGAATTTGAATGTCAACCTCTCTAGTCATATTAGGGAAATGTTCATAGACTCTATCCTCAAACTTGTATTTTCCAAGTTGCTTACTCTCTTTTCTTCTCTCTCAGGAGTATCAACAAGTCATAAGTTTGGTCTCTTTACATAATGCCATATTTCTTGCAGGTTTTCTTCATTTGTTTAATTCCTTTTTCTTTATTTTTGTCTGAGTTGATTCAAATGACCAATCTTCAAGCTCTGAGATTATTTCCTCAGCTTGGTCATCTATTCTGCTGTTAATATTCCCAACTGTATTATAAAATTCTTGAAGTTAATTTTCCAGTTCCAGAAGTTCAGTTTTGTTGTTTACTAAACTGGCAATTTCATCTTTCAGCTCTTGGATTGTTTTACCGAATTATTTGGATTGATTTCATCTTTCTCCTGAATATCAATGAGCTTCCTTGTCATCCAGATTCTGAACTCTATGTCTATCATTTCGGTCTGATTGAGAACCATTGCTGGGTAGCTAGTGGCCTCATTTGGAGGTAAGGGGATACTTTTGCTTTTTAACTGCCAGAGTTCTTGCACTGACTCTTTTTCATCTTGATAGGGGCTGGTGCTCCTTTCACTGTGGCGTAAGTTGAGGATAGTCAATTATATTCATTTTTGGATGCTCTTAGAGGGCAAAGGCTCTGTACAAGATCTTTATTTGTGGATGAATTCTTATGCTTGGTTTCACAGGGATATATATTTTTGGTGTTGTAGTTTGGGCTGCAATCCAGTAGGTGAAGCTTAAGAGTAGCAGCCAGTAGATAAGGTCTTATTCAGTCACATGGCTCTTTTGTATTTCCTTGCATTCACAGGTGCGCTCTGTGGTGGAGGGTGGGGAGAGATGACCCACTCAGCAGGTTCACTCCCATCACTGACACTGCACTCATGTTTCTTTTGTTAGTGTGCCAGGTTGTGGGGCTCCCTCAGGCAGAGGCCACAGCAGGGAGATAGACCATGTTCTTTCAAGACAGGCCCAGCAGAAGGAGGCATGCCCTGCTCCCACATCAGCCCATGAACCCACATGTCTCACACCTCTCAGTGGTCTAAGAGTAGGGGTTCCTCCTCTGCTGAAGTGCGGGCCACAGATCTTGGCTTGCCACTCTTGAGCTGGATGCTACAGTGCTGGGATGCCAGGATGGCCTGTGGCTCAGGATCAGGCTCTCTCTGTGCTTGGGGATCCAAACTACTGCCAGATCACCAAGAAATTATTCAGGCGGAGCAGAGTACACAGGCTGGGCAGCAGAGGCTCTCCTGTGTACTCATTCCTGCAGGGAAGCTAGACAGGGCCCCTGGGAGGGGCCAGTAGGCAGGAGGGTCTACAAAATAGACATCCCCAGTCCTGCAGGAAAGCTATCCCTGTTCTCTCCTGTCTGGCGGTCAACTGAGGTTAAAGCCTTTCAGAGGGATATGGGAAGTCCTGGGGGATGGACACCTATGGCTGCACTCCACTGGAGCTTCCCCCCACACAAAAGCTCCTGGACCACATACACCCTGGCTGAAGCCTTGTCTCTGCCTACCTCTGGGCAAAGCCCCTGCCAGTTCACATGCCCATGGGGGACATGTGGTCCCCTGTGTCTAGAATCCCAGTTATCTGTGGCGAGAATGGGCTATCCCTCAGTCTCCTTATTCACTCCTTTCCCAGGAGCCATTCAGGTACCCTGTGCAGGGTTCCCAGCTTCTTCCTGCTTCAACCTCAGCATCAGTGTCACCTCTCCATCCACTCTCCATGTTTTCTCTCCATAGACCTGCCCAAATTATGTTGGTTTATTCCATAATTTGTTCTCTGTCAGTGGGAGCAGCACTCCTGGCTGCATCTAGTTGGCCATCGTGTCTTTCATCTGCTTTTTTCTTCATTTTATTTCTTTAACTTTATTTTCTTATGCTGCTACAGATTTTTCTTTTATTGTTTTCTTTGAAATCATATTTTAATAGCCGAGAGTTTGTTCTATTTTTACCTATTTTTTTTAAAATTGCATCTTATGTTTATGGTTACAATATGCTTTTGACTGTTTTAAAGGAAACTAATTGGATGTTTTAAAAATTCTCTTTTGATTCCTGAATATTTCTATCCCTTCCATGTTTACACCTTTGTGGCGATATATTATGATCTTTCGCTTTATTGTTGCTGGTGTTCCTCAGCTATCTAATCACCCCTGGCTGCCTACTCCTGTTTCAGAATGAGATGTTCGGAAGCCCATTAAGGGCTCTGAGGAAGTAGGTGGGGCCAATAGGCTGGCAGGTGTTGCTGAGACAACCAAGCAGGGACTTTACTGGGGCAGATGCCTGGCAGCTGGCTTCCTAGTGCTGGCTTTGAGGCATGGGGCTGACTGATTCTTCTATCTCCAGGTTTCTAACTCATCTTCCCATTTTCATCCTCACAACTCACTCCACATCTTCTATCACACTTACTTTCCCAAGCATGGAAAGTCTCAGGAACTCAGCAGTGCAAGCAGACTTTCTTCATCCATCAGTAATCAGTCCTCCCTCCTCTCTATTTTTCAGAGAATTTTAAAATGTCTTATCTACTGACAGTTCCCTTTTCATGTTTGACATAGTTTTGGGTTTATATTCTTTTTATTTCTTCACCATATGTAGTACCAAATGGGTACTTCTCCCATTTGGTACGAAGTGAGAGAAGTACCAAATGGAAGAATAGATTTTATTTCTTTATTTAAAGACCCATGGTTACTCCTTCTACTTTTTCTAATATTCTGATTGGCCACTGCAGAAATATATAGAGTAATGAGTTGAAGTTTTTTCCCCACCCCCAACAAAAGGATATCTTGAAGTCCAAATACCCAGTACCTTAGGAAATGACCTTATTTGGAAATAGAGTTTTTGCAGATGTAGTTAATTGATTTAAGAGGTGGTAATGCTGGCATAAGATAGTCCCGTAATCCAATACAACTTGTTTCCTTATAAGAAGACAGTCATCTGAAGACAAAGAGATACAAAGGGGAGAATGCCACATGACAATGAAGGCAGAGATTGGAGTTATGTAGCTGCAAGTCAAGGAATGCCATGAGTTGCCTGCAAGCCACCAGAAGCTAAAAATATGTAAAGGAGGATTCTCTCCTACAAAGTTCAGAGGCAGTATGATACTGCTGACATCTTGGTCTCAAACTTCTAGCCTCCAGAATGTTGGACAATAAATTTCTATTATTTTAAGTCATCCAGTTTGTGGAATTTTCTTATGTTAACCCTAGGAAATTAATGCAATAGAGGGAGACAATGATCAAGAACTTGATAAGCATTCCATTCAGAGATACTGATGTGACCCACAGAAATACCCACTTTGAAACAACAATAGATTAAAATTACTTACTTCTGAAAATTAGAATGAGGGAAGGAAGTAAGACAGGGAACTGTTGCTTTTCAGTATAAGCCTTGCTGTGCTATAGCATGGTTTTCAACCACCTTCTCACATCCTTAGACATCATTCTAGTTGAACTAAGACACATGGCAAAGAAGAACGTAGTTTCAAAATAGAATGAAGAATGCCAACAGCTGATCTTAAGATGAAACAAACTTCAACTCGATGTAGTCACAAGAGTCCTTAAAAGTAGAAAAGGGGAGCATAATATGGGTCAGAGAAAGAGAGATACCGTTGAAAACAAATCACTGGAGTGATGAAGGGATGTGATATGAGAAGCCTCAGTCATCATCACTAGCTTTGAAGATACGGGAAGGAGAATACAAGCCTAAAAATTTGGGCAGCCTACAACAATGGAAAAGCAAGGAAACATTCTCTCCTGGAGCCTTCAGAAAGGAATGCACCTCTCCTGACATCTTGATTTTAGCCCAGTGAGACCTGTTTCAGACTTCCGAACCACAGAACTGTAAGATATAAAATTTGTGTTGTTTTAAGGCACAAAACTTGCAATAATTTATTATAATAGCAATAGACAACAAATATACCATTCCTTTGAAGTGTGGGCTCAAAAATGAAGCATAGTTCCCAGCTAAGAACCAGCCATTGCTGAGTACCTTGGAATTTTCTTTTCTATCTTCGATCCTAATATCACTGTATATCCCACATTTGCTTTTGTAGCTGCCACCTAGTGCTGTTTTCTCATATTGAATTTGCAGAAAATGAAAAACTGTAAGACTGTAATTGCAAGTGGAAAGATTACATTTACCACATTGCTATTTCCATCATAACATAGTATGGACCTTGGAGTCAGGAAGAACTGGGTTCTAATTTCCATTCAACTATTTACAAGCTCTGTGACCTTGAATGAGCCATTTTACCTCTTAAGTTTCCATTATACGAACAAATTAAAGCTAGTAACAGTACCAAACTCAATAGATAACAAGATACCATGTTATCCAAAAGAGATGATATCTTCAAGGAACTTAGTACAGTGCCTGACTCATCTTACACTTGAAAAGCGAAGGAGTAGGCGAGTGTTGAGTTTAATCAAGAAACTCTGCTTCCTGTTGCTATTCCCAAAGCCTTAGAATGAAAATTATATGTCTCTCTCACTTTGTTTTGTATATATAATCATATATATAATGACCTGGAATATACTAAACAGAGGCGTGTGTGTGTGTGTGTGCACGCACATGTGCGCTTGTGTTGAACCTAATTAATGGCTTACAAGCACTACTAAAACAATATTAGATGAAGTTTGAATATGCAGAACACAATCTTTAGCATTACTCAGTAGTTATTCTTTGGTCTTTGGTAACAACACTGTTCTCCCGTATCTCACCTGCACGGCCCTGGCCTGAGGACTGTGAATGGTGCTCTTAGAGTGGCTGAAGATAATGAAGAGCATGTGCTTTTACCTACAATCTTGTCCACATTCCCTTTTCTGGAGTCTGCAGTCCATTCCACAGTTAATAGGCGCCTTTAGCTATCAGCTGCCTACATATTATTGAAACAATCCACACCTTTTCTGATTTCAAGACATGGAAAGGAATCTTAGTTTCTTTATCTCACCCTCACCAACTTGTCTCCCTACCTCATCTTCCCTTAAGAGAACACCTTCAGAAGATTAAGAGAATGGGCTATGGGGTCTCATTCAGACCAGATCTAGATTCAAAACCTTGGCCACTTAGGAGCTATTTGAGCAAGTTGCTAAACTTCTCTGTATACCATATTCATTCTCTAGAAAATGAGGATAACAGTTGCCTCACAGGTGGCCAGGGGCGGTGGCTCACGCCTGTAATCCCAGCACTTTGGGAGGTCGAGGCAGGCGGATCATGAGGTCAGGAGATGGAGACCATCCTGACTAACACGGTGAAACTCTGTGTCTACTAAAAATACAAAAAAAAAAAAAAAAAAAATTAGCCGGGCGTGGTGGCAGGTGCCTATAGTCCCAGCTACTTGGGAAGCTGAGGCAGGAGAATGGTGTGAACCTGGGAGGCGAAGCTTGCAGTGAGCCAAGATCGCACCACAGCACTCCATCCTTGGTGACAGAGCAAGACTCCAGGAAAAAAAAACAAAACAAACAAACAAAAAAAAAAACAGTTGCCTCACAGTACAGATGCCAGAGAAGATATATGGAAAATACTGAGCGAGATGCTTGGCATTGTAAGACTAACAATAGTATTAGTAATCATCACATCAATACTACTTATTGCTTCTGTTTTCTCTCCAATAATACCCTCCAGCCTTCCTCAGGCCTCTTTTCCTAGTCTACCCCCTGAGGTCCTATCTCTAGAGATATTTCTCTGCTATGCTGAATTACAACCTTTATGATGTTAAGTGAATAACTGGTCCCCATAGTTTATATTACATTAGTTATTGAGTCAAGCAAAGAATGTTCTTCAATATGGCATCATTTAATAAAAGCCTAACCTGCCCCCTACCTGGCAGGGATGATGGGAGCTTATTAAGATAATGTCTTTCTAGTACTTACAGCCCCTTGAAAGGCATTCACTAAATAAACAACAGCATTTTATTTTAGTGTTGTTTGTTTTAGTTCTTAATGCATGCTCTCTGAATGGTATTAATGGGTCCTCTGCAATGCCTCTCACAATATGGGCACTTGTTAAATGCTGTTAAATGCTGCATGGTAGTAAATGTTGCCCATATGTGCCTCTGCTTTGCTCTTTCCCTTCCTCTTTTCTCTACTTCTTTCTATGAATCCTGGAGTCTTCTCCCCCTTCTAGGTTTCAGGTCCTTGGATTTTCAACCTTGTCTGCACATCAGAATCGCTTAGGAAGCTTTTGAAACTCCAGACCATACCCTAGAACAATTAAATCAAAGCCTCTAGAAGCAGGACCCAGACATCAGTGTTTTCCAAAGTTTTCCAGATGATTCCAATGTGTAGCCATACTCGTGATTCTAATATAACCTACCAGATCCCAAACAAATGATACCTGTGGACAAATACTTAGTATTTTACTTCTACTCAAGTATGAGCTCCTTGAGGGCCAGTACTATCTTATTCTTCTTTGCTCCCAATAACAGTACCTTGCAAAGAATGAGCATTCAATCCATATTTCTTTTGACTGAAGATACACCCTTCCCAGCCCAAAGGATTTCCACATGCCTCTGATTTCTGTAATAATTGCAGTGAATACCTCTAATTAATTCTAATGATCAGTTGGTTGTTCAGAGTATCTCAGCCAAGCAATTCTATTATTTAAGAGTAATTTTTTGTACTGTTTTGTGGGGAAAACAGATCATTGCCACGTGGTATGAATGCTACAGTGGGGGTGCAGATAGTGTTGTGGCAGTCCAGAGGAGGCCTGGAATGCAGAAATATAGGGAGGAAAGAGCACAGGCCTTCTGGTCACACAGACCCAGGTTCAGATCTCAACCACTGTATGCCTATAGGACATTGTCATGTCTCTTGAGCCTTGGTCTCCTTTCTGTGAAAGAGGGGATGATGCCTACTACTCAGGTGTTAGGGTCACTGAAGGACTTAATGTAAAGAAAGAGAGACAGTGACTCTATTAGTCCGCTTGGGCTGCCATGACAAAATACCACCGATTGGTGGCTTAAAACAGTCATTTTATTTTCCTCAAAGTTCTGGAGGCTAAAGTCCAAGAGCAAGGTATCATCAGGATTGGTTTCTGGTAAGGCCTCTCTTTCTGGTTCACAGGTGGCCACCTTCTTGCTGTGTTCTTACATGGTGGAGAAAGGGCAAGAGAGAGCTTTCTGTTGTCTCTTCTTATAAGGACACTATTCCTATCTCCTATCAAATCAGTACCCCACCCTGACGACCTCACTTAACCTTAATTACCTTCTTGTCAGCCCTATCTCCATATACAGTCACACTGGGGCTTAGGGTTTCAATCCATGAATTTGGGAGAAGAATGCAATTTAATCCATAGACCCCTTCTCTCTTTCTCTTTCTGTATCTTCCAGTTCCCCTTGAGAGAATCAGAAAAAGTTAAAAGAGAAATCAGAACCAGTTCTTGCAGATTGAATAGGAATTTCTTGGGCAAACAAAGACAAAGTCATTCCAAGCAGAGGAGATAGCACTTAAAGCCCATTGAAAGGCATGGCATATTCGGAGATCAGCAAAAATTTCACCAGAATTGGGAGGTGAGTCGTGGTAGAAAATGCAAGAGATGTAATTTCGAGGCATATCATTAACAGTCAAGGATGCCAAGCTGAGGACTTGAGATTTTTCCCTTGGGCCAATAGTTATCGTTTTCTGGTGCCCTCTTCTTTTCCCAGCTAGATAGTTGAGTTCTTAGGGGCAAGGGCCTTACCAAATGTCTCTTTGTAATCCACTGCTCATCTAAGACACTGACTTAAAAATGTAACAGGAATTGCTGCATACCTTGGTATATAAGAGCTATCCTATCTGTTTCATATGTTTAATTTGAAATAAGCCAACTGGAGCCTCCTTTGATCAGATTGGTATGAAATCCAGTATTTCTCTACTGAGACTCCATCATTCTTATCTGCTTCTTGATTGTCAAAGAGCTTTGGGTCTTAAATATTTTGAACAGAAGGTCTTCTCTTCCTGAATGGAAAAGGCCCTGGTGTCTGCTTGCTGCAGCAGGTTCTCCACATTGCCTTGTAGGCACTTGCATCAGAGCAGCTCTGCTCATGCTTCATCACCTGGCCACACAACTTCTGCATGCCGTAGCAAAGCCTCCCTGTCCTATGTTGCCATGTCTTGCTGGCTTGTCTTTCCACATAATGAGCTCCACTTCATTCCTTAAATGCTGTGTTTATCCCAGGATAGCCTCAGTTATAACTCTGGCTCCAGTCCTTAACTCTTGGTCCTTACACACACACAGAATTATTGTTTAAAGCATTGTTCTCTACCTCTGGGTGCTGTTTCACTACTGGCTTAACTGTCTGTCCCTTCCAGCCCCAAATTTATTTCTATTTCTTCTTGAAGTTTTGCATGTTTCTGTTAATAATCTTCAAAGCACAAAGCTTTATTCCTGTCCCTCACTTGGGCAATCTGAATTAATTGTGTTGATGGGCTTGACCTCTGAAACACAAATGCCTGTTTAAAATAAAAGGCTGATTATTATATAATGAACTATATTCAGTTTATTAAATAGTTAACTTCAACATAAATATATGTATATATTTATGCTGAATAGATGTATAATTTATGCTAATGATAATTACAAATAATACAAAAGCATAATAACTCCACTGCAGCGTTGGTATTCATTATCAATGCTTCATTTCGCTTCTGCTCAACAGTCATATAGTGACAATTTGACATGCTTCAGGAACTGTGCTGGGCATTGAGGACATAGAGATGGTTGTGATATCATCCTTGTCCTCAAAGCAATTGGAGTTGAGTGGGAGACTGAGACAGGTATATAATAATAGCTAATGTACTAGGGAAGCCCTTATTAAGGAGTGATTAAGCTGATGCTTATTTTATCATGACTCTGCAGAGCTTCCTTATTTACTATGCTGTTTCTATGTTAGCCTTGTGTTACCTTGTCCACGTCTAGAACCTACATTCCCCCTTATTTTCTTAGACACTTCCTTCTGAGGTATATTAGGTAAATTAGTTAGGCTTGATTATGCTCTGCTGTTGAAACAAAATATCCCCAAATCTCTGGGTGTAGGTACTGACACGCCAAAGTTTGTTTTTTCTTACTCACATGAAGCCCAGTGTTAGGGAACAGAGACTATTCCATGTGATCACTTGAGAATCCAGGATCTCTGGGCTTCCTACTTCATAGAAATTGTAATTCCACTATCTCAATATATGGTGCAATAGAAGTTGCATGGTACACTAGCTTTTCATTGTTCCTACCCAGGAGTGACACATTCATTTCTTCTCACAGACCATTGGTCAGAGCTACTAACAGGGCTTCAAACTAACTGCAAGCAAGACTGGAAAATGTAGTGAAGCCAATGGATTATTTGCTGATTGTTACTGTGGCCACCATTGGAATAGTGATTTTCAAGTACGAACTTTGAATAATCTGAATGCTGATTATCTGTTAGTTATTCTTGGGGTCTCCAAGGGGAGAACACAATAAATAATACCCCATTTTCATGCTGAGTTCTGAATATATTAAGAAATAAAATAAAATAATAAAGACAGAGACCAAAATAGTATTTATATTGGTGACTGAGGAGCAGTTGCAGGAAGTGGCCTTATTAGCCAAGTGGACCCTTTGATGAAATCCCCGAGTTAGGCTGACTTCTGGACCAGGCAAGACTGGTAGCCTGATGAAACAGAGAACTCATGGCTTCTACAAGACTGCTGACCCCTGAGAAAGAAGGATGAAAGCAGAAATGAGCAGAGCTTACTCTTTGCCTCCTTACCAATTAGATCAGACATTCCACCGCTCTAGGAGTGGACAAGTAAATAAGATACAGCTTGCAAAAGAAGCTCATGGTGGGGAAAAAGAGTCTTCCAGTAATTCTTGAGTGTCATACCATTTAGGTCAGTTACCAGGCCTCTCTGAGTGTCAATTTGCTCATCCATAAAATGGCAATCATAATATCTCACAATATCTCTTCTGGGGTCTTTTATAACTGCTGGAAATTAGAAGATGTGCTGGACTTGTAATGGGAAAGAGTTTTTCAAATGCCTTCTATAAAATGCTCATGAATACTTGAGACAGAATTACTTCTAGTTTATAGAGACCAGATGGTGTTAAACACATTTTCCACCCCCAACACAGACATAATTTAAAAAATCTTTAAAGCTGATTCTCTCTGAAAACCTGCCCCCCTATTACACAATAAACATTTTCTCAACAATCCTCGAGGGTGGTTCCAGTTCCTAATGGTAAATGTCTGAAACCAGCCTTTTCCAGCAAAAATGAAAGCTATCCTCTTAATGTCTCTCCGTGAAGATTTCTATTTTAACTCTTTCATGACTGTTTCCATGTGGATGTGACTGGTGCTCAAGAACAGAAAATACCCAAATCAAAATTGTGCCTTTTAGAAAAGTGAGCCTTCCATTTTTCTAGTGAAAGACTAATTAGTTTATGACTAGAGAGCCTAAGGTTGATCCTTCACAAATAAGACATTAGTTTTTTCAAATCTAAAGGAATTTTAAAAGTAAAAATGTTTTAAATGAAAGTATTAAATTATACAACTACATGTGTAGACTCTGCCGTTGAGGGAGTTATTTTCATGGTGCAGGCTGAATCCAGCATAAAAATATTTACTGCTCCGAAATGTCAATATGAAATAATCAGAATCTAAAATTAAATATTTACTGTATAATCAGCCTGCATTCATCCATCCACAATGTTCCCTGAGAAACACTGATTACACTGAATGTGACCACCTGGATTCCTCCTAATATTTTCAGGATTAGAAAAAAACTGCCAAAGTCTCATTCACCGACATTTTCTAACAACTTGCCAAGGACAAGACTTTGTAGAGCAGAGAAGTATGCAATGGTGATGGTGATTACTTAAGTAAGTTTCAAATAACACATGCACTGCATTAGAGCGAATGTTTGTGCTCCTTCCTGTTCATATTTGAAACCTAATCCCCAATGTGATGGTAGTTGGAGGTGGAGCCTTAGGAAGAGTAGAACCCTCATGATTATGATTAGTACCTTTATAAAAGAGTCCTCAGTGAGGTCCCATGCCCCTTCTGTCATGTGAGGACACAATGAGAAGAAGATGGCCATCTATGAACTAAGAAGCAGACCCTCACCAGACACCTAATTTGCCAGCACCTTGATCTTAGACTTCCCATCCTCCAGAAATGTGAGAAATAAATTTCTATTGTTTATAAGCCATCCACTCTATGGTATTTTGTTAAAGCAGCCCAAATTAACTATGACACACACACATACCCTCACCAAAAGATGAGTCACTATGATGATCTCCCTTGATCACATCTCTTAGGTTTAACCTCAAAGCAATAATTAAATTAAGTCTTCACATCTTTACCAACTCTGTGACAAAAGCTATGTTAGCCCATAGAGATATAGATGTGGTCCATGTTCTTTTGGAACTCAGAATCTAGTGCGAGAGAGAGATGAATGAACAAAGACATTGCATTGTGATCAGCGCTATATTAAGGGTAGGCTTAGTGTCAGAAAGTTGGGAGGTCCTGAAGAAGGCCATGAAACCCGCTCTAAGATATTATTCCAAAATAAAACCAAAGGCAACTTTCTCTTATTAATTCCATGTAATTGGAAGGATAAAACCTGATTTTAACTTACTGTGAATACCTCATTTTCACATTTATTCAAGCGATTGACATTCAGTCTGCCTATTCATTGATGCGGAATGAGCTTGACTATAGGTGACAGCCTTGTGAAAGTGCTGGGCAAGAGCTGACCCAGTAAGACCTCACTAGAAAGCAGAAGGTATGGATTTATCTTGGGTTAAAAAATAAGTGCTCTCTCATAGCAACTGTTCCATTTTTTGGAAAACAAGGGAGCTAGACTAGTTGGTCTCTTAGGTTCACTCCACCTCTGAACACTTATATTAACTACGTACCATTCTTACTTTTTAAATTAAAAGAGATCCTACAAATGCTTCAGCAGGGGGTGATAATAACCTAATTCAACTACAGATTTAATTTGTGTATTTTACATTAATGAGGCAACATAACAGGTCAAGAGCAGAGACTTCAAAGTCCATTAGAATTGGGTTTGAGTTCAAGATTTGTCACCTGACTGGATATGACACCATGAGTACTTAACTTTTCTGGGCCTTTCATCTGTAAAATGGGGAGGTTAAAGCATATCTTAGATGGAAGTTGTGATAATTAATCAAGATAATGAATGTAAGAGCTTAGCATAGTGCTGGATGCAAGAGATTCTTAATAAACAGTATATTATTGTTGAGTACTTCTCTGTGGCACACACTGTCCAAGGTACTGGATAAAATACCTATTTCCTGCTTATAATCTGAAATAAATATAGATATGTAAACCATGTCTAGTCCATGTGGAAAGTGATACAGTAGAGACATTAACAAAGTAATATCAGAGCACAAGAGGATTGATATTGACTTAGAGTATGAGGTGGAGATAGAATCTAGGGAAGGCTGTACAGAGAAGGTAAAATGTCAGCAGAAATTAGTGTACGAGTGAGTTACTGTTTTTCAGACTTTGACTAGTCTAGCAAGGCAGGAGAAGGCAAAGGAGGGAGCATGAGCAAAGGTGCATAGGCCTTATAGGGTATGTGATTCGAAAATAATGGGCATCTGATGGATCTACAGTTAAGATCAACAAGGCAGTCTGGAGTCACCTTGTGAAAGGCCACATGAAGGAGTTCAAGTTTTCATTAAATGGGGACCCATCAAAAGTTGATTTATATACTATATATCCACTTTTAAAATTTTAGACTTCAGATTTCTTACTGAGTCAGACTCCTTAGAAGACTGCTGCCTCATTGGTCTAAATTGGAAATTGACAAATGGCCTGCAGATCAAATCTGGCAGGCAGATTTGGTCATTTTTTAATGGTTGCATTTTAGATGGTTATACAAGTAATGACATACTTGATTTTCCCCTATGCCAAAAAGCATAAAATATTTATTATTTGACCCTTTATTAAGGAAAAATGTGCTGATCACTTGTTCAAATAACAAACATGAAACTCATTTTGATTAAAAGGTCAAAATGTAAACCAAATTTTGTAAACACAGTCAGCCCTCTGTATCCATGGATTTAAGCAACTATGGATTGAAGATATTCAGGGGGAAAAAATTCCACAAAGTTCCAAAAAGCAAAACTTGAATTAGTCATATGCTGAGAACTATGTTGAATCCATGTGAATGAAGTGACATGTAGGCATTGTGTTAGGTATTATAAATGATCTGGAAATGATTTAAAATATATGGGAGGATGCCTGTAGGTTACATGCAAATACTATGCCGTTTTATGTAAGGGACTTGAACATCTGGAACAAATCCCCCATGGATCCCAAAGGACAACTATGTTTGCTTTGTGCCTATTATGTGCTTGGAAATGTCTTCTCCCTGAAAGTATTTCTTCATGTTCAACCTACCTTTTACATTAGGCAACAGGTTCAGGATTCAATGGTTAGCACCATTCTTCCTTGTATTAATTGGCTACCTGCGTATAGTTTGTAGTCTCTTAGATCTTATGACAATTAGACAATAGGATTTTATGTTGTTCTACCTTTTCTTCTTCTTTCCAACAGTTAGCCAATATTACCACTGATATCCATTTTCTTTACCTGAAAATAAGAATTTCCCTCTTTTTGAAGTCACAAAAGTTGCAATGTTGTATGGGATTTTTATTAGTTTAATTATAGATAACTGTTCCACATATAAAAAGAGACATCAAACAACAGTAGCTTGAACAAGGTAGAGCACATTTCTCTATCTCACACGTTCGTCCTAGGGTAATTGATCAGGGCTGAGATGGTGGCTTTGTTCCATAGGAGTTTGCAGTGATTGGGGCTTCTCTGCCTTATTGCTTCTCCATCCTTGCAGGTCGCTCTTTTCTGAATGATGCAAGATGATCCCCCACCACATTACGTTCCAAACAAATGAAACAAATATGGTGAGAGGATGATACCTACCTAACAACATTATTGCAAAATTATAGATATGTAATACCCACAATAAGTAGTGCTACAGCTCTCTATTATTATTAATAAATAGATAATTGCAAAGGGTCGAATGAAGTGCCAGCTATTTTGTATGTGCTGAATAAAAATAATTTCATTGAAGCTGAATTGTGAAATAAATATACAGATACACCTTTTATCTTTTCCATGGTCCGAGGAATATGATGGCTATTATCATAATGAATGTACCAATATAGTTATATTTGAGAAGAATTTTTTTGTTTTATTTTGTTATGAAGCAAAGGTTGTCTTAAAGATTTCAGTTCTAGAAAATCCTGAATTCCATGCATAACTCAACAGCCGATTCTTCAAATCCCTGTACTGTTTTTCAGACTTCTTGCCTGTAGCCAAATCCTATTAAATATATTTCCATGTCATGTTGTGCTTAAATAATGTGGCAGGACAGGGCCTTGACTTAGAAAGTGACACCCTTCCTCCAAGGAGGCTTCGATCACAATCATGGCATACAGAAATCATATCTTGTATTTTGTCTCTGTGGAAATGGGCGATGTTGTTAAAAATTTATTTCTGCTGCAAGAAAATCTGATTCTTGGTTTATTGCGTCAAACAGCTGCTAGTATACAGTGCTGGGCAGCTGTCCTGCTGTGAGGTTCACATAAATTAATTTAACCCTCAGATACATTGTGAGGCCAATTAGAATGGTCCCTCCAGGTGCAGCAGTAAGTTAAGAACAATTTTCATGGCGGGCAGGGGGGCCGTGTCCAGATAATTTGATGATGCCCAGAGTCCTGTATGGAATATTTTCCAAATGGCAAGTTATCATGTAAAATATATTTTTGACAGCCTGAATATATATATTCTTATAGTAGTGAGGAAAAATCATAATAATACTTAGGTGTAATATCAGTTTACAGAATGAAGTGTGTGTTTTTTAGAGCAATTCAAAGCGTTTGACTAAAATTATATTGGATTCTGTCAATAAAAAAATCTCTCTCTTCCTGTCTCCTCATCTTTCCTTCTCAGCACTTTTTCTAGTGAGACAGGATTGAATTGGGGAAGTCCTGTGCATCATTTACTTTAAAAGTAAAAATACAGAATAAAATTCTGTGGACCTTTCATGTACCTCCTGTGGTCCCCAGAATCTGGTGTAAGGAACACGAAATTAAAGATTCAATTACCATAGGTAATTAACAGAAGCAATGCAATCATAAACATAATCACAAAAGCTGGCATGGAAATCTCACAGCTTTGCCCATTTATAAAAAGGGAGCTATTGATAATGTTTCTGTCCATATAACTTAGCATATGTGTATGTAAATGTTTAAGATCATAATAAAATACATAAGGAAAACATAAGATTATAATAGAGTTCTCACGTCCCAAATAATAAGTCCAAAACCTCTTCAGGGATCAGATCTTCAGACATGGAGTTTGAGAAGTACTAGATCAAATCAAATTTTAAAGTTGCTTATCTCCGGGTTAAATGCATTCTTTTTAGGATCTAGATAGTCTCCTTTTTTCTTAACTTTTATTTCACTTGATTCGAGTTTGTTAAGAGGCAATGTTATATGGTGTTTCGCAGAACAGGCTTTGGGGTCAGTACAACTGTTTAGGTTGTGGCGCTGTCCTTTGGTTGGGGAATGCTTTGGCCACCATATTTCCTACTCACTCCCCCACCTTAAGATTTACTTACTCATAAAATACTTTCAGAATGTAGCTCAAACACATTTCAAAATGATGCCTCCCTTCAACTCATAGATAAGTACTGGCCTCTTCTGTATGTACCTATAATATCCTATATTTCATAATAGTAACAATGACACAATGATGACTAACATGTACTGAGCATTTGTTATGCCAGGGGCTTTACCTCTAAGGTAGGTACCATTACTGTCCTTTACAGGTGAAGGAACTAGAACAGTGCTGTTCAATAGAAGTATAATGCAAGCCACTTATGCAATCTTAAATTTTTTAGTATCACATTAAAAAAGTAAAAAGTACATTAATTTAAATAGTATCTTATAAAATGTAGTGGTTAAAGTGAAATGTAGTTCTGTAAAAACCATAAAGCTGAGTTTATTGACATAATATTGAACACTAGTTCCACTTTTAAATTTTAATTTTAATTAAAATTAAAAGTAAAAAATTCAGTTCCTCAGCCACACTAGCCATATTTCTTTTTTTTTTTTAATTTTTTAAATTTTACTTTAAGTTCTGGGATACATATGCACAATGTGTGGGTATACATGTGGCATCGTGGTTTGCTGCACCTGTCAACTCATCATCTAGGTTTTAAGCCCCTCATGCATTAGGTATTTGTCCTAATGCTGTCCCTCCCCTTGCTCTCCAACCCCCGACAGGCCCCAGTGTGTGTTGTTCCCCTCCCTGTGTCCATGTGTTCTCATTGTTCAACTCCCACTTATGAGTGAGAACATGTGGTGTTTTCTGTTTCTGTGTTAGTTTACTAAGAATGATGGTTTCCAGCTCCATCCATGTCTCTGCAAAGGATATGATCTCATTCTTTTTTATGGCTATATAGTATTCCATGCACACTAGCCATATTTCAATGCCTCCAAATCTTCTGTAGCTAATGGCTACTATGCTGTATAGCACTAGTCTGCCATGGTCATTCCTACATTTTCTCAGTAAATATTTACTAAATATCTATGACAAGACAGGCGTGGTCTCTGGAGACATGGCAGTACACAAAACATAGAAAATGACTGCTCTGGTGAAGATTTCATTATAGTAGGGATGGGATGAGAGAAACAATAAACAAATAACTAAAAAATTTATCAGGTAGTACTAAGCACTCTGAAAAAGAAGAACACAGGAGGAGAGATGGTGACAGACAGGGCTACTGTGTCTATCAACTCAGTCTGCACACTGCCCAACACCAGTGGACACAATTCACGTTGACTGTGGTCTGAATACATTTCTTGAAGCTATGCAAAACTGCTGGAGATGTGGGCTGCAATCTTTCATAGGGTAATCAGGGAAGGTCCTCCAAGAATGGAAGATCATTTTAGCAAAGATTTCAACACAGTGAGGGAGCAAGCCACACAATATCTGGAAGAAGTTGTTTGTGATTAGAGGGAATACCCAAAGCAAAAACTCTAAGGCAGGAAGAGTGCCTAGAAGAGTACCTAGTATTTGTAGGAACAGCAAGGGAGCAAGTAGTAGGAAGAGCATATTGAGCAAGGAGAAGGATGGTGGCACATGAAGTCAGGGAGGTAGCCAGAAACTGGATCAGGTAGGAGTTTTCTAGCCATGATGGAAAACAATGGCATAAGCTCTTTCCCTATCCCTCCCTTCCCCTCCCCCTCCCCCTCCTCCTCCCTCTCCCTCTCCCTCTCCCTCTTTTTAATTAAAAATTACCCTAGCTGCATTGTTGAGAATACACTGAAAGAGGATGATAAGTTGCAGGAAACTGCCAGGCACGCTATTGCAATAATCAAGGTGAAAGATGATGGTAGTTGAGAATAGAGTCACAGCATGAGAAATGGTGAGAAATGGTTGGACTATGAATGTGTTTTCAAGGTAGAGCCAATACTGATTGATTAGAAGTGAGATTTAAATTAAAAAAGAAAAAGTCAAACATGATTCAAATTTTTTTGGCCTGAGTAACCTATAGAATGCGGTTGCAATTTTCTGACATGAAGAGATTAAATGAGTGACTATTGGTTGCACAAACATTTTCTAAGTACCACTGACCCACCTGCATATCTCTTTCAGCTTTTTTTTTGCTCAGGAAACAACCATTCAAGCCAAAGTCTATTTCCTAGGAAGTTCTATGGCCAGTGCCAGTTTTGTTGGCCCCATCCATTTGGCCCCAGTTTGTTGTACAAATCTAAATTAGTTGAGGGAAGAACATTACTGAATTGTATTATGTGTGCCTGCTTTGATATTCTATTCTAATGTCTTTTCTGTTCATTACGGTCACCTCCTCCTTTTCTCCCTAAGCACACATTTAAAAGATAAAGAAATATCATTTATCTTCCTATTTCCTTGCATGGTTTTCTACAGCTAAATGTGTTCCTCATAAAATTGATTTAAGAGTCTTACCAGACTTTAAATTGATTGCAAACTACCTCTAACTTCTATTGCTTTGTTTTTCCTCTAGCAACTTTTTAAACTTAGACAGTTAAATAGACAAATATTCCTCTAGCTATCTCTATGTTAAATGCTAGCTCCTCTAGACTTTCCTAAGGGCAGAAGAATATCAAAAAGTTTTCTATTTTTATTTCATAAATGGAGTTTTCAAGTTGAAAAACTAACCTGTACTCATTAAAGGAAATTTGAAAACACACACATGCACATGAAAACACAAACACATGCACACACGCGCGCGCACACACACACACACACACATCATTTTAAGAAAGGAAGAAGAAAAAAACCAACCTTATAACCCAAAAACAACAGATATATTTATTTGGGAATGTGTGTATGTATATGTGTGGGTGTTTTTGAGTGTACACACATATTCATCATGCTATTTCACTTAAAATACCACATACATTTTATTTAACTACAAAGTACCCTTAAATACTGCTGTAATAGCTACATACCATTTTGAAATGAAAATGTCACTATCTCCATTACAAATAGACATGTAAGTTGTTTCCGATTACCCTGTCATAAATAATGTTACACTGAACATTTTTGTTCACAATATGGATTCTGTATTTAGAGATTGCTGTATTCAAAATTTCCCAAAAGTAAAATTATTTAGTCAGTCAATAGCTACAAATACTTATTTAGGGCTCTTGATACAAATTGCTTATATATTTTATAAAAATATTGTACCTTTTTAAACTTCTACCTATAATGTAGCAAAAGCCTATTTATCTCCCTACTAGCACTATTAAGTAGTTGTCCCTTTTTATTTAAACTATGCTAACTTAATAGGTTTTAAAAAGCCACCAAATTTTGTTAATTTTCATGTATTTGATTGCTTCCAAACTTGACTATTTCCACAGGCTTGTTTATCCATTGTATTAAGTATTTTATTTATAACTTTTATTCATTCATATTGTGAAGCATCAAAATATTCTTCTTATCAATTTGCTTTTTATAGAAGAAAAATTGCATTTGTCAAATATTTTTATACAAATAATGCTTTTTCAGAATGTTGTTTGGGTTTTCATATTGTTTATGGCGTGGGTTTTAATTTAAATTTTAGAAGGTCGGCATCCTCTAAAGTAATAATAAATATGGTAAAAATTTTAGAAAATGCAAATAAGCAAAAAGAAGAAAATAAAATTGTCCCACTCTTAGTATTCAGTGGTAACTGTTCACAACATTTGATGTATATTCTTTCATCTTTTTCTTATATACTTAAGTACTTTTTACAAAAGTAGGCTCATCATTATGCATTCTACTGTCCTATTTTTTTCTACTTAATATTTAGGAAAATGTTCTAATGGCATTAAATATTCTTTATTATCACTTAATGGCTTTATAATATAGCTAAACATTTATTTATCCAGACCACTGTTACTGAATCTCTTTACTTCTTTTACTGTAATAGAGATGTATAGATATCTTTATGGCTGAATCTTTGGACACCTCCATAATTATCAAATTATTTCCTTAGGGTGAAGTTCCCTAAAAGTAGGCTTAAGCAAATTTTAAGGTTTTTATTATATATTATCAAATTGTCCTTCAAACTTATGTCTTAAGTTTATGGCATTGAGTTTATGTTGACATAAAGTGGTAACTGTGTACATAATACTTGAAATAATTTAAAAAGAGCAATTTACCTAGCTATACATGTATTGGAAAAGAGAGATAAATAAATATGCAATGTGCCAAGCACTCAAATTTCCAGAGCAGATAGCTCACAATTTACAAATCTGATAGTTATTTGAATATATTAATATAACTTTATTCCTAAATGTACTAGAGGAAATTGAAAAATCCCTTATTTGCTTTGTCTATAACAACTTGTCTTTGGTCCCACAAAGTGATATTTTACAGATCAAGTAAAGATGTGGAAGCAGTGGCTCAGAGAACTAGTAGTTTATCTACCAAATGCTTACATGTGCCAAACCCTTGCCAACATCCTTTTCTTTTTTTTTTTTTTTTTTTTTTTCACTTAATTCTAGAACAGCCTCATTTTGTGGAAGAGGAAACAGCTTCAGAACAGTTGAGGAGTTTGTCCTAAGTTGCAGAACTGAGATCTGTTTCATTCCAAAGGAGCTCAGTTTTTACCTCCATATTGCTTGCTTATAAACTCTAAGACTTCAACATGAATTTTGGTCCTACACACCCCATTTTATCAACTTTTGCTTGCATTTTTATTTACATTACAATTGACTTTAGAGAACCGAGCACAAGTTCTAGTTGCAGCCTTTGGTCTCTCTCGGTTCCTGTTTATTTTAATTAGGCCATTGTAAAATTGTACATAGCATCCTAACCAGAAGAATTTAATATTAATAAGGATATGCCACATGCATACTATAAAATAATATAACTTAACCCCAGTGGTGATTGTTTATAAAGCCTGAGATACATCTTAATATGCCTATTATTCAACATTGAGCAATGAGTTGTGGTTATTTTTAAAAAAACATAAAATATTGGGAGGGAAAGATGTTCAACTCTCATTACCGCAGACAATTTAAAATTTGTAATTAACAAAGTGAAGTATTGTACAGTGCAGTGAGACACAAGAAACATCAAGTCATACCTGTTCAGGTTACTGATGCTTAGTAGAAAAAGTGATGATCTGAGGCCACAAATCCTTTGACTCCCATCTTGACCTTTTACTCATGTATAACTTAGGAGAAATCCCTTCTTCCCTCTAAGTTTCTATGTACCCACCTGATGTGGTTTGTGTTTGTGTCCCCGCCAAAATGTCATGTCAAATTGTAATCTCCATTGTTGGGGAAGGGGCCTGGTGGGAGGTGATTGGGTCATGGGGCAGATTTCCCCCTTGCTGTTCTCCTGATCATGAGTAAGTTCACAAGAGATCTGGTTATTTGAAAGTGTGTAGCAACTCCCCCTTCTCTCTCTTGCATCTTCTCCGGCCATGTAAGAATGCCTGCTTCTCCTTCGCCTTCAGTCATGATTGCAAGTTTTTCTGAAGCCTCCCTAGCCGTGCTTCCTGTACAGCCTCTGGAACTGTGAATCAGTTAAACCTCTTTTTCTTTATAAATTACCCATTCTCAGGTACTTCTTTTTTTTTTTTTTTTTTTTTTTTTTTTGAGACGTAGTCTTGCTCTGTTGCCCAGGCTGGAGTGCAGTGGCGCGATCTCGGCTCACTGCAACCTCTGCCTCCCAGGTTCAAGCAATTCCCTACCTCAGCCTCCCAAGTAGCTGGGACTACAGGCGCCCACCACCACGCCCGGCTAATTTTTTGTGTGTGTTTTTTGTAGAGATGGGGTTTCACCGTGTTGGCCAGGCTGGTTTTGTACTCCTGACCTCGTGATCCGCTCAGCTTGGCCTCCCAAAGTGCTGGGATTACAGGCCTGAGCCACTGCACCTGGCCATCGGATAGTTCTTTATAGCAATGTGAGAATGCACTAATACACCACCTTTAAGAAGAAGTGAAATTTTCTTCAAATGCTTAGGTGGGTTGAATTCAGTATCAAACATGGTAGTCCAAATTGCAGAATAGTGCTAAAATACTGGTAGAGGAAAAACAGAAAGAATTTGGAATGTCAGTAGTCAGAATGAATACCAAATGATTTCCACCCCCCATTCCCCACCCCAGCTATTATTTCATTTCCCGTAGGTGATCTGTCCACATACCATGTCCTTTGACTCCTGGAGGCAAGCACTTGAGCTGGTCTCTCCATCTGACCCACACTATTCCCTTGTCCATCTGGACTATACTAATCTCTTTCTCATCTAAGAGCCTAGATGAGATTCAGCTCAAGCATCACCTCCTTAAGAAGCTATCTCGTTTTTTGCCCAGGTCTGCTCTAATGCTGAAGGTTCTTTTCCCTGTACTCCCACAATGCTTTGCCCATGATTCTAAAACGTGGTTGTCTCATTATCCTGCCTATGCGGGCACCAAATGAATGAGTGATATAACAATCTCTAGGTCGGGTGCGGTGGCTTATGCCTGTAATCTCAGCACTCTGGGAGACCGAGGTGGGAGGATCACCTGAGGTCGGGAGTTCGAGACCAGCCTGACTAACATGGAGAAACCCCATCTCTCCTAAAAACACAAAATTTGCTGGGCGTGGTGGCGCATGCCTGTAATTCCAGCTACTCGGGAAGGCTGAGGCGGGAGAATCGCCTGAACCGGGGAGGCGGAAGTTGCAGTGAGCCGAGATCATGCCATTGCACTCCAGCCTGGGTAAAAAAAGCGAAACTCTGTCTCAAAAAAAAAAAAAAAAAAAAAAAAACGAAACAAAAATAAAAACTCTAGACAGAGCTTTTGTAGTTAATAGAGCTATTTTTCTTTACCCAGAAAAAGTGGAGGAAGGGAAGAGAACTTAATAGCAAACCCTGAGCAGCCAGGAATCTCTGATTGTCTTCTTGGCGTTTAGCTCCTGGGCTACGGCAATTGAGAAGCTAGATATTCTCCAAACCTCGGGATATTTTATCTTTACAGTCACCCTCAAGTCCCAATATTCCTTTTATTCCTGAGGCCAAAACTCACCAGGAGCATTCCTTTCATTATTACCCTCCATGAGAAGCCCACTGCATCAGCCTCTCCACATCCACCGGTTCTGCTAACTGCAGGTCCCACCAACCACGAATCGAAAATACGTTTTTTAAAAAAATAAAAATAACAATACAACAATAAAAATACAAATTTTAAAATGCAACGTAACTATTTACATAGGCTTTATGTTGTATTAGGTATTAATATTATAAGTAATCTACAGATTAAAGTATATGGAGGATGTATGTAGGTTATATGTAAATAATACTCCCTTTTATATAAGGGACTTCAGCATCCATGGGTTTTGGTATGGGGAGTTTCTGGAACCAGTGCCCTGTAGATACCAAGAAACAACTGTACAATCTTCTAGTGAGTTCCAAGACAAGCTAAGGGCTGCACAAGAGAGATTCAAAGACCCCTTGGGTGAAATCATTATCCTGTAAAGTTACAGCATTTATCTCTGGGAATAATTCTAGAGAAAGATTCTGGTGTCAAGAAGGTAACAGAGTGTCACAATAGTCATGCAAGTTAGGAATCATCCCCATTTTGTAGTTAAGGACACCGAGGCTAGTGAGGTTCAGTATAATAGTCAAGGTTGCACAGGAAGAGCCAACCTCTGACTGCAGCTCCAGCTGGAGCCACAGTTCCTGTCCTTTCCACTACACTACAGTGCCTACATTGTAACAATTTGCCTCCCTGCCTGAACTGAGCCTTTAAAACTCAATCTCCTTTAGCAGGGTGCACTTTTAGACAGAGTGAGACAATTTTCTTACTAGTACCTTTTTTTTTTTTGCCTGAACTATCCAAGGCCAGAAGTCTCATCACGAGGAATAAGATTTGTTTGTAAGTTTCTTATTCTCTACAAATGCACCATTGTTTTCTGTTTCTTCATTTGAGTTGAATTATTTGTTTGTATCTTACTTTTTCAAGGTCTCACGGCATTGCAAGTTCACTTTCCCAGGAAGCCGGCTTTGAGACACATTTGCATGTGGAAAGTTTACTAGGGAGTGAAGGTATCAGGGCCAGTCAGAGTGGGAAGCTAAACAGTGATGCAGTCACAGTAAAGGCTTCAGTCAGTTCCATGGGAAGCTCTGAAGCTGAGATGACCTGCAGAGTTGTGCCAAATTGAAGCAAGGAGGCCAAGGTTTTATATCTTCCCCCTTTGCTGTCAGTCACTGAATACTGGGTGGCCCTAGAAAAGTGGCTGTTCTCCTGGGAGAGGAGGTGCTCTTCAGCCAAGGACGTTAGGGGAGCAAGTTCTCAGCGGCAGGCTGTCAGAGGGCAGCCCTCCCAGCCTCAGCAGAGTGAGAGCTTCAGTGTAAAGGGAGAATCTGTCACACAGTATGTCTTTAGGCTCCTGGGAGGAATCACCTAAGCTGATCTCTCCATCTTGCCTGCGCTACTCCTTTTGCCATCTGTACTTGTGTGAATGGTATACAAAAGGTTGACAACACAGGGCCCACTATCCTTGGTATATCTCAAGAGTCCCGTAAGTGCTAGTGGTGGTAGTGAGAAACCTGTGCCTGAGGCCCTAAGAAGAGGCGGGATGATCAGACACAGCTTGGTGGAATAGCCTTTGACTAAGAGTAGAAAACCTACTTTTGCTGTTCTCTTGTGGATTTGGTAATGATTTATTTGTTCTCTGAGCCTATTTATTGGGGTTGATATGAGAAAGTCTTTAGCATAGCTCTTAGAATATAGTAGGCTCTCCATGAATGCAAACTCAGTCCCATTTTCCCTTCATTTTATATGGTGAGTACTGGGTTAGATATTAACTAATATCTTTCCAAGTTCTTAAATCCATACTGGAATATCGTAATACATTCTCAGATTTTATTGTATTTTTATTATGTGTTCTTTATCGACTAAGCTTATAATTGTCATTATCCATCTTTTTTTTTGGGGGGGGGGTGGTGGGACAGAGCCTTGCTCTGTTGCCCAGGCTGAAGTACAGTGGGGCGATCTCTGCTGACTGCAACCTCTGCCTCCCAGATTCAAGCGATTATTGTGCCTCAGTCTCCTGAGTAGCTGGGATTACAGGTGTGCGCCACCAAGCCTGGCTAATTTTTGTATTTTTAGTAGAGATGGGGTTTCACCATGTTAGTCAGGCTGGTCTTGAACTCCTGACCTCAAGCCATCTGCCCACCTCAGCCTCCCAAAGTGCTGGGATTATAGATGTGAGCCACCACGCCCAGCCCCTATCTTTTTTTCATTTGATTTTTATAGCCATGAAATTCCTAGCTGGAGCACACCTCAGAAATAGTCTAAACTCCTTATTTTACTCATGAGTAAATGAACACAGTGGTCAGGGAAGGGGAGGAAACTGACTTGTTCAACGTCACACAGCAAGTAATGACAGAGTAGAGAACACCATTCATGTTTCCTGACCTATCCCAAAGCTTGTCAACCACCCCACAAACCCCAGCTGCTGCTGGTACGTTCCAGCCTATAAGGCAGCATGATTTGCTTTCCTTGTGTTAACATTATTCTAGCATGTAATGTCTGTGTTTAAGGCAATGACCTGAGAAGTACTTTTATTTCCAGTGCTGCACTTATTTTGCAGGGTTTATTAATTTTATTTATGTATTTGATCTCTCAAATGAAATAATAAACTAATTAGTAGGACAATTTACTGGTGTGCTCTGCCAAGGGTGTTTTACAACCTTGGTGCAAGCTTGTCTAACTGTGATGTCAGCAGATCCACTTTCTGCCCTGCTGCCCTTAATTTCAGCCATCAGATACGTGTGGCAGGTGGCCCTGTGGTGGGGACTTGTGCCTCCGGGAGGCATGACCAAAGATGTCAGGTCATGGGGCAAAAGAATTTTCGCCCAGAAGTCTCCCTGGAATTTGATCCACAGACAGGGTGTTTCACATTGCTTAAAGGGGTGGGACTGGGGTTCCCAGGGAACAGAAGTAAAGTTCCTAGAACAAGAATTTCCAGAGAATGAGGGAAGCGATGTGTGGCGAAGCATTGGAAGTCACAACTGAGAGGTCCATAGTCCATCAAGATTAAGAGCAAAGCAAAGAGGCTGGGCGCAGTGGCACGAGCCTGTAATCCCAGCACTTTGGAAGGTTATCTGCTTGGGGCCAGGAGTTTGAGACCAGCCTAGCCAACATGGCAAAACTCCATCTCTACTAAAAAATACAAAAAGAAAATTAGCTGGGCGTGGTGACATATGCTTGTAATTCCAGCTACTCATGAGGCTGAGTCATGAGAATTGTCTGAACCTGGGAGGAGGAGGTTGCAGTGAGCTGAGATCATGCCATTGTACTCCAGCCTGGGTGATACAGCAAGATTGTGTCTCAAACCAAAAAAAAAAGAAAGAAACTTTGGGAGGCTGAGGCGGGTGAATCACAAGGTCAGAAGATTGAGACCGTCCTGGCTAACAATTTGAAACCCCGTCTCTACTAAAAATGCAAAAAATTAGCCGGGCATGGTGGCGGGCGCCTGTAGTGCCAGCTACTGCGGAGGCTGAGGCAGGAGAATGGTGTGAACCCGGGAGACGGAGCTTGCAGTGAGCCAAGATCACACCACTGCACTCCAGCCTGGGGCACAGAGCGAGACTCCATCTCAAAAAAAAAAAAAACCAGAAAAAAGAAAAAAAAAATGCAAAGCAAGGGGCAGTACGGGGAAATAAATTCAAAAACAATAGACACTGGGACATTGCAAGACACAGAAGCAGGGTAGAAGAGGTTCTGGAAAACACAAATTCATTGGAACAAATAGGGAAATAGTGCCAAAGTTGTGTTTGGTGTACATGGACTTTCCTCCAAGGTGGCCCCATGTGTGTTCTCATAACAGCCAGTACTTATCTCTATCCTTGTCGTTGTTTACTTGTCTGTACTCATTTGACCATGAGCATCAGTACATCACCAGGGTCTAGAACCATGTCTAGAATATAAGAGGGCCTCAATAAACATTTGTTGAAGAAAAGGAATGATGAATGGATGACCCAGTAAATGAATAGGTGAATCTATCTGTCAAAGCTACTGGGGTCCAAGATTTATGACCTATATTATATTCATCTGCTGTCTTTGATGTAATCAGCAGAACCCAACCAAAGACAACATTTTTCAATTATTCATATTTATTATAGACTGATTCAACATAGCAAAGGAGGATCTAACATAAAAGTTTTGAACTTCTCTTGATTAAATTTTCTTTCTTGTTAATGCCCACTACATATATGAATGTATTCTTTTGGGGTAGAGGTAAAGGGTCTCCATATTCTGAAGTTTTGAAGTTAGAATAATTTCATCCAGATTCCAGACTAACTTCTAGATGCCTCCACTTGTCTACTAGCTGCCTTGCAGATATGAATGCTGTCACTGTCCTGTCTGCTGCTAAATTGTCACTGCAGATTAGATGCAACATGACAGTTCTTGTTAAATCAAGTTCCAAATCTCTGGCTGGGAACTGGCTGGAACATTAGAAAGGAAGAGGGTCAGTGGCCCCCTGCAATGGGAGCTAAGAAAGCTCAGGATCCTCACACTCAGCAGTGGGGAACTCCTATCCTGTGATTGGTTCCCCTAGGGTTTTTATTGATCACACCTTTGCTATGATTGGATGTATGCAAATTAGAATATTAGATATAATTTGTGTACATGCTGGCTCTGCTACCCTCATCCAACAGCTGTAGAGTTTTGGGGGATGTGCAGATGAGGTAACCCTAATACGATGCTGTTTACATATGGTGGTTCTCATTGGGACACAGGCAGTCCTCGTGTGTTGATGATCATTAAGTGGTAGGGCCAGAATTGAGACTTGTGATCTTAATTTATAAACTCACTCTCTGTATGGCTCAGACAGGACCAAGCCTCAGAGATGCTGGGGTGGTAAACCCAGGCAGGTGCCAGAGCATGGAGATGTCTTGGAGATCTTTTGCAAATACATATAATTGTTTGAATAATAAGGCTTATAAGGCCTGCCATTCATTCTATGCCTATCACACACTAGTCACTATACTAAGGTCTTTCAAAATAGTACTTAATGTTACAGCAAGCCTGCAATGATATATTCTCCCATTTTAAAGGAGGAAACTAAACTTTAGAAAGGGGAAATAACTTGTCCAGAATCACACAGAGCTCACATGTTATTAAGAAAATATACTAAATTTTCACAGAAAGTAGTAATCATAACCAACAAAGATGTAAAAACTAGGGTAAAACAAACAAATGAAAAGCAGCTATCTATTGTCTTTTTTACTCTGTGATTAGAAAGATAGCAAAGGTAGTGCTTATTAAAAGGTTTACTCTGTAGTACCTATGAACAGCTTATTTGTGTGTTTTTTTGGGAGCTGTGCTTGAGAACTTTGGGCTTATTCCAGTATCTAGAAGCAGAAACTTTTCTAGGCTTCCAGACCCTCTCAGCTAACAAAATGCAGTCACATTCTGGTCCAAGACCTATGTCATGTGTAAGACCACAATAAAAGACCAAATACTAAGTTGTTGCAAAACTAATTGTGGTTATTGCCGTTAAACATAACTGCAAAAACCACAATTTCTTTTTTAGTATATGTGTTGACAAAGCGAGCACGAAAAAATCACAATTACTTTTGCACCAACCTAACAGAATGTGTGTGTGCTCAGGTCTCTCCTTTGAGGTGACTAAAATTGTGTCTTGGGCAGTTCATGCAACTGAAACAGAATATCATGGCTTACCCAATAGCACTTATCTCTCACATTTCTGGAGGCTGGAAGTCTGAGACCAGGGTGGCACCATGGTTGGGTTCTGGTGAGGGCCCTCTTCTGGGTTGCTGACAGCCAACTTCTTGTATCCTCACAGAGCAGAAAAAGAGTGACAGAACTCTCTGGAGTACCTTGTATAAGGGCACTAATTCCATTCATGAAGGCTCTACCCTCATGACCTAATCACCTCCTAAAGGCCCCACCTCCTAAGACCATCACATTGGGGGTTCCAATTTCAATATATAAATTTAGCATGGGTGGAGAGTCATAAACATTCAGACCATTGAAAACAGACTTTCCTATGTAGTCACAGCTTGGAAAGAACTGGTTAAATTTTTTACCTCGTTAGGGGTAGAGGTTCTTAACCAAAAGTTGTTAAACAATGCTAGATCCCAAACATGAGCATTTTAAATTTTTCTCCAAATCCTAAAGTTCTATTGTATATTTAAAAGAAGTTACTTTTTGTCCCATGTATTTGTAGTTTGTGTATTATTTCAGTCAGTAACGTGTGCCAGATCCCCTTTCCCTGCTTCATGTTTCTCCATGGCACTTATCGCCATCTGACATACTTTCTATTCAATTATTTATTTGTTTATTGTCTTTATCTGTCCCCCAGAATGCAAGTTCCATAAGGGTAGGAATATAAGTCTAGTTTGTTATTAAATCCCCAGTGTTCAAATCAACGTTTGGTGCAGTTAGACTCTCAACAAATATTTATGAATGTATAATGATGTATGGGTGGATGGAAGAATAGATAGGTGGATGTATGAATGATGAAGGATGGAAGGATGATTGATGATGAAGAATGGAGAGTGGGGGATGAATGGATGGATAGATGATAGATGGTTAGATGGATGGATGATTGATGATGAAGTATGTAGGGTGGAGAATGAATAGATGGATGTGTTGGATGTATGATGAGTGGTTGGATGGATGGATGGAAATGTATATAGTTGGTTGATGGATGGATGGATATGCCTTATTGGCTATGAAAATTTGGGATAAAATTATAGTAATTAAGATAGCATGAATATTTGCACAGAAATAGAAAACTGGTGGAACAAAATATAGAGCCCCAAAACAGACTGTGCATAGTAGAAACTTTGTCATCACAGATACATTATTTCAATGTAGAAATGATGAAATGAGAAATAAATGATACCAGGACAAAGCATAGCTATACAGAAAGATTACTTAATTCTGACTTTATATTATATAAATAATATCAAAAGCATAACTTTAAAAATATTAGAAGTAATTATAGGTCTTTATGAACCAGGTGTAAGAAAGAATTTATTGAGTAAAACTAAAAAGAAGCACTTACCTTAAAGGAAAATTAGGTGTTTAATAGTGAGCATGAATTTTCTCTTATTTAAAGTGGAAACATAAGATAAAATGGAGAATGCAAAAGCAACAGAGAAAATAAATGAAACAGAGTTGGTTCTTTAAAAAGATCAAAATTTACAAATCTTTAGCTAGCTTAAGAAAAATGAGAGAAGAATTAAATATATTTCATTACATTAAAATTTTAAACGTTTAATATGTCATTTTAAACAAAATGTTCACATAGGAAAAATATTTTCAACATATATACCCACATAAAAGTTGGTATTGAGAACAAATAAATTTAGTATAGAACATAATTATAACACACCCCCATATACCACCACATATCTTAGTCAAATAATATCATTTTACCATTTTGCTCTTTCCTCTACTTAGTATCCTCTTCCTATAACTTGTGCCCACACCTATTTTAGGACTTTACTAAATGTTGCCTTCTGGTGAGGTCTTCCGTAACTACTCCATTAAAAATGGGACTCCCATCCTCAGCACTCTTTTCTTCCCTTCTCTGCTTCTAGTTTTTCCATGGCACATATGACCATCTGACATACTAGGTGTTTTACTCTCTCTCTATTGTTTATTTATTATTTATTTATTTTTAGTGTGTGTTGTCTCTTTTCTATAACAACCCAATAGAAAAATGGACATATGGAAAAGCAAATCACTGAAGGGAAAACCTAAATAGGCAATTAAATAAACTACAGAAGAATGTTCTATCTCACTATTGTATTTTAATATGTAGAGAAATACATGCTACAACATAATAAGATATTTTATATCTATCGAATTGGAAAAATGTTTAAATCTGATCTGACAATACCAAATGCTGGTAATGATGTGAACTAACACCAGATTGGTATACATGCTGCTGTCACTCTGTAGAGCAATATCTAATAGGCCGGGCACAGTGGCTCAGGCCTGTAATCCCAACACATTGGGAGGACGAGGAAAGTGGATCACCTGAAGTCAGGAGTTGAGACCAGCCTGGCCAACATGGCGAACCCTGTCTCTACTAAAAACACAGAAATTAGCCTGTTGTGGTGGCGGGCTCCTGTATTCCCAGGTACTAGGGAGGCTGAGGCAAGAGAGTTGCTTGAACTGGGGAGGCAGAGGTTGCAGTGAGCTGAGATAGTGCCGCTACACTGCAGCCGGTGGGGGGCAGAGCGAGACTCCATCTCAAAAATAAAAGTAATAATTTTGAAGATGCATGTACTCCATGGCACAACACGTCCACCAATAAATCTCGCACATAGGTACCCAAGGAGTATACGTTGTCCATTGCAGCATTATTTGTGTTAGCAAAATTTGGAAACTGCCCAAATACCATCAAATATGGATCATTAGGCTAAAATATAAATGTGATAAAATACTATCTACATGTTAAAATAATTATCTCTAATGGACAAAATCTTGAAAATATAGTATTAGAAAAAATAGACTTTAAATGGATACCTACAGTTAGGATACCATCTAAATAAAGTTCTAAAACATGCAAACCAGTAGCATATATTGTTTATGAATACAAATTTGTATTAGAAACAGAAAATTTTGCATGAAAATTTAGGAGAGTTGTTATCTTTGTGGAATTGGGAAGGAATTCATGGGAGAGTTTGCTTATTTCTACGATGTTTTATATTTTAAAAAAAGATCTGAAGCAAATAAGACAGAATGATAATATCTGACCAAGCTGGCATCAGTACATAGGTTTTTGTTATAATTATGTCTATATTCAGGTTCATGCTTGAAATATTTAATAAGAAAATAAGTAGGAGGCACTTAAGTGGGACTTAAGAGGGAATAAAATTCAAGTTGTTGCATTCCAAATAACAAAATGCAACAAGGTAAAATTGTAAACTGAACTTTGTGTGAGTCAAAGCCTGTGTCCAAACCCAGATTTAGTGCCTTCTTTTCATAACGGTTAATGAGATTAGGTTTTGGAACCAGACATTCTGGGTTTGAAACTTGGCTCAGACACTCATTAAGTGTTTAATACTGAGCATCAATTTTCTCTTATTTAAAGTGGAAACATAAGATAAAATGGAGAATGCAAAAGCAACAGAGAAAATAAATGAAACAGAGTTGGTTCTTTGAAAAGATCAAAATTTACAAATCTTTAACTAGATTAAGAAAAAATGAGAGAAGAATTAAATAACTAAAATAAGAAATGAAAGAGGGGACATTTCTTCCAATTTTACAGAAATCAGAGGATTATAAGTAGAAAACAGGACTTCCTAATGTAACCACACAATGATTACATTCTTGCATGCTGCCCAGATGGAGCCAATTTTTCAAGGCAGGGCAATTGCAATAGAGAGTTTTTTACACGTAGAGCCAGCTAACGGAAGACTGGGATTTTATTCTGACTCAAATCAGCCTCCTAGAGGATTTTGGGGCAGGATTTTTTGAAGGTAGTTTCGGGGAAGGGGTGGGGGTGGCTAGAGCAATAGGTGCTTGCTGCTGATTGATTGGGGTACAATCATAGGGGTGTGAGAAATGGTCCTTCTGCAGTGCTGGTCACAGGTGAGGTCACAGACATGATTGCTGGGTCCAGGTGGAGCCACAGGTCATCAGACATGCAAAAAAAACTGAACAGTTATTTCAAAAGGCCATTCTTAGGTTCTGCAATAGTGATGTTATCTGCAGGAGTAACTGGGGAAGTTGCATATCTTGTGAACTTTGAATAATGGCTAGCAATGATTTCACCTTAGCAAAATTCAGATTTCTCTATCCTCCTAGCCTTCTGGTTTCTTATTAGCTTTAAAAGGTGGTTGGGATTTGGGAAGGCTATTATCATTTAAACTACAAATTAAGTTTCTCCCAAAGTGACCTTGGTTTAAGCCCATAAATAATGAAGGGCAACTTGAAGACTCAAGGCAAGAAGAGAGTTGGTCAGGTCAGATCACCCTCACTGCCGTAATTTTCTCACTGATATGATTTTTGCAAAGGTGGTTTCACTAACACCAAATATAATGAGGATTAAATGAGAAAATATTTGTAGAGTGCTTAGCATACTTTAGGCATATAATATAAAGGAAGATCGATGTGTGTTTAAGAGCTCCAGGTCTTTACATAAAAAGATATGAACTTGAAGCCTGTTTTGAATTCCATGCTTTCTGTCATTTTTTTGTTTGTTTTCTACAATAACCCTGTCAGGTTGGACTTATTATCCCACTTTATGTATAAGAAAACTGAGACTTAGAGAGGTCAAATAACTTGTTCAAGGTTACCTAACTCTTAAAAGACAAAAATGGGAATTAAACCAGGTCTACCTCCAGAAAAATATAACTGTATGTTAATACCCTGGCTATATATCACTAGTTTTATGAGTAGACTAAGTTGAATTTCTGAAAAGCACTACAATAATCTATCCTGTAACCTTTTTTCCCTTGAACAGGGAGTCGACCATTCATTTCTGATTAAAACTAATAATAAGCCTCTACTTAGTTTATATATATGTAACTCCAAATGTGTAAAATAACTGAGTTGTTGTAATGGGATATTGTTACTAGATAAATATTCCTGCCTTAAACAGATTCTTGGTCTTGGAATACATTGGAAAATCACTAGGCTGTAATATTTTATTATATCGAGTTTGTGTGTGTGTGTATATTTTTAACCATAAGATCTGTTTTTTTTGTTTTACTGACTGCTCTGAAAAATTGCTGCCTTCCTGCTTTCCATCTTCTTGTATCTTTTATGAATCCAAATGGAACATCACTTTTTATTGTCATTGATTATTTTGAATGAACAATTTTCTTAGTATAATTTTCGTCAGGTCAATTTCATTAATTAATTCTTTTGTTCATTCATTCACACCTTCATTCCTCCCTTAGGCAGCAAACATTGATGGAATGACAATCGTGCCAGTCTCTGACTAGGTTTATGGGAAGCAAAGTTTAATAAGGCATAAAAACGTTATCAGAGGCACTCACAACCATGGGAGGCAGAGATGGAAATGGATAATTCCAGTGCAGTGTTACCTTCAGAACGGAGGTATTCCTGGGGAATAGGGAGTCCCCAACTAATTGAGAGAAGTGATACAGAAATTGTGATATTGGAGCTGAAACTTCTGTTTGCTTCTTTTCTGTCTGGAAGAATAATGCATGCTCTCTGTAGAAAATTGGGAAAGCATAAAGAAACAAGGGAAAAATAACCTGCAATCATATTCCAAAGATGACCACTGTTATTTTTGAGGACCAACCCATGGAGAAGCTTAAACTTTATCAACAATTTTGTTACATTATACAAAATATATTTTCTAGATACTCAACATTTAAAAATTTGTTTTTATATGTACATATTATTCTTCTACGCAGAAATACCAACTTTTTTTTTTTATTCCTCTGTGGGGTGTTTCCCTCTTACGAATAACCCTATGGTGAATATCCCTGTGCATAAATACCAGTCTGCCTTCATAATTGTTTCCTTAAGAAGGAATCCAGCCAGCCTGGGCAACATGGTGAAATCCTGTCTCTATAAAAAAATGCAAAAATTAGCTAGGCATGGTGGCACACCTGTAGCCTCAGCTACTCAAGGGGCTGAGGCAGGAAGATCACGTGAGCCCAGGAGGTTGAGGCTGCAGTGAGCCATGATTCCGCCACTGCACTCCACACTTCAGCATCGGCAACAGAGTGACACCCTGTCTCTAAAAAAAAAGAAGACGAAGAAGAAGGAATGCAGAAGCTGAATTACAGATTAAAGGGTCTGATCGCTTTTCAGACTCAACATTTTCTCCAGTGCCTTCCTGTTACTGATCTCAAGGCAAGAGAGCCCAAGCTCTTTAGAAAGTCAGATGAATTACAAATGTGGGGAAGTTCTTTAAAAATTCTTATGCTCTTTTGTGTATGTATAGATATGTATGTATGTACATATGTATGTATCTCAGACGCAAACAGACACACATATCCTGATTCTCTTCTAAGAGGCATTCTGTGACTACCTCTTGCCTCATGCACAGTGGTCTGTGTTTGTTGAATTTTTTGTCAGTTGTATTTTTATTTTATCCATCTCTCTATTTCCAGTGCCTGGTGTATGGGAGGAAGTTAGAAAATGTTTCTTGACTGAGAGAGAAGAAAAACAAGACCATTAAATAATTAATGTTTACTTTTTTAATATCATGTTTTGTTTGTTTTCAGCACTCAGGAAGACATGGTGGTGAGCCCTGACTCTCAGTCTTCATGATTGAAGAACTCTTTTGCACAACACAAGGGTAAATATATCTTTCTCCTTGGAAAAATTTCCCACAAATATCTCTGGGTTCTCTCGAAGTGGTAGCTTTTGTATTTTGTGTTCCTTCTTAAAACACATCAGAGGGTTCATGGAGCCTTTGGAATTAGTGCTTCGGGTTGCTTTTCTCTAGTCGACTTTGTGTTTATCGTTACAGGAAGAGAATATTGATTCTCTTTTGTCTTTTCTTTAAGTACCTAGAAAATGTCATTAGGATCTTTAGGTTTTCCTGCCTCTGTTTTAGCCACTTCTAATAGATCATCTCAGATGGGCTTGATTTTCAACAGAACTGTGTTAGCTCTCTTTCTTAAATGCACTGCTCCACCCCACCGCCCATTTCAATATACTTACCAACAGAGGAAACTATTCTCAACTGTGGAAAATAAAGTCAAACAATATGTAAGATAAATGCAGAAACATGGAAAACAGGCTTGCAGATTTATGAGCACAAAGGGAAAGTACTGTTATTTTGACGTCCTAAACTTTTAAATGATGGCAACACTGAATTATGTACTTCATACAGGAGCCAGGAAGGCACAATTGAAAACGCCTATTCTTTTGACAAATTAGAAGCATTCATTCCAATATCTATTTCTTGTTTACTGGGGATAATGCTGAATGAATCACAGACTGGTGGATGGATGTCCCTTCCCACACTTTTAATTAGCAGCACTGCCTATTAGGATGAACAGAGCATTGCTCTTCTGCCATAGATTACCCCTAACCCCCCTTAAATGGAATAGAAATCTTATTCTCCACAAGGTAATATTCATCTCTTCCCCAGCCAGACAAGCATAGAAAATTAAACAATGGTCCATTAAAAGCCCAGATAATATATTTATCATTTCCAGTTTATGTGAGTTTGCAAGGCAAATATGAGTGGGAGCTATTTGTTATGGTACCTTGGGGAACAACAGGACTGGAGAAGGAGCAGGGAGGCTGCAGGATCTGAGACTTGTAAAAATTCATTTAAAATATGAGAAGCTATTGGAGACAGAGGAAATTAATTACTCTGAGGGACTCAAATGTCACTACTCATTTAAGTGACCTGGTGAGGAAGCTGAGAAACCTTTTTACTGAGGGTTTCTATAGTGGAGGAAGTTGGGAGCTGGGATTCCTCAGCTGTCAATTTTTGTATTTCCTTGGTGGCTTATTGACATGTTAAGCTGATTTGCACCCCAGCCTCCTCTAATGAGTAGAGTTCAATGAGAAATGGGGTTGGGGTGGGGGAACACTTGCCTCCTCCCTCTGCCCCACCACCACCATAGGCTGGCCAGGTTATTCAGATGAACTTCACCATGTAAGTAACTGCTGGACCTAGGGGAAACCTGTAATTTGCTGCAATAGAGAGAAAAGGCTGATCATTTGATGCTGGACTGAGTTTGATCTTTTATTATTGCCTTTCCATCCACAAAGCTATTCTCTGAGGTAAAGGGAATTTGGGAAGACAAATTAAGGTTTTCTACCTAAGGAGGACTAGGGAGCAGTAGCTTCTGAAAACAGTCATCTTTTCTAGATTGCCTGTCTAATAAATCTCTTTAATGAATTCTGCCTATAGACTGAGGTTGAAAATATATAGATTTGTGATGACTTAAAAGTTTAAAATCAGTAAGCATTGAGAGCAATGGAGTAAAAGCTTTCTCATACATGTGCCTTACCTAGACTCGGAAATTCAATGTTTTAATTTGAATTCTGCCATTATGCCCCTGTGAGGCCGTATCCAAGGCACCATAGTCCTTCCAGCCTCTGTTGGATGATTTATAAAGCAGGAACAACAATATCTATCTTCTGTGATTGTTAAGAAGATCAATGTGCCAGAAGAGCTTTGAAGGAAGGAAATAGCATCTGGGTGTGTGGTATCCTTATCACCTATTGGTATATTCTGTTTTAAAAGTATTCATTCTCAAACATTGAGGAAACTCAGTGGTCTGCATTCTTGCTTGGGTCAAGGTTAAGGGGCTCGGTAGTACCTCCTGGCTTGTTCAATTAGGAATGGTAAATCAACAAGCCAAAGAAGGAAGAGCAAATGTTGACCTGAGGACTTCTCTAGGAAGACATTATTTACATGGTTTGGGGAAAAAGAAAATAAGTAAGTGAAGCCTACCCTTGGAGAAGGTGGGAGCCCTGGATGTTCGCCTCCAGGGAAGTCCCAAGAAGTTACCACCTCTCCAACTGGAAAACATCCTATGCTTTCGAAATAGAGACACATCATTTATTTGAAGGTGCATCACTGATAAAATCATGCATTGCTGAAGGTAGTGGAGGCAATGTTTGAAGGTTATTCATTTATTCCTAGAAAGAGATGATGAAGTAAACTAGGGCAGTGTCAGTGAAGATAAGAAAAGAGAGCTTTGAGAGTCCTTTGCAAGGAAGAACTTCCATGCTTCAGTAGCCCTGGTGGCAAGCATGTAGAATAGGGAACAGTACAGTGACTCCACACTTCAGAGTGTTCCCTAGGTGCTTGTACTGTCATTAATGGAAATGTCAAAAAGAGGAGGATGCAATCTCTCCCCACAAGGAGCTCAATGGGTAAACAATAATCATATAGAGCAGACAGAAATAAGCCCAGGAGAGCAATGCTTGGAACTGTACTGAGAAAGGGTGCTACTTGAGCTGGACCTCAATGATGAGCAGTCTGTGCTGGGCAAGAAGGGTTCGAGGCAGACATTCCACAGAAGACCAGCTGCATACAGCAGCACTGAGCCACAGTTGGTTAGAGAGAAACACACTTGGCCTGTTATATTTCTTCAGCAACCAGAGAATTTTGGGGCTTGTTTTCTGGGGTTTTTTTTTTGTTTTTTTTTGTTTTTTTTTTTGAGATGGGGTCTCACTCTGTCACCCACATTGGAGTGCAGTGGCATGATCTTGGCTCACTGCAGCCTCAACCTCCTGGGCTCAAGCGATCCTCCCACCTCAACCTCCCAGGTAGCTAGGACTACAGGCACACACCACCATACCTGGCTAATTTTTTCATTTGTTTGTAGAGATAGGGTCTTGCTATGTGGCTCAGGGTAATCTTCAACTCTTGGGTTCAAGCGAATCTGTTATCTCAGTCTCTCAAAGTGCTGAAATTACAGGCATTAGCCACCATGCCCAGCAGCAACCAGAATTTTGTACACCAGCATGTGTTCAGTGATTTTCAAAGGCTTTCATGCTATTGTTGTGTCCTAGACGTGGTAGACTACCTGCCTGTCCTCATTAGCCACTCTTGTAGTAGCCCAGGGACCTGTCCTGAGAAGGTTCAGAATGCATTCTGAATAGTTGCTAAAGCAACTATCCTCATTCCTTAGTGTTCTCTTGTGGATTTTTTGTTTTGTTTTGTTTTTTTGCCATTACCTTTTAGAATTACTCGAAAGTCTTCAGTTGACATAATTGAGCCATTGGTTATTCATTTATTGTATTGTTTTAATTTGTCCATCTTTATATTCATCTGTAGCCATCATAGGTGAGATAGTATGCCTTTCCCATTTGGGTAATAAGATGGTAATAAGACAGGAAAATGTTTTCTTGCTGTTTTTTCTTTTCTCCCCTTTCTTCAATTCTTCCCTTTAGTGCCTCCTATATGACTCTTTATTTTTATTTTTTCAGATTACCGGTACTTACCCTTCTACTTTTCTTCTTCATTCTTATAGAATCATACATTTTCCAATTTGAAAGAAAGTAGAAGATTCTAGATATCCAGGCCCCAACTGTAAAAACTTTGAGAGGGCTCTTAACCAGGTGGTAATTTCCCCTTTCTTCTCTGTTATTTTTGGTGGCAGTGGTGATGCTGCTTTTCAAAGCTGAATGTCTTAGATTCAAATCTCTGCCCCAAGACGTAACAGCTGTCTGACATTGAACAAATCAATCTCTTTAAGCTTCAGTTTCACATCAGGAAAATGAAGGTAGCAATAATACTTTCCACAGAGGATTGTTCTAAGACTTAAACAAAATAATGCATGTGAAAGGGTCTGGAACATTACATAGTCTTGACTTATAATGTTGGCAGTTATTAGTGCTCATAATAATAAACACATTCTTGTAAACTTTTAAAATGCAAAGGGCAGATACGTTCATCTTTTTGACAACAAGGAAGGGAGAAGCTGAAGAGACTCTTTCCTACTGTATAGCTGGTCTTATAAAATGAAAATTCCTAAGGGCAGAGACACTGACAGTAGCTAAATCCCTGGGTGCACAGGGAACCCTCCCTGGCTGGAGAATGAACTGACTGCTAAACAGTCAGAAGGCCTGCTAGGTTTCTAAGCTTCTCCTGAGCCTCCAGAGAGCATCTCAGTCAGCCCTCTGCCAGCTACAATATTCCTTCCTGAATAGCATGGTAGCTTTGTAATATACCAATGTAACTAGATTGAATTACATTACCAAGAATCTGGTTTCTTGGTATGTTTTCAGTTAGGTAGGCCACAGGGAGACTTGGGGGATATAGGAGGATAGAAGGGAGGTGGCAGCCATCCTATAACTCACATGCTGTTGCTCATCTGTGGATCCAGATGAACCTTGGTAGCATGAAGCAGCATGTGGGCCTGTAACTGCTTTCCCCCTCCCTGGATTCTCCTTCAGCTTCTCCATGGCCATGTCCAGATGTGTGTGCTTAGCTCTTTGACAAAAGACTCTGGCTTCTACAGGTCACCCATATCATCAAGCTGTGAAGCAGTAAAAACCAAGGTTCTCATTCATTCTCATGGGATTTCAGCTTATGCTTCCAGATTCTGAACTGCTCTCAATTTCCCCCTTTAAACCTATTTTCCCTTCCTAATGGCCTGCCCAGTGGGCTTCAAGCTCCAGCATCAGATGTGAGACAACAGACTTACAGACTGCCTAACCAGTCCCCACAATTGCATAAGACCAAATCTCTCTAGTAAATAAATAGTGCACATATAGTTATAAAATATATATATTATATAATGTATTCATTTATTCATTAGTGGAACAGAACCAACCACTAATAGATTATATATGTGTGTATGTACATATGTGGGCATGTGTGTATATGTGTGTGTGTGTGTATATATATATATATACACATAGACACACATATGTGCATGCACATATACATCATCTACAAGTGCTTGTTTCTGCTTCTCTGGTTGAACCCTGATTGATTCAGACAGGCATGAGCTTTTTATAATAGAGAATTCCCTACTTCATAAGGGAGCCCATTTATTTTCTCGCTTCCCTCTATGACTCCCTTTTCTGTAATACAGCAAAAAAGAAATTAACCTTGTAATCCAAAAATGTTTTTCAGCCCTGATATATCCTACTTTCTCTTCTGGATTTGTGCCCCTCTCAGCCCTAAAGCATCTTACCACCTCTCACTGCCACAGACCTCACCCATTCCAGTTCATTCTCTCTAGTTTCTCGCCTTTTTTGAACTTCCGAATCAGGCTCCTCATAAAATTAACCCCGTAAGTAGTACTATGGCTGGAGAGGCTCTTCTGACCATTTCATTTTGCCATACTTGTTTCCTCTTCATCCTCCCTGTGCCTTTTGAAGGTAATGCCTTGATTCTGAATGTTGATAAGGCACAAGGTGATATAGAGGGAAAAGAGGAAATCAGAGAATTTAGAATCAGAAGACCCTTGTTTGTGTCTGGTCACCACAGAGTGCATCTGTTTATTTAGCTTCTAAGGGCCTCAGTTTTCTCAGTTGTGAAATGTGCACACTAATCGTTGACCAGCCTATTTTCAGACATTCTCTGAGTCCACTGAAACCTGAGCATCCCTAGATGTTTGAGGTCCTTGAAACTTGAATCCATCTACCCGATCTCGGATTAGCCCAAGCCTAGGTTAGGGAAGTTCCAATTGTGACCAGTGTCGGGCTTAAGAATTTGTAATGGAATGGCAAATCAGGACACATTTTTTAATAAAAATAAATATCTTGAAGTAGTAATAACCTAAATTTGCATACTATTCAGGATCTACCATAGTAAATTTTTGCCTAAATTGTTTCCTGAAGAAGCTGAAGAAATTGAATATATAGTGGTTCCTTTTAAATAAGAGTATATGTAAAATGTCCTTGTATATCAAAAATATCACAAAGGGAAAACACTGAAACATGAAAGAATAACTAAACATTCTCTTCCTTAAACCAGTTAATAACTAACATAAAAGCAAGTGCAAAGCAGACATGACAGAACAATCTATTATAAATCTGACTACAAATGAGGAACTAAAAGCTCTAAGTAAGAGACTTTTAAATAGGAACACAGCCAAGTGATTAAATTAAATGAAACTGTTATGAATGAATCATGTAACTATCCATTCAAAGACCAGAGCCTCTGACCTCTCAAGCAGAGGGTATCCATGCAAAGAGAAGAGGTAACTCTAGGAACATCTTATTCTTAAAATGCAACATAGGCAGCCAATTGTGAGTGCACAAACCTGGCTAGAAAAATCTCCATAATTGGCAGGTATATTGCCCCCAGACAGAGATGTGGAGGATAAAAGGTGACAGCTGAAATCCACATTGATGACCAAGCCTCATTCTGCTCCCCTGCACACATTTATATGTGAACAATAGCCAAAGTTGAATAGCTGGCTTTTCCCCCACTGTCCTCCCCCAGCACACATCCTGCCTATCTTACAAGCATCAAACAAGTGCTGAAGTCCAGCATCTGGCACATGGTAGGTGCTCAAGTAATATTTGTGTGAGGGGCACAGGTATTAATGAATTGCCAAGGAACTCATGGAGAAAGTCTAGAGATACCAGCAGACATTATGACAGCATCTGGGACAAAATGATATGGAAAAAAAATGCCCAGGAGAATTATTCTCTACTAAAGATTTAACACACTGATGTTCATAACACCTCACCTGCCAAAGGTATCCTATTCAAAATGAAGGAAGCAACAGAACAGGATTAAATTGGCACAGCTGGAGAAGGTCTGCCTGTGTGTGAAGAGCCGAATGTTATCTCCAGGCAACGGATGGAGTTGTAACATGAGGATTTTTATTTTTAGTGTTGGGGAGAAAATGAATTTGATCCAAGAGACACCTAGGGTTGATAAGAGAAGATGGGGCTTGAGGGAGGGAGGGGATATATAATAAGCTCAAATCAAGAAGGCTGAGCAAAGAGGTAGAGTAGAGGGGAGATGTATGGAAGTGGATCTTGTTATTGCAGAGTGGTGCCAGAATGTGTAATGAGGTGCTCCAGGGCACCTGGTCAACACAGGCTCCCTACTGCTTGGGACAAGCAACTTCAGAGTAGGCACCTAACAGCCAGGGAATCAGCTTCCAGTAGATAAACAATATCAGCAATCCTCCTGTATGGAATGTCTATATCCTTTGGGGAACAGGAGATTCTTTATTAAATCACTTCACATGGTATATATTTGTCTGTTTGCATTTTTCTCTCACTCTTTACATTTTCCTATAGTACTGAGACATGTTTTTTCATTGTTTGTTTGTTTTGCATCTAGCACCTAGCTCTGATAACTTAAAAAAAAAATCACTGAGCACTTCCAGATGCTAATTATAATAACTCAGACCCTGGACATGTGAGAAAGCTATTGTTATCTGCATTTGTAAGTAAACAAGCAGAAGATCAGAGATGTGAAGCGGTTTGCTTATAGTCACATGGCTGGTGAATTGCTGAACTAGGACTCTAACCCAGACCTATGCGGATGAAATTTGCCATCTGCTCACAGTTTCCCTAAGTCTCGGAGCCTATAATTGAGCGGGTGATCTCTAAGTTCTTAAGTACTTCTTGGAAGGAAGGAGGCAGAGAAGGATACAGGATGAGAGGATAGATCATGAAAGGGCAAAGGAAAAGATCTGAATACCAACAACCAGACTTGGAGAGTATCTGCTCTGGACAGATCATAGACAAATAAGCCTGACACAAGTATCATTCAGAGATTACGCTGGGGGTACTGAATTATGAAAAAAAGGAATCAGCCCTTTGGGAGGCCGAGGTAGGCGGATCACAAGGTCAGGAGATGGAGACCATCCTGGCTAACACGGTGAAATCCCATGTCTACTAAAAGTACAAAAAAATTAGCCAGCTGTGGTGGTGGGCGCCTGTAGTCCCAGCTACTTGGGAGGCTGAGGCAGGAGAATGGCGTAAACCCCCGCAGCGGAGCTTGCAGTGAACGGAGATCGCACCACTGCACTCCAGCCTGGGTGACAGAGCGAGACTCTATCTCAAAAAAAAAAAAAAAAAAAAAAAAAAAAAAAAAAAAAAAGAGGAAACTGGAAGAGAGTTTCAGCAGGGAACATTGGATTTTATCCATAGAGAAACCAGAAATTTAGACTAAGTCAGTTATATAAGAATGTAAGATCAAAGTCGGAAAGGGAGTGAGGTGGAGATTTGTGTGAAGCAGAAAGCTCTGCTGGTTGGCTCCCCTGCAATGAGCTAACCCCAACTCACCCATCCCACCTCCACTCCCAGGCCTCAATTTGCTCATTTTGTCCTTATAGCAACCTTAGAGGAAATAATTATTATGTTTTAAGAATGAGGAAATTAAGACACTAATTAACTCACTAATGACAGGAGTGAGTTTGAACGCAGTCACCAAGATTAAGTTACTCAGACACCAAACATTGTGGGAGTGTCCAATTTGCTGCAAGATGATGCTTCCAAAGGAGATTTCTATAGGAATTTCATCTAACAGCAGCCTTCATTTAAGCCAAGCATGTCTCTTTCTATAAGTGCATTCAGGAAAAATAAAAAGACTCTCCTGAGCTTGCATGCCCCTAGATTCTTTACCTCTCTGCAGCTCTAATGTTACTCTAATGCTGGTGTCTTTATTTATCAGTGTCTCCGCTGGGGACACTAGCTCTGGGTGTCCCACTGAAGGTAATGTTCCCAGATGGCTCACAAATTAGGTTCAATAAAATGTAGCCATTCTTCTCTTTTAGTGAGTCCTTAGTGCTGAACCCATTTAACTTATCTAATACCCTATTTGAGTTGTTATATCCTAAACATGGATTGATTAGAACAAGGGAATAGGCTCTCAGGGGAATGCAATAAGCTTTTTGAAGTGGATAGAGGGCCTGCTGTGAAGCTGAAAATCTAACTTAAGGCTCCTTTTGCCTCTTGTTAGCTGTGTGAGCTTGGTTTCTTGGGACATCTCCCTCATTCATTTAGCTTCAATTCCCTTACCTGTAAAAAAGGAAATTAGAAGACGTTGTGAAGAGTAAGAGGTGATATATATGTGAAAATACTTGGCAAAATATAATTGGTTAAGAAACATAAGTTAATATAACACATTTAGATATAAAATATTAATAGGAGTATACCACCTCACTGGAAACATACCCCTCAGCTGGACATTTTAACAAAAAAAGGAATCAGGAAATTTTAGAAATCTAAGGAACCTCAGAGATGATCTATTTCAGCTTCCCTTTGGACAGATGAGGAATTTGAGGCCCCAAATGATGAGTAAATCACATTAAGTCACATAGCAAATGACACACAGAGCAAACCTGTAATACACAGGACCTGTGTCTCTTGTCATCATCTTCTGCCCACAGCCTCTACTTCCTCCAGCGCCATGCTTCTGCAGACTGTGGCCTTTGATGGAACCATTCAAACCAAGAACTTTCAACTTCACATGCCGGAGAGAAAGTCCATGCCTCTAAAGCCTGACTATTCCAAGTATTTTGGGAACCTTTCTTTTATCTGCAATTAGGAGGATGAATATTACAAGTTTTAGAAAGATGGCCTATCTAATGTGATTTCTGTGGAACTTTGTGTGGTTTGTCTTTTCAGCACTGAAGGGAGTTTCTAGAGTACTTGTTGATTCTATCTCCGAAACAGACTCAAACATTTTCTTCCCTCTCCAGTACATTAGAATGTAAGCACTCTGAGGGCAGGGACCTTGTCTGTAATCCCTTTCAGAAGAAGACATCCCCAGTGCTGAGCACAATACACAATGCATACTCAGTAAGTATTCGTTGAATGAAAGAGGGCACACCTGCTGGCTTTGCCTTAGTTCATGGTCACATTGTTTTCTCAAGAGCTTCTTAAAGTGCTCCAACTGTAGTCTCACTCCTTCCAAACCCTCCTTCACACTGCCCTCTGAGTATCCTTCTCAATTACAAATATGAAAAGGCGACTCCTCTGCTTAAAACTTTTCAGTGGCTCCCCTTTGCCTACTGGAACTGGAAAAGTTCCTTATTGGAGACTTTATGGTTCTTTATTAAAGTTCTTTATAAAGTTCCTGGCTTTATCTGTAGAATCCTCTCTTTCCATCCCCACCTTTCAACACACACACACACACAAACACACACACACACACCACTTACACCCTTGTATTTGTTTCTGGCCACACTGGATTACCTATGACTGTTACAAGAAAAGATCCAACTCTTTCCATACCATTTCTTCTACCTGGAATGCCCTTTCCTGCCTTTGCCATTTGGTGAGTTACGTATTCCTCAGGCCGCTTCCTTCACTGCTTTGGTGTCTTCTGAAGTCCAGTTCATTAGACGGACTCCTCAGGAACATGAACTGTGTCTTTGATCCCTGTGGATTAGGAAATAGGTGATTACCCTGAGCATTAGACCTTTCCCTCCAGCAATACAGATTATTGAGATGAGGTTAAAACTAAGCTGAGTTATGATGATGAGAGCATTTGTGCTAGATCTAAGCACTGGGAGAAGGATGGTTTGTGTGGTAGGGTCTGGGGAAGAGCAGAGACTTGCACACCATTGCAGAGGACATCATTCTCAACAGATCTCAGCCATATCCTCTGACACTCCTCGCCCAGAACTGCTGAAAACATGTACTTTATAAAATGAAAAAATATATAAACACTGATTTTTATCTCCTCATTTAACTCTAATAAAGTTATCACACATGATTTATTGTTTTTATTAATGAAAAGTAACAAAATGTCATGTTTTTGTAAGTACCATTTTGATTATTTATGTATTCATGAATTTCAATGTTCATACTAATCTAAACATATTCTATGGAGTTTAGAAATTAGCAAAAAAATAAAATAAACCATCATCACTCACTTGGGTATATTTATTTTTTCTAGTCTTTACATTATACATTTTTATATTTCATTTTATATGACTAGTATCAGATTATACATATAAATATAAAGCCTAGTTTGTTTTACCCATGCCAAAAGTGTTTCTCTATGCTGCCAAATACTCTCAGTAACAATCATTGTAAACAACTGAATAATATTCCATTGAGTAAATGCTCCATTATTAAGTAGATCCACTGTAATTCATTTAGTCATTTCCCTATTGTTGAAGACTGGTTTCCTTGCAAGTTTTTATCTTTATCAGTTATATATGAGGACACCTTCATAACACAAAGATATTCCACTATTTGTTGTTATTGCCTTAAGATGTCTGTGATGCCTACTACTAATTTGTAAGCACTCCCCTTACTAAAAACATTTAATGCCCTCTTACATTCTACCTCCTTTCCAAGATTGAAGTTGATCCATGCTCCCTAATACGGAATCTGAAGATCTTCATACCCTGGTGCTTGTCTGAGTCCCAGCATCCTGTCTTTATCAACCCTGCCTCTCATGTTACCCCCACCCGCTGACCTGCCTTGGATTTGATACACATACCAAGCTGTGCTTTCAGTCCTTTGCTGGTGCTCAGACTGCATGATGACCTCAGCTGCCCCTACACACACCTGCATATACCCACCACTCTGCTCAAATCCAGATCAGATGGTGCCTACTCTGGGAATTCTTTGCTGGCTCCTACAGAATAGATTAGTTACCTTTGCCCTGGGATTCCATGATTCCCCATGCATATGTTTATCATTATGCTGACAATACTCCATTGAAAATATATGACTCACTGAAGCTGGGAATGCATTTTTTTCATTATTTCCCCAGTTGCTTGAATAATACCGAACACATTGTTAAGTATGACATAGGTGATACACCTGTCAGTAGATTTGGCAACTGAGATATTCCTGTAACATGTTATGGGAAGAGCAAAATACATAAAGTATTAGTAGATAGTAAGTATCGCATTTTATCCCATTTTTAAATGGTATGAAATATTAGTAAAGCACAAAGAAGAAAAATATTGTGAGATTGCTGTAAAAAAAAAAAAACCCCTGCATACTGAAGAATATGCAAAGTCCCCAGTTAATTTATGCACAGCTTTACAAATAGGTAACTTTTTTTTAAATTTTTATGATCCTGTCTCATTAACTACCATCCATATGTTAATGATATCCATATTTATCCATATTTATATTATCCATCCACATTTCTCTCCAATCCTAGCACTCCCCTGAACTTAGAACTCCATCTGTATCCTCAAACATCTCCATTGGATGTCTGCTGGCAACTCAAACTTCAAGAAAATTCAGAACTAAACTCTTGATTATCTGCCCCAGCTATTCCTTCCACAACCTTTTCCATCTTAGTAAATGGCAACTCCAGTGTTCTAGGTGCTCAGTCAGAAATCTTGGAGCCGCCTTTGACCCACCCCCGTCTTTTGTACATCCCATATCTCACCCACGAGCACATTTTGTTGGCTCTGCCCACAAACTGCATTCAGGGTTGAACCAGTCCTCACTGCCTTCTCTACTGCTAGTACCCTGGTCAAAGCCACTATCACTGTTCATCTGGATTATTGCAAGGACCTCCTGAATGATTGCTTAGCTTTCAACTTTGTGCCCATATTTTACACACAGAAGAAGAGTATCCTTTCAAATGTCCTCCTGTCCTTGTTTAAAGCCCTCTAATGACAGCCCATCTTGAAGTCCTAGCACGGTGTACCAGCCTGCTTGGGCTGCCATAACAAAATACCACAGACTGGAAGGCTTAAACAACAGACATTTATTTTCTCACAATTCTGGAAACAGGAGGTTCAAGATCAAAGTGTCAGCAAATTTGGCTTCTGGTGAGGCCTCTCTTCCTGACTTATAGGGAGCAGCCCACTCACTGCAGCCTCATGTGGGCTTTCCTCTATGCATACTCGGGGAGTGAATGGGAGAGAGTGCTCCGGTGTCTTCATTTTCTTATAAGGACACCAGTTTTATTAGATTAGAGCAGCGGTCCCCAACCATTTTGGCACCAGGGACTGGTTTCATGGAAAACAAATTTTCCACAGATCAGGGTCAGGGGGATGGTCTCAGGATGATTCAAGTACATTACAATTATTGTGCAATTTATTTATATTATTATTACATTGTAATAGATAATGAAATAATTGTACAACTCACCAAAATGTAGAATCAGTGGGAGCCCTAAGCTTGTTTTCCTGCAACTGAGAGTGTGATGGGAGACAGTGACAGATCATTAGGCAGTAGAGTCTCATAAGGAGCACAAAGCCTAGATCCCTTGCATCCCCTGTTCACACTCCCATGAGAGGGTTCACACTCCCATGAGAACCTAATGCCATAGCTGATCTGACAGGAGGCAGAGCTCAGACTGTAGTGCGAGTGATGGGGAATGGCTGTAAATACAGATGAAGCTTCGCTTGCTTGCCTGCCGCTCACCTCTTACTGTGCGGCCTGGTTCCTAACATGCCATGAACTGGTACCAGTCCATGGCCTGGGGGTTGGGAACCGCTGGATTAGAGTGCTGCCCTTATTACCTCGTTTAACCTTAATTATCTCCCTAATGACTCTATCTCCAAGTAACATCATGTTTGCGTTGGGGCTTCAACTTGTGAATTTGGGGAGACACAATTCAGTTCCCATGTGATTCATGGCACAATGTCCTCACCTCCTTCAGCTGCTATAGCCAGCCCGGTCCCCTGTACCTCCATGAATACTCCCAACATGCTCCCATCTCAGGGATGCTGAACTGGCTGTCCCTCCACCTAGACTGTCCTCCAGGCATCTGCATGGCTTACCCCTTATAACCTTCAGATTTCTGCTCGAATGCCATTTATTGGTTATTTCTTCTTTGACTACCTTATAAAAAATAGTATACCCTCCCCACCCCATTGCCATATCTCCATACTCTGTACCTTGTTTAACTTTTCTCTAAAACATTTTCACCACCATTCCATATTTATTTGTTTATTCCTCTTTTCCTCCTCCATTCCACTGGGGGAAGTATAAATTCCTGAATACAAGAATTTCATTATACCTTTTTGTTTACAAGGATATTGCTGGCACCTAAAACAGTCCTGGCACACAAAAGATGCGCAATAAACATTTGTTGAATGAATGAAGTTTCTTTCTTTCTTTTCATTCTTTCAGCTTTCTTATTTCAGCTTCAAACCAAATCTGGAAGAAGGTAAGGTAGATATTTGTTCTATTTTTACACATTAGGAAAACTAGTACTTATAAGGGTTAGGTTTCATATCTGTAGTGATCATTTCATTTGTTGGGTGCTTAATATTGCCAAGGGATATGCATACTATTATATTTGCTTTCATTTAATCCTTAGAGTAATCCTAAAAGATTATATATTATTATCCCTATTTTAACACAATTACTTACACCTTAGAAAGGTTCAATAACTTGCCCAAGGGAGCCACTATTAAGTAACAGCCCAGATCAGAACCCTCATCTGACTTTAAAGAGCTTGTTTTTATCTGCTATTATAGCTCACATTCTTTCAGCACAATGCCGTGTGCCAGGTACTATGCTAAATCTTACATTATTGTCTTCATTTTGAAGATGAGATCACTGAGGCTATGAGATGTTAACTCTTCAGGGTCACACCAACCTGACCTTAAAGTCTGTCAAATGCTAGCTGTCTTCTTTAAAGAGGCAGGTCTTGAACCTAGGATTTCTTACTTTCGGTTTCCCTGCCTTTGTGCGCTAACTGCCTAAATTAACCCCACGGTCCAGGATGCGCAAGCCATGGCACACTGTAAGTTTACATTTGCAATTCTGGTCTCAATAGACTCTTGTGAGACAGAAAATGTGGACTGACAAAGCAAATTAGTATGACCATTAAAAATATTGACAAATGTTATATGATCTAATCATATTTAAAAGATTGTTCAGTCACTCCCAGGTTAGGTCCGCTTCTTTGATGCTATTCTCTTTCTTCTTAGATACCTGGCAAAATGTACGTGTGCTTCACTCCAGGTCTTTCCCTTCCTCTAATGGCATAGCTTAGGTTCAATAGTGAAGAAGGATAATTGAATCTATTTTTCAGACTTTCATCGGCGGGCTCTTTTCTGGGCACATATTATTAGAATTGTGGGAATCAGACATTTCTTTAAAGTAGGATTGTTGAGCTGAGCCAAGGAGATTATTAAAAGACATTACAATGCCAGCCTTAGAAAACATATGGTATACCTAGATTCCCCGCTCTATCCCTCCCTTCCCAGCACAAAGCTTATTCAAACATCTTTCCAGGAACAGCATTCTTCCTTCAACCGGTCCTCAGCAGCCTGCTCTTGCGGTCCACTTGCCCACCACACATTGGACCAATGATTATGAATGTGTGGTTCCAGGTTGAGCAGCATCAGCATCACCAGGGAACTTGCTAGAAATAAAGAAAGTCAGGCGTCATCCCAAACCCACTAAACCAGAAATCCTGGGAGTGAGGCCAGCCTTCTGTTGTCACAAGCCCTCCAGGTTATTCAGACGCGTGCTCAAGTTTGAGAATTCATGAATGAGAAGTGTCATCTTGGCCTTCTCCTCTCCTCACAGCCCCAGCCCTGCAGTGTTAGACAACAGGACACAGCTGCTTCCGATCTTACTCTTCCATCAAGCCACAGCTAAAGTGACAGAGTTCTACTCCGGGGCTCAGATCCTGACATACTTGATACAGGGCTTTGAACCCGATTTAGAGAACAATATTCTGAACTGTAAAACATATAGATAAGCCATGTTTACTGAATACTTATTGTCTGCTTTAGAAAAATCATATTACTAACCTTTCCCATGTTGATCATATCTTTGGTCTTACCTAATACAGCATAATAAGAACTACTGTTGAATCTAGTACATTCTGTTTGCTTTAAATTTTTTTTAAAAAAGTATCCGTATGATGCATTTAAAACACATAGTACTATGACTCCTGTCAGAGAATAACAATTCCTTACTTCCCACATACCCACCACTCTGAAACTTTTATTATTTTGACATTTTCTTCTGTTATTTTACTCCATTCTAAATAACACACTTACATTGCTATTTTCTGATTTGTCAATTTTAGGTGTTATCTCTTGACTTCCTCTTACCATGGGTGAGAATTCCATTCTCCTGAGTTTTCCTTCCCCTCACAACTGTCACACAATTCTCCTCCCCACTGTTTCAACTCCACCCCAACCTTCCTCTGTCTGTGTCTTCCTGGTGCTGAATTTCTGCAGTGAAATTGAGAATTTATTGATGCCATCCAACCCCATCTCCATCCTATCTTAGAGTTTTAGCTTCCTCCACCATGCTAGTCACCTACCACTTTCCCCTCTGCTTCTAGTCTCATAGAGTACTGATACTGACACCTTTCATCTGCTGTGGCTGATCCTAATTCCATGTCAAACTAGAAGTCCACTCACGATAAACACACAGCAAATTTCACATAAACACTATTAAAGATTTATTTTTCTAATAACACTTTAATTTAGAAACATCAGGTAATAATGTATACTAGAGTAGTACTCCACTAATAATTTATACTAGAGTAGAATTTGTACCAAGTTCCATGCCTATGCAGCACTACATTATAATAACCCTCTTACACATGTGGGATGATGATACGAGTCCTTTGGAGACTCTCTAATATTTAATTCTTACAGCAGTTCTGCAATTTAGGTATACCAGGTCCATGGCCTCCCTAAATCCCATATCCCTCAGACAATATCTTCTACTCCCTGTAGACTGTTCCCTCAGAGGCCTACAATGGAACATTTGTTGTGCCTGATATCACCTCTTCCCACTTCCCTGATCAATAACTCTGACACGTCTCCTGATGCTAATACCCGATTACCAATCTATCAGAGGACCCTGTGTCCTGGTATGGAGCAGGGAAAGTATCAGCCTTGAGTGAGGAAAAAAAGCCAGTCTTCTTCGCCTCTGCGATTTGGGCTACTGACCCCTCCTTTGGGTCCTGGTACATTTCGCTGCCGGATGTCAGGTTAATCTCAGTCTGCTAACTCCATTTTAGTGATTGCCAAGTCTGTGGCAAGATAACAATTCTGTTATTTCCATTTTTGTTTTACATACTATCAGGATTTTATTTTGAAAGCACACAAAATTTATAAAGTAAAAGGTTCAAAGAAACAAAGCTATTTCATATACTTCAAATACAAAAGCATATAAAGATGATATAAACATCAGGGAAATTTTGCAAAAGGTAAACATAACTGTAATATAAATTATTTATAGATGTAAATCACTAAGTTAAATATTCAAACCATAAACTAAATAGCATATAAACTAGAAAAATGCAGTTAATTATGGAAATTGAAAATAAAAATGTTACTTGCTCTTTTTAAAATGTGCTAATTAAAAAATGAAATTATTCAAGTGACATCAATGATTTGCAAATATATTTTTATGCAAGCTTCACTTGCTACTGAAAAAGCTTTTCTGGTGATTTTGTGAATAGTCAGAAGAATGGTGAAGAGACACTTAAGAACGAACCCTAAATATTTTCCTCTGAATTTCAACTTTAAATAATTTTATTTCTTATTTGATAATTTTGAATTTTTGTTTGAACAACCCTTCCTTCCATGCTCATCCCAATAAAGACTATACATAGGTTTTGTATTGACAAGGAGCTATGTTTCCTGCCCGCCCCCACGAAAGAAAATATATTTGATAAGTCTACATCTTCTGTATTTTTATCATATGTAGTTGGTGGCTCTGATGCACAAGTCCCTGTATCCATTTCCATACTGTCACATTCATGTTCTGTTTTCTCAGAAATTTTTTGAACTGCAGCAATAATTATTCTTTCAATAGGAGTTTTGCAGGACCATAATATGGTTGCTAATTACAATTCATGAAGATCTGGACATGTCTAGACTGGTAGGCTTTGTATCAGTTTGTTTCTTCACACAATTTGAATAATTAAATTGTCGATCTTGCTCTACAGATATTAATACCTAGAATTTTGGTTATTTAAAAATAACAAAAATAGCACACCAACAAATCCATGGATATTTCAGTGGTAAAATAGCAGAGTATATTTTAATTCCACAATTTGGTCATCTCTTCTCCTTCCTCCTCACGTGGGGTGCCCAGGATGCTTTGAGGCCAGGACTCCCTTTTATTAAATGGTACTCAGTGAAGTGAAGTAATTAGCTTGGGGTCATGTGGCTAGCAAGTATCAGCATTAAGATTTGAACTCCTCACGCCTGTAATCCCAGCACGTTGGGAGGCTGAGGCAAGCGGATCACAAGGTCAGGAGATCGAGACCATACTGGCTAACACGGTGAAACCCATCTCTACTAAAAATACAAAAAAAAAAATTAGCTGGGTGTGGTGGCGGGCACCTGCAGTCCCAGCTACTCAGGAGGCTGAGGCAGGAGAATGGTGTGAACCCGGGAGGTGGAGCTGGCAGTGAGCCGAGATCACGCCACTGCACTCTAGCCTGGGTGACAGAGTGAGACTCCATCTCAAAAAAATAAATAAATAAAGATTTGAACTCAGTTCTTTGGATTCTAAAAACAGAGTAACTTTTGCTATATCTTAGTAGATAACCCTATCCTTTTATATAAATAGACCCCATGTTGTCTATCCTTAGGGTGAAACAAATAACTGACATTTTTTCTCGCAGAAATAATCACTTCGCATAGCTTTAAATTTTCCCAAGGGAGGATTATCGAACACTAGAATGGACTCTTGCAACAAGTTATAACATTTCTTTTTACATCATTCTTAAAATAATCGACATGAGGAGTTTTAAAATTTGCACGGGTTCCAAATGACCTCTCAAGATCTCCTCCCTACTGCGATTCTGCAGGTCTGTGAAAACTTAAGACAATTAAAATCCGAAGTCAGTCTCCCTAATATTTGGTCCTTTGGCTGTTTGTTGCCCTGCAAATGAAATATCTGGCTGACAGGACTGAGTGATTTCTCCCTTATTTCTGAGTCTCATGTAGCCTCAGACTTTGTTTGCTGCTATGCCATTATCAAAGCAGCCAGGTGGAAGGGATATCTCGAGAAATTGGAAATAATCTTGGTTGTCTTTCCTCTATTTGCTCCTTTCATCTTTTTCCTGTTTAATAAGCACAAAGTAAACACAGAACTGATTTTTTTATTCTGAAATGTTATGAACATTAAGCTCTGAGTATTATCATGGGAATGCATTTCATTTGAACTCAGAGGAGCCTTAATGTAATTTTTTAAAGGGGGAAAAAAAAAACCCTCAACCTTTGTAATGCTATGACAATATCTCTTTGCTCCGTGGGTCTAGAAGGCCTCCTTCTGGCAGGTTCCGAATCAGCTCAGTTTTTGTTTTGTTTTGTTTTGTTTTCAGGTTCTTGAGCTATCTGGAGATCTAAGTTCTAACTACCTAGGCAGCATTGTGGAAGATTTGAGCCTATAGTAGGCTCTTGACATGAGTTTCTCCATTTAACTCAGACACACTCCTACCAATTAGTTCATATTATCCCATTTTAGTAATAAGTCAATTACAATTCAAAGTGGTTGAATGATGTGTTATGGTGGCCCTAGAAAACTAATATGTTTCAAAATTCTTCCTCCTTGTCTTTCATACTTAGGTTGTGTTAGCTCCTGGACAGTCCTCCAGTCCCACCTGTCAGATCTCTCTCTCCCCTCCTTACCTCAATAGGGCCCTAGAGCACTCAGGTGTGTTCCCCTAATTAATGGTAGGTGGGTGGGTTTTTCACACAAACACTGCAGCCAGTGGTCACATGAAATCTACATCAGTCTATAAATATTGATACTGTCAAGGCACAAACAGCTGCTGGCCATTTATAAGAAATGCATGTGTTTCTGACATATTTTCAGTAATCTTTTCTAAAGTACGCTTAGAATTTCTACAACATGTAACAGTAAATGTGTCCCTTTCGTGTGGTGCAATACAGAGCAGAGAACTACTCATAAGAATTGTGTGAGTTTCTGAAGATTTAATTACTTATATAATTGTATGCATTGTTACACATTTATGTTTTTAATCAAAGGTTTAAAATTTGTAAGAACTGTAAGAACTCTATGAAACTAGAAAAATACTAAGGAGACTAATGAAGAGAGATCAAATAGGCAGCTAATTAAGTTAATGTGCATTCAGTGCTTGGAATAGCACTGGGCACATAGTAAGCTCAATATAAGTGTTAGATGTAATTATTGCTTTGAGACAAAACTGAAAATCTCCAAATACAAAGAATCTTGGGAAATATTGAAGAAAGAGTAAAAACTGGAAATGAAAAGAGTAAAATTTTATAAAACTAATTTGATGAAAGTGCCAGATGAAATAACCAATAAGTTGTAACACCTGGAAACAAAATAGGAAATGTGGGTTGTAAATGTGAGTGCTGCAAATAAAGACATTTGGTAATCAGTGAAAGATTTTTTGAATGACTGGTATAAAGGAATATATCACCAAAATAGGGTTAGATATTTTATAAGTTTTTAATTGTCTGCCTTCACAACAGACAATGAGCTTCCTAAAGGAAGGGTTGGGATTTTATGTGACTTATTTAAGTAGTTTCAGGGTTTAGTACCTGATACCAAGTGGCCACTCAGTGAATGTGTGATGAGTGAAGTAATGAATGAATGAATGAATGGTTGAATGTCTGACTTAAGGTTCATGAGTTGGACAGGAAAAGGTGGAAGGAATTTACTAAGATAGCCACAATATCTGCCACATCTCTCTTCATATCTGAACTGTCCATTCCTTTGTGTCTTCAAACTGTGACTTCAGCCCGACCTCTAAAATTAATTGCTAACACTTGTGCAGCACATTACACTTTATAAACACTTTTTTACATGTCAGTGCATTGACTTTGATCTTAAAACATCCCTGGAGTGCCAGGCAAAGCTATCTGTTTTACAAATGAGGAGTCTGAAGCTCAGAGAGACTGTGACTTACTCAAGGTCACACCCATGAGGTGGAGTCAGGACTCAGTTCCAAATTATCTCAACCCAATCAGGTGTTCTCTTCACTTCACCATCGGCTATGGCACACAAAGAAGGCCATGAATATCTCCACTCTTAGGGGAGTTATAACAGTCTTCCCAAGGAGGTAATAATTGAACTGGGCCTGAAACCACAAGCACTTGGCATCTTCTTCTGCCAAAGTAGCCAGGAAGTAGTGCGAGGAAAGTTAACTCCAAGGATCTTGGAAGGACTAGGCACGGAGACTTGAACAGACAGCAGAACTAAAGGGCCTGTTGCCCATCCCACCCTCAGTAATTGTCGTGATGCAGCATATTCTGCTGGGCTTAGGGCCAGTGCAATGCATTTACACAGTAAATGCAAACAGCAGGGGCTATGGAGTCAGGTTTTGGTTCAAATCCTACTTAGGCCCCTTAGTTATTATAAGACCTGGGAGAGATCTCCTTTTCAATTTTCAATTAAAAATATTCATTCAACATTTATTGTATGCCATTTAGTGACTAGCTAGATTCTGATGACATAGTGGTTTAAAACAAAATTGCTTCTCCCATTGCAAGTTGTCTGGTACTAAACAAGTATACCATTTCATATGTAATGAGTACACAAAAGTTGTAATGGATAATAAGCAAAGACCTTAGCACATGTCTGGTACAAAGTAATGGTTCCAGCAATGGTAGCTATCTACAAGGGCTTGAGAGACATGGTGTATTAGTGAGAGTTCACTAAAGAAACAGAATCAACAGGATCTATAGGAAGAGATTTATTATAAGGAATTGGGTCACACCATTATAGAGGCTGAGAAGTCCCACGATCTGCAACCTGTAAAGAAAAGCCAATGGGTATAAGTCAGCTCCAGTCTGAAGACCTGAGAACTAGGGGAGCCAGTCATGTAGATTCCCAGTCTGGGTCCAAAGGTGTGGGAAACAGGAGCACCAAGGGCAGGAGAAGATGGATGTCCCAGCTCAAGCACTCAGGCAGAAAGGCGTGAATTTCTCCTTCTGCCTTTTGTTCTATTCAGACCCTCAACAGATTGGATGACTCTCCCTCACACTGGAGAGGACAATTTCCACTTTATTCAATTCACTGATTTAAACTCTAATCTCATCCAGAAACACCCTCACAGAAACCCCCAGAAGTAATATTTAATCTGTGCACCCTGTGGCCCATCAAGTTGACTCATAAAATTAACCATCACATATGGCACAAAAGACTGAATGTTTATGTTTCCCCACAATTTATATGTTGGAATTCTAACCCCCAAGGTGATAGCATTAGGAGGCAGGACCTTTGGGAGGTGATTAGATCATGAGGACAGAGTCCTCATAAATGAGATTAGTGCCTTTATGAAAGAAATCCCAGTGAGATCCCTCACCTCTTCTGCCATGTGGGGGCACAGTGAAAAGATGGCCGTCTATGAAGTAGGAAGCAGGCCCTCATCAGACACCCAATCTGCTGGAGCCTCAATCTTGGACTTCCCAGCCTCCAGAACTATGAAAAATAAATTTATATTATTTATAAACCACCCAATTTATGGTGCTTTGTTATAGCAGCCCAAACACACTAAGACACAGGGGAAGGTTGTACCTGACCACTCAACCCCTCCGAGGCTCTGTGTGGTCCAGTTTCGCTAGCTGCCAGCATTCAAGATGAGATCGTCCTCTGACGTTAATGATCCCTGCAGTTAGATCTCTAGACATCTCAATGCCTTCACATCTATTAGGCATTTTAATTACCACAGCCATCCTCTGTGGTGTGAGTATGGTCATCTTCTAGTAATAGATTCAGGCCACCCATAGCTTGTGACCCACAGAACACAGCAGGCTAGAGGTGAGCTTCTGCACTGCCCTGGTGTTCCTGTAGCCCAGAGAGCACTGGCCATCATCTCCTTAGAAACCTTCGCCAGCTCCTCACTGCTACCTAAATAGGAATACAACCTCCTTGACACTGCATACAGAAGTGCTTCTCAAATGCAGATCTGTGGAAGCAAGCACAGTAATCATGATGAATAATCAAGTTGTCACTGCTTTGAAGCAAACTTGAGGGAAAAAAAAGGGATTCCATAATGAGCTTTACCTAAATCTAAATGATCCATTCCAAACTAATATCTTTTATTCTTATTGTTTCTTCTGTTACATTAGGTGTTAACTGTCACCCATTTCATACAATTACAGTGCTAATAGACAGTATTTTGGTAAATGTCTTTATTTAATAAAATAAAGGTTTGACCCAACTTTTTGGTTTATTTTTGAAACTGGCCTATGAGATCCAAAAGATAGGGCTTTTGTGCTGAGCCAGAACTGGTGTACAACTGTTAGAACTATAAGGCCTTCTTCTTCTAGTCGCTCCCCTGATTCCTGTTCTTCACTCTCTCCTTCTCTTTTCCTTTTTTCCTCTTCTCTTTCCCTCCTCTAATTTAGCTGCCTGACTTTATCTTTCACCATTCCTGAAACTCTCTATAATTGCCTATGTCTTTGTGTCTGTCCCTGCCCATCCCTTTGCCTGGACACCTTTTTTTTAACCTTCAAGATATACTTTAAAGCTTCATCTTCTCTTTAACTTCCATCTACTTTCCAAGACAGTTCTAAACACTGTTTTGCCAGAGTGGGTGCTGCTGATTGCCGGTGTAATACTTCCACTTTCTTAACAGGATTGTTTGCCTTCCCTATAAAACCCTGAGGTCTACAAGGGCAGAAATGGAGCCACAGCCTTCTTTTTATCCTCTGCTAGTGCCTAGCCCAGTGGCTGGCCTGTCCCTATAGACACGGTGAGTGAGATAAGGAGGGAGATGGGGCATGAGGCAAACAGAGAGAGAGAAGAAATACAGAGAGACACAGCACGGAGACAGAAAAATACACACAGAGAAAAGATAGAGCCAGGTGTAGAACAAGGAGGAGGGAAAAGGAGGGAGGAAAGAAGAGAAGGAAAAAAAAGAGAAATTTGTTGTGAAAAGAAGGATAAAGGAAAGAACAAAGGAGGGAGGTAAAGGAGAAAAGGACCATGGGTGAGAAGGTTGTTGCGGTACATTTCAAACTCGCCTTCTCAAGGTGAAAATGCCTTCCTTCCCAGCATCCGCCTTTAACACATGCAGGGGGCTTTGACTTGTTGTTCACTTTTCATCTTATAATTATTTGAATACATTTGCATTAAATTATATTTAGATTTTCATCATCTCTGTAATTTCCCAAGATAAATAGAAAAATCTTTTAAAAAATGAAAATGCTATAGACTGTGTATTTAACCTTACAAAATTGGCAATTCATTAGAGAAAGAAGGCATTTGCTGCTTTAGCAAAAATATTTTGTTCAAGAAGATAGTGTCTGCCAGTATATGTAGGAAAACTCCCAAATAAGTTTTAGAATGACAGATCTTCATTAGCTTAACTCTAATTTTAAAGGTTTTTTTGGTTAGAAATGTATATATGGTTTTGTTAATGTGAGTCATTAGAAAGCACCTCAATTTCATAAAATTACAACTTATCGTTTATAAGTGCATAATGTCATTTTTTTCTAACTTTGGATCTTTAAAAGTAAGTGAAAATTAACATTTCAAACCCAATTCTCCAAATGGAGGCAATGATAAATACACAATTACGGGTGTCCTTGAATGAAAAAGTGAGTTCTCATTTCAAGTTGGGTATAACTGTCTTAGCAACTATGATCCAGGGAGCTCTTGAGTACTAAACACACTGCTTGTCTCGTTGAGTATGCCCAACCACATTTTTGTTCCTTTCATCATTTCCATTTCACCCATATGGAAACTGAACTCTGAGAGTTTAAGTCACTTGGGAAAGGTCACATAGCTGGTAAGTGGCAGAGCTGAGTTTCATCCTGGTGTCATCTGACACCAGTAGCCTGTGAACCAAAGTGTTCTTCCTGATATGATAAGGATTTACAACCTGTTAGAGACTGATTGATTCACTGACCTCTAGCCTGAAAAGATGAAAGGAGGAAAAAAGGAATTGTAATTTATTAAGTGCCTACTATGCATCAAGCACCTCAATGTATCCTTCCATTTAACTCTGCCAATGAACCTGTGGGATAGGGACTTTCGCCCCTTCAGCTCCCAAGAGAGGTGAAGCAGCTTGCTTGGGGTCCCCAGAGAGACTCTCCAGTCATTCAGATGCCACAATAAGGCATGAAAGTCCAAAGTCTTCATAGCCTGCTTAAGTGGAGGAAAGAAGCATTCTTTGTATTTTTTCAAAGAGCTGAAGCACTACTTGCCAGACAGTGTTTTGTTAGTGCATAGCATGAACTCTCTCATGGACTCCCCACAACAGATCTGTGAAGGAAGCATGTTATCTGGACCTCTTTCTTCACCTTAGAGCAGAGATGGATTTGACTTCAGGGCACGGGCAGGTGTGAGAAGACAATCATCTCAGGAACAAGCTAGAACTGGAGAAAGCGGTCCGGCCTAATGGCATTCAAATTCTGACTATTTCAAAACACATCCCTGTCCACAGAAGCCTGTCTGCAGGCCTTGTTTATTCTGTCAGTTCCTTATCCCAGCCTAGTGGGGTATGTGGCTTCTTGCATGTCCCACTCAGTTTACAGAGCCTAACAATATCATTCATACTCCTATTTTAAGACAGTATGGTTGATTCTTCCAACTCTGGTATTCCAAAACCATCCATTCCACTTTCCTGCAGCTTCAAAAGTAGCTCCACACAGTGCTCTTGTTATTACAAGACCCTTAATTGTTATTAATTGCCATTGAAGGTGATGATAATTAACGCACTGTAATGAAGTGCTAGACCACCATCCTGGCATGTGTATTTAACCTATGCTTGTCTAAGGAGTTCAACAAATTTGACAGAGACCTTCCTGCCTCGGTGCTGAAGAAGACACAGGGGCGTATGAGTTAATTTAGAGATCCGGAAGCCCTGGGCCACTCCTTCCGTGGGAAGCTCTCACTGCCTGTGGCCCATGCTTTCCTGCTTCCTGTCAGCTCTGCCGGCCCCCTGCTGCCAGGCGGCTTTGCTTGTTCAGAACAGCAGGCTCCTTTGATGGCATGCCAACACGGATTTCAAACACCAATTACCACTCCGCCGATGACAAATACGAAGCGAAAAAAAGCAGCAATGATCATTTAATAAATTTATTATGAAGACTAATGGCCCTTCTATAAATCACCGTGCCTTATTACTGAAAAACCTCAGTTATTCAGACATGGAGACAACAGGGTTAATTTTTAAATCATGGAAGCACAACTTCTGGATGGCCTTAGGAGGACCTTGAGGGATCCTCATGGCCTAAACTAGGGAGTAAAACTCAAAGAAGACCAGGAAGGGGAGACAAGTGACTAGGAAGTGCACAGAGCAAACACCATCTATGTTCTATGTAGGCGTTTTCTCATACACTTTATAGAGAAAAATCCCAGCTAGTCCTCACAAAATGGCACAAGGGCAGTGATGGAGAAGCAAAATGCTTAAGAATATCATCTTTGGAATTAAGTTAGCCCTAGCTCAAGTCTAGAATCTACCAGACCAGAGCTGTGTGATCTTGGTCAAGTTACTTAACCTCTCTGTCTCACTTCCCTAGTCCATAAAACAGGGAAAATGATAGTAGCTACCACACAGAGTTGCTGTTGTCATGATTAAACACAAGAAAATGTGGTGAATACTTATCACAGAAAACATTCCGTATGTTATCATTAAGTCAGTTATTATTTTCGTACTTTATACATGAGATGATAGACTATCATCAAAGTTTAGTATCTCATCCACAGACACACAGCTCATAGTGCAGCCTGGATTCAAACCCATATCTATGTCCAGCTCTGCCACCTTGGTCTAGCCTCGAAACTTTCCTGTGTGAGTGGGTAATGTCAAGGTTTGCAGTGGCGGGGTTTACTGGGCAAAAGATGCCTTGCACAGTCCCCTTCATCTCATTCCAAACCAGAAGTAAGAGTCTCTCCTCCTGCCTCCATGCCAGCTGTCTTCTAATGGGTAGAAACGTTAACACCCGCAAAGGCTGTAATTGAAGATACAGGTCTCTTATTTCTGAAAGTGATTGAAAACATGCATACTCACCTTTTCTGTTTGTTTGGTTTTGTTGTGTATTTCTTTAATAGTTGAGTATAAATACCTGCCCTCCCACCTCTCCTGTTTCTTATCACACATTGCATCACACATTTAAGCTACTGCAGGACTGCTCGGGATATCTGAGTCTGGACTCCACTGCCAAAGCCTACTGGTGCCTTGCTCTATGTCTGTGTCTCTGTATACAAATAGCTCAAGAGCAATATGCAGAAGATTGAGTTGGTCAAGCAATTGGTTAGTTCAAAAAATATCTCAGTCAAGAAGTAATCGGGGTCCTATCTGTGTCAGGCAAGGAACCTGGCAATGAAACCATGCAAATGAGGGAAGCATTAGTACTTTGGAACATGGTTTTGATTGCCCTCAGAGGCAAGTCAGTCACTCTCTGTAGCGAGAATCCCACTTACTACCAAAGAGTTGCAACAACATTTACTGAGTGCCTGCTAGTGCTGGATCACATGCCAGATCCAGAGGCGCAGGCAGTCAGGGATCATGTGTGCACTTTTCCATGGAGGAACTTACAATCGCCTAGCCTCAGAGCCCCCAGCCTAAATCCTCTTAGGGACAACCTCAGTTTCCCCCAAACTCTGCAGAAATTGGAAGACCTAAATAAGCCCCGGCGTTGTTCAAAAGTACAGAAAGTAAAGACAGAGGGTAGGAGAGTGCTTCAGTGAGGGTTCATGAGTTCTGCGCCCCCTTCCCACCCCCACGCACTATCCCAGCTTGTTATTCCCTCACAAGAGCGGTACAATTACTGAGTAAAAGGAAGGCCTTTTATCGTTTCCAAATCTCCCCCCCTCAGGCCTCCTGCACACACACACACACACACACACACACACACACACACACACAAACAATCCTACTCCCTCTCTTACACACAAACTCAAGCTCATGAATTCTCTCACACACACGTGCATGTGCTCACACACACATATACACACACACATACACTCAAGCTCATGAATTCTCTCACACACACACGTGCATGTGTGCACACACACACACACTCAAGCTCATGAATTCTCTCTCACACACACGTACATGTGCACACACACATACACACACACTCAAGCTTATGAATTCTCTCACACACACATGTGCATGTGCTCACACACACATACACACACATACACTCAAGCTCATGAATTCTCTCACACACACACGTGCATGTGTGCACACACACATACACACACACTCAAGCTTATGAATTCTGTTTTCTCCCCCAACACACACAAGTTCAAGATCATGAATTCTGTCTCTCAGTCTCTCACATGCAAACACTTTCTCAAACAGGCACACAAGCTTAAGTGTGAATTCTCTCTCTCTCTCTCTCATACACACGCGCACACACACACACACACACACACACACACACACACACCCCTTGTGACCAACTCTTTGAACCCAAGGCAGAAGGTGGGCATGAGAAAATAGGCCAGTCTGCAAATTGTCTTGTCAGTGAGGAAGCAACAATCTGGAGCAGAAGGCAATGCAAACAAAGCCCTTCGTGCTGTTGCTGCTAACGATTTAGGGCAGTAGGTGTGTCTGCCGCGCTGCCCCTCTGCTTCCAGACCCTGAGCCTGTGGCACTGCAGCTGTTGCATGCTCCTCCTACCTCCTCCTGTCTAGCTCTCCCTCTCTGCATCTGTGTTCTCTTCCCCTGCTCCTGCTGCTGCTGGCCTGAGAAGGAAAGCATGAGGATGGACAGCACATCTTTTAGGTGTCTGGGTGCCTGGCACTGTGCCACATGTTGGGTGCCTCTTAGCTCGAGGTCCTCTTTAATCCAACCCCTTCCTCTCACTCTCACCCCAAGTTTTGCTGATAGTTGTATTTGTGGGTTTATCCCCTCATGGGAAACACTATTTCTGTGCATATTTCAAAAGTCAAGTTCACTCAATCACCAGTCATCTGTTTAATAAGCGTTTTTTGAGATTCATCTCATACAAAACTAGCATTTTCCCTGGAGTCCTGGAAACAAGTCCGGAGGGACCTGTCATTCTTGTTTAACCCTATAAACATTGGTTGAGTAAAGGAATCTTCCCAATCACCCCATATGTACCTATGTAAGAGAATGGGTTAGGACATCCAAACTCATCATCTGCTGGGCCTTGTGTGAAACTGAAAGACCTCATGTGGAAAGCCCAGACCCCTTCTCACAGTGAGTTCCTCTACTGGAAGGTTCTCCTTTTGGGGGCGGAGTCTCAGCAGGCACCAGAGAAACAAATTATACAGGATTGCCATTTTTGCTACCCCTGAAAACAAGCCAGCAAGCCTGCTCTGGAGGGAATGACCATAGATCACTACTGGAAGCAGGCAGATAGTAACGAAGTAAAAAATACAGTAAAGGCAAGGATTCTGGGATGTGTCAAATGTCTCCAGTTACTGTTCTTGTCACCAGCTCAGTCCTTCTGTGCCTTGACAGTCTCTAGCAGTCTTACTCTCCTGTTCTGTGTCTCAGGTGGTGTTCACACCTGCTCAACCCTTGGTCAGAGTCCCACTCTGCTCTGGATCCAGTTGACCCCTCCCCTCCTTGAAGTCCTCCCAGACCTCCATTTTCCCAGGATGAAGCTTGGCAGTTGGACAAAGAAGGATTGTCCCTGCTGGCCCTAGAATATTTCACAGCACACTCTTGGCCAACTCCATCTCTCTAAAGCTCCAATTCTTTATCTATAAATTAGGGGCCCTGACTCATGTCTGTAATCCCAGCACCTTGGGAGGCCAAGGTGGGAGAATCACTTGAGCCCAGGAGTTCAAGACCAGCCTGGCAACACAGGGAGACCCTATCTCTACAAAAATAATTTTAAAAATTAGACAGGCCTGGTAGCTAATTGGAGATTGCGGTGAAAGGATCACCTGAGCCCAGGAGTTTGAGGCTTCAGTGAGTTATGATTGCACCACTGCACTCCAGCATGGGCAACAGAGCAAGATTCTGTCTCAAAAAATAAAAAATAAATGGATGACTTAATGGTCTCAACATGTTGTAGTTAAGAAGGATAAGGCAAATCGTGCTCCTAGCACAGTGTTGCCATGTACCAGGTGCTCCATAAAAGTTAGTTCACTCTCTTTATTCCTCACCTGATAGGACTATCTCCTTAAGTGAAGTTTTGTCCCCTCTAACTGTTTAATAGACACTTGTCCTGCAGGATGCTCCATAAAAAAGGATCTGGAACTGCTACCCATCATATTCCTGTCGTAAAGGATATTAACACTTTAGGTCCTGAGGAGTCCTGCAGTTTAAATAAATCTGTTTAATCCATTGTTTTCTTCATTGCCCTTGACAAAATGAGCACATTGTTTGCTTAGCAAACACCTACATAACATACTCTGTGTTTTACAAAGGTTAAGTCATTTAATTCTCATGACAGTTCTGTAAGGTGAGATATTATCATCAGTGTCCTTTTAAAAGATGATGGAATTATAGCCTTTAGCACAGAGCAGTTCGGTTACTTGCCCAAGGTCACACAGTTGTTGCAGAGCCAGGATTTGAACACATTCTGTCTCCAGGATCTAAATTCTTATCCACTCTACTCAGCTGTCTCTCTAATTTAAAGATACACACACACTCACACATATATACATGTGTATGTATATGCTGATTCTGCAACTAAAAAAATAGCAATGCTATTATCTGTGTAATAACTGTCAATATTCTAACAAACATTAATTCCAGAATATATAGAAAGGCTCCAGAAAGGCTGCCTGAGACTCTCTCCTGCTCTCAATTCTCACTAGTTGGTGACTTGGTCCCACCACAGAACCCAGCACCACTGTCCACCATCCAGGCTTCCCTGTGGACAGGTGCACTATTTAGAATCACTTCTCAAATGTAAAAACAAAGTACCAGAACCCACAGGGTCTTCTTTCCTACCTCTCACTTACTGAAACACTTCCCAGCCAACCCTGAAGGAAGACTTGTCAATCCACCTGCTGCTGCTGCTTTCCTTTTTTTTTTTTTTTTTTTTTTTGTACACAGTCTCACTGTGTCACCTAGGCTGGAGTGCAGTGGCATGATCTCATCTCACTGCAACCTCCACTTCCCGAATTCAAGTGATTCTCCTTCCTCAGCCGCCCAAGTAGGTGGAATTACAGGCACGCACCACCATGCCCAGATAATTTTTGTATTTTTGGTAGAGATGAGGTTTCACCATGTTGGCCAGGCTGGTCTCGAACTCCTGACCTCAGGTCATCCACCCGCCTCGGCCTCCCAAAGTGCTGGGATTCCAGACATGAGCCACCGCGCCTGGTCTGCTTCTTCTTTAGTATGATATTCTTTCCTGTATCAGTGGAGTCTGCAGAAAGGGTGTGTCTTTTATTCCCCTTTTCCTGAGGAAGAAGATCTCTTCCCTGGAGTCTTTGTGCTAGTCCAGAAATCCTTCGGTGGGTCTTCTCAACATCACACTCATAGTCCCTTATTTGTAAGCAGCAGGAAGTTCTTTTCTAGGTAAAATGAGAAGTTATGTAAGTGTGGAAATCGCCAGATAGTTAGGGAGCATGTCCCAAGTGCCCAGTTCTGTGCTAGGCAAATAGAACCCAGGGACCTTTTGTCTTTTATGGCAGGAGAATGTTCATGAATGGAGCAAACAAGCATAGGTGAGTCTTGGGAAAAGGAGTTTGACATTTCTTCCATTTGAGTACCTCTGAGTATCTGTTTTCCCATTTTCACTCACAACACAAGTTAAAGTCACCTAAAAAGTGTCATTTTTTAAAATGTAAGCAAAGAAAGGGACCTTAGAGATCTTCTAGCTCAGGGTTTGCCAAACAAGTTTTCTCTCCAATGCCAGTATCAAAGGAGTGGAAGTGTTGCTTGAATTGCTGAGGTGACAATTTTAAGATGGCATCTGAGGTTGTAGGGCAAGAGTGTTCTGATCAATGTAGTGATGTATGCCAAGGGACCAGTCTTAACTTGGGTTCTTCCTTAGACGTTGGGCTTGAGATGGGGTACTTGTGGAAATTATTTAGTCAAGGAGGCTCTCAGAAGGAGAGAGAGAAAAGGAGGCTGAAGGCAGGGAAGAAAGTTAAGCAATGATGTGGTCTCAGCTGGGGACCAACCTGGGCCACTGCAGTGTGAATTGAGGCAGGGGGCTAACCTTTCATACACTGGTGGTTGGTCATTGGCTATGGATGTGGGGATGGGGATGGTGCATACCCCCAGCCTGGTGGCTCTCCTCAGCAGAGGGCTATTCTTGGAAGAAGGGAGCAGCTGTCAGTCATTAGCAGCTGACACTCACAGCAGCTGGGCAGTATGTGCACCAGCCCAGGAAAGGGAGTCTGGGCAGGGTACCAAGAATGTCCACTAATGGCGATCCACTGGCTAGGCAGTTAGCATCCTTAAATAGAGCACATCAGCTTATTTACAGGTGAGAAATCTGATGCCCAGAGAGAAACGCTCAAGTCAAAATTCCTTTGCATACCCTCAGGGTTCTCCACAGTTGGGCTCTATGCTTAGTTACCAATCCTCTGCCACCCTCAGAGCATGGCAGACATGCTAGTCCTGTTGATGCCTTGTTCCCCAGGGATTCTGGCACTTCTCCTACCACCATGCCTTTGGTCATGCTTCTCCTGCTCCGGCAGTATGTGAAATATCCTCCCTCACTTTTCTATTGAGCAATTTGAAATACCCTGTAGACCCATTTCATAATATTTGGAGTGATAGAGCCATCACAGATTGCCTGAAGGGGGTCTTAGCCCCTTTAAAAAGAATCTGAAAGGATTTATATTCTCAGAGCAGGTGATCTGTAGGAACCCATAGATTATCTATAATGCCTGTACTGCCATTATAGATCTCCTATAAGTACCTACAGAACATTATGGATTTATTGTAGAATCCCACGGATTGCCCATGGTAATTGTGTCATGTTAAATAGTCTTTCATTCAACTGTCTAGTGAGTGTTTACTATGTTGTGGAGAAACCAGGTGAGCAAAACTGACAAGGTCTTTGCCCTTATTCTAAGCATAAAAAAAAGATTCAATATGCAGGAAACGAATACCTAATTTCAGATGGCGTTAAGTGCCATTGAGAATGACTGAGGAAAATATTCCAATTTCATAGGTCAAGGAAAGACTTCTCTGAGGAGTAACATCTGAGTTGAGATCTGAACAGCGAGAAAGAGTCTTGTCAGGAAGGTCTGAGAAAGGATCCCTCTGGACAGAAGAAACAGGAAATATACTAGCCCAGAGGAGGGAATGAGCTCAACATAATTCAGAAACAGAGAAAATGTTGGGGTGTCCAGGAAGTGGTGAGTGAGCAAATGAGGGAGGGGCAATAGTAAGAACACTGGACAAGTAGTAGGGGTAAAGAAATAAAAGCCAGCCGGGTGCAGTGGCCCATGACTGTAATCCCAGCACTTTGGGAAGCCGAGGCCGGCGGATTACGAGGTCAGGAGATCGAGACCATCCTGGCTAACACAGTGAAACCCATCTCTACTAAACATACAAAAAATTAGCCAGGCATGGTGGCGGGCACCTGTAGTCCTAGCTACTCGGGAGGCTCAGGCAGGAGAATGGCATGAACTTGGGAGGCGGAGCTTGCAGTGAGCTGAGATCGTGCGACTGCACTCCAACCTGGGCAACAGCGAAATTCTGTCTCAAAAAAAAGGAAAAGAAAAGAAATAAAAGCCACAGTGCCTTCCCTCAGACACACTCCATTCCCATAGGGCGCTTGTAGATAGCAGCAGTTAGTACACTTACTATCATAGTAAGACCACCTGTGGGTATTTACACACTGTTTCAGTACTTACAGAGGCCCTCACACTCAGTTATGATGATCGTATTTCATTATGAACTGCCTGGAGGAACATGACATGTCATCTCCAGTCATGAGTTGTTAGCGATGACCTGAAGACATGTAGTTCCACCGTAAACCCTTAAGATGCTTTCAGTTGGTTAAAGCTTGCTAATTGTGTTTGCAGCATCACTAAAAATTGCCTGGAGATTGTTTTTAAATCCAAGACTGTTCCAAAGAACAATTTTTTTTCCTTTGACTCAGTTTTCTCTCCCTCTTATTGATTAACATGGGAAATTAATCCCAAGCAAGTATTTGGTACAAATGACAGCACCCAGCTACAAACACGTCCCCCAGTATTGTCAGTTAGGATTAGTTACAGTTCCAAGTAGTATAATAATATTGGTTTAAATAAGAGAGAAGTCTGTTTCTCTTTCACAAATAAGTCAGAAGTTGATGGTCCTAGAGTGGATTTGGTAGTGCTACTCTGTGAAGTCCTCAGGAATCCAGGCTCCTTCCAGCTTCCTACTCTGTCCTTCAAGATGGCTCTTCAGCCATTACATCCATGTTCCAAGTAGCAGATGTAGAAGGAAGGGAAGAAAAAGCAAGAGAGTATGCTAGTTATTTGTTGAAGAAAGCTTTGAGAAAATGTCTGAATATACTTCTGCTGACCTTTGACCAAAACTTAGTCACGTGGCCACAAAACAGCAAGGAGGCTGTAAAATACAGTATTTATTCTTGCGGGGCACAGGCCTGACAGAATATTCTCTTACTAAGAAAGAAGGCAAAAATGGATAATGAGGAGAAATCAACAGCTTTTACAATACCCACTATGGAAACAACTCATGTGACAAAATTCACATTAGTAAAAATGCCCCAAACCAGTGGTCGCTAGCCCTAGGATGTTAAGAAACAGTAAAACTAAATTTAAAAAGAGAAGGAGTCCAACATAGCACTGGCAACCTATAATTTTTCCAAGCGAGGATGTGAAAAACGGCTTAAACCCATCACCCACTGTCATAATCATCTCACAAGGAAAGAAGACTGTATCACAAAAGAAGAAAGGACTTACTTACTCCTTAGAAATGTTTTAATGGATTAAATTTAGCTTTTGTGGGAGGGGGGAATAAACTTATTTTTTTTCATATCACCACAAAACAGTGAAAGCTTCATCACGGACCCGTATTATTAAGTGGTGCTTCAAACTGAAAGCATTTCTTTAAGACAGTATGATACTTTCTGTTTCTAAAAGCTCCCCCAAGTTGCAATAATAACAACCATTTATCTAGAGCACAAACCATTAACTGATGGACCTTAGGTCAGGTTCTGTTCATAGACACTGTGTTTGATCTGATCAGTAATTTTTTTTTTCAAACTTTGAATTTGTTGTCAATATGGAAAGCTTAAGAGATTTTACATAAAAAGTAATAATCGTTCTTGCTTCTCTTGAAAAGTGAGAAGCTCTGGCACACAAGGGCCCTCATTTCCACATGGTCACTCCCAGCTGGATGCAGCACAGCAGCAGCTGCCCCTTTCAATGGGCACACACTTGCCAATTCATTACGGGTCCACCTGGCCAGCCTCTCCTTTATGCAATATGCCAGGTCCCTGTGGAAACCTGAGTTTGTGACTCCTCATTTCATGCTACCAATATACCGGTATTTAGATACATACTTCTAAACTTCACATCAACCTGAAAATTAAACATTATTATCCCCTTTTCACTAGAGCAAAGAACAAAGCAGTAAAGTGACTTGCCCAAGACTGAAGCTAATAGGTACCCACCTGGAATTTGAACCCAGGTCTCTCCGACTCCAAGGCCTGTGTGCCTTCCGCTGTGCCACCCTAGCTTCCAGCAGGCTTCTGACCCACATCTCTGTCGGCCCTCGCACAGGTAGAATTATTCATGCCATCTGGTTTTTAGGACTTTCTTAGAATTAGCTGAGAAAAGTTTTGAATTTCCTGTTTCTCTTGCAATATTATTTTAGGCTCCTTTTCATATTTATTTTTGAGGGGGAAAATATCCTGGGGAAGCAATGGTGGTTCAGAGAAGAACATCGCCATCCATCATGCAGACACAGCATGCATTTAAACAGCTCTGAGTACATAAATTGGTTACTTAATCGGCCCTAGCTAATCCATGGAGTGCAGAAGCCAAACTACAGTATGGGAAACAGCTTTTACACATGGGGTGCACACATCTGACAGAGCCTAGGGTTCTTGGAGCAGCTGCTGAGTGAGGCTCAAGGCCTTCTGACCCTCCCACTCGCTGTAGGCTCTCAGTGCCTCATGGGTAGTTGTTTTCAGAACATGAGGCAAGCTGGAGCCTTTCATTAGAGAAGCAATTCTGAAACAGAATGAGAATTTTAAAATGTGTATGTCTGAGTTTCTTTTCATTCACAACTGGACTTCTTTACTTTAAGCTCCATGCTGACAACTTCAAGTCAGATAGGGAAAAACATAAAAACAATACTACCTGCTATATTCACATTACATACATTCCAATTTTCCCTATAAAAGACTACATACTTATGAAACATATTTAACTATGACATTATCAACTATTTCCAGATCATTCCATTTAACAAATGTAGGCTACTTCCTTCAAATCTCCTGAGTTGTGTTGACTGCTGTGTGTCAGGCATGAAGGGCAATAGGTGTGTGGATAGCAATCAGATACAGTCCTTGCCCTCAAGCCACTCTTTTCCTTGTGTAGAAGACACCCATGTAAACATACAGTTCATGGTTTCATTCACTGATGCAACAAATCCTTTTTTTAATGTCTCCTATGACCTAAGCATTCTTCTAAGAACTAATTCCTATATTTATAAAGTTTACAGTTTACATTCTAGTTGTGGGGTGGGGATGGATTCATTTCCTGTGGTTACTATAGCAAAATACTACAAACTTAGTAGCTCAATACAATGTGAATTTATTATTTTAAGGTTCTGGATATCAGAAGTCAGAAATCCATTTCACTGGGCTGAAATTAAGACCTTGGCAGTCCCGTTTTCCTTCTGGAGGCTCTAGAATCCACTTCCTTACCTTTTCCAGCTTCTAGGAATGCCTGCACCTGTATTCCTTGACCCATGGCCCCTTCCTCCATGTTCAAATCCAGCAGCATAGCATCTTTTCTCTTCCCTGATCCCTGATTCTGTCCTTACATCTTCTCTCTCTAAATCTGATCCTGCATCTCCCTTTAATAAGAACCCTGTAATTATATTGGGCCCACCCAGATAATTCAGAATAATCTCCCCATCCCAAAAGCACTAATCCAATCATATCTGCAAAGTACGTTTACCATGCATGATAACATAATCACAGGTTTTGGGGATTAGGATAGGATGTGGACATCTTTGGGACCATTATTCACCCTACTACAGGGACAGACAGTAAACAACTAAATTCACACACACACACCCATGCACACACCCGCACGCGAGCGCGCACACACACACACACACACGATCATGCCAAACATGGATATGTGAAAATGGCATAGGGTGAGGGCAGAGAGCAAGACAGGAGTTGCTATTTTAGGTAAGAAATGGATCTTAGGAGGTGACGTTTATAGCTGAATGAGTGAGGGAATGAGTCCTGGGGATGTTCTGTGGGTGGGTGCTGGAAGCTGAATAATCAGTAGGAACAGCAATGCACAGAATCTGAGACATGAATGAGCTTAATGTGTTGAAAAAGCAAAGGGGCCAATGACACTACATCAAAGTTGGTGGGGGGGTGTTATGAAGGAAGTCAGGTATGGAATTTGAAGTTTATTCTAAGTGTAATAGGAAGGCTTTAGAGGATTTATAGCAAAGGAATGAGGTATCTTGATTAATATTTTCAAAAATACTATTCCTTTAGGAGATCTGATTGCTGGGGTGGCAAGAGTAGATGTAGCAAGGCCTGCTAGGGGCTGCTGCCACACGGCCCAGGACAGGCATGATGCAGGCTTGAGTTGAGGTGATATCAGTGGAGGTAGAGAGAGGTGCTCAGAGTCAAAGTACACCTGGAAAGGTTAGTCTGCTTGGCTTGCCAGTGTTCTAGCTGTGGGGACTTGGAGGAAAGGGTGGATTCGGAGGACCTCTAGGCATGGGATCCGAACAGCACTATGAGATTAGGTGTCCTGCAACACTAGAGAGATGACTAAGCCACAGTTGCAAATTTTATCAGTAACTTCATTGTAGACAGGTAGACTTTGTTCACTACAATAATAACTATTCAGATTTCTTCATATAATCAGCCTTTGCCTTATATATTTATTCTTTTCCCTCAAAAGAAATGCTAGTACTATGGAATCTGTGATGCAGGAGGTGATAGAACAATAAACATTCTGGGGGTACCCTCAGGAAAAAGATCTGTTTCAGCTGAGTTACCTAAAAGGGAAGGCAGGAATCTTGCTGCTGAGCAGGGCACTGGTTCTCACCTGTTAGCTCTTGGAGTCTACCTTGAGACCTGCACATGCCAGGTGCCTGAGTTTGGGAGGCCTGAAACTGGCACACTTGGAAACATAAATGCAAAAAAAAAAAAAAAAAAAAAGCCACTGCACGCCAACAGTGAGATAGCTGAGCAGAATTGTCACCGACAGTGTACTGATTTATTCTAGTGCAAAAGCAAGCATGAGTGAAACTTGAAGGTTGCTAGATAAGCATCTGCCTTCCAGGAGTTTATAGTCGAAAAGGAAGATAAGCGTCCAGAAGTAACTAGAGCCCTGAGTGCAAAGTTAAGCACTCGAGGCTTTGACTTTTGAAAATTAAATGAAAAATCAATAAGATCACATGCAAGACTGATATGGTTTGGCTGCATCCCTGCCCAAATCTCATCTTGAGTTGTAATCCCCAGATGCTGAGGAAGGGAACTCATGGGAAGTGATTGGATCATGGGGGTGGTTTCGCTCATGCTGTTCTCGTGACAATGAGTGAGTTCTCATAAGACCTCATGGTTTTATAAGCATCTGGCATTTCCCTTGCTGGCATTCATTCTCTCTCCTGCTGCCCTGTGAAGAGGTGCCTTCTGCCGTGATTGTAAGTTTCCTGAGGCCTCCCCAGCCATGTGGAATTGTGAGTCAATTAAACCTCTTTTCTTTATACATTACCCAGTCTTGGGTATTTCTTATTAGCAGCGTGAGAATGAACTAATACAAAGGCAGTGTAATTTTGGTTAAAAGCCTAGGTTCTGGCACCAGACTTCTGGGGTCAAACAAAACTTTGCCTGGTGACACTGGGCAAGTCCCATAATCAGTCTGGGCCTCTATTTCCTTGTCTGTACATCAAGATTGACAATCATGCCTTTCTCATGGGGTTAAAAAAAAAAATGAATCAACATGTGTAGAGAGCTCAGATTAGTGCCTGGTTCATGGTGAGGCTCAGCAAGAATCAATGATTGTTAATGCATATCAGAAGCTTTTGACTTAAAAGCTCAATAACCAGGAACTACTTTTACTATTATATAGAGGAACAGATGAATTCACTCCACTTCAACAGGAGTGTTTTACAAGCCTACTGTGTACTCAGAATGAAAAGATAACTGGCAAGTCTTGAACTGTAGAGTCCTCGGTATAGAAGAGAGGACAGATCAACAGCAACACAGTTCAATTAGTGGAAGGAGGGCTCCAATAATCAAGGGCTGAGGAGCCACAGGGAGCATACCAGCAGAGGATTCTAGTCTGGTACCCGACAATTAGTGGGTGCCCAGTAAATATGCATCCCTGCAGCCATTTCCAAATAGTTCTAACTTTGTACCTGTCCAGAAGAATTATATTTGTCCAGAGTATGTTGTTTTTTAAATACAACAAGACTGTGTTTCAAACAAATTGATCATAAATTTGAGATGTATGCTAAAGTGACTAAACAAGATGTTTTAACATCTGGAGTGTAAAAAAAATGGTGGGGTCTGTGTTTCTAAGTTTATTTTTTGACATAATGCTGAAACTTTAGCAAGTATGTTGTTTGTTAAAATAGCATTTTAGATTTCTTTTGCCTTTTAGAATTTTCAGAGTGCCTTCATGTTACTTTATTTAATCTTCATAAAAAAAAAAACCAGTGACTATCTATCCTGAATTTTCAGATGAGGAAACCAGGATCCATTTCTGTAGACAATGGCAAGTAAAGGAAAATGCATGCAGGCATACCATTTAATGAACTGCTCTTTTTTCCCTTTTAGATTGTAAAGTCGTCCCTGGGTATTTGTGGGGTAAATTCGTCTCCAGGATCCCCCTCAAATACAAAAACCCACAGATGCTCAAAGTCCTTATATAAAATGGTATAATATTTGCATATAACAAACACACATCCTCCTGTATCCTTTAAATAATCTCTAGATTACTTATAATACCTAACACAATGTCAATGCTACACGAATAGTTGTTGTACTATATTGCTTAAGGAATAATAATGAGAAAAAAAGTCTGCATATGTTCAGTACACATACAATCATCCGTTTTACTTTCTGAATATTTTTGATCCGCAGTTGGTTGAATCCACAGATGCAGAACTCACAGATACGGAGAACTGACTGTATTTATTATTTCAAGAAAGCTTCCAGCCTCTAGTCCAGGGATTACAAATGCAAATGTCTGTCGGGGCCATGCTCAGAAAAAAGGTATAAATAGGTTTGATGTAAGGTCAGAGGGAGTTGGACCCGGCTAAACTGGGGGGTGTAATGCACACCCAGGCATTCAAATTGCTATTTATATTTATAACCTGCATTTTTATGACACATAATTTTATCAAGGCAGAATTAAGCTCAATATCAAATATCCTCACAATAACTTAAAGATGGTAAGAGTGAAGGATTTCCCCTGTTTGACAGGTAAGGAAACGGAGGCAGAGTGAATTGACTTCAAGTTAATAGAAGAGCTTAACCACCAGTCAGTAGAACGAAGGCGTTAAGAACATATGTTTTGGAACCTGGTAGATTTAATATAGAAATTTGGATTTGCAACTTGCTGAGCTCTGAGATGTTGAGAAGTTACTTAACCTCACTGAGCCTTAATTTCCCTGTCTGCATAATGGGAATAATAATGCTCATCTGAAAAGTTGTTTGAATACTAAGTGTGATCACACACATAAGTGTTAAGCCCAACATCTGGCATATCACAAGTATTTAATGAATACTAATTTGTTTAATGGTATTAATTAAAAGGAGAATAATTCAAGTCTATTGATAAGTGCAGGTTTTTACTCATGGCCTGCCAAGCTTTCAGATATGAGGATGCCAAAGCTTTACTGCAAATTCCTTTAGAATTCTACCAGTGATGAAGCCTAAGCAAGGAAGCAATGCATTTCTCTCTGTCTTTTTTTTTTTTTTTTCGTATCTTTACAGCACATTGGTTGTATGACCAGAGAATAGATATAAATTTAAACACGTGGGAGAGAAAATCATAGATTGTCAGAGCTGGAGGTGATCTTACTTTTCAGCTGAAGACACTTACCCAGAGAGGTTACAATGTATATGTATGTGTCTGTGTGTGTATTCAATTTATATATTTATAGTCTCTTTTGTATATATTTTATTTTACATGTATAGTATGTATATGTATATATGTGTGTGTATATATACACATATACATATACACACACATATTTACAGTCATATCTCCCAGGTAGTGGGAGGTGTAGCATAGAGTATAGAGATTTTTTCTGGGTATGTGCATGTCTGGGTCTTCAGGTATTATAAGCTGCATATGGGAGTAGAGGAAGAAGAGAGGGCGTTGGCTGTCCAGCAGTTATTTTTATCCCATGTTGCATGCTCTGTCCTACCTGACAAATCTGAATGCTGACCCCTCTGTGGTTCTGCCTGGCTGGTGACTGTGCTTGTCAGCTGAATCCACTCCCGACAGTTATTACTGGACTGTTTGATCCAGGACCTATCATCCACCAGCCTTCAGACTTTCTTAAATTTGCTTACTTCTCTCATGTGCTGATGGGTCCTCTCTCATTTATTAACCCCTCTGTCTTTTTGTTAGTTCTTTAATTTTAATGAGATCATGGGAGAAAGAGGAAAGAAATGTGTATGATGCAACTAAATTATTTACATAGGCAAGCTTCATTTGAGTGGTAAAATAACATTTCAACTGGGCGGGGTTGAACCCAAACCAGAAAGACCTAAGGTAGGAGCAATGCAATGGTCAGGCAAGAGATGATGAGGCTGACCTAGGGCATCGGCTTTTGTATACGATGCAAAGGAATACATTTTAGGTATGTTTCCAAGATCAAATTCAAAAGATTTGACATGACTGGGTAGACAATAACTCTTAAAAATAGGGAAGGCAGAAGGAAGAACAAGTTTGAAGAGAAGATAATGAATTCAGTTTGGTCATGTTAAGTCACATTGGGCATTACAGAAAACTAATGCTTGCACATAAAAGATGAAGGCATCCTCCAGAAAAATGTGTGACTGGTAGGGAATGTAATTGGAGAAATGGTCACATTAATAACTTTTAAACCTTTTGGACTATGACCCAGTATGTGCACACATGCAACCAAACATGACTCACAAAAGCACACCTTTAACTTTGATAGACTATGATATTTTCTGTTACTCAATTTAATTTAAATTAAATTCTGGTCAAAACTTACCAAACTGATTTAATGATTCACCAATATATTATGAAAAATATTGGATTAGGTTGGGCGCAGTGGTTCACACCTGTAATCCCAGCACTTTGGGAGGCCGAGGTGAGCAGATCATCTGAGGTCAGCAGTTCGAGACCAGCCTGAACAAAATGGTGAAACTCTGTTTCTACTAAAAATACCAAAATATCAGCCAGATGTGGTGGTGGACACCTGTAATCCCAGCTACTTGGAGGCTGAGTCAGAATTCCTTGAACCCTGGAGGTGGAGGTTGCAGTGAGCCGAGATCGCACCATTGCACTGTAGCCTAGGCAAAAAGGGTGAAAATCCATCTCTCTCTCTATATATATATAGATATAAAATATTATATATATATAAAATAAAATGTGTACATATATAGGATTAGAATGGATGGCTGTATGAAGAACATTAGATAAGAATACAAATCGCTCTTTGAGGACAATGCGGTCACAAGTGGTGTGGGGCTACCATCTGCCAGCTCCTGCTCCTGGCTCACCACCATTCACTCTCACTGAGGAACAAAATGGTCAAGAAGTCTCACAGCTTCCATGACTTTTAAAAATACCAGGAAAACACTCATGGAGCCGGAGGTGGCGATTCACCAAATTTGAATCACTCTAAAGAACTGCAATGTAAAATCTCAGGAGATGGTGTGTGCTGACTTGATCAGAGGAGCAAAGGAAAAGAATCTCAAAGGGAAAGAACCATTTTGAATACCTACCAAGATTCTGAGAATCATTACAAGAAAAACTCCTTGTGGTGAAGGTTCTGAGATATGAGGTCATTTCCAGATGAGAATCCACAAGTGACTCTTTGACTTGCACAGTCCTTCTGAGAGTGTTAAGCAGATTATTTCCATCAGTATTGAGCGAGGAGTTGAGGTGGAAGTCACCATTGCAGATGCTTAAGTCAACTGTCTTAATAAATTGATTACCAGTTGTTTAAAATTTAAAAAAAAAAAAAATGCAAGTCCTGAATATGGTACCCCGGGTCATCAATCAAGATTTTGCTTTAGGGATTAAACTGTGTTTAGAAGAAAACATCAGTGTTCAGTGATACTAACTGAATAAAGAATTCAGTTGTTATATTGTTCTTAAGGTCATAAGAAACCTGTGGGATCTAGGCAACATGAAAGTGAATTCTCATAAAAACACAGTCCATGGCAAGAAGTGGAACTTGCACTTAGAGTCAAGAAAATATGTCAGTAAAGGCTTTTCCACTTAAAATAGGGCTGCAGTATTTTCTCTCTGGAGCCAACCCTTGAAACACTGCTGTAAAGGATGGGTTGCACATTTGGTTTCTTCATATAGTTAACTGTATGTCCTTGAAGGGCCAGACCCTTGACAGTTTCTGGGTAAATAGCCATGTGAAACAGAGGCCTCTGATCTACTCTCAACATGATTTGCATTTTATTTAGCACTCATTTACTGAACACCTGCTACAAGTAACACGAACACCCTAGAAGAATGTGGAGATAAATGATAATTCTTGCCCTCTAGGCTCTCACAGTCTATTGGGAAGATAGAAATAAATAATTCTGGGAGCAGGCCAACTGTGATAGATGCTCCACTAGGCATGGAAAGACAGTAGGAAATAAGAGGAAAGAAAATTATTTCAACTCAGGATGTATTGTCTCCTTCTCATTTTAAAGTTCTCCTTCCAAACATCATCTCGAGTGGTTTGTGCACCCCACTTCCCAAATAACTTTATTTCATTAGCCTGTTTTATATTCTTTATGGCAATTCTTATTATTAAGGATTATCTTTATTATTAATTTTTATAATCATATGTTATTTGGAAAGAGTTGCCCAAGAGACCAAGATACAAGAGATAGGATATTTCAAGTAAGGTCTCAGGTCTGGGTAACAACTAGCAAGGAAAATATGTAAAAATTGATTACACAACTCCTATGGGTCTCACCAACACTAAGTACATGCAACAGTTCAGTTATCACAAGTTGGAATGGGAATTTTGAAGAGGGACTTCTTTGCTGAGGATGGAGTCCCATTTCCTCCATGCGGAGGAGTGGCCATGTCTCCCTGACACACGAACCCTAGTGAAGCGACTTCAAGTGAACACCTGGAGAGGTTGAATATGTTGGAGTTCTCTACTGTGACATCACAAGCTGCCCCAATACTTAGTGACTGTACTTATTATTGCCATATTTTCTGGCTCTGTGGGTCAATAATTCATAAAAGTACATTGGAGAAGTATCTACTACAAAATGATGTCTGAGGTCTCCACCAGAATAACTTAAACAGCTGGGAACTAACCAGGAAACTGTGACTGTCTCGGTTTCCCCTGCTCTTTCCTGTGGCTAGCATGGGCTTCCTCTTCTTTTTTTTCTTTTATAATAAAACAAGAAATGAATCTACGTAATTTTACGTAATTTTATGTAATAAAAATTTTACATAATTTTACGTAATAAAAATTACGTAATTACGTAATTTCTACGTAATTTTAAAGGTGACACAGCACCTTCACCTACATAATCTCACGGAGTAAACACAGCAGCACAGATAACTTATTATCTGTTTCACAAATGAGGGTCTTGAAGCTTAGTGTGGCTAGAAGCAACTTGCACCAGGTTTTGGAGCCTAGACTTGAACCAGCTTTTGTGACTCCACTTCCAGTGTTCACTTCAAGCCTGCTCACTGGCATGAGTACATTCCACAAACACCACCTCCCATCAGACACACTGAAGTCACATGGAGTCATACCCACTGAGGTGACAGGAAGCAGCAGTGCATGGCTTCTTCAGGGCAATGGAGGCCCCCAGCTCCCCGGGGAAACGCCAGCACATGCCGACCTTGAGAAAATTATGGCTGCAGCTAGAGAAATAGGTATCAGCATTCATAGAGGGATTTGGGAATGAGAAGTGTGGTAACGGTCGGGTTTAATACTGTGCGCACACTTCTGATGAATATGCAAATGTGGCTGGTACCAGAAGCAGGAGGCGAATAACATTTACTAAACAGCAGTGCTAAACCACTTTGAAAGGGGTGTGTCAGAAGCATGGTAATGTAATTAATCCTCTTCACCTGTGAATTATCAGGGCCTTTGGGTTCCATCCAAAAACGTCTGACTTGAGTTTGCTTTGCTTGGAGCCTCTTGTGTAAACTTGATCTTAATGGAGAATGAAGCCTCAGAAACTGACACAAAATAGGAAGGGGTAAAAGGCACAACTATAAATTTGCCCAATTAAAGGACTACAGGATCAGGGCACCTAGGTTGTGCCTGCCCACCTGGGATGATGCTTGTGGGACACCTTAATGCCTGATGTGGTCCCCACTCAATTGATTTATCAAACAAGAAGACTGATCGTTGTTAGATGGTCAGAGTGATGAGATCAGGCCTCACGCTGTCTGACACAAGAGCTGTAGATAGAAGGCACTGAGTTTAAGTGTTCAAGGGAGAGTTGTCTCTTCCGGGCTATAGGAAAATAAAGACCACCTGCCAGAAAAGAACTCTAGACCGGATCTCAAAATAAAGATGAATAGAGAATATCCTTTACTGACAGGCACTGTGCCACCTACAGGGTACAGAAATGAGTAAGTCTCATGCCTATAATCCCAGTACTTTGGGAGGCTGAGGCAGGCGGATCACCTAAGATCGGGAGTTCGTGACCAGCCTGACCAACATGGAGAAACCCTGTCTCTACTAAAAATACAAAATTAGCCGGGCGTGGTGGTGCATGCCTGTAATCCCAGCTACTCAGGAGGCTGAGGCAGGAGAATCGCTTGAACCGGGGAGGCAGAGGTTGCGGTGAGCCAAGATCATGCCATTGCACTCTAGCCTAGGCTATTCAGAAGATGTTCACCCTCTCGTTGGGGAGTCCCTCATTTATTCACATATAGTTGGTGGTGATCACTTGCTCTATGGGGCCACCCAGCACTCATGCCCCCTCTATTGGAAATAGCACCTCAAGTTCCTTTTTCCCCTTGGGAGAGTCAGAAGGACTGACATTGAAGATGCACTGCCCTCAATGATCTGGGTGGGTGATTCAGACCCCACTTCCCTCCACACACACACACAGCATTCAAATCTAGAATGCTGTGTAGCATTGATGGGAAGACATTGGAAAGGATTCCTCTGAATTTAGTCTATCAGTTCTCGCCTCTTAGATACCTAAATCTGTCCTAGTTTTCATCTCTCTGTAAGCCTGGTCCTGCAGCCTCATTGCCAAACTTATAACTACCTGATCTTTTCCCAGTAAGTTCATGTTTCCATTTAAGCTAGCCAAAGTCCATTTCTGTTGCTTGCAGCCATGCAGTCCTAACACACTCACCCTCATCCATTCATTAATCTCCTTCACCAAGAAACATTATTCCAGGCAGGGATAGGACAACCTCCTTAGGAAGCTCACTACCTAGGGGGAAAATGAGTCACTGACTCATTGTATACCACAGGATCTGGGCTGAAATCAGGACAAGAACATAGAAATATTATGGGAACAACATCAAGGAAACTGAATTATCTTGTGAATGTGAGAAAATTTCACAAGGATCATAGTATCTATCCTACCTTTTAAAGGGTATGCCAGACACAGAAATGAGGAGAGTGCTTAGGCAAGGAAAATCATAGACATAAAAGCTAGGAAGTATTACTTGAGCACAAATTAGGAGATTTATGGAAGAAAAGATGATAAATAAAGGCAAATAATGTTTATACAGCAATCAAAACTAGAAGCAATACTATGTACCCTATTTTTTATGCAATGAATTTTGAGTCTCAAAATGTTAAAGGACTTTCCCCAAATTACACAGTTACAAAGCTATATGAGACTTCTAATCCTATCTCCTACACACCTCAGAGCATTTCTGTAAGAATCAAATGGAATCAGGTCCATTTGTTCTCATGTCTGTCTTCCTGTCTAATCTGGATCAGTCCTCATCATGAAAGATGGCACATGGTTCATTTTCTTTTCTCTTTTTAAACCCTAGAAATTAGCACAGTGCCTCGTACACACACAAAAAAAATTAGTATGTTTGTTGAATTAATTAACAAATACTTATCAATAACAAAAACAACAAATAACATTTGTTATGAATTAACTTGGTCTCATGGTGGGTCATCAGTCCTATAAAGTGCTTGTAGACAGAATGATCGTCTTACTTTCCCAAAGTACCTACCACGGATAGCAAAATATGTCTCATTATTAACATCCTTGTTTTTCATTTTTTTAATTAATTAATTAATTAATTATTTTGAAAAGGAGTTTTGTTCTCTCACCCAGGCTGGAGTGCAGTGGCGCAATCTCAGCTCACTGCAATCTCTGCCTCCCAAGTTCAAGCAATTCTCGTGCCTCAGCCTCCCAAGCAGCTGGGATTACAGGTGTGCACCACCACGCCTGGCTAATTTTGTATTTTTAGTAGAAACGAGTTTCGCCATGTTGGCCAGGCTGGTCTTGAACTCCTGGCCTCAAGTGATCCGCCTGCCTTGGCCTCCCAAAGTGCAGGGATTACAGGTGTGAGCCACCGGCCTGGCCCCCATTTTTCAAATAAAGAAGCTGAAGCTCAGAAATTTCAGAAGCGTAAATGCTAGCTAAATTATGGAGATCTGGAAAAACAGTCTCTGGAGTCTGGTTTGACTCCCTCGGGAAGTATAGAGACCCTAAAGGTGGATGAACTAATAGCCCCCCACCCCATCAAAATAAAAGGCATTAACATGTATGCAGTATTTTTTATCTTATAATATTGGCAAATTGAAAAATTGAGTCTCTCTGCATGGAAAAGGAAAAATAGCATTAGGCATCATTAGAAAAAAAAAAAAACAACTCTCTTTTTAATTAAAATTAAATGTCCACTGTAAGAAAAAAAAAAACAAAACACGTGGTGAGCAACAAATACCCACAGCCTTGTTTAATCACCTGTGATGAATTATAATTAGGATTTGAAAATTATTGAACTTTTTTCCCCCTGTTCACCTTGGCGCTCTGAAGGTGAATTTCAAAGAGTGCAGGAGGAATGAATATTAAAAAGTTTGTTTTATACTTGAACGCCAGAGCTCCCATCTCATTTTGCCATTAAAGCTCAACTTTTGAAATTTTTCACTGCTTTGCAATAATTACATCTTCAGCCTGACAACTCATTACATGACAATGCTTATGCTAATTCAATTCTATAGGCGCTAGGAAAGGAAGACAGTGGCTTTCAGTGACTGGGATTTAGAAAGGGGCTTCCTCTCTGTGGTTCAAAGAGGCCCTGCCTCAACCCATCCCGACCCCCAGGGCTCTAAGCATTTTGCATTGACAAGGCTGGATTCTTTTTTTTTTTTTTTTTTTTATACTTTAAGTTCTAGGGTACATGTGCACAATGTGTGGGTTTGTTACATATGTATACATGTGCCATGTTGGTGTACTGCACCCATTAACTCGTCATTTACATTAGGTATATCTCCTAATGCTATCCCTCCCCCCTCCCCCCACCCACAATAGGACCCGGTGTGTAATGTTCCCCTTCCTGTGTCCAAGTGATCTCATTGTTCAATTCCCACCTATGAGTGAGAACGTGTGGTGTTTGGTTTTCTGTTCCTGCGATAGTTTGCTGAGAATGATGATTTCCAGCTGCACCCATGTCCCTACAAAGGACACGAACTCATCCTTTTTTATGGACAAGGCTGGATTCTTTTAGTTTCCTGACCCACAAGCGGTACTGGCTATGGTACCCTTGCTCCCAGGCACCTGGTAGCTGGTTTATTTTATTTTAAGTCCTGCTTTGTTCTAGAAAGGCTGGAAATGAAATTATTTGTGTAAAGCTTTCCGTCTCAACAATGGGACAAGCCCATTTGTCTTGCTCACCGTGGAGTGGTGACATTTTTTATTTTTCTCAAGACTGTTATTGTTATTCTGATCGATTCCGTTTACAGCTATTATTTGAGTTCCTACTCTGTACCAGGCCTTGGAGTGTGTGAGCTAGATGATGGTGAACAAGACCTCAGGCATAACTCCTGTCTGCACTAAGCTTGCGTCCTGTTGGGAGATGCAGACATGGCAAAAGAGTAGACAATGGCACAACACTGTGAGTTGCTCCCCAATCTAGTAGGATCACTAAGGGGGCACAGAGACATGGCCTGGTGATGGGGTGAGGTGGGGCAGGACTTCCTCGAGAAGGTATCAAATGTGAGACCTGATCTGAGACCCGAAAAATGAGCTTTAGAGGGCCAGAGGACGTGAGGTGTTGAGGAAATGGAGAAAAAGAATTAGTAAACACTCCTGGCAAAGCACCGGTCCAAAGTAAAGACAGGACAGTGGAGCTTAGGAAGCTGGAAATTGCTTTGCAAAGCTGGAGAGTAGAACGGAGTGTCAGGAGGAGCTATCCGAGCAATGAGGCTGGGAGGGTAGGGTGCAGATTACAAAGGGCTACAGGCACTAGACTGGGGACCTCAGGCTATGTGCATCCTCAGGGCTATATGTGCAGCCTGTCACCAAAAGTTTTTAACTGGGGAATGAGTGACTTTGCTTAAAACCCTTGAAATGCCCCATCACCGGGCAAGCACCTGCTCTCCAGGTGTTCTACATATATTATCATACTGGATCATCACACCCAACTGTCAGTAAGTACGATTATCTCCATTTTACATTTTAGAAAACTGAGGCTCAGCAGTATTTTATAACTTACTCAAGTTCCTGCTGCTGCTTGTCAGCGACAGAGTCGATTTGGTCCCAGGTGGGGAGAGCTGTGGAATTCCAAGCCCAGACCCTGCACTGTAACAGGCTATTTCCAGCACTTCTGGAGAGCATGCCAAATGCATTCATCAGCTTTCTGAGATTCCTTAGGGAAGGGAGAGTGGAGTGTGTAGCCCTGCTTTGTGCTTTTTTTCTCTAACAGAGGGTTGTGAGAGAGAGAGCCCTGCTGGGCATGAGGAAATACGTTTTTAGTACAGGTTCTGCCACTTGCTCACAGGTCATTTCACTTTAGCTTCTGTTTTCTCAATTATAGAAAAAAAATTATTAAGCTTCATTCCTAGAAAAAAAAATAAAGCTCAAATCAACCGGGAAGCATCTCCGTGGACGCTTCAGCTCTAATAATGAAGGCTTTAAAATGCAAACAACCCTCACTTTTAGCAGGTATGAACTCTGTGGTGGGTCTTGGGTGGCTGGTAGAATTTAGAAGGCTAGAGGGGTGCAGAAAAAAATAAAAACATGCCTGGAGGGGCTCAGAAGAAAGGCTTAAGGTTGTGTTAATATGTAAGGGAGTTGAGAGTCTTGGCAGAAAGCAAATGGCTGTCAGGAACCTGGAAGGGAAAATCTGAGACCTCATGAAATCCTCAGCAAGAGTCCTTTGGCAGGAACTGGTGAATCTGACCTTTGATCATATCAGCTCCTAAAGGCTGCTGAACCCCTGGATGTAAACCCGCTCTCTTGCAGTGTCCTGCACCAACTGGCCACTTGATCTTGATTTTTTTTTCCTCTCATGTGGACTGGGGTGGCAGAAATAAGACTGTCTCTCAGAAGCTTCCTCTGATTCCCATGCTCAGGCTAGTAAGTTGTCTTCTGAGCTGCCCCCGTCACAGACCATACAGCCCACCAGCCTCCCCGCTATTTGGCATCTCCTTGAGAGGGTGTCTTTTCCTTTCTGTATTCCCAGCACAGTGCCCAGTATGGATTATATGAAAATCATAAGATCTGACACTTGCTGCTTGCTTTCTCCCTTGCTGAGTAGGCCAGAGACTGTGCTAAGAGCTTTATATAGAGTATGTCATTTAACTGTTGAAATACACCCATGAGACAGGTTCTAGTGTCATCTCTATTTTATAAGGAGGAAACTGAGGCTCAGAGAAATTAAGTAATTTGCCAAGGGACACAGCAAAAGAGTAACGGAGTCAGGATTATCTATGGTCTGTGCAAGGGCCGCATCACCAGGGGGCTTATTAAAAATGTGGATACCGGCCGGGCGCGGTGGCTCACGCCTGTAATCCCAGAACTTTGGGAGGCCGAGGCGGGCAGATCACAAGGTCAGGAGATCGAGACCATCCTGGCTAACATGATGAAACCCCGTCTCTACTAAAAATACAAAAAAATTAGCTGGGCATGGTGGTGCGTGCCTATAGTCCCAGCTACTCGGGAGGCTGAGGCAGGAGAATGGTGTGAACCCGGGAGGCAGAGCTTGTAGTGAGCCAAGATCATGCCACTGCACTCCAGCCTGGGTGACAAAGCAAGACTCCGTCTCAAATAAAAATAAAAATAAAATAAATAAAAATGTGGATACATACTCAAGGTCTAATGAATCAGAAAACACATTTTTAAAAATCTCTAAGTGGCTTGTATGCATATTTTAAAGTTTAAGATGTGCCATTCAGGAGACTTAAAAAAAATAGTTTGCTGAATGAACAAATAATCTATGTCTGTGTCCTGGGTTCACGACTTACTTGCTCTACAGTTATGTGGAAATGGCGTTGCTAAGTCTCTTTTTCCTTATCTGTATTAAAGAAAAAATTAGCTGTGAGGACCCAAGGAGATCATGCCTGAAAAGCTGGCCCATTCTAACGGCGCGATAGAAGTTACCTGTTATTGTTAGCTATTCATCCCTCTAACCTGACTTAGCTCATAAAATGTACAATCCAGATGTTGGACTAAATAAAGGATCTCTGATTCTAAGTTCGTAGCCTTGTGGACCCAGAGAATCTTAGGATGGTGCCATTAGGCACCATAGGTTAGAAATGTGTTACTTTGCGCTCATTAGTTTTTTCTCCCACACTCACTGTTGTATCAAACTGCAGACAAAGCATTTTGCCTTGTCCCTTTCTTCCCAGTGCTACACAGCTAGGGAGGGAATTTTTCCCCTGGTTGACTCTTGCCGTCCTTGTTCACAGCTCTGACTCCTGCTCTCCCATTTTTCTGCAAGAGATTTCAGAAAGAAGGGCATGTTGATTTGCTGTATGGCTTCTTGATTAGATGGCAGATTTGTAACCAGGGTGGATGTGACAATCAGGCAGGCTTTGATTAGGCCTTTCTGATATGTAAATCCAGGTGGATAAGATAAGTGGCGTTAGGCTGGGGCTGGCAACAAAGGTAGGAAGAAATCCCAGGTGACTGGAATTAAAGAACTGTCTGAGCTGAGCGGGGGTGTTGGTGCGAATGATGTGAATTTCAAAGAGCCCGGGATAAACACTCACTTTCAGATGGGCTAATTTATGCGGGAAGTCATTTGAGAAACCAATTCTCTCATCCCAGAGAGTTCATAGAAGCCAGCAAAAAAATGGTTAGGCACTGGAATGTAAACATTGGTAATTGGTAATTAATGGGCACACCTACAAGGAAGGCATATGCCAAATTAAATTGATTGCTTGAATCATTCATTGATTCATTAAATAGTGTATGTATTTTTTGAGCTCCTATTCTATCCAGGTGCTGTGTTAGTGCTAGAGATTCAGAGATAAATAGGACTAGATTCAGCCTTTTAAGAGCCCACAAAGGAAAGGGATGGAATATGGTTGAAACATAGTAATACTGTTGTCTCCTTTCTTCATTTTTTTCTTCCTTCTTTCAATCCTTGCTCTGGGTGAGGCACTGGCTGGGCTGGAGGATACATGGGGAGGAAGACAGACCACTTCCCAGTCCATCCAGGACTCCTACTACTACACTGCTCTAGCCTCAGGACTTCAGACAGTAAGCACCTGGCAGGCATGTAATCGGCTCTTAAAAAAAAAAAAAAAAAAAAAAATCCGTACATGGATGCATGAATAGAGACAGCCATTAAACAAATAATATGAGTAATTAATTATTAATTGTGCTAAGTGCTGGGGAAGACGATCTTATGTTAGGGGTGCTCTGAGTAAACAAAACGGTGACTTAATCCCCCATCAGGGATACAGAGAAATCTTCCCCAGGGAAGTGACAACTAAAATAACACCTGAAGGTGAGTAGCAGTTAGCCAGGTCATGTTTAGGAATTTGGAATCAATGCCAAACCTCCTAACAATAACTACACATGGCAGAGCTCCACCACAGCTCAACACAGGACTTTCAGAAGAATGTGTGAATGGTGTCCCTTGGAGTTCTGCAAGGAGAGGGTCTATGCCTCCTAGTGATACCTAGAGAATCAGCCTAACAAAGGCAGAACAAGAACCTGTTAAAGGACAGTGAAAGTAGAGGACTTGCATAGAAAAAAATCAACAAACAAAACCAAGGTGTACAGTCCGGTCTTACATCGCTATAAAGAAACATCTGAGACTGGGTAATTTATAAAGAAGAGAGGTTTAATTGGCTCACAATTCTGCAGGCTATAAAGGAAGCATAGCAGCATTTGCTTGGCTTCTGGGGAGGTCTCAGGAAACCTCCAATTGTGTCCGGAACTGGTTCCTTCCGGTGGGTTCTTGGTCTCACTGACTTCAAGAATGAAGCCACAGACCCTCATGGTGAGCGTTACAGTTCTTAAACATGGTGTGTCCGGAGTTTATTCCTTCAGATGTTCAGATGTGTCTGGAGTTTCTTCCTTCTGGTGGGTTCGTGGTCTGCTGACTTCAGAAGTGAAGCCGCAGACCTTCGCAGTGAGTGTTACAGCTCTTAAAGGTGGCGTGTCCGGAGTTGTTCGTTCCTCCTGGTGGGTTCGTGGTCTCACTGACTTCAGGAATGAAGCCACAGACCTTCCTAGTGAGTGTTACAGCTCTTAAAGGTGGCGGTCCTGACTTGTTCATTCCTCCCAGTGGGTTTGTGGTCTTGCTGACTTCAGGAGTGAAGCTGCACACCTCTGCGGTGAGTGTTACAGTTCATAAAGGTAGTGTCCACCCAAAGACTGAGCAGCAGCAAGATTTATTGCCAAGAGCTAAAGAACAAAGCTCCCAGAAAGTGGAAAGGGACTCCAGTTGCCTGCTGGCGCCAGTGGCCAGCTTTTATTCCCTTATTTGGCCCCACCCACATTCTGCTGATTGGTCCATTTTACAGAGTGCTGATTGGTCCATTTTTACAGAGTGCTGATTGGTGCGTTTACAAACCTTTAGCTAGACAGAGCACTGATTGGTGTGTTTACAATCCTTCAGCTAGACAGAAAAGTTTTCCAAGTCCCCACCAGACCCAGAAGCCCACCGGGCTTCACCTCTCACAATCACGAGGGAAAGGGAGGGAGAAGCAGGCATATCCTACATGGCCAGAGCAGGAGGAAGAGGAGTGGGGAGGTGCTACACATTTCTAAACAACGTGATCTCATGATAACTCACTCACTCACTATCATGAGAATAGCACAGAGGGGATGGTGCTAAACCATTCAAGAGAAACTGCACCAGCCATCAAATCACCTCCCACCAGGCCCCACCTCAAACACTGGGATTACTGTTCTACGTGAGATTTGGAGGGTGGGGGGGACACAGATCTGAACCAAATCACAAGGCATGGATTTGGAGCCAGAGGAACCTGCATTTGAGTCTTAGAACAGCCACTTGCTCATTCCATGTGTGACCCTCAAAAATTATCCCACATCTCTAAGCCTCCCAGAGAGAGACAGTATACATGATTCTTTGTGGACAAGACTATGTCTACTGCTTACCACATAGCAGCTCACTTTCCTTTCTGTAGCTTTGCTCTAAATTAACCTAGAGATAGTCCCAGGACCAGGGTTAGATTGAGATATTTTGGGGCCCTAAAAAGTTGATATCCTTTCACAATGACTTTGCTAAAATAATTATTCAGTATTTAATGGAAGTGGGTAGAAACAGATTTTTTAAAAACCACAACTACATTCAAAATACAGTTTTTCAGTATTTACTTAATGGAAGTGGGCAGAAATGGATTTTTAAAAATCAACAGCTATATTCAAAACGTAATTCGAACACTTGAAATTGTGTTAGAATTGTGATTTTTCTGATCCCCTACACTTTCTCTGTTGAAAATTTAGATAAAAGAAATCATTTTTCCTGGGTAAATAGCATTGTGCTTAGGATTATTCTGTTTCGGAATTTCAGCTGACATTTGGCTGGTGATTTCAGGTGACTCCTAGTTGGCTGGTCTCATGGTCCATGGAGGGTGATGAAGAGATTTATGACCTTGCTACTTTTCAAACGGGGGCACCCTGGACAGTCACACGTCTGGCTGGGGTCTCAATCCGGTTCTAAAGTCCTTGAGGAGAGAAGTAAACACAGGGTGCTCCAGAAACAGACCCGGTGACTTCATTTGTTAAAATCCCGCGTGTCACGTCTCAAATCCATGATTCTTTTGCCCAGAGACGAAGACATAGCCTAAGGCAGCCTTGAAAAATGAGTGCTCTTTCTCCTCAGACCCCTTCTTTTCCATTTCCAGATGTTCCTATTTGGAAATCTTTCATAGCTTTCATATGCAGAGCACAAAAATACCCTATGGGGCAAGTGGTCATTAGCAAATTGTGTACTTTTATTTCCATGTAAGGGGAAGTCAGTCTCTTTCAGAAGAGTAGCACAGTAATATTCATCTTCAGTTTTGCCTGCCTTCCATTTTCTGATAACAGAACCCCTCTTTCTTGAGGGGAACCTATTCTGAGTAGTTCATGGTATTCATCCATCCTATCCATCATAGGCAGGGCATGCAACCCAGGCCTGGCCAGTTAGAGGACAGCTTTCTCCGTAACCATAATGATTGGCTCAGAGTTTGACCAATTGGAGCATTTGCTCAGATTTCTGCTAGAACTTTCGGGAATATGGTATTCTCTCCCCTCTAAGATTCCTGGTTGTAAAGACAAGGTTAGCCAAGAGTTGTGCCATATGTGTGTCTCTACTTAGGAAAAACTGACCTTACAGAAGTAAAGTAAAGCAGAGTGTCCACTGATGGAACCCTTTATTTAAAATCCTGATGATGTAATTTGGGCCTTCATGACAGGCACTGCTGTCCTGAAGTTCCCCGTAGTGTGCCAAAAAATAATCCTCCTTTTTTTGTATGTCTTTTATAGCTATCTTGAAGAATAATTGACATACTATTTTCTGCATATATGTAAGGTATACTATTTGATAAATATTAACATTTGGGTACACTTATGAAGCCACTGCCATAATCACAATCATAAACTTCCATGTATGGTTTTTAAAAACTAGTTTGATTTGTGTACCCATGGTCACAGCAACATTATTCACAGTAACCAAAAGGTGGAAGAACCCAAGTGTTCATTGATGGATACATGGGTAAAGAAAATGTGGTCTACATATACAGTAGAATATTATTCAGCTGTGAAAAACAAGAAAATTCTGACACTTTCTACAACATGGATGAACCTTGACATTACACCAAGTGAAATAAGTCAGCCACAAAAGGACAAACAGTGCATAATTCCACTTAAATGAAGTACCTAGGGAAGTCAAAGCCACAATCCTGGAAGTAGAATGGTGGTTTGGTGGCTGTCAGCGGCTGGGGAGAAGGAGAAATGGTGCATTATTTTCAATGGGTACAGAGTTTCCGTTTTGCAAGATAAGAAAAGTGCTGTGGATGGATAGCAGTGATGGTTGCACAACAATGTGAAGGTACCTAATGCCACTGAATTGTGCGCTTAAACATAATTAAGACAGTGTTGTGGACTGAAATGTGTCTCTCCAACATTCATGTATTGAAGCCCCAACCCTCAGTGTGACTACATATAGAGACAGGGTCCTGTAGGAGGCAAATAAGGTTAAATGAGGTCATAAGAGTACCAGAGCTCTCTCTCCGTGCACACAGAGAGGAAAGGCAGTGTGAGGACACAGCAAGAAGGCGGCCACCTACAAGCCAGGAAGACAGCCCTCACCAGACACTAACGCCTCTAACGCCTTCATCTTAGACTTGCAGCTTCCACAACTGTGAGAAAGTACATTTGTGTTGTTTTAGCCAACAAGCCTGTATTAGGTTGGTGCAAACGTAATTGTGGCTTTTGCCATTGAAAGTAATATTTTGTTCTGGTAGCCCAAGCTGTCTACCACAGATAGAAAAGTTTATGCTCTGTGTATTTTACCACTGTTAAAAAAAAAAAAATCTAGTTTGACTTGGTTTTCTATTGTCTATGACCTGAAGACTCCTCACTAATGTGGCAACCAATTTAAATTTCATCAGTCATATCAAGAATCCCATGTGGCATCTGTGTTAATTGGAATAATATTTCCTTTTTTTTTTTTCTATGAGGCCTTGCTGCTTTTCAAACGGGGGCACCTTGGACAGTCACCTGACTGACTGGGCTGTCAATCTGGTTCTAAAGTCCTTGAGCAGAGAAGTAAACCCAGGGTGCTCCAGAAACAGACCCAGTGACTTCATTTGTTAAAATCCTGTGTGTCACATCTCAAATCCATGATTCTGTTGCCCAGAGACTGCTTCCCAGGAAAACATAGCCTAAGGCAGCCTTGAAAAATGAGTGCTCTTTCTCCTCAGAGTCCTTTTCCATTTCCAGATGTTCCTATTTGGAAATCTTCCTTTATCTGCCTCCTTAAGTGCCAACACTCAGGAAGGGCCCGGCCCCACTGGTAGCCCCAGGCTTTCTGCTAAAGGGATTTCACAGTATCAGGACTAACACCTCATCCTATTAGATTGCAGAAATCCTTTCAAGGCAAGTTGGGTCTTATTTGTAACTTATCTGAGAAAAACATCAGAGTGTATTTGTAGCCAGGGATCCTTGCGCAAGAAGGTAATAGATGAAATAACTTATTAGTTTTCTTCCTTCCCAGGATTCTTTAAAGAATGAAAGACTCCACTACACCTACTCATCAGAAGTTTCGCTCTAGACGGTTTCCCCAGAGCCTCTGACACTGCAGACATTTGCACACATGTCTGAGGCAGAAGTGCACTAGTAGTGGCAAAAAAATAATTCTGCTTACTGAGATGTATACATGCAGACACTGTAAAAAGCATCATACTTGGGTTATTTTATTTATGCCTAATAGTGATGCTGTGAAGTAGATCTTATCAACCCCATTTTACAGATGAAGAAACTGAGGCTGACAAAGTCAAGTTACTTGCCTGGATTTACCCACTTAGTCAGTAGGCAGTTTTAGGATTTGAACTGAGATCCATTTGCCTCAGAACCCTGTACCATTGCTCTAGGATACACTGACCCCAGTCAGAATGTCAACTTCCCTAAAATGACATTGATCTGGGTATTACCACACCTTGGTACTGCCTTTATGAATTTTGACTGGTCCATTCCCTCCCTGAACATTGGTGGTGATATCATAAGGAGATAATATTGATTTTCTGAACATCTCACATTGGCTAGTCACCAGGTCCTGTTCTTAATTTACCTCTAAATCTTACTATACCACTCTGCAGAAAGGTATTGTTTTCCTCATTATTCAGATAATGGAGACTGAGCATCAGAGAGGGTAGAGGGTTTGCCCAAGGTCACACAGCCAATAAGGAATGGAGTGAATTCCAGCCACATCTATCTGACTTAACAGCTCAGGAATGCACACTAGGCCACGTGGCCTTTCCCCGAGAGTCACTGCATTCAAGGGACACTGACACTTTCATGACAGGTTCAGACAACAGAATCTTACCTATTCCATAGTCATTTACAAAGCAATTTCACCATCACCTGGCTATATATCCAAAGTTAAATTTAAAAAAATAAATTTTGGGATCTCGTCTCAAAATAATTTGATTTAGTACTGAATTAACCAATTTTACATTAATGGAAAATTCAGGTTAGAAAACAGAATCTAGGATGAGATGTATGTCTACTTTAGGACCAGGTTTTTGCCTTTGTGGTCTGTTTGCTTTTCTGAATCATATTCTGTAAGTGAAATTGTTGGTCATAAGATAAGAATATGTGTGTGGGGTAAGTGTGTGTGTGTGTGTGTGTGTGTGTGTTACGGACTATACTGTGTTCTCTCCCACCCTCAAATTCCTATGGTAAAGCCTGAACCCCTAGCATGACTGTATTTGAAGAAGGGGCCTTTGAAAAAATAATTAAGGGGCTAGGTGCAGTGGCTCACTACTGTAATCCTAGCTCTTTGGGAGGCCGAGGCAGGCAGATCACGAGGTCAAGAGATCGAAAACAAAAAATACAAAAAAAAAAAAAAAAATTAGCTGGGCATGGTGGCATGCACCTGCAGTCCCAGCTACTTGAGAAGCTGAGGCAGGAGAATCCCTTGAAATCAGGAGGCAGAGGTTGCAGTGAGCCAAGATCATGCCACTGCACTCCAGCCTGGTGACAGAGCAAGACTCTGTCTCAAAAAAAAAAAAAAAAAAAAAAGGAAGAAGAAAAAGAGAAAAAGAGAAAAAATAATTAAGGTTAAGTAAAATCATAAGGGTGAGGCCGTAGTCCAATATGACTCGTGCCCTTATAACAAATTAAACAGACACCAGGCATGGGTGTGCATAGAAGAAAGACCACATGAAGAGGCAGCAACAGGGTGGCCATCTGAAAGCCAAGGAGAGAAGCCTCAGAAACCAGACTTGCAGACACCTTGATCTTGGACTTCTAGCCTCTAGAACCATAGAAAATAAATTTGTGTTGTTTAACCCACTTATTCTGGGATTTTTTTTTTATGACAGCGCTAGCAAACTAAAATAGTATATAATTTATTTTTTAGTCCAAATTGCCTTTCATAAATTTTGGGTCAATTTGTGCTCTTTCGGCAGAGTCTAAGAGGGTCTATTTATCTCCTATACTGCTTACTATAAAGTTTTTTAAATTTTCGCCAGAATAAAAAATGTACTGTTACGTTAACTTGCATTATTTTCCCCCTATTGAAGGGGAAATATTTTCATAGTTGCATTGGCTACTTTTATTTTATTTCTTTTCTAAGTTTTTTGCCTTTTTTTTTTTTTTTTTTTTTTTTTTTGAGACACGGTCTCACTCTGTTGCCCAGGCGGGAGTGAAAGTGTCACGATCTCGGCTCACTGCAACCTCCATCTCCTGGGTTCAAGTGATACTCCTGCCTCAGCCTCCTGAGCAGCTGGGAGGACAGGCGTGTGCCACCACACCTGGCTAATTTCTGAATTTTTAGTAGAGAGAAACGTAGAGATGTTTCTCCACGTTAGCCAGGCTGGTCTGAAGCTCCTGGCCTCAAGTGATCTGCTCATCTTGGCCTCCCAAAGTGCTGAAATTACAGGGGTGAGCCACTGTGCCCAGCCTCATTTTTATATCAGAGAGCTTGTCTTTTTCTTTATTGGTAGAAGCTCTTTATGTATCAAATATATCCTTTATATATAAAAAATAATCAAAGATATTATCCTTTATCTTTCCAAAGGATTGTTGATATTTTCTCTGGGTTATTACTTATGTTTTCATTTATTTATTAATTTCTCCTTTTCTGGTTTCTCTTCTTGAAATGATAAACATATGTATTTTTATCTACTTTTTTTGTTCTGGACTATATTTAGGGGTAAGATAAAAGGTAGTTATCTTCCCTCAACCAATGATGAACCAGTTGTGCCAATACCTTTATTTAATATTTATCCTTTTCCCCAGTTTTAAAATATCCTCTCCATTATATGCTAAAATGTTATGATATGTGTGGATCTATTTTTGGCCTTTCAATTCTGTTCTTTTGGTCTGTCTATTTTGTTTAAATTACACATGAGCTATTGTTTTTCCTCCAGTACAATATGTATTGCTTCTAAGTGCTACATAAAGAAGAAAATGAGCCTCTTGATTTCAGTATTTGCCAAGATTCAAATGATTTTCTTTATTTGCTCTGTGTCTTTTTCCCTAATGTAAGCAGATAAGGAGAGGACTCACTTTTTTCTCTGATGTACTCTAATGATGATAAGAATTTAACCTTCTTGGTATTCAGGATTTTAATTCTCTGGTATTTACTGAAATGTCATTAATCGTTTTGATCACAATAAACTAATTTTATAGTAATGTGGCTGTCCTAAGAATTTAGATAGCACTTCCATTTTAATTTGCCAATAATTAACTTTACCGTTATTTTATGGTGTTATCAGTGCTGAGAACAGAACCTTGCAGAAGAACTTTAAGAAAACACCATTCCTTTGGTGGGGGAGGGGGTTGTCTAAGGGAGAAACAGTGTAACAGAATACAGGTGTTTCCCCTTGGTCTTAATGCAGCTGTGGGATGCACATTCCAGGTTAGTCTGATGCTGCCCAGGGATGGAGAAATTAAAATGACCTGAATGTTTCTTGTGTGTGTAGCCAGCCAGTCTTCCTTCTTTCCCCATAAGTCATTCAGCAACCAAAGATCCCACCCAAACTTTGTGAATGGCTAATGTAATTATGTGGGGAGAGGGACAGAGAAAGACTTTAGAATTTGGGAGAGGAGAGCAACAAAGCGGCCCCAGGAGTTTCAGGGATAGTGGGTAAGGAAATGGGTATTGTCCTTGCTGAGAGTGTACATCCAAAAACTCACATGGGAGAAAGATCAAAATGGGACTTAATGGTGGCTTCTGTGGTACAGGGCTAGGCTGCTCACACAGCATGAACCAACTCCTAGTATGACTGATGTCTGTCTTTTTTACCTGGGTTCAATGTCAGTTTTGACATTTATTACCTAGTGGCCTTGGACAAGTCTCTTCACTGCTCTGAGCCTCAATGTCTTCAATTGTGAAATAGAAATAATCATACCTCTTTTAGATGATTGAGAAGGTCAAGCAAGTATTTCAAGCTGAAATACTTGAATGTTTTTCAAGTATTTCATGCAGAGTGGCTGGAGCAGTAAATCCCTTTAAAATCATATCTTCATCAAGGAGATGACTATTATAACCTTGTGGTAAGGGACCCATGGTACAATTGAGGAGGTGAGAGAATTAAGCCATAAAGATCAGGCATTGAGTCTTAACTCTGCCCTTTATTAACTGTGTGACCTGGAAAAAAAAAGTATACAATCTTTCTGGGATAGAGTCTCCCGATAGGTAAAATGGAGACTAGTAATCCCACAGCAATCTGTGTCTCAGAGTTTTTGTGAGAATAAATTACCTAATGGTTGGGAAAGAGCTTTGAAAACCCTCCAGGTGTTATTTGCCTTTCAAATGTGAGATATTATTATCCCTTAGAGACCTCTTAGCAAGCCCTGAAACCCTGTAGATGTTGCTAGCCCTGACTCTGAAATTATCTGATGGAAGAATTCTCATGGTCCCAGCAAAGAACAAGGAATAGTAGGGGGAAAGTTAATGTGAGTAAGATTTTAACTCATTTAGGAAGAACTTTCAAACAACTGGGGATATGTGATAGATTTCATTTGGGAAAATTTTCCAAATAGCCTGGGCTGCCTGAGCCCTCCGAAGTTGATGGCATTCTAGCATAAAGAGGAGAGGTGGTTATCTGTCAGGAATGCTATAGAATGAAAGTTAGCATTGATGAGGAATTTATTCACTGAATAAACATTTAGTATTTCGTCCCCAGAATTTACCACATGCCAGACTTTGTAATTGATAGCAAAGTTGAAAAAGATTTGATCCCAGAATGAGATAAAATCCTTGGTTTTTATAGAAATGGCTCCAACCATCTTCCTTTCTTTCACTTTTTTGTTTTAAGTAAAGTATTGAGGAGTTTGCGAAGTCAAGGAAGGATTGAACATCCAAGGGAAGAGAGGAACAAGAACAGGTCAGTGGATAATGGAAGTAGGAAAAAATGAACTCTGCTGGAAGAATGATTCAGTTTCGAACTCTTTTGATATTCTGTTAATTCCCTTAAGATTAAAATCTCCTGAAGAAAGAATCTGACCTGATTTTGCTTGCCAACCAGAGGAAGGATGTGTATGATGAAAATCTTTATTAACCATTTCATCAGAACCACATGGAATGAGGTGCCAGCATGGTTCTCCATGAAGTGAGTGTTGTTATATAAAAAAGAAAGAGAGCGAGAGAGAGAGAGAGAGGAGAAAGAAAAGGAAAAACAAAAGAAAAGAGAAAAGACAAATGTGTATTACATTTCCTGCTCTCAGAGTCCAGAACGGTGGGCGAGACAGACCAATAAACAAAGACATTGCAGAGCTGTGGGGATACATGTAGAGGCATCAATTCACCCAGCCTTGGGCTTCAGGAGAGGGAGAAGTGAGCTGAATTTTATTTCAAGGGAAGAAGAGGAGGTAGTTAGCTGTAGATGTTGGTGAGGAGAGAAAAGTTTCTCTTAGTCACCTTCTGATTGTAAGATCCCACTATTCTGAGCAGAGGCCCCAGAGCTCCCTTTGCTTTGTGATGCTTTCCATTTTCTATGCTTTTGCTTTTTTTCCCCCAACTAGATCATAAACTCCCAAATGTGAGGGCCTGTCTTACATTCCTTGGATCAGCCCTCCTGATGTGAGAACATATGGTTATTGGACTGAACTCATGTAATTACAGAGCCCTGGAATTAGTTGTGCCCTCTTCATCCCACAGTTGAAAAAATAGGAGCCCAGTTGGCTCAAGTAACTTACCCCAAGGCTCCACAGCGGGTTCAAAGAATGGCAGTCAAGTGAATGGTTGAAAAAAAATCTTCTCATTTTAAAATAAGTATTTGGTATATATAGTTGACCGGATTATACATTTATCTATAACTTATTATATGTTCATGTAGTAATCATACTTATGTCAGGATGTAATATGTTATATTCCCTGGCTGGGCTTAGTGTGGTGCTGGATGTATGGGGAGGTGGGAAGGGGGAATTGATCATAGAGTCTCAGAACTGTATAAGTGGAGTTGATCTTACTATAGAATTGTGAATGCCTAAGGGGGTAGAAAGAGACCATAAATGCATGAACCAGATGCATTCAAGGTCCAAGACAAAGGGGAGTGATTGGGACTGTGAAGAACCAGACAATGCATGCACATTGAAGGAAAGAAGACTACTTGGCTCATGCCCCATTATTGTGCCATGAAAGAATATGAGTTCAATGTTGCCAAGAGTCTCTAATTTTCAAGAGAAGATAAAAATCTGCATGCACATATAGAATCTTGTGAGTTTAAAAAAAAATTGGCAACAAATTAAAAATTATTTTAAATATAGTACAATGATATAATCTTTAAAAATCTCCTAACTTTGTTGTCTCTTTGATTTAAAGGTTTTTCTTACTGTTCTGCCACTATGGTGTGAGTCTTTTTATTTATTTTTATTTTTTTTGAAAAAGAGTCTTATTCAGTTCGCTTTAACAGATTCTGTAGCAGATCTAGAGAAAACAACATAGCCCTAAGGCCACAATGGCATGTAAGCCCCACTTCTTCACCCCTAACCAGGAGCATTTCCAGAGAAGAACCAAGATACCAAAGAGATTCTTTATACTATAGGAGATGGAGATATCATTAACTGACAAGATTCATTTTTCCACCACTATCCCATGGGAGGTTCATGAGGGCAGTTAGAGGAACTTTGGAAAGTACACGAGTCACATTTTCTAGATATATATGATTTTTTTGATACACAGGGAAACCCAAACATCACTGCTAAGCTGAATCTGGCCCATGGGCTACTGGTTTGCCAACAGGAATCCAATCTCATCATTTAATATAAGAGGAAATCAGGCCGGGCGTGGTGGCTCAGGCTTATAATCCCAGCACTTTGGGAGGCTGAGGCAGGCAGATCATGAGGTCAGGAGATGGAGACCCTCCTGGCCAACATGGTGAAACCCCATCTCTACTAAAAATACAAAAATTAGCTGGGCATGGTGGCACTCGCATGTAGTCCCAGCTACTCGGGAGGCTGAGGCAGGAGAATTGCTTGAACCTGGGAGGCGGAGGTTGCAGTGAGCCAAGATCGCACCACTGCACTCCAGCCTGGGTGACAGGGAAAGACTCTATCTCAAAAAAAAAGTAGTAATAATAAAAGAGGAAACTGAGACTCAGAGAGGCCATGTGTCTAGAATCCCAAAGTAAGTTTATGCATGTATGCTTTAGGATGCTTTTGGCTCCTGGTAACAGATAACCTGTATAAAAGTAGCTGAAAATATTGGGGTTTATTATGTAAACATAACTAGAATTGTAGGGTAGGCAGTTCCAGGTTCTGCTAACTCAGCAGTTCAGTAATTTCAGTGCTCTGAGTTCATTTCTCCAATTCTCTTTGCTTTTCCCCTCATTGTCACAAAAAGGCAGCCCTGCTTCAGGCATCACATCCTCACATTCCAGCATATAGGGAAGAAAAGAGATTTTCATCAGAACTGGAAGTCTTTTCCAGAAGCTCCATTTTGTCTCAGTGAACAAAATTGGGTCATAGGCCCACTGCTAAACCAGTCATCTGCAAGAAAGAATGAGATTATCCTGGTTGCTTTGAACAATCATGATCTACCCTGTAGGTTGAACCCACCTTCCCTGAGCATGTTGTTACAGGTTATCTAAACCAAGTCAGGATCTTGTTCATGAGACAGGGACTGTCACACTGTTGGAGTGGCACTGGCCCCTGTGGAGTGGGAAGCAGGGTCCAGCCCTCCTGAATCCTCAGCTCCCACACCCAGCGCACATGAGGAGGAGGCTCCTATCAGCTCATAACAGTTGTTTGTGAACCTATCTGCCCATGCTATGGATTGAGTGTTCGTGTATCCTCCTGTTCCCTAAATTCATATGTTGAAGCTCTAATCCTGTGTGATGATGTTTGGAAATGAAGTCTTCGGGAAGTGATCTGGTTTAGTTCTGTGTCCCCACCCAAATCTCATCTTGAATTGTAATCCCCACCTGTCAAGGGAGGGACCTGGTGGGAGGTGATTGGATCATGGGAGTGGGTTTCCCTCTTGCTCTTCTTGTGATAGTGAGTTCTCACAAGATCTGGTTGTTTGATAAGTGTCTGGAGCTTCCTTCTGATCTTTCTGTCTCTCCTGCCACCCTGTAAGATGTGCCTTGCTTCCCCTTTGCCTTCTTCCATGATTGTAAGTTACCAGAAGCCTCCCCAGCCATGTGGAACTGTGAGTCAATTAACCCTCTTTAGTTTATAAACTACCCAGGCTCAGGTGGTATCTTTATAGCAGTGTGAAAATGGACTAATTCAGGAGGTGAATAGCTTTAGATGAGGTCATTTAGGGTAGAGTCCCATGGTAAGATTAGTGCCCTTTTAAGAGGAGGAAGACACCAGAGCTTCCTCTCTCTGTTCCATGGGAGGCTACATAAGAAGGTGATTGCCTACAAGCCAAGAAGACGGTCCTCACCAGGAACCAAATCTGCTGGCATCTTGATTTTGGACTTTCCAGCCTCCAAAACTATGAGAAATAAATTCCTGTTTAAGCTGCCCAGTCTATGGTATGTTGTTGTAGCAGCTCAGGCTAAGACGGCCTTTTCTCGGAAACTTAGCAAAAGCAGCAGAAGATATTTTAATAATCTTCCTAAATGAGCCATGTGTTCTATTTTCAAATAAAATAACCTGAAAATACATAATAATTAATCTAACACACATAATATATATTATATAATAATATATTAGATTTATTATATAGTACATATTATATACTATATAATGTAGTATACAGGACTATATTATTATAGTCCTGTACAAATATTTAGTATATATTTCACATAGATGATTTCATGTAAATCATTTCACATAAATGATCTCACCACAATCCAATGAGGTCAGTGCCACCAACTTTATCATACAGATTGTGAAACTGAGAACCAGAGAAGTTTAGTATTTTGCCCAGTCACTCAACTCGCAAGTAGTCAACCCAACATTAGGGGAGGCACAATTTACCTGACTAAAGGAGAGTCCTCACCCAAGGACTTTCCATTGTATTCAAATCCTTTACAGATTTGGGGCATGCAAATATCCAGCACAGCCCACTCTTTTGAAGCTCATAGTATTTAAAAAAAAAATTTAAAGAACCATATTTAGGTCGTTCATTTTATTATTTGTTCCCCTAGAGTTTTTCTCTGAAGTGTTACTCTAAAAATATGTCATTCTATTAATGTCTTTCTTATTCCCTTTCCCAATCCTCCAAAGCTTTAAAAGATTTTACCTTTGTCAAGTGCAGAAATTGTCTTGATTTCTTAAAGTGAGAAAAATGTGCCTGGATGTTTGACAAGGAGTTCCGCCAACCTCACAGACAAAACCAGCAGGTATTTGAGTCTTTGAGGCATCTCCAAAGAGGAGGCCCAGAGAGGGCCCCACACACAGGTTGGTAGACAAGGCCTCTTGCTTTGGCTCAGCATCTAATTCTCTCAGTCCTGTCCTCTTGGTGCCCAATGGGGCTGGGTTGGGAAATGGCAGGTACCCTTGTCTGAACTCAGCCAGGCAGCCCTGCATTCCAGTGCCAGTTCTTGGGGTACTGGCCAAGTGACCATGGGCAAGTCTCTTCACCTCCACTCCAAACCTCAATTAACCCGTTTGTAAACTGGATACAATCATACCCAAATCCTAACATTGTTATGAGGATGAGATGAGCTGTCTGTAAAGCACTAATCTGATGCTTGAGGTGTGATTGATGCTCCGTGACTAGTAGCTGCAATTATTATCATTATCATTAGTCCAAATTCCACGGCTAAGTCCCTGTAGGGTCTTAGCTTCTTCTCAAGCCATTACCCTTCCCTGCTCAGGCAAGGGAGATCAAGGAGAAGGAAAAAAAGGAGAGGAGACTTGAATTCCTATTAAATAAAGACCTGCTGGCAAACCCAAGGATAGAGAATATCCTGATTTCAAATGCTGGAAGTGCTGGTATCATGTGAAAGAAGGGTGAAGATTGGTTCATGTGTCCCTAAAAAAGGAAACCAGGACCGAGGAGTAGAGGCTGCAGGAGGACAGGTGTCAGGTGGTATCAGGAACCAAATTGTCACAGTCCGTTGGCCAGACATGGATGGGGCTGCCTGGTAAGGCGGGAAGCTTTGTTTTCCTGGAGATGTACAAGCAGAATGGGATGATCACTTGTAATATAGCCTTGTTGTGGTGGTTTTTGTATATGTGTGTGCGGTCATGACCTAGTTTTGAGACCCGGGCTAGAAGCTGCTCAGTTCTCCTTCTTGAGAAGCCGATGAATTCTACAATCCCAACCACTTCCCTTACTGTGTTCCCACACTTTGAGCCACTACCCACCCACTCTAACTACCCCAGGGCCAGGTGCCAGACAACTAGGGACAGCTGCTATGCCACAGAGCACCCTGGAATTACCCAAACTAGCAATCCTAACCCTGTGTGCCCTGCCTTGCCCTTTCCTTACCTCAGAAACCACAGTGAAGTATCTTGCCATAGTTCCCCCCCTCTCTCTGTGACCAACCCTGATGCTTCTCTGAGTGGCCCTGCACAGTAGGCTATGTTTTCCTCAGAGAACTGTGAGTGTAATGAAACCTCTGAGCTTTCCCAGTGTCTCTCTTTTGACCTGCGCCTGGTTTTACCATACCTCACCAAGGTAATATGATTAAAACACCACCTTCCAAGGATGTTGCAGAGGTTGCACATATTAAGAGATTAGGTCAGTGTTTCTCAAAGCTTGCTGCATTATACACCACAGATTCCCACTGTCCTCTCTGCCCTCCCCAGGTCTGATTCTGTAGGTTTGAGGTCGCCCCTAGGGAGTCTGAATTTTAACCAGCTCTCTAGTTGATTCTGACTAGGCAGCCTGTGAACCTGCTCTCCTTCAAACCCATGATTCTGTAATTGTTAAGAAGAAAAGAAAATAGAGATCACTAAGGGAGTAAAAATAGTCATGTTAATTAGATCCACATAAAGCCATAGTTTACAAAGTGCTTTCATAGGCTTCCCCTCAGTTAACCTTCACAGTAGTCCTAGGGAGTGAATATTGTTATAGCACCTGATTTACAGGGAAATCTGAGAGTACCCCCTACCCCCAGGGTCTGAAGGCCAGTAAGTGATAGGGTAGGATTTGAACTCTGCTGAGTTTCTCTTCAAAGCCCAATATCTATCACAGAACAAGGAAACCAACATTTAAGGAACCTTCGTTATGATAGATAAGGAAAAGAGAACAACCTGCTAAAACTAAAACAAATACTCTACATTTTAGCTCTCAGTCCCTGGCTTGCTTGAACTGATTAAACACCCAGTTATTCCTCACTGATGTGGGTGAGAGCAGCTGTAGCAACTCACAAGTTTCGGGTGGGTCCAACCGCAAGCCCATTTCTAAAACTCTGTGGGACCTTTATATGTGATGGTGACCATATCTGACCACCTGCTTCTTAGAGGTGCTAGTTTTTCTTTATTTGGAAATCCAGTTCATCCAAAGTAGCTGGAGCTTTGAATGAAGACCAACTCCTTTCATAGCAAATTATTCATGTATTCAGGCAATGATTCAGCAGCAGGTAGCAAATGCTGACTGTGTGCAAAGGGCTTGACTGTCTCACTTCAGAGAATTAGAAAGGAAGTCAGACATTTAGTCCTAGGCTGAAGGCAAAGAACAGATGCAAATCTACACGAACCCTCCTACCAGAAGTAAATGCATGTGTAGCAAATGAGTGTGTAACCAAATTAATACATTAAGTAGTACAAGTTAACCTTGCACTATTCATCTATATCTCTAATGCACCCTCCCATTGGCAAACACGAGGAATTTACTTATGGAATCGTATGTGGCATATACTGAGCACCTGCAAAGTGTCAGTGAAAAGGGCTCAGATAGATGACCTGAGATTCAGAGAGGTTAAGGGATTTGTCTGATGTGCCCTAATTTATAAGTGGCAGAGGCCAGGCGTGTGCCCCTTGGAACATAAGTTCTATGAAGGTAAGTGTCCAGCCTGGATCAGTGCCCTGCGCGGTAAGCATTAGTTAGATCTAATCCAGGAAAGCCTGTAACTTCAATGCCCATGCAGCTTTTTTCACTGAACTCATAGGGTAAGCAGTTGGTGCTCCCCTGTCTGGATGTAGCAGTGCCAGAAGCTTTGGCCTGGCATCTCTGCAGATCCAAGACCTGCACAGTGGACGTGCTTCATGCCAAAGAAGCCTGGTACCAGAAGCTCCTTGATTTGATAGAAAATTCAAAAATAGACGCATCTGAAGATCCCTCAGCACAGCCCCCCGCTGTGGCCATGGAAGAACCCTCTGGCACAATTTTGATTTGCGAGTCCCTGACATGACCTAATTTAACTTCTTTCATTTGCATGATAAATGAAAATGCCAAAATGGAGTCCCAAAGGGCTTTCTCTGCTCACTGACAGGCACCTCAGCCCAGAGGCTGCCTGGCGGTGGCAGTGGAGATGGCACCTCTGTTGACCCCAGCTGGGGACACTCTTCAGCCTTCACATGGAGATGTGTTGGCTTCAGAACTAGCTCGTGTATATTTCCTCTGCTTGTCGGGGCACATTTTCAGGTCACGTCCGGTTTCTAGAAAGAACTTAAGGGAGGAAATGTCAAGGAGCCCTAAGCTGGACTAAAGAGGATGCAAAATGCCATTTTTGAGAGAATGGCAGCATCAGATCACTAGGGAACATACTAAGTATGCACAATCCAGAGTCTGCCCTCAGAAATTTGGATTCAGCAGGTTTTGTGGAGCCCAGGAATCTGCATTTTTAACAGCCACCCCTTTCCCTAGAGTGGATTAAGATATGGGTTGAGGAGAGCTGGACTGTGGCTTCAGCTGGTTCTCACCACCCACACCTATGGCCTTAGGAAAGTGTTACAACCTCTCCGAGCCTCTGTTTCTTTAAGGGAGTAACAATACCTACTGCATCGTTTATAGTGAGAACCAAACGATAAAATCAATTTTTAGTGTTCAGTAATCAATTAAAGGTTGGATATTATTAAAAGGCTGTGAACAACTGAATTTTGAAAAGGCTTGTTTTGTTTTTTAGGAAGCCTCCAGCCACACACTGGATCGGGAGGGTTAGAGATCCCAGGCTGTCAACCATGGAGTCTCCAACTAGTTTCCCAACCTCTCCAAGCTTCAGTGTCTTTATCTATAAAATGGGAACTTTTCTAATACCCATCTTTCTGAGCTGTTACGAGGAGGAAATGAAAAGCCTAGCTGATAAACAGTGCTGTAAGTTATAAAGCACTTTGTGGATTTGCCTTGATTTGTGTAATAGCAAAAATGATCTGAATGGGTACCAAAGTGTCCCCCATCAGCAGCCCTGATGGCCTGCTTTCCCGAGCATTACAGACTCATTTCCAGCCGCAGCATCCATTTGTATGCAGACAATTATTGTGCAGTAGGCCTTCACCGTTGCTCCTGCACGGAAGGTGCTAGCTGCAATCTCGTTTACATTATTAATTTGCTTAGTAAACCCTTTCAAGTCAAGTTCACGTAGAGGTGAGCTGGGAAGCAGCCACAGTAGATAAGCCTGCAGGGTGGTGAAGAGAGCCTGTAAGGCAAACGTGTGGCAAGCGGCCGAGGGCATATATTGCTCATAGGAAGCTAGGAAGCCCCAAGTCTTAGTGTCTTTGGCAGTCTTCCACCCATCTCAGAAAAACAGATGTGGTTTTTTGGATTTTTTTAAATTTTTATTATTGTTTGTTTCGTTGCTCTAGGCGGTATATATCATCACCTGTATTAGTTTCCTAGTGCTGCTATTTTAAAAGTACCTCAGATTGAGTCTTAAAACAACAGATATCTATCGTCTCACAGTTCCAGAGGCCAAAAATCCAAAATCGAGGTGTGGACAGGGTCATACTCCTTCTGTAACCAGTAGGAGATAATCCTTCCTTGTCTCATCCTAACTTCTGCATTTGCCAGCAATCCTTAGTGTTCCTTGTAAATGCATCATTCCAATCTCTATCTCTTCCTTCACATGGTCATCTTCTCCCTGAGTCTGTCTTCTTCTTAAGATGACAGCAGTCATATTGGATTAATGGCCCAGCCTACTCCAGTATAAGCTCATCTGAACTTAAGTACAGCTTCTCTTTGACTCATGATGGGGTTATATCCCAATAAGCCTATTGCATAGTAAGTTGAAGATATTGTCAGTTGAAAATGCATTTAGTACACCTAACCTACCAAATCTCATAGCTTAGCCTGGTCTAGCTTATGTGTGCTCAGAACATTTACATTAGCGTACAGTTGGACAAAAATCATCTAACACAATTCTAGTTTATAATAATGAAACTAAAAATGTTATGATTGAAAAATAAAAATAATAAAAATAAAAGATAAAAATCTAAAATGTGAAGTACGATTTCTACTGAATGTGCATTAGTTTAACAATCACAGAGTCAAAAAATCATAAATTGAACTATTTTAAGTTGGGGACTGCCTGTAATTACATCTGGAACGAACTTATATCCAAATAAGCTTGCTTTCTGAAGTACTAGGGCTTAAGACATCAACATATTTTTTGCGGGGGTGAACCTAATCCAAGCCCTAACACCACCTCCATACAATAGTTTTACCTTGAGACTAGGTAAAACTAGTCTCATGAGAGCAGAGACTCTGTTCATTGTTGTTTCTCCAGGGTATAGATCAGAACTCAGCATGTAAGAGAACTCAATAACGACTTGCTAAATTAAAGAATGGCTTACAGTCTGCAGCCTGGCTAAGGAAATAAACATAAAGTTTGAGGGGATTAGACAGTCTTAGGTTCATAGCTCAGCCCCAGTACAGTACTCCGTTTTTGCACTAGCTTCTTAACCTCTCTGCAGCTCTGTTTTTTCATTTCTATAACAGACATGGTGACATTTCACTGTTATCATTTTCACTGAACTGTTCTGAAGCTATGCTCTATCTGGTGCCATTTGCATTTTCTACATCATGTGACTCCAATTCTCTAGTATCCACTTTCAGCTCTGTTTTCAACTTTTCGATTTTGGACAAAGAATATTCTCTCAGAGACTTAGTTTTCCAGTCTATGAGGTTGAGAATTGTACCTCCTAGCCCACATCACAAGGTTTCTAGGAGACTGTGCTACAGCAATGTATGCAGAAGCATTTTGGCAACTAAATAGACGTAGTATTTTTATTATCAACTTAAAGGTGCTATTAACACTATTCAACATTTATGTTGCTTCTTTATCAGGTTTAAAAAGCATCATTTACAATTTTGTTTGTGATTCTTTTTTATAGAGGAGCATTTGAATGAGGCCCAGCAAGGTTAAGAAATTTGCATAAGATCACAGGACTATTTGCAAGGTGCCCACTGAAAGCCACTCAGTTCCTGGTGCTCCCTTCACCCTGCTCCCTGTTCTCTACCAAGCTTGTGACCATACTGGGGAGACCCAGCAATGAGGTCAGCAGTTTCATACATTTATGTAAATATTGATAGAAGATTACCAACAACCTCTAATTAGTTCATTTCATCTCCTCCTTCTCCTTCTCTATAAGGTATCTTTTATATGGGTGAGGAAATAGAGATTTCCTCTATTTCTATAAAGTGGCCAGAAAGCAAGAATGGCAGGCCCTGCCTACCAGTCCTAAAGATTAGGACTGTGTGATTGTGTTTCCAGGAGCCACCTATGAAGCCCTGATCCCTGCCACCTGTGGATTTTGCTATGCCCAGTTCTTGAGCCAAGCCAACCAGTGGGCACTACCCAATAGGAAGAACCCCACCAACAGGTGGAATCTAGCATCTATTTCGTGACCTGGGTCCTGGGGTTCTAGTCTAGGTATCTGCCTGCCTACAAAGCTACAGTCTTCCCTCCTAATCTCTAGCTACCTTGATTACCTAGGACATAAGCCTGGAGAGGAGCAAAGGTTCCTGAAATTTTCAAGGGCTCTGAAATCAAAATGAATCAGAAATTGAATCTCATACTGGTCATTTTGAACCTGTGTGATTTAGGAGAAATGCTTAATTACTTTGAAGTTACTTTTCTCTTCTAAAAAATGGGGATTAAGAATAGAATTAAGAGAGATAATATATGAACAGCACATAGTTTTTGGCACAAAGTAGAAATTCAATAAGTGCTTGCTACTTTGCTTCCCATTCTCCACTTTAACCAGGGCCTGCCAAATTCACATCCTGTTTAGCAGCAGCCCTACCAAGTTTCCAGTCCGTTCTTCCCCTCTGTACCTCCTGCAAATCCTCCAGCCATACCCTCTTTATGCCCTGTCCCCAAGCACTGGTTAGGTCGTGGTGAAACAAAAGGACTACTACTACCTGATAGTGACCATGGCCTTCTCCCCAGGGACCTCTACTTCTGTGTCCACTTCACCTGGATATCAGAATCCACTTGAGTTGAACACAAGTTTGGAAAAATCCCTAGGATGATGCAATATGGACTTCTGGCATATCTGGTTACCATCCTTCCAGAATCATTCTTCTCTAAGAATCACTCTTCTTTTTTCTTCTGGCCACCATTGAATACTCAGGGTGCCCCACAGCCCAAGCCACATGAGTTTTGAGACCACTTTCCGCATCTCAATAATCAAGGAGAGTGTTTATTCCTTATTCAATCTTTTTACTAATACTTCGCTCATTAATTTAACACATTTATGGAGCACATATTGCACGCCAGGATTTGTGTTAGGTGTGAGGAACCAAAAATAACGAAGTTACGTTATTTTTGGGATTTGGAATGATTATGAACAGAGGTGGGATGACTGGGGAATCCAGCCACATTCCAGCAACTTCTCCACCCTCCTGAATGCTGTAACCATACGGAGGCTCAGTAGCCCAGGGAATGGCTGCTAGGGTCCTTCATTGCAACAAGGATTTATACCACAATGAATATTTCTAGGACATAGTTAAGAGATTATCCTAATGTGTGTTCAAGTCCATTGATGTCCAAACTCAGAGACAGCTTCTATTTGTTTAGACCAATAACATGCACTTAAAGTATTAGTGAGCCAATTGTTTTATGGGTGCTGGGAGTTTGCTCTCCCTTTAGGTTTTATGCAGGTCTGAAAATATTTGAGGATTCTGACTCAGGATCAAAGTACATTCAATAATAATAATTAATTATAATATGGCCAGGCATGGTGGTTCATGCCTGTAATCCCAGCACTTTCAGAGGCTAAGGTGGGAGGATTGCTTGAAGCCAGGAGTTTGAGATCAGCCTGGGCAAAATAGTGAGACCACATCTCCACATAAAGCATTTAAAAAAAAAAAAATTAGCCAGGTGTGGTGGTACACACCTGTAGTCCTAGCTACTTGGAAGACTGAGGCAGGAGGATCCCTTGGGCCCAGAAGTTGGAGGCTGCAGTGAGCTCTGATTGTGCCACTGTACTCCAGCCTGTCTCTAAAAAAACACCAAAAAGTAAAACTTATAATGAATATGATCATTGATATATAGTTTGGGTATTTGTCCCTACCCAAATCTCTTTTTGAATTTTAACCCTCGATTCTGGAGGTAGAGCCTGGTGGGACATGTTTGGGTCGAGAGTGGATCCCTCATGATTTGGTGCTGTCTTCAAGATAGTGAGTCCTTGAAAGATCTGGTCGTTTAAAAGTGTGTGGCACCTTTCCCTCCACTCTGCCTCTTGCTCCTGCTTTTGCCATTTCACGTGTCTGCTCCCCCTTCACCTTCTGCCATGATTGTAAGCCTCCTGAGGCCTCCCTAGAAGCTGAGCAAATGCCAGCACTGTGCTTCCTGTAATGCCTGCAGAACCATGAGCCAAGTAAGCCTCTTTTCTTTATAAATTACCCAATCTCAGGTATTTCTTTATAGCAACGCAAGAATGGCCTAACACAATTATGTAAAAACTCCATTTATTGAGGGCTTATTATATCCCAGGCACTAAACATTTATATGGATTAACTCATTTAGTCCTCACAACAGCCCTATAAGGAAGCTAACACTCTTATCCTCATGTTATAGATGGGAAAACTGAGACACAGAGAAGCTGTAACTTGCCTGTTATGATATAGCTAGAAAGTATCATAGCAAGGAAGCATTCTGGCTCCAGAGCCCACACTCCTAAATTGGGTATGTGCTTGCATCAAGCACCTCACAAAAATTATTCAGTCCTCTCCACTCTAGGAAGAAGGTGTGATAATTCCTGTCTTACAGATGAGGAAACAGAATCCCATGGTTAATGACATGCTGAAGATCCCACGGCTAGTCAGTAGTGGGGCGGGGATTTACACTTAGGTGGCCTTACTAGAATCACATGCTTGGCCGCCATGTGAGAGTTTCATTCATGTGGCTTTGGCCTGACCTTGCCCACAGCTGAAGCTTTTTGATTTCCATCTGCAGGTTCGGGATTTGTTTTCTAGACCTCTGGGCCCTAAAACTAAGTAAACATACTTCCTCACTTCCTTAATGCTAGAGCCACTCGCAGCTGGCCAGGACTGTCACCTTCAGGATTTGTCAAGGACTGTCCATGCTTGAACCATCACAACATTCCTTTAGCACTTAAAATTGTATTTTCCAAAGCACCTTCCATGGGATAATGTATTGGTTCTCCAGATCACCCCATGAGAATGAGAGAGGCAGAGGCTGGCTGCTCTCTCCCGCTGAAGAGGGCTGCAATGAAGGAGCCTTTCCCCATGGTGACTTTGCTCCGTAACCAGACCTGGGGCCAGAACCCAAATCCCAGATTTACTTTAGTGGTGCTTATTTCCCTGTTTAATTCCTGTCCAGAGAGAAATGATCTAAGCTCAGCTTTTCCCCACAATTTTGCCCAACACTTGTAATCAGGATGTTTCACATCTCCCAATGCCTTTATCACCTGAAAAATTAAGAACACATGGTTGTTTTTCTTCTTCTAGCCCAACATTCTTTTCCAGCTGGGAGGAGGGCCCTAGGCTCAAACACTGTAATTTTTTTGAGAGGATTTAATGTACCTCTCTCAAATTCCTAGCACATTTTGGAACACAATTTAAAACAGCTAGTCTATGCCATGTCCGTGTATTCTTACCGAATTTCTCAACTGCTGAGTTGCAAGGTTATCCTCTGTGCAAATTCCATGCAGTGAATAGAGTGCTGGTGTACAAAGACTTTGGTTTTCCCATCTGTAAAATGGGTGTTAAGGATGAAACTAAAGGCAGGGAGAACACAGGGGGCTGATTACATAATTAAGATCCTTCTCATCCTATTGTTCAATTACTATAAAACATCTTGCACAAGGATGCCCACTTTCACCATTTCTATTCAACATAGTACTGGATGTCCTAGCCAGGGCAATCAGATAAGAGAAAAAAATAAAGGGCACCCAAATCAGTAAAGATGAAGTCAAACTGTCACTGTTCGCTGATTACATGATGATATACTTAGAAAACCCTAAAGGCTCATCCATAAAGTCCGTAGAACTGATAAATGAATTCAGCAACATTTCAGTATAAAATTAATGTACACAAATCAGTAGCTCTGCTATACACCAGTGGTGACCCAGCTGAGAATCAAATCAAGAATTGAGCCCAATTTATAATAGCTGCAAAACAATTAATAGATAAAATATATAGGAATCTACCTAAGCAAGGAGGTGAAAGACCACTACAAAGAAAACTACAGAACACTGCTGAAAGAAATCATAGACTACACAAACAAATGAAAACACATCCCATGTTCATGGATTGGTAGAATCAATATTGTGAAAAAGACCATACTGCCAAAAGCAGTCTACAAATTCAATGCGATTCCCATCAAAATACCATCATCATTCTTCAAAGAACTAGAAAAAGCGATCCTAGTTGTTTGAAGGGGTGAGAGATAAAATTCATATGGAATTTAAAAAGAACCTGCATAGCCAAAGCAAGACTAAGCAAAAGGAACAACTCTGGAGGCATCACATTACCCAACATCAAACTATAGTCACCAAAACAGCATGGTACTAGTATAAAAATAGACATACAGACCAATGGAACAGAAAGAGAACCCAGAAATAAAGCCAAATACTTACAGTCAACTAATCTTCGACAAAGCAACCAAAAACATAAAGTGGGTGTATCCGTAAGGGTTCTCTAGAGGGATAGAACTAAAGGAATATATACACACACACACACACACACACACACATATACACACACACATATATATATGTGTGCGTGTGTGTATATATATATATTTATATATATAAAGGGGAGTTTGTTAAGTATTCACATGATCACAAGGTCCCACAATAGGCTGCCTGCCCAGTGAGGAGCAAGGAGAACCAGTTTGAGTTCCAAAACTGAAGAACTTGGAGTTCGATGTTCGAGGGCAGGAAGCATCCAGCACGGGAGAAAGTTGTAGGCTGGGAAGCTAGGCTAGGCTCTCTTTTCACATTTTTCTGCCTGCTTATATTCTATAGCTGTGCTGACAGCTGATTAGATTGTGCCCACCTAGATTAAGGGAGGGTCTGCCTTTCCCAGCCCATTGACTCAAATGTTAATCTCCTGTGGCAACACCCTCACAGACGCACCCAGGATCAATACTTTATAGCCTTCAATTCAGTCAAGTTGACACTCACTAATTAACCATCACCAAGTCCACAGCTTGTCAACTTGAACCCATGTGCATCTCCTGAGATCATACATAATCTTCAAATAAAGACAATAATAAGGCTGTAGCTACACCTAACATAATACAACTATCCTTTGTACAACGGGAAATGCACCAATCCCCAACCCAAATACTATTACATAAAGTTAACAATACTTAAATGCTGATGCAAAATTGATAAATCTTATGTCACATGATAAAGGATAAAGGAAATAAAATGAAGATATTTTCTTAATACAAGTGTATACATGCACAAACATCTTTTTAACGAAAGAAGGAGAAAATATTCATGATAATTTCAGTCCTCATTTCTGCAGCTGGTCATGTGGGTTGTAGCTAATATTGATGACTACCTTCTTCTACTACCCATTCTGTATTTCCTTTGCCTTTAGCAAACACCTCAGCAGGCCATGTTTTTTTGTTTGTTTGTTTGTTTTTTGTTTTGTTTTGTTTTTTTCTGGTGGAGTGACCCAAACCTTATTCCTGAAGGGTCTGGGTCATTTGTTGTCCTGCCCGGATTGGACTGTTGTAGTTTCCCATTGACCTTAATCATAGGGCATGGTAATACTAAGAGACACCCTAATGGCCTCCTGTTTATGTATATATTCTTCCTTACCTCCGTCGTAGAATAGTAGACTGATTTCATCTTGCTAGTCTGGGTCAATCACCCCAGCCAACACTGTAACTCCTTTCTTAGCCTTTTAACTTAAAGTTAGGAGGAGCCCAAAGTGTCCAGGTGGCAATCTTAACTTCCAGATTAATAGAATCATTATTGTGTCTTCTGGTGGCAGCATCTCTCCCTCTGGAACTAAGACCACCAGGTCAGCAGAATGTAATGTCATGGAAACAAGAAGCAAAAATTTTGCTAGTGGATCACTAGTGGTGATGGTGAGTGGTGCCACTTCCACTTCCATCCTTTGATTCCTGGATGCATGAATCCTGGCTATGGGAGACACAGTGCCATATATTGGATGCTGATTCAGAGCATACATGGCCTTCTGGACATGCCACAGCCTTGCAAAGTATTGTCACCTAGTTGGCATTATAATTGTGACTTCAAAAGGCCATTCTGCTGTTCTATCAATCCAATTGCTTTGAGATGATGGGGAACATGGTAAGACCAGTGAATTGTGAATTCCATGAGCATGAGCCCACTGCCACACTTCACACTTCTTTTTTTTTTTTTTTTTTTTTTTTTTTTTTTTTTTTTTGAGACAGAGTCTCAGTCTGTCACCCAGGCTAGAGTGCAATGGCACGATCTCAGCTCACTGCAACCTCTGCCTCCCTGGTACAAGCGATTCTCCTGCCTCAGCCTCCCAAGTAGGTGGGATGACAGGCATCCTCCAGCACGCCTAGCTAGTTTTTGTATTTTTAGTAGAAACGGAGTTTCACCATGTTAGCAGGCTGGTCTCGAACTCCTGAACACAGGTAATCCACCCGCCTTGGCCTCCCAAAGTGCTGGGATTACAGGTGTGAGCCACCGCACCCAGCCTGCCACACTTCTTTGGCCATAAAGTGAGTGCCTTTGTCAGATACAATGTTGTGTGGAATACCATGACAGCGGATAAGGCATTCCGTGAGTCCACAAATGGTAGTCTTGGCAGAAGCATTGCATATGGAATAAGCAAACCCATATCTGGAGTAAGTGTCTATTCCAGTGAGGACAAACCTCTGCCCTTTCCATGAGGGACGAGGTCCGATATAATCAACCTGCCACCAGGTAGCTGGCTGATCACCCTAAAGAATGGTGCTATATCAAGGGCTCAGTGTTGGTCTCTGCTGCTGGCAAATTGGGCACTCAGCAGTGGCTGAAGCCAGGTCAGCCTTGGTGAATGGAAATCCATGTTGCTGAGCCCATGCGTAACCTCCATCCTGGCCACCATGGCCACTTTGTTCATTAGCTCTTTGGGTGGAGACAGAGGTGGCTTCGGAAAGAGGCTGAGTGGTGTTCACAGAACAGGTCATCCTATCCACTTGATTATTAAAATCCTCATCTGCTGAGGTCACCTCTTGGTGAGCATTCACATGGGATACAAATATCTTCACAGTTTTTAACCACTCAGAGAGGTCTATCCATGTACCTCTTCCCCAAATTTCTTTGTCACCAATTTTCCAATCATGCTTCTTCCAAGTCCCTGACCATCCAGTCAAACCATTGGCTACAGCCCACGAATCAGTATATGATCGCACATCTAACCATTTCTCCTTCCATGCAAAGTGCACAACCAGGTTCACTGCTCAAAGTTCTGCCCACTGGGAAGATTTCCCTTCACTGTTGTCCTTCAGGGATGTCCTAGAAAGGGGCTGTAGTGCTACAGCTGTCCACTTTTGGATGGTGCCTGCATATTATGCGGAACCACCTGTGAACCGGGCCCCAGTCTTCTCTTTCTCTGTCAACTGATCATAGGGAACTCCCCATGAGGCCACTGGTGCAAGCTGAGGGAGAGAAGGCAGGAGGGCAGGAGTGAAGACCATGGGCATTCGAGCCACTTCCTTATGTAACTTACTTGTGCCTTCAGGACCTGCTCAAGCCCAATCACATATATACCACTTCCATTTAATGATGGAATGCTGCTGTGCATGACCCACTTTATGGTTAGATGGGTCAGAAAGCACTCAATTCATGATAGGCTGTTTAGGTCGCATGGTAATTTGATGACCCATAGTCAAACGTTCAGTTTCCACCAAAGCCCAGTAACAGGCCAAGAGCTGTCTCTCAAAAGGAGAGTAGTTATCTGAAGATGTCAGAGCCTTGCTCCAAAATCCTAGAGGCGTCTGCTGTGATTCACTTATGGGGGCCTGCCAAAGGCTCCAAACAGCATCCCTATCTGCCACTGTCACCTCAAGCACCATTGGATATACTGGATCATATGGCCCAAGTAGCAGAGCAGCTTGCACAGCAGCCTGGACCTGTTGCAGAACCTTCTACTGTTCTGGACCCCACTCAAAACTGGCAGACTTTCAGGTCACTTGATAAATGGGGTGGAGTAACACACTCAAATGAGAAATGTGTTGCCTCCAAAATACAAATAGACCCACGAGGCATTGTGCCTCTTTCTTGGTTGTAGGAGGGGCCAAATGGCAGCAACTTATCCTTCGCCTTAGAAATAATATCTCAACAGGCCCCACACCACTGGACTCCTAGAAATTTTACTGAGGTAGAAGATCCCTGAATTTTACTTGGATTTATTTCCCATCCTCTGGCATGCAAATGTCTCATCAATAAGTCCAGTGTGTTTGCTACTTCTTGCTCACTGGATCCAATCATAATAATATCATCAATGTAATGGACCAGTGTGATATCTTGCGGAAGCGAAAAGCTATCAAGCTCTCTCTGAATAAGACTATGACACAAAGCCGGAGAATTGATATACCATTGAGGTTGGACAGTAGAGGTATATTGCTGGCCTTGCCGGCTGAATGCAAATTGCTCCTGGAGGGCCTTATGGACAGGAATGGAGAAAAAGAAATCTGCCGAGTCAATGGCTGCATACCAGGTACCAGGAGATGTGTTAATTTGCTCAAGCAATGAAACCACATCTGGTACAGCAGTTGCAATTGGAGTCATCACTTGGTTAAGCTTACAATAATCCACTATCATTCTCCAAGATCCATCTGTGTTTTGCAAAGGCCAAATGAGAGAGTCGAACGGTGATGTGGTGGGAATCACCACCCCTGCATCTTTCAAGTCCTTGATGGTGGCACTTATCTTCACAATCCCTCCAGAGATGTAATATTATTTTTGATTTACTATTTTTCTAGGTAGTGGCAGCTCTAATGGCTTACGTTTGGCCTTTCCCACCATAATAGCCCTCACCCTACCAGTCAGGGAGCCAATGTGGGGGTTCTGCTAGCTGCTAAGTATATCTGTGCCAATTATGCATTCTGGCACTGGAGAAATGACCACAGGATGAGTCTGGGGACCCACTAGACCCACTGTAAGTCAGACCTGAGCTAAAACTCCATTAATTACCTGACTTCCATAAGCTCCTATTTTAACTGGAGGATCACAATGACGTTTTGGGTCCCCTGGAATCAACATCAGCTAAGAGCCAGTGTCCAGTAGTCCCTGAAATGTCTGATCATTTCCTTTTCACCAATGCACAGTTACCCTGGTAAAAGGCCAGAGGTCCCCTTGGGGAAGGACGGGAGAAAGATTCACTGCATAAATTGTCAGTAGTGTAGTTGGGTCCTTCCTCAAGGGGACCCAGCCTCCCCTTCAATCAAGGGATTCTGGGTCTTTAAACTGGCTCAAGTCTGGAAATTGAAAGGCTGTGATTTTCTGTTTTTATCATTCAAATGGTGATCCGTTTGACCTCGAAGTTTTCTGCTTATATAAATTAAGTAGGAATGCAGTAGAATTCCTATCAATTTCACTTCTAGGGACACTGTGATTAATTAGCCAATGCCAGAGCTCTACCTGAGTCATACTATTCTGATTGCTGCTTTGCCTCTGCTGTCCATTACGGTAGCTACACTCACCTTGCCTTTGATGGCTGAGTGCTGCCACTTGGCCCCTGCCACCTCAGGATCCAATTATTCCCATTGTATTTAAATTCTGTAGCTGAGTTACTGTGGCTCCCACTGTTAGATCTGATATACAGAGAAGAGCAATTACAGGGCTCTTCAAAGATCCAGGTGCTGCCCACACCAATCTATTTTGCAAGGCATTGGTCAAGGGTATATCTTCTGGACCCTCCCAGCTGGGATGAGTAGGTCTAAAGTGACTAATCCACTCCACCATCCCCGTCTCCCTAAGCCTTTGGGTCCCTTTCTCTACATTAAGCTAAGGAAGATCAGGTATTTCCAGCTTGCTCACAGTGGGCCATCTTTTAATCCATATTTCAGCTAACCAAGCAAAGAAACTAGTATAATGCTTTTTAACTCCCCAAGTTACTACTTAGTGGGCCCAAATGCATAAATTCAGCCTGATCCAACTCTATGTTCCTTCCACCATTATTCCACACCCTTAATATCTATTCCCATGACTATTCTCCAGATTTCTGTTTATATAAATTAGAAACCTCAAGCAGCATCCATTCCCATGACTATTCTCCAGATTTCTGTTTATATATATTAGAAAACTCAAGCAGTTGTTTTTGAGTATAGCGCACCTCCTCATGGGTCACACTCTCAACCTCACCTCTAGGGGCCTGCTGGGACTTTAGTCTAGTTATAGGTCTGGAAGCAAACAGGGATGTTGGGGGTGGCTCCTGAGGAGAATTTGCCTGGCAACTGCCTCAGGGGAGGTAATCACTGATGCCTCAGGCAATGCAGGGTTTATCCTCTCAGATAAAAGTTGAAAAGCTCTTGATAGCATGGCTCAGGGAGGGCATGTTGCCACTACTGGGGATGGGGAAGCTGTTTCTTCTGGCAGAAAAGTTTCATCAGAGTTTACAAACTCAGTGTCCCCAGCTTCATCAGGGTCCTCCCACACATCCCCATTCCAAGTTTCGTTGTCCCATTCTTTTCCAATCAATGCCCTCACTTTAACAGTAGAGACCTGGCAAGGCTGTGCATGTACCTTTGGTTGCAGGTCAGCCACTCACATGATAAGAGCTTGTGTCTGTTTTTCCACAATTTCAGCTCTTTCTCTACAGGAGATAAGACTCTCACTCAGAGCAATCTTAGCAGAGTTGAGGCTCAGTATCTGCTTCTGAAGCCAGGAGATAGAATCCCTGAGTTTATCATTTTCTTTCATCACTTTGTCTACTGAACTTAGGAGCAATCAACCAGCTTCATTATGTTCCTTGGTTTTCCACATATGGTCAAAGGTATTATGTATAGAGTCACTAAACTCCTTGCCTTTCACGAACGATGAATCAGGAGTGTCAAATGCGTTTATTTTGCATAACTCTCTAAACAGTTCATGCCAAGGACCATAGGTGTTCTCCACACTATTAGAAGTAGAGTACTTAGTATTTTGGGGTCTAATCATATTAAGCAGCCAAATCCAGAAACCTCAAAACCAATGGAAGAACTCCAGGCTTAAAATTCTGTCCCTCTAGAATCTCTCCTGGTACTAAAGTTTGTATTAGTCAGGGTTCTCTAGAGGTACAGAACTAATGAAATATATATATATATATAGACAGAGAGAGAGAGAGAGAGAGAGAGAAAGAGAGAGAGAGAGCCATTTATTAAGTATTAACTCACATGATCACAAGGTCCAACAATAGGCCATCTGCAGGGTGAGGAGCAAGGACAGCCAGTCCAAGTTCCAAAACTATAGAACTTAGAGTTCGATATTCAAGGGAAGGAAGCATCCAGCACAGGAGAAAGATGTAGTCTGGGAGGCCAGGCCAGTCTCTCTTTTCACATATTTTTGCCGGCTTGTATTCTAGCCATGCTGGCAGTTGACTAGATTGTGCCCACCCAGATTAAGAGTGGGTCTACCTTTCCCAGCCCACTGACTCAAATGTTAATCTCCTATGGCAACCCCCTCACAGACACACCCAGGATCAATACTTTATATCCTTCAATCCAATCAAATTGACACTTGGTATTAACCATCACAGTGGGGAAAGGACACTCTATTCAACAAACGGTGCTAGAATAATTGGAATGCCACATGCAGAAGAATGAAACTGGATCCTCATCTCTCACCTTATACAAAAAAATCATCTCAAGATAGATCAAAGACTTAAATCTAAGACCTGAGACCATAAAAATTTTAGAAGATAACATTAGAAAAACCCTTCTAGACATTGGCTTAGGCAAAGACTTCAAGAACCCAAAAGTAAATGCAACAAAACAAGGATAAATAGATGGGAGTTAATTAAACCAAAAAGCTTCTTCATAGCAAAAGAAATAGTAACAGACAGAGTAAACAGACAACCCACAGAGTGGGAGAAAATCTCCATAATCTCCACATCTAACAAATGACTAATATCCAGAATCTACAAGGAACTCAAACAAATCAACAAGAAAAAAGCAAACAATCTCATTAAAAAGTGGGCTAAGGACATGAATAGACAATTCTCAAAAGAAGATATACAAATGACCAACAAACGTGAAAAAATGCGCAACATCACTAATTAGCAGAGAAATGCAAATCAAAACCACAATGCGATACCACCTTACTCCTACAAGAATGGTTGTAATAAAAAATTTTTAAAAAATAGATGTTGGAGTGTGTGTGGTGAAACAGGAACACTTTTACATTTTTGGTGGGAGTGTAAACTAGTACAACCACTATGGAAAACAGTGTGGAGATTCCTTAAAGAACTAAAAGTAGAACCACCATTTGATCCAGCAATCCCACTCCTGGGTATCTACCTAGAGGAAAAGAAGTCATTATATGAAAAAGATACTTGTGCACACATGTTTATAGCAGCACAATTCACAATTGCAAAATCATGGAATCAACACAAATGCCCATCAATCAATGAGTGGATAAAGAAAACATGGTATGTATATACCATAGAATGCTACTCAGTCATAAAAAGGAATGAAATAATCATCTTGCTCCTTGCTTAAAGCATGTCTTATTGTATATAATTCCTTCTCAATTTGTGTTGGAAACACCATCCTCACTGCTGCCTAAATAAAAGTTTAGGACCTGAAACCAAGATATTGTGACACAAAATATATAGTTAAGTAGCAGGTAGAGCAAAGCAAACAACTTAATTGGGAGTTGGAATGAAAAAAGAGTCATTTTTAAATAGAATGTAAAGGAATGAAAGAGAAGATTCTCAGCTGGGAGATGGATTTCATACCATGTTTCCCAACACATAGAAATTCCATGGGAAAGACTATGTTTCTCATTAAGGATCAACAGTGATGTACTGAAAATGGCACTAAGTTTGAACTCAGAAATCCGACATTCAAGTTGCAGGTTCTATCCTTATTAGCACTGTGACCCTGGACAAATCACTCACTAAGTTCCAATGCTTTTGTCTGTGAGGATCTTTTAAGAGCAAGAACCGTGGCTTTTTCTTTCTCTGAGCCCAGAGTGAGCACAGCACCTGAATGATGGTGTAAATGACCATTGCTGATTAGTAAGCAGCAATAATCATCATATGAGTGTGTGTATTTACATGACCTGTGTAAACTCCATAGACTTATTCAGAGGTGATTACTTATACTTTTTGTTTGTTTGTTTAGTTTCCATGAATGCAGTGCTTACACTGCTCTTTTATTTGCTCTTGAAAGAAAATAAAAAACAGAGACAGACATAAAGAGAGAAAGGAAGAAGTAAAATGAAAAAGAAAAAACATACCGGCCAGGCAGGGTGGCTCACACCTGTAATCCCAACACTCTGGGAGGCCGAGGCAGGCAGATCACGAGGTCAAGATGTGGAGACCATCCTGGCCAACATGGTGAAACCCCGCCTCTACTAAAAATACAAAAATTAGCTGGATGTGGGGGCACATGCCTGTAGTCCCAGCTACTCAGGAGGCCGAGGGAGGAGAATCACTTGAACTCGGGAGGCGGAGGTTACAGTAAGCCGAGATCATGCCACTGCTCTCCATCCTGGTGACAGAGCGAGACTCTGTCTCAAAAAATAAATAAATAAAAAATAAAGATACCAAGATTGAGAGCTCTAACATGAGAGTTTTATGTAAATGGAATCTAGATTTAGCCTGAGCCACCCATAATGCTGTGACTCTACTGAATGAGGTGAAGCCAGTCATGCAAAATGCTCTGCTTTGATGAATAACCTCATCAGTGAGTTTCTACATTCTAATATTTTCCATTTTTAAAAGATTTTCTAGAAACTTTTCAAAATCATTTTAAAATACATGCAAACAGAACACTGTCAAAATATTTGTAGGATAGTGTTTCGTTAAAAACCCAAATTCATAAGACTGAAAGCAATAGAAAGTCAATGGAGAAAAAATAGGAGGCAAATACTTCTCCATTATTATATGTGTGTGACATGAGGCTGTCCTTATTTAAGAAAACAGTTTTGTTCCAAAAGAGTTTGTAAGAAAGTTATTTGGAATTCAAAACACATTTTTTATATTAGCAAAGGCAACATGATTGGGTTTGCTGATTAGAAAACCACAAAGACTTATCTAAACCATAGTTGAAACTGTATAATAGTTTCCATATAATAGACAGAAACTGTATAATAATATCCATGACTAACACAATACAAACAAGTTAGTGTATTGAGCATTTAGTATATGCCAGGACTGTGCTAAATGCTTTACATACCTGCTTTCATGGAATCTTCATGATCACCTGCAAGAGAGGTAGCCTACTTTACACATAAGTAACACAAAACTAGGAAAATTCAAGCTACTTTCTCAGCTTACAAAGCTATTAAGTGGCAGAGTGAGCAATGGGATTCATTTCTGGCTAACTTGAGTTTTAAACACTGCATTGCACTTCTCCAAGATTATTGGATTATATGGGATTTTTACTTCCTTTTGCTGTAGCCTGGAAGAAGAGGTATTTTCCCTATTGGAGGCCTCCCTACTCTCTATCCCTTCTTCTGTTGTCTCCTTAGGAGATTACTTTATCAAATATCTCCTCGCTTCATGTTTTCTTTAATTCCTTCCTTCTCTTGTTGTTATTTCCTCTTGGGTGATAAGCCTGCTTAAGTCTCTCTCATCCACAAAACGCAGCAGATACAACTTCCCTTTGCATATCTGCCTCCTTTGGCTGGTGTTCTCTCTCCCTCCTTTGCTTCTCAGCTGAGATTCCTAACATTGCCCCCTCCTGTTAACCTCCCCTAAACACTTCACACCTTGTCATCTGGTTTCCACCTCCCGAATACCTCAGCCAGCTCTGGCCAGGGTTGCCAATGAGCACGCTGTTGCCAGCCTCAGTGAGCGCCCTGCAGTCCTCACCTTGCTGCTGCTGCTGCATTTGACCCTGAACCCTCCCCACTTTTTCAACTCTCTAGGCTCATCGCTGCTATTGACAATATTGACTCTTTTTTTTTTTTTTTTTCTTGTTTCTATTTAAGAGAAAGGATCTTACTCTGTGACCCAGGCTAGAGTGCAGTGGTGCGATCTTAGCTCACTGCAGTCTGGATCTTCTGGGCTCAAGTGATTTGCTGAGTAGGGAGGCTTTTAAGTTGCTTTCCTAGTGGTCTGAATTCATTGTACATGCCTCTTCTCTCTCTCTCTCTCTCTCTTTCTCTCCTCTTTCTTTCTTTCTTTCTTTCTTTCTTTCTTTCTTTCTTTCTTTCTTTCTTTCTTTCTTTCTTTCTTTCTTTCCTTCCTTCCTTCCTTCCTTCCTTCCTTCCTCTTTCTCTCTTTCTCTCTTTCTTTCTTCTTTCTCTCTATCTCTTTCTGTTTCTTTCTTTCTTTCTTTTTCTTTCCTGAATTGGTTCCTATTACCACTGCTCTTATCTCTACCTATTGTCTCAGAATAACTTCATTTAGACCCATAGTATTGACACCCATTTTTTCCCCTACTAAAAACTCCAAAGCCGTATCCCTAATCCAAAGTGAAAGGAATCTGCTGGACAGCCCCAGATAAATGATACACAGGTACCTCAGATTTAGAGAAGCAAACCTTGACCCCTTACTCTCTATGCTTGCAAGCCCAATCTGCACCTCTCCAGCCCTACTTCTGTCATATCTGTCACAGTGATCAGCAGCAGCAGCCACCTACATACCCAGTCTGGGACCTGGAACCATTCCAGTCTCCTTCCTCTACTCTTTCCCAGAAGCCTCATACAATCGGCCCATTAATATATTCCAAAAGTGTCACCTACTCTGCATCAGTAATGTAATGTCTTCATCATCTGTTTCCCAGATTTTTTATCACAAAACAACCTTGTCTCCTTTTTAGCAGCTCTGACTCTTCCCCCATCATGCCTCTAGGAGTGAACATAAATCTGATTGCTTGGTTTCCCTATGTAGAATCCTAAAGTACTTGCTCACTAGCCAAGAAGGAACATGTGTGATTGCCTCTTAGCTAACTGTCCAGCCTCAACCCTCACTACACTGCTCCTTAAAAGTGTATCTTTCGTAACAATGAGCTGATTGAAGTGTCCTGCACATAAAAATTCTGGTTTACAAGCCTATGCCTTTGCTCACACTGTTTCCTGTGCCTAGGATGTGATCCCTTCTCATCTGAAACTTTCATTTGTTCTCGAGTACTTTGCTCAGCAATCGTATCTTCCAGGAACTATACCCAGACTTCCCAAATGGAGACTAGAAGCCTATCCCTTCTGTTCTGATAGATTCAACCTTCCTCTCTACATAGCCCCACACATGATGAATTATAATTCTTTCTCTTCTTGCCGGCTGTCCTGGACAGTGAGTTAATTGAAAGCAGAAATCCTGCCCTGTTCATTTCTGTATTCACAGTGTCTAACATAGTGCCTAGCACCAAGTGGGTGCTGAGTGAATTTATTTGACCTGAAGTTGGATTTAAGTTAGCCTTAAATTGGGATTTATTAGAATAAAAAATGACTCATGAAAGGAACTTCAGTAGGGTCTGAAGAAGCTAACCTACTTTTGGAGTGTCTCAGGTGTGAGAAAGATCCCACCAGACTCCCTGGCTGTAGCAATGTCCATTGTAAAGCCAGAAGACAGTAGCACTGCCCTGCTTACTGCAATTTGCAGGAGGAAAACAGGGGGGATGCCTAGGAGAAGCTTTCCTCACTGGAAAGGGAGTGAATCTTCTCAGCTGCTCTGCATCTTCCTGTGCACTCTTGGTTTGAAAGTGTGCATGCATTTTTTCTGCTAGGGGAAGTCATTCATGGCATCCAAAGCCTGCCTTAGAACATAACCCTAGCACTTGGCTCCCTGGTTAGTAATTATGAGTGCCTGTTTCAAGTCTTGGGGAAAGAAGTTTTTTGCAATCTCTCCTCTGACACTTCTTGCCTGTAAATTAATCCATCAAGAAAATGGTGTTTCTTCCCAGCTCTTAAGGGATTCACACCACTTATACAAACTCTGGGAGGCTCCAGTCTGAGTTGAGATGACCTAATGAGTTCCAGAGCCAAGCTCTTCAGAAGGCAGGCCTGCATTTGCATATAGAATGTTGTTGATGCAGGCAGCACTGGGATCTCAGGTTTGTCGTTCTCTCAAACGCCGACCCCTGCCCGTCCTCATACTATGAGAGGGAAGCCGAAGTGGTTTGTTAAGTTGCCTGAACTCTTGTTTGCTAATTCTCCATTTTCATTTTGTAGAAGGAAGGCTCCAATGAATCTGAGTCAGTGAGACCTGACTCAGTCTCCTTGTAATACATTTAATCATTTATTCATCCATCATCTTTTTTTTTTTTTTTTTGAGATGGAGTTTCTCTCTTGTTGCCCAGGCTGGAGTGCAATGGCACGATCTTGGCTCACTGCAACCTCCGCCTCCCAGGTTCAAGCAGTTCTCCTGCCTCAGCCCCTGAGTAGCTGGGATTACAAGTGCCTGCCACCACACCTGGCTAATTTTGTATTTTTGGTAGAGACGGGGTTTCTCCATGTTGAGGCTGGTCTCGAACTTCTGACCTCAGGTGATCTGCCTGCCTCGGCCTCCCAAAAGTGCTGGGATTACAGGCGTGAGCCACTGCACCTGGCCCATCTTCATTATTATCATGCACCTGCTCTGTGCCACAGAACCAGCAGTTGTGGAAAGACAGGATTCTACCAAGGGAGAGACTGGCATTCCAGCTCTACCCCTGTCCTAGGCAATACTTATAGATGTCTATTTAACGGGATAAGAATGAGATGTTCCCTACAATCCTTATGTACTGAGTGGTGGAGAGCAGGATAGCAAATAGGTGGCACACCTTCCGCCCTTCATTCTACAGTGCCCGTGGGAGGTAATGTTAGTGGCGTGCAAGACGAACGTGCTATTGCTAGTGCAGATGGAAAGAGTGTGATATGGTGGAAATGCATGGTCTTAGTGTCATTGCACCTGACTTCACTACTTCATGTAATTTTGGACAAGACATGTAACCCCTCAGATATCCAGATTCCTCCTCAACTGTAAAGTGGGGATAATGATATCTTACAAGGTTGTTTCTAAACATTCTATTAACTAATTACTGTGTATAAGTACCTAGCATTATGCTTGGTACCAAGTAAGTGCTTTATAAATATTATTCATTTCTCCTGTACAGGTGCAATTTTAGGACTGTTGAACCATACAAAAATGACTCAGACAAGATACTAAACTATGTGCTTTTAGATAGTTTACTAAATACTTTATTTAACAAAAAAGGACAGTCTGTGTGAAGCACCAAGAAGGTAATGCACTCAGGGAATTCAGAAGAAGAGACATGAGCAGAGAAAGTAAAGAGAGAGCTGTGGAGGAGCTAAAACCAAAAAAAAAATGATATATGGTAAAGTTGGATGGATGGATGCAGAGATGGATGGCGGGATGGATAACTGATAGATGATAGATCGATTGCAGGCAATAGACAGACTTGTTTTCGAAGGACTCCTGTTATTGATTAGGTGGAGAAGGGGGGTGGGTGGGCAGATGGTTTATCAAAAGATCTGAAGGTGTGAATACTCAGTAGAGGGCAGTATTTAAAAGGTCAGCGAGAGCTACAATTGAAACTGTAATTTAGCAACACATGGTACAGAATCAGTTAGTGAGTGATCAACTAACCCAACTCCCTGTCCACATAGGAGTCCTGTTTATAGCACTCCAGTGATCACGGTCTAGCCTCTGGAGAGCTGAGAAGTTAACCATTTCCCATCAACTAATCTGTGAATGGCATGCAATACTGACAGTTCCTGTTTATTTACAGTCTGCTCAGTACCGTGCTTGTTCTATACTGAATCCTCTCAAGGGCCCTTGAGGAAGGAAGGTGCTATTATCCTCATGTTATAGAAGAACAAACTGAGGTGCACAAATCCTGCAGCTAATTAAGGGCCCCAGAGTCTGCACTAGGTCTTGATTGTTCCAAAGCCTGTCAAACTATACATATCTCCACATCTGTATCATACTTCTGTTCATTGAGGACACAGCTCCTTTGATGTCAGTCTTGTTTAACCTGGGAACTCTCTTTTCAGAAGTCTTTCTTGCAACAAAAGATGCTTTTGCCCACCTCGTAATGCCTGTAGAACTCTTACTAGTTTTTGTGTTGTTTTGTTTCAAATCTGGTACTTAGAAACATCCCTTATAAATCTCATTTCTGTTCAAATTCTGCTTCATGAATTCTGTCTTTGTTCTTTCTTTACATTAGGAAGAATTATCCAAAGATAATTGAAATTTTAAAGACTTGTTCTTGCTCTCATTCATGCTTACCTGAAAAAGGTCTATTATCTGTCCCATTGCACAACCCAACGTCTTCCTTCCACAAGATGTATTAATGTCTTTAGTTATTTAAGGGATTCAACTGACTGAGCATGCTTGGGTTATTATAATTTAATTTATCAGACTCTTAAAGATTGTCCTTGATGGACTCGGCCTGCCTGGGGACTGACTAGGGAAGCTCTCCAGGAGCCATGCCCATCTGACTTTCTGGACTCAGAAGGCAGTGAATGATGTCATCATGTTTGCTAAACTGGTTCCAGAGAGTAAAATGCCTCTGCTTCAAGGGATTTTAGAACAAGTACCATTCTTCTTAACTTCCTTCACAGACCTGCTGTTGTTCAGCCCTATGAGTTAACTAACAAATAAATACAGGACATTTTAACTGTAAACCTACTATGTGTCAGACATTGTGTAAGGTATTGAAGATGCAAAACCAATACCATTTCCTGCACTGGAGAAGTTTACAATTGAAGATCACACAACAGGCTCTCTAACAGCTGTATCTTAGAGTTGGTGATCACTGCTATTACAATGATCTGAGAAAAGTGATGTAGAAACTCAATCAGTGCAGGGATGTTCTCTGCAATATCCACAATATTGAGACTTTTAACCTACATTGCATAGATCCGGTCGTAGGATACCCAGTACCACACAAAGCAGTCCATTTCTTTGAGAAGCAATATAAAACACTGGGTAATGGTATAGGCTCTGGAGCCATACCATTTGGGCATGTTATTAAAGCTCTCTGTGCCTCATTTTCCTTCAGAATAAAATGCAGATGATAATAGTATCTATCTCATTGTGTTATTATGAGGATTAACTAAATTAATGCACATGAGGGTCTTAGAATAGAGCTCAGGACATAGTAAAGATGTCTGTTAATGTTAGTTACTGTTGCTGTGAAGAGAAAATGCTAGAAAACCTCCATGTATTAAGTCTAAAGTTGCCTCAGTCTAATATCCATCTGGTAGGCCCCGTGCCATACCCTCTGGGGCAAAAACTATGCCCGGCTCAAGCACTATGTAAAAACATTCAAATCTGGTAGGCTAAGTTGCAAAGGAAGGAAGAATGTGTGCTACTCTGTTCAGAAGAAAATACTGTTGAGTCCTCATCACATAAGGTAGTCATGGTATGGACTCTCTCACTGAAAGGCTAGAAGACCCAAAATGAGGTTTGCTTATAACTTTCTGTTTACTTGGAAGGTGTTAGATTTCGCAGCTAAAAGTGTAGATCTTTGTTGAACAGACTTTGTATATACAAAACCTCTATTGGTGCAGTAGGAATTGAAAAGGTGAATAAAGAGCAGTTCCTTCTAAGGTGATTAAGAACATGACCTCTGTCATGGGATTTAAATTCAAATCCAAGCTCTGTCATCTTCTAGATGTGTGACATTGAGCAAATAAGTTAACTGAACTTCAAACTCCTCATTTATAAAATGGGATGATAATAATACCTGTGGCAGAGTGGGTTGTAAGGAATAAATCAGATGATATTTTTAAAGCTATTTGGCACAGAACCTAGAATATAACAGATACCAAGCTAATGTTGGCAATTATTAATAAATATCCTATAAGCTCACAGTATGGTTGAGGATGCAGAGACACAGAGAAAGATATTCACAAATAACTTACTATAGACACAGATAATAGACAATGATATAAGAAGAAGGAGATAATGTTGCATTACATGACTGTGAACAGATAGATAAAAAGTTGTTTCTATCACTCATTTATTCATTCACTCAGTAGTGTCTTTTATGTGCCCGCCACTATCTTGGAAGGACAAGGATTGATCTGCTTGTTGGGAAAACAGAATAAACTTTCAATTTTGGATAATTGTAGATTCACAGAAACATCATAAAGACAGTACAGAGAATTCTCATGTACTCATCACCCAGTTTCTCCTAATATTGACTTCTTACATAACCACAATGCATTTGTTTAAAGTAAACTATAGACGTTATTTGGATTTCACCAGTTTTCCACTCATGTCCTTTTTCTGTTCCAGAATCCAAACCAGGATACCACATTGTATTTATTTCCTTATATTTTTATGTGCATATTTGTTTGTTAAAAAAAAAATACATTCAGTCGGGCGCCGTGGCTCAGGCCTGTAATCCCAGCACTTTGGGAGGCCGAGGTGGGTGGATCATGAGGTCAGGATATCGAGACCATCCTGGCTAACATGGTGAAACCCCATCTCTACTAAAAATACAAAAAATTAGCCGGGCATGGTGGCGGGCTCCTGTAGTCCCAGCTACTCAGGAGGCTGAGGCAGGAGAATGGCGTGAACCCGGGAAGTGGAGCTTGTAGTAACCTGAGATCGAGCCACTGTGTTCCAGCCTGGGCAACAGAACGAGACTCCGTTTCAAACAAACAAAAAATAATAAATAAATAAATACATTCACAATAGTTTCAGTCAACTCCCTCTCTCTGGGGTTCTTCTGAAGAGACTCGAATGAAGTGAGACCATTGTGCTTTGGTAACATCAGCTGTTCACTTTGCTCAAAGTTCTCAGTACCTACTATCTTGGCAGAAAATAAGTCCTGCAACTGATCCTTTATTCTGTAAGTGAAATTACTAAATTAAGCCAAGCTGCACTTTTAAAAAGATTTCCTTTAGAAGAATTAAATATCTCAATTTAGTAGTTCTTCTAAAGAGATTCAAATTAAAAGAAGCTTTAAATTTTAGGTACTCTTTTAAAGAAAGAAACTTAAAAAATTAACCCAGATTATAAAAAGATTGTTGAGCCAGTTCACCCAATACACATGCTTAATGTTCTTAAGATAGTACTTCAGTTGGGTAACTGTTGTCTATGCCTTTCAGCTGTAGTCACCCATCTCATTGTAAGCAAAGAAGCCAGTCATAGATAACTGGTTGCCTGGGGTCTTGGCCTTGACTGCTCTCTCTCCCTCTTGCCTTCTTTTGTTATTTTTCTCTTGGCCTCACTTCTGGTTTTTTCATTTCCTAGCTTTGTACTCCAAATCCTGATACCCATCTCAGTTCCTTTTTTTGTGTTTTATTTTTGTTTTCATTTAAAAAATACTATTAATACATTTTAAATAGAGAAAATTTGAACCTGCAGGTAAGCATAAAGGAGAAAATTTTAATTGATCATAATCTCCCATCACTATTAATATCCTTACATTCTGTATTCTGCCCATGTGCATATGTAGACACATGTATACAGTCATGCATCACTTGATGACAGGGATATGCGCTGGGTTCTTAGGTGATTTCATCATTGTGTAAACATTACAGACTGTAGTTGCACAAACCTAGATGGTGTAGCCCACTTCACACCTAGTCCATAAGGTGTAACCACCATTTTATGTGTATTCTGTCACTGGCTGAAAACATTATGCAGGGAGTGACTGTCATCTCCCTTATAGGCCCATATGGTGATAATGCTCTAACAGTATGAAGCGTTTGCTCATGTATCAAGTCAATTAATTCTCAAACGTCCTGTAAAGGGGATACTATTATTATTCTCATTTTAAAGATTAAAAAAAAAAAAACTAAGGCTTAAACAGTAAGTACTTTGCCTAAGATCAAACAGTGAGCAAGTGGTTGAGCTGGGATTCAAATGGTCAGGCTTCAGAACCTGTGCTCTTAACCATGATGCCAAAATCACACTGCATATTATATTTTACCACCTGCTTTTTTCTACTTAAAATACGTGATGAAGACCTTGCTATGTTTTTGTTTTTGTTGTTGTTGTTTTGAGATGGAGTCTCTCTCTGTCGCCCAGGCTGGAGTGCAGTGGCGTGATCTCGGCGCACTGCAAGCTCCACCTCCTGGGTTCACACCATTCTCCTGCCTCAACCTCCTGAGTAGCTGGTACTACAGGTGCCCGCCACCACACCCAACTAATTTTTTGTATTTTTAGTAGAGATGGGGTTTTACCATGTTAGCCAGGATGGACCTTGCTATGTTAAGACATGTTCTCCTTTTAGATATTTTTCAAGTGGCTAGTTTTATACACAATGCTTCAACAAACACCTTAACCAGGAGCCTTAGGACCTGTCTTGAATTATTTATTCAATCTTTCTTTGTTTCCATGACTCTTTTGCTCATCTGTGTTTCTACTTGTGCTTCGTGGGCTGATTGCCTTCTCTTCTCTCCCCATTATCTGTCCCCCAACTTCTACAAACATGCACACACACACGCACACATACACACACACTCATACTCCCTTCTGCTCAGCTCTTAGCTTTGCCCATTCCTTTCATGTTGAAGCATCCCAGCACTCCTGGAAACACATCTCCTCTGCCAGCTGGACTCTTAGGAGTAATTTTTATTCATGGAGAACAATGACTTTATTATGAAATCTTTATTCTGGAGTATTCCTCTAGGTTTATACAAATATTCATTTCAATAAAAATTTATTGAGCATCCATAATTTACGAAGTATTTGGGGGCACAAAAGTGGAGCACCTGTCTTCCAGGAGTGTACAGTCCTAGTGGATGTCTGAGAGACAAGTAGAACCAACCAGAATGCAAAACAAAGGTATTAATTAATAGTAAAATGAAGGTATTAATTAATAACATGAGGTGGGAGCCAAGGGGAAGAAGCTATGAATTTTGATTGGAAGGAAGGCTTGAAGAAAGTTTCCAGAGAAGGTAACTAGATGACTTATTATCATTACTTGTTCTGTCTTCAGTGGGTATCATACATGATAGTGTGACAGGCTGGGTCACCCAGGAACCAGGGCCTTGAGCCCAACATCTGAAGGGGGAAAAGCAATAGGTTGACCAACTGTTCTGTTTTGTCCAGGACTGAGCGAAGTTCCCAGGACATGGAACTTCTAGTACTAAGACCAGAAAGCCCTAGGAAAACTGAGACAAATCAGTCATTCTAAATAGCAGTGAACAATGCAGACAAAGCCTCCTGCCCTGATGGAGCTCACAGATTAAAAAACTAGTAAAGGAATAAAAGAATATTGTGAGAGGTAGATAGTGTGGTAGAGAAAAATAAGGCAGACTAGGAGGATAGAAAAGGACTGGAGTGCTGGGGCTTGGGTCAGTGATCTGTATTAGATTGGGCAGTCAGGGAAGGCCTTCCAGTGAGTTGTCATTTAAGCAGACATGAATGTAGAATGACAGTCATGTGGATACCTGGAAAAAAACATTCTAGGCCAGTGCAGTTCAGGCCTAGAGACTGAGGAAACAAAAAGCCAGGAATGGGATAAGAGAGGAAGCCAGGAGTCAGGTCACACAGGGCCCTGTGGGCCACAGGAGGTGATTTGGATTTCATTCTAAGATAGTACCTTGGAAGATTTGCGGAGAGGCATTATATTAGTTCGTTCCCACACTGCTATAGAGAACTGCCCAAGGCTGGGTAATTTATAAATTTTAATTGACTCACAGTTCCTCATGGCTGGGGAGGCCTCAGGAAACTTACAATCACCTCAGGGAAACTTATAATCACAATGGAAAGGGAAGCAAACACATCCTTCTTCACATGATGGCAGGAAGGAAAAGTGCCTAGCAAAGAGGGAAAAGCCCCTTGTAAAATCATCAGGTCTTGTGAGAACTCACTCACTATCATGAAAACAGCAGCACAGGGGTAACCACTGCCATGATTCAATTACCTGCCACTGGAACCCTCCCATGACACATGGGGATTATGGGAACTACAATTCAAGGTGAGATTTGGGTGAACACACATCTGAACCATATCAGGCATGGAGTCATCTGCCATATGTTTTATAAGGACCACTCTGGTTGTTATGTGGGAATAGAGTGTGGGACAAAAGTTGGAGGCTAATTAGGGAGTGACTGCAATAATCTAGAAGGACAAAGTATGTATCAGAAAGTACAGAGATCTCAGACAACCCAACCCAGTCATCACTAGTAGGAAAACTCCTTGCAAATTACTTAACTTTTGTTAGCCTTTAATCATCTTATCTATAAAGTAGGGATTAACAAATTACACAAGCTAAATAAAATAATATGTATGAAAGTGACTAGCAAAGCACCTACAGTTCTATTATGAAAATGGGATGCCATAGGAATTAAAATGTTGAATTGCTAATCTGATTCTTAAGGCCAGTGACTAGCCACACACAAATCTGAGTGTTTAGTCAGACATAAATGCATATTCTCATTCATGGTTGGATCCTTCCAGTTCTGTAAGTGTATGTATTCGTTCTTTTTATTTTAATTTTAGAGATGAAGTCTTGCTGTATTGCCCAGGCTGGAGTATAGTGATATGATCAGAGCTCACTGTAGCCTCAAACTCCTAGGCTCTCACCTCAGGTGATCCTCCCACCTCAGCCTCCTGAATAGCTAGGACTACAGGTCCATGCCACCATGCCTGGCTAATTTTTAAATTTTTTTGTAGAGATGGGGCCTTGGTATGTTGCCCAGGCTGGTTTTGAACCCTGGCCTCAAGCAATCAATCCTCTGGCCTTGGCCTCCCAAAGTACTGGCATTATAGTGTGTGCCACCACATCTGGCTATATGTTCTTTTTATTGCAATAAAAAGCATTAACAATTTCCTAAATATGCTTGGTAGTTTTGTAGTACTATTTATTTGCTGCTATGGTTTTCTCTGCTCAGCAATGCCATTCCTTCTATTCAAATCGTTTTCTGCTTGGCCCAGGTCCAAATTTACCTTCCCCATGGAATCTTCTCTAAGTCTTTAACCGACAGAGTCAGTTACTACTTTCTCATTATTTTCTCAGGCCTTTGCATGTTTACTCTATTTTACATTATCAGCTTTTATTACAGTTTGTTTTTTATATGCCCATTTGTCTAATAAAAAGATGGAAGGCAAGTACAATGTTTAGTTTATCTAAGATATGACAAGGGTAACCACTTGCTGCATAGCTCAGTCCCTAATAGGAACCTAAGACATTGCTAATGAGTTGGATGGACATGATTGTGCTTAGAACTTGATCTCTGGTATATCACTCAGGAGAATTGCAGAAACAGCATGACATGGGGGAAGGAGTGGATTTGAAGTCAGACAGACCGAAGAGCAAAACCAGGGCCTGACATTTACTAAGCTATGTGGTTTTGCCTAAACCATTTCATCTGCCTGAATCTGTTTCCTTGCCCTTCGACAGTGTATTATCTATTCTTATGTAGAAAATCATGAAACTTAACAACAATCCTTTATTATTTCACATGATTACTAAGGGTTAGGAGTCCAGGATCAGTTTAGCTGGGTGGTTCTGTTTTAGGATCTCTTGGTTTGCATGTTCGCTGGGGCTACGGTCACCCGAAAGCTTGACTAGGCTAAAGGATATGCCTCCAAGCTCACTTCCAGAATTGTTGGCAGAAGGCTCTAGTTCCTCTTCACATTAAGCTCTCCATAGGCTGCTCAAGAACATGGCAACTGGCTTCCCCCAGAGCAAGTGATCTGAGAGTGGGAGAGACACAGACAGAGGTGGAAGCTGCAGGGCTTTTTATTACCTAATCTCAGAAGTGATACATCATCTCTTCTGCCACATTCTGTTGTCACACAGACCAACCCTGATACATTGTGGGAGAGGATTACATGAGAATATGAACACTAGGAGCAGCAGGCATCATTTGGGCCATCTTTGAGGCTGACTCCTATGAACAGGAATATTTACCCTAAACATGGTGAATGTTTAAAATGAAAAACTGAGCATCCTTAGCTTGCCCTGCTTAAGGAACTGCTTAATGGTTGCAATTAACCCTGGATAAACCTAAGGTCTCTGGCCTGACTCCCATGTAGTTTTCCAGCCTCTCCCTGCACCTCCTTTGTTTATACATTAAGCTCTATTGAACTCTTGGTCTGTGCTGTTCCCTCTGCTTGGAATGCCCTCATTTTCACCGTCTTGGTCCACCTAGTATAGACCTTATGCTTTCAACCGTGCTCACTTCCTGCCCCCAATTCCCACCCCTCCAGCCCTTCTAAGTCTCCTTTCCTGACATCTTTGGGTGGTATCCTGGGGGGTGTGGCCCACTGCCAGGCCTGGTAATAGGCTCCTCAGCACAATCTCAGAATAAACCAAACCCATCCACACCATGCTGTCCAAAAAGGATTTCCTTTTGGGTTTAACTTGGATTTAAGCCCTGGTTCTGACTGTGTACTGAGTGGTTTCAGGAGGAAGAAAAATAACACTTATGAATAAAAGTGTAACATTTATTATACTCCCAGAGAGCTAGCTGCTGCCTTGGGCACTTTCTCAGAAATTATCTTACTTAATCACATACATTTTTCTATTTGGGCAAGTGATTCTACCTTTTTGGATCATAGTTAACTCATTAGTAAAATGGGAATATTTCCCAAATATGCCCTGGACACTTCCATTCATCTGTGCCTTGCACACAACCTCCCCCACCCTAGGCTGTCCTCTGATCCATCTCCACATGTTCACTCTTGCACAGTCCCCTGCAGTTTAAACCCATTTCTGCCCCTTAGGAGCTGTGCAACCTCAGGAAAGTTACTTTACTTCGCTGAGGCCAGAAAATAGCAGTATTTAACAATGACTACTGGTGCTGTTGGCATGTTGGCAAGTTAGTAGGACTATGGTTGTTAGGAATATCTGAAATAGTACCTAATACCAGTTTTGGGTTCAACAAATGTTAATTACCTTGTTTTTATTCTAAGGCCCAAAGCAAACATAGACCCAAATATCACCTCATCTTGCCTACCCAAAACCCAATTTGTTACATCTTCTTTCCCTGATGAAAGTGCTTATATTCAAAAACTAAGTACATATCTCATAAACAAAAGCATTGTTGAGGGGAGCAGGGTGTTTCCTTAGGCTCTACAAACCTAGATGTGGGTCTCAGAAAGCCACCTCTGTTATACTGGCACTATGAAGAAAGATATGTTTAAACCTCTTTGAGCCTCAGTTTCCACAGAATAGGAATTTTTCACATTTTTATTGAAACATAATGTTTGTACATGTTTATGGGGCACATGTGATATTTTGATATATGCATAGAATGTGTCATGATCAAGTCAGAGTGTTTTGGATCTTCATCACCTCAAGCATTTATCATTTCTTTGTGTTGGAACATTCCAAATCCCCTCTTCTAGCTATTTTTGAAATATACAGTACATTGTTGTTAACTATATTCAGTCTACTGTGTTATTGAACATTAGGACTTTTTCCTTCTGTCTAAATGTATGTTTGTACCCCTCAACCCACCTGTCTTCATTCCCCCTACCCGCTACACACATTCCCCTCCTGGCCTCTGGTAACTATCATGCTACTTTCTACCATGAGATCAGCTTATGATCTTCTGTATATGAATGAGAACTTATGATATTTGTCTTTCTGTGCTTGGCTTATTTAACTTTAACATAATGAGCCTCAGTTCCATTCATGTTGCTGCAAATGACAGGATTTTATTCTTTTTTTACGGCTAAGTAGTATTCCACTTTGTAAATATACTACATTTTCTGTATCCATTCATCCATTGATGGACACCTAAGTTGGTTTCAGATATTTGCTATTGTAAATAGTGCTGCAATAACCACAGGAGTGAAGGTATCCCTTTGATATACTGATTTGCTTTCCTTTGGATAAATACTAGTTGTGGGATTGCTGGATCATATGGTGGTTCTATTTTTAGTTTTTGGAGAGATCTCCATACTGTTTTCCATAGTGGTTGTACTAATTTACAGTCCCACCAACAGTGTATAAGAGGTTCCTTTTCTCCACATCCTTGCCGGCATTGGTTATTTTTTTGTCTCTTTGATAATAGCCATTCTAACTGGGGTAAGATGATATCATATTGTGGTTTTGATTCACATTTCCCTATTGATTAGTTATGTTGAACATTTTTTCATATACCTGTTGTTCATAAAGTGGCAAAAATTAAATCTGCCTTTAGAAGAGTAGATGGAAGTAATACTACAATTTTAAAAAATCATGGGCCAGAGCTTGGCCCATAGTAGATATTCAATAAATGTGCTAATCCCTCTCTAGGACATGTACATTCCACTTATTCTTGTCAACACTTTGGGCCTCCTAGTTTTGCACGGCCACCAAAATGTGGCATCTATTTATTAAGGGACAGCCTTACTAATTAGTCTTCGCGCTGGAAAACTAATTAGGCCTGGCCCTCATCTATTTGGGTTTATGTCAGCAGTACCTTTCCCCATCACTGCAAGCTCTGGACTACCTTGTCAGTTGCCCAAGTTTGCTGTAAGGAAGAAAGACTTTCCTCTCATTACTCACCTCACGTAGCTTCAATTATTTATGTACAAGTTGGAGATGATCTTTGGCCATTTTAAATCACATTTATTTTTATTGTCTTCTGTAATCCTATCATATTTTCAATTACCCGTTCATTCATTCAGAAGTAGATTTCCCCCTTTGGCAGAAGAAAATAAAACAAGTAATTTTACAAAGTAGCTCAAAAGTTTCTGTTACAATCAGATTTATTTGGCTAAGCATTCTGTCCTCTGGATTCTTGGAGAATTTATAGAAGAAAGGTAATTTCTTAGTTAACAAAAGATACCCACTTCCTCACTTCCTTGTCAATTACACATGCAGTGACTCAAAATAATTTGAAATCTACATTATTATTTTTGCCACAGCTTTGAATGGTAGCAGGAAATAGTCTTTATAAAATAAGTGCTTGAATCAGCAAGTTTATTCTTTCAGTATTACAATTGAATCCCGTACTTCAAATCTAGAAAAACACACTCCCCTACTATTTTAGATTGTGTTATTTTAAAGCTTCTCAGTAATTTTTATTCATTTGTTTGTTTTCCCAATTCATGTAGTCACCCAAGGCAACAATGGGATGATGAAATGTTCATTCTACAATATTTTTTGAAGACAATCAGCATTCTGGTCATTAATTAGACATACTTGGTCTACATTGGCTGAGCTGATATTGATTCTTCTCACTGCATCCCAAGAAAACTGAAGCATCCCTTGAATATTTGAGAACAGCTTATCTGAGGTCTGAGGGAGCAACGTAAGAGAAGGGAGGTGTGCAAGGTTCTCAAAGGAAGGACGGTATCACAATTGAAATGCTAAGGCTGCAATTTTGAAGCAAGTTCTTAGCATTTTGCCCCTTGTTCCCTGCTGTATCCCAAGCATGCAACTCATTGCCTGCACATGGCAGATGCTCCTTAGGTCTTTGTGACTGGAGGGTTTGAGAGTTGTAGTGTGGGTGAGTGGGCTCAAAAGAATCTCATTGTCTTAATGGTAATGAATATAGAACTTCTGTTTGCTGCTCTGCCCTCCTGATATAATAGATGAGTAAAGTGAGTACAGAGAGGGGAAGTTTAACTCCCAAGGCCATCAGTGGCAGCAATGGGCCTGAAACATAGATCTTCTGACAACTGGCTGGAGGGCAGAGGACCCTGCTCTCTGTTCTCATGTACTGAGTAATAGTACTTGGGCTCAAGGTAGAGAAGGTAGCTGAGGATAAATGCAACTCCAAGCTTCCATCTCCAGGTCTTTCTTTTCTAAAGCTTGCATTTCTTCAACCTTCAGAGTAAAAGGGATTGGTATGGATAGCAATCATGATAAACTGAGAGAGCACTCTTCCTGCTGCTGGACAAAATTCCAGGGAGTTTTTGTTTTGCAGGAAATAAGACCAGGGAGGGAGGCAGGGCCCAATCCCAGAAGTAGAAGACCTTACAGGATGTGATGAGGAACTTGAGTCTCCTCAACTGTGTCCAACAGTTCTTCTATGCCCTCTGGCAGGATGCTAGGAACGCTAGCTGCTCAGGAAAAGTACATGGGCCAAAGAATAAACACAATAAAAGCCAGAGGTAGAAACAGGAGCCAGTTTAAGCCAGGAAAACATTAAGAAAATGTCAAACTATGAGGAGTGAAGTGTGATCTCTTCTTTCAGCCATAAGCCGGAAGTCACTTGCTATGGTTTGGCCATTTGACCCCTCCAAACCTCATGTTGAAATTTGATCCCAGTGTTGAAGGTGGGGCCAGTGGGAGGTGTTTAGGTCACTGGGGCAGATCCCTCATGGATAGATTAATGCCCTCCCTTAAGGTGAGTGAGTTCTCACTCTTAGTTCCAATGAGAGCTGGTTATTTAAAAAAGCCTCGCATGCCCCCCTAGCCTTCCCTCCCGCCACATGATCTCTGCACACTCCAGCTTCCCTTCACCTTCCACTACGAGTGGAAGCAGCCAGAGGCCCTCACCAGATGCCCAGTCTTCCAGCCAGCAGAATTGTGAGCCAAATAAACTCTTCTCTTTATAAATTACTCAGCCTCAGATGCTCCTTATAGCAACACAAAATAGACTAAGACACCACTATTGTTAGAAAGAAGATTTGGTGACAAAGAAGATGCCTTCAAAGAACTTATAGTCTAATGAAGAAGAGAAGTACCTGTGCATGGAAACCAGAATGCATATGAAAAGCACTGGGGTTTCTATCCCAGGCTGCACTTAAGAATCACCTAGGAGCTTTTTTGAAAAAAAAGTTTGGGCTCTTTCCCTAAAATTGAATCCAGATCTTAAAGATGGAAGGCTAACTTAAAAAAAAAAAAAAATCTCTCCAGGTGATTTTGATACACAGTGAGTGTTGGTATCACTGCAATAGAGTAAAGCCCAAGGTAATATGTGGACTCTTGTCTCAGCCTGGGGTGATCATAGCCATTGGATAGCCTGAAGAGCATCACCAAAAATAGACTCTGGAGCCTCAATTCTGAATCTAATAATTCAGAATTTCCAGAGAATTGAGACCCGGGATCTCTCTTTTGGAAAAGCTCCGAAGGTGGTTCAGATGACCAGGCAGGTTTGGGAACCAGTCTGCTAGAGCAGCTCTGTCCAGTAAAAATATAATGTGACTCACATGTATAATTCTACAATCTCTAGTAGCCACATTTAAAAGATAAAAAGAAACAAAGTTAATTTGAATAATGTATTTTATCTAACATAGTCTATCTGACATCATTTCAACATAGGATTAATTTAAAAATTATTGTTTAGCTTTTTTATATTCTCATTTTTTCATACTAAGTCTTTAAAATCTGATAGGAATTTGATACTTAGAACTCCAGACCACACTTGAACTCCAGACCACTTGCCAAGGGCAGGGCTGTCTGTTGTTCACCTCTGCATCCCCAGCATCTGGTGCCAGGCCTGACATGGCACAATTCCCCATGCTTTGGAACATGATCTGGGTCTCTACATTCCAAACTATGGGTACCACGGGAACAGAAGCATGGAGAGATAGAACAATGTACTAGGCTGGTTGGCGGGGGGAGTGGGACTGGGGCAGCAGAAAGGGAGAGGTAAGCCACGCTGGAAAGGAGTTTGGAGAGGAAGACAGAGTTCAACCTTTTTTTTTTTTTTTTCTTCTTGTCTCATGGACCAGATTTTAAGAGTAAGTAGGAAGGACTTCCAATTCACTCATTTTTTTTTTTTTTTTTTTAACCCGGATGTCAGAGCTCCAAGGCCTCCAGGACATGTATTAGGTTTATTGGTTTATTGAGATACTGCCTCAGGCAGGTTGACTAAGTGGGCCTCTTTTTGTTGGGAACCAGAGCAATAATGAGGAGAGACTTTGCTGACATTAGGAGTCTGCTGAGCATATGCTTTTTCAGTACAATTTCAACTTCAGATTCTGTCAAGGTCCTCAGAAGCCTCACTGTGGGTGCATCAGATACATTTTAAGACAATAACACTGATTCGAATGATCCCATCTGTCAAAATCCTTTTACAGAAATCTGTCCTGCTTTCTTGGCACTAGCTGACTCACAAAGTTTGTCATGGATCAGTTGAGGGATTTGTCCCTGGCTTGCCATCAAGTTCAGTGACCAACTGTTCCAAATCAGGGACTGGATGATATATTTTGTGATTTAGTGGGACATGGATCAATTAATGGCAGTGCTGGAACACAGCAGGAGAAGTTGAAGTCAGACCACAGTCTACTGTGGAGCTAATGTTTGCTGATCAAAGGAAGACAGGCCTAGCTGTTTGCAAACAGAAGTCTAGCCAGGAAAGCAAACCATAGAGTGGATAAAGCAACTGCTGCTACAGGTTTCCAAGCCATGCCTCCAGGACTCCAAGTTTTTCAGAAATATCCAAAGGCAGCAAAGGGAAGCTTGAGTCCTTTCATTCGCGCATACCCATTTTCCCCAGTTTTATCTTTCGGATTTCATCGTAAGATTGCATTTTAAATCCACTGCACCCTGAAAAGCTTGAAAACACATTGATGTAGACAATGGGTAGCACTATGGCTGAGTGTTATCAAGAATGTCCAACAAAATATAACAGTAGAATCCTATTAAGACAATAGATTCTACAAATGGTAACTTCAGGCAACTAGGCAGGTAGCTGCAGGGTACTAAATCATTCATTAGTTCATGATTCATTCATTCGTTCTACAAAAACATATTTTTCACTTGTTATGACCTAGATACAATGCTAGGCACTGGGAATACAGCTGTGAAAAAGTAGATATTTTCCCTGCCCTCATCTTATTTATATTGTTGTAGGAAAGATAGATAATAAATGTGGACACAATTAAATACAATTATTGCAGCTTGAGGTTAGGAAATTAATGCAGTGGCAGAAATTACAAGGGAGGAGTGCTACTTTAGAAAAGGTGGTCAGGAAAGCCTTGGCTTCGGAGATACCCTTAAGATGAAGCCTGAGGATATAAAGGAGCTAGCTGTGCAGGAGGCTTTGCGACGAGCATTTCAGGCAGATAACACAGTTGATGCAAATACCTGTGGCAGCATCTGGGATTATTACAGAAAATGAGAAGACTCTGTAAAGCCTGAATGAAAAGAGTTTTTGTAACATGATTTTGCAGCACAGCGAGGATCCAGGTCACACAAGACCTTACAGAGTCCAAGGTATCCTCTCAATACGAGAGGCCTTTGCGAAGTTTCAGAAGAGAGACATATTATCTCATTTACACTTTTCAAAGGCTGATTCCACCAGCACATGGCACTAGTAGGAGAGCAAGGGCAAGCAAAGCCTTCTCCTAGAGACTGGTGGGGAGGTTCCTAAACGAGGAACACAACAGGACTCCTGTTCTTAGAGCTAAGACGTAAGGCAAAACACAAGGAAAATGTTCCTACTACTTCACAGCATGAGCTTTCTCTTATGAACCGGGAGGGTGTGATGCCTATGGTCAAGTATGGCTGAAGCCACAACAGGGCTCCCTCCTCAGGGCCCAATTGATCCCATAGCCTGGAGCAGGGTTGAGCTGAAAAGTCAATGGGATCTGCAGGACAAGGAAGAGACCAGCCCAGCACTTGGAAGGAAGAGCTGCAACAGGCTTTAATCTACCTTGAGAGTGTCTTCATGCTGGCAGCCAACACAGACTGACATCAAATCCACTTTCCCCGCAAATTGCATCCACATTTTTGCAATTTGGTGTGTATTGATTTTTCTCCGAGGGACCTCTTCTTGAGTTATTTAACTGCCACCATTGCAAAGGGCGGCAAGTAATTTTCAGCGCAGAGCCACTTCTTCTGAAGTCTGCATTGAAACTCCAACCCAGTCCAGTCCTATAATTTCATTTCAGAGCACTCCTGGATAATTATATTACCCAAATCTGGGCATTATTGCAGAATGAATGGTTTGACCATGAAGACAGGGAGAGCATTAGATCTTCTTTTCCATCTCAAAATAAGGTATCAAGCCGGAGTAATGTAACAATGTAGAGGTATTCAGGACTGAGATATTCTTTATGCTTCTACTTTGAAGCAAAGGTGGACTGGCTAGTGTCTTCAATATTTACAATAGAATTGGTTCCCCTAATTTTATGTTGATATTCCTCAAATCCTTTGACATTTATCACAAGGGTCATGAGATTAGAATCATATCTGAAGCTGTGTTTACTCTAGTGCTAATTTTTAAGATGATCGTTTCTCCTGTCCCTGCTCCATATACAAAATTATAAAATTTTGGCCGGGCGCGGTGGCTCAAGCCTGTAATCCCAGCACTTTGGGAGGCCGAGACGGGCGGATCACGAGGTCAGGAGATCGAGACCATCCTGGCTAACACAGTGAAACCCCGTCTCTACTAAAAATACAAAAAAAACTTAGCCGGGCGAGGTGGCAGGCGCCTGTAGTCCCAGCTACTCGGGAGGCTGAGGCAGGAGAATGGCGTGAACCCGGGAGGCGGAGCTTGCAGTGAGCTGAGATCCGGCCACTGCACTCCAGCCTGGGTGACAGAGCGAGACTCCGTCTCAAAAAAAAAAAAAAAAAAAAAAAAAAATTATAAAATTTCATCCACCAGAGGATCTCTAGGGATTTCTTTTCTCCTCCTTTTTAAACTGATAATTAGAATTTTTTTTTAAAGTCGTACATGCCTTTTTTTTTTTTTTTGGCTGCAAGGAAGCTGAATGGTAGGTAGTAGGTAGATAGTTTTTTTGAAGTTCAACCACAACAATCACATAACCCTTACGATTCATGTGTGCACACATATATACATATATATATTTACCTGTTATAAATTTTCTATTTCTGTTTTCTGTTTCTAGTCACATATTTCTTGTTTCAACCACCTCACTTTGTTTTATCACTATTTTACTGTAAATGTTTTAAGTCATCTAAATTTTTTGGGAAAGCATTAAAAAGTAAAAAAAAAAAAATCATTAAACTTTAATGCTTTCATTCATAAAATATTATGCCAGGTGTTGTAAGAGCATAGGTTCTATATAAGAATCCACAGGATCTCAGTGAGAAGCATAGTGAAAGTGGAGGTTTGGACATAAGGAAAGAAATCTGACTTCTGAAATATGGTGAGGACAATGGAACTGCAGTACAGATTGGACAGAGGTTGGCAGTTTCACACTGACAAGATGTTTGGGAGGCAGGTGGTATGGTGATATGTATCATCCTATTATAGGCCTTTGGACATTTATTTATCCTCTGGGTAAAAGCATTTTGATATGATGAAAGAGAACTTCGTCTCCGGAGTGAGAGAACCTGGTTCAGAACTTCAGCTGTGTCCCTCGTGAACTGTGTGTACATTTTTGGCAAGTTATAAGTCATCATTGGGTCTCAGTTTCCTTTCTGTCAAATGGGGCTAATGGTAGATATTGCCTACTAGTGTTACTATGGGTTATTAAATGAGTTAATACATATAAAGTGGTTATAGCAATGAGTGGTACATAGTTAACATTTAATAAATGTTAACTACTATAGCTGTTGTTATTCTCTTGCTAGACACTTTTACGTGTGCTGTCTTAATTTTCTCTCACAACTCTACAAGGTGGACTGCCCTTTAAATGAGTCTCCCAGAAGTTGAGTCCCAGAGTCAAGAAGCTTGCATTTCAGCAAGAGCTATTTGATTCCAAAGCCCATGGTCCTCTCACTCTGATATGCTTAACACATCCTGCAAGATGGAGTAAATAGAAAATCTCTTACTGATGCCTATCACAAACAGGATAGAAGCAAGTTACGGTAGTGACTTATTCATTCAAAAATTATCTGTGAATGCTTTGCTTTAGACCAGTCACATGGTAAGCAAAGATAAGGCTCCTTGCAGGCTCTGCCCTCAGATGGCTTCCAAATGGGAAAGATAAACCAAATTAGAGTACAGTGTGAAAAATGCCAGATCACGATATATACAATGACATAAGGCCATAAAGAGAAAGGACATGTAATCTAACTTACTGGAGTCAGAATCTGGAAGAATGAATGAATGAATGAATGAATGAATGAATGAAGAGCCTACAGGCTCTTCATTAAAAAAGTCATGCTGTACCATAAGGCAGCAGAGTAATACTTCCGCTCCTTTGAGAATCTCCACACCAACACCATTATCACTCCTCCCCCCAACCCTGTCCCTAAGTCCAGAGATGCAAACCTAACTGCCATGGGTCAAATGTTACCTGATAGCTTACCAGTCTTCAGTTTAAACTGAATTCAGTTTAAACCTAGATGGTTTCTAAGAGCCCAAATGTTAAATTATCGGGAATTTTGGAAGCCTGTTTAACAGCCTTTGTTAAAAATTAAATTATATGAAACAACACTTATATTGAAAACAAAGGTAATTAATACTCCAAATACATCCATCACCTCCTGATTACTTCACTACCACTTCTGCACTTGAAGTTATTTACATCTATTGTAAATAGGTAGCCAGTAGACATGCTTTATAATGCTGTGCTACTATTGCATATCTCTTTCCAGCTCCATATTTAGTGACATCCTTGTTGGTAGCGTGGCATCAGCCACGTTGGGATTATTTATACCACAGAAATAAGCAAATGCTACAAATAATGACTTTGGTTTTTCTCACAGAGCTGGTTGTTAAATTTTACCAGCACACCATTGGCTTTCGATCATTCCACCTGCTCTTTCCTGAAGTTGCCCTCCCTCCCTCTCTGCTTTATTTAATTTTAATTTTCATTCATTCTTCTTCAATTTGTTCATACCATGGCACCTCAGCTCCCTTACTGGTCTACACTTTTATTTCATCCCTCCTGTTTTTCTGATTACATCTCTTCCTTGTTCACCTAGAACATCTTTTGGCCAAGAATGTGTTTTGCATAGTCCTGGTTGTCACGCGTGTCCCTGTGAAGAGACCACCAAACAGGCTTCATGTGAGCAATAAAGCTTTTTAATCGCCTGGGTGCAGGCGGGCTGATTCCGAAAAGAGAGTCAGCAAGGAAGATAGGGGTGGGGCAGTTTTATAGGATTTGTGTGGGTAGTGGAAAATTACAGTCAAAGGGGGTGTTTCTCTTGTGGGCCGGGGCGGGGTCACAAGGTGCTCAGTGGGGGAGCTTCTGAGCCAGGAGAGGGAATTTCACAAGGTTAATCGCTCAGGTAAGGTGGGGCAGGAACAAATCACAATGGTGGAATGTCATCAGTTAAGGCAGGAACTGGCCATTTTCATTTCTTTTGTGATTCTTGACTTGCTTCAGGCCATCTGGATGTATACCTGCAAGTCAAAGAGAATATGATGTCTTAGCTTGAGCTCAGAGGCCTGACACTGGTACTTGATTTGCCTGGTACTTAAATCAAAAGTAAGTCTCTCATCACCTCACTTACTGGGTTTGGAGTGACTGATTTGACAATATTGGCCAACACAAACAAAAGGTCCTCTGCTCATCAAGAGAGAGGAGCCTAGCCTTGAACCTGGGCCCCTGGTTCCGGTCTTTGTTGTTTCCTGTTACCAGGGCACTCTCTGTGGTATTATTCCATGCTTTTTAATGTCTTCCTGTATCATTTAATTGGATTGCAGCACACTAAACATTTGAAAAGAATTCAAGCGCAAGCTGCCAGGCTCTCTTAATGAACATTCTGTGTGTCATTGTTTGCCAAGAAAGTCATTCATTGGATAAAAATCAGGAGATTGAATGAAGAAATAAAATTTGTTTTTCTTTCCCTCTCTTCATGATATAATTGCTTGTTTCCCCAAGTAATATTTTGTCTCTCTCCTTCTAGTCATGTGTGGACTGTTTTTCCAGCAGAGAAGATTAACTGAATGTCTCTCCACAAATATCATATTTAATTTAATGCCATTACATTAGATCATGTATTAAAGAATACAAGATCCTACTGGATTCCATTGTAAGTTAGACATCCACAAATTTGTTTCCTTAAACATGCAGATGGCATATGTTCTGCCCATACAATCCTTATTGGTTCACGTGCCTAACACAATGATATGGAACATGAATCCTCGAGGGAAATGGTATGTCACAATTTACATACTGCACGTAGTAAGGATAGAGAAAAAGGAACATAGCCTCCCAAGCTCTTCCTTTAGTACATGACACTGAGACCCAGAGAGGCTGTCATATCAAAGATAGCAATGAGATTCTTTGAAAGTAAATTTTAACAGTAATACCTTTGGCTTCATAGGACCCATATAGTATGCTTTCCTAAAAATTTGCATCAAAATGTTTGCACATGTCCTCCCATTATTGCATGCATCTCAGGGTGTAATAGCGTGTATTTACTCTGGATTCTCAGCTAGTCTATGGATGCTTTAATCATAAGGGGCTGTGTTAGTTACTCACTGATTTCCTACCACCCATCACAGAGCATAGCACAAAATAGAGGTTTGTATACTCATATATCTAGTAAGCACCTGATAAATGTGTATTGAATGAATAGATATTTGTTTATCTCTTTCCCAGAAAGAGACATGGGTAAATGAAGCTAGAGGTACACAAACATTGATCTATAGAATTATTTTTATCTCTCAGCTAAAAAACAACTAGGAGGAGTGAGAGTTACAATTACAAATGAAGCTTATGATACTATTTTTGGTGGTTGGGTTTTGCAAGGGACCAATATCTTGGACTCCATGATTTGTCTGGTTTTGCTATTAAGTACACATATGTTTCAGATTGTTACAGTTTCCTGATGAATTGATCTTTTCTTTAATTATTATTGTAAGTTGCTTGTCTTTACCTCTAGTAATATTGTTTGCCTTGAAATCTATTGTATCAGGTATTAATATAGTCACAATATATTTTGTTTAGTGTTTGCATTGTATAGCTTTTCATTCTTTCAATTTCAGCTTCTCTGTATTTTTGTATTTCAAGGGCATTATGTGTAAATGATATATAGTTAGGTCTTGCCCCATTATCCAGTCAGACAATCTTTGCTTTTTACATGGTATTTAGTCTATTTACATTTAATGTAATTAAGATAGAGTTGGATTTAAATCTTTCATCTTGGCCTTTGTTTTTTATTGTTCTATCTCTTCTTTGTTTCTCTGTTCTTTTAAGCTGGACTTCCTTTTGGTTACCCAAGTACTCTTTTAGTATTTAATTTTTATCTCTATTGACTTTGCCTATGCTTTTTGTGTTAATTTTTAGAGCTTGCTATATAAATTATCTGTGCACCTTGATTTACATCCTACCTTCAAATAAAGTTGTTACTTATATTATGCTACTTTGTGAATAATGTAATAACTCAATAATTGTATAATTCTATTAACCCCATCTCTTTCTCTTTGTGATCTATTGTCATGTATTTTATGTCTACATATGTTATGTACCCTTCTATGTGCTATAATGGTTTTTGATTTAAGATGTCGATAGTCCTTTAAGAAAGTATTTGTGTGCGTATTTTTAATGTCTTCTGTCTGGTATTGTTTCCCCTCAGCCTGAATAACTTACTTGAGCATTTCTTGTAGTGTGATTATGCTGGCAACAAATTGTCTCTATTTTAATTTATCTGAATATTTAGTTGCTTTCCTTTATTTTGAAAAATATTTTTACTGAAATAGATAATTTTAGATTGACATCATCTTTAAGTACCTTAAAGTACTTCCATTGCCTTCTGCTCTCCCATGATTCTCTTGAGAAGTCTTCTGTTTATTTTGTTGTGTTTCCAACTTATGGGGTGTATGTGTGTGTGTGTGTGTGTGTGTGTGTGTGTCCTGCTGCTTTTAACATTTTCCATTATCTGTTTTTTTTGGAATTTAGCTATGATGTGCCTACGAGTGGTTTCTTTGTATTTATTCTACTTGGAATTCACTGAACTTCTTGGCATACACCTTTTAAAATATCAAATTTGGAAAATGCTTCAGCTAATAATTCATCAAAATAATTTTCTGTCCCATTATCTCTCTCCTCTCATTCTGAAATTATAATTACACATAAGAGTGACTGCTCAATATTTTCATACAGGTCATTGAGACTCTGTTTACTATTTTTTCCAAATTTTATTTTCTCTGAGTTTTAGATTTCTGTTGGCCTCTGTTCAAGTTCACTAATACTTTATTCTATTATGCCCATTCTACTGTTAATCCCATTCAATAATTTTTAATTTTTTTCAGATATTACCATTTTCAATTTTAGAATTCATATTTGCTTCCTTGTTACAGGTTTCAAATCTCTTCTGAAATTCCCCATTTCTTTGCTCATTGTGTCCAACTTTTTCTGTAGATTTAAAAAACATTTATCATAAAGTTCTAATTTGTGAATTCTCATTTTTTTGTCATCTGTAAGTCAATTGAATTCTCACTTTTTCATCATCTGTAAGCCAATTTTCTCTGCTTGAGTTTTAACTAAGTCAAATTCTACTTTTTTGCATATCTTATTATCTTTTGTTTATGAGGGAAATTTTGCTCAGCAAAATTCTGGGACAAGAAAACTACTTGATAGAAATTGCACTGTTTGTATTTGGGGATCATCCAGATTTAAACCTGAAATGTCAGCACAAATTTATCAAAAGTCTGCCTGGTTCTTTCTCATACATGCAAAAACTGACCTTCTCTGTCAACTCCCTGATCCTATCCTAAACAACTGGTCCTAGATATGAAAATATAATTTTGTTATTAATCTTTATAGCCCTTCCTCTATTCTTTAGTAACCAGCACAGTGTTCAGTGCAAATTAATGTTTGTTACATTTCAGTTTAAATCTAAAAACCCATGTATGCACTTCCGTGTATGTATCTGGATATCAATGTATGTAGTAGGAGGCCGAGTGCTTCAGTAGAAAGAGTATTAACCTAAAGACCTTGATTTGAAACTGACTGAAAAATCTTCCTGGCTCTGTCATCTTGAGGAAGTGATTTGGCTTACATAAACTTCAGTTGCTGTTGCCTTCTTTTTCTCAAGAAACAAACGGATGGGAAAATATGTGTTGCATACTTAGCACAGTGCCTGGTGCATAAAGATTTTTAAAATATTAAAAGGTCTGGTCAAATCTGAGTTAAGAAAAAAGTTGATAAAATGTAAATTAATGTGATACCATTACTTCCAGCAAAAATCAGTCCAATCACCAAGGAGGAACTATATGGGAGCTCAGAGTCCATCTGGATAAGGAATTGATCTGAGACAGGTGTGTCTTGGACAATATCAAGGATTATAACAGTGGCATACGGTAGAAGCATAAATAAAGTGGGCTTTTGCAGAGACTAAGGAGGCTTATGTTAAGATTAGAGTTCTCTAGTTTCGTGGAAAGAGCACTGGATTGGAACACAGGAGATGGAACTCTTTTATGTCTTCATTTCTTACCCAGAAAATTATGCTACTAATACTACTAATCTTACAAGGTTGAGGTGAGTATTAAATGGGATCCTGCTTATAAAGACCATAGCTTGAGAGTATCATGTGTATTAAATACTCATAATATAGTCATTATAATTAGCAATTATAATTTACTTAACTTCCCTAAAAAGATGATAATTCTTGCTTGTAAAATTTTCATAAGTAATGTGAAATTACGTTTGAGAAAGTACTTTTATAATCTGAAAAGCACTACATAATTGCAGCGTTATTATTTTTAGTTAGGTAAATGTCTGGACATTCACAAGTTCTGTCACAGAAGAAGTCAAGCTCTGTGAGGACAGAAAATATATCTTTCTTATTTACCACTATACAATAGTAGATAGTCAGCAAATACTTTCTGATCAATAAATGGATCACTTCAGCTCCAGAGTTTCTGCTTACCTGGGCCTTTCTCAGAGTTAGAATGCTTTGGAAGTTTCCCTAGTTTATTCTGGTGGAATCTTGATGCTTAATTTGGTGCAGAAGTTACATCAAAATAAATTAGATGAACCATAGACCTTCTTGGATAGAGTCTGGAGAGTTCAAGACATAATTTTCCATTGGAAAGTCCAATATGAAAGCATGCTTCAGTACAGCCCTCTCAGATATTTCAGCCATTGATTTTGTAGATTTTCCAAAATCTTGCAAAATGAACAAATTTCCTAGATGGCTTTTCCAAATTATTTAGATACAAATAGTCCTTACCATACTAGGTAAGGGCAGAGTGATTATCTTTCTTTCTTATAAAAATGCTATTTAAGGCCGGGCACAGTGGCTCATGCCTGTAACCCCAGAACTTTGGGATGCCAAGGTGGGTGGATCACAAGGTCAGGAGTTTGAGAACAGCCTGGCCAACATGGTGAAACCCTGTCTCTACTGAAAATACAAGAATTAGCTGGGCGTGGTGGCAGGTGCCTGTAGTCCCAGCTACTTCGGAGGCTGAGGCAGGAGAATTGCTTGAACCCAGGAGGCAGAGGTTGCAGTGAACCATGATGGTGCCACTGCACTCCAGCCTGGATGACAGAGCAAGACTCCGTCTCGAAAAAAAAAAAAAATGCTTTTTAAATTTTTAAAATATATTCCCATTTTCAGGGTTTAAAACAATCAACTATATAAAATAGCTTTTAATGAAATACAGTAGTCCCCTCTCCCCATTCATTTCCCCAGCTTTTTTTCCGCTAATGCAACAGATTTTTACTCTTTTAACTGTTTTTTTCTTTCTGGTGTATATTTTTATGTTCCATAATATAACATAATAATAATGTGGTATAATAATATGCTTATATTCTTATATCTTGGTTTAACACTTTTGAAACTATCTATTTATATCTTGCTCTGGCAACCGCAGATTTAAATTTCTTCTATCACCTTCCCCACTTCTATCTTTTCAATACGTTTATTTCAAGTTATATGAATAGTCAGTTTTACTTCATTATGACTGTGTTGCAACTGTGATTTACCTTAGAGCCCCAGTTTGTATGTCACAATTATATTTCCTTTCTCTTAGAGATTTTCATTTTTCCTAGGATTAATATCTGCATCCTTTTTTTGAATTTCCTTAGCTTTCTGTGTCTACTAGTATTTTTTTTTCAGATACTTCAACAGATCTCTTGAGCACTTAGTAATTCTTCCAATTACCTCACACAGTTCCCAACTTTCCTTTAGCTCCTTTTGTTTCTGATGATCTCACTCCTGCAGTCCCATATTCTGCTTCTGTATGGACTCATTGATTACCAGGCTTCGTGCATTGCTGTTTGGGAACTTCCCATGACCACTATTCTGTACTGAATTTTCTGTTCCCTTGGTTCTACATATTCCTATTTCTTGGTTTACTGTGCTTATTTTACAGAAGTACATACTAACTTATCGCTCTATGACTTCCTGTGCAGGAGGTACAATTTTTGATCCTTGAATGTTTGAAAATATCTTTATTCTGCCTTTATCCTTGATTAATCATTTGGCTGAATGCAGACTTTGGGTTGTAAATCATTTTTTCTAAATAGCGTTTCATTGATTTCTAGCACTTAGTGTTGCTTTACGAAGATTAGTGTTGTTTTCTTTCCATATTCTTTGTGAGCAGTTTCGGTCTGGGTGGTTGGTTCATTTTTGTTTGATTTGCTTGTTTATTTTGTTTTATCTTTTTCTCTCTGTAAGTTTTTGTGTTCAATTTCTCATTCTTGTTATTCTGAAATTTCACAGTAATATGCTTTGTTGTAAGCCTTTTCCCCTAAGTCACTGAATTGGATTCTCAAGGGGGTACTTTTAATTTGGAAACTTATGTCTGTAGTTCCAGGCAATTTTCTACATAATTTTGCAGAAAACTTTCTCCTTTATGTTTTTTCTCTCTTCTTTTCCCTTCGTCTTCCCCCACCAAAAGGTCCATTTGATCAGATCTTTTTTGTTTCCTGAGTTGATTCTCTAATCTAAAATCTTTTGTTTCCTCTTGCCATTCCTTTGCCTTTGGTGTTTCTTCCTGTGATGATTTCTAAACTTTATCTTCAAACCCTTTTAAAGATATTTTTTAAAAATTTAAGTGATCGTACTTTTCCTTTATAGAACTCATTTTTCTCTAATTGTTCCTTTTTTTTTTTTTTTTTGAGACAGAGTCTTGCTCCGTCATCCAGGCTGGAGTGCAGTGGCATGATCTTTGTTCACCGCAACCTCTGCCTCCTAGGTTCAAGCAATTCTCGTGCGTGAACCTCCCAAGTAGCTGGGACTACAGAGATGCACCATCAAGCCCAGCTAATTTTTTGTATTTTTAGTAAAGACGCAATTTCACTATGTTAGTCAGGGTGGTCACAAACTCCAGGCCTGAAGTAATCCACCTGCCTTGGCCTCCCGAAGTGCTGGGATTACAGGTGTGAGCCACTGCACCTGGCCTAATTGTTCCCTTTTTATGGATGTGGTATGTTTTCATCCATGCATGTGATAACAGTCCTTTTAAAATTATGCCTTTTCTATGTTCCCTGCAATATCTTTGCTTTCACTGGATATATTTTCTGCTTATTGTAGACTGAGAATTTCTTACTGGAAATTTTCCTCAGTGTCAGCTGCTCATTGCCTGTTTGTTCATATACAAGTGTAAGGCAATTACGAGCTGATTAGAAGCTATGCGAATGGGGTTGTGATAGGAGCAGAGAGAAGCTTATCAACAAATAGACTTCACTCTTGTCAGCTTTTTTACTATATGTAATATCCTTTTCTTCCTCCTTCCAAATATTTATACCTTTGGTATTTTCTCTGGAACCAATCTATTCTCTGTAGAAGAGTCCTTAATCTCTTGCTTGAGAAGAGGCAAGAGTCTAGTTTCTGGTATTCTGATAACAGACAGAGAATGGGGGTGTATTAGTCAGGGTTCTCTAGAGTGACAGGACTAATAGAATAGATGTATATATGAAAGGGAGTTTATGAAGAAGAATTGACTTACATGATCACAAGGTGAAGTCCCACAGTAGGCCATCTGCAAGTTGAGGAGCAAGAAAGCCAGTCAGAGTCTCAAAACCTCAAAGTAGGGAATCTGACAGTACAGCCTTTAGTCTGTGGCCAAAGGCCTGAGAGCCCCTGGCAAATCACTGGTGTAAGTCCTAGAGTTCAAAAGCTGAAGAACCTGGAGTCTGATATTTGAGGGCAAGAAACCTCCAGCACCAGAGAAAAATGAAGGCCGGAAGACTCAGCCAATCTAGTCCTTTCACATTCTTCTACCTGCTTTATTCTAGCGTCACTGGCAGCTGATTAAATAGTGTCCACCCAGCTTGAGGGTGGGTTTGCCTGTCCCAGTCCACTGAATCAAATGGTAATCTCCTTTGGCAACACGCTCACAGACACAACCAGGAACAATACTTTGCATCCCTCAATCCAATCAAGTTGATTCTTAATGTTAACCATCACAAGTCCACCCCTTGTCAACTTGAACCCATAAACATCTCCTTTTCTTCTCCTTTGTCTCCACCATGATTGTGAGGCGTCCCCAGCCATGTGGAACTGTGAGTCCATGAAACCCCTTTTTCTTTATAAATTACCCAGTCTCAGGTATGTCTTTATCAGCAGTGTGAGAACAAACTAATACAGAAGGTTAGGGTTGGGGTCTTATATTTTGGGACCCAAATTTCACTTAACTCTTCTATTTCTAGTAGGCCTTCTTCCCTTGCTCTTCACTGTGCCTTGTGTCTGCAAGTTTAGGGTTTCTGGAGCTACCAAACAGACCTTTAGTCTCCTATAAGCATGAGAGAGTACTGGTCACCCAACTGCACGGGGAAGGGGAAGGGCTCTGGTTGTCTAACTGTTCTGTATATAGTCTTAGCCAGACCTCTTTTTGTCCTGGAGCCTCATCCTTGCCTTTGTTGGAATCTAGTGCCTCCAAATACCAGCTCTTTCTGAGATGCACCGGGTTTATGGGCTCTTTTCTGTTTGACACCCCATCTGTAGGCAATCGGGGTTCAGTTTCTGACCTGTTAGCCCATTTCTAATTAATCTTCCAAATATTTGATAGTGTTCTATCTATGAGCCACTCTCTCCTCTCCTGTTCACTTTCTCTGTATGTGTTTATTTCTTTATAAATACTATGGCTGTCACTTTGGGCTGGTGTTTTGGGAGGGAATGAAGATAAATGCATCCATATTTGGTCCATTAAGTTTACCTGAAAGCCTCTACCAGAGTGATTTTTTAAAACAGAGATTTGACTCTTGTATCATTCCTTACTCTAGATCTTTCAAACTTGCTTATAGTTTCAGCATGAGATAAATATGGTTTAGCTTCCCAAACAAAAAGAACTTATCGTTCAGCCCCCTGCCAGACTCCCAAGATTCATTAGCAACTGCCTGCACATATGAGACTGGTGGGATTATCTGCCTCCCTCTTTTGTGGAATTGCTCCTCTGTGCAGCCCTTGTAGCAGCATGGCCACAGGCACATCTGCCCTTTTTCCTAACATTGGTTTTGTTCCCCAGTCACTACTGACTTACCCATGTTGGGCCAGTTAATCCTTTCCTTAGACATTTTGAGAACCTGAAAAAAACAGAGGACATGGCAGCTGTGCTCTAGGTGATACAGATCTGAGAAGCAGAGAAAACTTGTCTGGAGAGGTGGAAAGACGTTGTTGGAGGCAGTCTTTGTTCTCTGGTTCTAGTTCATTCTTGAAACCTATCTGTGTTACTGCCCTTTGTTGCTTGGGTCTCTGAGTGTCTCTATAGTGAATTCCCTGCTTAAAACAGTGTGCAACACATAGCTACTGAATGTGGTTTCTTCTAGTTCCTGGAAGAAGACATTACATTTCATGGCCACATGTCTTCCTAATGTCTTTTCTGTTTGACTGTCCTGCTCCCTCTCTTTTTTTCACTGTTAGATGGCTATGCCAAAACTTAGCTCAAGGACCTGCTCTAGGAAGCTTTCCCTGACTTTCCAGCCTGCTTGCACATCCTTTTCTGAGCATCTGTCTATCATAGCATTTATCACCAAAATTGGCCAAAATTGTTAATTTACTCTTCTCTTTTGATTGTGAGCTCTTCAATAAGAGAAGCTATAATTACTTTGATTTTGTTTCCTGAATATATACAAAAAAAGAAAAACTAAGTTTATCAAGGCAACATGCTGTCTGCTTCCAATTGATAGCAGTGTAACAATGTCTAATAGACATTTTTTCAAATAAGATTCTTATTCTTTCTTATTTGAGAGTTAACCCTAAAAACTGATTTTGGTATAATTTACACTGATTTTTTTCTAATATTGTAATAAAACTTAAGAACAATATATGCAAAACAAACAAACAAAAAATCGACCCTTAATCTTTGTAGAATAAAGTACTGATACAAACTTAGAAAAGAAACGTCTTAACCCTCAGGTCAAGGAATTTAATTTCTTCTCTACCGGTTCAGAAACCATATCAGAATAGAAACTGGTAGCTTATTGGTAAACATGTTTAGAATAAGACAGTAAATATCCTTTGTCTTTTTTCTTTAAAATAAGCCTGGGATTCAAAGTTACAAAGAAAGGAAATAAAAAAGAAAATTAACCCTTCTCGGGAAGCAGTTATGCTCCAGTCACCATGCTAAATGCTATAATATATTTTTGATTGCTGAACTTTCATAAATCCTGTTGACACGTGGTTTAATCCAGATGTTATTGCCTGCAAAGAAACTGAGACTCAAAAGATAAAATAACTTGTTAAAGTCGTGCAGCTAGTTAGAATCAGAACATAACCTAAAGCCATGTCATGTTTTTAAGAACTGACCTTTCCAACTACTATATCATTTTTCAAAAAAACTTCTCTGTTGTAAGTTATAACTGGATGATAGTTATATGAGTTATTCATAGTCATTTCAGAGTTTTCTCTATTTTTTCAGTTTTCTATAATGAGCATATATTACTTTTACAATAAAAATTACTTTTTAAAAAAGCAATTCCCTTAGATCAATAGAAGTGCCGGGGGATTATATTCCTTTGAACAGCTAAGTGTTAATTATAAGGCTCCTTATTTTTTATTAATGTGCAATAGGAGATAGGATTCAGGCAATTTTCCCAAATCCTTACTATTAGTTATCATACAAGCCTCGTAGATAACTTATTTCTCAGTACAGGAATCTATTCTCTTGTGATTCCAATTTCATGCCCTCAAAGCCCTCTAGGGGCAGCCTGTACCCCCACCTACAGCATCTGGGGGCTTTGATGTGGAGTGACAAGGGGGTCTGTGGCCACCTACCATGTCCAGGAGAGTCTTTCATCCCTCCGAGTTTTGTCAGTACAGTTTTGTCACCTGCAAATAGGGGTCAAGATACTCACCTGGAAGGCTTTGAGAGAATCAGATGAGGGAATTATGGGCCCTGGAACATGGTGGTGACTCCACATAGCAGCAGCAGGGCAGTGGTGGCAGTGGCGAGAGGTGGTCCAGCAAAGAACTTGGGAGCTGGTGTCTGGGGCAGGGCACCTGCAGGCTTATCTCAGCTTGGCCACCTGTCATATGACTTTGAACAGGTTACTTCCCTGTGCCTCAGCTTTCTCTTCTGTAAAATGAAGATAAGTATTTATAGAGCTGATATGAGGAATAAAGGAATTAATTCAAATGCAGCATTAAGAACAGAGGCTGGCACTAGTTTGCTGAGACTCGAAGTAATAATAATGAGGTCATTTTGGGGGGCCATTATCACAGGGACTACTGTAAGATCTTCAAAATCATTTCATTCAACAGGCAGGCTCTTTTCTACGTCCTGAAGAAATAGTGGAAAATCAAGGCTTACGTTCTAGTGGGAGAGGACGATACTAAGAGAATGAACAATTAAATAAGTCAGATGTTGTAGCCACTCTTCAGAGACAGGATTGACTCCCACCCCAGAGTTGGCTCAGATGTTGAAACTGATGATGCCACATAGCCATCAACAGGATATAAAAGGTTTATTACTAACATAATAGGCCTTTCTGGAAAGAGCAGGCAGGCTTCCCAAGCCAATCTGAACATGGGATTAGAGGGAGGGTATATGAGACTAATTTGGAGTTTTTATGGTAGCTAGGCATTAGGGATGGGTTGAGAGTTCTTGTGTGCAGGTGGGCGCTTATGTGGTTTGAGCCTCTACTGACACCAAAGCAGGGCACACCAGAGCTTGCTTATCAGCTTTCCCAGATGTGGGGCAGAAGCAGGGGGACAAGCTGTGAGGCTTAAAAGCTGTCAGAAGTCACACATGAAAAAAAGGAGACAGACTCTTTATTGCACCAGACATTTCAGCCAGTTGTGAGCTCTGTTTTTAAAACACGGAAGAATGTGGGAAAGAGTATCTGAAATATGTAGGGGGAAGTGGCATGGAGTATTTCTATTTTAGCTAGCATGGTCAGAGAAGGCATCTCTGAAGAGATGACATCAGAGTTGAGACTTGAGTGATAAGATCACCAACTATTCAGAAGGGAGTGGCATGCAAAAGCCAGCAAGGCCAGAGTGAGCACAACAGATTCCAGTAAAAGAAAAACACGACCAGTAATGTAAGCGAATGGTGTGAGATCATTGAGAATCAGTAAAGGCTAAAGGTGATGATGATGATGATGATGATGATGATTACATTAAGTTTAACAAGAGGATTCAGATTGCTATATTCAGACATCTGAAGTGCTGTTTTATGAAAGAAAGCAATCTAGTTTCTGTTTGGCTCCAGTGGAATCAAGGTATAAAAGAGTCAAATTTCTTGTGCTCAATATAAGAAAGGCCTTTCAGACTGTGAAACACCCTTAAGAGGTAATGAGCAACTTGTCACTGGTGGTGTGACAACAGAGGCTAGATGCTGCTAGAGAGAGGATTCCAGCTTCGGGGTTGAGAAAGTTGAACCAAGTGGCCTTTAAGGTCTTTAAGTTGCTTTCAGCTCTTAGAGTCTGTTTCAGAGAAGGCCCGGAAGAGGTGTATAGGAAACTGCAGAAAACAATGTGGAGAATGTGCCCCCTTAGCTGTAGTGGCTGTCATTGTTACCTACACTGGCTAATGCTAACTTCCTTTTATGCTCAGGTTTCTGAATAGCTATGGGGATTTCTGTTTAAACACTGCCGATTGAAGCTGAGTTCTACTTAGTGGCTTATTTGCATGTCAAATTAGGGTTCAAAGAAATGCAAATATAAAAGCTTATTTGCTCATATAAATTTGCTTTAGTAACCTGGAGGAAACAGTGGGGTCTAAAACACTCAGACCGAAATTAATGAGACAACTTTGGCCTATCAGCTTTTCTTTTCCCCTACCTTTCACCTACTCTCTTCCCCACTTCAACTCACTTATTTTCAGCAAACATTTATGATACCTACTGTGTGGAAGACACTGTGCATAGCAGTATACAGAAGCAGTTAGGTCAGCACCTTTGCTCTCTGGTAGAGAAAATAGAAATAATGAAGAAAAAGAAAAGGATAATGAATGCAGACTACTAAGTGCATTAATAGAGATACAAATAAACAATGAAAGAATTAAACAAGGCTAAGGCAGGAGGATTGTTTGAGCTCAGGAGTCTGAGGCTGCAATGAGGTATGATTGCACCACTGTACTCCAGCCTGGGCAACAGAGCAAGACCCGGTCTCAAAAGAAAAAAAAAAGGGAAAGAAGGAAACAAGCAAATAAGTAAATGGCACTTACTGTATGCCTGACCCTGTGCTAGAGATTTTGAAAACAAAGCTTAATTTTAACTGGCTAGAAAAATCAAAATAATAATATATCAAACATATTTATTTCCCTTCCTCCTCCACGTCCTCAACCTTTGACTAACACTCTGAACTTTTCAAGCAAGAACCTATTTCTCATTTATCTTACTGTTACCAACGCATGACACTTAGTAGGGTTCTTGATAAATAATTCCTGAGTAGACGGATGAAAAAGTGACTAGCTTACTTGCAGCTGGACTTGCGGGGGTAGCATTTCAATAGAGCCAGGTGATGGAGAAAGCATTCTGGTAAAAACTATTCAATGAGCAAGGCTCAGATGTGGGGAAATAGAAGTTGGTGTTCAAGGAGCCCAACCAGTTCAAGATGGTGCTTTATAAGCTAGCTGCATGAAAGCTGCGGCAGGAGTGGAAAGAAGGACTTCATGAGGGACTTGGAAAATTATGATGAAGAACTTCATTCTGTAGGAAATTGGCAGGCGTTAGAAGTTTCTGAGCAATCAGATGACAAGATCAGAGTAATATGGTTTTATTGTTCTCAACTTGTCATTGTATAAGCAGTAGCTGCCACTACTGATTAAACGACTATCAAGTGAGAGATCAAGCGTTAGAAAAATTTGAAATGGCAGCTGACTTATGGGGGTGTGAATACACATTCCTGTACTAGTGAATTTCAAGATTCAAGAAAGTCTCCAGTCGTATATCTTCATATACCTTCTGTATAATCTTCTTTTCCTTTTTCGCTATCATTTCCTGGGTCTCATCTCCTTTCTAGATGCTTACATGTTAATGTGTACATTAATATGTATTTACTTAATTGTCCTCTGGTAAAAGTGTAACCTCATACTATATCTAGTGAAAAATCTTCCTCATTGGTCCCAATATCATGTCTGCAGTGTTTTTCCTGAAGTTTCACCTCTCACCTTCACTTAAAACACAGTCTCTTCTAAGCTGCCCACTCCAGTCTGTGTAAGCAGTCCCACTTTAATGCATTTATTTATTTATATGAATTAATCCTATCTTACATCCTTTTTGGAGTAAGAAAGAGTCTATATGAGTGAAATGACTTATATATTCAACTGTAAGTCCTAGCATCTCACTACAGGCCTTGACTTGTCTTGCTCAGGGAATCTTCACTGGGTAAATGGATGATTAGAAGAAAGGTATGAGTGGAGGAAAAGAGACAGAATTGTACTTTCTGGTAGGAAATCTATTATAGAAAAACCCAGCCAATCATTTTAGTTAGCATGAAGACCTGTTAGACTGTAAATGCCCGGAAGGCAAGGACCATGTCCTTATCACTTCTGTATCCTTTGTACTTGGCTCAAGTCTTGGCACAAGAAAGATGATCCATGAATATTTGTTGAAGGAAAGAACAAAGGATCAATGAATGGTAACTGGAAACCCCTTTTAGACATTGATCAGGCATGGTAGCCCAGGGGCAGACACCTCCCAGCAGCAGTCTGATGGACTATCTAGTTCTTGAGATGACTTTCAGGATTTGGCTGATACAAATAAATACCTGGCTTCAAATATTATGTGTTGCTCTGAGGTTTGAACACCAACCATATTCTTGGTTCTGAAGAAGTGAAGAGGACAGCCATGATGTGTAATAAGCTAATAAAGCTCCCCTCTCTTCCAGAATAAATCAAATTATTCCAGCATCACTGCACTGTAATTTTTTACCCTTTTAATATTTCAGGGGAAGTCTAAATTGCCTTTTATAATCAGTGTCTAAGTGTCTGCACATATTGCTACAGGGCTTGATTTTTAACCCAGGACTAACAAGGCATTTTTTTAGTTCAGTTTTAGATGTTTTTTGCTTTGCCTTCTTTCTTTCTTTCTTTCTTTCTTTCTTTCTTTCTTTCTTTCTTTCTTTCTTTCTTTCTTTCTTTCTCTCTCTCTCTCTCTCTTTCCTTCCTTCCTTCCTTCCTTTTCTTTCTTTTCTTTCCTTTCTTTCTTTTTTAGACAGAATAATTGCAGCATGGTTGAGTGGTTCTCTAGGTGCCTAAAGAGAGATATACCTTGATTTCAGTTCTTCCATGGGACAATTTTACAGCAATATGCTTCAAAATAACTGAGATTAACTAGATAATGGTAATAAAAGCAAATAATTTTATGCCACTCATGATGTGCTGAGCATTGTTTTAAATACCTTGTACATAATTACTCATTAATCCTTAGAACAGCACTATGAGAAAAATACTATTATCAAACCTATTTGATAAATGAGGAAACAGAGGCATAGACAGGTGAGGTTCCTTGCCCAAGGTGACAGGGCTAATAAGGGGAGAGGCTAGCATTTGAACCTGGACAGTCTGGCCCCAGCCTACCCTTTGTCTATACTGTTCGGTATTGCCAGCACTTTGACATGACTTTTGTATTCTCAAAAACTTCCCCAGAGGCATTAACTTCATACTAATGTACTGGATCTGCTTATGTCCAAAATGTTTGGATGTTGAAATTATTCCTTTACTTAGCATATCTTTGTTGAATATTAGCTATGTGCCTGACACTGTTTTAGGCTCTAGATATGTATCAGTGAACAAAAGACAAAGTCACTGATTTCATGAAGCTTACACTCTAGTTTAGGAAGAAAGACAATAAACAAAACAATATCTAAAGCAAAAGTAACATGACTAAACATCAGATAAATTCAAATTAAAACCAAAATGAGATATCAACTCATACCTGTTAAATTGACTATTATCAAAAAGATGAAACGTAAGTGTTGGGCATGGAGAAAAGGGAACCCTTGTACACTGTTGGTGGGAAAGCAAATTAGTACAGTCATCATGGAAAAACGTATGGAGGTTCCTTAAAAGATTACAAATTGAACTACCATATGACCCAGCAATCCTGCTACTGGGTTTGTAGCCAAAACAATTGAAATCAGTATTTTAAAAAGATGTCTGCACTTCTGTGTTTATCATAGCAGTGTTCACAATAGCCAAAATATGGAATCAACATAGGTGTCTATGAAGGGTTGAATGAATAAAGAAAACATATAGGGCGGAAAACTATTCAGCATTAATAAAGAAGGAAATTCTGTCATTTGTGACAACATGGGTGAACCTGGAAGACATTGTGGTAAGTGAAATAAGCTAGGCACAGAAAGACAAACACACATCATCTCACTTACATGTGGAACCTACAAAAGTGGAATTTATGGAAGCAGAGAACAGAATTATGGTCACCAGGGGTGGCAGGGCAGGGGCTGGGAAGAGAGGGTTGGAGAGATATTGGCCAAAGAACATAAAATTTTAGCTAAACAACAGTATAAATTCAAGAGTTCTACTGTACAATATGGTAGCTGTAGTTAATAACAACGTATACTTGAAAATCGCTAAGGTAGTAGATCTTAAATGTTCTCACCACAAATAAAATGATAAGTATGTGAGGTAATGCCAATGTTAATTAATTTAATTTGGCAGTTCCACAACGTATACATATTTCAAAACATCATGTTGTATAGCATAAATATGTGCAATTTTTCTTTGTCAATTAAAACACTAAATCTTAACAAAAAAGCAAATGCAGCTCTATTTCTCCTGTCTTTTTTCTTTCTCGGTTTTCCTCCATCAAATATATTGATTATTAACTAATAGTAAGATTGACGGCGGAAAACCAAGAAAGAAAAAAGATATGAATGAGAGGTGGAGGCTTTGTGCCAGGCTTATTATATAGGTCCTGTTAATGAGGTTGGGAGGGACCTCATTAAGGAAATGACATCTGAGTAGGACTTGAAGTTAGGAATGAAGTGGGATGTGCAGAATCTGGGGGAAGGGCTAGTCAGGCAAAAGGAAGCAGCAAGTGTGAAGGTCTAGGGCAGAGACTGCTGAGGGATCGAAGGATAGCAAGGATGCTAATAGCAAGGATGCTAACACGGCAGAAGTGAAGTGAGAGCTCCATGGATCATGTGATTGAAAAAAGAAAAGTGGAGATTTTGTATTCAGACAAACCAGTGCCTAAATTTGTGCTCAGCTACTAGTTGTATCATCTTGACGAATTATGTATGCCTTTGAGCTTCAGTTTTCTCCTATACAACATGGGAATACCAATTTGTGTCAGGAGCAAATGAGAAAATATAATAAGCCTGGCACAGAAATGAGAGGCACAGTCCTGGTCTATCCTGGCTCTGCAGGCATTCCCAGACAGTCCCCAGAGAGGCTCCATTTGCACCATCCGTGGAAATGGGTCATGCCCCAGCAGGCAGGAGCCTGCGGGCTCCTTCCTCTCATGATGCCTGTCTGGATGCCATGCCCCCAAACCTAAAGCAGGAATCTCGTTCACCTTTCATTTGCTTTTAACAGTCCACAGCAAAAGCTGGGGTCCAGGCAATGCTTCCAGTGAGATTATTCCAGTAGCTGCCAAGTGAAGAACAACTTGAGCTGTTACAAACAAACAAAGCAGAACAGTTTCCAAGATGTAGGCCTTTTGTTTGTGTGAGCAGGGACATGAGCAAACATCGGCATGTTTCAGTTTAAAATAGCTTCTGGAGTAATTGCTGGCACTGTGTTCCCTAATTACATAATGTCTGTCTTCTTTGGCAGTGACCTTGGTATTGTCTTTGATGTGAAAAACATCAAGTGTGAAACTCCATAAACTTAGCCTGCTTAACTATTTTGTGTACCTACTTCCTAGAGCCCTCCACCCAGATTTCTTTTGTTTTTTTTTGTTCTCTTCCTTTGTGGCTATAAATATTTATTAATAGGTTCATAAAGTGTTCAGACAAACTGGTGGGTGACAGATCTTTTTTTCCACAAATATTTCTTAAACAACAATTCTGTGCCTAGTAGGGTGCTAGATCCTGGGGATGAAAAGAGCTGTATAAAACTCTCTGTTCTCAAGAAAGTTGGGTGAGACAGACATATAAGAAATTATAATGCAATACGGTATAAGATATAGCTCAGTGCTAAAGAGTGTGACCTTTGGGATTAGATACACTGGGTTTGAATTTCCAATTTCATCTTATTTTGTGACATTGGGCAAATTACTTACATTCTCTAGGGCTTAGTTTCACCATCTTTAAAATGGAGAACATAGTTTCTGTTTCCTAGTGTGGTTGTATAAGGTGAGTTAGATAATAGTTTTAAAACACTTGACACTGTACCTGGCAGAGTAAGTGCTTTAAAAAAATCAGTGATTGTTATTATCACTAGTGTTGTGATAGAGGTGGGAATGTAGAGCCATGAGTGACCATTTTCTGGGATATAGCAACTCACAGGATTTGATGTGTACGCCGGATTCAGATGATAAATGTGGCTTTGCCACATGGTCAAAGAGAGAAGAGGCATTATAAATATATGGAAAAGCAAGTAGAGGGATGAAGATGAAAATATGTCATTTGTTCATTCAGCAATATTTAAGGAGCTTCCACTATGTGCTAGGCATTGTACTACATTTTACAGATATACAGTGAACAAGAAAATGTCTTGCCTTCATGGAGCTTACATTCCTCAGGGGGAAACAGACAATAACCTAGAAAGAAAAAAACAAGGAAATTAATAAACAAAGAAAATCGGTTGCAATTATGTCTACAAAAAAGCAGTGTGATACAAAATAGAATAATTAAGCATTTATGGAGGAGATATTATTTTAGGTATGATTAAGTTGAGCCCTGAAGGATAGAATGAGGCAGTCATCATGTAAAGAGCTGAGCTGATGAAGAGCATTTCATGCAAACACAAAGGCCCAGGGGTGGGAAACAGCTTGCTGGGTGTAATCAGCAGCAAGAAGATCATGTGGTTGCAACATCACAAGCTAGAAGACTGAGTGGCCTTCGTTGGGTGAGGGAGGTTGACAGAAGCTTGTTTTTGTTTTGTTTTGTTTCATAGACATATGGGGAGCAACAGGAAAGGTTTCATGCATGGAAGGGGCACAATTAGATTTCTATCTGTTTGGTGGTTCCACTGTATGGAACATAGATTTTAGAGGGTCTAGAGTATAAGTAGAGGACCAGTTAGGAACTATTGCAATCATCCAGTCAAGGGATGGTCTTTGGTTTGCTTTTAAGAGGGAAGACATGAGAGCATGTCTGCTAAGCAATGGTAGTGGTCTAATAGAGAGGGAAACTGATGATACAAGAAGTTATTTCAAAGGAGTTAACGAAGTTAAAGTGGAGACAGGAGCTAGGAGCAGTGACTCATGCCTGTAATCCCAGCTACTTGGGAGGCTGAGGCAGGAGCATTGCTTGAGCTTGGGTGTTCGAGGATGCAGTGAGCCATGCCCACATCACTGCATTCTAGCCTGGGTGACAGAGCGAGACCCCTACTCTAAAAAATGAAATCAAACACAGTGGAGATAGATGTGTGAAGTTTAACAAATAGAGCTTGATAAGAGATTAAATTGGGGCAGACAGAATGTGAAAAACGGAAATCAAGGATGACCCCAAGGTGGTTTTCTTAAGCAAGAGGCTGCTATTTATGGAGATGAGGAAGAGTGGGAGAGGAACTGGTGTGGGGGGAGGGTATAAAGAGCTTCCCTAAAGGCATATTAAATTAGAGACCCCAATTAGACAACCAAATAATATTTACAGCTCAGGGTCTGTGCAGGAAATATAAACTTGGGAATCATTAGCATTTCTATGGTACTTTTAAGCCATGGTGAGCTCACTCAAGGAGAACATGTAGATAGAGAAGACACAAGTGCCCAGAGCCCAAAGGTTCAAAAGAAGAGGAGGAGCCAGCCAAGGAGACAGAGAAGAAGAGGTCAGTGAAGTAAGATGGAGGCCAGGAGGAATGAAATGCTGTGTGGCAAGAGAGGAGAGCAATCTAAGAAGGAGGCGGTGGTCAGCTCTGGAATCTTGCTGAGAGGTAAAGTGCAGGCAGAGAGAGGTCCATTGGATTTGGCAATGTGGAAGGCACTGGTGTCCTTGGGAGAGGCGTGGAAGCCAGCTTGGGATGGGTTAAAAATGTGAATGTGGAAGGGAACTGCAGTTGTGTCTGTAGGGCTTTATTTGCTTTAAAATTTGGCGGCTACAAAGACAAACTATTGCCATTTGTGAATTATGAAGGGGGGTATATGAATGTTTGTCTCTTTACGTTTCTGTAACTTTTTGCTTTTACTTCCTGAAAACCAAAAAGTAATGGAAGTACTTTACTACCACGTGAAAACAATAAGAGCAAATTGTTAGAGAAATTTGGCTGAAAATTTGCAGAGATATGGGGAGCAATAGGTGGAGTTAATGTGGGGTTGAGGAAAGGTTTTTGTCTGTCATTTGTTGTTTTTGCTTTTAAATGGGAACTATAAGGACACAGTTGGTGGATGATGGATGATGCAGAAGTGAGAGATTATGTGTAAAGAACTGAAGTCCTTAGCAAGGGAGCAGGGAGGAGACACAGAGGGTAAGTGGTGGGGTTTGCCTTTGATAGGGGTAGAAATGAGTGAGCATGGGAGCAGGAGGAAAGGCAGTGGGCACAGCTACAGAGAGTTGAGGATGGTATTGTAGAATTGGTGCAGGAAGGTGACAGAATGCTGGGGGCACTTCTATTTTCCATTGAGTTGAGATGAGGTCATCAGCTAATAGGGTGAGGGAGTGAGCAGGGCATATGAGAGGTGAGAGGAAAATGAAGAAGGTGTGAGTTGTTGTCTCCAAGAAAGGGGAAGTTAACGTGCTGAGGAAGCAGTGAGTGGAGTGGGGACTAAAACATGTGTTTCCAGCTTCTGATCTAGAATGGCTTCTTTTCAGCCACATGCTTCTCATTTACCACTGAACTTCACTGAGTTCCAAGCATGGTTCTTTGACATCATAGGTCCACAATGCATGTTTGCTGAGTGCATTGTATAGGGGGTGGCAGTGCTGTTTTAAGAAAATAAAGAGAGGAAAGTGAAACTTATTGAGCATGTGTTATAGGCTAGGCACTATGCCAGGCACTTCATCTACAATATCTTTTAATGAGGTTTTAGCGATGAGAAAGCTGAGGATCAGAAAATCTAAATAATTTGTCCACAACCACTCAGTGTGTGTATGTATAATGTGTATATATGTATATGTGTGTTTTGTATATGTATACACATATATAAATGTATTTTGTATATGTATATGCATATATAAATGTATTTTATATATGTACATCATATATAAATGCATTATATATCTGTATGTGCATATATAAATGTTTTATATGTATATATAAATGTGTTTTATATATGTATATGCTTATATAAATGCACATATACATATATAAATATTCATACACACACATTTGTAGTCTAATAAGATTCTCTCCCTATCTCAAGGAATTTAGAATCTGGCAGTCTAGCCAAGGACATAAGCTTCACATACAAATGAATAGAGCAGACATCAGCAAACTATAGCCTATGGGCCAAATCCATCCCACTACCTGCCTGTTTTTTGTAAATAAAGTTTTATTGGAACCCAGCCATGCCCATTGGTTTAGACATTGTCTTTGGCTACTTTTCCATTACAACAGAGTTGAGTGATTGCAACAGAGGCTGTATGTCTCACAAAGCCTAACATATTTATCTGGCCACTTTATAGAAAAAGATTGCCAAGCCATGGGATAAAGTATAAGGAAGAAGATGCTGCGTTTGAGAAGATGGAGCTAATTATCTTGGTAGTGATCAAAGTGCTTCCTTGAAGCAGTGACATTTGAATTCCCTCTTGACAGATTCACTTTTTGATTAAACAGATACTTTTTAGCATCTCTTGTGTGTCAGGCACTATTCTTGGTGTTCGAGTTCAATAGTGAACAACATAGATAGAAGCCTGTACTCTCATAAGGCATTCATTCATGTAGAGAGGTGGAATTTTGAGATATGGAAATGGAAAAGAAAATCATTGCTGTTGAAGCCCATCTGGAGCCAAGGCAGAAAGGTTGGAATGTTCAGAGAAAGTTGCAGTGATAGGAAATAGTCCAGGTTACCCCAGGATGTGAGGAGGGCAGTAATGAAGGACCAGACTGTAATGTAGTGATTTTCAAAGTGTGGTCCTCAGACCATCCTCGGAATTATGCAGGTAGCTGGTTAAAAACACATATTCTTGGGCCACAGTCCAAACCTAGTTATTCTGTATCTCTGGGGATAAGAGTCAGGAATCTACATATTCAACAAGTTCTTCAGATGATTCTAACGCTCACTGTATTTTTAAATGATTGTGGTAGAAATTTATTGGAGTCGGATTTAAAAGTATGGAGAGGGAGTGTCAGCAAAAGGTAGGAGGCAGGGGAAAGGAGTGAAGGCCCTCCCATTTAAGACAATTTAGAACCCACCACTGAAATTCAGACTCCTGTAGGCATATCTGAGATACTAATGGATGAGGTCACTTGTAAATGCGGAAGCCCATTTACAAAAGGAACTGTGGAGCCTTCCTAGGAGAAAGCCCAACCTAGAAGACAGAGGAAAGGAGAAAGATGTGGTTGATGCAGACCTCTACTTGTCAGAGGGAAAGGACGATGCTGAGCGCATTTCCAGGAGAGCAAGGAGATTCGACTCACGGTTCAGGCCCTCACACTCTCATTTTCAAGTCAAGACTGACAGAGCCAGTTCACCAAACATGTAAACCCTGTTAGTGTGTTTGAGAGGCCTGTAGTTAAGACAGTTGAGGTGGAAATATAGAACGTGCACTGAAATGGTGAAAATAGAAGGTAAAATTAATGATAGAGGTAATTAGGTAAGGCCGGACTCCCCGGAATAACCTTGTGATTAAGTGGGACATCACCTTTTATGGCAAAGAGAGAGGAGTGAATACAACTATCCAAGCAAGAGAAACCACTTGAGCAAAGCTGCATAATCAGAGATGGCACATGCATGCTGTAATGAGTGGACCAATTTGGCTGGAATAGGAAATTCATGTAGGGTCGTAATAGGTGATAAGTCTGGAAAGATTGCTTAGGGCCAGATGGTGAAGGGCCTTGAACGCTAAGCAAAGGACTTTGGCGTTTATCCTGGAGACAGTGGGGAGCCATTTAAGTTTTTTAGCAGTGGGGCTATGTGATTAGAGCTGTACTTCAGGGAAATTAAACCAGTGGAAGGATGGAAGATAGATTGTAGATGAGAGAGACTGGAGGTGAGGAGACTAATTAGGATATTGCTGAAAAGGCCTGGGTGAGAAATAATGAGGACCTGAAAAAGGTAGAAGCAGTGGGAATGGAGAGGAGAGAGAATGGCGGGTTGAGAAAAAACAGATCAAATCTACGGGAGTTGGCAATTGAATAGAGAAATGGAGTGCTTCAAGGAGATGAGTCCAAGACAACTCTGAAGTTTCCCACAGGGATAACCACAGAGCCATTGGAGCCATTGACAGAAACTGGGAGGACAGAGATGGATAAGTGGAAAAGGCATGGAGCCTGTTGGTTTGCAATGTGAGAGGGACAACTGAGCAGGCTGTTAAGCGGCAGGAACTCTGGGGAGGTCAATGATGGCACCATGGGCCTGCACAGGAGTTCCCTTCCCTTGCGATCAAATGCAAGGCCATAAGGACCATCGATTGGCCCCAGCCCGGTATTCAGATGTTTTCATTCTTTCTCCCTGCATACACACAGAGTCATACACTGATTCAATAAATTTATGCTGGAAACAAAATCTTGGGTTACACGTGTGTGTAGTGACTAGTTTTGTTCACTTCACCCCATGCGGTAAAACTCATGCCAGAAGTCCAGAAAATATGAAGGAAAAAGAAATATTCTGATAACACAGTGTGAATCTACCAGGGAAGAATAAGCAAAACTGATTAGGAAACTGATTTCTCCTCCAAGTTTCATTTTTAAATACATAAAATAGATAATCAATTCTTCAATGGAGAGTATAAATAAAGCTACATATTGATGTTTGAAAAAAAAAGTTCCCCTTTCCTCCTTTTTTCTTCTTTAATTTCTTAACAATGCAACACCAAATCAAATCATTTCAACAGCCCTGCTGGGCTCAGGAGGACTCTGGCACAGCAAGAAGGGCTTCCCCTAAGTATAAGTTACCAAGCCAAAAATGCAGTGAAAACCTTCTCTTCAGCAAAAGCGGAATGAAAAAATGAAATATTCTTCTAAAATTTATTTTTTAGAGTGGAAAAGGAAGTTGCTTAAGAAATTCAGAAGTTAGCTGGGCGCAGTGGCTCATGCCTGTAATCTTAACACTTTGAGAGGCTGAGGCAGGGCAGATTGCTTGAGCCCAGAAGTTCCATACCAGCCTGGGCAGAATGAGAAACCCCCTCACTACAAAAAATTACAAAAATTAGTCAGGTGCAGTGGCATGCACCTGTAGTCTCAGCTCCGTGGGAGGCTGAGGAGGAAGGTTTGCCTGAGCCCAGGAAGTTGAGGCTGCAGTGAGCTGTGATTGAGCCACTGCACTCTAGCCTGGAGGACAGAGTGAGACCCTGGCTCAAAAAAAAAAAAAAAAAAAAAAAAAAAAAAAGGAGAGTGAAATTAAGTAGTTATTTCAAAGCTATAACTTTGAAATCAGGACACTAGTTAGTCAAGAATTCTAGAAGTACAAGAATTATAGAAGGAAATCAGAAGTATGTGAATATCTATAACCTGCTAAGCACTTACATCCCCATCCCATCTTCCATAAGGACACCCACTGCCTTCTGTCACTACCTGACCTCCTCCAGGAGAATCCTTTTGTTCTGGAGGTGCAATATAGTGTCATCACATGCTCACGAATTTTGAAAGCAGGTACTCCCAGATTTGTATCCTGGTTCTGAGCTTTATTAACTGTGACTTAAGGCAAATCTCTTAATTTCCTTGGGACTCAATATTCTCATCTATTACTGTGAGAATTAAATTAACTAATGAGTAAAAAGCACCCCACAGTGTGGCTGGGATGTAATGGATACTTTTTAAAGAAAAAAAAACTTTTTATCTTGGAATAGTTTTATATTTAGTGAAAAATTGCAAAGATTATACAGAGAGATCCCATATAAGCCACACTCAGTTTCCCCTATAATTACTTCATTTTAGTAAGGCACTTTTGTTACAACAAACCAATATTGATACATGATTATTAACTATAGCCCATACTTTATCAGATTTCCTTGGTTTTTACCTAATGTCCTGTTCCTGTCTCAGGATCCTGTCCAGAGTACCACAGTACATTTCATCATCATGTCTTCTTAAGCTCCTCTTGGCTGTGAGGTTCTCACCCTTGTTTTTAATGGCCTTAACAATTTAAAGGACTTCTGGTGAGGTGTTTTGTGGCATATCACTCAAATGGGATGTCTGATATTTTTATCATGATTAAATTGGGGTTATAGATTTTTCGACATAAGACCCAAAAGCAAAGAACAATGTTCATGACTTCTCACTGTTGATGCTGAGCTTGATCACCTGGCTAAGGTAGGCTTTGTCCGGCTTCTCCACTCAAAAGTAACTGTGTTCACTTCCTTTCCATATGATACGTTTTGGAAGCAAGTCACAATGCCCAGCCCACACTTAAGGAGTATGAAGTTTTGCTCTACTTCTTTGAAGGTGAAGTGTTTACATAAATTATTTGAAATTCTTCTGCACAGGAGATTTATATATTCTCCCTCGTTCATTTAGGTATCCAATCACTTTCGTATGTCAGTATGGACTCAAGGATATTTATTTTATACTTTGTGTTATAATCTAATACTGTTTTCTTTGATTCTCAAATTGTTGCAATATTTACCATTGGAAGCTGTTTAAATGGGCTTCTGTGTTCCTTTGACATACCCCGTCACTGGGGGTGTGTGTGCACGTGTGTGCGTGTGTGGGTTTTACTTTGCTTTGTTTTAGCACTTCCTTACTTTCTGGCACTTTAGGATGCCCCAGGCTTATCTTGTGTATTGCCTGTCCCAGACCTAGAATTAGCTCTTACTCCAAAGAATCCTTGTTCCCTTTATTGAAATGGGAATTTTTTTATGTCATTTTTCCCTTTTACTTTAAGGGCACAGAATGAAGCTGCTAAGAATTCATTATGGAGTTTTAAACAACATTAACAGTATAGACAATTTGATGTCTCAAAGTAAGCAAATATTTCCTTTAATGCCTCCTATCTGCCAGATGTAGTGCAGGTTTCCAGAGATATTAAGATGACATGGGACACATTTTGAGATTTTCCTGTGCATAAGGTTACTATATGCACCATTCTAAACATTTCACATTAACTAATTTAACCCTTACAACAATTCGGTGAAGACCCTGTTATTCTCATTTATGGACAGCTATGATAAGATACCCCTGCAACCCAGGGCTTCACTGTTTTCACTGACAAAATACATAAGTAGAGGGTACTAAGAGCAGAAAAGAGAGGCACCCAATTCAGCGGTAGGATTAGGGAGGACTTCCTGGAAAAAGTGACACCCGAGCAAAATTCCAGTGGGTGAAAAGGGATTATGAGCAAAATGTGTGCAGTAGTGTTCCAGGATGAAGAAAGACCTTGAGTAAATACACCAAGAAGTGGAATCCCTTACTAGGTGAGGAGAAGGGTAAGCAGTGAAATATTGCCAGGCAGGGCATGAGTAGAGTTGAGGTTGAGAAGGAAGACAAGAGACTAAGTCTTAGAGTATATGTCTATTCTGCTGGATAGCTTGGACCTTGGACTGGGAAAGAAGGAGTGATATGGTAACATCTGAGTTATGGGCAGATCCTTTTGACACAGTGCAGATGACAGATGGGAAGTGTGAAATGAGGCAATAAGACTAGTTAGAAGGGAACAGCAAAGGTCTAGGGGAGATTTTTTGGGTCCCGAACTCAGGCAGAGGCAGTTCAAGTGAGAGAAAGTCATGTGTATTAACTGGCAGGACCTAGAGACTGAGAAACAACAAGGCTACTGCATTTCCTTTCTTTCTTAAATGTGTAGTCTGAGCCCCAGGGCAATAAAAGAGAAGGGATTCAAGGGGAATGCTTTAAGGAGAAGATCATGAGTTTGTCTACAGTATCCTATGATGTGAATTTTGGGAACCTGAGTTTGCCAGTAAAGCAGGAAAGATAGAAGAACCTTACCCTTTATTGTAGCAGCATTCATCTGCAAGAGAAATCAAGCCAACCAAAGTTGAATTCTGCCTCCTCTACTTAGCTGGGATATCTTGCCTGAGTCGCTGAGTCTTAGTTTCCTCATTTGTAAGGTGAAGAGACAGCAGTACCTACCTGTTGAGGTTGTTGAAAGGACAAGAGTTAATGTACTTAATGCTTTGGACACATAGACATGTGCCATCTATTATGATTGGTTTCAAATTTCCAGGGTTTTATTTTTTGCTTTCTCATTAATTTCATTTAATCTCTCAGCTATCTTTTATGGGTACATTTTAGCATTCCTTCACAGCAAGATACTTCAGCACAGAGAAATGAAAGAATTTGCTCCAATTAAAGAGCTCCCAGAATACATTTTTGAACTTCCAGACCAGAATTTTTCCACTACATTTTCATCAGACTTGTTAAATATGAAAATAGTCCTTGATCAATGACCTTGTTTATTCATTTAACAAATATTTATTTCAAGTACTAGTCTACGGCAAACATTATTATATATGATAAGGATATGGAAGGAACAAAATAGACACAGCTCCCATCTCACCGACTCAACATTCTACTTGGAGAGATATACAAACAAACAAATAAATAAGTGTAAAATATGATATTGGAGATGGTTAAGTGCTGTGAAAGAAAATTAAGCTGGAATTTGCCTAACATGCAACATATTCTTTATTCGCCCTGCTTCAACTCTTTTGCCAAGATTAAATTTTCCACAATTGACTGTCCTATTTTAGTGGGTTTCTTTCATTTTAAGACCTGTGTCCTCCCCAGTACTGAGGAGGGAGAAGAATTGTGAGGATAGGAAGTTAAGCAGAACAGTATACATATAGGCAATGATCTTTCCTAAAAACACTAACAAAAGTTCTGCCTCAATTTGGGGTCCCAGTACTTTAAAACTCATTTATAGTTGTTGGCTTGGGCCAAGAGAGGAGGCTAAAATTCAATCATGAGGAATAAAGTAGGTGGGGGAAAGCAAGAAGTTGAAAGATAACGAATTCCACCATTAAAAGCCTTTGAAATGCTTTGGTGCCTTTTCTCCAGCTGTTTTCTCTGTCACGTAATGAGAATTAATTTTATACAAAAATTTTCAAGCTGCTTTTACGAAGCCTTGTAATAAAAGCACATTCTCATGTCACCAAAAACTCTCTTCAAATGTAATTTGTTGCGGGAATATAGCATCCCTTACTTTACCATTCTACTATTGTTTCATGTTCAGGTTGTTTCCAATCCTTGGCATATCTGGCATCTATTGCTCTGTGTCTATCTAATCCTTTGGGTGTTTCATCCCGAGGTTTAAATGGCTTAAAACAACATTTACCTATTATTTCTCATGCTTCTATTGGGTGTTTAGGTGGGTTCTACTGATTTAACCTGGGCTCACTCAGGCAGGTGCTTTCAGCTGGAGGCTCAGCTGAGCTGAAGGTCTGAGATGTCCACATTCACCTGTCTTCTAATTGGTGCTGACTGCACAGGGATACCTCCATTCTCCCTGATGGCTTTCATCCTCCAGTGAGTTAGACTGGCTTTCTTACAAGGAGGTCTCAGGACAGCATTTCAAGACAGGTGAGAAAGCTCTAAGACCTCTTGACGTCTAGGCTCTATAACTAGTAAAATGTCACTTCTACAACATTCTTTTGTTCAAAACAAGTCACAAGACCAGGCCAAAATCAAGGCATTAGAAATAGACTCTACCTCAGGACAGCAAGAGCATCAAAGTCACATTACAAAAGGGAATACCAGTCAGCATCTAAGGGATTTGTAGCTGTTAACCTACCATAAGAGATTACTATACCTTATGCTGCAATGAACATTTTTATAAATTGAGCTTTATGTTTTAGAGGCTAAAGCATTATTTCTTTTCAATCAACCCCTAGAATTTGATTTGCCAGGTAAAAAGCTCCAGATACAAAGGCTCTCGCTTTCCAGAATTCACCTCCATGACCCCTCACTACCTCTGCTTTCTAAGACAAAGGACATTCAATTGGTCAACCCCAAATAAAAAAGTTAATTCTAATGTTTTATTACAACCAAAGGCAGATTTTTTTTTTTTTCTAAAGGAATAAAGCAGCTCAGTGGCAAAGAGCTGGATTTTTCTACTTCTGATTAAGAATAGCGTTCTCCTTGGCATAAACGAAATCTTGAGTGAGGAGCTGGAGGCAGACCAGATTTCAGATCCATCTACCAAACAAATCCCTTGTGATTTGAATGTATGAATTTGTTGAGATTTCCTGATGGCTAACAATATGCCTTCATGTTAGCAATGACAAAAAAACTAATAGCTGGGCACGGTATTAAAAAAAGGCCTCTTTTTCATGTAATTGAATTCTTCAATCTTGCACTGCATTCATTGAGAAGAACTCTTGGGATGAATTTCTTTGAAATCTCTGCTACTGATTTTATTTTCTGATATGTTGACCTTCTTCATCTCGAGACATGTTGCAAGATTGGCAGGCCTCGTTTTCTGTGCATCAGATACAGTGAAGCTGTGTTAAGGCTCCTGCCGTTGAAATTTATTCAGTGTGGATGCTAATGAAGAATTTTGAAACGATCTAGTCTGCTTTATTCCTCTTTTTTTCTCATTTCTCTGAAAGGGGGAGATATAGCGTCTCCTTAGCAAAGAGAACTGAAAAATAATGACCACATCTCTCATTCAGAACTTAGTCTGGTTTTCAGCTCACTCTGTTCTATTTTGTGAAGCAAACTATAAATCTCTATCAACGATGATGGTGATTATTATTTTTATTATTAGAGATGGAGTGGAAAAATATCTTACTGGTAATTGCCCTGTCTAAATGTCCTCCACATACATCAATTTATACAATGTATATATTTACCGTTTATCAGGTATCTGCAATGTGAAAAACACCAAGCTAGGCATGGGCAATGCAGATATGAATTAGTTATGCCTCCTTCCTTCAAAGCAGCTCACAATCAAATATGGAAGGTGGACGTGAATCAAATTGACCCAGGTAAGCATAACATTTTCAAAATTGCACCTGGAAAAGGACTTGAATTAAGAATGAATGAAAGAGGAAATATCTTCCATGCAGCCAGTAAGCATAAGGAGAAATTCATTGTGTTTATTCAACCCATTGCCCTTAAGTTAGACTAGCAGCACCTGCAAGGTCTTCATTTCAGTAACACATTTGCCAAAACCTTTAACTTCCTTGCCTCCTGGTTTTTCATCATATGCATCTAGAAAAACACCAGTCTGGGCCAAACTCAACCAATCTTTTCCATGGTGCTTATACCTGCATGGCAGGGTCACTTCAGTGGGCAGAATGACATGACCACCAATCTCAAAAGTATCCACATACCACCCAGTTCCTCTGTTCAACTTATTTTCTCACTCTGTGCAATAAATGTATCTCATTTTGTCCATTTTCCTCGAACTCCCAACTCCTTCCCAACCTCCCTCCTGTACCTTTCTGACTCTCAGCAAATGAGTTTGCCTCTTATTTCACATGCAAAGTGAATCTGTGAAATGAGAAATCTTTCACATTAAACATACAAACGTGGCCGGGCGTGGTGGCTCCCGCCTGTCATCCCGGCACTTTGGGAGGCCGAGGCAGGCGGATCACGAAGTCAGGAGATCGAGACCATCCTGGCCAACATGGTGAAACCATTTATCTACTAAAATACAAAAATTTAGCCTGGTGTGGTGGTGTGCGTCTGTAGTCCCAGCTACTCAGGAGGTTGAGGCAGGGCAATCGCTTGAACCCGGAAGGCGGAGGTTTCAGTGAGCCAAGATCGCGCCAGTGCACTCCAGCCTGGCAACAGAGCAAGACTCTGTCTCAAAACAAAACAAAACACGATATAAACCTAATGGCACCTGCACCCTCCTGCCCCCATGTCCTCCCCAGAGGAGAGTGAGCCTAGTTCCTTTGCCAAAACCAATTCATTCACATAGCCTTCGAAACACGTCTTTTGAAAGATGTTCCTCTCTGTCATCATCTAAACATGCTAGAGTCACTTCAGTCCTGAATCAATAAATAAACTTCCTTCCAGAGACCCTCACACCTGCCACCAGCTATAACAGTTTTCCTTTGTCTCTCCTAACTGCATAGCTGTTTTAAAAATATCTGTCTCTTATTGCTATCCTCATTACAAATCGTGTTATTCTGCCCTAACCTGGCTTCTGATTGCATCATTCCATTTGAACAGCCTTTATTAAAGTCATCAAGTGATATCAATGTCCTTAACTCAAGGGCCTATCTCGGTACCCACCTTCCTTGACCACTGTGCCATGTTGGCATTGTTGACCACTCCCTTCCTTGTGAAAAACCCTCCTCTCTCCTCCACTTTGTTGGGACACATTTCTTCGGGTTTTCTCAGTTATCTCTGGTTATTCCTTTGTGCCCTTTCAGGTCCGTCTTTTTCTACTTGGCCATTAATGACAGGGTTTCCTAAGTTTTCACCACGGGCATCTTCTTATCACATACTTCCTCCTCAGACTTTCCACACCTACAACCTTGAGGACCATTGAAAACTGCCCAGATTGCATCTCCAATGCACAGCCTTCACTGAGCTCTAGGCCTACATTTCTTGCTATTTTATATCTGCACCTAAATGTCCCAAAAGCATCTCAAATTCAACATACCCAAAAGAGGATTCACGATCTGGTCCTCTTCCAGGATTCTCCATCTCTCTGCACTTGCACAAGTTAATAAGAATCTGAGTTATCCTTGACACACTCTTCCTCAATCCCTAACCAAATTCTGCACATTCTAACTCTAAGATCACCTTGATCCATCCATTCGTCCATTTCCACTTGCTCTTATCTCCACCCTTGTACAAACCATTGTTGCTTCCCCTCTGGGACTAATGCAAGGGCCTCCTGACGGATCATTCTGATTTCTCCCTTATCCTCTTCCAGTTCATTCTCCATATGACAACCAAAATTATCATTTAAGAATACAGAACTAATTGTATCACATCTCTGATTAAAATCCCACAATGGCTTCCCATGACACAGGATAAAGGCCAAAATCTTTAACATATCCTAAAAAGCTTTGCATGGTCTGACTTCTATCTATTCCTCCATCCATATGAAACCTGCCCTCTGCCATTACCCCTTCTTGACATAAGAATGTATGCTGGTATTTCCTCTATTGGGACATTCATCTTCTACTGTTTACCTAGTTTACACCCTGTTGTCCATCCAGTGTGTACACAGAAAGTCACTTCCTCAGAAGAATCTTTTCAGAATCTCAAGACTAGCTCACTTCTCCTGATGATATGCTCTTCTGGTACCATATAATTCTGTAATTATTTGGTCAATGTCTACATCCATCACTAGACTAGAAAATCCACGAGGGCAGAGGAGAATGTCTTTCTGGCTCACTACTCTTTCCTCAGTGCTTATGCCAGTGCTAGGAACACAGTAGACATTTAACTATTGTTCTCAATGAGCACTCACCTATGTGCCAGACATTGTTCTAGTGGTAATACAGCAATGAACAAAACAAACCTGATCAGTGTCCTTTTGTACAAAAGAAATAAAATTAAACAAGTAAATAAACATATCATATTAATAAGTAATAAGTGCTATAAAGAAAACAGTGGAGCAAGGGGATTTAGAATGTTAGACAGAGGTGCACTGAGGCACTTTTGTTTAGGGTCTAAAGGCTATTTTGGATAGAGAAGGCCTTTCTGAGAAAGTAGCATTTGAGCAGAAACTTGAATTAAGTGAGAAAGCTGATATGGAAAGAATCAGGAGAACTTTCTGAACAGAGTGAAGGCAAGTACATAGGGGAATGAGCCAGGCACGTTTGAGGGGCAGCTGAAAGGTCAGTGTGGAATGACAGGAGAGTCATGCTAGTAGAAAGTGGGGTTGGAGAGGAGGGCAGGGGCATATCACCATGTGAGGATTTGCCCTTCAGAGTTGGACCCCTTGTTGTGTAAGAAATACTGAAACATGTGTTTTTTAAAGTCCAGATCTCCAAGCTCCAATCCCAGTTCTGCCACCAGCAGCTGAGTGGTGCTGGTGCTGAAAGCAAATCATGTTCTCTCTGTTCCTCGGTTTCCTTATGTGATCAATGAGAATTTGAAATTAGATTATTTCTAATGTTCTTTCGAGATCTAAACTTTATTTGTTATGAATGTGATTTGATAAGGAGAACTGGGTTAAAGGTCCTAGTCTGCAACTGTGATTTTGTGCAAGCTTCTTTTCCTTTCTGAGTCTTTTTTAATGCTTGAAAAATAGGAGTAGGAGAGCCTCCTCTCAGGATTGGCATCAGAAGACATGGGCTGTGAAAGCTTTGCGTAAATTGTAGCGTGTTTTAGAAACCTGTTGCTGAAATGTATTGAGAATCTATAGTATACTAGGCACCGTTGAAGGTTCTGTGTGTGTGTGTTTTTTTTATACTCACAGCAATCTCAGGATGTAGGTCTATTTAACTGAGACCAAGAGAGAGTTTTTTTTATCGCAAGTTCTCTCCTGTAGTCAAATGGCAGAGTTCGTTTTGCACCCAGATCCTGTTGGCTTCAAGGCTTGAAGACTCCTCACTAGAACACAAGGTCTATCCAAATGTGTGAGTGCAGGGGCAGGGTGGAGAGGTGAGGAGCTGTTTGAAAGCCCAGTCCCAAGGGCATTATTGATATAAAAGAAATTTACCTAATGATAATGTGATATTTGTATTTCAGTATTAAGACTGCTTGAAATAATCTGTATCGTAATGACATTTTTTCAAATTCATACTAAAGAGAGAAACATGTGCAACCCAGAGTTCATCATGGGACAGTAATCAATCATTCTTACATCTGGCCATTCATCTATTGAGCACCTACTATGTGTCAGGTCCTACCCAAATTGGTAATGAGACAGAAATGAAGAAGATGCCTTTGACCTCAAGGACCATACAGCTTCAAAAATGAACATGGGGATAAAAGTGATAGTGAATTCTGACAGTTGGGGTAAGCAGAGCCATATGCAATGTCCAGTGAACACCGAGGGGAAGCTGTGCATAAACCAGGAAGAACCTTGCACAAGAAATGTTGCTTAGAGCTGAGATTCATATTTAAGAAGTGGATTTATGGACTCACTAGTACTAAGGAAAGCAGGGTTACCATCTCCCTGTCCTTGAACCCTATACCATATTTCATAAACACTAGCATACATATTTATTCCATGTTTTAATATCTGAGAAATAAGGATGCATCCCAGAGTTGCTGACATCTTATAATCACTGCTGACTGGCAGTCAGCCATCATTACCTATATGCACACACTTGGTCAGAGCTGCTCATACCACCATCACTTCTACTGAGTTGTGCACATTGCTGTTCCTACAAGTGCTGAGTTTGATTGACAGTTAAAGGATCTTCAAAAAGATTACACCATGATTCATCTTTGAAATGAAAAGTTATTTGTACTCAGAAAAGCCCAGAAACAGTGCAGCATGATATTTGGATATAAATGCATCTAAGAGATGTCTCACTAAGTAGGAAACAAAAATCCAAATTGACAAGAAATTATTGTCATAACTTTTACTTGGCAGCATCTTTTTTCCTCGCAGTACATAAAATAGTAGTACACCTTATATTATACCTGATGCCTCTTAGGCCAAGTGAGATGTTGAATTTCAATTAATCTAGGCAAGTCTTATATTTTTAGAAGCTTCATTAACTCACTTTGAGCTTTGGGCCCAGTTTACGTAATCCAAGCTGGTTTTGTGAACTCCTACCATGCTATCCCTATGCCATTCACTCAAGACCTTACTTTTTTCCTAGCGAGATAGCACTGGGCTAAATTCAGCTCAGTGTTCCAGGCTGTTGAGAATGGCTCGAATTGTGATTCGGTTATCCCATATATTAGCCACCCCTTGTGTCATCCGTGCTGACACTTTCTGGTCACCCAAGGATGATCTTATTATCTAAGCATGTTATTTGTAAGGAATTTCACAGCTGAAGCGAGGTACAGAATGACCTACTCTAAACCAAGAGCGATTAACAAGTTTGGAGCCAAGCCAAACTCCAGAACAAGGTTGTTGTTGGCATGATTTTAATCATGATAGACAATTAGCCGAGCTTAATTATATTGAGACGAGAAACCAGAGTGAGTGGCAGTAATGAATTTCTCTGGGAACTCCCTTGTGTCTCCAGCTCATACTGGCTGGCCTATAAAGGATGTAAAATGATAAAAGATGTTTGCCTACATATACAAGCTGTGTTTACCTCGAGGAGCAGCCCATGTGGGGAAGGGGTCTGAAGGACTCTCTCTTCTATGGGGACTTATCACAAGACACAAATGGGATTCTCAGTTCCACTGGCATTTTTGCTTCAGGAAGGAGATGCAGAAGAGGGGAAACATCTTTCAGCTGCGCTTGGGCACATTAAATGTTAATGTGATTGTGTAGCTGGGGATTCTTTAAATGTCGCCCATGGCTGAAGTATTACTGGAGTTGTGCATTAGCACTTTTTGGTGTTATAAAGGCTTAATATTTTCACTGACTGTGTCAAGCCCAAATAGAAACCTGGAACTTCAATAGAATGAGAAAATGATTAGAATGTAAAAAAAAAAAATTGTAACAATTTGACACTTCTTGCCTCCAGGTTTAGAAATGGAATTCAAAATGAAACTCTCCTTAAGTCTCTAGTCTCCTTTCCCATTATGGATTTTAATTGACTTATTATAATTGAAATATAGAAGAAAGAAAAGTTCTAGACAATAACTGAAATCCGTAGTTTACATAGTTCTTTAGAGTTCACAGAGTATACTGATATTTAATCCTCACACCACCCCCCCATGCTTTGGAAGATAAACTGTTGTACCATATTTAAGCTGAATAAGCTGAGGTTCAGAGTTTTTTACTTATCTAAGTGAAATGGCCTAAATACACACAAAACCTCTGATTGCAAGATCGGGTTGTTGCCGATGGAAAAACTAAAAGTTAAATAAATAAAGATTCCTATAAGGCGAAGTTTGAGATTAGCTTTCAGTGGGGTGGACATTCTCAGTGTGAAAGCAATGCCAATCAGTGTGTGTGTGTGTGTGTGTGTGTGTGTGTGAGCTGTGAATACATCAGCCTGCCTCCCTCTTTTTCTTCTTTCCTTCATCGTTCTCTCTCACCCTTCCTTCCACTGAATACTTCTAGTAAATATTGTCTGCATTTCTAGGAACAGTACTGGGTGGTGGGAACAGACAGAAATATATAATATACAACTCCATTCATACACCAAGTTCATAGCAGTATTTTTCACAGTAGCTCAAAGGTGGAAGCAACCTGTGTATTCATCTATGGATCAGTGGATTAACAAAAGTGATACATTCATACAGTGGAATACTATACAGCCTTGAAAAGGAAAATAATTCTGATGCATGCTACAGCATGGATGAACTTTGAAGACATTATGCTAAGTGAAGTAAGCCAGACCTAAAAGGACAAATACTGTATATTCCTACACATACAAGTTGCCTCGTATGGTTAAATTTAGAGAGACAGAAAGTAGAATGGTTGGTACCAGGGGTTTGGGGGAAGAAGGAAGAAATAGGGGGTTAATGTTTCATGGGTGGGAAGATAAAAAGGTTCTGGAGATGGATGGTGATGATGGTTGCACAATAATGTGAATCTGCTTAATGAACTGAACTGTAAATTTAAAATGGTTAAAATGATACATTTATATTATGTATATTTTGCCACACACACATACAAAATTTGATCCCTGCCCTTCAGTGAGCACCAACTGTACTAACAGCCCATGGGGGAGACGGGCTGCTGTGTGACATGTGCTCTGAGAGTGGAATCACGGGGCAGCCTGGGGGCATAGAGGAGAATTCACAGTGCAGCCTAGGGATGAGCAAGGAAGCCAGGGATAGCTTCATGAACAGTGTGCTGCAGATGCCTGAATTAATTCTGAAGGAAATTTGAATTTCTCCAAGCAAAGTCAAGGGGCAAAGGTGGATGATTATTTCATGCAAAGAGAGCTGCAAGTGCAGAAGCACAGAGACTTGAGAAAGCCTGGTTGGTTAAGGAGATGAAAAAAGTCATTTGCGACTGGAGCCCGGAGCTCAAGACCATCTGGCTACTATTCCTCTCAGAGAGTTAAAGCGACTTGCCCAGTAGGGTTAAAGCTATGTTTGAAACTGGGGTTTTCCTGTTTTAAAAATCCATTCTCCTTTTACTATCCTAGGCTCTAGAGTTCTGCTGTCAAATACGGTGGCTATTTAAATTTAAATCTAATTTATTCAAGTTAACTAAAATTAACAATTCAGTTCCGCAGTCACACTAAGTACATTTCAAGTGTAGTTAGTAACCTGCCAATATGGACAGCTCAGATACAGGATGTTTTCGTCACCACAGCAAGTTTTACTGAACAGGCGTTTTCTAGAGTTTCCGGAGTAACTCTCTTGCTATGAATCTCTTTGTATAGTAGAGCATCACCCCAGGTCTTGATATTATTATCCCCATTTTTTTTTTTTTTTTTTTTTTTGAGATGGAGTCTTGTTCTGTTGCCCAGGCTGGAGTGCAGTGGCGCCATCTTGGCTCACTGCAAGCTCTGTCTCCTGGGTTCATGCCATTCTTCTGCCTCAGCTTTCCGAGTAGCTGGGACTACAGGCACCCACCACCATGCCCAGCTAATTTTTTGTGTTTTTAGTAGAGACATGGTTTCACTGTGTTAGCCAGGATGGTCTCGATCTCCTGACCTCATGATCCGCCTGCCTCGGCCTCCCAGAGTGCTGGGATTACAGGCGTGAGCCACCGCGCCCAGCTATTATCCCCATTTTTAAGAAAAAGAAAGTGCAGTTTAGAGAAGCTGAGTAACTTGATGATAGTTTCACAGCTATTAAGCAGTAATGCTCGAACACAATTTCCAAAACCCTCTGAATACACATTCAGTACACTGTTCATTAATCCATAGCCTCCTGCTGTCTTCAGCTGCCTCTTTGCTCCTGTCCCACATTCAGATTATTCTTCCTAAAAGAACATGTCTTTTCTTTGTCAACTGGAGAAAACACAGATCTCTTAGTTTGACACTAAGTCTTTCCACAAATTGGGATAAATATACTCTGCACTTTCTTCTTCTTCTCTTATTTCTTTTTCAACAGTCATTCTCTGCTCCAGGAGCAGAATATATCAGTGACATTTTAGCCTCTGAGCCTTTGCTGTCCCTGATGCCCCTTCCTAGACTAACATTCTCTTCCTTTCTGCCTACTAGACTCTCACTTGACTTTCAAGTTCTAGTTCATGACCCACCTATCTAGAAAGTCTTCCTTGATCAACCTGGGCTGCAAAGAGCTCCCTTTTCTAGCCGGGCATGGTGGTGGGCATCTGGAATCCTAGCTAGTCGGAGGCTGAGGCAGGAGAATCGCTTGAACCCAGGAGGCGAAGGTTGTAGTGAGTCAAGATTGCACCATTGCACTCCAGCCTGGGGGACAAGAGCACGACTCCGTCAAAAAACAAAACAAAACAAAACAAAACAAAAACTCCCTTTTCTCTCTTTTGTGGAAGCAGGATGCAGCTTATGTGATGCTACATGGGAAACCACTCCTCTGCTTCTATAGAGGCGGCTTTTCTCATTCTACTAATGGAAACACTTGGCATTGCAAAGTGGAATCTCATGTAGACCTCATTCCTCATCTTGGTGAACTATTGGTGCAAGTATTAACTGTCCTTGATAGCTGTACTCAAACTCTGCTGTTACTACTTGTTGAATTTGCTTTTCCCATATTTTGCTTGACTTCAGCTCTCCCTGCTATATGACAACTATTATATTAGGCACATTTGTTATATTTTTTTATTTGTTGTCCTCCAACAGTTCTATAAAAAACGTATTGTTATCCTTATTTTACCCAAAAGGTAACTGAGGCTCAGTGAAGATAGATGAGTTACAAATTCATAGAGATGTGAAGTGAGATGGGAATTGGACCCAAAGCCTGTGCTCTTTTCCTTGTTGCAGTGTAAGCCTTCTCTGCATGTGATAAGATGTTTCAAGTTATTACAGTGAACATGTGGAAGCTGTGTCCTTCTCAGCTGTGAAAAAATTCTACCTGTATGTTATACTCAACATATATGAAGTAAAAGTCTATTGTAGCTGTTACTCCAAAACTTTGCAAGTTTCATTTATATCAACTCTCTACCTTGGATATGGCATTGGAGTCCACCTAATATCAAGGGTAGAAGGAGCATACAATTTAAAGCCCTGGCCTTCTTTTGAAGCTCCATTACTCATTGTTTAGACATTGTCCAAATAGCAGTAGTTATAGATTTTTGACTTTTTGTTAAATAACGTTTTCTATCAGAAACTTTGTGATTTCTCTAGTCATTATTAATGGGTTCTCTAGTTTGTAAGCTGAAACCAGAACACATGTCTACTATGTAGCTTGAGGGTTTAGGAGAAAACACTCACATAGGGAAGTTATAGGTTGAGATTTTTTTTTTTAATTTCATAAAAATCCTAGGGAATTAAAAAGTTAAAGCAGCCTAGGCATTTCTATACATTAAAATGTAAACATTACAAAATGATGTATGAAATTATGATCACCAAGTTATAATTATTGCTGCAACGTGGTAAAATATTAAATATGTAATAGTAAAGGGAGCACTGAATCAAGATCTGATCTCAGATCTTCCAGAAGCTAACTTTGAAGTTGTCGTTGAACCCATCCAAAGCCCAGGTCTTTCTTCTAGAACACTGTAATGTTATGTAAATGAGTAAATTAATAAATAAAGGTGTTGTGTCTTAGTTCATTCAGTGTGCTATAACAAAATACCAGAAGCAAGCCACAAAATTCTGTGGCTTATTAGCAACAGAAATTTATTTCTCACCATTTGGGAGGCTGAGAAGTCCAAGATCAAAACACTCACAGATTTAGTGTCTGGTGAGGGACACTTCTTCATTCCTAAATGGCACTTCTTGCTGTGTCCTCACATGGTGGAAGGGGGCAAGGCAGCTTTCTTGGGCCCCTTAAAGAAGGGCAGTCATCCCATTCATAAGAGCTCCACCCTCATGACTTAATAACCTCTCAAAGGTCTCTCCTCCTGAATCAATCACATTGGCAATCAGGTTTCAACATATGAATTTAACAGAGAGGGGACATAAACATTCAGACATTAGCATTTGAATGAGATACTCCCTAAAATTTCTTCCACATTAATAATTTATGAGTCATACCTTCAATTTTGCTGTATTTACAAGAAAAGTATTCTGAGAAAGAGAGAAGGCTTGTATCATTGTAGTATTTAATCAGTTTACCTATATAAAGAGATCAATTGCACAATTATGTTTCATTCAGCAAAGGTTCCTTGGGCTTCTGCTGGGCAAAAGATAGGCCCTGGGTTAGACATTTTGGGGATATAACAATCAGTTAGACATGAGGGCTGAAAGTCTAATTTAGACATACATGTAATTGAACCACAGGGGTCATTGTTGAAGGAGGCTTTGTGAGCATGGTGAGGAGAAATGGAGTCAGCCTGGAGGGTCAGGGAATTGAGACTGGATCTTTTGAAGACAGTTTTAAAGACCAATCTGTTTCCCATCCCCAGTCCCAGAGATGGTTTTAATGTGCCTGTTTGTAATGAGATAGTTTGAGAATCTAGTAGACCCAGTGCAACAGCTAATATCTACCAATAGCTAAGATCACAGAGGGATGTGTTTTCTTTAGGGGTCAACTGTTTCTCACTCATGTATTTAAAGGCCTGGCCTGGGATGTTGGTTGGTTGGTTGGTTTTGCAATCCTGCCTCTGTCTCGGCACAAATAATCTATGCAGATCTGAAAGCTTGATACCTTCTTCCCAATAATGCCCTAGAAATAGAGTAAGCAATTATGGAGCTGCAAAAGCATCAAGAGGCAGCTTATCCTGACCCCCACTTTGAATAATTGTGGATTTGAAGGCCCAGAGAGTCAAAGGATTTGCCCAGATTGATTCCAAATAATGGGAGACCTGGGATTAGCATGTGGGTCTTCCATCTACGTGCCCTTGTTTTTACTGTCTGCTAATTGTAAGTTTAGGATTTGCCTTTTAATAGTAGCAGAGTAATAAAAGAGATGTAATTTATTAAGCTTCTAGTTTATGCCAGAGGGCATATATTTATTACCTTTACACTTCAAAATAGATGTTGTTATTATTTCCATTTTGTGGATGAGAAAATTGAATTTTAAAAACTTATATAAATTTGCTCAAAGTCAACAGTTAGTGAATGGCAGGTGAATCTAGCTATGTATGTTACTCTCTTATGTTATCTGGCAGTGCAGCACGTATACAATTTTTATTTTTATTTTTATTGTATTTTATTTTATTTTGAGATAGAATTTCCCTCTTGTTGCCCAGGCTGGAGTGGAATGGTGTGATCTTGGCTCACAGCAACCTCTGCCTCCCAGATTCAAGCGATTCTCCAGCCTCAGCTTCCCAAGTAGCTGGGATTACAGGCATGCACCACCACACCCGGCTAATTTTGTATTTTTAGTAGAGACGGGGTTTCTCCATGTTGGTCAGGCTGGTCTCAAACTCCCGACCTCAGGTGATCTGCCCGCCTTGGCCTCCCAAATATACAAATCTTTTAATGTGCATACCACATTAAAATTCCATTTTAAGTCAGCCTAATTATACCCATGACCCACGGAATCACTGGAAACTGAATCTACTCAATAGCAATATAAGATTTAGCTTGTGAGTTCATTTGTGTAAGGATGGTTATTACAATATTACGTATAATGGAAAAGGAAAGGAAACAGTTTCAATGTTTCTCAATTTGGTGATGGTTAACTACATTATGGCAATCTGTGTTATAGAATATTATTCAGCATTAAAAAGATGAGTTGATTCTCTATATAGTCATGCATCCCATAATGATGGAAATATGAGAAATGCATCTTTTGGTGATTTCATTATTACACAAACATCATAGAGTGTACCTACAAAAATCTAGATGGTATAGCCTACTACACACCTAGGCTATGTGATATTGCCTATTGCTTCCAGGCTATAAATCTGGACAGCTTGTTACTGTACTGAATACTTTAGGCAATTGTAAAACAATTTCAGAGGGTAGAATTAGATGGGGAAGAATATGGCCTAGCTTGAATCCTTAAATGGCTAACCAGGTGTTGAGCACCAGAGAAACCAAGTATGAAAGCCAAGTGCCAGAACTAGAGCAGATCTTCACCCTGAAACAGAGGGAAGGTCTGGAGTCAGATGGGTGTTGGTGCAGAGCAAGAGCAGGGCCACATGTGGTAAGGAATCTGCAGTGGTTGCCCTGGTCCCCACCAGCAGTTCACGGTTGTTCTCACAGCCAGTAGGCACCTGGGAGTAAGCCAGGCTGTCTTGATCCTGCAGGGTGGAGGCGGAGGTCAAAGCTGTTCCATGCTGGGACAACCACCTGAAGCTGGAGACTGTGGATGAGGGCTCACTGTGGGCCTCCTGTGGGTATCACTCAGGTCAGAGAAGAATTAAGAGGAACTACATCTACCACTACCTGTATTCTTTCCACCTCCAAAGTCTGATTCCATCACATCATCCCTAAAAGTTGAATGTCTGGACTTGACCTGGGCTACCATCTGGCTTGCTCTTCTGAACAGCAGTTCTGTGTCCCTGGCCAGAAAACCTGTGTTTGATTTCTTGGAGCCTTCTAGCTGTTCAGCCCTCTGTTCCCCTCCTTGGGAACCTGTCCCTGACATTTATGGGGCCCCAGAATGCAGAAGTCCTTGTTTTCTTTTCTTTTTTTTTTTAATTTTTAATTTTTGTGTGTACATAGTAGATGTATATATTTATAGGTTACATGGTATGTTTTGACCTGCCTTCTTTTCTTCCTTCCTATAAGGGTCCAGGACTTAGCCTCCTTATATTTTTGTTCAGTACTATCTCATGAAGATTTATCACCTCTGTCCCCTGCACTCTTCCCTTCCCAAGCCTATGAGGAGTGGGACATTCTCCTCTGCATCTCCTTTTCCTGTTGTACCTGAAGCTGAGCCTACTGGCTCATCCCACTGAGGGTCTTACCATCGTTTAATAGGATAGAGTCGGGGGAAGTGTAACACGGGAAGCAAACTAAAAAAACATACATCTCAAAAACTATTATCCTCATCTTTAGTTTCACAATCCCTTGTTTCTTTGAGTAAAATTCCCCTCAGGGTTACACTATTTGTATACAATTTACTACCATTCCAGGAAGCTTCCACTTTCCATCACAGACAGACAATTAAGACAAAACAACAGGTACAAACTATGCTGCTTGTCATAGACCAGAGTGGCAGTCTCTCCTCCTCTGGGTCCCACAAAGAAGAGCACTTTGCTATATTTCCTCCCTGAAGGTAATAGAAATTAAAGTTAGAGTCCTCTCCTTCGGGAATTTAATAGTAAATCCTAGAAGAGGCAAAGCCAACTCTGAAGACTGGTGAGGCAATTTTAATATACATGCATGAAAATAGACCAAACTAAAGCTGGTCCTCGATTTGGGCAATATCGATGTCCCAGAGCCCCTGACTGTTAATCAAATGTCTGTAAATTGCATATCGTTTAACTGTGCTTTGGGAGCGCATGATTTAAAGCAATCTTGAAAAATCCTCTGATGCTACAACTAATTAACCTAATTTATCTGTTTTGTAAATCTGAATTTACTCCTAAGGATCGAGTGTTTGGAGAATAAAAGTTAGACAAGGTACAATTAATTAGGGAAGCCTTCCTGGAAGGGGTGAGCAGGGCCAAATCTTAGAGGAGACAGTGATTACAGATCCTCTAGAAGACTGAAAAAAGAAACGCAGCAAGCTTCAGTGAAGGGCAGCCTTATATCTTGGCAGCAATGAATCATCTTGTGAATAACAATGGAAACATCTCTTCTGGGTGCACAATAGTTTACAGTTTACCAAGGACTTTCACAGTGGTTATGACAACCAAGAGGACGTACTGAGTGTGTGCTCTACACCAGTGCTAAGTGTTTAAACACATCGTCACAGTTACCCTACCAACACTCACTGGGTTTGATGTTAGCATTTCCTTTTTAAAGAAGAGGAAACTAAGGCTCACGGTGCTTCAAGTCACACATGTTGTGCTAAAGTCAGCTGGTTAACAGAGGAGCAAAGATCTGAATTCAGGTTTATTTGACTCTGGGGTTCCAATGGTCTCACGTCCTGGAGCTCAGAGCAGGATAGAAAAGGCTGGCAGTGGATGACAACAGACATCAGCACGAATATGAATCATTTATTCTGTATTACCTGATGCCAAGCACTATACTAAGCATTTTACATGCATTATCTTCCTTATTCCTCCAAATAACCTTCTGATACAGGTGTCAAATCCCACTTTATCAGGAAACTGAAGATCAGAAAGAGGGTAAGTAATATATTCAGAGTTACAATGCTAGTAAAAATGTTAGAGGGTCTGACCCCATAGAACAATCCCTTAACTGCTCCTCTCCCATGCACCAGTCTTCTTCCTAAGACACTTGGTGACCCAGGGTATATAAAATCACCATCATTGTCCTCATGACATGAACTTCATTCTCTAGAATTGGAGTCAGACCTGGAAGCAGGACATTTCAATGCTATGCAGCATGGGAAGAAGGGTCACAGGACATACAGTAGCACACAGGAGGCTGCTTTGCTAAGCCTGTAGATCTTGAGGTTGGCAGCTATCATCCCTGTTTTACAGATGAGGAATTGAGTTACCTACAGCTTTTGATGTGTTCAACTTGACACAAATTATGAGAGTCAGTGCCAGGACTTGATACCTCCACTCAGTTTCTCTGCCCTCTTTATTATACACTCTTGTGATTTTCCAGAAAATGTTAAAACATTTTTGAGGCAAGTTGTTCACCAGCACCACATAGGCATTTTGCCTATCTGACATCAACTTCTAGAACCAATATTCTCTTTCTCTCTCTCTCTCATTCTCAAATAAAACTTAGAATCACAATCCCAGTTCTGAGACCTGTTTTCCAATTACTCTCTCCCTGGGTGACCTTAACCAGCTTCATGAATTTAAATGCCATCTATATGTCTGCGACTCCCAAATATATGTCTCCAGCTCTGGCCTCATTCTAAGCTCCAGACTGCCTCCTCCACATCTGCATTCAGAAGTCAACAAGTCCCAAACAGAGTTTTTGGTGTTCTCCCAAGCAAGCTCCTCCCTGGTCTCCTCCCTGCCGATCACTGGCAGCATCATTTGAACTCAGGCCAAAAATAAGTAAATAAATAAATCTGGAATCAAATTATTTCTCACCATGCCTTTGCTTGCTTGGACAGGACCATTTGGTCAGTTGCATGAGCCGCTAGCTGGTCTTGATTCCTCTCCCACTCCCCACAAGCTGTTTTCTACATAGCAGCCTGAGGGGTATTTACAACATGTAAATTAGATTGTTCTTGATTCCCCCACCACAAAACACATCTTCAAAAAATGCCAGTGGCACTCTTTACATTTAAATCAATCCAGGGGACTGACGTGACCCCCAAGGCCCAGCATGATCTGGCCCCTGATGACCTGTTTTCACAGCCCTATCTCTCCCTTTAGATCCCGCCTCAGCACTTGATGTTTGTTCCTACCTCTGACTTTTACCCTCCTTGTTTCCTGCCAGGAAATGCTTCTTTCTGAGACTTTGTATAGCATGCACTTTCACTTCTTCCAGGTTTAGGCTCAAATTTGCCCACCTTGCCCCCACCTCTCCCTTGTGCATTTGTAGCATTGTACCCTCGCAGTTCCCACAGCATGTATAATCACATGAAATGTTGTTGTTTGTTGGTTGATTATCTTATTAATTGCTCATTTTACCTCTAGAAAGTATGCTGCCTAAGGGCAGGGATATGATCTGTCTTTGCAGTTCAATCCCAGTGTCTAGAATAATGCCTGGTATATAGTCCTCTTCCTAAGACCCTTGCGACCCAGGGTGTATAAAATCACCATCGTTGTCCTCATGACATGAACTTCATTCCCTAGAAGTGGAGTCAGACCTGGAAGCTGGACATTTCCTGATATACAGGAGATGCTCAGTAGAAAAGTTGAGTTAATATGATTTTACCACTGCACTCCAGCCTGGGCAACAGAGCAAGACCCTGACTCAGCCAAACAAAAACAGAGAAACAACAACAAAAGAAGAGTTGAATTAGTAAATGTATTAGTCTGTTCTCATGTTCCTGATAAAGACATACCCGAGACTGGGTAATTCATAAAGAAAAAGAGGTTTAATGGACTCACAGTTGCATATGTCTGACGAGGCCTCACAATCATGATGGAAGGTGAAAGGCACATCTTACATGGCAGCAAACAAGAGAGAATGAGAACTAAGGGAAAGGGGTTTCCCCTTATAAAACCATCAGATCTCATGAGACTCATTCACTACCACCAGAACTCTACGGAGAAACCGCCCCCACGATTCAATTATTTCCCACTGGGTTCCCCTCACAACACATGGGAATTATGGGAGCTATAATTCAAGATGAGATTTGGGTGGGGACACAGCCAAACCATATCAGTAAATTAACTATCCTTTTTCATTATAAAAAAATACATGTTATAAGAGAAATTTGGGAAATAATGATATAAAAAAGAAATGTACATTTTTGCATATTTCCTTGCCATCTTTTTCCTGTGCATAGTTTTACATTGAGATTATTGTGTACATTCAATGTATATTCTACTTTTCTATTTAAGATATCATAAGCAATCCTCCACAGTGTCTAATATTTCATGTAATATGTATTCAAATAGACCTTAATTTTCTTCTATCTTGAGTTACTTCCTGAAAAACACTTACACAAATATAGTAGGCTCTCTGTGCTCTCTTTTGTGTTGAAATAAGACAGGGTAGTACATTTGAAAGCCTGTAAACGTGAGCAAATTATTAACCTCTCTAGATCTCAATGTCTTTATCTATAAAATGGGGATAATAAAATCCGCCATGCTTAATTTATTGGCTTGTGCAAGAATCCAGTGAAGTATTGAGGCAAATATCTCATTAAATATTGGGATGAATGTCATTTTTAAAACCACAGCATTGTACAAGTGGAATAAGATTTACAGGAGGGAATACAATAAGTAATTTGTAAAGCAATTTGAAATTTGTGAATAAAAAGCTATTGGCAATTTTTCTATGCTGAGTGAGACATGTCCTAATGTTTGTATTTAATATGCTAAACAGTTGCCAATGCCTAATTCTAGGTTCATACCCTGCAATAGCTTTTCTTCTTCTTTTTTTTTTTTTTTTTTTTTTTTACAACTTTCAGCTGTAAAACTGGGGTCAATTATTTTTAGCTGTTTCTTCAGCCTGTCTCATTAGAAAAGTACTTCAAGGTAATGACTTGGGCATATTTATTTGATGATTGTTCATTTTGAAAGATGTCATTTTAAGACTTTTCTGGAAGTTTCAAATTTGCCTGTGGGAGATCTGTTTTATACCAAAATGTCATTTCAAATTCAGGCCTACATACTATCTTACACTTGGCTCATATAAATGTTTCACAGCACCTGCATTTTTTATCATGGCCCTTTCATGTGAACTTAGATTTCATGTGGCTCACCTCTGCTCTCTGTCTGAAGGAGAGAAAGTAATATTTTTAAATGGCCTTATTCCCCTTTGTCAGAGGAGATAAAATTTCCCAATTATTTCCCCCTCGTGCATAGATATTTATATTAATATTTTAAATAATGGGTTCTCTATAGTGTTATTCATGAATCCATGTGTTAAATTTAAAACAAATGTATCCTAAAAATGAATATTTAATCTGTGTTTAATACCTGAAACCAGATTCATAGTGGCTTAATTTCTTTGATCATTAAAGAAACTTAGGAAATGATTTAGATTATTTTATTCACTCAACAAATATTTTAACAAACTTACTGAGTACCTCCTACATTACCTCTCTCTCTCTTTTTTTTTTTTTTTTTCTGAGACGGAGTCTTGCTCTGTCACCCAGGCTGGAGTGCAGTGGTGCAATCTTGGCTCATTGCAACCTCTGCCTCCTGGGTTCCAGCAATTCTCCTGCCTCAGCCTCCCGAGTAGCTGGGATTACAGGTGCCTGCCACCACGCCCGGCTAATTTTAGTTTTTGTTTTTTTTTTTTGAGACGGAGTCTCACTCTGTCGCCCAGGCTGGAGTGCGGTGGCGTGATCTTGGCTCACTGTAAGCTCCGCCTCCTGGGTTTGCACCATTCTCCTGCCTCAGCCTCCAAAGTAGCTGGGACTACAGGTGCCCGCCACCACGCCCAGCTAATATATATATATTTATTTTAGTACAGATGGCATTTCACCGTGTTGGGCAGGATGGTCTCGATCTCCTGACCTCGTGATCCCCCCGCCTCGGCCTCCCAAAGTGCTGGAATTACAGGTGTGAGCCACCACGCCCGGCCCCTAATTTTTGTATTTTAATGGAGATAGGGTTTCACCATGTTGGCCAGGCTGGTCTTAAACTTCTGACCTCAGGTGATCCTCCTGCCTCGGCCTCCCAAAGTGCTGGGATTACAGGCATGAGGTAAGTATCATCATCATCATTGTCATCATGGCTATATTATGAATAAACAAACAGAGACTCAGAGCTGTAAAGCTCCCAATGGGATGGCTCTCTGCTACAGTTTAGGGTCTGAGGTTTGATAGAAGAATATATGTGAATAAAATTCTTGGAGTAAACAAACAAGAGAAGCCAAGTACAACAGCAAGAATGAGAGAGGTGTTGGGGTGTGGCAGGGAGAGACAGAGAGAGAGGCCTAGTAGAAAATGGAAATGGAGAGGGATTGGATTTGATTGGGAAGAATCTAGGTTGTACATAGCTCCCTATCTTTTGCATCACCTGGGGATCTTTAAAAATGACTGATGCTTGGCTCCCATTTCCAGATTGTGATTTAATTGGTAAGGGATGCAGTGTGGGTATTAGGACATTCTTTAAACTTTCTAAATGATTCTCATATGCAGCAATACTAGGGAGCCTCTAATCTTGGTAGTGCCTGGACTAGTGTGTGTGTAGTGAAACTGAATGACTCAACTTTGTCGGTCATAAGTTCTCAATTTTCTAGTGGGTTATGCTAATTTATAGACCTTGTTGGAATCGGCATAATGCTTACAAATAGAAAACACAAGTCCAAAATCCCCTTGATGAAGAAAAAGAAAGGCAGTGAGCTTGAATGGGAAGAGGGCAGGCTTTAGTCACAGCTGCTCTGAGCCTCAGCTTCCTCATCTCCAGAATGGCTACTATGATGCCTATCTAGTAGATTTGTTGTAAGAATTACACTAATTATGAAGGCCGGGCATGGTGGCTCATGCCTGTAATCCCAACACTTTGTGAAGCTGAGAAGGGCAGATCACTTGGGGTTAGGAGTTCAAGACCAGTCTGGCCAACATGGTGAAACCCTGTCTCTACTAAAAATACAAAAATTAGCCAGGCATGGTGGCATGTGCCTGTCATCCCAGCTGCGTCGGAGGCTGAGGCAGGAGAATCATTTGAACCTGGGAGGTGGAGGTTGCAGTGAGCCAAGATTAAGCTACTGCACTGCAGCCTGGGCAACAGAGTGAGATTCTGTCTCAAAAAAAAAAAAAATACACTAATTATGATGAAATTTATCTTATCTAATGATATCAGAATCTTTTGCCAGTTAATTGAAAAAATAATAATATTTAAGTCCAAGCAGGTATAGCAGATAGTACTTTCCAAAGATGACTAAAATATATCTCGTCTCACTTGCTCTTTTTCAAATGTGACCCATTATCTCATCTAAGAGCCCATGTTCTTTCATCTTGAATCTGAGTGCCCATTTGTAAATGCTCAGATCAGTGGATCATGGCAGAAAGGACACCATATGATTTTGGAGTTTCGATCATAAAAGGCAATACAGCTCCCATCTGGCTTTGTCTTTCTCTTGCAATGCATGTCTTGAGAGCCCTAAGCTGATTTATATGAAGTATAGCTTCACTGGGTCTGCCATGCTGGAGAGACCATGTGGAGAAGCTACAGAGAGATAGAGGAAGATGCTCAAGGAGCTTCCATTGTGCCAGCCCCCAGCTATTTAAGTCTTTGTGCATCACCTGCCAGAAATGTAAATACATTAGCCTTCAGATGATCCCAGCCCCCGACCTTTAAGCTGCCCCAGCTGACATGGAGTATAGAGAGACAAGCTGTCCCCAACAAGAATGCCAAAAATCTAGATTCATGAGCTAAATAAATGTTATTTCTATTTTGAACTACAAACTTTTGGGTACTATGATATGCTGCATTAGATAACTAGAGCACAGAGTTTTATATATATACACACACACGTGTGTGTGTTCTAATTATCTATCTAGCTATATATATATATATATATAAAACATGTATATATGTTAAATAGCTTGTTTCAAATTAAAACATAAAACAGTTCTTTTATTTAGTAACCTCTTCACCTACAGCCAAGGTCTTTTCTTATACATTATGTCCCACCAACCAGCATTCTGCATGAACTGTCTCTGTGAAGCATTTTTTGTGCGTGTGATTTCCAGGGTCAGTCCCTTTAAAGTAGAATGAGTGCTTAAAAACACTTAAAGCAATTTTACCACATCTCCCTATTCCTTACAGGTGTCCTGTAAATGTCCAACTTAATTCAACATTTTATTAGGCAGTTTATTTATTTTATAAAATCTTTCGAAAGCATTCAACTTAGAGTTTATAAAAAGAAAAGGTGTTTTTTGTAATATCATTGAATAAATGCATGAGTTAATCACAGGATTAAAATAACAAGTACAATTTGAATTAACAACTATATGGTGAGCTGATGTTAGCAGAAGGATACAGGTGTCCATAAGAGAAATCTACTAGCCATTCGTATTTTTTAAAGTTATAGATACTAGTCAATAGACTTAGTAATAAGAATGGGAATGGGACCAGGCGCCGTGGCTCACGCCTGTAATCCCAGCACTTTGGGAGGCCAAGGCGGGTGGATCATGAGGTCAGGAGTTCGAGACCAGCCTGGCACACATGGTGAAGTCCTGTCTCTACTAAAAAATAGAAAAAAAAATTAGCTGGGCATGGTGGCACGCACCTGTAATCCCAGCTACTTGGGAGGCTGAGGCAGGAGAATCACCTGAACCCGGGAGGCAGAGGTTGCAGTGAGCCGAGATTGTGCCATTGCACCCCAGCCTAAGTGACAGAGTGTGACTCCATCTCAAAAAAAAAAAAAAAAAAAAAAAAGAAGGAAGGTTGTTAAACAAATTGGTTAAGTGAAGGTTGGCTAAGAGAGCACCTATTATAACATATATAAAATCACTTGCATATAGTAGGCTCATTATTAAAATGTTAGTTTCTTTAACAAATAAATCCCAATTTGCCAAAAAATATCCACATACAAATAGTCCTTGCCATAAAATGCCAGCAGAATAATTTCATTAACAAAGTTGCCTTTGACAGCCATCTAAATTTTGTACAATTTCAGAAAATGCATTACCTTCCTTTTTGTGGAAAATCATTTCCCATGGGTTAGAGTTCAGATCAGGTGTGTAAGATTTTCAAATCACTTGTTAAAAATAAAATACATGATGACGAACCTTTCTAATGCTGTAACTACTGAATGCTTACAGTTAGAAAGCACATTTACTAGTGCAGCCCTGAGACCCTGAAAACTAGCCACCAGACAAATCTTTGTACAACCTTAAATAGGATAGAGTCTAACATTCTGGGAAAGGCACTGCATTTTAGGATGAGGTGTGTAATTTACTGTAAAGTTTATCATAATAGAATCTAGCAGTTATTCACAGCTTTCATCAAAGCAAACTCCTTGACATCCTTTCAGGACTGGTTTCTGCTGAGCCATCCTACACATCACCACCGGAGTGATCACACCAACCCTTAAAACCAGACACATCAGAATTCCACAGTGATTTCTCACCACTTGCAGAATCAAGTTTCGTCTCTGCAACGTGGTTTATGAAGCTCTTTATGATAAGAGCCCTGACTTTTTTATCGGCCTCATCTCTAATCACTCCCATTTATATTAGGACCCAGAATCAAGCACAATACATAGCATAATCAGGTGATATCTGACTGCATTTCAGCTATGTAAAACTACAGACCTTATAGTGTCCTGAAATAAGTGTTTTCCAAACTTATAATGGCCCTTTCTTTACTAAGGGGTCATGAAATCAATTAATGGACTTCAGCCAGCATTTAAAAAATTAGAATGAAATAGAATAGAATGAGATGGGATGGGATAGGATAGGACAGAATAGAACAGATCAGAGTACACTATAAACAGGGTAAGTATTGTTTTATTAAACTTTGGTTTTAGGTGTGTGTGTGTGTGTGTACACACATGCCAAATTGTGATGCAAAATATAATTTTTACACTAGGTCATAAAATCAGAATATCAAAACCTCACAGCACTCAACCATTTTGCATGTTGCTATGCCACCTGTGAGGCCTTCTGTGTGCAATACATCTTCGTCTCGCTGACAAATTCCAACTCAGTGTCCAGGACACAGTTTCTTCTGTGAAGCCTTGATTAGGATTTTACTATGTGTCAGGTATAGTGTTCCATGCTTTAGATGTTATATGCCATTTTTATCTTCACAACAAACTTATCAGGTTGGGGCGGTTATTACCTCATTTTCTTGACAGGGAAATGGAAGGTGACAGAAGTATTAAGTAAATTGCCTATAGTTGCACAGATGCCAAGTGGTCAAACTTGAATTTGAACCCAAGTCCTCTGAATCCAGAGCCTATGCGCTTAGTCATTAAATTGAACAGTTCCTCTCTAACACCCCCCAGGCTGAGCCCAGCACTTTCTCTTCTGTGCGCCACTGACACACAGCTAGTCTGCAGGATGTCACTTTTTACACCATGTTGTAATGATCTGCTCACATGTCAGTCTCCCACACTAAGTTGTAATGTCTGTGAGCACAAGAACTGTGTCCTGTTCCTCCCTTTTGCTTTAGGATCATGTACTTATATGTGCAGCATGCTGAAAGCACCTGTTAAATATTAAATGTAACCCTTCGCACTGGCTGCCAATGTGAGAATTATTGCCATCTCACAGATGAAGAAACAGATTTATCCAAGAAAAAGGTTCCATTGTTCCTATTGGCCTCTTCCTATTATAATAAATGTATTAATAAATTTTAGTAGAAGGGGTGATTACTCTGAATGAAGGTCAGGGAAAGTCAGAGAGCTCGTCACAGAGTTAGGAGAAATTTTACTGACAGATAAATGTCAATAAAATTGACATTTTATTGGGACTCTGGGGCACGTTACACATAATATAAAATACACATTTTTTTCCCCATTTTTCATCCGTGACTATCCTGTATTTTGGTTTTGTTTCGTTTTGTTTTTGTTTTTGTTTATGAGGCAGAGTTTCTTTCTCGTTGCCCAGGCTGAAGTGCAGTGGCGTGACCTCGGCTCACTGCAACCTCCGCCTCCCAGGTTCAAGCCGTTCTCCTGCCTCAGCCTACTGAGTAGCTTGGACTACAGGCGCACACCACTACGCCCGGCTAATTTTTTTTGTATTTTTAGTAGAGACGGGGTTTCACAACATTGGCCAGGCTGGTCTCAAACTCCTGACCTCAAGTGAGCCACCCCCCTCTGCCTCCCAAAGTGTAGGGATAACAGGCACGAGCCACTGCACCCTGCCGACCATACTGTTTATAGACATTCCTAACCACCAAGGACATTCATTTATTCATTCATTCATGCATTCATTCAATGAATATTTTTGAGCCATGCCTTGTGGTTTGTCTTAGAATATGAAGATAACAAGACACAGTTCCTGTACTCAAGGAGTTCACAGTCTGTAATGGAGGCCAGTGAATACACAGGTATTTAGAGGATGGCGTTGACCGGCATCATCTAGCAGTAAAAGGCCTGGACTTAGAAGCCAGTCAGTCCTGGGCTCATGGCTGGGTTCTGCCACTAAGGACCCATAACACTTATTCCCCGAGCTTCGCTTTCTCATCTCAGAGCTGCCTAGGACAATATGCTAAAAGTGCTTAGCGCAGATCCATATGGTGATGTCAGCAAGTGGCAAGTGACTATACCCCTCTCTCTACCTTGATTTCCTTATCCAAATAATAGGCCTGTGAATCTGAATGCTAATTACTATTCACTGGTCACCCTCTAGGTATCCGAAATTGACCTGGGCAGGCACTGTGTTAAGCCCTTTCTATCTATGACCTCACTGAAACCTTAAAACAGACTGGCAAGAGAGGTAGGCTGTTCCAGTTTGCCATACCTGGCTTTCTGGGTGCAAGATCCGGGCTGGTGTCTTTTTTTTGTTGTTATTGTTTTGTTCTGTTTTGTTTGAGACAGAGTCTTGCTCTGTCGCCCAGGCTGTAGTGCAGTGGCAAGATATCAGCTCACTGCAACTTCCACCTCTGGGTTCAAGTGATTCTCCTGCCTTGGCCTCCTGAGTAGCTGGGATTACAGGTGCGCACCACCACGTCTGGCTAATTTTTGTATTTTTAGTAGAGATGGGGTTTTACCATGTTGGACAGACTGGTCTCGAACTCCTGACCTCAGGTGATCTGCTCACCTAGGCTTCCCAAAGTGTTGAGATTACAGGTGTGAGCCACCCTCTCCAGCCAGGCCAATTTCTTCTTACAAGTCTTTCATCTTCTTTACTGAGCACAGGCTATAATCTCTCTTTTCCTAGACCCAATACTTCTTCTCTTATTATCCCAACATTTCCAGGTTCCTACTTTATATTTTTTAGAGCATGTGACATCACTATATGTTTATATTATAATACTTCTTAGCCGACATTCCCAAATATATCCTATAGGCCCTGTGTTTTATCTCTCCCAAACACTAACGTTTCAGGATAAAAACTAATATTTTGTAAAGAGCTCTTCTTTTTATGAGGAGTGCCCCTCTTTAGCCCAACTGTGAAATTTCTTTATAAACATAAGATTGACACTTTAATCTTGGATAATAGGATTTTTTTTTTTTTTTGGCTAAATATTTTACTGCAGAGTCATAAAGCCGAATCACTTTTTCCTAACCCCCAGAGCTTGAGCTCGTTAATTCTCACTGGAAATGTAATTCATACTTCCTAATGGGTCCAAACATTGAACCCATATTCACCAAATTATCTCATTGTGATTTTCTCTTTTTAAATTAGATAACGTTTGGTCTATTTATCAGACATAAATGGGGTGGGCAAGAGAATGAGGGGAGTCGGACTTGTTTTCGTGGCTGTAAAATGGAAGAAACAGAGGCGTCATTCATTTTCCTAGCAAAAAAGTATTCCATGAGTCATAACACCTGAATTGTCAAGTATCAGGCTCTTGCTTAATTTGATTATGTATTTACAATAGCCTTACTGTCTGCTTCACTGGGGAATTATAAATGTAAAAAGTACAAGTTCTCCAGCTATTTTAATTCTTCAGATCATATATTCGGTATTATCATTACTCCAGTATTTTAAAGAGGAGAAAAAGCAAGTAACTACTTTAAATAAATCAATATATTGTTAATGTGGTTTCTTATAAAACTATAAACCTATAAACAGTTTCATAGTTTTCCCCTAAATACTTCCTGAAATCTAATGATACGCATTGTTCTTTTGTTTGATATTGATCGTAAATCTAGTAACACATTTTCATTTCTTGAGAATAGAAACTGTGTTTTTCTCTCTCCGCTATGGGTACCCTGTCTTTAGGAATGAATAGACATATTTACAGTTGTTATGATTAAATAAAAATATATAGAAATGAGTAGAGGTGGAAGTGTTAACAGAATGAAGACGACAAAGATAGAGATGAATGCAGACACCCCCAAGTGTATTCAAGGTATGCAGATCAGATGCATAGATGGCAAGAGGTGATTTTTGAAGCCTCACTCTGTTCAATTTATTGAGCAGCTCTAGATGCTAGGAATTGTTCTGAAAGTTCCAGATATGACTAGTAATATGATAATAGCTACCATCTGGGAACACTTCATGTATGTCAGGCAATGTGAAATTGGTTTATCATTTAATCTTCATGACTCTACCTTAAGTTGATCCCCTAGAATCAGAGCCTAGAAGGGATTCTTATGCAAATGATTTATTGGTGACTTTACTGAGGCAAGCAAGATAGGGCAGGGGAAAGGTCTTAGTAAGGATGTGGTCTCTGGAGCTTGCACTGGAGACTTTGTCTTACCTTGTGTCAGTGACTACGGTGGGGAATATCTCAGGTAAGGGCCCTTCCCTTGAAGGAGGGCAATTCTACAGAGAAGTGCGGCAATCAATACTCAGGGCAGCTGGAAGGTGGGTGTCCTGCCCTGGCACTGCCAGCCTCTACCACACAGTGTGAGGTAAGCTGTTACTGTCCCCATCTATTAAATGAGGAACTAAGGCCCAAAGAGTTTAACTTGCCCAGAATTAACTTTCAGTAGATTGGGATTTGAACCCAGGTCTGTCTGAACACAGGCTCTTGACTACATTGCCTCCACCATACATACAATCATGGCTGATGACTTCTAAGCTAAAGTCATGTACAGAGTCCAGAAGTAACATAGAGAATTTTGATCTTTCTAGAGTGGTCAAGGCATTCAGTACGACATGGAGAAATAAAGCAAACCCTTCCTACTCCGTGCACTAAATAGTAGGTAACTATGTCCTTAAAATCCAAAGTCAGAAAGCTGAGGAAGAAAGATTTTAGTGCCTTTTTTGCTGCAGAATCCAATTCCTTTGTGCAGCATAAATATAAAGACATGGACAAGCTAAGGAGAATGATAAGAGTAGAGTATTGTTTCAAAGTAAAAATATGTCCCTCATTAACTCAAACTGGTAACAGTATTGCTGCTCTTCTGGAATGACCCTCCATGAGTCTCAGAAGTTAAGATGGCAAATGCCCTTTCCTTTCTAATGACCTGTTCTAAAATGGCACAAGCCAGAACCTGGCTAAGGGGCCAAGAACATGTGCAGGGAAAAGAACCGGGCTAGGAGTTCATTCCTAAGTTGTTATCTTGGCTCTGCCACTTACTCACTAGGTAACTGAGACTACACATGTCTCTGGGCTTTATTTTTCTCATTTGTAGAAAGGAAACAGTATTTTTCTTAATCTCCTGCTTCCTCTGGTTTTAACTGCAATCATTCTTTCTCCCCTTCTGTAATCCTAGATTTTCTCTTCTGCAAGGCTTGATTTCTCCAGTCTATACTCAAAGTCCCTTCTAGCTTTGTGCCACTTATATATTAACCTTGACAAACATCCACATTTACATTAAACTCATCTAAAATGGCTTTTAGCTATGACCAAAGTGGTGTGTAATGCAGATATATGACAATTTTGGAGGTGGCTGTATTAGTCCATTTTCATGCTGCTGATAAAGACATACCCAAGACTGGGTAATTTACAAAAGAAAGAGGTTTAATGGACTTACAGTTCCATGTGGCTGGGGAGGCCTCACAATTATAGCAGAAGGTGAAAGTTGTGTCTCACATGGTGGCAGACAAGAAATGCTTGTGCAAGGAAACTCCCCTTTTAAAAACCATCAGATCTCATGAGACTTATTCACTATCATGAGAACAGCATGGAAAAGACCTGTCCCCATGATTCAGTTACCTCCCACAAGGTCCCTCCCACAACACATGGGAATTCAAGATGAGATTTGGGTGGGGACACAGCCAAACCGTATCAGTGACTGATAAACATGTGCATCACAATTCTAATTCCAAATATTATCCCACAATTATGAAGTGCATTGGACATTTTGACTTATATATTAAGGACATTTTTTCTTCACTTTTGGTTAAGACATTAAAAAAGAAATAACACAGAGTGCCTTCCTCTCCTTGTTCCCATTTGGAAGGGGCAAGTTTGCTTTACAACTAATTTTTGTCATCATCATTTCAAATCGGTTTGAAATTGGGTGACAGATTGTACTACCAGGTAATATTAGGCCATCTTGCTGATCTTTATCTAGAATTTGGTTCCTCATCATCTCCTTAAATATCTGGAAAAAAAAAGTATGAAAAACTAAGATGATCTGCTTCCTTGATTCGACTCCAGTATGGTGATTAAATGAGTGTTTGCCTTGTTGCAGATCAATTATTTTGAGGACTCAGAATTTCTTGCTGTGTCTTGAACTGTGCTGATGGTTTTTAAGTAGGCCATAAAAATTCCTGTGAATGATTTGTTTAATTATTGTCTTGCTCCTCATTTACATTTTTATCTAAAACTCTGAGAACTGAAATCTGTATTCAATTCCATTTCCTGTGAGCTACAATTTGCCTTGTTGGGAGAAATATCTGGACTGTGTTTCATATATGGAACAATATCAACCAGGCAGAGTTAAATATCTGTAATTTTGTTCTAATGGCTATAGACATAGCTCTTTTGTGCTGATTTTTAAAGGAATTAGGACAATATTTGATGGCTATTCAATAGTTTCCACTCTTTTACCTCACTTGAGTAATCATCAGGGTCTAAATGTGTTCAGACTTTGCTTTTCTGAATTAGACCACCTGGGAATAGGGAATTCTAGCCTCCTACATGACAAGACTGGTTTATACTGACTTTTTGGGGGCTCTCCCCTTCATGATACAGAAATAACCAAATGAAAAGTAACACACTTAACCCACCATTAAGCCTTAGAATTAGAGATATTTTCAATATAATCACTTTACTACTGTAGCAATTGTGTTGTGAGATAGTGGAAAGAACACTTTAAATTCTAGGATTTTGCTTTACAAACACCTCTGTGAGGCTCTACAGAAGTGTTTTTGAAAATCTGGAGTTCTGACTGAAATAAGAACTGTGAAGAAGTAAAATTCTAGAGGTGAAAAGCTGCAGTTGCAAAAGAAACAAAGCAAAACATTCCTGAGATATTTCTACCCAAACTGCCAAGATTGCTTATGTTGATGAGAGTAATATGAGCATGCACTGGAGTCAGGTTTTTGTGAGTCAAACAGCTCATTTCTCCAGCACCTCAATGAAGACCAAGTTGTAGTGGGGTGAGATGCCTGCTCAAGGTCTTCCATGCGTTAGTGGCAGATTCAAGATAAGAAGTGGCAAATCTTGAGTCCAAGTCCAATGTTCTTTCACCCTCAAACTGCTATAGATGTGACAAAGCATCTTATTAGTTTAGCCTAGTTCAGCATTTCCTCAAGTGTGGGATGTTAATAGGTGTTATATGAAATAATAGTTTCATGGTCAAGTGAGTATAGAAAATGATGTTAAATAAAATTAAACACATTTCTTCATTTCAGGCTTCTCTGAGCCTCTAATATGTTAATATATATTGTGAGTCTCCAAGAGGGAAATCAAATCTACAGCATTTCCCAAACTTATTTGACCATAGAAACTTCTTTTTTACAAAATAACTCATAGAAGATATTTTGAAAAGTTCTGGCCTTCCCGGTAGAATGTAGCCTCTTTGTATCAGTTGGTGTACTGATAGGAATTATAATTCAATCTAGCTGGTTCAAATGACAAGGCTAAGAAAGGAATTACATACACATATCTGGGCAGAGTAAGGGAAACCAATAAAAGATGGCAAGTACCCCAGGGTGAGCAATGGGAGGAGCATTACTACCTCACTGAAGAAACAAGGAGAGTGCAAGCTCCAGAGTACACCTGGGGCTGTTGGTGGGACCTAGCATCTCAGAGGGATGTGACTTCTGTCAGAGACGCAGTGATGAGGGAAGGAAGGAGTAGGGAAGACATGAGATAGAAATGTCCCAACTTTTTTCTCCTTTTTGTGTCTGATCTTGTTGATGCCCCTGCTGGTCAAATGTGACTGGAAGCCAGTCAGCCATGAAGTCTCAGTCATGCAGTCTCTAGGTTCAGCCTCTCATAACCAGAGATGTGTGAACCACTTACCCAGGTGCTTTGCATATGTTAATTGTTTCCTTAAATTTCACAACAATCCTATAATGTAGGAATCATGCCCATTTACAAATGAGGAAACAGATACACGCTCACATAGCCAGTAAGAGATGGCTTCAGCCCCAGGTTTATTTGTCTGCCTTCCATTTTACCACATTTTACCACGTTGCTAAGCCAGAAAATACCAGACTTTCAACAAAAGCTTAAAGAATTTGCAGACGCAGTTCTTCATCTTCAACTTTGAGCAATTTCATCTTATCACTAACACGATTAATCCTCTAACAGAGTGAATAAGTTTAATGTGGAGGTGTTTTTACTCCCTGTAGGAGCAGCAGACCTTATTTTATTCATCTCTGTAACCTTAGACCATAGCACAGTGATCAACACTGAGTTAATATTTGTCAAATGAATGAATAAATGCAAGAATGAATGCATGAGTAAGTGAACTGTAAATCAGCATTCCAAGGAGGTTTTCTCAGAGCTCTATTGGGACAGAATTGGCCTATCAGTCTATTTTTAAATGTTCTGGCTTGTTTGAAATGGGAACTTTTCCATATTGAGCATCTGCTCATAATTTTTTTTCTTGGATGGCTGTGATACCTCTCTTCTTACAACTCCCAAATATACACATTAAAAACACACATGTCACACCCATACGTTGTCCTTCTGCCTCCATCTCTGCCATACCAACCCTTTCTGTTCAGAGCCACCAGACCTATAAGATTAAACTCTGTAAGGTACTGAGATAACCAAATTAAAGATCAGATCTTTTCTATTTCCCTCAAAACTCTATAGTAGCTCCCTATTACGCATTAGCTTAATCCATATCTGTTGAATTTAATTGAAAAATATATTTTCCATTCTAAAATTTTCATTTTTCTGTAGTCTGACTCCATCAAACCTTATTCCATCAATTGTTCCACAGGGAACTCTCATAAAAGGTCAGCCTAGAATTCTCTCTCAAAGTTGCTATGCTCACTCTTCCCTCCATGCTTTTAGCCATGCATGTTCCCCACCCCTACAATGCCCTTTCTCCTTCCTGTATTCATTCATTTATTCCTTGACTCACTTACTCACTGAGCTCTTCCTATATGCCAAGAACTATTGTGCTGAAGCAGATATCAAGAAAAATGTAGCTTGATCTCTGAGAAACACACAGTCTTTCATGGGAATCTGATACATTAATCAAGAAAATATAGTTCAGTGTGCTGAGTCTTCCAATAAGGGCATGTGGCCAGGGGAGACAGCCAGGGACTGGCAGCCCCAGGAGTTCAGGAATAGTGTCTATTCCAAGCACTCAGAACACAGTTCCCTCTATGTTCTGAGCTCAACAAATAGTGGGAACTCAATAAATATGAGTGAATGAATGAATGAGGCAATATTTTAACAAGATGCTAAAGAATGTCTATCTGTATCTTTTAATATCAGCTCAAGTTTTTCTTTCTGCCCACTGTAAAGTAACACGATCTTACAGTTCTTCAAGGCTTCTCTCAAACATGCTGTTTTGAATCATTCTCTATTTTATGCACCCAATGATGGTGAGAGTATCTAGTAAACCCCAATTATGACTTGCAATTCTTTCTTTCATATACCATCTAGCACTGTGCTGGATGTACAGCAGATGATCTAGTTGAGTTGATTCAGTTCAACTGAATCTAACAAAATTGAGATATTTGTATAGATATGTCCATTTGAAAGTGGTAAGCTTGAATAGTGTTTTAGGGTTGATGACATGCATCCGTTATTCCTAACGCAGTGCTTATCAAACTTTAATGTTACAAATGACCTGGAGATTTTGTTGCGATACAAATTCTGACTTTGGGGGATAGTAGTCGAGATCTCCTATTTCTAATATGCTCCTAAGTGGTGATGATACTGCTGGCCTGTGGAGCACAGTTGAGTAGTAAGGTGCTGGAGGAAACAAGGACAGAAAAATGACATTCATTGAACTCATTATATATTAAGCATTGTATAAGGCTTTTCAAAACATCAAATCAATGTTTTTCATCTTAGATTCATAGACTGGTTACATTCAGGTTATCTGAGGATGTTTTAAAATATACAAATCCTTAGGACCCACTCTAGAGATTCTGATTCAGAGGGCCTAGGGTAGAGACAGAGAAATCAGTATTTTTAAAAAGCTCCACAGTAAATTTGATACCCTGGGTAGTCAGAATTCTATGAGTGATTCTTACCCTTGTATAATTTCCTCCTCTTTGAGCACAGGTGGAAACTGTGAACAAGATAAGCTATCACTCTTGTGATTATGTCACATTATGTGTCAAAATGGAGATTATCTGGGTGGGTCTCATCAAATCACACAAGCCTTTTAAACACAGAATTTTCTCTGGCTTTTGGCAGAAGAAAAAGTTGGAGAGATTTCAAGTGTGAGAAGGAGTTGATGCACCTGCTGTTGACTTGAAGATGGAGAGGGTCACGTGACAAGGAATGCAGGTGACGTTAGGGGTTGACAGTAGTCCCTGGCTGACAACCAACAAGGAAACAGGACCTCACTCCTACAACTGCATGGAATTGAATTGTGCCAACCATCTGAATAGGTTTGGAAGCTGATTCTTCCCCAGGGCCTCCAGATAAGAGCCCAGCCCAGCCAACATCTTGACTTCAACCTTGTGAGACCCTAAGCAGAGAATCTAGTCAGGTCTGCTCAGACTTTTAGCTTGCAGAACTGTTGGAGAATAAATAGGTATTGTTTCAAGCTGTTGAATTTGTGATAATTTCTTATGCAGCAATTGAAAACTAATACGTACGTATCTGGGTTTGGCAATGAATAGATGAGGCTCAGAGGGGTTACATTATTTTCACACAGTCTCACACTTAATGGCAGAACAATCATTTGAATTTAGATTCTTTTTTCTCCAAAGTTTCCTAATTCTAAAAAAGGAAAGTTGTCAATCATTTGGGAAATAGGGAGACTGGAAGACACTGAAGAATAAATGCTCTAGTCAGTATGTGTTGAGAAAATGAGTCCTATTTCTTTGATGTGGCCACAGAAATTACAAATTCCAATATGCTCTCTGTATAAGACAGTTTAATGGTCTGAACAAATACGGGAGGGTTGAGATATTCTTTCTGGCTTAATGTCCCATATTTTGTGAATTAGAGGTGACTGTACAGTCAATTTATCTTGATAGTGGCTCTGAAGGTTGGTAATGCAATCAGTATACCAGGAGACCAAGGACAAATAGCTGGGCTTCCTTCTTAACCAGGGTCTTGCATCCTCCTGGCTATTAAAGAGAGCATTTAGGTAAGACTTTGACAGTGTTTCATCAGCCTCCAAGAACAGAACTTAGTGCATCATGATGTCAGCTGGAATATAAAACATGGAAACTCAATGAAGCTATTGAATCAGAAATGATCAATCCTGTAGAAGATACAAAGTGTGATGTGTGCTTATTTCAATCTGGTCTTTACATTCAGATTTTTCTCTGTTCACTCAGGTACTGAATAGGGAATCCTAAACAACAGAAACATTCATTCATTCGTTCGTTCATTCATTCATTCATCTGTTCGGCCTACATACAGATTAAGCTCCTGCTGGTGTGCTAGTGGGATATGGAGGCAACTGGGCCTCATTATACCAGTTTTGACACAAAACAATGCATCTTCTTAAGAAAGAGTAAAAATAAAAATCCATCCCCAATTCTGATGTCATCTTTTGAAAAGAATTTCAAACTATATTAATCTGTTTGCACAAGCAAGTTCCAAAAATATGTAAAAGAAATTCTACAGAAAGTCATCCAAGAATAATTTATTTAGCTCTTTCAAGTGGGGGCTGCATTAGCTTCACTCACTGATGTTCATTCATGTCATGTCATGTCATTCATTCATTCATTCATTCATTTGTTCAGGGAATGTGCACCAGGCACATTGTATGTACTACCACAGAAGGCAAAGGTGGCAAATCAAACAAAGTTTTTGCCCTGAAAAATCTAGCACAGATGACCAAACTACATTAAGAATATAATATATTTAGTGTGCAGAGTATTCTGATACAGGGAAAACTGTCCCCAGCCATGAACTCTTGTTTGCAGAAGTGTAACCCCAAAACCAGAGGAACTGTGTAAGTAGCTTTGACTGCTGGGCTGAATTTTTCCTTATTTAATCTGCTTGTAAAACCCTCACTTTCCATGTCTACAGCTACTCCATCAGGAATTTTGATGAACTAGAGGACAGGAAGCTGAGGTATTGCATAGTGCCTTTTGGATTTTTCCTCTGACAAGTGGTTGGCATCTGCTAACAACACTTCTTTTCTTGAGCTTTGTAACGTTGCCAGACTGAAAACTGAGCTTTGAAAAAGGAGATGGAGCTGTTAACAAATGCCTTTGTTATCTCTGGAATTGATTATTGTACAGTGGTTCACAGAAAAAAAAACTTGATGCGTATCTTGTCTCAATATTTACCTGCTCCTCCCAGGAAATATTGTGCTAAGAGAAATTCCCTGCAGTACAACAAATGTCAACCTGCCTAAGATAACTAGTGCAATTCACCAATCGACTGTCTTTTTCCCATCTGTGGAAACAGTATGATAAGACTCCAGGAAGAATTTCTTATTAAGTGCTTGGAGATCTTTTGAATTCGATGGCTGCTTGAAGTGTTTAATATACCTTTTCCCCACTTCTTTCATTTGAGAAATACTTATTTAATCCTTCTGTGTGCCAAGCCCTTTGCTGGCCTCTTAGATTACACTAATGAATGAAACAAACACAAGAGAAGATGTGCCTCATGAAGATTACGTCTGGTGTAGGAGAGGAAGATTCTACAAGCAATTCCGGTACATGATGATAAGCCAAGATTGTGAAGTACATGCACTATGAGAGGTATGTAGTAGGAAATCAAAGACAGCTATTTTGAGAAAGTGATTTTTAAACGGAAACTGAGTGGATAGGTGGGAGTTAGGAGTTACTCAGGCAACTGGTGGGGGGTGGCAATAAAGAATAAGGAGGCATCATTTTCTAAGCAGAGAGACCATCCTATAAAACAGATTCCCAAGTGAAAGAGGGCATATGACAAATGACTTTGGGTGAGTGGCATAATTTCCTTAAGCCTTGATTTTCTCATCTCTAAAATAAGAATGGTGATAAAACCTACATGATAGTTCTTTAATGATTAATTTGAAAATCCATGTAGAACATTTAGTTCAGTGTTTGTTAGTAAGTACTCATGAAATGTTAGGAAGTATTTATTCATTTATTGAGGATCGAAGACAAAATCAAGATTAATACGGTTGAGCTTCCTGATGTTTTCTCCCAATTTCGTACACCAGGCCCTCTTTGCAGCTAGAATGTAGCCTATGTTGTACACAAGAAGGTCTCCAATGTCCAGATGTAGCAAATATTTGTCTTTGATAGGTTTGTGTATGACTTCAAATTATCAGCTCTTTGTAGACAAATGCCGTGTCTTATTTATGTCTGTGTGCACTCACATAATGTAGTGCCTGACACCAAACAGTTTCTCAAGAAATGTTTCATGAATGAATGAATGAATGAACAGAAGGGCATGGGAAAAGACAGAAGAGTGTACAGTAGAGTGGAGTGGAATACAATAGAATCCAATAGAATCCTGTCGAATCTCATTAATGAGCTAAGTGCTGCAGAAAATTCAAAGAAGAGTCGCTCTTTACTTCTGTCACTAAGATACTGTGCAAGGGCAGATAAAAAGATTCTGTTGCCCCAGGCTGCCAAAAGCTTGGAACAGCAGGACAGTAAAAAGCACACTCTTCCTAAGGATCTTCCCTTTTGCCTTAGGGAATATATTTTGAGCACCGGATTTCTTCTCTGTGCCTCCCTCATGGCAAAATGTATAGCTAAACTCTGCTACATAATAAAAAACATAAGACGCCCCTGCAAAATGTAAATCCTCATTATACTGTGATTTCAAGAATTATATGTACATACCTTTTATAATATGGATATTTTTGAAAATATTTTAAATATGTCCAAACATATAGCAATAACCTTGGTGCCTTTGCACTTTGTTCTAAACCTTGCAGTCTATCATATACAATCCACTATCATTAATCCTGTTCCACATGGGAGACTGAGGCTCCACAAAGCCACTGAAGCTGTCCAGGGTAGCACAGTTGGTAAGTGGTAAGGTTAGTACCTCAGACCCTGACTAGGTCCTGTGTATGCCATGACAAGAGGGAATAGATGCTTTTTAAAGGTAAAATATGAAGCCCTCACTTCCTTTATGTTTGCTAAACATATCATTTTATATATTATTATATTTATTTTCTCATAGATCTAATGGTACTTCCCTACTAATCCATTTATCTTGATCTCATTCTTGTTTGGGGGTTCTTCTTAAATTTTACCTCCTTCAAAGAGCCTTCCTTGAGTATGCCAAGCCAGACTGACTACAGCCTCCTCTGAACTCTGTTGTTAGGCCACCCTATTTACATCCCTGGATTAGTGCTCTGCAAGCACTACATTATATACTAGTTTTCTTTTTATTTACATGCTACATCCTTCACTCAATAATAAACCACCAAATATTAGACCTGAAAAACTCTTAAGTTCAAATCTTAGCCCCGTGACTCCCGAGAGGTGTGTGTCCACAGGCGTGTTAACTTCTCTGTGCTTCTGTTTCTTAATTTAAAAAATGGGAACAGTGGTCAGGCGTGGTGGCTCATGCCTGTAATCCCAGCACTTTGGGATTGGGAGGTTGAGGCAGGAGAATGGCATGAACCCAGGAGAGGGAGCTTGCAGTGAGCTGAGATCGCACCACTGTACTCCAGCCTGGGCGACAGAGTGAGACTCTGTCTCAAAAAAAAAAAAAAAAAGGGAACTGTACGACCCTCTCATAGGGTTGTTGTAAGAAGAAAATGAGTTAATACATGCAGAGCACCTGGCAGTTTTCAGTAGTTGTTAGCTATTTTCTTAGGTCAATGTTTGAAGGTATAGAATTCATTCCTTAAAGCTGAATCTAAGGAAAGAAAGTACTGGAGTTCTATCTGTTTTATGCACCTCCTTTGTGGATACCCCTCACCCCACAAGAATTCTAGAACTCCAAAGAACGTAGTTCTATGTTTTAGAACTCCAAAGAACATAGTTTAAAAACCACTGATTCTTTCAACATTTTTTATGGATTTAAAAAACAAAGGCCTAAGGCCTAGAGAGGTGACGTGACTTGTGAAACTCACACAGTCAATCATTGGCAGGGAGGTCTAATCTTGGGCCATTCCTTTTACACTTACACTATGCAAGACTATATCTTATCCTTTATGTATTCCATTTCCCTCCACTTCCACCTCCCCTTAGCAAAGAGCCCTCCATGGTTTCATTGATTCACTGAGGATATAAATATGATTAAGACAAGACCCCGCATTTGTGGGGCTCACACTCAGGAAGATAGAAACCTAACAGATAATTATGACAGAAGAGAACTGATGCAATGATAGAGGTATGCACAGGGGCACGAATGAGGGATAATTAGTCCAACCTTCAGCAGAAAGTGAAAAGATGAGTAAGAGGTAACGAGGCAAATTGTACAGTTGGGAGCATTCCTGACAGAGGGCACAGCTTGGGAAAACACACAGGGTCAGTAAATAGCATGATGTTTTTCAGAAACAGAACAGTTTCCTTTTTCCTAGTAGAACAATGTGCAAGACAGGAAGTGTGGAGAAGGGGCTGATGAGAAAGTCAGGCATCACATGCTCGGGGTCAGATGGAGGGAGGAGGAGTGTGATGTCATGTCAGAATACCTGAGGACTGGTTTTAGTTTCTAGAACTACGTATTTTAGTTTAAAGTTGAGTGGGTTTATGGTTGAGGGAAAATAGAAAAACAACCCTTGTTTCTGAAGGAGCATTAAAACGGAGCATCACCAAATGTCTGTCTGTATCTTCCGAAGTGATGAAAGAGGGAAAATTCTCCCCAACATTAGACCAGTGCAGAAGTGCTGAGAGTCAGCAAAATAAAGACATTGACCAATAACTCTGCGTGTTGCTGTGGTACAGATCTGCTTTGATAAATGGAGATTCAGCCATGAGGAGAGTTGCCAAATACTGTTCAAAGCTACCTTGGTTAGCAGAACTTGTACTCTATTTCTACCTAAGAACAAATTTCTCAAATCAGATAAGGGCAGGGGAAGGAAGGAGAGCATCAGGATAAATAGCCAATGCATGTGGAGCTTAATACCTAGGTGATGGGTTGACAGGTAGAGCAAACCACCATGGCACACGTTTACCTATGTAACAAACCTGCACATCCTGCACATGTATCCTGGAACTTAAAATTAAATTTAAAAAATCAGATAAGGTACATTTCTGCAGAGCTTGAGGATAGACACCTAATGGATAGCTTAATTCTGATCACATGTGGTAACTGGCAGTTTGAGGTACCCTGGTCCTGGGGTCTGCAGGACCTTCTTTATTGTGGCTGAGGGCTGGCGAATGTACCTACGCAGAGAGAATGAAGGGGCCTCTGTGGCTGTGACAAGGAGTCCTGGCAGCTAAAGCCTATTTATTAGTGTATCTACTCCTCCCCTGCTGTTATATTAATATAATGAATTGTTCACAGGTGCATCAAATGAGGTTTAGATGATCACTCGGAGCTTTGTTACCCAAACAGGCCAAATTAGGGAGAGCAGATGCATCAGGCAAACTAGAGTCCCATAGCAAAAGCATAACACTTGAATTAATGAAGGTCGGAGCTCACATTTGGCCTTGATGGCCTTCACAGCAAGGGGATTCAGCCCTCTGTTTAACTCTTGCTTGCCAGGAAGTGCTCTTTGCCTTCATTTCTGTGTGGATAGGATGGATGGGTTGAGTGTCCAGTGGAAATGGTCTTCTCCCTCCAAATAAGAATAAGAATAAGAGTAATGGCACCTATGGATTAGGTTTTACCATATGGTTTTCCCTGCACATGTAAGCTCCCAAACAAGGTGATGGGGATGAATGAGGGCTCAAATTCATCCTCTGTTATGCTCATCAAACCGTGTGCCCTGAATGAGCTGCATCCTCTGGAGGAAGGAACATCTTTTTCTAAGTATCACAACTAATGGTTTGTTCGCTCAGCTAATGGTGCTCTCCAGCCTTTGCACATTTCCAGAAGGAGGGCCTTTTTCTAATCCTCACAAAAAGGCCCTATGAGCTACTGATATTCCCACAAATATTATCCCTCATCTTTGCAACACCAATGTAAGGTGGGCATAGTGTTAGGATCCCTGTCTTACAGATTAGAAAACTGAGGACCAGGAAGATGAGGCAACACAGTGATAGTTACTCATGGCAGAACAAGAATTTGATCAAATGCTGAAACAAATTCCACTTCCCTTGATGCCTTCAACTAAAATAGTGTCTTCTCCTCAACTCTAGCTCCAGGAAGAAGAATGAGAAAGGGGAGAGAGGATATGTGGGCAGAGTGGCATGAGAGGAGCATTGGCTCAGTAGTCAAAAGATCTAAGTTTGATCTTTGTTCTGTGTAATTTGCTTTGGATCGTGGATCTGGTGACTGTTCTGAGTCTCTGTTTCTTCCTCTGTAAATTTAGGGTTGTACTAGATGGTGATCTCCAAGGTCTCTTCTAGTTTAATATCTAAGAAATCCAATGAGGTTTTCCTTTGGTTTATTTTTTCATAAGATAATGTTAAGAATACAAAAACTCCATGTATTTCAGAGGGCAATCTGGCCACACATACCAAAACCCATAAAAATGCTCATGCATACTCTTATACACAATACTTACAATTTTGGAGAATGTCCCAAGGAAATTATTAAAAAGAAGAAGAGAGCTCTGAATGCAAAATTGTGGCATTCGTCACCATGACAAACTGCAAACATCTAATACCCCACAGTAGGAGAATGGTTATATAAATTGTAGCATACATATGTGATAGGATGGTTTTCCATCGTAACAATAATATTTCAAATGCTTTGAGTATTGGTGATAACTTTTCAAGTAAAAATATGCATATGTACTTATGAAATAAAATGAAGCGAAAAACATGGAGTTTAAAATTATAGAGAAATTATGTCATAAGTGTAGGAACCATTCACAGATTGATTGAAAGAGAACACAACATGAAATAGTTTACTTTGGTAATAGGTTCATGAGTAATTTAGAAAAATTAAGTTTATAATTTTAAAAAGTGATTATTATCACTTTGATCAGCTAAAGGTTTTCATCAAAACTTTCTAACATGTTTATCTTTTGATTATACAAGTAATACTCATTATATAAATTTTAAAATTCAAAATAACTATAAAGAAAGAAAATCATTCAAATTCCACTCATCAGAGGCAAAAGATTTTGGCCTTTCTCTGGTCTTTAAACATCAATTTTGGTTTTCTTTTACATAGATACATTGCACTCTCTAAGTCTGAATCTTGTTCAGCTTTTTCATTCATTGATTTTATATCATATTTTAATATGTCATTAAAAAGGTTTATAAACACAAATAATGCATAATTTAATATATCACTTAATTCTAACTCTGTTAGATATTTATATTGTTTTCAACATTATGCCAAATAGTCTTAACATGGTTTTTATAATGTATAAATCATTGTCCAAATTTTGGATTATTTGCTTATGATAGAGTCCTAGAATGTAAGAGTAAATACCTTTTGTTTCAAACCAAAGCTTTTTATTCCTGAGTTTTATATTTAATGAATTTTGAAGTTAGTAAAAGTTACTCTTTAAGGATTTTTTTTCTCAAATAGGAGTACTTGAATGGCATATTTTTTGAGTCCTTGCACATTTACCTGTTGCTATCATACATTCAATAATTTAAGTTGGACCTATTTGCCTTACAGGAATAAACAGAGATATGGGTGTCTAGAGTAAAGTTTATAATACAGTTCTCTTTATAACCGTAAAAAAGAATAATTTAAATGAGCAACAACAAAGCATTAGTTAAATAGTTCATGATACAATGGACTACTATAGAAATGTTTTAGAATACTTAACAACATTAGAAAATGTTCATGACACATTGAGCAAAAAAATTACAAAAGAATATATATAGTATGTATACATATGTGCTACAAATAAATCTATGTAAATATACTCACATATGAAATATGTTACTGGAAGGGGAGCACACACACAAACACCAAAATATTTGCCACAATTTATTAGGGAGGCAAGATAAACCACCTTTCTTTCCAGGCTCTACGTAGGTGTGAGTCTGTTGTTATTGATTTCACCTAAAGTACAGCAAGTTTTTCTCATTCATAGGCCCAAACTGGGGGTCATTTTGCTCTTTGTTTTTCTCTCAGCAAAGTTTTCCTCAATTATATCTTTGATTGTTGCTTCTGTTTTAATTCTTCTCATTGGCTCCTTGGACAATTCTGTAATCCTTAGGCTGGATTTTTCTCTGCTGTCCTCCTTCTTTCCCTTTCTTATTTTCTTTCTTGGGAGTTTAAACTGCTTGTATTATTTTTCCGCCTCTGGGAGTTTTCACATCTCTGCTTTTCATCACAAAATTCCATTGTTCCCAGTGTCAGTTCTGTTCTTTTACCACTTCCAACACAGACTTTCATTTTATGGTTACATTTTAAGTTCACCTCCATCCATCCTCTCTTCTTCTGGCTTTTCTCTTCCCTTTCATGGAGATCTTATTTTTCTGTATACATTGAGAATGCCAAATGGATTTTCCAAAATTACTTCTAATAGAGATCCAGCAGCAGATAATTTTCAGAAGTCTTCTGAATACATCATTCCTGTTCCCTTGTTCCATAGCATTTTTTTCACTCCCACATTGATTCTGTTTGCCTATGTGATCATCCTGTAACAGAAGAGATCTATTCAGACCTAGTTTTTGCTAACAAATGTAGTATATGAATGGCTCTTGACCTAATTTCTGTCCACTGCCATGCTGGTCAGATTTCCCTAACAGATCTGTATCTAGATGACAGATTGGTGCACACAGTTCTTAGTCCAGTTCTCCTGTCTACCACATGTTTGTGAAATGCTGAACTGAAGCAGGCTCTTTCTTCTCCTCCCTCCTTAATGGAGAAGGGTCTCTGATACTCTGATAAGATGAAGTGTAGATGAGGACCAGTGCTCAGGATTTGCTGCTACAGGATTCCTTCTTTCTTAGTCTACCATCTCTGCCAATTTTATAATTTCACTTCTGAAAATGGGGCCTCCCAGAATTCATCACATTGCCATTAATATTTTGTTTTTCTTTCTGATTCCAATTTTGTTTGTCCTTTTTATTCTGGGAGTTATGATTTGGAGAGGTTATAAAAAGAGAATTCTGACATGGAAGGTTAGAAATGGCATTCTGAGTTCTACTTTTACCTTTCAAAAATGGGTCCAGTTTGGGAGAGGGATGTCTGCCCAGTTTTCAACTTGATACAGGTCAGAAATTTCAGAATCAAAGAGGAGATAACTAAGAAGGCCAGAAGAAGCATCTTTCTTAGAGTCAGAAAGGCATCACACTGTTGGAACATTATAATTTAAAATAATTCAATGTTTGTAGTTAATGTGCAAATCTTAAATACTTTTTGTTACTATCTTGATATTGATTATTGGTATATTTTATGAGGCTTTTTTTTTTCTGCCTTTGTTAGAAGATTGAGAGAAGCTTCCTCCAACTACTTTTCGAATACTGTTTTAAACCACAATCCTCTGGTTATTAAAATTTACTAATAACTTTGTTTTAATATTGAGTATAAATGCAAATCTATCAAGCATTTTTATTTTAAATTTACTTTATGCTTTGAATTCTAATATGGAGCCTATTCCTGGTGATCAGAACCTCAAAGCCAACAACATCTGCAATCTTTCTGGTTATGACTGATTTGATTTCTGTGCCAGTGTTAGTCTCTGTTAATGGTTTAGAGATGCTGTGCTTTTGAGTAATTTTCAGCAATTTCTTCATTGAAAACTGAGTAACCATTGGCAGCTTTGACTGCCTTTTATAAAAAAACTGTTGAAAAAACTGACTGTTTAGCTTAGAAAAGAGAAAAACGAAATACCTGAGCACTGATCTTTTACTATTTGAAATACTGCTGTGCATAAGAGAAGCAGCTCACTCTGTACGATCCTAGGAAGCAGACCTTATGTGACAATATGTGGATGTTACAGGGAAATGAGTCCTAATGTTAGATTGTATGTTCCTAAAGGATCCTGTTAGCTTTTGTTCATTGCATCCACAGCATAAAACACAGTGCCTTAACCACAGTAGATATTCAATAAATGCTTATTGAGTAAATGTTGTTAATAATTTCAAAGACACTTTTTGATAATGAATTCAGGCAGAGAATGGACCATCATCCAACAGCAATGTTTCGCAAGAAATCCCTGACTAGAGATGATAGATATATTAAATCATCCCAAGGTTTCTTCCAACTCTAAGTTCTGTGGCCCTGGGCCCCAGCTGAAGATTAGGAGAGAGGTCTTTTCTCTTTATGACATATTCAACAGGATTATGAACGATGCAGCTTGGTGATGCGGAGTCTAGGGCCCTGCCTTCTAGACCCAATTTAGCTGGCTATGCTACGTTGGGCAAATAGCTTCACTGTGATGGAGAAACCATGCCTACTGCAGTAATTTATGTCTTCATTTCTTGTCTGTTTATTAACACTGGTGTCCTAAGTGGTTTCCTGCCTCTAGACACTCTTAACTAATTCACTCCCCACACTGTTGTTTGAGGGATCTTACTAAAACCTACTCTAATCGTAGCATTCCTCTCTTTGAAACTCTTCTCCATAGCCTATAAAGCCTGAACTCCCTTGTAATAATTAAGAGAGAAGGCTCCAGCGTCAGACTCCACAAGTTTAGCTTTTGATGCTGTTTATTCCCAGATGTATCTCAGTTTCCTCATCTGTAAATTTGGGATAATAAATATTGCTACCTCAGGTCTGTGAAAATTAAATATCAAACACAGCACCTGATCTATAGACAGAAAAGTTGGCTGCTCCACTAAATGACCCATCCCTTCCTATTCAATCTCATCCCTGCTACCCCTAGGAACTATTTACATGCCAAGCATAACTACTTCCATGCAAAGTCCTCTGCACATGCCAAGCAATGGTCCTTATCTTTGAACATGCTTTTCCCTCTACCTGAAATCCCATTGGCACTTCCTCTGGGTTGAAGTTAGCTTTCACCTTTTGAATCCAACTCTGTGTCTCCTCTTCCTTCCCTAATTGTCCTCTCCCTATTAGATAAAGTTGCCCTCTCTCCTTTGTGCCAATTACTGTTCTTTTCATGTATCATCATTAAAGCACTTACAGCACAATATTGAAATTATTTTACTATATTCCTCCTTCTGTACCAGACTGATATCTTTTTGAAGATAGAGATTTCTTTTTGTTTATTGATTTTAGAATCCCCAGTGCTCCGCTTAATTACTGTAGGCATATAGTAAAGGTCTGTTAAGTGAGTGAAAGGTTTCTGGGGTCTTTAGCCACAAAAGTAACTTTTCCTCCCGGTCTGGAGAACTATCTTCGACAACCTGTCACATTGACTTATGGAGACTTCTTCATTCTCCTTTATAACTCCACTTTTTTTTTTTAAATTTTAGGTTTAGGGGTACATGTGCAGGTGTGTTAAATAGGTAAACTCGTGTCACGGGGGTTTATTCTACAGATTATGTCATCACCCAGGTACTAAGCCCAGCACCCATTTTTTCTGCTTCTGTCCCTCCTCCCACCCTCCATCCTCAAGTAGACCTCAGGGTCTGTTGTTCGTTTCTTTGTGTTCAGGGATTCTCATCATTTAGCTCCCACTTAAAAGTGAGAACATGCAGTATTTGGTTTTCCGTTCCTGTGTTAGTTTTCTAAGTATAATAGCCTCCAGCTCCATTCATGTTGCCGCAGAAGACATGATCTCATTCTTTTTTATGGCTGCATAGATGCCATGGTGTGTATGTACCACATTTTCTTTATCCAGTTTGTCGTTGATGGGCAATTAGGTTGATTCCATGTCTTTGCTATTGTGAATTATAACTCCCCTTTCAAGGTGGTTGAGAATGGGCTCTGTGAATATAAAATGGGAATGAACAGGAACCACATTCACTATAATTCATCTGAGCATCTAAAGAACAGAAGTTAGAACTTGGCATAGTAAACCTAACCCACAAGCACCTTAGCTACAGGTTTGCAATAAGTCAGGCACCTGGTTTGTAGATGTTCTCTCTTCTAGGCTGAAAAGGGAACTAGATATAGGGAAATACTTGTGTAAGAGTCTGGGAGGAGTTGCTTCAACAAGGATTCAAATACTGGTAGAATTAACAAGATTATCTTCTTTCAAAAGACATTAATCAGTAGGATTTTATCTTTCTTTTATCTTCTTTCATGTGTTTGGAGAAATAAAGAAGTAGTGTCTACTGTAAGCAGCTATAACGTTTTTTAATGAGGTAAACTAAAAATACATACAATACCATATAATGCACTTACATCTTAGGTTGTAATTAATGCAAATTATGCAAAATTCCTATACAATGTGATTAGACTTCTGTAACACATAATTTATGGTTGAATTAACAAAGAAGCTGATTAAATGAGAAAATTAATTTCTGTTGTTATCCTGTTTTTTTTTGTTATATTTTTGTTAAGAATATATCTGAGGACTCAAAGAAATTGGATTACAAAGTTGGAGCTATGGTTAGGACTATTTATTTCACTCCTTTACCTTCTTCGGATCGGCAAACCTACAGAATTGCATCATGCTTTCTGATAACATACTGAGGAACAAGTTTCAGTAAAACAGTATAGGGCTCCTGTAATTCCAAAATATGAGCACATGGATGTTTCTCCAACTAACTAGAATACATTTTTTAAATGGCTTATTGGCCAGAAGCATTTTCTTGAGTCTTATTTAAAAGCACTTCAGCAGGTTTTCTCATACATGAATACAGAAATTGCATATATGGTTAAATCTTCTCCGTGCTTGTAATTCGAGTGGTGGAACTGAATATAAACTTTGGAATAGAAAAATAATTGGAGCTCTTTCTCATTTATTAAGAAAATATACTCTGTAAAATGATGATAAATATTCACAGACATAACTTTCATCTCTCAGACAATAAGATTCTTGATCCATGTCTGTATCTTCTTAGTTTCTCTCCCTTCTTTCTACCCCTTTCCCATGTAACCAGCTCCTAAATTCTACCAGTTTACTTCTACAATATTCTTCCTTCTCTCCTTCCCTCCCTCCTTCTTTTATTTTCTTTCTTTCTTTTCACTCTGTCTTTCCTTCCTTTCTGTCTTCCTCCCTTCCTTTTTTCTTTTTTCCTTCATTCCTTTCTTTATTCTTTCCTTCCTCCCTTCCTCTCTCCCTCTTTGTCTCTTCTTTCCTTCCTCCCTTTCTTCCTTCTTCCCACATTTACTGAATGCCTACTTTGGGCCGGGTGCTGAAAATACAATGGTGTTTAGAACAAGGCAGAAAAGGTCACTATTTGAAAGATGCTATTGTAATATCCTTTAAATTTTTTATTTTCTGCAGAAATGAAATGAACTGTTCCAAATATACCAGTGCAGCCTGGCACATGGGATAATAAGAGTCTAAGAGCAGGACCAGGAGGGGAGCTTAGTTTAAGGACCACCTGCCCCCTCCCCCACTGTCACCAGCACCACTACCACTTCAGTTTCATCCTGGTGGCAGTTCTGTCCCTGGGGTGGAGACAAAATGTTCAAGTTGTTTTCATTTCCCAACTGGGTCACTTAGGGCAAGTTACTTCATCTTTCTGAGCCTCAGCTTTCTCATTTTGAGAACCAAACAACCTTCTGATAAGTTGTCTGTCCTGGGAAAAAATGCCCTGGTCATGCTGTTTTTAACCATTAATGCCCACTGACCATTTTATTTCTCATCCTAAAGAGTAACCTACAATTCAAGTGTATTCATCAGTCTCTTGTGAGGTTTGTTATTGTGAGTCAATGTTCCAAGCCTAATTACTTTTAAGACAGAAGAAGATTAATTTTATGACTTTAAGTCTCAGGTCAGATATTATCACACCACTGCACTCCAGCCCGGGTGAGAGAGCAAGACCATGCCAAAAAAAAAAAAAAAAAAAAAAAGCAGAGAGAGACTAAATCCTAAGCTCTAAACAATAGCTTAGGATGATTTATTCAAGGTAAGTACCATCTCATGGGGCCTACGGACAGCTGGTCAGTCTCTCTTGGGATGATACTCTGGAAGAATGTGCCATCTCTCAAACTTTCCCAGGTGGCTATGAGGGTCACATGCAATAATGAATGAAACAGGGGCTTTGTAAATTATAAAACACTTTGTGTAATAAGGTTCTAAAGGAACCTTACCAGTACAAGCCTCAGTTTTAGCACGCAAAACAGATTGGATCTTCCAGCGTACGATAAGATGCCAGGGTAAAGTGATCGCTCAGAAAGAGTTCCAGTTAATAATTCCACTCCCCCTACAAGGAGTTTCACCCCCTCCCCGAAAAAAGACAGGAAAAAGACTTCATTTTTAATATCAAATCCTCCCTGCTGATTCCGTGAAGGCCTGGAAACAGCAGGTAACAATGTATAAGTGACTTTGAATTAAGACTGAACTCTCTGCGTCCTTCGCTTCTCCCTCAAATGTGGAATGATTTTCTAAGAATTTAATTATCTAAGAACACAGCATCAAAGCTGTTAGACCCTTGTTAATGTTAATTCAAACTTAATGTGCATGAGATTTAGAGATCTTGGATACAAGGAAAATGATTTCAATTTAAATAGCCTTCTTTGTCCTACACATCACAAAACATCTTTTAACACAGGTAATTTTAAAAAATAAAATACTATAACCCAGGTCTCTCCCACTAAAAAAGATTCTCACTATGGAGACATCGGACGCTGTACAAACCAGCAGGATGCGATAGAACAAACATGGGCTTTGGTGCCTTAGAAACTTAAGTTCAAATCTTAAAGGTTCACCTTGTCCATGTGTCTGTGGGCAGAGGCTTAATGTCTTTGAAGCTCAGTAAGCTAACCTCACAGCAAGGACTCCCAGAGCTAAAGACAAGAGGGTAAGGAGGGGATTGCCGAAGTGAGACAAATGCAGGGGTGTGTCAAAGCTGGTGGTCTTGGTGGAATCTGGGGCCAAGAATCAGCTGGCTCATCCAGGGCAAGGAATACACCTGTAAGGAATGCTGGCAGGAAGGATTTAACAAGTCCATTGAGTTTCATGACCTGTGATTCAATCTGGCCGATATGAAAGAAGAAACAACTTTTTCAGAAAACAATTGTTTTAAGAGCATAAAAGAAAGCCATTTTAAGTGAAATGTCTAGTGTACATGTTAACCGTGGGATGATTAGGTAACAGAAACCAGCCAGTCCTACTGGAACACATTTATTTCAAAAGTGTGAGATAAGGTCTGTGACACAATAATTCTTTTGATGGACATACAGGAATGATCAGTTCATTGTAAGCCACTTTAAGTAAGTTGAAGTTCGTTGTTTTAAAAGAGTGAAATTAGCACATTTGAAATTGGATCAAGAAAGAAGGTTTATGTGTTTATAATTAACTGTAAATCAGCACCCCAGACCGCACATGTTTCATTCATGTTTTGAAGATAATTTGAGATGTCCACCATGGTATAAGAGTGGTCCTGCCTCATTAACACCTTACATTTGTATAGCCTCTGAGTAATACTGACATTGAAACAAATCTGTGACATAGTAGGACAGAATTTGTTCTCCTTTTAATAAACACATGATTTCAATCTCTCTTTAAGAGGCTAGTTGACTTATTCAGACCTACATAGTAAAGTTGTAGAGCCTAAACAAGAAACCAGAATTCTGATTCCAGAATATTTTTTTTTCAGCAAAAAAGTATTTCAAAGGACCCACCATAAGCTAAATTATTTGGAAAACTATTTCTCTTCTCATAACACCAAGTTTCTCTTCACCATGATTCCCTGAATTCACAGTCCAGTGTACCCTCTTCTTTGCCCTTCTGCCATCAAGAATTCTATTCATAAAATAATATCGAGTGTCAGTCATTTACACTTTAGTGTGAATTTAAGCCAAGGTGGTCTTTCTCCCGTAGTCTTTTACATTTCATTCACTATCTTCTAGTACAATAATAGCAAGGTTTTGTGCCTTACAAAAAGGATTTCAGGAGCATAAATAGCTTTAATAGTTTTGGATAAGGGACTTCTTCTAAGAGCTTCCAGTGAAAAATAACCCAGTATACATCTATGAGCCTAATATATAAAACATCCTTTACACAAGATAGTAAGCTTTCTAAAGGATGGAATCATAGCTGTCTTGTTAGCTATTATGTCACCAGTGGTTGGATACAGAGCCTGCTATGTAGTTAATGCTCTGAACAATTCTAGAATCAATAAAACTAACCTAACAAATATAGCAAGTGATGTCAAATATGTCACATTTTCATAAACTGGGTAAAGATAATAGACACAAAATGACATATTCTAAAGAGTTTTCCAGCCTTTGGTAGGATTGGAAAATAATCTCTAAAGACAACAAAAAAATTGACCATCTGCCTGGGAGTCACTTATGAAATTAGGTAAAAAAGAGATTAAAATGGCTGGACACGGTGGCTTACACTTATAATCCTGGCATTTTGGGAGGCCAAGGCGGGGGGATTTCTTGAGGCCGGGAGTTTGAGACCAGCCTGGGCAACATAACAAGACCCCATCGCTACAAAAAAAAAATTAGCCAGGTGTGGCAGAGTGCACCTGTAGTCCCAGCTACTTAGGAGTCTGAATCAAGAGGATCTCTTAAGCCCTAGAGTTTGAGGCTGTATGTGAGCTGTGATCACACCACTGCACTCCAACCTGGGTGACAGAGTAAGACCATGTCAAGGAAAAAAAAAAAAAAAAGCAGATACAGATAGAGACTAAAATGATAAAGAAGGGGTCAGAGACTCCACTAATGTGGTGACAATATGGTTCTTTATAAGGCAACACACCCAGAGTTTCTTTGTTTTTTGTCACTATTTCAATGTCATATTTGCATGTTTTTATAATGTCACAGAACAAGTAGAACCCTGACTTAGGTTTCATGTTCTATCATATTTCTTTGATTTACACATTTCTCCTTTGAAGTGTGGGATCGTTATGTTGGGCTGTTAGATGGGGTCATGTTACAATAACGGGCAGGGGCAAGTTGTGCCTCTTCTCCTGATACTTGGTCATAGCCTTTAAACTCCAGATGAGATGGGGTGAATGTTTACTCAAGACAAATGGAAATGCTGTTGTTCAGGAGGAATCAAAATCCAAGTCCAAAGTCAAGCACAGAAAAGAAAGTGTGACCATGGGAAAATGAGCCTTGGGGTTAGATTTGGGAAAATGAACATGTAACCAACATTTGGAGCATAAAATCAATGAAATTAAGTAATTTAGGACTGAGGTCAATAACAGTGTAAGGCTTATACTTAATCAGTGTTACCTGTGTGTGTGTGTGTGTGTGTGTGTGTGCATCTATGTGTGTGTGTGTGTCAGAGTTGCTATTTGCTACACTTGCTATTGTGAAGGAGGAGGACAGATCAAATCGTGTCCTATATTGGTTTTTATTTCATGCCAGTAAGACTTCAAAATAAATAGACATACTCCACTTCTTGAAGGCAAGTACAATGTCTTGATCAACAATTTATTCTTTGTTGAGTGTAACAGATGCATAACAAATATTTATTGAATTAATAAATCCATCAAAGGTGACAAATCCTGTGATTATTTGTTCGATAAAATAATTTAACAATCAAATGTTGTTAGTTACAGATTGAATTATTCTGAATATAACTCTCCAAGTTGCTGAAGGGTTTTTTCCATCTCACTAGATTATTGTCTAGTAGGGAAGAGTAGTTTGTGTTGTTGCTCAACTGGTTTAAGTTTTTCAATGTTTTGTATTTTATTTCATCACAAAGGACAGAGATAAAATCAAAATCTAATTTCAAAGCACATTTCATAAATGGGTGTGGAAAAATATGACAACTGAGCACTTATACTACTTCACATACGTACCTTGTGCAGCTATTTAGACTGCCTAGGGCATATAGTGTGCTATTTCTACAAAGTATTAGGTTATTGGGAAATTTAGGATTTGTCAAGATTCCTAATTATCTAAGAATACTTAATGATTGTCACCGGGGTGACTCAAGGAGGCTGCCCGCAATCCTTCAGCTTGACATTTTCCCAGAAGCAATCATAAATACAGTGGGGATCCTTTGCAATTGCAATTATGTTTTTAGGGACTGGTTATAGGAACAATTTGTTCCCTATTTATTTGCCTGCCTCATTCCAGGAGGTTTTTGAGGAGGCAAGTTGAGTTATGCGTGGACTTTCCTGCCATCATTGTTTCTTTCAGGGAATGTAGAACAAGAATCCTAAAATGTAGACCAAATCTTAGCACTTCTTCACCAAGAGCCTTTCAATGACTTCTCTCTGACCACAACCTAAAGGAGTCCTGCCTGGCTGGCCGCTGATGTGTGAGGGGATCTTGATAAGAGATGCTGCTGCGGGGTAGGTAAGACTCACCACAGAGGGCCTCTACGCCAGGTCAAGGAGACTACATTTTCTCTTGTAGGCACTGGGGAACCATTACACGATTTGAAATAAAGGCGTGTTATAATCAGATTTGGGTTTCACGGTGTGTAACCATCATATAATATTTTTCTCTGGGAATGTGGATCTTTACTGACCTTTCTGAAAATAAAGCCCACAGAAGGAGCAAATCTTCCTCTAAAAACTAATGACATATATTGAGGGAGTAACAGAGTACAAATGTGAGCACAACTAAAGGTACCATGTTTCTATCTCACGTGGACAGTAGCCACACAGAGAGAGATAAGTCTGTGCAAGGATCTCTCTCTATGGAAGTTTTTAAAGAATCTTAAGAGGGTGATCAGAGTGATCAGAGTCACTGGAAAGGAATTAGTTGGACTGATCCTTTGAACTGTAAAAAAGTCCAGTGGACCAGTCACTAAGAGAGTTTTGTCCTCATAGACTCACAGAGGCTTCTTCTTTTGAAGACTTGCAGATCACTCTCCCATCCCAAATGCGTCTCTTTGAGGAGGGGGTATGTAAAGCATTCAGTGGCCATCTCTATTATAGGACTCAGGGCATTATTTTGCAAAACCTATCTGTTATCTTCCGTTATTCTGTGAGTTACTTTGGAACAGAACTAGTATTTCATTCCTTTATTATCAGTGCCTAGCACAGTGTGTCATTCACGTGGAAGGTACTTGGGAAAGTTTTTTGATCAATGAACATATGACTGATAAAAATATGGATCTTATAAATAAAACCAGACCTAGTTGTTCAGAGAAATAGATTCTAAGGGATATTTTGAAGGCTCCAGTCCCAAGGATACTTAAGGATATAATGGATAAGCTTACATAGGTGTGAGTAATTAAAAATCGATGTGCATTTTTTCATCCTCAAGAGAAACAAACACAGGTACTCCCTTGTTCTCCTTCCTGCCAAACTCCAGGAAACCACTAATCTACTTTCCGCTCTACAGATTTACCAGTTCCAAATATTTCATATAAATACAATCATACAATAAATTAAAAAAAAAAAAGAATCACTGTGCAGGTGGGAACGTGACTAAACAAGCTTCTGGGTTCCTCCAGCTAAAACTGGATTCTCTAAAATTAGTCATATGTAATAACTTCAAAAAATATGCCAAATTCTAGCAATACGGTTTATTTTATAGACAGCTATTAACATGGATTAATGGTGCATCTACAGGGAAGATGGAACTACTAAGGACATAATGACAAAAAAGAACCTGAGTTTTATAATCAGATGATGTAGGCTGGAATAAATGCTCATTAAATTTGCACTTGAATGGCCGTGTAGGTAGATAAGTGAGTGACAAACTGGTCAAGTTACTTACCCGAAATCATAAAATGGGATGGGTGAAATAAACACAGATAATCTGATTCCTAGAGCTACACTGTCCATTCCCATACAGAGAAAGAAGAAGGAAAGACTGATTTGGAATATTCCTTTTGTATTGATAGAAAGAGATGCAGTTTTTTGTTTTGTTTTGTTTTTTGTTTTTGTCATGTACCATTATGTAGGAAAGCATTAAACCTAAACCAGAATCATCAGAAAGTCCTCAAATGGAGTTATCCCTAAGTCAGAAATTAAGTGGGAAAGGTTAGTTCTGAAGTGAGTTGGTTTATTCCATGCGTTTTAACATATTTTGGGTGAATTCTTAAATGAAGAGCTAATGCCTGATAAGCTGCTTAAATATTTGAACATCAGAAATGAAATCATAATTAAATCAAGTAAAATGTAGTATAGTAAATGTCTATCTAATGTCGATATTCTCTCTTGGAGTCCTTGGAATTTGAATGGATAAAATTTTTTATCTTACGATTCTTGGGATTTGGCTCAATATATTATCAGTGAAGACCTACACATACTAACTAGTTTAGTGACAATGAAAGCTGGGGTCTTTAGAGATAGTAGCAATGTACCAAATGATTCTAATTAGAATGATGGTATTGTACTTGTGGAAGATACACTAGTAGATGATGGTATGGAAACTATATGAGTAAATACAATTTCCTCAGCCTGAGTTTGCTGTGTGACCTTGGGCTAGTCAGATAACTCTTCTCAGTTCTACTATTTTCATTTTTAAAAGTAGGAATTTGCCTAGTTTTGTCTTTAAGTTGCTTCTTCATATGTATGCTCTAAAAATATTACATACCCATAGCTTTTTTTTTGTTTTTTTGATACGAATTCTCACTCTGTCTCCCAGGCTGGAGTGCAGTGGCGCGATCTCGGCTCATGCAAGCTCTGCCACCCGGGTTTGCCATTCTCCTGCCTCAGCCTCCCGAGCAGCTGGGACTACAGGCATCCGCCACTACGCCCAGCTAATTTTTTGTATTTTTAATAGAGAAGGGGTTTCACCGTGTTAGCCAGGATGGTCTCTATCTCCTGACCTCGTGATCCGCCCGAGGCCTCGGTCTCCCAAAGTGCTGGGATTACAGGTGTGAGCCACCATGCCCAGCACCCATAACATTTTTAAATGCTTATTTTTGTAAAATGAGTCTCATTTCAGTATCAGTTAATAAATAACAATAAATAAATAATAAATAATTTTCAGGATAAGTTAATAAAACTCTAAAAATATTATATACCCATAACATTTTTAAATGCTTATTTTCGTAAAATAAGTCCCATTTCAGTGTAAGTTAATAAATAATTTGGCAGGGCACGGTGGCTCATGCCTGTAATCCCAGCACTTTGGGAGGCCGAGGTGGGCGGATCACCTGAGGTCGGGAGTTCAAGACCAGCTTGACCAACATGGAGAAACCCTGTCTTTACTAAAAAAAATACAAAATGGCCGGGCGTGGTGGCACATGCCTATAATCCCAGCTACTAGGGAGGCTGAGGCAGGAGAATCGCTTGAACCTGGCAGGCGGAGGTTACGGTGAGCTGCGATCGTGCCATTGCACTCCAGCTGGGCAACAAGAGTGAACCTCTGTCTCAAATAATGATAATAATAATAATTTGAGCACCAACTGTTTTGTATTTACTGTGGTGAGTTCTGCTATATAATGATGAATGTATACAACTTTTCTTTGATGAACACTCATTCATTTCTTCATTCATTCAACATATTAACTGACCAGCCCTAGGAATATATAGATGACAGTATTAGTATCCCAGGCTGCTGTAACAAACTACCACAAACACGGTGACTTAAAACAACAGACGTATTCTCTCATAGTTTTGCAGGACGGAAATCCGAAATCAAGGGATGACATCCCTATGCTCCTTCTGAAAGCTCTATGGGAGAATTATTCCTTGCCTCTTCTGGCTTCTGGTGGCTGCAGGTGTTCCTTGGCTTGTGGCCACATCACTCCACTCTCTGCCTCTGCAGTCACCTTACCTCTTCCTCTTCTCTCTGTTTCTTCTGTGTGTGTCTTTAAGGATACTTGTGATTGGATTTAGGGCTCACCTATATAATCCAGGATCATCTCCTCATCTCATGATCCTAACTTAATTAGATTTGCAAAGATTCTTTTTTTCCAATTCAGGTTAACAGTCACAGATTCAACACACTACAGTGACCAAAACAAACACAAAAATAACAAGCAGATGAAAACATTCTTTTGTCCTGATGAAGCTTATAAGTTATTGGGGGAAATAGACATTAAGCCAAGACATAATTGTAAAATATAATCATTCTTTTTATGTAGTAATAAACATATAGCTATAAATTCTGTTTAGATCTATTAAGGGAAATTACAGAATATTTTGAATTATTATAACAAAGGGACCTTGCTAAGGATGGAGGTCAGGTCAGACCTCTCTGAACAAGTGACATTAAAGGGGAACATCAAGAGTATATAAGAGTAGGTGCCTGGGGAGAAGCTATTGGAGGGATGAGGGAGACTATTCCAAGCAAACAGAACATTCTTTCCAGGACCTTGAGGTGGGAACCCTGCAGAAGTGAATGAGGGCCACTGTAGCTGGGGTATAGGGAACAGGGGGCACATGGAGTAAGCTGATGATGGGTGATGGGGCAGATGATAGAAGGCCTGGAAAGACTTCATCAAGATTTTAGAAACTCAAGTGCAATGAGGAACCTTTGATGTATTTTCAGCACGTTATCATCAGGGTCTAAATTATGTTTCTAAACTGCTACTGTGACTAATATTTGGAACACATGTTATAGAGAAGCAAGAGTGCAAACAGGGAGAAGGAAGTACTCAGCAAGAGATGGCTATGGCTTGGTCCAGGCTCATGGCAGAAGAGATGATGGAGGTGAACAGCTTTGAGTTATATGTTGGAGTTACATGTTGGAGGTAGGAATTCTCAAGGACTGGCTATAGGGGAATGAAGCAGAGGGAAGCTGCAAGGATGCCTTCTAGTCTGTTGGAGGCCAGGCATTTAACAAGTATGCTCATAACAAGGGGATTAATAATGACTAACTAATACAGATGAGAGAGAGCAAGTAATAGTGCCTGGAACAGAGTTGGAGTAGGTTGGTAGAGTGCCAAAGAAGCTACATTTGAGTTGGGCTTTGAAGAACGTTAGGTAAAGTAGTTAGAAAGATCATTTCATGAAGATGAAGAGGCATAAGGAAAGACATCCAGAGATATGAAAGTGCATGGTATGCTCAGGGAGCAAGGAGAAACCTTGAAGAGACACGGCACATGAATGTGTTTCAAGCGGCATCTCTTTTAGATGGCCCTTCTTTGTTTCTCATGGTCCTTTGGTCATAGTACTATCTCAGTCCCCCCTATGACCTGGGGCTTCCTACTACAAACCCATGTGAACTGGCACACAACCAGGAACTACAGAGTCATATATCCCTAAACTGCATAAACATTGTGATTGATGGAATAAGTCCAGATATGGAAGGTTCCCAATGATTAAGTGTCCTCTTTTAGAATTTGGCAGGATATGTTAAATTATTTCTGGAAGAAACATTATGTACCCATGGTAGACTTGTTTAATTGGATTTTAAAATGAACACCCAAGATTTCAGGCTCTTTTTTCAGGCTTGAGAGAAGTGCTGGTGGGGTAGGAGAGTGCTGTAGCAGGTAATGGGAGAAAGAGTGAAGGAAATGCCTGAAGTAAGGGTGGGTAGGACACATTATGCAACCTTCCTTCTGCTATCAGAATGATGTATCTACTACAAAAATTTGACCCTATCCCCCAAGTGTTCAAAATCCTTTGACAGTTTCCAATCACCTTCATAGGCAGCTTCTAAAATAGTTTCCATTGATACACATGTGGCAAATGACACTCACAGGGGTGGCACTCCTCCGTGGGGAATGCCCAGGGACATTGACACTTCTGGGCATCCAAGCTGTGTCTTTCTACCCTTTCTCTCTCTGGAAAACATAATATGAAAACACAAAAGGATGAGAGTAACATTTTCATAGGAATAACCTTGAAACCAATCTTCTATAATATGCCAACCAAGTAAATGTTTGCAAACACAGGAAATTTTATGATTAGTGACTATTGGTTGTAAAAAAGAAATTCTCACTCAAATACAATAAGTACCAATGTCTTAATGCTTATCTGGCATATTCAAGGTCATTATTTTAGAAAGTTTGAATACCAGGATTGTCAGCAGTGTTGCCAAAGTCTTTCATGGCTTTACTCTGGAATGTGGTGTGCTTGTTATCCCAAGGATCGCTTTTCTAGAGACAGCTGATTGAATCGAAGAGAGAAATCCATGTCCAAATTAATGATTACTGCTTCGAACTCTACTACTGACAGCTACTGATTTATTACATTACCATATACCAAGTAGTATGACATTCTAACAAATATTATTTTATTTAACAATTAAAACAGACACTGGAATCAGCTACTATTAACCCCATTTTACAATTATTATTATCCCCATTATTATCTCAGATAAGTGCAACTGAGAATTGAGGAACTCAACCAAATTCACACCTTCACAGTGTCAGAACTAAGATTAGAAGTGAGCCTATACAACAATTATGTGAAAAATGCTCAGCATCACTAATCATTAGAGAAATGCAAATCAAAGCCATTCAATAAGATACCATCTCACATCAGTCAGATGGCTATTATTAGAAAGCGTAACAATAACAGATGCTGGCAAGGCTGTGGAGTAAAGGGAACACTTACACACTATTGGGAATGTAAGTTAGTTCAGTCACTGAGGAAAGCAGTTGGAGATTTCTCAAGAACTTAAAACAGAGCTACCATTTGGCCCAGCAATCCCATTACTGGGTATACACCTAAAAGAAAATAAATTGTTCTACCAAAAAGACACCTGCACTCATATGTTCATCACTGTGATAGTCACAATAGCAAAGACATGGAATCAAACTAGGTGCCCACCAATGGTGGACTGGATAAAGAAAATAGATAGCGGCTGCACACAGTGACTCACACCTGTAATCTCAGCACTTTGGGAGGCTGAGGCAGGCAGATTGCTTGAGCTCTGGAGCTCGAGACCAGCCTGGACAACATGGAAAAGCCCAATCTCTACAAAAATACAAAAATTAGGCAGGCATGGTGGTGTGTGTGTGTAGTCCCGACTACTTGGTGGGCTGAGGTGGCAGGATCGCTTGAGCCTGGGAGATTGAGGGTGCAATGAGCTGTGTTCAGGCCAGTTCACTCCAGCCTCTCCAAAGTGAGAACTCTGCCTCAAAAAAAAAAAAAAAAAAAAGGAAAGAAAGAAAGACAAAAAGAGAGAGAGAGAGAGGGAGGGAGGGAGGGAGGGAGGAAGAAGACAAAAGAAAGAAAAAAAAGGAAAACAAAAGAAAAGAAAAAATGGTACCTGTGCACCATAAAATACTATGCAGCCATAAAAAGAATGAAATTATGTCCTTTGCAGTCACATGGATGCATCAAGAGACCATATTTCTAAGCAAATTAACACAGGAACAGAAACCCAAATATCACTTGTTCTCACTTATAAGTGGGAGCTAAACAATGTCTATTTTTTTGGACTACTAGAGGAAGGAGGGTAGGAGGGAAGTGTGGGTTAATAATCCACTTATTGGGTCCTGCGCTCACTCTCTGGATGACAGGATCTCTACCCCAAACCTCAGTGTCATGCTATTCACCCATGTAACAAGTCTGCACATGTAGCTCCTGTATCTAAAATAAAATATCAAATTATAAAAAAAAGAAACTGTAATTTCAAATAGTATACTCAATTATTATTCATGTTTTATTCTATATTTATTAACATACAATAATACAGGTAACTGGAAGACATACAGAAGAGACTCCAGACTTCTAATTACCCTGTAGATATTCCCTGGAGAACAGCAATGTCTAACAGAACCCGTCTTTTCACCCTAAGTATAAGAAGGCAAACAAGAGCTATGAAAGGTTTTGCCTTTAGCATCCTTTGGTAACATCCCCTAAACCATAATCCTCTTTGCCATTCTTCCCCTTTCTCCCTCCCTCCCTCCTTCCTTCCTTCTCTCTTTCCTTCCCTCTCCCCTTTCTTTCTTCCTTCCTTTCCTCTTTGCTGTGTCACCATTTACCTGTCTTTCTTCACAAGTCCTGGCTGGATTACTGTCTGGGCATTCCTGAATGTAAGACGTTCCCATCTCTTCAAAAGGTACTCTTTATATGCCTTTGATGGATGACTGTTCAAGGTGGAATTAGGACCACATTGGCCGAATCACCCTGGACATTAGTGCAGTGGCAGATGTTGCATGCAGCTCTTTCCCTTTGCAGTTTATAAGCAGTTTAGCATCTACTGTAAAAGATTACAATCTCAATGGGGGATCCAGACACATGAAAATGGCTCCAACACGTTGCAGGGATCAAGATTAGAAGTAGGTACAATATGGAAAGGAATCAAAGAAGAAAGAATGGTCAGAGAAGGTTTCATGCAGCCAGGTTTTGCAGGTTAAGAAGAATTTCAAAAAATGAGAATAGGCAAGAATAAACCTGGAGTAGGAAACAGCATGAGCAAAGGAATGGAGGCAAACAAGTAGAAGTTGAAGTCAGGAAAAAATCCATTATCTGGTATGGTTTTACAGGGGCATATAAGAGTATGTTTTTGGAAGAACATCATAAGATGAATTGGGGAAACATGGAGGAGTGAACTAATTTTGTTTTCCACTGAAGGAAACTTCTGATCCACATGAAATTCCAGTACCATGTTTGTTGAAAGGCATTAATTTCTTCCTTCACTTCTATCATCATTGTCATTGTTATCATAATCACCACTATTAAACCTTATGCATGTGTAGCCTTCTACTGTTTCTCATTCATGACTTCATTACATCTTTAAAACCTCATCACTGAGTTGATGACATGGCTTTGGTGGAGAGTAACCAAAACTGCAACTAATGCTGGCTTAAATAGTAAAAGGGATATATTTGCTCAAATTATTGTTAAGGTAATGTTGGCTTTAGGCAATGACTTGGTGATGTGACAGGGATTTGATTTTTTTTTTTTTTTTTTTTTTGGTTTCTCTGTGTTGATCTCTTTGGGGTCACCTTTATCCTAAGGCCTGTTTCCTTTAGGAGACTAAGCTGCTGCTTCCTGGACTACATGCTATTTACCTTCTTCCCCCTTCAAATCTGGCAAAGAGGGCATTTTAATTTTAGTATTTCTGCAGAAGCACTGAGATTCGGTCTAGTTAGGACAGTGGTAAGTTCTCTACCCACCCCTGAACCAACCACTCTGGCTAAGGAGATGGAAGGTGTTGACTTAGCTTGGGTCAACCCAGAGCTGAGAGTGGAGTCAACCTCTGAGAAATCACATACTTCCCCAAATGGGAATTGAGATTTTTCAGGAAGGAGGAAATGAGGTAGAGATGGGTAGGACGAATGCTAAAGTAAGAAGCAACTGAAGAGTATGCTATGCAAAAATATAGCTACTTTTATTCCCCTTTCACAGCTGAGGAAATGGAGGTTCATAGTACTGTTAGTTCCACAAAGATGGATATAGTTCCCTAAGATCATATATGTCATGTGAAAAAAAATGAACTAAATGTATTATCATGGGACTCCAGCAGATAAAGGGATGTTACTATCCCTTTGGATAGACAGGACAGACAGGTGTCATGGGCTGTGACCCTGAGCAAGTTACTTAATTCTCCTCCTCCCCTTCCTCCTCCTCCTTCTTTATTTTGCTGGAAAATAGGGATAATAGTGGCACCTACTTCATGGTGTTATTGAGAGGAATAAATCAGACATTTGCAAATATGAGTGACCAGATGCCTTTCTGTGCATTATTGTTTTAGCCCCCACAGCACCCAAGGAAGATGAAGTTCCTGAGGCACAGTATGGTTATTGGCCATAGGAAAAAACCAAACCACTATCTTGTGAGTCCAAGCCTTACCCACCCTATTTTCACTGTACTGTACACTTAATGAGATCCCTAGCTCTCTGTATGAATGCCTTGCGTTTAACAGGATTCACACTGAGGGAACTACACATGCAAATTATTATTAGCATGAAAACAGGTAATTATTTTTTTTTTACATTTGCATCATCTCAGATGATCTTTGTGTTAGACATTCTTTAGCAAAGAATGACTGACTGAACTAAAGGGCTTGTGCCTCATTCAGACGGTCATTAATTCTAAATAAGAAATTCATTTCCTGTCACTCATGTTGCTTAAACAATGCAAAGCAGAGAGTGGCTACAGAGCAATCTGTAAGGGCTGGGACGGAAGCTGGAAACCACCTAGCCCAACCTTATAATTTACAGATGAGGGAAATGAGGGCCAGAACAAGGAAGGTCACACAATTAATTAGTGGCAGAGGCAGAGCGGGGACTGGAGCCCATTTTCTTTACTTCTATGCCAGAGTCTTGCCATTAAACCATGAATGTGATCATCTTACTTCTCTTTGGTTAGGAACTCCTTGATTGTTAAAAACATATTGGGGGCATGGATAGAGAGACATTTAATGTGACAAAGTTTCCAAAATGAAAATATATTAAGAATCCTTCACAAATTCCCTTGTGCTGTATTAATTTTATCATGATTATTTTTACAGTGCACTGTAGGGGCTGGAGGGAATAGGTATCTGTATGTATTGGATGGTCTCATTGGAGTTCTGCCCATGTAAAGGTATGAACTAAAAACATTTTACATTAAAACAGAGCAAATTAAAAAATACAAAAAAAAACTAGCCGGGCGAGATGGCGGGCACCTGTAGTCCCAGCTACTCGGGAGGCTGAGGCAGGAGAATGGCGTAGGCCCGGGAGGTGGAGCTTGCAGTGAGCTGAGATCTGGCCACTGTACTCCAGCCTGGGCGACAGAGCGAGACTCCGTCTCAAAAAAAAAAAAAAAAAAAAAAAAAAAAAAAAAAAAAAAACCAGAGCAAATTGCTTATGGTAACAATTGCATAATGAAGGAACACAATGAAGAATTACAGTTCAAATTACTTATCAGGTCTCTTCCATTTTCTAAGTTTTTAAAGTAGAAAATTGCACAGTATAATTACAGTAAGTTAATTTGCATTCATATTACAATTCAATGAGCAATTACATTCTTTTTTATTTTAAAAATATTTTATAAAGTGTGATTTGCATCACTGTGTTTCAAGGGAAGAATGGTGACTTTTCCCTTGTGAGATTTTTATGTGAATTCAATCATGTAGCCTATACCTTCCGGTAGAGAGTTGTGACCTCTTCATTGTCCTTTGGGACAAAAGGGAAGAGAACCATTTGAAATTTGACTCTGGCTTCACAGTTTGTGGACAAGAACTCTTCCAGGAATCACAGAATATCAAGGTTTGGGAGAAGTTAAAAGTCTTACTTACCCTTTCCCCATTCATTTTCACCATCTGAAGCTTGCATTTCTCTGTCAAATTCCTGCCAAGCCATCATCCACCATCTTTTTATTAACTCCTGTGCCAGGAAGTTCTTTACCTTCTGATGGCATCCACTTCATCACTGGACAATGCCTCCATTTTATGGAGGGTGCATCCATCTTGGTGTAACCATTCTCGCATTAATGGAATTTAAAGGGTACTTGTTAGACATTCATTGCTTTGGCAGTGCCCTGCCCAACACAGAACATCCTGTTTATATTGCGGGTATAACGTTTGATTCAGAACTTGCACTATTAGTGCAAGTGTCTGGGGTAAGCCATTATAGACCAGTGCTCACAAGGGTTGTAGGGGCTGGTCAGCTGCCCCACTTTCTCTGTGCCTGCTCTTTTGAAAAAATTTAAAATTAAGGCAAAATAGACATATTGAAATGTGTAGCTCTTAAGGGTAGTTTGATCAGTCATATGACGATGGTCCTGTGAGATTGTAATGGAGCTGAAAAATTTCTCTTGTCCTCATAATGTGGTGGTGCAATGTGTACTCACGTGTCTGTGGTGATTCTGGTGTAAACAAACTTACTGAGCTAGCTGTCCATCGTAGAAAAGTCTAGCACAGCCAGACACCGTGGCTCATGCCTGTAATCCCAACACTTTCGGAGGCTGAGTCGATTGGATCACCTGAGATCAGGAGTTTGAGACCAGCCTGACTAATACGGTGAAACCCCATTTCTACTAAAACCACATAAATTGGCCAGCTTTGGTGGTGGGTGCCTGTAGTCCTAGCTACTCGGAAGGCTGAGACAGGAGAATTGCTTGAACGTGGGAGGCGGAAGTTGCAGTAAGCTGAGATTGCACCACTGCACTCCAACCTGGGCAACAGAGCAAGACTATCTCAAAAAAAAAAAAAAAAAATTTGTCTAGCACATAGGCTTATGTATAGCACATAATATTTAATGCTGATAATAAATGACTATGTTTCTGGCCTATATATGTATTATACTCTGATCATTATTTTAAAGTGTACTCTTTCTACTTATATAAAAAAGTTACCTTTAAAACAGCCTTAGGCAGGCCCTTCAAGAGGCATTCCTGAAAAAGGCATTGTTATCATAAGAGATAACAACTCATGCATGTTACTGCCCCGAAGACCTTCCACTGGGGCAAGATGTGGAGGTAGAAGACAGTGGTACGGATGCTCCTGGGCCCTGTGTAGGCCTAGGTTCATGTGGGTGTTTGTGTCTTTGTTTTTAATAAACAAGTTTAAAAATAAAATAATTTAAAAAATTAAAAATTTAAAAATAGAAAAAACTTATAGATTAAGAAGATAAGGAAAATGTTTATACAGCTTTACAATGTGTTTATGTTTTAAGCTAAGTGTTATTACAAGATCTAAAAAGTTAAAAAAATTCAAAAGTTTATGAAGTAAAAAAGTTATTACAGTAAGCCAAATTAATGTATTATTTAAGAAGTCAAATTTTGGCTGGGCACGGTGGCTCACACCTGTAATCCCAACACCTTGGGAGGCTGAGTCAGTCAGATCACCTGAGGTCAGGAGTTCAAGACCAGCCTGTTCAATGTGGCAGAACCCCATCTCTACTAAAAATACAAAAATTAACTGGGCGTGGTGGCAAGTGCCTGTAGTCCCAGCTACTTGGGAGGCTGAGACAGGAGAATCGCTTGAACCTGGGAGGCAGAGGCTGCAGTGAGCCAAGATCATGCTACTATACTCCAGCCTGAGTGACAGAGCGAGACTCTGTCTCAAAAAAAAAAAAAAAAGAAAAGTAAAGAAAAAAAGAGGCAAGCTTAAAAGATAAATTCAACGTAGCCTGCATGTAAAATGTTTATAAAGTCTACAGTAGTGCACAGTAATGTTGTAGGCCTTCACATTCACTCACCACTCACTCACTGACTCATCCAAGCAATTTCCAGTCCTTAAAGCTCCATTCATAGTAAGTGCTCTATATAGGTAGAGCATATTGTATCTTTTATATTGTATTTTTACTGTACATTTTGTATATTTAGATTCATAAATACTTACCATTGTGTTATAATTGCCTACAGTATTCAATACAGTAACATGCTATACAGGTTTGCAGCCTAGAATCAATAAGCTATACCATATAGCCTAGGTGTGTAGTAGGCTCTACCATCTGGGTTTGTGTATTTATACTCTGTGATGTTCGCACAATGATAAAACTGCCTAATGATGCATTTCTCAGAGCATATCCCTGTCGTTAAACAGTACTATGCTGTATTTGCCTATATAACCAACACTACATTAAAGATAAGTTTATTCCATTATCCCAGAAATTTCCTTCTACCCCTCTCCGGGTAACCTATCTCCACTGAGGCAACTAGTATTCCAACTTTCACTTGCAGATTTATTTTGCCTGTTCTTGATCCTCATGTAGATGGAATCACAATAATACGCTCTTTGAGGTCTGACTTGTCTTCTTTTACTCAAAATGTTTTGAAGATTTGTCCATATTGCTGCATATGTCAGTAGTGTGTTTTATTTCTTACTTAATAATATTCTACTGTATGAATATTGTACAATTTTTGTATCCATTGTGCTGTGTGTAGACATTTGGATTGTTTCCAGTTTTGACCTATTATGAATAAACCTGATATACATTTTCTAGTATATGTGTGTATATATGTTTTATTTCTCTTGGGTAAATACCTAAAAGTGGAATACCTACAAGTACTCCTGAGTAGGTGGATGTTTAACTTTATAAGAAAGTGCCAGGTAATTTTCCAAAGGGTGATACCATTGTACAGTTGTACTAGCATTGTATAAAAAGCTCCACATCCTCATCAATTATTTAATGTTTCAAATGCTTAAATTTTAGCCATCTTAGTGAGTGTGAAGTGGTGTCTTATTACAGTTTTCTTTGCATATTCCTCTGGATCAGTGATATTGAGCATCTTTTCACGTACCTATAGTTTTTTTTTTTTTTTTTTTTTTTTTTTTTGGTGAACTGTCAAAGTCTTCTGTTCATTCTGATTAGATTGTCTTTTCACTATTAATTGGAAGAATTTCTTTATTTTTTTGGATTCAAGTCCTTTGTCAGATATATGTATTGTGAATATTTTCCCCAAGTTTGTGGTTTACCACTAAGTTTCTTAATGTTTTCTTTGATCATCAAATGTTCTAAATTGTGATAAAGTCCAATTTATTATTTTCTCATGTTCAGTGATTTTTGTCTCCTCTCTAAGAAACCTGTGCATACCTCCAAATCATGAAGACACTTTCCAAGGTTCTCTTCTAGAACTTTTACCATTTTAGCTTTTATATTTTGTTCTATAAACGTATGAGGAAGAACTTGAGGCTGATTTTTTTCCCATATGTTTACGCATGTTTTTCAGTACCATATTTTAAAGACTTTCCTCAATGAACTGCATTGTCACCTTTGGCAGAAAAATCAAGTGCATTGATCTATTTCTGTATTCTCTATTTTGTCTCATTTGCCAATTTATCTGTCTTTAATGCCAATACCATAAGGTTTTGATTACTATAGCTTTCTAGTAAGTCTTGAAATCAGGTAGGATAAACTTGCTAACTTTGTTCTTCTTTCCCAGGATTGTTTTGGCTATTCGAAGTCCCTTTGCATTCTCATGTATATTTTTAATTTACTTGTCAGTTTTTTCGAAAAGTGTGCTAGGAATTTTATTGGGATTGTGCTGAATGTATACTTCAGTTTGGGGAGAAGTGACATCTAATCAATAATAAGTGTTTCAAACCATGAACATTGTATGTCTTCCCATTTATTTGGATCTTCTTTAATTGTTTTCATCAAAGTTTTGTAAATTTTGGTGTAGAAAGCATGCACAACTTTTGTTCAATGTATTTCTGTGTTATTATAAATTATAACTGTTCATTTTTCAACTATCTGATCAGCTGTGTAATTTTGGTAAATAATTTAACCTCTCTGAGTTTATTTCTAACTTGTAAAATGAAAGTTCATGTTTTTCTTAGAACAAAGGCAAGTATAAATATAAATACCTTTCTAGAGTGCTTTACATATTAAATTAAATTATATATAGGAAATGCATAATATCTGGTATATTAGACAGAAATTTTGGTTGAAAGTGAAAAAGAAATCCAACAACTTAAATTACCTTAAATAATAGAGGGGAAATATTGGCTCATATAACAGAAAAATCTGGGGAACAATGGAAGTTGGCTTCTGGCATGGCTAAACCAAAATTCTTCAACAATGTCCTCATAAATCTCAATTTCCCCACCTCTTAGTCCTCTTCGTTACCTTAATTTTCAGAAGACTTTTTTCATGGAATGGGTTTCTGTAGCTATAGGCTTAACAACTTTCCAATTTCCAGCCTAGTAACAAAGAGAAAGCATTTTTTTTTCCAGTTGCTCCATCTTTTGCTACACAGTTTACCCATCTAACCATATCTAAATTCTGGTCAAGAAATGTGTTGCTCTGAGTCACCTGTCCAACTCTGGAGCTGGTTCAGGTCTACCAAAATTAAATGGAAAAAAAAATTACCAGGTGAAGTAATGGTTTCCCAATGAAATCTAGGTGTTGTTTTAAAAGAAGGAGGAATGGCCCCAGAGAGGCAGACAACACATACCTGTCATACTTTTAACCTTTAACATAGAGGCTACAAAATATGCAGCAGCTATATCATATGCTATGCTGATTCTTCTCTTTTTTGATATTCTGTAAGCATCAGAAATTCAGCCTTTTTTTTTTTTTTAAAGGAGTCTTGCTCTATTGCCCAGGATGGAGTGCAGTGGTGCAATCTCAGTTCACTGTAACCTCCACCTCCCGGGTTCAAGCAATTCTCCTGCCTCAGCATCCTGAGTAGCTGGGATCACAGGCACGCACCACCACACTCAGCTAAGTTTTGTATTTTTAGTAGTGATGGGGTTTTACCATGTTGGTCAGGCTGATCTTGAACTCCTGACCTCGTGATCTGCAGACCTCGGCCTCCCAAAGTGCTGGGATTACAGGTGTGAGCCACCGTGCCCGGCCCAGCCATTTTTTTTATAGCTTTTAGCCTACTCCTATTTTCAGGCATTAATATCACCTTAAGCTCCACTTTATGAGTGAAAAAAATTGGGGGTTTGTATTGAAACATAAGAGTCCTTTGACAATCACTTTAGCTCTCCACTTTTGTTTCTACTGTGCATTTAGCTAAAGAGAGCAGATTTCAGGCATAAATACAATTGCCAGTGTTGCTGCTGTCCTCTACCTGCTCCTTGGAAAAAATGAAAGGAGTGCTATTTATAGCTATTGTAAACCAGAGTCAAGTTTAGTAATGCTGCCACACAACCTTGCGCTGGAATCAGGCAAGGCTGGTACCACGAAAGAAGAGATGTTCTGTTTTGATGAAGTTGCATGGAAATATTTTTTTATTGCTTTTTTGACCTCAGAAGAGAAACAGCAATTGGACATTTTACTTATGTCCAGGGCATACAAGAGAAGTATCTGAAATGTAGTTAAAACAAGGTTTGCAAAGTATTTGTTTCTTGTTGTGTGTGTGTGTGTTTTTAAGTGGATCCTTTTGCTTTCACTCTAAATTTCAAAATTCTGATCATGGCACTTTGTAATTTGTTCATGCATGCTTCTCTAGAGTCAACTACAGCCACTCTCAGAGGGGAATCTCTGTTTTGCCTTTTTACATTCTATCTTTTTTCTTTTTCTTTTTTTGTTTTTTGGCCTGAAATACCTTTTCTTGCTTCACCTGGTTACCCAATTATCTTTCAGGATGACGTCACTTCCTTCATGAAGTCTTCTTCACATGCTACCTTGGGTTAAATGCCCCATTTGATGCTCCCTTAGCGTCCTGTACTTGGCATTGTCACAGTGTTCATCTCAATGTAATATGATTATGTGTTTCCTTCACTTGGCTATGAGTTGTTTCAGGACAAGTTTTTGTTTGTTTGTTTGTTTGTTTTTGTTTTCTTTCTCTGCCAATGCCTAACATTGTACCTGGTATAGAGCAAGCCATCAGTAAACATATTTTTAAAATAAAGGATAGACCTTTCTTATTAAAATACAGAATCTGAGTATAAACATGAACTTGAATAAAAGGGAGAGTGAGAGGATTATAAACCTTTGAAATCGTACACATTCTATGTTAGTATACTTTGAGCATATTATATCTCTATTAAGCTTGGTAGGAGTGTTCCGACTGAACTTTATTAAAAATTGTATTAACTCGAGGCTTTATGTACACAGAAACATTCCTAACAAGCACGACAAACTATTTAATGAATTGTGGCTGTGTAATAATTTGTGTTTGAAAAACTCCATTCCACTTACAATATCATCACAAAGGGTAACATATTTAGGAGTAAATTTAACTATCGATGTGAAAGATCTGCACATTGAAAACTGAAATGTTGATGAAAGAAATTAAAGACGACGCAAATGAACGGAAAGCTATCCCATGCTCATGAAGTAGAATAATTAATGTTGTTAAAGTATCCATACTATCCAAAGCAATTGATAGATTCAATGTAATCCCTATAAAATGCTACTTACATTTTTTCACAGAAATAGAAAAAAATCCTAAAATGTATATGGAACCACAAAAGACCTTGAATAGCTAAAGCAGTCTTAAAAGATAATTACAACCCAGAAGCATCATACTACCTGATTTCAAAGTATGATACTGGAATAGTATGATACTGGGAGGAAAACTGACACCTAGACCAATGAAACAGAATAGAGGGCCTAGGAATAAATTCACCCATCTATCATCAACTAATCTTTGATAAAGTCATCAAGCATATATAAAGGGGAAAGGATAGTCTTTTCGATAAATGGTGTTGGGAAAACTGCATGTCCACAAGCAAAAGAATGCAATTGAATCCTTATGTCATACCATATATGAAAATCAACTCAAAATGGATTAAAGGCAGATGCAACACTTGAAATAATAAAAATCCTGAAACAAAACACAGAGGAAAAGCTCCTTGGCATTGATCTTCACAATGATTCTTTGGATATGGCACCAAAAGCATACGCAACAAAAGTGAAAGTAGACAGATGGGACTACATCAAACTAAAAACTTCTTCATAGCAAAGGAAACCATCAAAAAAATGAAAAGGCAACTTACAGAATGGGAGAAAATATTTACAAGCCATGTATCTGATAAGGGGTTAATACCCAAAATATATAAGGAACTCATTATTACTCAATAATAGAAAACAACCTTATTTTAAAAATGGGCAAAGGACCCGAATAGACATTTTTGGTTTGTTAAAGAAGGCATATAAATGGCTAGCAGCATGTAAAAAGTTGTTCAATATCACGAATCATCAGGGAAATGCAATGAAAACCACAATGAGATATCACCTCACACTCCTAGCACTTTGGAAGGTGAGGCAGGAGGATCGCATGAAGTCAAAAGTTCAAAATCAGCCTGAAAAACATAGCCAGACCTTGTCCTTATAAAACTTCTTGAAAATTAGCCTGGCATGGTGGCACTTGCCTGTAGTCCCAAGATACTTGGGAGGCGGAAGGAGACGGGTCCCTTGAATCCAGGGCTTTGAGGCTGCAGTGAAATCATACCACCTGATTTCAAAGTATGATACTAGAATAGTATGATACTGGAACGAAAACAGACACAGATCAATGAAACAGAATAGAGGGCCTAGGAATAAATTCCTAGTGATGGTACCACTACACTCCAGAATGGGTGACAGAGTGAGACCCTTTCTCAAAGAAACAGAACAAAACAAAAAACAAAACAAAGAAACAAAAAAACAGTTTTGTTCTTTTTTTTTTGTAAAAGACAAATGTAAGAAGTATTGGTGCAAATGAAGAGATAAGGGAACCTTTGTATGCTGTTGGTGGGATTGTAAATTGGTATAGCCATTACGAACAGAGTATGAAAGTTCTTCAAAAAACTAAAAACAGAACTACCATATGTTCCAGCAATCCCACTTCTGGGTATATATCTGAAGGAATTTAAATTAGTATCTCAAGGAGATATCTGCACTACCATGTTCATTGCAGCATTATTCACAATAGCCAAGACACTGAACTGCCCTAATGACTGTCAACAGATGCATGGATAAAGAAAATGTGGTATATATGTCTACAATGAAATACTATTCAGTCTTAAAATAGAAGGAAATCCTACCATTGGTGACAACATGAATGAACCTAGGGGACATTTTGTTAAGTGAAATAAGCCAGACCTAAAAAGACAAATACTGCATGGTCTCATTTGCATGTGGAATCTAAAGCAATCAAACTCATCAAAGCCAGAGAATAGAATCATGGTTGTCAAGGGCTAGAGAGTGGGGAAAATGGGGGGATTTTGGTTAAAGGGTAAAAACCTTCAGTTATATGATGAATAAGTTCTGGAGCTCTAATGTATAGCATGGTGACTACTGTTAATAATTATGCACCATGTACTTGAAATTTTCTAAGCTCTTAACTGTTCTTATCACATGCACAAAATTAGTAACTATGTGAAGGTATGGATATGCTAATTAGCTTAATTGTGCTAATTATTTTACAATGTATATGTATATCAAAACATCATCTTGTACATCTTAAATATACACAATATTGAGGCATTATTTGCCAATTATACCTCAATAAACTACAGAAAAAGAAAAAAGTCCATAGTTTACACCGTAAAATTTTATTACACTCTAGCCAACGAGTGTTGTAATTGAAATAATTGTAGGAATAAACAGAACTAAATAAAATATAATACACAAAATGGGCTTCTTTGCATTTCTTTCTTTGGAGGAGTAGTAATAGCTAATAGGACTTATGATTTCTGACATTTGATTTTGATTTCCATCATAGGTCAACCAGCACTTACATAGGCTTCTCCTTTGAGTATCTTGAAAATCATGTGCATAGTTATAAATTATGTAAAGTTCAATAAAACTCTATTTTGCCCATGTGCAGGCTGCTCATGCCTGTGTCTTTTATTTGGTTGACTCCAACATCCTCAAAGGTAGAACATGTTTCTGATTTATCACCATTATTCCCATTATAAATGCCTGTCAAATTAAAATGAACTATTTTAGAACTATTCTGGGAAGAGAATCAATGTTTATGGGGTGACTGATTTATTCAGTGCCAGGCACTTCCACTTCCTTATCTCATTTAAGGCTCACTGTGATCTCAAGAAGCAAGTATGATCCACCACCATTGTAGGGTTGAGAATTTTGACGTTCAGAGAAGTAACTTGTCAAAGATGAACGAAGCTCATTAAATTCCAAACTCCATACTTTATCCAGTATAATAAGAGTGCCTTCCCCAATGGCCTGTTGTGAAGGTTAAATGAGTTAATATACGGAAAGTATCAGAACTGTGTCTGAAACATAATAAACAATATATACATCTTTGCTGTTCTTATTTTACTGTTTCTCAGGGTAGATGATAAAGAAATGTTCACTGAGATTTTTTTCTTATGCCATTCTTAATACAAATGACATTGTTATTTTTAAAAAGAACAAAAGAAAAAAAAAACCTTAATTCTTAGGTGACTTGTTTCATGACGTGTTTAGTACAACAACTTAAAATGTTCCTTTAAGATTTGGTTTAGTTTAACTTGAAAGATCATTGGTGGGTAGTTTGTGTGCAGTTAGCATCTACATGTTATGCCTGGATTTGAGAAAAGCTTTGCTTGTTACCCCTGTTGAATTTCAGGGAAATTTGCCCAGTTTCCATGGTAGACTTGATTCAACACTGAGCAGAGATAGAGTCTTGTATTTCCATTACTTGGCCAATTCAGTGTCATGAATTCCCTTCAAAGTCTGTAATCATCATATCAATAGAAAGCCAAACAAAGTGAAAGGTGGGTGAAGACAGGTTTTAAAAGTAGGGCCTTAAGATGCATGTAGATGGCCTTCATGTTCTAAGGCTATCCTCAAAGCATTGAGAAACTTTAATGTTTTTGGTAGTCAATGAGAATTTAGACCTGTGCGTCCATCATAACAGTTTTCTACCCTCCCTCCCCGTTTCGACCATGTCTTCTCAGATTTGTCCCTCTTTTCTTAGTAGAGTTTAGACACTTGAGATGTGTCTTCATAGATGAAGAAACTGAAGTTAATCTTAATTGAGTTGCCTGGTAAGCCTGAACTTCCTACACAGTGTAGAACCATATCTGGCGTCAACTGTCCTCAGTTTCCAGAACTCTGGAAAACTTGGAGAGACTTGGGCTAGTTTCCCTGCTCCCCACCCTTAGATTATCTGGTCACACCCGGAGGTAGATAGAAACCGAGCAGTATCAGGGATAGGACCTCCCTCCCACCTTTTTGGGAGTTTCATCTGATCATCTCTTCTTGCAAGACTGCATTCTGCTATGACCTCACAAATTTTTCTTGTCTCTATGTAAATTGCTGTCTTTTCAGGTGGTGCGTGACAGCCTCCGTTTGCTCAGGCCTCCATTTGTGCGGAAGCTGTTATTACGGAGTAAGTTTAATGGGTCGTGAATTTTGTAGAGAAAGGGAGGGTCTCTTGATGACTCTGTATGTACCAGCCCTGGACCTACTGGCTCCACAAGGAGTGCATTAGGCTAAATATTTTTAGCTCATTGACTCTGGAGGTAACAACCCTAAAAGCTTCATTAAATTTCCGTGGGTGAGTGTCTGAAGCTAAGAGGTAAAAAAAAAAAAAAAAAAAACAAAAAAACAAAAAACAAAAAAAAAAAAACCCAAAACAGAAAAGCACAAATCCATCGCATTAGCTTTGTTATTACACAGCTGGAAAACAGAAGTGTAGCCCCCAAAAGAGTAAGGGTAAACTTTTTAAGGAAGGGTTGCTTGCCTCTTGCTTTCCTTTTCTGCACCTGGGTCCAGCAGGGTGGTTTGTGTGCAGTGCGAATCTACACATTATCGACTTGATTTGATTCTCCAGGCTCCTCTCTCCTCCTGCGTTCAGGCCTCTGGAGACAGGTATGCCACACAACAGGGATTCCTGGAATTGAATCCAGTCTCAGGGTGGAAGAATGTTCAGAAGGACCCAATCTTTTCTGCGACTTGGTGTTTCTAGGATCTTTGTAAGCTAGGACCCTAAGCAAGGAGCAACCGACTGCGTACTCGCTGGAGCCGTCTCCCGCACAGCTTCGGATCAGAGGATTGTTTACTCCCAGTCATTCTAAGAGCCGAGTAAGGGAGTTGGGGGGAGTAAGCCGGAGTTAACCGCGGTCTGCATACTCTCAGGGGCACGGGTCTTTCCTAGGACGGAAACGTGACACATGCTAGCCTTTTCCCTCCCAACTTGCCCAACTTTGCCTGGGAAGCCTCAGTCAAAACAGGAGCCACCGAGCCTGCGCTGGCGGCTGGGAGCGAGCGCCCCCTCCTGCCAAGGGGCGTGGGGGCAACATGCCCTCACAGAGACTCCCCTCGTGGTTTCGCCCATAATGGCACTCCGTATATTTGGGTATGCGTATGTTTTCGAGGCTTGGATAAAAGGGTAGACCCTAGAGAAAAATGAGAGGGGCCAGGCGGAGCTGCGGCCAGTGGTGGTGATGGGGGAGAAAACACTGGCTACTTTGTGACAACCCCCTCCCTTACCCTCTTCACGCTGGCGAGGCTGGGGCGGGGACCCCTCGCTCTCGGCTTGTCTCTCCCGCTTCCACGCCAGGATGGAGAGAGCGCGCAGGGGCTCCAGAGGCGCGACTGCAAGCCGCGGCGCCCCCGCTCGCTCGCTCGCTCGTTCTTCCACCTCCTCGTCGCCACCGCGGCTCGGCTAAGCTCTCGGAGCGCGCTCAGGCTGCGCAGAGAGCGCCCCGGAGGGAGCTGGAGCCGCGAGGCCGGGGCGAGGAGCGCACTACCAGGCGGCGGCGGCGGCCGGGGAGCTAGTAGGTGAGCGGCGCCGCTGGGCGCCGGGCGGGTGCGGGGGCCGGCGGGGCGGGGGCCGCGGGAGGAGGCGGGTCCGCGCGGGTGGCGGTCTCCTCCCCCTACTCTGACGCGGGGCCCGTGGCTCCCGGGGAGGATGGACCCAGCTCGGCGCTCGCCCGGGCTTCCCCGGGCTGTAGAGCGCGCCTGAGTGCCGCCGCCCGCCGGGCATGGGTAGCCGCTTCCTGGGCGGCTGCGGCAGCGGAGGAGGATGCTCTGGGCTAGGCGAGGTGAGGCGCGGCGGGGGCGCGCGGCAACCCTTGAGTTCAGCGCGTCAGGTGCCCCGCGACGACGCGGCGCCGGGGAGCCAGCTTCGCTGGGGCCCCCGGCGCGGAGGAGGGCTCCTGGGACGCGCCACTCAGCAGTTTGGCTAGGGGTGGTGCGAGGATGGCGACTGCAGCAGTTTTTCGCCTTCTCCCTCCACTTGCTGGGAGGAAAGGGGTGACTTCTCTTTCTCTCTCCTGCCACCCACCCCTGCGCCCCTGTCTCCCTACTTCTGACCACGCGCGATCCTGTCTCCAGACTTGTCCACCCTTGACACGCGTCTCTCTCCAAGACCCCCTGCGCCCTCTTTCCTCCTGCGGTCTTGGCTCTGTCGGTCCTCGAGCCTGCCTTCTCCCGCTGTCCTGTGCTCCCGAAACTCCCTCCCTGCTTCTCTGGTGGCCAGACCCTCTTCCTCACTCGGCCGAACCCCGTTCTCACTTCCCTACTCCTCGGTAGCTAGGTTCGGCTTCGACCTCTCGAAAAACCGACTCTATCCCAGTAATCCCAGCCCTTTCGCGGGCACCGTGAGAACTGGATCCCGCGTTCCTCGGACCCCTGCCTTTCTTCGGATCTTCTGTGGACTCTGTTCTTTGCCGCTCGACCCCCTCCATCCACTCCCCAGCACCCCCCTGCCCACACGCCCAGTTAGTCCCCTCCCCAGCCCGCCTCTCTTCCTTCTCTCTGCTCCAGACGCTCTGACTTGGATGCAGAGAGCTCAGTTTTTTTTTTTTTCCTACCAGGGAAACTTTAAATCTCTGTGGTTCGGCTCGTAAGGCAGGCACACAAGAGGGTGTCAACCGCCGAGAGAACCCAGAGGCAGGGAGTCCGAGATGGGGGGAGGTCGTGTCGCGGCGTCTGAAAGGGGCCACTGGGTGAGTGTACAAAGTAAATTTCAAAACCAGGGTGACTGCTGCAGTCAGGACTCTGCCTCCGCTGGCTGCGTCCCGGGGAGTATTATTGTGACCCCTGGTGGGAGGGCGCATCTTTTCTCTGCACTTTTTAAGGCGCTTTTTTTCTCTGTTTTTGTTTTTTGGTGGTGCTGGTGGGCCTCATGGGGGCCAGTGGGCACAAGGGAACGCTGCCTGGAGAGGCGGACGCCACTTGGCTGCTCCCAGACCTGCCAGACTGTGTACGTTTCACTCCGTGTGAACTACCCCCAACCCCCAACTGCATCGCACAAGTCCTCATTGTTGGGGGTCTGCTGGGGCACTTCCGCTTAGGCTGGGAGAGTCTGAAGGAATGGCGTGGGGGTGGGGAGGCCGGGGGCGTTTGGCGACCGCTCGGCTCTCGGCGGCGGGCGGAGTGGAGAGCGCCGCGGCGCGGGCTTCTGTGCGCTCCGGTGTGTGTGTGTCGCGAGGCTGGGGTGCGCGCCCGCGTGGGTCGGTGTCTGCGTGTGCGTTTGGATGTCGGCGCACGCCTATGTTTAACTCCGTTAGAAAGAGGGGCGAGTGTAGAGCTTGCGGTAGCGAGAGCGCCTTTCTCCGCCTGGGAGCTGGACGGGGGCGAGCCCGCCTGCGAGCTGGATGCTCCAGTGCAGCTCCTAGCCAGCCAACAGGGACCGGGGGTGAGAATCCGCGCCGTCGTTTCCACCTCCTTCCTGCTCCCCTCCTGCTGGCCAGTTAAATACACTTTCAGTGTTGATAGTTTTGAATAAAGGCCGTGTGGAGATTCCACTACACTTTACAACACTTAACGTTTTCAAGTAATCATATAAATTAAAGGTGGCTTACGTTTTAGAACCCCCTAATTATCCAGTTCACGTTGGTACATTTATGTGCCAATTATAGGTCTTTGGGAAATCCATAAAATTATAAACCATCCCCACCCCTTGAATTAGCACCCATTGTTTTTGTGATCTCTGTGATGAGTGATTCTGGATGGCACCGGAACTGCGCAGGCACGAAGATAGATGGGGGTTCGGAGATGTCAGAAGGAGTAGGGCCCCCCGCCACCCCCGTCTCTTTCACTCCCTATCCTGACAAGGCTTGGTGACAATTCTGGGAACCTAAAGTGATCAAATATTTTCTTGATTTCCTATTGAGAAGGGCGACCTAATCAAAGCTGTATAAAAGTCAACTTCTAAGCAATCAGAAATTGTCTGCTGATGTCCTTGATTGAAACCCCAGCATTCAAATGGAGTATTGAAGAACTCGCAGAAAGGTCTTTTGAAGCGCTATTGTTCTTTTCCGTACACAGAGTCTCTCTTAAAGGTTTAGGAAGTTCAAAATGCAGTGGTTTGAAAGGACTGACTTTGTAACTATTTGGCAACGCTGGGAGGATCCGCAGGGATGAGAAAAGAGGCCGAGGTGGGAAGTGCAAATATGTTGTGACCATCTTCTTGGGAACGGTGCTGCTATCAAGTAGGAATTCGGTTCTACCCATCGAGTTGGCAATTAAGTCTCTTCTAAAGCAGATTTAGAAGATGATTTTTAGTAGTTTTTATTTTTTAGTGGTTTGCTTAAGGTCTGAATAGGCATATCTGAAACGTTTAATCATGTTCATTGTAGTCAACGATAAAATCTGAATAAAAATTACTTATTGTTGATGAAGCTCATCTCACAAGCTGTTTCACAGTATGTTTCATTTGCAAGACACACCATTGTGTGAGGCTGCTGGGAAGAGATTGTATCACGTATTGTTCATTTTCTCCTCCCAACCCAGAGAGGAATATTCTTCTTCATTCCCCTTTGCCCTCCAAAGTAATTTTTCTTAAATGGGTGAGTGTTTGGCTTGGTACCTGATAGTACCCATCTAAAAAATTGCATTTGGTAGATTTAGGATGCTTGGAGCCACCCTGCAGGCAGATGAAGAATCTAATGGAGGCAGCATTTCATTTTGATAATTCACTCAAGTCAAACATTTTGTTTTTGCTGGGATTTAATCCTTCTCTCAAGCTAATAAAGCAAACAAAGCAAGAAAATCAGAGTTTATGTCTTTTAGATGGCACTTTAAAAATAGTATAAATTGAAGGGTATTGTCAGGAACTTTAACGTTATTTAGGACTTCCTGAGACAAAGAATACTCAGTGGTTGAGTTAGGCAGTTGAGGATGAATCGCTTAACCTCTCACAACCTTGCTTTCATCATCTGCAAAACGGACAACATTACCTACCTTGTGGGTCTTGGAGCAGTTTTATGGGGAAAATCGTATGATCGGGTGGTTTGGCACATAGCAGGATTTCAACAGAGTGATAACTCTTAGTAATAGACAGCATGGAATTCTGTTCAAGAAGGTGGATGGCATTTGGAATGGGAAGACCAGGATTGAATCCAGCTACTTCTGACTTTGATGTTTGGCAAGTCACCTTTCATGTTAATAAAACAGAATAATTAACCTTTATGGAGTGCTACTAAGAGTCAGGAATGCTTCTGAGCACTTTACACATATTAACTTATTTAATCTTTAGATAACCCTAGGATGTGGATACTTGTATTCTCATTTGCATTAGCTAGATAAGGAAACTGGGGCACAGGAAGATTTGTTAACTGGCCTGAGATTACATAGCAAATAAGGGATGGAACTAGGATTTAAACCCAGCCATTCTTGTTCCAGGGTCTGTCCTAACCACTGTTATGCTGCCTCTGAGTGAGGAAGTGATCCCAGCTAGTTCCCAGGGTGTAAAATTTAATGGAGAATAATGAAATAGTAAGACTTCTATAGGAGCAAGCTGCATATTTCCCCATTTTTAGATGCTAGCCACACAAAATGGTGTTACCTTATTATCAACAGGGAACGGGACAATGATAGGCATTTTGAACACTTGTGACTCTGGCAGTTTCTATCAGGCATTGGTTAGTAATGGTTCACATCTGGTTACTCTGTGAAAATGTTTATTAATTAGGTAACAATTAGTAATCAATTAGTAAATAATTGTTTAGGCAATTAGTAATGCAGAAACAGCACTACTGCTTTTCTCAGTTACTAGCTGTGGTCAGCAGAGATTCTCAAACTAAAAGGTTGTTTGACAGGTGGTAAGGAGTCTGGACTTGGTTTCTGGACTGCCTGGCTTCAGATCTCAGCTCCACCAGCTCTGCAAGCTGTGTGGCCTTGGCCAGCTGATCTACCTTATCTGTGCTTTAGTTTTCTTTATAATGAAATAACAATACTTACCTCATAAAATTATGAAGATTACAGGAAGTAACACAAAGTGCTTAGAATAATACCTAGCATGAACAGTTACTTAGCTATTAGTGTTATCTTTCTTTCTTTCTTTCTTTCTTTTTTTTTTTTTTGTTGCCCAGGCTGGAGTGCAATGGCACAATCTCAGCTCACTGCAACCTCCACCTCCCAGGTTCAAGTGATTCTCCTGCCTCAGCCTCCCGAGTAGCTGGGATTACAGGCATGCACCACCATGCCCGGCTCGTTTTGTATTTTTAGTAGAGACAGGGTTTCTCCATGTTGGTCAGGCTGGTCTCAAACTCCTGACTTCAGGTGATCCGCCTGCCTCGGCCTCCCAAAGTGCTGGGATTACAGGCGTGATCCTCCGCACCCGGCCTAGTGTTATCTTTCAAATGAGATAAAAACCCATCCCCTAGATAATGAAAAAGTTTTCTATCATTGATATTCTGAGAGTTATGTATCCCAATATTATCTGGTCTATCTTTAGGAAGAGATACATTTTAGGATTTTAGGCAAATTTTTTTTTTTAATTGGAAATATTTCCTTACACATTTTGCCTGTTTGTGAAGAGGAGTTGTGGAAATACACATCATGTTAAAATTTCCATGCCATTTTACTTTTCCACAGTTATTCTGAGGAAAGTAAAATGACTTTGATTGAATTCTAGAGGTGTGTTTGTCAACTCTCCTAATTTACAGATTGAAAGAATGTTAGACTTGCAGAGATACGTAACTTTACAGCTGAGAGGCACTCGCAACTCGGGGTTCTTGGACTCCTTGTCCAGTGCTCCTTTCACTAGACCAGATTGTCTCCTATACCAGGATAGAGACGTGGCTTGAAAATATAAATAAAACTTGGCAGAGAAGGTGTTGTCAGGCTAAGAGCATGAGCCAGCTAGACATTCTGTACTGAAAAAAGCATGTCAGTAGGAAAAGAAAACCCCTCCTCTGGTATGTACATTTATATCCATGAAAACTCGCACTGAACTGAATCTGTGAATTGCATATCAGGATATGAACTCGTGTAAAAAAATGAAAACAATTCATTAATCAAATTAATCACCTGGATATTTCCCTTTGATTGGAGAGCAAATGTTCAGGTTTCTTTTTCTTTGACATGTTCTTTTTATTTTTCTTCCATTTGGTCTTCAGATGGGGGAAGGTTTTGGTTCAGGAATCGTAAAACTCCTCTGGCATCTATTTTATGAAATATGTAGCATATTCTATTGGAAAGAAATTGCCAGCTTGCTTTTATTATTATTATTTTATTTTATTTGAAGCTGACATATAACCAATCTGCAATGCCAGTGGGGGAGTCTCATAAACAGAAAGGAAAATAGAAATAAAATTCTGCTGAATAGAAGAGATGACAGCTAAAATGATGAAAATTTTGTGGTGGTGAAGGCGGGCTGTTTAACTTAGGGTATCAAAATAAGAGGATGGGCCCTCTCAAATAGTTGTAAGTAGTTCAGCATGAATTCAAATCGGCCATCTTGACCACCTACAGTGAGTCTTGCAAATTACCAACCCCATGTCTCTGCTCCGAGCTTCATATTGATTTATGATTTTCTTTGTTGGTCAGTCTCTGCATCTCTTGAATGGACTCATGATCTGTTTATTTGGTATCCATCAGTTCAGGCATCTCTTTCTTTGCTCTTTCTTTGTCTCTGTCTTTCCTCGTTTCTATCTCAGCCTTTGTCACATTCAGTCTTTATGTCTCTTTGTTTTTATTCTTATTAGTGTTGCAATTGAAAATAATAGGAAAGCTGTGAATATGCATTGAGAAAATCAGGGAGATTGAGGAACAAAATTCTGGTCATGCACATAAACATCACTTCTATGTCCATTCAACAAATGTTTACTGAACACCTACTTTGTGCTTTGCTCTGGCTCTATGCTAGGCATTGTGAAGAGTACCAAGATGCAATTGTGCAGTTTCCCATCTAGGGACCTGGTTTTATGCATAAATAACTGTTACAGCAGGAGATGTGCTATGGAAAATATCTATACAGCGATGGAACCTTCTGGAGAAAGGAAAGCTTGGGGATGGCTTCATTTCACCTAGATGTTGAAGGTTGACCAGGAGTTTCTCAAGGCTTACAGGCGGTTTAGACTGATAGGGCTTCATGGACAAAGTCAGGCGAGCATGAAGGATGGTTATTGGCTTAGGGATGGGCATAATTGGGTAGAGTGGTAATGTAGCACATGCATCAAAATGGGTTTTTTAATAGTGCATTTTCCAAACTGTGTCCCAGGGAACACTAATGTCCCCTAATATCATTATGAATATTTCAAAAGGAAGAGGGCTCAGACGGAAAAATAAGTTCCATGTCAAACATTTTTGGAAAGTATTGAATTATATATCCTGTTCTTAGTAAGATGTGGTATTTACTGATATGTTAAAGGTTCAGAGATTTTCTGCACTAAAGTCATTTAACTCATGAAGAATTTTAAAAATTCATTTGCCATAGAGCCTTTGCTTTCAAGTAGCATCTCTCAGTGTCTTATGAAATAGATTGGGAAAAATGTAGAGAATCACTTAAGCTTTTTAAGAGTAGTTTTCATTCTATCATGAAAATAATGTGTGTGATTTGAAATGTAGGATGTAATATTTAACCCATTTATGCCTAGTGTTCCTTTATTGGAATGCTAAGCTTGTGGGCGTTATTTATATCCTACTGCTCAAGGTCATCGCCAAAGTCTGATTTTTCACAAAAAACAATTTGCAACCTGTGGCATAAATGGGTTAAGACACACAAAAAGTATAAATAACAATATAATAAAAAGTTTTGGCCAGGCGCGGTGGCTTACTCCTGTAATCCCAGCACTTTGGGAGGCCGAGGTGGTGGATCACGAGGTCAGGAGATTGAGACCATCCTGGCTAACATGGTGAAACCCCGTCTCTACTAAAAATACCAAAAAAATTAGCTGGGCGTGGTGGCGGGCGTCTGTAGTCCCAGCTACTAGGGAGGCTGAGTCAGGAGAATGGCGTGAACCCGGGAGGTGGAGCTACTCTACCCTGGGCGACTGAGCAAGACTTCGTCTCAAAAAAAAAAAAAAAAAAAAAAGTTTTGTATCTACCACTCAGCTAATGAAATAAAGCCAGACAAACACAGTTGAAACCTCCTAGTAACCTTTCTCTGATCATATGTCCCCTTGTCTTGGCAGACATAGTCACTCTCCTAAATTTGATAATTCTTTTGAATGTATTTTTCCAGAACAAACCTAAATAATTCCATTGAATTCTCATTCACTTTCTGGCTCATCACTATATCTATAATAAAAAGAAATGGTATTTTGTTCAATAATTTTCCTGAAATAAAGGACATTTGTAAACTGTCTAGCTAGTTACTACATAGATAATAAGAAAGAAATAGTATTTTGCCTAATAATTATACTGGAATAAAGGACATTTATGAACTACTTAGGGGAAGGAAATGTAGCTTCCCTTTTTAAATCTGGTATCTGGAATGTAGTAGATGCTCAATAAGTTTCTGCTCAATTGAATTGAATTAAATGCGTTCAGTCTCCTGTGGTTCATTAAGTTAATTTGGGCAAAAAGATTAGTGTAAATTAATTGTTTTCCATAGACAATATTGAAATTCTTTGTGATCAGTGGACTTGAAAATCATTTTTTATTGCAGTTCTTTATTTTGTAATCTAGATTTGGGAGTGAATTATAATAATTATCTATTGAAAGTCATTTCTGTGTTTTATTGACATCTCTTAAAATCATTAACAATAACTACTTATCCAAATCTGTCCTATTAAAACAGTTGATTCACTAGAACTATCTACCTTCATTATAGGAAAAATTATAAATGTAACTGCTTTCATCCAAAGAGGAAATTTTAAAATTACAATGCTGTGTAATTACTCAGTACCCTGACATGAAATGCACTGAAAGTTTATGAGGTTCCATTCCTTGGGCGTCCCCAAGAAATAACTTACTATCAGTAACAGAGTGTTATTATTAGATACTATCATGCCAACAGAAGCCTCTCTTTTGATACATGCAAGGGGCATCTTCTTGAAAAAGTTTGCCTTAAACATAAGTCATATGGGGGTGAAATTTTCTTTTCTTATTGTCTCAGACTATATTCATATATTATGGTATATATGTGAACATGTAGAGTGAATGGCAGAATATTGGTGAAGAACACTTGGTAGAATGAGTGAGAGGAGAAAGGAAATGGAAGACTCACAGGCTCACAGCAGGAGGCTTTTGGTACAAAATCGTGGCTGTGTGGGAGACAGTAGATTACCTTCTCTTGTGGGGTTAGAAGTTGATCTACCCCAGGGTTTTCTATCCTTGCTTTCACTGATATAGATTTCTCCTGGCAGTTTTTGGAGTAGCAGTTAAATCGCAGCAGTTAGCAGAACAAGAGTGAACTTTGTAGTATGAATGATCATAAACATAGAAAAACACTGCACAGAGGGTAAGGAAGAGTTGCTGTACAATCCTATTCTCTGGTGATGGTGTAGCAGTGCCTATAATGATGGCACGTGGTAGTGCTTGTCTTGAATTATAGGCCGTGTTATTCTGGGCAGTATTATATGTCTTACGACATATATAATGTCTTACGAAAGTTCTAAGTATAAGCCACATCCATTCAAATATACTCAGGTTAAAGCAGTAGTGCTAGTAATCTAATTGCGGACAAAGTCAAAGATGGGCCAACCATATGCTGAATCTGAGCTACGGCATGTATTGTCAGAATATAGTTCCAATAAATGCAAAAAGGTTATTTATGCCTTGGGAAGCTGAATAGATTTATAGGCCACATAGAAGTTGGATTTCTGCCAACCTTCTGCTATCTAACTTCTTAATTTTAATGTAGTTGAATTTATCAATCTTTTATGGTTAGCACTTTCTATGTCTTGTTTCGGAAAGCATTTTTTTTTCCACCCTGATGTCATGAAGATATTCTCCTTTGTTATCTTCTAAAAGCTTTATTGTTTTGTTTGCCTTTCAAATTTAGGTTCTCTAATCCATGTAGAGTGTGTGCGTGTATGTGTGTAGTGTGAGGTATGCATTTATTCTAATTTTCTTGCATATGGAAAAATGATTTTCCTGGAACTTAGAGTCAATTTCTAAGCATATGTTTTAGCCACTCTTTTGCCCTAATCAAATTTTATTATAGCTTTTTTAATGAACCTTGGTATTGGCCAGGACACATCCTTAAAAGTGTCCTTCTGCAAAAGTGTCTCAAGAGTGTCTTGGCTTTTCTTGGTCCTTTTTCTTCCATATACATTTTATAATCATCTTTCAAGGTTTCGCAAGAATACTGTTGAGATTTGATTTGAGTTTTATCGAATTTATAGACTGATTAAAAGATAATGCCGTCATTAGGACATTGAGCCTAAGTCTTTCTACCCATTAATACAGTAACTCTTTCCATTTATTTGATTCTTATTTAATGTCTTTCAATACAGTTTATAATTTTCATCAAAGGGCATGCACTCTTTTTAGCTTAGTTTTAGGTGGTTTATATTTTTGTAATTGCCATTGTAAATGTTATCTTTAAAATTATGTTTTCTAGCTATATATTAATTTTCATTATATGCTACCTGTATTTCTTACTCTAAATGGCGTATAATCAGGAGAGGAGGAAAACCATGGGTGTTTTTGAATGCTTACTATTAAATAAATTCAGGCATCCATGGGAGATATGGCTGGTTCCATTCCAGACCACTGCAATAAAGAGAATATTGCAGTCAAGAGTCACATAAATTTGTTGGTTTCCCAGTGTATATAAAAGTTATGTTTACACTATACTGTAGTCTGTTAAGGGTGCAATAGCATTATGTAAAAAAATCAATGTACATACCTTAATTGAAAATACTTTATTGCTCACATGTGCTAATGATCAACTGAGCCTTCAGCAAGTCATAATCTTTTTGCTGGTGGAAGGTTTTACATCAATGTTGATGGCTCCTGACTGATCAGGGTGGTGGTTGCTGAAGATAAGTACCTGGGTCAGTTTCTTAAAATAAGACAATAATGAAGTTTGTCACATTGATTGACACTTCCTTTCATTAAAGATTTCTCTATAGCATGCAATACTGTTTGACAGCATTTTACCCACAGTAGAACTTTTTTCAAAATTGGAGTCAGTCCTCTCAAACCCTAACACTACTTTATCAATAAGTTTATGTAAATCCATTGCTGTCATTTCAACAATCTTCACAGCATCTTCACTAGGAGTAGATTCCATCTCAAGAAACCAATTTCTTTGCTCATCCATAAGAAGTAACTCCTTATCCGCTAAAGTTGTAGCATGAGATTACAGCAATTCAGTTTCATCTTCAGGCTCCACTTCTAATTCTAGTCCTCTTGTTATTTGTATCACATCTGCAGTTCCTTCTTCCACTGAAGTCTTGAATCCCTCAAAGTCAGCCATGAATCAACTTCTTCCAAACTTCTATTAATGTTGATATTTAGACATCCTTCCATGAATCACAAGTGTTCTTAATGGCATCTAGAATGATGAATTCTTTGTTTTTCTGAGATGGAGTCTTGCTCTGTCGCCCAGGCTAGAGTGCAGTGGCGTGATCTCGGCTCACTGCAAGCTCTGCCTCCCAGGTTCAAGCCATTCTCCTGCCTCAGCCTCCCGAGTAGTTGGGACTACAGGTGCCCGCCACCATGCGCAGCTAATTTCTTTTTGTATTTTTAGTAGAGATGGGGTTTCACTGTGTTAGCCAGGATGGTCTCAATCTCCTAACCTGGTGATCTGCCTGCCTCGGCCTCCCAAAGTGCTGGGATTACAGGCGTGAGCCACTGCACTGGTCTAAGAATGATGAATTATTTACAGAATATTTTAAAATTACTTTGCCAAGATCCATCAGAAGAATCACTATTTATGGCAGCTATAGCCTTATGAAATGTATGTCCTAAATAATAAGACTCAAAAGTCAGAATTACTCTTTGATCCATGGGCTGCAGAATAGATGTTTTGTTAGCAGACATGAAAACAACGTTTATCTCCTTCTATGTCTTCATTAGAACTCTTGGGTGACCAGGTCTGTTGTCAAGGAGCAGTAATATTTTGAAAGGAATCTTTTTTTCTGAGCAGTAGGTCTCAACAGTGGACTTAAAATACTCGGTAAACCAAGCTGTAAACAGATGTTCTGTTAATCAGGCTTCATTCTTCCATTTTTAGAGCACAGGCAGAGTAGATTTAGTACAATTCTTAAGGGCCCTAGAATTTTCACAATGGTAAAGTAGCCAGCTGCATTCACCCCTAACAACAGAGTCAGCCTGTCTTTTGAAGTTTGAAATCAGGCATTGACCTCCCCTCTCTAGCTGTGAAAGTCCTAGATGACACCTTCTTCCAAGGCTGTTTTGTCTACATTGAAAATTTGTTTTGTAGTATAACCAACTTCATCCATGATCTTAGCTAGATCTTCTGGATAACCTGTTGTAGCTTCTGTATCAGCACTTACTGCTTCACCTTTCTCTTTTATGTGACGGAGGTGGCTTCTTTCCTTATAATTCATAAACCAAGGTCATCTAGCTTCAAAATTTTCTCTTGAGCTTTCTCACCTCTCTTAGCCTTTATAGAATTGAATAGAGGTAGGACCTTGCTCTAGATCAGGATTTGGTTTAAGGAAAGACTGTGTCTGGTTTGATCTTCTATCCACACCACTAAAATTCTTTCCATATCCACTATCAGGATATTTCTCTTCCTTATCAGTCATGTGTTCACTGGAACAGCACTTTTAATGTCCTTTAATCTGTTTCTTGTTTGCCCCAAGAAATAAGTGCTGGCAGCGAGCTGCACAGAGTGGGTTAAGATCTTTTCCTTTGCATTCACAACTTGGCTATCTGGCACAAGAGGCCCAGCTTTCAACCTTTCTCAGCTTTCAACATGCCTTCCCCACTAAGCTTAGTCATTTCTAGCTTTTGATTTAAAGTGAGAGACTTGTGACTCTTCCTTTCACTTGAACACATAGAAGCCATTGTGGGGTTATTAATTGGCCTATTTCAGTATTGCTCTGTCTCAGTGAATTGGGAGGCCAGAGGAAGGGGAAAGTAGATGGAGGAACTGCCAGTCAATGGAGCAGTTAGAAAACATACAGTATCCCGGCCCGCGGGATAGTCGAAGCAGGCCCTGGAGGAGGGGGTGGGAATTTGGGGAACAAGAGATACGAGAAATGGAGACAAGACAGTGCTCTGATCAAGTCTCGTTTAATGGCAGTAATCCAGTGCCTTATATACACTTGGAGGGGAAGGGGTTGGGCCAAGGCGAAAATGATCTCATAGTGGAGGCGTGGCCAGATAGGTATTGGTTTCTCTGGTCGAACGTCATGTTGCACCTGCGCTGTCAGGTAGTAATTTTCGCGGGCGCAGGAAAAATGGGTGAAGAAGAAGCAGGAAGAGCGCCATCTTTTATGAGGTATTAATACAGGGAAAAAGGTAAATCTAGGGAGGAGGTAGAAGGTGGAAATGAATAGAGCTCAGGCGTTTTTAATCGTCAGTTATTATTCGCTATGGCCGGGGCGTGCAGCTCCGGACAATACAGCGTTTATTTATTAAGTTCATTGTCTTATATAAGCGTGGGTCATAGTGCCTGAAAGCAATTACAGTAGTTTCATCAAAGTTCATTTATCATAAATAATCATAATTAATATAATAATAATGAAAATGCTTGAAGCATTGTGAGAATTACCAAAATGGGACAGAGGCACAAAGTGAGCAGCTGCTGTTGGAAAATGATGGTGATGGACTTGTTTGATGCAGGGTTGCTATAAACCTTCAATTTGTAGAAACATGCAATAACTGTGAAGTGCAATAATGTAAAGTACAATAAAAGTAGGTATGTCTGCCGGGCGTGGTGGCTCACGCCTGTAATCCCAGCACTTTGAGAGGCCAAGGCGGGTGGATCACGAGGTCAGGAGATAGAGACCATCCTGGCTAATGTGGTGAAACTCTGTCTCTACTAAAAATACAAAAAATTAGCCAGGTGTGGTGGCGGATGCCTGTAGTCCCAGCTACTCAGGAGACTGAGGCAGGAGAATGGTGTGAACCTGGGAGGTGGAGCTTGCAGTGAGCCGAGATCCGGCCACTGCCCTCCAGCCTGGGTGACAGAGCGAGACTCCATCTCAAAAAACAAACAAACAAAGAAAAGAAAAGTAGGTATGTCTGTGCTGGGTGATTCACAGGCTCTCATTTGATACCTAGAAAAGCCTTAAGGAAAGGACTATGGGTAACTTAGCACCACACTTAACAGGTCACTGCCCTCCTTTGCAGCCTGACAGTGCAGAGGGCTTAAAAGGACATCTTTTGTCCCAGTGGGCCAATGGGAATGTGGAGTAGGGAATGGAGCTAATGAGAGGGTGATCAACCAGGGTAGCCACTAGTCACTTTGTTCAAGAGGCCGAGGTTTTTGAAGGACATCTCTGGCTTTCCTATGGAGAGAGAAGGGATCTGCAAAGGAGGGCACAGTTCCCTTCTGGTTAGACACCCTGTGGAGCGTGAATAACAGGCACTGGGGCCTGGGGGCCAGAGTCTGGCTCCTGACACACTATTCCGGTATTTCGGGTAGACCACAGTTATTTGGCTGCCTGATGGGCAAATTTTGGCTGGTTGCCCAGTTCTCCTCAAATGAGGAGCCACAGGCCTAGAGAAATGGAAAGATGAGTCCAGGTCATTAAGCAGAGCTAGAATAGAGACCCAGGTCTCCTTGCACCCAAATCAGTGCTCTTTCCATTTCATCACATGGATTTAAGATCCTCAGATATACTATGTCAATAATATAGTCAAATACTGACAGGGTTTTTGACTATGTGAGGAAGCACCATTATGTCTGGAAATTGTAACATATATCTGTAAAAAAATGGGAGAGAGATATTTGGTGATTACTATCTGCTAGTTTTCTCTCTGTCTCTCTGGTGTCCCTTGTGCCATTAATCTTTCCGTAAGTTCACTCTTACTCTTTCTCCCCAAATTATTTTAGGATCCAGGGCATATATTCATTTCACTCCAAAAATCATCCCTTATGACATCAGTATTGATAACATTTCAAATTCCTCTTCCCTGAGCAAATGCTGTAACCCCTTTCCCCTTCTCTCACATTCTGTCATCAGCACATGTTTCATTGTGTTTTCTGGAATGAAGATAATATATACAGTACTAGTTTAGGTTGATATAAAAGAGGTTGTCTCATATAACACAAGATTAAGGAAAAGAAAATGCAACCACTTGGTTAACCTGATACCACTCTATATTTTCTGTATGTTGTCTGTGGGTTCATATGACTCAGGCTAGATATCATTCTGTATATATTTGACTGTTCAGAATGTATCAGTGGAGAAGGACGTCTTGATTTGTTTGAGAAGCCATAAATCAACATGACTAGGAGTAAGAGAGGCAGGGAGGAGGGGGACTTGGGGACTGGACTAGCATTGCTTTCTTTAAAAAAAAAAGGTCATACAGCATAGGCTCAATCTAAGTTTGACACCTGCTTCTGCCTGACTTTCCAAGGTATGTTTCTCTTTCTTAGGCCTCTTGAGCACCGAATTCTGTTAAACACCATACTTCTTTATGTCTTCAATTGTTCTGTTCCACATCCGTTGATCTAGGTTCCTCTAAAGATTGAGAGTTTCTGAAGACTACTATCTTGCATGCCCTTTATACTTGGCTTTTTGAGGAAAGTCAGTATAAACACTTGCTACGTTTAATTTTTAAAGCCTACCATCACTGTTTTCATTTTTTTTCTTTTTTGCAGTAAAGGGGGAAGTGCCCCGTAGTTAACTGTTTTGAGTCAATGAAAACAAAAGAAGAGTTTTCTACTCTGAGACACGCTTTTAATTTCTTATTATTCCCAAACTGTGCTTTTTCTTTATTTTCTTGTCGTTTTCTGTCCTGTCCTTTCATTCTTCCTTCCTTTCCTTTTTACCCTCCAGTTTTATCAAATCAAAGGAATTGCATGAAATCAAAAACAAAAAAGGCCTAAAGGTTTAGAGTGTGATTTTACACGTTAATAGAATGTGTTTCCTCTCTTTCTTGCATACATTTTTCAGTGGGGGAGGAAGTTTTTGAGTGTAGTCAAGAGTTGGACTTTTTTTTTTTTCTTGTTTTTTTTAGAGACGGAGTTTCGCTCTTGTTGCCCAGGTTGGAGTGCAATGGCATGATCTCAGCTCACCGCAACCTCCTCCTCCCAGGTTCAAGCGATTCTCCTGCCTCACCCTCCCTAGTAGTTGGGATTATAGCCATGTGTCGTCATGCCGGGCTAATTCCGTGTTTTTTTAGTAGAGATGGGGTTTCTCCATATTGGTCAAGCTGGTCTCGAACTCCCGACCTCAGGTGATCCGCCCACCTCGGCCTCCCAAAGTTCTGGGATTATAGGCCTGAGCCACCGCGCCTGGCCGAAAGGTGGACTTTTTAATTCCTTGTCAAATCCCACAGCATAGTAATGCAAGTATTTGACATGTGTGATTGTTTGCCTGGTGTATTATCTGATGCTGGTTTAAAGTTAGCCTACAGATTGAAACTCTGCCAGTCAGTATGTGTGGAGGGTAAAAGTGTCTCTCTGTGCTAACCCTGAACACACTCAAAGCATAACAGCCACACTACCATGACTTCAGACACAATCTCATACTTTTAATGACATGCCCTGTATCCATGACAGCCAGGAGATCCATACCAGCTTAATAGGAAAAACTTAATATAAGAAAGCAGTTACAAAGGTGTTGGAAGAACTGAAAGTGTGATAAAGAAGTGAAAGACAGAGATTAGCAGTAGGAGGAAGCCAACCTACCTCTAGATCAGTAACACTATCTGCTTCATCTATGGTATGACAGACCCCAGGAGGTGCAGCCCCCAGGAGGCAGGTGGAACCTTGGAGGACAAGCCACATGGGGAAAAAGGCCAGGAGTTGGACTGCCAGAGCATAGAAGAGTCTACATGGTGGGAGTGGGCACCACACATGGGTGCTCTGAAACCATGGAGGAGACTCCACCACTTCTAGGGGTGCTACTTTGAAGCAGCAAGAGAAAAAGGGAGAGAAATACCCTGTCTTCCCCTCCTCCCCTCCTATCTTTTTCCCGTCTTTCCCAATGAATGAATCTAACTGGAAATCAGCTGACAAGGGCTCCTAAAAAATGTGGTTAGGATCAACTTTCTGCAACACTCCATAGAGCAGGGGAAGGGGCCAGGAGTGGATCTGAGAGATAGAGGCAAAGGACCTGTTCATAGAGTGGGAAAATAAACCTCCAACAGAAATGTTTATTAATATCACGAGCTACAGAAAAATAACGAAGGAAGTCCCTTGCTGTTTGGGATTAGCTCCTCATTTCTCCTACCCTATCCCATCCATCCTGGCCCTTGCAGAAAATTGAGAGTGACTCAGCTGGCAGTGGACTCTGTATTGGCAAGGCAAGCTGTGTGAGTGTTGGGTGCCCAGGGAGTAGGGCAGCAGCAGTGCAGCCACGCAGTCCCTTTTCTGCAATTCCAGAATCTAAAAGGCTCTGAAACTCAAAAGATTTTGGCTAACTCATTTAGTGGTTAAACCTACCCTGACTTGAAGTGACATGAGGCTACTGAGAATCTTTATTGATTCCCGTGAGTAGGAATAGTCCTCCATTTGCTCCAGAAGCATTGAGTTTCATTACTGGGTGTCACCCCAAACCCGGGTAGGGCTATTACAAATAAAAGATAAATGTGGTATGGTATGTGCTGCCTTTCTAAAATCCAAAATAAAGTCCGCGTTATGAACACATTAGACCCCAGGAAATTTGGATAAGAGATTGTGAACCCGTATTTCAACATGAAGTAGGGAGAATGAATGGAAACGCGATGTGCTAGCTTGCAGGTCTCAGCAGTGCTTGTGTAAACATTACAGCTCTGGCATTCTTCAGTTCCCTGTCTCAGTCCCTGTAGCCTGACAGAACAACCCACTCATTCTGTAGAGGAGCAGACTTTGCTTAGGGAGGAGACGTGGGCACACAATATTGTAAAGTCACCAAGGAGTTAGTAGTGAAGTCTGAACCATTTATTTCCCCTTTGCTGTGCAACATGTTTGTTTAAGGTCTGACTCTTTGGTTCTTTTCCAACATTTAAATGCTCGATATTTAGATGTAATGAAGGAAGCCAGCAGGTGAATATCTAGGTAAATCCACATTCTAGCAGCGGTAATCTTACATTTGTCAAGTATTTCATATATGTGTACACACACACACACACACACACTTCAGATATCTTCCTGTTCCATCTTCACAACAGTCCTACCAGACAGACAGGATGGGCATTCGTATCCCCATTTTACAGATGGTCAAATCAAGGCTTGGCTGATATAACTAGCTCTGTGACCATGGGCAAGACTCTTCACTCTCTGGGCCTCGGCAGAAAATTAAGTTCTTATAGGGTTGTTTTGTAAACCCAAAGAAGTAACATATGCAACACAATTGAGCTTATATCTGGTACTCAGTGACATGCCACAAAGGGTCATTCTTCTCTCCTTCAGCCTTTATCTTCAGACAGTGAAATGCATTGCACAAAGTCACACTACCCTTCCCTTTGTAAAGGATCTGCCTCAGGATAGTAAACAGAATTCAGTAGTTGAATGATGACAGAACTCTCTCTTTGCTTCCGTTTTTATTTTTCCTTTTTCAGTTTTTTAAGAGGAGGGGCTTCAACAAACGCCATCCTGTGCTAACTCTCTCTCCCTTCAAAAACTAGGTCATGGTTTACTGTGACCTTGGTGGTCTCTGTTGTCTTCACGGGTTAGGAGACAGTTTGACATTTTGTTTACTCCAAATCCTACTGGCGCGGGGAAAACAGTCACCACCACAAACACAATTTGCTGCAGAAAGCAACTTTATGTCTTATGAGCACACATGGGACTTTATCATAATTCACTTTAGATGGGAATAATAAAATATTTTCTGAGTATTTTGCAAGATTAATAAAGCTGCATTCTTAGGGAAAGTTTATTAATCCATAACTTACGGAAAACTCCAGAGGAAGGAGATATGAGATATGTTCTGTAGGTAAAAATATCATGCATGTCACTGCTAGAATTGAATTCTGCATGCATTCTTCTGGTTACATTACCATTTGCTGATATGGTGGTGACTTTGTCTTGGACGTGATCTAAACAAGCAACTCTTTCATTTTATTTTTAAATCAGGAGGGTGTGAAGGAGTAGGTGGAAACAAAGAAAAATCACTGTCCACAGGATTCAGATCCTTTCTATCCTGTTGGCTGCATTTCAGCTACATTTGACAGAAAGGCATGTGTTTGGACACTAGCATCTTTGCATACAAGCTGTGGGCACTGGGTCTCTGAGATCTGTCAAACGGAGATTGTGGTGCTGGTAGCAATGATGATACAATGATGAAGATGATGGTGATGAGAAGGATAATGGCTACCTTAGCGCCATTACAAGGAGTAATGATTTATGTGAAAGGGCTTTGTGCTCTAGCACTTCATCCACTTATTCAGTATTTATTGAGCTGCTGCAGGGTACTGGGCAGAATGGTGAAATCCATGGACATCACCTTATAAAAGCCACAGACTTTTTCCCACAAGACCCAGGAATAGACAGGGAAGCACAAATAAACAAATAATAATGCGGTGGCTAAGTACAAACCGAAGAGATATTTGCCGAAGTAAAAAATAAGATACAGGGATGAATTTTGCCAGAGTAAGAGTAAGGGAAGGTTAGTATCTTAAGTATTTTGAGGGTGCCTTGGAATTTTCTGGTGAGTCTTTCATGCATTAAGTCTGTTCTGAATACTGTGCTGGGCTCTGGGCTTACAGGGTGAGGTGTGATGGAAACTATAGCTGCCCTCATGGGCTATTCTGTCTACTAAGACACAAAATCAACGTTCTCCATCAGGGGACCATGACAAAGTTGGAGACATGTACCATCACATATGGGGAGTCCTAGGTAATTTAGTATGAATGGATCATAAAGTGGTGGGGTGGCAGGAACCAGGGGAAATGAGGCAGGGAAGGTTTGCAGAGAATCTTCACAGAGAACCTTGCCACCAAGTGTTAGCAATGAGATTGTGGTTGTGTACATGGATGTGAAGTAGCCTTTACTTTGTGTAGCCTTCTCTGCAATTAACTTTATTTTCCTATTGCCTGGGGTCAAAGAGCAATCTAAGAAGAAATATATTTATATTTATTTAGTGAAATAAGAATGTGTGTGTATCAGGTATGGTATAATTTAATGGTCCTTCAGGTGTCTCCTGTTATAAGAACTACGAGCTCAGATGCTTACAAGGGCCAGGTATTTGTGGGCGAAACAGTCTGGGTGGGGAGCAGGTAAACCACTGTTAAGGTTCATCTGATGGTTGCGATAACAGAATGCTGGACTCATGTAGGTCTTTGGCTTTTTCAAGAAAAGCTGGACATCTTGTTTTTGTGTGAAATCTCTCTATTTAAAAATTTGGCACTAAACAGACACATGAAAAAATGCTCATCATCACTAGCCATCAGAGAAATGCAAATCAAAACCACAGTGAGATACCATCTCACACCATTTAGAATGGTGATCATTAAAAAGTCAGGAAACAACAGGTGCTGGAGAGGATGTGGAGAAATAGGAACGCTTTTACACTGTTGGCAGGACTGTAAACTAGTTCAACCACTGTGGAAGACGTGTGGCAATTCCTTAAGGATCTAGAACTAGAAATACCATTTGACCCAGCCATCCCATTACTGGGTATATACCCAAAGGATTATAAATCATGCTGCTATAAAGACACATGCACACGTATGTTTATTGTGGCACTATTCACAATAGCAAAGACTTGGAACCAACCCAAATGTCCATCAATGATAGACTGGATTAAGAAAATATGGCACATATACACCATGGAATACTATGCAGCCATAAAAAAGGATGAGTTCATGTCCTTTGTAGGGACATGGATGAAGCTGAAAACCATCATTCTGAGCAAACTATTGCAAGGCCAAAAACCAAACACTGCATGCTCTCACTCATAGGTGGGAATTGAGCAATGAGAACACTTGGACACAGGAAGGGGAACATCACACACCAGGGCCTGTTGTGGGGTGGGGAGAGAAGGAAGGGATAGCATTAGGTGATATAACTAATGTAAATGACGAGATAATGGGTGCAGCACACCAACATGGCATGTGTATACATATGTAATAAACCTGCACATTGTGCACATGTACCCAAGAACTTAAAGTATAATAATAATAAAAAAAATTGGCACTAAATTAGGTAAAGCAAAAAACATTTTGTGGACTAAAGATAACTGGCCTAAGGACTTTTTTTAGCTTATGAACCACCACTGGTGAATTCTGGCCTATTCTTTATAATTAGTATGTTATGACTACATAGATCTCCCTCACGTGCAAGTTCAGTCAATATACCAACAGGTACATCGGACCATTTTTGGTAAAGGAAAAAGTTTCTGCAGGATAGCTGAATGGTGGAAATTGGCCTTCATTTATTTCTGTGTATTTCCTCAATCCCATTGTTTGTTTTTCCTTATCAAACTCTTTTGTTATATGGCACAAGCTTCCGTGAAACCAGTGTCCATGGCAATTCTGGGGTGTTCTTAGCTGTTTGCTGGACAGCAGTGAAGTTTGTATCTGTCTAAGTCTACAGCTGCCTTAATTCAGCTTGTTATGTTCTGCTACCAAGGGCATATCCTTGTAGTGAGTCAAATGAGTAGTTTTAGGGTCTGTAATGACAGCATTCTGTGGCTTTCTCATTTAAGACTGAGATACCAGCCACTAAAATATGCACATTTCAAACCAGAGTGAGAACATGAGCAACTTAGTAGTTACTGTGGAATTCAGTGAATGTCATAAATATTTATTTATCTTTTTCATAGCTAGTATAAAAATGTTAGGATATAAAAAAGTTGTTCACGATGAAAACAACAGAAAATTCATTGGCTATACATCTTTTGAATGCGTGTGTCTCTTTGGGTTTTCATTAGTGTCTAGCAATATACTTTGAGAAATCAGATTTGCACAGAAGCTTCAGCAGAATATGAAAACTTCTAGTGTTCATAATTAACCCATTTTAAGCAAGGATCCATTGCATGTAGCAGCCTTCTGTTAACCATGTAGTGGCTACAGTCAAGTGTAATGAATTTTTCTTTCAGGATTTTTTTCTCAAGAAATTTCTTCTTCCTTGTTTTTTGAATTGGAAAAACACAAAAAAATCATAAAAGAGAAAAAAAAAGTCATTTATATTTCTACTCAGTGGCAATTGCTTTTCACATTTTCAGTTCTAGAGAGAAAGAGGCTAGGGTTTGAGGTCAGACCAGCATGGGTTTCATTTCAGTCTCCTTCATTCTCTTAATCTTACCAAGTCTTAATTTTCTCATCTGTGAAACAAGAATAAAGATATCATCTATTTTATCTGCTATTTTGGTTAATAAAACAGATATTGCATTAAGCATTTAGCACATTACTTGTCACAGAAAAACGTTTTTAAAATTAGCTATTATGATTATTTTTCTGTTTTTTGCTAGACATGTTTTACTTTGTGAAGTTTATTCTGTCAATACATTATTTTTTGTTAAAAACTCTCTTTATTGCCATGTCTCTTTAAAAAGTTTCTAAATGTCCTTTTAATAGTTTAATATTTTTTACATGCCTGTATCATAATTTACCCTTCTCTTTGTCATATTAAAGTCATTGTTAATTTTTTTAAAAAATAAATAATGCTTTGATGTGTATCTTAACACTTCGATGAATATCTTTATTCAGTAATCTCTTGTGGCAGTTTGACTTCCTGGTTAGTATAGTGACTATATCTCCCTTCTGAATGGGCAGAATGACTGCCATCATTTTCCACTGCAACTTTTGACAATGATGGGAATGTTCTATCTCTGCACAGTCCAATATGGTAGCCACTAGCACATGATTGCTGAGCATTTGAAATGTAGCTAGTGAGACTGAGAAACTGAAATTCTTTTTACATTTAATTTTATTTAATTTTACTTTAAATAGCCCTGAGTAGCTAAAGGCTATCATATTGGACAGCATGGGCTTATATTGTTCTGGTTCAAAGAATAGAGTGAACTTAGGCTGGGATTTTGTTTTCCATACTGACATGTCCATAAAACATTTGTGTTTTTTGGTGGTCTTTCAACCGCTGGTACAGTCTCAAGATACTGTATTTTTCCTTTCTACACATTCTTTTAATTTTGAAGGAAGGTTGGTAGAGGGTGCCTCACATGCCTGCTACCATGTTAAGTTAGAGGCTTGAGTTTAGAATTTTGACTATATGTAGGCTCTTTAGGTTAATGACAAAAGTCTAGCTTATTCTGGTTTCAGTCTGCAAGGGAGTTTTCTGGCTCACCTAACCAAGTCTGGGTGTAGCCTAGCTGCAGCTATGGCTAGAGCCAAGAGCTCAATCAACTGTTTCCACACCACAGCTTTGCCTTCTCTGTGCTGGCTTTGTTAGTAAGTAGGCTCTCCCCAAGCAGTGGCACTGATGGCCACCAACGATCCAGGCTCAAATCCTACTAGTTTAGCAACCCTAGCAGGAGAGAGGGCTGTTTCCCAATGGATCCACAGAATGGCCTAAGGCTGGCTTTCAGTGGACCTATTTTCATTCCTGAACCAGTCGCTATGATCAGGGTTGAGGAGGCAGAATTCATACTCAATGGCCAGGACTGGACCTCTGCAGCCAGAGGGTGAGGTCAGCCCCACTAAATGCATGGACTAGAACTGGGATAAGAGAATGAATTCCCAAAGGAAAATCAGGGTGGGAAATGCATGTTTATAACAGTTGAATAATCTGACCTGTATCTTTGAAGCCTTCTTGGGTCTCCCAGTTTTCTTCTTGGGAAAGCCAGTTTGTTGGGCAGGGGTTGGGGGTGATGGGGGCTGGATTTTCTGTCCTGTGAATTCAATCTAATTCACATAGCAGGCTTCTATCATTTAATGGGACCATTCTTTTATTCAGAGGAAGCGTCCTGGGATGCATCTTTCAATTATCAAAGCATTTGGATTCTGTCTGGTCTTGCTCTGTCTGTGTTTATGACAGTATACTTGCAAGCTAATTTCTCCTCTCTAGGAAGTAGGTAACTATGCCCCAGAGAGTTAACAATGTAAGTAAATCGATGCATCTATTGTGATTATTTTTCTTTATGAATAAGGCAGAAGATATATTGCCTAAGCTCCTTCTTAGAAGGATCTGAATCAAAGCTGATGGGATTTGCATGTCAGACTCCAGATAATCTAGGAATCAGGTAGAGAGTGGGCACTTCAGTCCCCAGCTGGTGTATTGCAGCAATATCTTGGGACTTATGGGTGTAATTAAACCATCCCTATTAGTAATTACAAAAAAGGACTCACTGCCCTTAAACGTGACTGTAACATATCACATCTTTGTAAAAGCATGAAGCTATTTATTTAATCAGCAAAGTCCATGTAGAAAATGTTTTATTAATATTCCAATTTTCTGATTCAACCCTTTGTGTAATAAAATGTGGTGACTAAAACAGTTTCCTTTTTACTGCTCTTGCTCATCCTCATAAGAGAGGTTGAAATTTTGTAGCACCATTTATGCCAATTTTTTTTAAAACTCTCCAGCATAAAGCATATCAGCAAATTAATATTTCCTGACTACAAGATGAGATTGACCTCATAGGTATAAGTTCATTTCTTGTTCTAACATCTACTGTACCGTGAAATTAGAGGTCTTTTTCTTTATCTCTCTCTCTATTTTTTTACTTCATTTTCATTGTGGCAAGAGTGCTAATATATCATCAACTTTTAACTAGTAAGTCACTATTGTATAATGGTGTCATTATGCAATGTCAGGAACACAGCTTACTTTTTAGTGTTGTTTCATTCCAAATGGAATCATAGAGAGGCCCTCCATGTTGCAAAGGGACTTAAAAGAGGAAGCTCAGTTTTAGCAAATCTCCATGGGCACCTCTGCTGAGTCATCTATGCTGAACTGAGTTACCTTTGTGCAGGCAAAAGAAATGAAGCCCTGGCAGGCTGTATAGCAGAGAGTCCTAGGATAAAGTAGAACATACGGGTTCTCATCTCAGGTCAGTCAGAAAATCTGTCTGTCCTTGAACTGCTGCCTTGGGCTCTCTGGACCTCCATATTCTCAATTGAGAAGAAAGGGTTTGGGTGGGTGATCGCTAAGATCCCTGCTCACTGTGTGATTTTATGCATACTGTGATGTTTTCATATCGTCATATCTCTGCAGTAATGCTTAATGACTATAGTTGGGAGTTGCAAGCACTCTCTCAGAAGCCTTCCCAGACCTAAGCTCTCTCCATCCCTGTTCCTACTGTACTTTTGACAAATGACATTGTATATTAGAGTGGGTGTTTGTATGTGTGTTGCCTCCCTACCAGGCTGTAAGGGCAAGTATCTTTTCATATATGAAAGTATTTTGAATTATGCACTCAATAAATATTTAGCAACCACATGAATAAGCTACATTGCATTTTAGAGATCGTATAGGGAAAGAGAAAAACAAGATACAAATAGGTCTGAAAGGAGATTCCCATATAGTTGTTGTGAAATTGCTTATGTACTTATACCATGTAAAATAAATTCAGTCATTTCTTTGGGAGATTTCATCTTAATGTATATGAAATGCCAAATTTTTACAGTTGAGGGTAGAGGTAAATCATTTCACGCACATAATGGAATGCTTTTATGCATATCTGATTATTTAGCACCTTATGGTAGGACCATGCCATGTTACTAATCATGTCAAAATATGGCCTTTTTGGTGGTAAGTTTATTTCAGCACTTTTTTTTTTTTTTTTTTAAGAGAGAGCTTTCACCCTCCTCACTGGCGTTTAGAGATTGTTTTTGCATGGCCTCTGGGAAAGCTAGCCTGCAAAGCAAGACGATGTGAATACATCTCCCCAAATCAATGAGAATTGTGCTGTCCTCTAGAAAATTAGGTTTGAGCCACATCAACGTCAGTGCCTGAGACGGAATAAATCCCATTTCATGATTGCTCTGTGTATGACTTGTGTAATGTGTCTAGATAGGCACAAGCTATGATTGCTTCTCTCTCCCCAGCATTACTAGATGCTAATGCAGTGTATTTGTGTGAGAATTCTCTCAAATAAACAGGCCAGGCTACATGAGATCATTTATGGCCTGCACTTGAGAGGCCTCAGTGGAACAGTGTAAGATGTTACTATTAACCAGAAACAATGTGAAAAATACTTTTTTTGGCTTGTTCAAAAATAAAAAATAGAAAAAAGGCTGTTACTGACATGCAGTGCTTGAATAATCCTGCCTCGTATAGTGTCATGGTAGATCCACCATGGTTGTATTAGTGGAAAGAACCATCGGCTTTGCATTTCTTATTGGGAGTTCATGGACAGGCAGGTACCTCTCATAAACTTTGTTCATTCAGCCACTTGAAATAAGCCATGTGGCTTATGTGCCAAGCAACATTTCAGTAACGGATGTTGGGAGTGTTTAGATAGAAACAACTTCATAGACTGAACCTTTTTTTTTTAAATTTTCTCTCCAACTCAGAGGTTAAATATTAACCTGAAAACTCAATGCTGCGATATGAATGCACTGTATGATTTTTGCATGGACTTGCAGACACTCAGTAATGGTGTCTCCAGTCTCCAGCAGTTCATATTGGGAGGTGAGCTTTCACATGGATGAGCCCTTGGCATTGCCAAGTAGTAGTGCTATTACAAGTTTTAAAGACATTTAGATGATAATTCCAAAGGTCCTCTTATCTCCAAATCCGTTGGAAGCTACCTGTAATTTCAGTGCAGTGAGTGCTGGGCATAGGTGGCCTTTCAGTGAGTGACTACCCCAAGCTTTGGGAATATAAGACAGGCTATTCTAATCCAGCTGAACCCATATAGAGCAATTATCATTTTCACTCTGGCTCCCAGTGCCTTAGATTTACTGGGTCTTCATTGCAAGGCAGGAACCTGGGAGTTAATTAAGTTCATTAGGACTATTATGGCTGGAGCTGATGCATATGATTTTTCTCTTTTGAATATGAATGATCAGCTTCCATGGGAAAGCAACAATAAATTCAGTCCAAGCTGTGTAGCTTACTAGCTGTATGACCTTGGGCAAGTCACTTTACTTCTATCATCTCATTTTTCTTATCTGTAAAATGAAACCTTACCAGTGACATTCTAAGATATATAGATAAGATTCTGGTTTTTAAAATGTGCTTGCTAGACCAGTGAGCTGGTGAGAGGCATTTCGGTCGTGTGTACTCTACAGATTACTGGGATTCTTCAACTTGGCCTACCTTCTAAAGCATTTACTTACTGTACAAGCAAATATGCCTGCCAGTGTCCTAATTTACTTCATAAATGATTTAAGCCTAGAATCGCAGGTTTGAATTAATTTTAATATTTTCTTTAATTAGGACAATTCTATCTTGAGATCAGGAAACTATGCCATTCATCCATCCATCTATCATGTTATGGTCTTATGCAGTATTTATTAATATTAAGCACCTGCTATATGCTTGGTGCTATGCACAGTGCTGAGGAAACAAAGAAGAAGATTCATTCACTGTTAACAAATGTCTGCTCACCTTCTACAAAGAAAAAAGACCCTCACACTAAAAACCAGTTGCTGTTAATTGCATTGCCTTTTGGTTCTGTGTGGCTGGCATCATGTTAATGGTGAGTTGGTAACTTCCAATAGAAAAGAAGAAAAAAAAGTTCCTCAACTCTGGCTTGTGCAGACATCTTTAATCATTTCAAGCTTCAACTACAGACCAAATTGGAAGGAAGAACTGTGAAAAGCCCATTTATAAACAAAAGCCCGGCCAGGAGTCGGACTGCATTTCCCCAGAAGAAGGACTTCAATACCAGAAGAGCACACATTCAAAACCCTAAGCCAGCCTTCAAGTCAGTGTTCAAAGGAAGGAACGGCCACACAGAAAACGAAATGTAATTGGGCACCCTGTGAGGAATGGGACAAAACCCAGGAAGCCTTGCAAAGCTTCAGTGTGGCTATCCCCAAGCCCGGAGGCGACATCTCCAGCCTTCAGACAGTGGCAATCGTATGTGTTGTTAAGACATTTACGGTTATGAAATGCAGGATAGAAGAGTTTGCCCCTGACTTGTAAACATGGGGTATTTTGCCTTTCATTTTAAGATAGGAAAGAAATACATTTCTTTAAATTAACTCCCAGATCAAAAGATGAAAGTGGAATGAACTATTTCTGGATAGGGAGAGGTTTGTGAGATGTCATTTAACATACTGACTGTCTCTCAGCAAAGTTCCCAAAGGGGAGACAAATATTGCGAAACAAACAAACAAATAAAAAAGAATTAAGTCACTGGCATCATTTTTAAAAACCCCTTTCCTGCAAGTTTCTAGTATCTGCCTTTTCAGCATCACTGCCTGTTGAATTCCTCCTCATCTTTCAATGCCCTATCAGTTGCTCTCCTTTCCCTCAGGCCTCCCTAGATCCTCTCAGTCTGAATGAATGGCTCTCCCTCTGTGCTTGAGGGCATTCACATAAGGCCCCATGTTCTAGTTATTCATATACATGCTGTCACCTCCCTAAGATGGTAAGTGTCCCAAGCACACTGACAGTGTCTCTTTCACTTTATAATTCTCTCCACCGCCTATGGGCCTTGCTCAAAAGGTGCACTTGATAGTGTTGACTGAATGAATGAGCAAATATATGAATGAAAAGCCTTAAAAATGTCGTATCTCGGGTAAACTTGGACAGTCAAATGGAATTCATTTTTGTTGTTAACAGTTTTACCAGGAATTGGGAGAAAGTGAACAACCTGATGGGCAGATAACACAGAGACAAGAGAACCAGAATAACAGGCTAAACACTGATCTTTATACATGAGACAGGTTGACTGAGTTAAACAGGGTAAAATTTAAAAGGGCTAAATGCAAAGCCTTGCATATTCTTAACCTCTGTGCTGGCACTTCGGTGCAAACCATTAAATATTAATAGCTAAGTAGAATGTAGTGACTGGCTATTCTTATGAAGGAGATGGGAAGTAGTTGATTTAACTTAATACATGTCATCAGTGGGCTACTCAGGATGCCTCACCACTCAGGGTAGACTAATAGAAGTCTTTTGTACATTAAGAAAAAGTTGATCATGAATTCCTGTCTCTGACCTGTGGAGAGCCAGTGGGAGGTTCAGCTATGTAGGGACACATCTGCCCCCTACACATGGCAGTGACTCTGTGGATGTGCACACTCTTTTCCGACTTAGCTCCTTTCCTCAGAGCCTAGCACTGGGCCAGGTAGGTAACAGGTTCGGGTAAATGTTCGTGGAATGGGAACTGGTCAAATTAGAGTGTGTCCCTAGGAAGTATGGTGAAAGGTCTGGAAGAAAAAAAATAGATAATCTCAAAAAATTATAAAAGTAATAGAAGCACCTGGAAATATTTATACTGTGAAACATGTATCTGTTGGTGGGGATGAGTGTATAGGGGAAGTGTGGAGCATGACAACTATCCATATAGTTAAGAAACTGTCATGTGAAAATGTGGAATGGGAATTAGAATTTTTCTGTTTACCACCAAAAGTTTGGAGGTTAGAGGAGGCAGGTTTTGGCTTAAAGAATTGTCTAAGTGTAAAATGGTCTATATAGTGTGCTTTCTTTCCCAAATTTTACAAGCTGAGAAAATTAAGGGAAAGGGGTACTGTAGAGGATCCTTACACTGGAATGGATAAAATGGTTTCTAAGGATCCTTCTAATTGTTATAGTTGATGATTTCTATTGAATAAACCAGTCTTTCTGAGTACAGGAAAAATGTAGTATGTTAATATAAAATATTATTACTGTATTGCCTTATGCTTCTGAAAACATGTTTATTTACATTATTTCAATTGAGCCATATGAGAAATACACACATATATAGAGGAAACATTGTTTTCATTCTCTATAATAAAGATTCCACTTATTAGTATGGACAAGTGACTTGTTCAGCTTCCCTAGAGGAGCTGAGGACTGGACTTAGTAACAAGTTCTTATAGTCAGGTTCTATTTTAGCATGTGAGAACATCCTTAAGAGGCAGCATCCATCTTGGCCCCATTTGACAGATGAAGGAACTGAGGCATAGAGAAGTGCTAGTACGTGGTCAAGACCACATGGCTAGCTGTTAAGTGGCAGAACCAGGGTTTGAACCAGCGCGATTTCAAAACTCATATTCTTAACCTCTGTGCTGGTATGCATTTCTCTAATCAGTGTGATATCCCTGATGATAAATTGCTAAACTCGTAAAGTCAAAGAACAATCCCCAATTTACTTTTGCCATCAGCCATTCAAATTACCAAGATAGAAACTTAACTAGAAGTGTTTTTCCCCCAAATGTGGAATCCTGGGATCTGTGTCAAAGGTTAGCAAGAAAAGTTAAAACAAAACAAATCAAAACAAAATAAAACAAAAAAACAGCTTCCCAAAGGGATTCAGACGATCTGACACCTTACACTGAAACGTGCTTCATGACGGTTATTGATCTCCACTCTGCCTTGTTTAGTATGGAGATGCTAGGTTAAATGGATTTTTCCAAAACCTGCCATCTAATGTTTTGAACAGAGCATTCAAACCTTTTATGTGTTCAGTGCTAGCAGCTAGAATAAGGGAAGCACAGCATGGTGTGTGAGAGCCCACTGAAGTACACTGGCATTTTCTGAATCACCAGACCTCTCAGTGCTTTTGCGCTTGCTGTGCCTTTCTCTATCCCACCTTGTAGCTCACTAAAATACTTCGGGTGGTCTAGCCCCACAAGAAATATTTAATACTTGTTGCCTGCTATGCTTCTGTAGATTATGTTCAGTCTTATCCACATTTGCTTTTACTTCTTTTCTCTGCTGTATTTGCCAGTCCTTGGGACCTCCTTGATTAGTAATATCAGGTAAAATTGGAGGTTGATAGTGGAAAATTGATAACTTGGTGTTTCGGTAAAATTGAGTCAGATAGCCTCTATATTTAAGAATGCTATAGGTCTATGTTCCCTAATATGGTAGCCACAGAATACCTGTGGTAGCCATGGGATACCTATTTAAACTTAAATTAATTAAAAAGTCCAGCTCCTTAGTCACACTAGCCACATTTCAGGTGCTTAAGTAGCTTCATGTGACTAGGAGCTACTGTGGTATAGGTAGTGGACAGCACAGATACAGACCATTTCATCTGCGAAATGGGAATAATCAATAACTACCTTGCAGGGTTGTTTTGAAGGTTAAGTAGGGTGTCATACGTAAAACAATTCTTGGCTTGTGGTAGTGGCTCAGGGGGTGTTCATTCCTTCTTTACATTTCCCATGATATGTGACATCCAATTTGATAGCTCAGAGCCAGTTTATTAGGCTGAGGTTTGCCAAACCTGACTTCAGTATGAGTGGTCTCCCTGGGTGCTGAGTGATAATGTAGGATTTAACATACACATTAGGGCTGGGAGCAGTGGCTCACACCTATAATCCCAGCACTTTGGGAGGTCGAGGCAGGCAGATCACTTGAGGCCAGGAGCTCGAGACTAGCCTGACCAGTGTGGCGAAACCCCGTCTCTACTAAAAATACAAAAATTAGCTGAGTGTGGTCATACATACCTGTAATCCCAGCTACTCAAGATGCTGAGGCATGAGAATCGCCTGAAACCCGAAGGTGGAGGTTGCAGTGAGCCGAGATCTCGCCAATGCACTCCAGCCTGGGTGACACAGCAAGACTCTGTCTTAAAACAAAAAGCATGTATATTAGTAATTGTTCCTTTGATGGGCAGAAATGCAGAAACAACCAATTTTTAATGATTATATCCTTTCTAAGAGAATGTGGAAAGGGGGTCGTATCCATCAGGAAACCTTATGATAATCTATAATCTAAAAACATTCCCCAAACCACATTCCAAGGAAAATCAGACCTATAAAGGTTTCCTTTGGTCAAATAAGTTTGGGCAACTCTGCATGCTTTATGTCTCAATGCACAGTTAAAGGCTCTGGAAGTCCTGTTAGAAACAAGTATGTTTGACATTTAAAAATTTGGCCTTGGTCTTTTATAGACAGGAAAATGCTCCCTGTTCTTATAGGCACCTATTAAAATCGTGTTCCCAAAAACTGTTTTAGAACATACTGCTCTAAGGGCATGGTCAGCCGGTTTTCCAGGGGCATCTGCAGAGAAGGTTCATTGAAAAGCATTTCCTTCTGTGCTAACCCCTAATTCAAACATAACAAAAAGAATGTGGTGCATACAGCTTATTCTCTTTTGTAGTTCTTTAAGGAAAGGATAAATCTGAAACTAGTTCAGGACCTGGAAGTAACCTATTTTGTCAAGGTTTAAGGTTCAGTAAACAGTGATTGAGATCTCTTGTATTTCAGAAAACCACAAAAGCTGTTTTTGTACCTGGAGACTAGAGGCTAAGGTAACTGTGTTTCTGTTGGAAAGCAAGTGGTTTTCGAAGCTCTCTGCCTTCAGCAGTTTGCCTTTGCAACACAATGCCCATTGGGTCTGGTGTTGGTCTGATAGAAGAAGGGGAATGTAATTCAACCTGTGTTAAGGAAAAGATCGTTTGAACGAAGCACTGCCTGTGTTGGCTCTAATAATCTGGTAAGATCTACGGTGAATGGCCTGCACCGTATATGATAAAGGTTAACAGAGAAGCCCGCTCATATAAACAATTACAGCATAATGCTACGTTGAGAACTACTAGTTTAGTGACCAAAGCAGGAAAAGATAATGAGCAAGTTTTTGAATCAAGGTTCTAGATTATAGATACACATGTAGATCTGCCTATATGTAGGCCACCTATCTTGGCCTTATAGCCTTCAGTCATCTATCTCAAGGGTCATTGAACCTTTTTCTACAAAGATTCAGGTCGTAAATATTTTTGACCTGGCAGGATATATGGTGTCTGTTGCAACTACTCAATTCAGTTGTTGTAGCTCAAAAGTAGCAATGGAAAATACACAAGTGAGTGTGTTCCAATAAAACTTTACTTGGGAAAACAGCAATCGTCCATCCAGATTTGGCCCACTGGTTGTAGTTTGCTGACCCAGATCTATTTCTTTTGATTTTCATTTTTTGAGAAGGGGTCTCACTCTGTCACCCAGGCTGTAATACGATCATGGCTCACTGCAGCCTCTACTTCTCTGGGCTCAGTGATCCACCTCAGCCTCCTGAGTAACTGGGACTACAGGTGCACGCCACCATGTCCAGCTAATTTTAGTATTTTTTTTTTTTTGTATAGATGGGGCCGCATCATGTTGCCCAGGCTGGTCTCGAACTCCTGGGCTCGAGCTATCACCTGTCTCCATCTCCTAAAGTGCTAGGATTACAGGCATGAGCCACTGCACCCAGCCTCCTGATTTATGTCTTTGTTCATCATTATAAGCGCCAGCTATGGGCAGTTCCTGAAATGCTTGCCTGAATCAGATCCCTATGCTGAGGTGAAAAAACCAAAAATTATTTTAATGAATCACTGGCAGTAATGACTTTGCAATATATCTCAGTGATCTGGCATTACTCTAAATGCTCATTTAGCTGTCACAACAACCCTGTGAGTTAGGTCCTATTATAATCATCCCCATTTTTCATAAGAAACCGAGGCCAAAGAATTAGCTTGCTCAGGTCACACAGTGAGGAAATGGCTCGATTTAGCCATTCCACAATGTGTATATATATCAAAACATCATGTTGTACACCATAAATATATACAATGTTTACTTTCATTTACAAAATACATTTTAAAAAAGGTCACACATTGAAGAGATAGTACATCCTGAATGTGGAGCCCGGGCAGACTGGCACCAAAGCTTACACTTTTCCTCCCAATATGATACTGTCTCTTAAGGGAATTTTGGGAAAATCAAATCTCTGTGGCTTAATGGGTGGCACAGCATGCTGTCACATGGTGCTTTGTTACTTTACAGATACTCTACTGTCCCCATCTCCATCTTCCCAGTCCCACATGCAGATTGCTTGAGTCATATTGATCTGGCTATTTCCTGAACATGCCAGTTCCTCTCACAAGTCAGGGTTTAGAAATACTCTTCCATATCATGGAATTATATTTTCCCTACCCTCCTCACCTGGACAACTTTCATCCTTCTTTCAAGATGCACCCAAAATATTTCTCCTGTTTTCTCAGACTCTTTTGGTCAGAGCTAATTCTTCCCTTTTTTGTTCTAACTGCATTTCCTGGAATTTAATTTATGGGTTTAAGATTTTTCCTCATGAAGACTGAGGTCTTAGGTTGCAAGGAGCATTGTTTCGCTCAGTACCTACCACAGTGCATTACTGCTCAACCAATATGTTTCGAATGCAGGAAGAAAATTAAACCTAATAAGTAGGAGTGTTCATTACATGCTTTTTGTTGTTGTTGTTTTGAGACAGAGTCTTGCTCTGTCACCCAGGCTGAAGTGCAGTGGTGCAATCTCGCTCACTGCAACCTCCGCCTCCTGGGTTCAAGCGATTCTCCTGCCTCGGCCTCCTGAGTAACTGGGACTACAGGCGCCCACCACCACGCCCGGCTAATTTTTGCATTTTGAGTAGAGATGGGATTTCACCATATTGGCCATGGCTGGTCTCAATCTCCTGATCTTGTGATCTGCCCGCCTCAAGCTCCCAAAGTGCTGGGATTACAGCTGTAGGCCACTGTGCCTGGCCATTACATGCTTTGTTAAATGACTAGGGAAGTTTGGACTGACTGCTGCTGTTTGAAATTATCCTTAAAGTGTACCTGCATGAGTCTGATCTGGTTTATTAAAAACTGCTAAGACATTGTGGAGCCTGACTGAAACTAAACTTATCTAGGAGAGACAAATGAATAATAAATATTGTGATGAGAGTCATTCTTGGTATTAATACTGCATTTTTACCTAAAAAAAAATGCAACTTTCCAGCAACATGAAATTGCCCTCTCTGCCTCTATCTTCTCTCTCTCCCCTCTCTCCCCTTGCTCACTCTCTTTTCTCTCTCTCTCTGTGTGTGTATGTGTTTGTGTGTGTGTGTGTGTGTGTGTGTGTTTATTCCTCTGCTTTTAAAAAGACCGGAAGAATGCACAGATGGATTAGTGTATCAGTGCTCCAGAAGCATCTTATACAGTTATTTTCATCTGATAGCATCAAGACACATGTGGGGTATTGAGCTGTCTTGTAGTCTTCTTTGTTTTCCAGAACATATCTACATGTAGTAGATGTTCAGTGAATGTTGGTTGTTAAATAAATTAATGAATCCACAACATACAGGGCTCATGCTCTTGGAGATTCAAGCTTACTGAAGCATTAATTAGTTGATGGTTTTAGTATGCCTCCCATGTGCCAAGCAGGGAGCTAGACCTTGAATATTACAGAGGTTAACAACATGACTCAATTGCTTCTCTTAGTTATTTTATGTTTGATGGATTCTATAATAAAGAATTGTGAGTTACTATACTCATTAATGCTACATCCTTGCAACAAAATAGATCATGAAGAAGTAACAGATGCCTCTGTTGCAGCCTCTTCTTTGTTCATACATCTTTGAGTGTGTTTATTATATTCTTCTTGCTTCTTAGCCTGAATTTCTTGAATATGTCAGTGCCAAGCATACTACTGGGTTATTAAATGCTTGTGAGTCAATGGACATTCTTGGAAGCAAAAACATGGAGTTAGGGTGGCAGTGTGCTATGCTACAATGAGCTTTGGCTGTGGATAGGAGATCTGGATTCAAAGCCCAGCTCTGTCCCTGGCTGGCTGTGTGAGATACTAATTAAGCTTCTGTTCAGCTACAGAAAAAGCATGGCCACTGGGTGCAAGGTGGAAGAACTTAAACTATTTGTGGGAAAAGATCATGTAGATCAAGAGGTTAGAAGGACAGCAATGGAATGCTTGTGTGAGCCATGGGCATACAAATGTATGTAGGAGAAGGAGGACAGCTAGGAATTTGAGTTTTCTTAAAGCAGATTTCCACCTTAGAATGACCTGGGATGCATGGTTAGCATTTGTAAACAGGAAGTTGAGAGAACGAAAACAGCAAAAAGTAAAATAAAAATTGGGGCCGGGCGTGGTGGCTCATGCCTGTAATCCCAGCACTTTGGGAGGCCGAGGCGGGCGCATCACCTGAGGTCAGGAGTTCGAGACCAGCCTCAACATGGAGAAACCCCATGTCTACTAAAAATACAAAATTAGCTGGGTGTGGTAGTGCGTGCCTGTAATCCCAGCTACTCGGGAGGCTGAGTACTGTTTGAACCTGGGAGGTGGAGGTTGCGGTGAGTCAAGATCATGCCATTGCACTCCAGCCTGGGCAACAAGAGTGAAACTCCGTCTCAAAAAAAAAAAAAAAAAAAAAAAAAATTGGGAAGATTAAGACAGGCTGAATAATGAAATGAAAATGGGTCAAAACTGGCTTTTCTTTCTCTTCTTGATTTCTCCTTGTCTTGTCCTTGGAGGCAGCTGAATTCATCTTTGTAGGCCCCCTTCAAGGGAAGCTTTGAAAGGAGGAGTAACTTTGTACAGAATAAATGTTAATTGTCCAGAAGAAGGTTATATGCCAGGGCTCTGATTATCCATGCCACTGGAATAAATTCAGGGCACTTGCTTGCAGAAGTTTGGTTTCCATGAATTAAGGAGCTCCAGGTGATTTTCAGGTCAGGAGTACAATCATGATTATTTTGGTGCCTGAATAGAACTGCTAGAATTGAAATGATACCTTTTGTAAAATATTTTCATAGACATTATCTCATTTATACTTTGGAGTATCCCTATGAGGGCAGGTGTTAATATCTCCATTACAGGCGGAAATTGAAGTCCAAGTTAAGTGATTTGCCTAAGGCCACACAACTAATGAATATTACGGATGGAACTTGAATCCCATCAGGTCTTCTGATTCAAATTCCATATTCTTTTCATCCTGATGGACTCCTGGAAGAAGGTTACAGTCTTACTTAAGGGGCCACATAGGGCCAAAACCTGCGTTGTCTATAATAAGTCTGTGAGCATGGGAGATATTGAAGACTTGTTGAAGAAAGTTTGGTGTGTGTTAATAGTGCCACTTATAAGAGCAGACCATGGATGCAGTATTAACAACATTGGTTTGGGGGCCAGGTGGCCTGGGTTTACACTGTGACCCTGCACTAAAAACTGTATGACTTTAAGCAAATTACTTGACATGTTTGTGTTTCCTCACTGTTTACTGAGGAATAAATGAGTTGATACAGGTAAAGAACTCAGAAGTTTTCTGGGGTGACGTATATTAGCTATTACGTTATTGTTGTTATCAAGCTTGTTTCTGTGGGGGGAGTTAGGTATCTAAATTTTCTGTATCTTGGAAAGTATAGGGCTAGTGACCTGCCAGATACATTTCATTTGGGGAACAATTTAGTTATAATTACTATGGAAATAGCTATTGGTCACAAATTGTACCCATGTACTATGCAGTAGTATGCTCCTTCCTTCCCTCTCTCCCTGCCTCTCTTTCCCTATCCCTCCATTTATCCATCCTTCATTTATTTTGTTGAGTTGAACCCAGAAGGATGTTAGGATAATAGGATAAAGGCCAATAGGAGTTCATCATATATGCAGTGTGGGAACATCATATTTGAGGCAGGGCAACATGAACTACCATGGTGCATTTCCCTTATTTGAACCCACGTGGGTACAAAGCAGTCCCGTGTTACCGTTCCCCAGTGATCTTGTATTGTGCTGAGTAGAGGAATTGAGCTATGGTGGTAGGCAGGGGCTAGGGCATGCAGAACCTTACATGCCATACTGGAGAGTTTTGACTTCATGCTGAAAGTAATGGGGAACCAATGAAACCTTGTCAGCTGGGGAACTAATTGATCAAATTTGCTTTTTGGAATCAGTCTGGAGTAGAAGGTGTGAAGGACAGATGGAAATTGACAAGAAATAAGTCAGGGATGTGTGTTTAGGGGTGTAGGAGAGAAATAATTAGGACCAGAGCCAAGATAATGACAACAAGAATGGTAAATAGAGGCTGTGTTTGGGGGTGCATAGAACAAGGTTCCAGCCATGTCTCCTGTTTAAAATAAGGGGGGGAGTTGAGGCATGCATTGTCAGTTACTCTTGTGGTGTGAAAGAGAATATCTTTGAAATGTCTTTCTAAAAGAATAACATAAAAAGGAGGCAGGCAGAGCTGGGACAGCTTCAAGGGCCCTGAATGAAAGAAGAGGCCATGCAGAGCTAGGGCACGTTTTGAAATAATGTTTGTTGCTGAGACTTCAGAGTGGGCAAGAGGAGGAGTTTGTGAGAGGGAGCAGAATTCTGTGAAGAAGAGAGATTTAGGGTCACGGAGTAGGAGAGTGATAAAGTAATGTGGGGTAAACAAGAGGGATAAGAAGAAAATGAGAAGGGGAAACGAGCTGTGAGAATAGGAAGCTGAGCTCACTTTCAAAAGTCTGTCTTTGTCTGAAGCGCATAGTGGAGAAGAGAAAGGAGAGGGATGAGCTTTCAGAGAAAGAGACCAGGCAGAGACTAAAGCAGAAAAAGATAGCAGGCCAACTGGAGGTGGAACGGAGTTGCAGAAGGTGGAGAGGCCCAGGAGAGGGGATAGGGCTCAGAGTTTGTGATGAAACTGGGGGCAGGCACAGGTGGCTGGACAGAGAGGAGGGGTACAGAGGAGCCTCAAAGATTTTAATGAGATTACATCACTTTGGGACAGAACCACCTATACAAAGACTGGGAAACACAAAGAGCAGAAAATGCCAGAGGCCCATGGGAATCTGAAGGAGGAGATACCTATTGTAATTTTAGCACAAGGAACAGGGCCATCTAGGATGATGGATATGTTCTGGATAAATAGGGCTGCAGGGTTGGTCAATAGAAGAATCATATAGGGACAGGATTGTTGTTTCACAAACATCTGGTGACTGTGTGAAAGGAAATGTTTGTTGAAAGATGTATGATCTTGATGTTTATTTATTGAGAAGGAGAAATAATCACATTTGCGAGTGCACAAGCCCCACACAGAGAGATGTGTAAAGGAAAATGCATGCAAGGATATGAGGACTCAACTGCATGAGTGAAAAAGGTCATTATTGGGAGATGAGTCCAGCAATTCACGAAAGTGCTTGGAAATGGAGATGAAGTCAACCTTCGATGCTTGTATTTAGAATCTGCTGAAAGACTGGAGGAAGAAGACAGAGGGGCATGTAGCAGATAGATCATAGGTGAGTGTAGTTGAAGACAATTTCATCTTTCTTGACTTTCTGGTGGAAGGGCTGGTACCAGGCATTTTAACCTTTGTACCTCAGTTTTCTCTTTTTTTTTTTTTTTTGAGACCGAGTCTCACTCTGTTGCCCAGGCTGGAGTGCAGTGGCGTGATCTCGGCTCACTGCAACCTCCACCTCCCGGGTTCAGGCAATTCTTCTGCCTCAGCCTCCCGAGTAGCTGGGACTACCGGAGCCTGCCCCTCTGCCTAGCTAATTTTTGTATTTTAAGTAGAGATGGGGCTTCACAATATTGGCCAGGCTGCTCCTGAACTCTTGACCTCATCATCCGCCCACCTCCGCCAAAGTGCTGGGATTACAGGAGTGAACCACTGTGCCTGGTCTGCTCATGGGTTTACAACGTTATTATGATGATTAGAAGAGGGGCTTGGGTGTGTGTATGTGTGGGTGTGTGTACATATACACACATATATACACAAAACGTGATTTGGCAGTAATCTATTTTATTACTAAATGCAAGAGATACACAGTTCAAAACTCAAAGATGGACCAGTTGAGATTGTGCTGGCTCTGTACACATCATCTTAGTCTTCACACTAACTTACAGAGGTAAGGAGTATTGTACCCATTTTCCATAAGAGGAAACTGAGGCTTGGAGAGGGTTAGTGACTTGCTTGAGGTCTCTCACCTAGTAAGTGAGGGAAGTGAATCCAAACCCTCATTGACTAAATCCAAAGTAGTATTGTCAACCTCAAAGTGGAGAAAGTAGAGAGCTGGATAAATCTTAAGAAAACAGGGTTAGACTGATGATTATGCGGATTCCACTGCTGAGAGTCCCGTGAGGGAGCTGGATGTGGCTCCCCACCATGGGAAGTAGATGGCTTCCTGGAACAAAGAGCGGATGGGATCAGAAGGCAGCTCACAGACGCACCCTGGAAGCAGGATAAAGCAGAATCGTTCTACAGCTTAATGTTGCATGGGCCTCAGGTTTTAAGAGGTAAAAATGGAGAGAATTTGTAAACATTTTAAAATTTATTTTCCCCATTTGAAAAATCTGTTGTGAAGAGTATGTTCTGCCATTACACACACACACACACACACACACACACGCGCGCAACCAGAAGATAGAAGAGGGCATTTCAGGAGCAAGACTCAATGTAATGGAGTGAACTTAGGTGAATCTTTTGATCTTTTGAGCCTCAGTTTGTTCATCTGCAAAGTAAAGGAGTTGATCCATTTGATCTCTAGGGTCCTTCCTGGTCCTGACAGGCTCTACTGAATATAGAATATAGAACCTACAATGGGTTCTATTCAGTCTCAGGTTGTTTTGTTACCAGTTTTCCAGGGCTGGCCCTCACCTCCTGTAGGCCCCAGTAAAGCTGACGGGAATTCTGTCCCATGTTTATAGAGATGAAAAAAGATATGTCCTTTTTTTTTTTTTTTTTTTTTCCAAGGGGCCTAAGTGAGGTGGAGATGAAACAAATTGACCTTCCATTGTCCTAGTGTATAATTGTGTCTATCTGACCACTAGTGTGGAGGTTCCTTGAAGGATAAAGACTCTGCTTTATTTATCTTTGTATCTTCAGGATCTAGAACAGTGCCCATTAAAAGGCTGATGAATAAATGGATAGATACCATCCATGCCATTTATGAAGTCCTTGCTACATGCTAAGCTGTTGACTTCCCTGACCTCACCTAACCCTAACAGCAACCCAGAGAGGTGGAAGCCATTCTGTTTCCCATGTTATCCTGCAGAAACAGTCACTGAGTAGCCCAGTCACTCACCCACGGTTGCACGGGCTGTGGAGTGACACCATGTGAATGGAAACCTTTACTGTTGCTAACTCTGTAACCCATGCTGTTAACTCACTCAACTGTGCCTCTTTCAAGAGGTGGCTAAGGACATATTTAAATACCTTCCAAGGGGAGTGATCAGTGAACCATCATTCCTTTGTAAGCAAAATGAAATTAGTAATAAAGTGCAGCACCGTTTGGTAGACTCCATGGCACTTTGCCATTTTGGGGACATTTTAATGAGCAACACTACCATATGGCTAGAGTTAAATTGCATTTTGTTCTAACCCAGTACATTTTTAGGCCCTTTCTCCCTAGTTCCCTGCCTTAATGCCTATATTTCACCCTGACTGAACCGTTTACTCTTTCTCTGAGTATGTCATGCTGTCTCTTGCCTCTGAACTCTGCACATTTGAGATGTAATTACAGGTTTTCTTTTCTGACTACTCAGTTCAACTGTGTCTCCTTCAAGGCAGGGGCTATGTCTCATTTTCCTATACATCACCAATGCCTGGCCAAGAGCTAGCATATGGTAGTTGCTAAGTAAATGTTTGCTGAATGAATGCATTACAGATGATCCAAAAAGTGATTTTTATCCTGCCCAGAACCACACAGAAAGACTACATGGAGCTACTTCCTGCCACACATCTTCTTGCTTTACACAGGCTAAGCCATGCCTGTGCCTATGAACTTCTCTGAGATTCTGAAGCAGTAAAAGGAGCTAATACAAATTCAAGAAATAATTTTATGTGAAGCATCTAGACTCAAGGTTGTCCTATTTCTCTTTTTCCAAAATGTAGTAACATATTTTATTTGCACTGATTGGCAGTGTTTGAATAATAGCTAATCCCTAAGTTTTTATCTGGGCAATGGGAGTATATGGTCTGCCCTGGAGACCCTGAGCATCTGTGTCCTGCTGCTGCTGTTGACTCTGGGCAGACATCCCCATATGTGTATTGTTCATCATCAATGATCCGAGATGGGGTTTGTGTTTCTGTATAACCCATTCTTCTAGAGAGCGTGTCATAGCATGGGGGAGTATGTACATTTTTGACATGCTTTACAAATATCCTACATGTACATCCTTACTGATCTGACATATTTTTATTTTTATGACGAATTTTTCATTGTGATATGAATTACATGTAAAATTTATCATCTTAACCATTTTTAAGTGTATGTTGTTCAGTAATATTGGCTATTCACAATTTTGTGCAACCAATCTCCAGAACTTTTTCATTATGCAAAATTGAAACTCTGTACCCTTTAAACAATTACTCTCCATTTTTTCCCTCCACCCCCCAGTTCCTGGCAGCTATCATTCTACTTTCTATGAATTTAACTACTCTAGATACATTATAAAAGTGGAATTGTGATTGGCTTATTTCAATTAGCAAAATATCCTCAAGGTTCATGCATGTGTCAGAATTTCCTTCCTTTAAAAGGCTGAATCATATTTCACTGTATGTATTTATCACACTTGGTTTATCCATTCATCTGTCAATGGATATTGGGGTTGCTTCTGCCTTTTGGCTATTGTGAATAATGCTGCTATGAATATGGGTAGACGAATGTGCGTACTACTTCATGATACTGCTTTCAGTTCTTTTGGGTGTATATTCAGAAGTAGAATTGCTGAATAATATGATAATTCTATGTTTATCTTTTTGAGGAACCATCATACTGTTTTCCATAGTGACTGCACCATTTAACATTCCCACCAGTGGTTTGCAGGGTTCCAGTTCCTCCACATCATCACCAACACTGGTTATTTTCTGTTTGTTGTTTGTTTGTATAGTAGCCATCCTAACAGATGTGAAGTGATATCTCACTGTGGCTTTAATTTGCATTTTCCTAATGATTGGTGATGTTGGGCATCTTTTCAAATGCTTGTTGGCAATTTGTATATCTTCTTTGGAGAAATGAGCATTCAAGTTTTTTGCTTATTTTTAAATTGGGTTATTTTGTTCTTGTTGAGTTGTAAGAATACTTTATATATTCTGGATATTAACCCCTTATGTATGATTTGCAGATATTTTCTCTCATCACTTATTACTCTGTTGATCATGTCCTTTGATGCACAGGTGTTTTAAATTTTGATATAGTGTGATTTATGTATTTTTACTTTTGTTGTTTGTGCTTTTGGTATCATATCCAAAAAGTTGTTGCTAAATTTAATATTGTGAAACTTTTCCTTTGTGTTTTCTTTCAAAAGTTTTGTAGTTGTAAGTTTCATGGTTAGGTCTTTGAGCCATTTTGAGGTAATTTTTGTAAATGGCATAAGGTAAGGGTCCAATTTCATTCTTTTGCATCTAGATATTCAGTTTTCCCAACACTAATTTGCTAAAGACACTGTCTTTTCCCCACTGAATTTAACCCTTGTCAAAAATCATTTGATCTTCTATGTGAAGGTTTATTTCTTGGCTTTCTATTCTCTTCTATTGGTCTCTATGTCTATCTTTATGCCAACACCACACTGTTTTCATTACACTTACTGATCTTGATTCTCCAAATAGTATGAGATTCTAGGGGCAAGTGCCAGTGAACCCATGAAAATGTTGAGGTTCAAAGAAGGAAAATGACAGCTCCAGATCATCCTGCCAGTAATGTGCAGAGTTAGGTTTCTGTGCTCTTCATTGTGCTTCAAAGTCTGATTCACTGTGGGCTAAAATACCCCAACCTGAGAATCAGAGGGACAGATATGAACAGGCTCTTATCATAGAAAATTGCTGTTGGAAGGAAAAACAAAACCGGTGTGTGCTAGGCTCTCAAAATCCTCTAAATACATTTTTAAAAAAATTAATGACCTTGTCATTCCCCGATAACTGCAGCTCTTTCCTAATCTCAATTTCTTTCATTCCACTCTTAACCAGCAGCTCACTCTCTGTAATATATACTACCACCTTATTTAACACTACAGTCCAACCCCCGAGCCCTGGCACTTTTATTCCCCTCACCTTTCTCTACTTTTATTTTTTCATAGGACTCATACCTTCCAACATTCTGTATACTTGCTGGTTTTATGTTTATTGTTTATAGTCTGCCCCTAGAATGTTAGTTCTTTGAGGCAGGGATCTTTTTTGTTTGTTTGTTTGCTAACAAAAAGAATGCATTCCTTAGGTAGACAGAATAATGGGCCCCAAAGATGTCATGCCCTAATCCTCGGAACCTATGAAGATGTTACCTTATATGGAAAAAGAGACTCAGCAGATACCATTAATATAAGGACCTTGATATGAGGATCTTGGATTATCAAGATCCTTGGATTGGTGGACCAGTCGAACCATCTGAATCTCTAAAAGCTGAGAACCTTTCCCTGGCTGCAAAGAACCAGAGAGCTGGCAGCGTAAGAAGGACTCACCATTGTTGGCTTTGTAGATGTAAGAAAAGGGCCACAAGTCAAGGAATCAGTGGCTTTTAAAAGCTGGAAAAAGCAAGGAAATGGATTCTCCCTTTGAAGCTCCAGAAAGGAACGTGGCTTTCTGGATATTTTGATTTTAGTCTAGAAATACCTTTATTGGATTTCTATAGCAGTGAAAATAATAAAATTGTGTTGTTTTGAACCACTGAGTTTGTCGTAATTTGTTATGGCAGCAAAAGAAAACTAATACAGCACTCAATAAACATTTGTTGAGAATGAATGGATAAATGAATGAGTCTCAGATCAACCAACATTGGGAGGTAAGGATTCATCCTCATTAAGAGGAAACTGACTCAAGCAAGCTGAAGTATTTTGGTCAGGGGCTCAGTCTGTGGCTAGCAGTGTGGCATTTCGAATCTCTCTGATTTGCAGTCATTTTCCTATGTCTCCTTCCTTGCTGTTGGGTGAGAGTGTATTGGTTTGCTATTGATCTTCCCAAGCACACACGGTAAATCTCATTGGTTCTTCCTCAGATAGGGTGAGTCTCTCAACTGAGACAGGAAGAGGGCGGGTGAAAGCATTATCATACCCTGTACAATTTAGAGGCGTAATTGGCAGCCTCAACCCCACAGCATTTGCTTATGCTTATATACAAACAAGCCACCCAACAGCTTCTTTGTTGTGATCAGCAGGAAGCAGCCACATCTGTCTTCAGCATCTGGACTTCTGAGCCAAGCTTGGGAAGCTCATCAGATTCAGGTCACCCCAGGACCAGGGGCTATCTCTGTCTGGGAAAGCAGTGAGCTCAAACTTGAATTTCACACCATCAGTTCTGAGATAAATCTGGAAACCAATGCCCAATTGTTAATAATAAGGGATGAATGTGGGTGGAGAACCTATAAAGTCATATTCTTAGAGAATTGATTGTACAGACACCACAGATTTATTTCAGTGGATTTGGGAGCCTCTGTACATGGCAGACTAGCTGAGGCAGATGGCGTGTGCAGGAGAAAATGGTGAGGAGACTGGTTTCCTCACAACAAATTTCCATTGAAAGTTGTGCTAGTATGTGACAGGGCTGCTTCCCGGACCTGAACAAAACAGAGATCATCCATATGAAGAGAGAGAGAACACAGCAAGCATTCTGCATGAGTGATGCATGCAACTCTGTGATACCAGGCTGTATTTATTCTATAGACATTGCACATCATCAGTATTTTAAGAGCAACATCTTCTATATAAAAATACTCAAGAGCGTTATGCTTTATACTCTGGACTCCAACATAATTACACTCTCTCATTGACTACACGTAAGAAGCTTGAATTGATTACCCAAGGCTTGTTCCCTGCATTTCTATTTCTCTCTCATTTGACAGGTACCATATCCATTTGTTCTATTATCTTCTAAGTTTGAATTGGAAAAATAAGCTAAATCAGAGCAGTCTTTCTTAAGTTATAAAAACCAACCATGTGAAGATGCTTTGAATGCTGTTCTGCTTGTACATAACTAAGAACTAGCACCTCATGGTAATTTTGCAGGTGATTAGCCTGTCGTGTAGAAACAGCCCTTTGGGAATGACAGGGAAACATGAGGTTGTATTTCTTTACAATAAGCAGGTTACATGAGAGAGTTTCTCTCTCCTTACTCCCTCTCTCTGAAATCTTACCAATACGTTAGGAGTGGGATGGGATATAAGCTTGGAGGAGGTATAGGAGACTCATAATCATCAACTCTTACATTTCAAATGTAATCAACAAATGGATTGAGGTGCTGCATGTGCTAGGCCTGGAGTTTGAAGGAGGACTTACGCACAGCCTTTCTGTTGAGAATATCCTTTGATTGTGTGTTCATCAAACTCCTCTATATCCTGCATGTTATAAATCAAAGGCTGCCTCTTCTGTGAAGTCCTTCTTGATTCACTCACGTCTCAGTTCCTGCTGTAATATTTTATTACTGTGCTTTATGTCTCCCCACTAGACCTAGCCATGTAAGAGCCCAGAGGCCAATGCCATTTCACCTTTGTATTCTCATTGTTGACGTGCAATATAAACACATTATACTCATTACGATCATCATCATCATTATCATCACCTTCATTACCATCATTGTCACTATGTTCCAGGCTTTGTACTAAGCTGAATTATCTAAACTTCTGGCCACTTTAAGGAAAACCCTTCAATAGGTAAAGACAAAGATGTTAGCTATGGTAAAAAGTACAGAGTGATATCTGATTGACCAATATTTGGGTAAGAGGATGCTAAAGAGTGTGGTAACAGATTAAGTTAATAATGGTAGCCCTATTTATAAGAATCTGCTCTAGGCTAGGTGCTTTATTTACATGACAACACCATATCAACTTTATGGCAGCCTCCAGGAAATATAAAGCCTAGTTTAGGTCAAATGGCTTCACTTCTCAGTTTTTTGTTATTCATTTCTATGTGTCTCTATTTTCATTTCTATAGAATGAAAATAATACGACCTACTTCAGAGGGTTGTAGTGGGATTAAAGGAAATAATGAATGCTGCCTGACACCAACTAGGTGCTCAATAAATATTTGGTGACTGTTAAAACTTTGCAGAGTGCTTGGCACTTACTAAGTTATTGACAAAATAATAGAAACAACAACTCTTATTAGTTGAGTGTTTGCTATGTGCCATAAACTTTTCTAAGAGCTTCACATGGATTCACATATGAGCTAATATCACCACTTCCATTTGGCAAATGGAAAAACTGGCATCAGAGTGGTGAAATAATTTACCCAAAGTCATGGTGTTGATGAGTAGTGGATTTTGAATGCAAGTCCTTGATCTTCTTCATGAAGGTCGGATATCTTTCTACTACATCTTTGCAAAATGCTGAGAGAGGTAAATCATAGTCTATAGGTGGCTTGGAGTTCACACCGTCTCCAGTATGTAATACTGAATCTGCCCTTGTTTGCCTGATTTGGGAGAAAGTTGTTACAGCTGGTGAACAAGGAAACAGCATTGTTTGTTACTCTGGGGCACTCACTTGGTTGAATGTTGGGACCTGGCTGGCAGGTTCCAGCCTTAGGCAGTTGTTAGCATGCAATGATCAAACTGTTGGTCTGGCAGCTAAACCACACCTGATGGGGAAAAGTTACCCAGTTTACCTTTATTCTAACAAATGTTCATAGCAAACCTGCCTGTGAGCTGTAGTATTAATTTCACTCTGGGTAGTTGATTCTTACTTTGTAACTTCCTTAGATACGATGGTTCATGCTTTAGTCTACTGAAAGGTGGACTTGGGCAAATGCTTGTGACTTCACAGTTCCAAATGCAGTGGGATGGAACTAAGTTTATTAAACTCTCTTATGTTACATTTTAAGATATCTTAGAGATCATCTGTTTAAGGATGTATTTGTTTGTGTTTTTTAAGCAGTGGGGACCTATGTGATCCCACACATAACCTCAAGGTATGAAATAGGAAAAGATGGTGGGGGAGGGGGTTTCTTAACGGTAGCCCCTCCTTACTACCTGCTTCTTCCTCACCTTCAGGAGCTCTTATGATAGACCTTGAGATAACTGTAAAGAACCACCCTAGGTTTACCCACAGCACAGTTTAGAAACTTCAGGTTAGCTCTAGTCCCCAAGAACTAACAGGGACAGAGGCAGCATCTAGAAGCTAGGTCTTTTGACATTTGCTCCAGTGCTCTTTTCACTCCACTACTATTAATTTACTTTAGAAGAGAAGCTAATCAAAGGTAGGAAATGCTTGGAGTAGCAACAGTTTTTTTGGTAAGCAGTGACATCCTCAATATTCTCCTTTTGGGTCCATGAAAAAGACTGTTAAACATATGTTCTTAACCCCCCTCCAAGTCACTGAGGCATTCTGTGCTGCACTGCCAAATTTTGTACATTCCAGTGACTCCTTCTTCTCCCATTTAGCATTGCTAAAAATAAGAAAACTCACACAAAAGCATATGTTGTGGTTTGTCTTTGATTTGGGCACAGATCACCCAAGTGTGAAAACAAAATTGGTTGCTCCATCCTTCTAATGCACAGATTTGCACATCTGTACTGTACTTCCTGGAGGGAATTATAACTTAGTATCTTATAGGGCTTGGTAATTTCACAGAGACACTTAATACCCAATACCTCATGTGATGATTATGGAAGACATATCAAGGTAGGCAGAATGGGTGGCTTTACTTATAGCTATTTCATAATTAAGAAAAAGATTCAAATTTGAGGAGTTCCACAGGATTTAAGACTAGCTCGTCAGCCCTAAAACCTCTTTTATTTGATGATTGCCTGGCTCTCATCTCTAGACAGGGGCAGAATATTACTAGTTTTTGTTTTTAGTGCTAAACTAGCCTTGGGAATGTGGGTGATAATATAATGGCCATTCCAATTGGAGACAGTGCCCCTTTGGCAAAGGAGTCAAAAATAGTGTCGGCAACTGAGTTCTCTTGAGAGAGTTGGAGGTTTGTGCTGGATGTCTTTTGTTTGTCTCTCCAGACCCTGCCTCTATCCTGCTCTGAGCCCTGAGAAACTGGCCCATATGATTCCATTAGCATTCTTGCCCTCTGGCCTCTGGTTCATTTGGCAGGGATTGGGGGGGTGGTGGGAGGATGTGGGGGGAACATTTGCAGGAGGCCTCTGGTAGGGCATGAGTGAAGCTGGAGAGTTTATTTCCCATCTCCCACATTTCAGGATTGCTGAAGTCTAGCCATCTTCCTCCACCAGAGGTCACAGTCCTGCAGAAGGGTCCTTTCTATCCAGCCTCTATTTTTAGATTCTATAACTGCTCCTTCCTCCTGTCCCTCAGGCCTTGGAGTGGTAACAGCTCCCCAGGGTTACTAGCTCTGCAGTACTGCATCATCCCCTGTAGCTTCCCCATAACTCTGCCCACGCCTTTGGAAACAGTCCCTTTATGAAACCTAAGGTTATGCAGCTGGAGGATGCCATCTATGTCTTGCTGGGGCCCTGATAGAAGTTTCTTAGGTGACATGTAGCAATTATAATGCCTTACATTTTGAGCCTTTCAGGTAGTAAGAGGGAGGACTTGACTGGAAAAAGTCCTCTGCATTACCTAATTTGTAGTTCTGTTTGACTTTCAAATATACCCTTGGCCATGGTAGCAGGAGCGGAAGACTATATACATATGCCTATGATTCTCAATGTTTATGTGCCTAAGAATCACCTGAGGAGGTTGTCTGAATTGACAGTTTCTGGGCACCTCTCCCCAAAGATTCTGATTCTGTGGACAAGAAGTAGTGCTCAGTTATCTTCATTTTTGACAAGGTCCTAGATGAATTTGATGTGGGCATACCTAGACCACATTTGAGAAATACTTCTTCATGCCAATGGACTTCTTATCGGTTGCCTTTTTTTTTTTTTTTTTTTTTAAGAGGAAGTCTTGCTGTGTCACCCAGGCTGGAGTGCAGTGGCATGATCTAGGCTCACTGCAACCTCTACCTCCTGGGTTCAAGCGATTCTCATTCCTCAGCCTCCCATGTAGCTGAGGTTACAGGTATGTGCTGCCATGCCCAGCTAATTTTTGTATTTTTAATAGAGATGGGGTTTCACCATGTTGGCCAGGCTGGTCTCAAATTCCTGACCTCAAGTGATCTGCCCACCTCAGCCTCCCAAAATGTTGGGATTACAGGCATGAGCCACTGGTACCTGAACAGTGGCCTGCCTTTTAACATTTTCTGTCAGATTCAATCATCAAATTCATATCTTTCAAGTGGACTTAACATTGAGTTCTCTCTACATATATGTATGTGTGGTTAGCTAGGGAAATTTTGTTGAAAAGAACCATTAAGCAAAATAATGCTGTATCTTTTCCATTAATAAAACTAGTTGAAGATGGCAGTTTTTCACTAGGCTGTACATTTTGATGAGTCTCTTTATCTTTGAACAGTTTCCTGTCTCTGTCTTTATCCATTTGTTCATTCATCCAGTCACTCATGAAACATTTATTAAGCATCTACCGTGTGCCAGGCACTTTACTAAGTTCCGGAGATACAAAGTCATCCCTGTCCCTGAGATGTTCAAGGGTAGCTGGAAACAAACATGCAAGTAACAGGTATTTGTTTATTCACTCAACAGATATTTAATGTTTGCCAGAGACTGTTCTAGGCACTCTAGTGCCTAGAACCTAATAAAGGTTTACATGTTCTTGGGATTGTTGTGAGGGTTCAGTGAGATCCTAGAGATCGAGCACTTAGCTTAATACTAAGAACTCCTTGTCACTGAGTGTGCTTAGCTGTGGGGGAGGAAATGAGTGGGAGAGGAGACAGCCACCTGCTCGTGTGGAGGGCTTCTGTGGGGTGAATAAAACAGTCAGATATTCCTGCATCGCGAAGCTTAAATTCTCACATTATTAATCTCCTAGTGGTAAATAGTATGATCAGAAACAAAAGATAGAGTTTTTACTTAGGTGAGGATTGTAGGAATTCTTCTATGAGGCAGCACCAGCTTAACTGTGACAGTTCCCAGCAGTGTGCAAGACTAAGTCTAGATGGGATGGCCTGGATCCTTGCCCATTGATGATCAGTGCAAATGTACACAGGCAGACTAGAGAAACTGGGGACTGAGAGTGGAAAGGGTTTAACTAGAGGCTGCATATCTCAAAAATGCAGTGTTTTGGAGTAAGTCTGGCAGAGCAGTTGATTTTGGGAAAAATGTAAGGGAAAGTACCCAGATTGCTTGGGTGGAGCAAGCCATAATGGGAAGGAACTTTGGGCATTTTGTGTTACCATGGAATCTCTTACAACACATCCCAGCATCTGCCCATACCTCTGGGAATGCATGTGTCATGAAATATGACAATTGTCTGTGTCTGTGTCTCTGCAGTTATATCAAACTTCCTTAAGACAGGAACCATGCTCGATTCATCTTTCTGTCTGGAAGCTCATGGAAGGCAATACACAAAATGTTCGTTGAATGAAGGAATGTATCAACAGTCAAACAGCTCTTTATTAAATACCTACTGTTTGCCAGTATGTATTAGATTCTAAGGAGATAGAAATGAAAAGACTTGCTCTTACATCCAAGTAGACACACACTGACACACATGCATGAGGCTACCATGCTGTGTGCCCAGAGGAAGGACAGGGTCATAGCAGTCAGCATTACCTAGGCTCCAGTGTGGTGGTTAAGAGAGTGGGGTCAAGTGGTTCAGAGTTTGGGCTCTATGACAAGACTGCCTGGATTCAAATGCTGGCCCTCATGTTTAGTAACCCTGTAACCTTGGGCATGTTGCATATATTTCTGTGTCCCAGGCTCCTGTTCTGATATTTACTTTAATCTATGTAAAAGAGCCTCCTTAGAGCTTGTCTGGGACATAGCAAGCATCATATAACTTTTGGCTGTTGTAGAGGTTAATAAGCATGGCCTTTATCACCAGGGCTGGAATCAAGACCTATCTCTGATACTTCCTAGCTCTATTACTTGAGCAAGTGACTTCATCTCAGCTTCTGCCCCTGCTTAAGTGATCTAATAATGTTCTCTGACTTGGGATTGTTGTGAGGGTTCAGTGAGATCCTGGAGATCGAGCACTTAGCTTAATACTAAGAACTCCTTATCACTGAGTGTGCTTGGCTGTGAGGGAGGAAATGAGTGGGAGAGGAGACAGCCACCTGCTCGTGTGGAGGGCTTCTGTGGGGTGAAGCTCAATCCTAGGGTGATGGGAGTTCCTTTGTCCCCATCAGTTGCTACATGTGCACAGCCAGGGACAGACAGAAGGGTTGGGACCTGGAAATCAGAGTGGCAGAACAAGCACTAAATGAATGCTCTATTGTTATGATTAGTGGTTCTGGAACTGGGCAGAAGCCTGTGTCCTGGAATAGAATGGCAGGTCATAGCAGGACCAGCCATTACAAAATGGGATGCTGCACCTTACGGAGATTTAGGTCGGGATCTTCAACCTTCCTGCTCAAAAGGGTGGGCTTTAGCTATACTCACAGACCAAAGAGAGCCCCTACCACTGGCTTCATGTGAAATATTTTCTAGAAAATACTGATGCACAGGCCATTTTCAGACCAATTGCACCTTTGTCTCTAGAGGTGCTACCCAGGTATTTTATAAAAGATTTCTAAATGACTGTAGTATGCACCCAGGGGTTTAGAGCTACCCACCAGAGCCAGGCTGTCCTGTTTATGGGCGGAGGCTGAAGAGACCAGGAAGGGCAGGAAATGAAGAAATAATTGTCTAGGTCTCTTGGAAAGATCAAGACTCTTTGAAGCTTAAACACTTAATTTTTATTTCCAAATAATACAACCATAAATTTATTGAGCATAATTGGAAAAGGGATTTACTCTGGAATAAATGTCTTTTTACGTCAAATATTAATAGAATGGTATTAATTTGAAAAATGATTCACTTCCATAAAAAGCTTGCTTTCCAAACAAAATAATACATGTCTTAATATAAACGTTTAAAATAAATTAGTAAAGGTTTACATGTTCTTGATTTATGAGTAAATAAGGCATTGAAATTACAAAACTTTGTTCTGTTGGGTGATCTATATCATAATACCCTCTGACAAAAATGCTTATCTATTCTGAAGATGTTTTGTTTATCATTTTGTTTACCTTACTGCCAAAATATTTAGCCTCATCATTGATAATAAAATAGTCAATTTTTTCATTTATGCAACAAAGGTTTACTGTTAAAACATAAAGCATTTTTTGGTTTGTTTATTTTAATTTGTCACAGGTAAACTTAGCATGCCTGTGTCAGCAGATTCAAATTCCAGCAAAGGGACCTGTCCCCATGGGTTTACCATAGAAAGGTTGCATAAAATTGTAATAAACAATTTTTTCTGGGCTCAAAAAAATATGCATACTTCTTTATCCCCTTTGGGATATGCTTCCTGGAGGAGTCTGAAATAAGGCTGGAAAAATTGTATCCAATTCTTTAATAATCCTTCAAGTGTCTTCTGATATGTGTTTCAGAAGGGTGCCACAGATATATAATTTGCAACGGGGAAAGATGAACTCGAATTTTATAAGAAGCCAGCGATTACGTTCTTGAAATATGTTCATGCCTATGCCCGTGGCACGAGAGCCACCCTCCCTGATTTATTCTGCTTGGACCAGAATTTGCGACTGCTGATTTCTTTTCATCCACTTTTCCTAATAGATTCAGGAAGTAATTTTCAGATACGGAAACAATAGATCACAGATAATAAAAGTAGAGCATGGGCAATTTGGGAGGCCGATAAACTTATAGAGATGAGATCTCTTTATAGCACTCCTCCCTGTTTTGCGCTTGTGACTGCAATGCATGATTCTCTTTTATTTCCTATTAAATACAAATGCTTTCCAATGGTGCCTTTGAGGGGGCAGATAGGGGGCTGTACCAGGACTGCTTCTGTTAAACACAAAAGGCATACACAGACACGTGCACATACACATTTCTTTCTTCTAGAGAACTTTATTTTGCTGTTAACTGAACACGGCTTATCAGTCCCATTATGTGGTGTTAACATTTAACCACCATTGAGCATCATTAAGAGGTCACAGAACCAGTCAGAAGAGATAGAGGGATGGATCCAACAAACCAGCACCTAAGGATTCTAATGAATTGACATCTTCATTTCTTGCTTTCATTCTTTCTAATTTATTTTAGAGACAGGGTCTTGTTCTGTCACACCCAAGCTGGAGTGCAGTGTCACGAGCACAGCTCACTGCAGCCTTGAACTCCCAGGCTCATGGGATCCTCTTACCTCAGCTTCCTGGAGTAGCTGAGACTATAGGTGCATGCCACCATGCCCAGCTAAATTTTGGATTTTTTTTTTTTTTTTTCCTAAAGATGTAGTCTCACTCTGTTGCTCAGGCTGGTCTCAAACTCCTGGGCTCAAATGATCCTCTCACCTCGGCCTCACAAAGTGCTGGGATTATGGGCACGAGCCACCATGCTCAGACTTGCTTTATTTCTTTAAGGTAGTCATGGAAGGAGAGAGAAGTCGCTTTTTGCTTGTAAAGTGGATACTCCGAGAAGTGTATTCATCTTAAAGGCCATGTGTATAAACAGAAAGAGTTCTTGAGGAAAATATCATACTATTATAAGATAATCTACTGTACATATTGTGTATGTAGGCACTCTGAAAGCAAAATGGTGTTTTTAAAAAGCTCTTCAGCCTCGATAGGAAAAAAAAAAAAAACAAAAAACAAGAGCTTAGATGTATTTTCTTGAAGGCAAGGTCTGTGAAAATCCTTTTATGGAGCTTGTGCGCCAAAGCATGCTGTGTAAAGTCAGCCGGAGGTCATTACCGTTTTTATTAGGTGATTATATTATAAATATGAGTTGGGCCTCAATCATAAGCAGATCCTTTATGTGTGTTTCTGAACATGCAGGCTCCAAAGTGCTAAATTCCAAATTGGAATATTGATTGTCTGATGCCTGAGTTACAGCTTTCCTCAAATCTTGAATTAGGCCTCAGGGCCCATGTGTCTTTCTGGAGATAAGTTCTTCTTGTAACTGGAAGATGTAAGGTCTTAAATAGCAGGCCCCACAAGGTGGAAATCCAAAGGCAGACTTTGGCACCATTCTCTCCCTTGTGAATCAGGAGGTATTAAACATACCAGTTTATGGTGTATATAGAGAAATTGTCATAATTTGTAAATGTCTATGAGTTTCCTCTCGGGTAAGGCAGACGTTAAGGCATTCCTGCGAATGTTTATTATTTCCATGCAAATCCAATTGAATAATTTGTCTTCGATTCTGTGGACTTTTTCTTAGAAAAAGGCCACAGGCCTCTTTGCTAAATTTTCTAATTCTGTAAATATTCCTGAGTTTTAAAGTTGGACGTGATGCTTTTAAAATGCTCAAACATACCGTAAGCAGGATTTCCCTGTTTCAGTAGTATTGACATTTTGTGCCAGATAATTCTTTGCTATGCATTGTAGGATGTTTAGTAGCATCCCTGGCCTCTACCCAGTACATTTCAGTAGCACCTCCCCACGTCACATGTGACAATCCAAAAGGTCTCAAAACATTGTCCCCTGGGGCGCAAAATAGCCCCTGGTTGAGAATCCCTGCCTTAAAGTGGTGGCTGAACAAAGATCTTCCATGTTCTACATACAAAATGAAGTGAATCTCTGAGAGTTTAAAACAAAATGTAGATACAAACCGGAGCACTACAAATACTTGTTCCTATATTGACTTCCCCTGTAGAGTAAGTCCTGAGAGCAGGGCTGTGAGTTTTGTTTCCCCATGGCCTAGTACTGCCAGGCAAGTCATAGAGCCCCAGTAAATATTGAGTGGGTGAATAAGAGAAATAAATCACCTGTCATTAGATGCTTCCATAAATGTATATGTAAATATCAGTCGTATGTATTCATATAGTTCCATTAAAAACTTACTAAATATTATTCTTTTATATCCCAGTGTCTGAATAGTAATGCACACAGAGCAGACATTGAATTGGTATTGGTCAAATGGCTACCTGGCACATAAAAAGTACATTGAAATGATAAATTAACAGAACACCCATGGCCATATGCCATCAGACATGTTTTTGTGGCGATTACAACAGTCAGTGAGTTGGATGTAGGATACTCCACGGCGGCCGCCCTGCAAGGTCTATTTACTTTGCCTCCTTTGAAATTCACACTCCATGCCTCAGATGTCCAGGTCCAAGGCCTGTCTGGTCTTTCTGAATCCACACTGGTGAGAAGGAGAATTTATGGTTCGGCAGGACATGGATTGTTTTATATTTCCAAGTCACCACAGCTGTGCATATAGCTGCTGCTTATTCCCAGATCTCTCCTTGCTGCCCTGCCAGAGTTTTGACCAAAATTAGAGTGATGGCTCTATTTTGAAGGCCTGAGTTTAAAGTTATAAAAAAAAAGTCCGGGGATAGCAGCCATTCCCAAGATTTATGCTGAAGCAGCACAGAAGTTTAGTTTATTGAAAAGAATTTGAAATCAGTTTTTAAACTTTAGATTTAAATTTATTTTCTAGGCTTTGACCACTACAATTGTGTTCATTTTAAAACGACCATAAAAAATATTTACAAGGTACAGTGGATTTCTAGGTCAGGACTCAAGGCTTAGGAAGAAAGTGGAATTAAAAGGCACTTCAGTTAAAAATCAAAAACTATGCTAAAAATGCCCTGGTTTAACTTTCTCCATTTATATATGGGGAAACTATAAGTCATTGGGAGATGAAATCACACGTCCAGCGTTACACATTTTTTTTTCTGCTTGTCTTTTAAATCTGTTTCTCATTTTCCCTTTCTTTCTCTTTCTCTCCCTCACCCCAGTAAAATTAGACATCAGATTCACATGCACGTATAGATGACGGTTTTCCTACACTGCTAAAACGTTGGACCTAAATTGGATAACTAGAGGTAGTTAAGTGCAACTCTTTTATTTCACTTTATGAGTAAACAGTGGTCTAGAGAATGAGAACTGTGCTGTTGAAATTTTTAAAAAGTCGGTGACTGGCAAAGCTGCAACTTCAATCCAAGTCTCTTCTCTGTTCAGTTATCTTTTCACTAAGGCATGCAACTTTCTTATTATCTTATTTTGCGCCCCCTTATTGCAATCATTTTTAGCAAATATTTCCTGAGCTGCTGTTCTGTGTTGAGTTACAAGACAGCAGTTAGCATAACATGGCCACTGCCCTTAGGAGCTCACCTTTTAGTGAGGAGACTGAGAAACAAGCAGACAATGCCTGTAGAGTACAGCATTAGAAATAAGGTGATGTCGTTGGGCTGTGGGTGGGGACTGTCAGTGAAGGTTCCTGTTACAGGTGATACAGGGGAGTGTGATGGTCATTGCAGGAAGAATGTTGTTCATCACAAGGGCTGAGAAAAAATGCTGACCTGAGAAGAAGAGAAAGAGTTAGCATGATGCCAGGGAAGAGCACAGGTCTTCATTTAAGACCCAGCAACATGACTTCGTAGCTGGATGGTCTTGGTTCAGTTACTCAATACTCTTATCCTCATGGATTAAGATCAGGATGATCGTTATAACACTTAACTTTCATTGTACTCATATATACCCTTTCTTGAGCACTAGGTCTCTGGCCTTAAGTTAATTACTTGGATATTAACATGATCTGCACATTTTAGAGGAGGTGGTTTCCTAGTAGGTGCCTAATAGAGACTTGATTTCTTCCCAAGCCTGAATCCAGAGCCCAAGCTTAGAAGCTGTGCCACCTCTGAGAGTACAAGACTGTTGAGGATTCAATGAGCTGATATAATTATAGGAAAGTAGACACTACAAGAATGTTAGTTGTTTCTTCTGCATCATAAAACATCCTCTATAACCACTTTGTAAGCCCATGCATGGATATATATACGTGTATCACTCATATTTCTTACCTGCTATTTTTATATTAATGGTGGAAAGGCAAAATATGAAAAAGGAAAGTGTTCATTAAGAATATAAAGCACTTGGGCCTATAGGGAAAAATATTTTTCTGACTTTAAAATTTTTACTTTTTAGATAATCCCTTGAATGTATGTCATCTTGATACTACGTGGGCATCAGCCCCTGAGGGAGTGTTGGATCTCCTTCCTGTCCCTCCCCATTACATGGTTTATTGAGTTTTTACTCTCATTGATTAAACTCTTGCTATGTCCTAGCCACTCTGATGAATCCTCACAGCATCCATAGCAGAAATGAAGACACAGGCCTGGAGATTGCCTGCCTTGCTTCTTAGCAAGTGGAGGAGCAGGGTGCAACCCTGAATCAGTCTAGCTTCACCATTCAAACTGTAACCATGAAGCACTATTGCCTGTCTCCTTGATTTGCATTCTTTTGGGTATTTTCTGGCACCATGATGGAGCAAATGTCATGGTTACCTATCTAGAATCCTGAACTACATCGTTTTAATCTCACCTTGATTTATGACTTGATTTTTTCTTAGTGTTTCTAGTATATGCCTTTTGATAGGTCTGGGAGGTGGGAAGTGAAATTACCTCTTTGGTAAGTTTACCCATATTCAGTGGGAGGGCAGGAGTATGGTATTGTTATGGGATCTTTGAGGTGTCACCTTTCTGTCTGGAAACCTTTGTTGGCCAGTGGCATCTTTGCCTGAGTTCTTATCCTATGTCTAGGAAGAATGAGGTATACAGACAAGTGGAGGGTGAGCAAGATGAAGAGGAGCTTTATCGAGTGTTAGAACAGCTCAGAGGAGACCTGCAGTGGGTAGCTCCTCTCTGTAGGCAGATCCTCCTAACGAGTGTTCAGCTCTCCACCAGAGAGGAGGTCCTTCTCTCTGCAGGCAGGTCATCCTGTCATCTCTGGAGCACTCAGCAGAGAGGAGGACCTGGAGAGGTAGTTCTTCTCTGTAGCTGGTCAGCCGGAAGTCTGCTCAGCTCTGACTGAGCTTGGGGCTTTTATGGGCCTCAGAGAGAAGTGGGTGCCTATTGGTCCATGAGCGGCCATGGGTGGGCCCAGAAAAGGCACCACAAGTTCCCACTCTGGTCTGTGAGACTGACAGCCCCGCCCCCATACTTCAGCCCCTCCTTGGACTGAAGGTGGGGCCTCACCAGGGACCTGCACCCCTTTGCCAAGGAACCCATCTCCCTCCTGCTGCCATTCACGGAACCCAGACTGTAGGTGACAAGGGGCCCCTGCAGGCCAGCACCAAGCTGCTCTCAGCCCCGTTTCAGCTTCCCTCTTATCTTTATCAGTGCTCAAGTCTAGAAGGGGGCTGAGGTGTCAGGGGCCTGACGTGTCAACAGTGCCCTGAGCATGTGCACACCTGACTGAGCTGTGACAGTGCCCAGGCTCACCCCACTTTACTTCAAGATGGGAGCAGGTGCCAATAGCAGGAAGAAGCCAGGCAGTGGGAGCAGGTATTTCCAAGCCTTTCTGGGCCTCCAAGAGGGCAGGAATACTTGGGTCCACAGCTGTGGTTTGGGTGGCTGCAGCTGCACCCAGGAGGGAGGTGCTCCTGCCTGTTCTGAGGAGTGGGAGGCCCGGATCTGCAGTCATAGTTTGGGAGGCCGCTGCTGTGCCTGGGAAGGCTAGGTTCCTGCTTGCTCTATGGAACAGGAGGCCTGTGTCTGCAGCCATCACTTGGGTGGCTGCAGCTGCATGTGGGGAGTTCCTGCCCCACCAACTCAGAAGGGACAGTACTCCCACTTGTCCCCAGCTCCTGCCAGCTCCACGGAGTGTGGAGCTCTGGGCATTGCCTCCCTGCTGCAGCCACACTGCTGCATCCAGTGTGATGGCAACGGCTGCTCCAGATAGGTCGCTGCTGCCATTGGTATGATGGTTAGACTTGAAATTACATGATTTCTTTCGGTAGCTGCCATTTTGGGAGCATTTGCCCTTTGCTGATTGATTCTTACTGCAAGCTGATGAGGTAGATGTTACTGCCTTCATTTTACAGAGGAGGAGATGGAAACATGCAAAGCTGGGCACAGCCCTGCAGTGTGTGAGTCACTGGTTTCCAACACCTAGTAGGTTTCTGGAAATGTGTGTTGCTCAGGTCCCCAGACAAAAAAGGCACCTAGCTCTGATTAGAAACTTTCTTTCAGACTTCCGAACTCTTACTTTTTTCAGAGTACCATTTTGTATGACTTTTTTTGTGTTTTTGAGACAGGGTCATGCTCTTTTACCCAGGCTGAAGTTCAGTGGTGCCATCACAGCTTACTGCAGCCTCAGCCTCCTTGGCTCAAGCAATCCTCCCAAGTCAGCCTTCCAGGTAACTGGGATTACAGATGTATGGCACCATGCCTGGCTAATTTTTAAAAAATTTATTTTATTTTATTTTATTTTTATATAGACAGGGTCTCACTATGTTGCCCAGGCTGGTCTCGAACTCCTAGGCTAAAGCGATCCACCTGCCTTTGCCTCCCAAAGTGTTGAGATTACAGGTGTGAGCCACTTTGCTTGGCCTTGTGCGATTTATATAGTCAGTTTACCTTCGTGGGGTTCATTCTTTCCAGCTCTGCTAAGAGATATTCAGAACAGCATGGAGGTTAAAAGCGTAAACTCTGCAGCCAATAGCATGGATACCAGCTGTCCCTTGCTGGCTGTGTGACATTAGGCAAGTTCCTAAATCATTTTGAGCCTCCGTTTCATTATCTTTAAGGTCAGAATAATAACAGTACTAATCTTTCGAGATTACTGTAAAAATTAAATGAGTTAATTTTTATAGATATAATTCTTAGAATAGTATCTGATATGTGATAAGCTTTTAACATATGTATTAGCTATTATAAGTTATTATTATTTAGTTTTGAAACATTTAATAAGCCATTGCCATGTGTGAAACACTGTGTTAGATAATGGGATGGAATCCTGATGTCCCTTTCGGCTCTGACATTCAGTGATGGATGTCAACAACCAAACCTTCCATCTCTGGGGGAAGCGCTGCATGGTTTGCTCCAGGGGACTTACTGACTCTCCACTTACAAATTGTTATGTGAAAAATACAAAATGCCTCGAACTATTCCTTTCTTTTACTCATCTCTTTCAAGTAGGTGGGTTCCATTTTACTACATAATTAAGAATAAGGAACAAAAATGGAAGGAAGCATATTTGTAGCTTATGTGTAGGTTGAAATTTCCTGAGAAAACGGACTCAAACAGGAGAAAGACAATAGCACTATTTAAATGGGAAAATCCATAGCCATCACAATATGGAGTAATGCCATTTTGCTATTTTGGTCTTGAAGGAGGAAGGCATGAACATATTTGCACATATTGTCCTTGGCTAAAGCTGGTCGTGCAAAGAGCAGGACACATTTGGATAGGAAAATTGTATTCCGACCACCAATTTGTATAGTCCTAACTTTCTGCTCACCTTTCTACTATTGTATGTGTCAGGAAATATAGTCCTCAACCTCACACAAACCAGACTGCAAAGGAGAGAATTGGAGAGGCTTAGTATATTTCCTCTCTTTTAGAACTAGGATGAAATACCAGTTTCTCATTGCTTACAGTATACGGGATTTAGCAAGACACACTGGAAGGCGTCAGGATGTTAGGGTCAGATGATCTACTTCTGCCCGTATAAATGTCTACGCAACCTCTAGCAAGACATGATCCCTTTCTGAGACTTTTTCCTTCTTTGTAGTGTGGGCAGAGTGAGTAAACTTGCCTGTCTGTGAAAAGCCTGGTAGAGTGGATAGCACATGGATTTTGCAGTCTGAGAGACCTCACTCGAATCATGGCCTCTGCACTTTACTGAACTGCTCAGAACCTCGTCTGCACACGGAAGATATTATTACCTGTGTCTTAAAACTGTTTTGGGGTTTAATGTTGTATTATGTATTTGGTTGGAATATAGTAGTCCTTCTTTTTAAAATATTAGAGCCCTTTAGACTCTTTAATTTTCCTAGTGTAACCTATTTTTTATTACAAAGTACAGAATATATATATCTTCTTCATATATATAAAGAATATATAAATATTTATTTATATATTTATTTATATAAAAATATATTTATAAAGAAGAATATATATATTCTGTACTTCAAAATAAAAATATATATTCTTATATATGTTCTTTATATACACAAAGTATATATTCATACATATATATATTCTTTATATATATATAAAGTCTGTGATAGCATATGTGGATGACTTATGGACAATAATATTAAAAACTCCAGTGCCCATTTCTCAAGCCAAGAAATAGAATGTCTTGAGACTCTGGAAGCTACCTAAGGCCTTTTCTTCATAGCATCCTGATACCCCTTCCCCAGGTAACTTCTAACCTGAATTTTGGGTTAATTATTTCCTTAAGGTCTTTCTATGTATATCCCTAAACAATTTACTATTTCTTTTCATTTTGCCTGATTTTGAACTTTATATAAGTGGAATCACATTGTAACTTCTTCTTGTGACTTTATCATTGTATTTTCAAGATTTCTTGATATTGATGTGTATAGATATAGTTTATTATTTTTCACTACTGTGTAGTATTCCCTTCTAAGGGTGTATGTATTTATTTTCTAATCTAGTAATAGAGGATGTTTGGCTAATATCCATTTTTTTTGCTATTATGGAATATATTGCTACAAATATTCTTCTATCCCCTTATTATAGGTAAGCTGAATATGTTAATATATGCTAAATATAGTTTTCAGTTTATCTTTCTAAAGTGAAAAGGTCTTTATAGATCATTGAGTCTGATATCTTTCCTCTGCCTGGGTGCAGAGCAGGGTGATTCCTCAGGTGTCACAGCTAGTAAATGGCAATGTGGGGCTAGTAGCCCAGGTCTCTTGTTCCAGTATGGCTCATCTCTGTGACTAGACCACATGTCTGACAGTGTTTTGTTTAATTTTAAATGACTTATCTTGCTATTGATATTCCTAATTTTGGAATTTTCATTTGGGCTGGTTCTTTAATACTCTCTTAGAAATATGTTTGCATTTATTGTTGAGATCATTTTACCCCCATCCCCAATGTTGGGACAGTGCTGGCTTCTCTTGGGCCCTGTCCCGTTAATGCCAGCCCTAGGCATACCCCGTGGCCATGAACCTGTGATAAGCTTCTACCCCTTCAGCAGTGAGAGCCTCTGAGACATGTTTCAACCAGGGAAAAAATCAAAATAGACCCAAAATGGCCAAGGGGGAAAACTGCTGAGGAAAGAAATCTGAATCCTTACAAGGCACTTTCTTAGGAAATATCCCTTTACTATAAATAGGAATGGATATTCAATTTTAGGTCCCTTTAAAAAAACTCTCTAGGACTGAAATTAGATTTGAGGCTGATGGAATGAATATAGTATGGGGTGATTCTGTGCTGTGCTGGGACATGTCTGAAAGTTCTGAGCAGCTGGTGCAGTGGAACAGCTGAGCCACAAACAAATATCAGCTGATTTTAGCACTTCTTATTTCTAGACGTCCTGGTTTGTTAGCTCCAGCACTTGGTTCCCTGTATGCTCTCTTCATGAGGCCTCTCAGCATTTCTCCCTGCCTTCCAGTGACTGTACAGTTTTGGGTACATTACTCCCCTTTCCGGGTCTCAATCTCCTGTATCCTACGATGAGAGGAGTCCCTAATATTTATTAAGAACTTAGAATGTGCCAAATGCCTTCCATATATCATCTCATTTAGTTTTCACAACAACACTGTGAGGTGAGAGCTATTATTATCACCATTTTACAATAAGGAAATTGAGTGTAGGAAATTGAGGCACAGTTGGCCCACCTGCTAATGGGATTTGGAAATGTGTTCTGGGAGAGATCTGTTCCTGGCCTCTGCCCCCATGCTCTGCAGTTGGGAACCATTCCTTCACTCACATGCCTCTCGCTCGTCTCTCAGCTCTGGAACTACAGAGGAGAATGTAGCTAGGATTCCACATTCTTGCCATGCACTCGTCTGTAGAGCATGTCCGTGGTTTCTGTCACTATGAAACGGGTCTGTAACCCCCAAAAGTTTAAGAACCACCAACTTAGGTGTTAAAGTCACTAAAGCAATAAACCAACACAACCAACCATTTGAAGACCAAGACATAGATCCATTTGCTTATGAAGAAATACACTTTCCAAGGCTTTGATGGGTTTCTTTTTAGTGATCTGACCAAATATTTTGGAGTTGCGAAATTACAGTGGAAATTCATTGTAAGGAATTCACCTAAGAAATGAAAAGTAGTAATAATCTATCTTTTGAGTTGTACTATATTTAGTCCAAATATTTCATCTCTTTGTCTTTTCACAGAAAGGTTTCAAGGGAATTGAAAACAGCTCTGCTTATTACTTATTCAAAGATAGTGACGAAGTGCTAACAGTAAAGAATAAAGGATGTTGTATGTGTAGTGCATGCATGTGTGTGTGCGCTTGTGTGTGTATATTTTGGGTGGGTGTCTTAATCTATTAGGGCTGCTATAACAAAATACCATAAACTGAGTAGCTAATAAACAACTTAAGTCCAGGATCCAGGTGCTGACAGATTAGGTGTCTGGTGAGGGCCTGCTGTCTCGTTTAAAGATAGTGCCTTCAAGTTGCTTCCTTCTGCGGTGGAAGGGGCAAGGCAGCTCTCTGAGGCCTGTTTTATAAGGGGACTAATCCCACTCACTAGGACTCACCTCTCATGACCTAATCACCTCAAGAAGACCCCACCTCCCTAATACCATCACTTTGGCAATTAGGTTTCAATATATGAACTTTAAAACATTCCAACCATAGCAATGTGTAATCAGTTTATAGTTAAACATGAAAGAAATTGGTGTTTTGTAGCTGGTGTCACCGAGAAGGTATAGGAATAATACCCCTAAGTAAATTGCAGCAAGTTTAGATTTATTGAATAATAATAGTAATAAATACTAATAATAATTTACATTGTTTTGAGCACATGTTGTGTGTTAGTCTCTCTTTTAAGGAATCCACATGGCTTAATCTAATTATTGTTATTGCTATTCAAAGTAGGTAGTATTTCTTTGTTATTTACAGATGAGAAAATTGAGGTTCAGATAGGTTCAGGACTTGCCCAACGTAAGGATGAGAGCCAGTCTGGAGTATATTCAGTTAAATCTGATGGCAGGTATCTCATATGGAACGAATTAATATATTCATGCTTCGACATGTCCTTCTGTATAATTGTTTAACTCTGAGACTTTTACCTCTTCCTCGAAGGTCTAAGGTGAAGGAATCCAAAATTGATTAAATGCCTAAGATGGGACAAGTGTTATTAATTCTTCAGTACTATCTTATACATATATTTATAATGATACTCTTCTGATTGTTGTATCATTACCTGTTTGTCTTCCTCTTAGACCATGAGCTATTCATTTATCTCTGTATTGGTGATTTTTGCTGTGGTAGAAACAAAATATCCCAGAATTTCAATAATTGTGCAGGTTGGATGCAGTACTGTTTAGCTCACTTCCAAAAGTTTGCTCATGCCAGAAATCCAGTCTCTGGGAACAGCCCCATCTGGGCTATGTGATTCTCATGTCAGAGGGCAGAAATGCCGAAGTCTGTACTGAATGACATATGTATACAGTTTCTGCTCGGTTTTGTGTACATTATGTCTACTCATATTTCACTGGCCAAAAAAAAAAAAAAAAAAAAAGTCACATGGCAAACCCGACAATGGAGCACAGAATATTCTCCATCTACCTTAGGTATTGGCAGTGACATGGCATAGGGTGCAGATGAACAATTCTTTTATTGGAAGGACACAGATATTGGGAACCATAATACAGTATGTTACCATCTGGTTGTTCCTAGAACTGCATTTTTATATGAGGAAACTGAAGTGTAGAGATGTTACATACATATGGGGTCATATTTATGTGATCTGAACTAGTTATCTGATTCCATGTCCATGTTCTTTCTCATTTTCAGCTTCATCTCTTTCTGCTCTAAAACATGTACACTGTCTTCTTGGGACATGCTGAGTTTTATGTCATTCATCCAGACAATGAGTACATTTATGTATTTGTGACTCAGTATATGACGTTACATCTGTAATTGCATTTTCTTCTTTCAATACTACTTAATGCTCCTGTTTTTTTTGTTTTTTGTTTGTTTGTTTGTTTGTTTTTTCCTGAATGCTTAGGTCATTTGAAAGCATTACTTGTTTTTCTTAGGCTAGGATGGATGCCATTTCTCAGTGTTCTGTGGTATCCTCTGTTCCCTCACAGTGCTTATCTCTCTGCATTTTAATTGCGTATTAAAGGGGGGTCTCTCTCCTAACTAGACTGAACATTTCTGGAAGGCTTCAGGAGGGGCTGCTTTTTACTTATGGGTCCTTACGTAATAGGCGGCATATAAAAGGTATTGTAAATGTGCATTGAAATAATGGATAAACAAAGTTTTTCTCCAGAAAAATGAGACTTGTCATTGGAGGGCCACTGCTCATGTATTTCATAAACAAGTCAAGTCAGTTGGATTTCAATCATTCCAGAACAATTGGAAATCTGTCCACTGTCACGACTTACATGTGTTCTGTCTGCAGATTGTTCTTTCTTTTAAAACTCAGCAATTTTTGTAGAATGTGTTTCCAAAATGATTTTATCCCTTTATTTTATGGTAGAAAATAGGCTCCAATTATTCTCTTTAATTAAGTGGTTTTATTTTATTAATTGTTTCTAACTTACAGAATTCCCTAGAGACCCTTTACATGTTTCCAAATGAAGGCAGGAAGAAAAGCACATTAATTATACACACAAACTCCTTTTGGCAAATTAAACATGATGCACAGTGAACATGAAATGACTTGCCCTCCTGAGCTATCAATCTTGTCATTAGTGATGGCTTGTATGAGTAGTATTGACATGGGCTTATCCAAATTGGATTCTGCAAAGAGTCATTTTAATTTTGCACAAATGTAAGAAGATAAAGTAGTCTGATGGGCAGTTTGTTTTAACCCCTCCTTTTGACAAGTGGCTGGGGTTTTTCTGTTTGTAATACCACCTAGTACTTTTTGGAGTTTAAAAATTTTTTTTCAAATTTTAATTAATTAATTAGTTTAAAATGGACAGATAACATTGCATGTTTTAATCATGTACAGCATGTTGTTATGAAATGTATACACATTGTGAAATGGTTAAGTCTAGCTAATGAACAAATGCATTATCTTGCATACTTGGTGAGAGTGCATAATATCAACTCTGCATTTTTCAAGAATACAATTTATTGTTATTAACTATAGTCACCTTGCTGTATAGTGGATCTCTTAACATGTATTCCTCCTGTCTAACTGTGATTATGTATAATTTGACCAATATTTCCCCACTCCCAAGCACACCAGTCTCTGGTAGCCATCATTCTGTTCTCTACGTCTATGAGATCAACTCTTTTGTATTCCACATGTGAGTGAGGGGATATAGTATTTGTCTTTCTGTGCCTGGCTTATTTCACTGAACACAATGTGCTGCAGGTCGATCCATGTTGTCACAAATGGCAGGATTTCATTCTTTTTTATGGCTGAATAGTATTACATTGTGTGTATATACCGCATTTTCTTTATTTATTTATCCTTGATGGAGAATTAGGTGTCTCCATATCTTGGCTATTATAAATGTATTGCTATAAACATAGGTGTGTGGATATCTCTTCAACGTACTGATTTCATTTCCTTTGCTTATATACCCAGTGGTGAGATTGCTGGATCATATGGTAGTTCTATTTTTAAGTTTTTGAGGAACCCCCATACTGTTTTCCATAATGGCTGTGCTAATCTACATTGCCATCAACTGTGTACAGGGGTTGCCATTTCTGTATATCCTTGCCAATACTTCTTATTTTTGTTTTTGATAGCAGACATTCTAACAGGAGTGGGGGATATCTCATTGTGGTTTTGATTTGCATTTCACTGATGATTAGTGATAATGAGCGTTTTTTCCATATACCTCTTAGCCATTTGTGTATCTTCTTTTGAGAGCTGTTTATTCAGTCTTTTGACAATTTGTTAGTCAGTTTTTCTGTTTTTGCTATTGAGTTGTTTGAGTTCCCTGTATATTTTGGATATTAACCTCTTATCAGATATATAGTTTGTAAATATGTTCTCTCATTCTGTGGGTAGTCTCTTCACCCTGTTGATTGGTTTGTTTGCTGTGCAGCAGCTTTTTAGTTTGATGTAATCTCATTTGTTGATTTTAACCTATGCTTTTGAGATCTTATCCAAAAAGTCCTTGCCAAGTCCAGTGTCATGGAGCTTTTCTTACATATTTTCTTCTAGTAGTTTTGTAGTTTTGATTCTTATATTTAAGTCCTTAATCTGTTTATTTTTGTATATGGTGAGAGGTAAAGCTCTAATTTTATTTTTCTGCATGAGGATATCCGGTTTTCCCGACACCATTTATTGAAGAGACTGTGTATTCTTGGCTTCTTTGTTGAAAAGAAGTTGGCTATAAATGCATGGATTTATTTCTGAACTCTTTATTCTGTTCTATTGGTTATGTGTCTGTTTTTATGCCAGCACCATGCTGTTTTGGCTACTATAGCTTTGTAGTATATTTTGAAGTCAGGTAGTGTGATGCCTCCAGCTTTGTTCTTTTAACTCAAGATTGTTTTTGCTATTTGGGGTCTTTTGCGGTTCCATAAGAATTTTAAGATTTTTTTTTTCTATTTCTGTGAAGAATGTTTCCAGTAGGGGTTACATTGAATCTGTAGACTGCTTTGGATAGTGTGGTCATTTTAACAACATTTATTCTTCCAATCCTTAAACATGGGATGTCTTTTCATTTATTTGTGTCTTCAATTCATTTAATCACACAAAACAATAAATGTGATACACCACTGTAATAGAATGAAGACAAAAATCTTATGATCATTTCAATAGATGCTCAAAAAAATTTGACAAAATTTAACATCTCTTTATGAAAAAAACTCTCAACAAATTAGGTATGGAAGAACTGCACCTCAACACAAGAAAGGCCATAGAAGAAAGACCCATGGCTAATAAAATAATAATTATAATAATAATAATATAATATAATAATAAACAAGGAAAAGTTAAAAGTGTTTCCCCAAAACTTGGAACAAGACAAGGATGCCCACTTTCACCACTTCTGTTCAGCATAGTGCTAGAAGTCCCAGCCAGAGCAATTAGTCAAGGGAAAGAAATAAAAGGCATTCAAATTAAAAAGGAAGAAGTTAAATTATCCATGTTTGCAAATGACATGATCATATATATATATATATATATATATATATATATATATATAAAACCCTAAAGACTCTATCAAAAAACTGTTAGAGCTAATAAACAATTTCAGTAGAGTTGCAGGATACAAAACATATGAAAATCAATAGTATTTTTCCATGCTAATATGGTTTGCCTGTGTCCCCACCCAAATCTTATCTTGAATTGTAGTTTCTGTAATCCCCATGTATTGGGGGAGGGACCTGGTGGGAGGTAATTGAATCATGGGGACAGTTACCCCCATGCAGTACTCTGATGATAGTGAGTGAGTTCTTACAAGATCCGATGGTTTTATAAGGGTCTTTTCCCCTTTTGCTTGGCACTTCTCTCTCCTGCCGCCATCTGAGAAGGATGTGTTTGCTTCCTCTTTCACCATGATTGTAAGTTTCCTGAGGCCTTCTCAGCCACGCAGAACTGAGTCAATTAAACCTCTTTTCTTTGTAAATTACCCACTCTCGGGTGTTTCTTCATAGCAACATGAAAAATTCACATGCTAATAGTGAACTATCTGAAAAAGAAACCAAGAAAACAATCCCATTTACAATAGCTAAAAAACAAACAAACAAACAAACAAACAAAAAAACTAGGAAGAAGGTGAAGATCTCTACAATGAAAACTATAAATCATTGATAAAAGAAATTGAAGAAACCACTTATATTTTATAGTACTGTAGGGTTCGGAAAGCACCAGACCAGATATTATTTTGTCAAGCCACAGAGCAACCCTGGGAGATAGGTGAGTTTTACAGGTGAAGAAATTGAGATACTACAGTTAAAGGTTATGCATCAGATCCTACAACCAGGAAGGGACAGAGCCTTTTGAGTTGTCAGTGTTTTTTTTTTTTTTCACATTTCTCTGAGCAAGAATATGGGTTGAGTATAAGCAAACTCCTTTTCTGTCATTTTCAGTGATCAAATGAGAGGAAATTCTGATTTGTTTATGTTAAATTGTCAATTCAGTAATCACTGTTTGGGCATCTATTATGTGCTAGGGTGTATTGGTGATAAAATATAACATGTGTTGAACATGTACTGTGTGCCAGGCATTGTTCTAATGACTTTGCAGGATGAACTTAGTTAATCCATGTTGTGACCCTGTAGGGTAGGGTCATTATTTTTTCCAATGTATAGTTGAAGCACAAAGAGATTAAAGTAACTCTCTTAAGGCCACATGGCTTAAAAGTGGCAGATTGGCACACTGCAAGCTGTTAACCACTACCCAGTACTGCTTCTCCAGTAGTGGCTTTCTTCTCTTAAGATACATGTGGTCTGTTTCAAGAGGCAGTCAATTTCCAAGCAGTATTGTAAGTTGCTGTGATAGCTGTAGGATGGTATCAGTCCCCCAAAGAAGTAAGGACACATGGCTTTAGGACATTCATTTGGCCACAGCTGAGCTTTGTTCCTACAAACTGCATAGTTTGAAAAGCACATTATATTTTCAAGACATTTTTCTGTCAGAATGGAGTTTATTGCAATACTTAGAAATATCCTAGGGAGATTATTTATTTTCTGAACTGATGAGAGAGCATATCAGGTTGTTGGACCAGATTCCATGAGTGAGAAGCCATTTGTTGTGCCCCTGATATGTGCTGGATGACTAAGACCCAGTTCTTGTCCTCAGGAGCTTCCCAAGGAGTGGAAATAAATGTGATATCATCAAAAGCATAAAACAATAGTTGAAGTTTATTGAGGAATTACTATATATGTCTTATCTACAAAGCTTCTCATAACAGTTTACCTCTTCAGACACATTTTATATGACTCCCAATAAAGTATACTTCAGGTCCACGGGTCTGCCTACATTTCCTTGAAAATACCATGAAATACCACGATCTTTTGCCTTTGTGCTTTTGCCTCTGCTGTTTCCTGTGCTGGTGACCCACTCTTCCCATCTAGGAAGCTTTTCTAAACATTGTTCGCACTCATGCCCCTCCCCCAACTCCACTGTATCCCGATAGCACTAGTGTTTATTTCACACTACATTAAGGTTGTCTCTGTTGGGTGACACTCTACCAGTAGACTGTGATTTTTTCCTGGGAATTATTTTCTCTGTAAGTGCTTAATAAATGTGGAAGAAAGGAAGGAAGGAAGAAAGGAAGGAAGGAAGGAAGGAGGGAGGGAGGGAGGGAGGGAGGGAGGGAGGGAGATAAGTAGGTAGGTAAGAATCAAGGACGGAAAAAAAATGTATGCCAGGAAGGAAAGGAATTTAATAAAGAAGGAAAAAAATTAGGAAGAAAAAGAAGGAAGGGAGAAAGGAAGGAAACAACTAAGGGAAAAGGAAAAAAGAGAAGGAAAAAGGAAAGAGGGAAGGAAGAAATCAACGGTTTTTGACTAAGACTGTATCTTAGAGACATTAATTTGGGTGTCACGTGGAAGAACACAGAGTTGTTTCATCCTGGTTTGCCTCTACCTCACTTTAGGAGATCTTCTAAAGTTTCTTTGGGCCAACAAGACACCCGATTTTGGGTGGCCCTTAGGAATTAACTCTGCTGATCTTGGAGAAGACAGGGCTGATGGAGGAATATGCCTGTACACATTTCTCTCACGGCACCCCTTTTCCCAGTAGCATGATAAATCCTGGAAGTCCTGATGGAAGATTTTAATCACAGCTTGCAGTCCTTCAGATCCCAACCATTGACAGTTGATTCACTCCTTTTCATGCCTGCTGCCTCTCTCCAGTTATGGTAGCTCTTATGCATGAGTCTATCATTAGCAGACGAAGCATGATGGATTGCTCAGGGTTCCCTCCATCTATAGAACCTGGAGAGTGCTTCCTTTTGCAGACTCTCAGGACCCATGTGGAACACTGTCATAGTGAAAGAAGAAAGTAGTACAATATTGGATATGCCTGTTCGCTGTCACTGTTTAGAAAGAGAATGATGCATTGTGGAGAATGTAAGTGTATAGCATACATCCCAACCCCCCACCCTCAACCCAACAGCAACTGATGTGGAAAATCATTGATCACGATCAGTTCCCCAAGAGTCTGGCAATTTCATTGAAGATGTCATACTCCTTTCAAATCAGAATAGTAAACAATTTCCAAAATTTAATCACAAAAAGAAAAGTCAACTCACATAAAGTCTTTAGATTTTTGAAGTGATCTAAGGTCCGAAAGGATTAGGATTGATCGATTTTTATCTTGGAAGTAGGTTCAAGGCAGCTCTCAAATCTGTGGTCTCTCTGGATATCATGCTAGGAATGTCAGCCAGATACTACTTTATTTTTATTTTTTAATTTGATTCTAGGACCCTGAGTCTGTATGTAATGTTTCAGTGAGCAAAATAGTTATGTTTGGCTCCAGTGAAAGATTGATAGAAGCGATTTTCAGATGTGAAATCAAAACAGAGTGAAAAAATGTCACGTTTAAATAAAATGCAGTACTTGGAGGCATCATGTGGTCTCATAATAAATGAATTCATGGCACAAAGTTGACAGGTTTTGAAGGAGAATTCCTTTCAAAAATTTGAGGTGATTCATTTTTATGATTAACTGCAGTGAAAACAATTACTAGAGAATTTTTAAGTGAAAGGAAAAGAAGCTTTGAGGTGTTTATAGATAACATCCGGCTGCCTTCATTTTTATACTTCGCCTCATGCAAGCGATTAAGTTGTATGTGTGTGAAGTTTGGCTGAAGGCCCTGGGGCTCTGGGGACACTCATCCATCCCAGGCCTCATCTGTTATTCACAGTTTGGAAGGGGGAGAAGCAGGGAGCTGTAGCAAAAGCAGTGTGGAGAAATCCACCAGCTTTAGACCTATACAGACCTGAGTGTGAATAACTCTGTATGACCTCAGGCAGGCTACCTAACTTCCTGGCATCTGCCTTTCTTCTGTTGCTTAAAATTGAGATAAAATGAGATAGAAATGAATGCTGAGCTCTAGCATGTGACTTTGCACATACTCAGCAAACAACAAAAATCGAAACCGTGGCAAGCACAAATGATATTTATTTTACCAACGTTGATGGGCATTTACTCTGTTGTCTATTGGAAGCTCTGTGCTTGATGTTGTACAAAGACTTGCCATTCATCTCAAGGATCTCGTAATCCAGAAAGGAGGTGGACGGACTAACAAGGAATGGAAAATCATAGGCAAAATAGGATGGAAGAGCCAAATCCTCCTTGAGGACAGAGAGCATATCTCAACCGTGTAATCAGGTCTAGCATAGTGTCTGGGTCATGTGGAGCACTCAGTGAATATCTGCTGAATAAATTGAGTTGAAAAGATAATGAAAGTTGGTGGAAGACAAAACTGAAAAGCTCTATGCATTAGTCAGGTTTCTCTAGGGATACAGAACCAATAGGAGGTGTGTGTGTGTGTGTGTGTGTGTGTGTGTGTGTGTGTGTGTGTGTGTATGGAAAAATATATATGAAAAAAATATATATATATGGAAAAATATTTATTATAAGGAATTGGCTCATATGATTACAGAGTCTGGCAAGTCCAAAACCTGCAGCTTAGGCCAGCAGGCTGGAAACTCAGGAGAGCCAACAGTGCAGATGAATTCTAAAGGTGATCTGTTGGACTGTTCTCTCTTGTTTGATTCTCTTGTGTTTGGGACTGCTGGTCTATTTGTTCTGTTCAGGCCTTCATGTGATTTGAGGAAGCTCACCGACATTATGGAGAGTAATCAACTTTATTCAAAATCTACTGATTCAAATGTCAATCTCATCCAAAAACACCCTCCAAATTGACACCAAAAATTAAATGTCAGACCCTAGGAGAAATTAATTCAAAAAAGATATTTCAGGAGATGTTTCAAATTACTAGAATGTGTGGGTTCAAATCTGACTCCTTCAGTTTCTTTCTGTGTATCTTTAGACCAATTTTTAAATGTCTGTGCCTTGGTTCTTTATCTGTAAAATAGAGGTGATAATAGTACCTATGCCATAGAGTGGTTGTGAAGTCAATACAAGGAATTATAACAAGTGCTCTATAAACTAGAGCTGCTATTATTTGTAGCATTAGAAATATACAAGCTTTTAAGCTCAGGCCAAAATTCATCCAACATTTAAAAAACATGTTTTGGGTAAAAGTAGTTTTAGATTATCTGAACAAATTTTCAAGTTGCTGTAAGTACTATTTGTCATCTACTGTACTTAAGTACTTTAGATGCATTTTTCAATTTAATCATTATCAGAAATATGGCATTATTTAGGTATATTCTTTATATTAGGTATATTCTTGTACCCATTTCCAGATGATAAACTGAGGCTTAGAAGGATTAAATGATGCACTCCAAGTCATATAGTGACTCAGCAGCTTAATGGAGTCTCAATCAAAATACTCTTGACTCTTGTTCTGATCCACTTTCCATCTTGTCATGCTTGTGTCTTGTTGGATGGAACACAGTCAGTCAGGTATATGTTTTCTTCCTCCTTTGATTTGGAAATGCAATTATTTTGGGGGTTCACATTTCATGTTTTTCTTTCATGTAAAGGGATTATAGGTATTCATGTTTTGCATTTAGTTTCGATTGTTTCTCTACTTTGCTTCATTTTTCTTTGTGACTATAGCTAGGCCTCCTACAAAATGACAGGTGCAAAACACGCCACATTTTACATGCTAGGTGGTTGGGTAGTTATTTCTGAGCAGGGAGAAATGACAAATAAACATGTGTGGGTGTTTTATCCAAACTCATGGTCAGGAGACTGGGCTGTTTGCAACTGATTGGCCCCATGAAAGTCAATGATGGCCTTAGCTGAATTTTACTTGCTTTCACTCACACCAGGGGTCCACCCTGTTCTGGAAAAATCACATGAAAGATGTGTGTGTAATGTTCACACACACACACACCCCTATGTGTAGTACCCTTTAGCCCCTTCTCTGCCTACATCTGCAACCAACTTGTTATCTCTATCCTTAATATCACCTTATACAATGACTGTACAGAATTGCTCGCAGCATTTCTTAGTGGGCTTTAGTGGGCTGTGCTCGTTTATGCCTCTGGAATTGTGAGTTCTTCCTGACTTGAATGTTCAACTCCCCTCCTTTGTTTGCTTGATGAGCTTATATGTGTGTTTCAAAACCTGATACAGCCCTGTGAAGGTTGAAGACCTGCTTTTCCTTCATACCCCCAAATGAGTTCCGTTCTTTTTGGTGTGTCGCCTCTTGGACTTGTGCCTAGTTCTGTTGTTGTCCTTACAATGCTGAAATGTGGTAGATTTATTTCTGAGCAGGGAACCAGTATAGCATAGTGTTTAAAGATCGAGTCTTTGGAGTCTGCAAAACCTAGATTTGAGTTCCAGTTCTGTCACTCCCTAGTTTTTGAAACTTGAACAAGTGACTCAACCTTTTGAACCACAATTTTCTCATTTGTAGAATGCAGATAATAGTGCATCTCTTTATGGCATTAAGGGGATAATGGACATGAAGCAAGTGGCACAGTGCCTAGCCCATGGCTAGTATATAAGAAGTGAGTTGCTGGTGTGACTACCTCAGTGTGTCTCTCTCTTCTGTTTCATTTGAACCCTTTGAGGTCAGGGGCCTTTTCTTATTTATTTCTAAATTTGTAGCTCCTAACACTGGGTGCTTAGTATATCTCTGGTAAATTTTGCATGAGCCAAATATATAGACTCATCTTACAAATGCACAGGCTGTGGTTAGCAAAGTTCACCATAGTCAATCATTAAGCAGACATTCATTTTATCTTAGTGTTTGGGCATGTGACTTGAATAGCTATTTTTCTTTGAAGACACTTGAAGCCAGCTGTTGTGACTTTGTGTGAAGCCAACTGAAATTTGGCATTTACTTCTCTTTCATTCTCAAGCTCTTTGTCCCTTTTGAGTGCCAGTCAGAGGTATGGGCATGCTTTTGATTGGGTCAGCCAGTCAGGAACTTGTAATTATTGCTTCTCTCCCTGAGTAGCACCCTGCAAAATTGATCTAAATACAGAGGGAGCTCATTCCGTTCAGCTCTCAAGGCCAAGTGGGAGCAGCATGTGCTTTTCCTGATCTCCTGTCACTAAACTTTTACCATGAACAAGCAAGTATTAGCATATAGTTTGTTACTACACAGCTTTCAACCTACTAGAATGGTCAATTCTTGTTGGTAGATGATAGTGGTAAGTAAAGAAATAGTAGACAGAGGTGGAATCAAACAAGTAAGTGCTCAAATCCTAGCTCCACCACTTAAAAGCTGGTGGGATCTAAGGCCAATACTTCAAATTCTTTGTACTTCAGTGTCCTCATTTAAAAAAAAAAAAAAAAGAACAAACAATGAGGATAAAAATTGTGTCTACTTATAAATCACTTGAAGATGAAATGACTTGATACATATTTAACTTATCACAGAGCTCAGCATGTGGTACATTCTCTCTTAAGGATAGTTGGTCAGGGCAACTTTTCAGGATGATGTGCCAGCATGGGCTAGTAGGAAGAACCCTGGGCTGTTGGCAGTGTGGCTGTTTGAGAAATCAAATCTATTTATAAATATCTGTGCCAATTGCAATGATTTACTGCTATAGAGATGAAGTAGTTTATGCTTCTCATTTCTTTCCCAGGAATAAATGTGTCTATATCAGGATGGCCACTTGATGGTGAGTTTCTGCAGACATAATTATTGAGGTAAAGAGGAGGCTACAGTCAGTATTTTAGTCACATAAAAATATATTCTTTGGACAAAGAATATCCTTGGACAAAGTGCTGATGAGTATACTTAGTTTCTGTCCAGATCTTTATTTTGATTTCCCCTGCTAGGAGGGGAAATCCTCACTGTCATGTGTACCTAATGCGAAATTCCTCCACAGATACTGGAATAATGCAGGCTGCTTTCTCCTTGAGCGTGCCTACATGGTCGACTGTATGTTAATCATCAGTCCTGAAAGGTGTCATTCAATAGCAGCGGAAATATGATAGTTTGTGCATTCCTGGAAAAGAGATTGTTTTCAGACATTTCAAATCCCTGATGACCTTCATCAGAGAGCTTCCTTTTTTTTTTCCTTACCCACTTGGAGAAAAGGTACTACAGCTTTCCATGTTTTATAAATTTGGCTTCAAGTGTAGTGGAGGAAACTTATTGTCTGAAAATTAAAGGCTAAATGTATGATACTCAGTCAGTGTGGGTGCTAATGAGCCTGCCATACACACACCAAAAAATCTCTTCTTACCCAGAATGCGGTGGGCATTTTACAAAAGCAAGGTTAAAGAGAAGTGCTTAGAAATCACTAGCAATGCCTGATGGTTTGGGATGGAAAATATCCTAATTGAAGCATGAAGGAGAGATGAAAGAGAAGAACAATGAAACAGAAGTGGGCTGTGTTGAATTACTCAGGGTCACGGGATGAGTTATTACAAACAGGATGAAGAAAGCCCCACCTTTTTAGAAAGGCAGGAGCTATTGGGATTACTTGCCTAGGACTTACTTTCAGTGAGGTAAATGAATGTTCAGTGGGCTTTAGAATGAGAGGTGGAAGGATTTTTGTTCCATTGCTAGTCAGGAAGGAAATGGGCTTGAATTTTATGTTTTTTCTTGTTACTTTCCCTACAGATGGCTGGACCCACCTCTTACTTCTATGGGAGGAGCATGGTGTCTGGGCAGAGTTAAAGGCTAGGTCAAAGGCACATAGGGTTTCTTTCTTGGAGAACTTTGGAGTCTTATTGGAGAAATAAAAGAACCAAAACCACGTGCAGAGGGCTAGCCAAGGGAGGCATTGCCAGTGGAGCTAAGTGACATGGCTCAGACTTTGTGTAGTTGGTAAGTCAGGCAGAAGGTAGTTGGCTGCAGGTTAGATACTGAGAAAGTCATGAAGGTTCTCGTAGAGGGGAGAGGAGGCATTCTAATTGGCTTCCTTGAGGGAAAATTGGTTTTCATTCCTGACTCCTGCTAGAGGAGTGAAGTGGGGAGAGTTACTGTACAGATGATATCTAAGTAACTGTGCCTCAGTTATTTCATCTGTACAATGGGGATGATAAATATACTGGGTGCTTTAGAGATTAAATTAAACACAGTTAGCATCTGCTACTGGGCCTAACACTAAATACCAGTTTCTGCTTTTCAGCTACCTTATGAATATTTGGCAACCATTTATTTATGCTCAAGGGTCAGCTTTAACATGAAGATTTTCCTTTGGCTTTCTAAACTCTAATAAAACCACCCTCTCTCCCTTGGCTCTCCATCTATCCTGTTCACAGCTCTGTTTTAGCCGCTGTGAAAATTTAGTGCACTTGCTTTATCAGAGATCTGTCTCCTACAGCAGATAGTGAGCCTCTAGGGGCAGAGACAAGTCTTTGCTCCTCTGTGGATTCCTATCTCTCAGCAACTTACGTGGTGTATAGGAAACACCATAGGTGTATAGGCAAGTTTTGAATATAATTTGTCTCTTTCAGGCTCATGCTGATGTGTTATTCGAGGTAAATTTATATTCCTGTGCTGCTCAAATACCCTTGTTGATAGTTCCAGGTCATGATGATCAAAGAGCCAAAGATTCCATCTAGAAAGGAACCTGGAAAGTTTCAAACTTAGTTCATTTTCTTGAGGTTAGAATGAAAGCAAAGGAGTTTCCTTACAGTTTTAGAGGGGTGATGGAACCCCAAAGCTCATCCCTGAACAGCAGTGTAGTAACCCCCTCATCTTACTTGACATCTCTCGCCTACTGTGTACTTGCTCCTTTTAGCAGTGACTTAGCCACAGTACTGTTGGGAAGACAGATCTGCTGCTTAAAAAAAAAAATCTTGAAATACAGCCTAAAACCAAATTAGAATAGGCCTTTGGATTAGCTATGCCATTTTAGTCTTTCATTAGTGCTGATAATTAGCAGAATTTAGGATGGGCATTTAAATTATGGCTTGCACAACAAAACATCTCTAGGAATGAAATTACCATTCAACTTACATTTTCAATGAGATCTTGAAATCACTTAAATATAAATGAGGCTGAAGAGTGCTTTGATGCTGGGGGCTCTGAACTCTGGAACCAAAGTGGATCATTGGAATAATGATAAAAGTCACACTTGTGCCGACCATTATCTCATACATTTGTGCAGCAAATTAGAGTTTACAGAGCACTTTCATATCAATAGAATCTTAGCAAATTAGAATGGGAAGAGATCATAGAAATCGTGTAATACCACTCGTTAATGTTATGGGTGAGAAAAATGGGTTATTTTGCTGCTGGTCACAGCAGGCCTATTTTGCGAGGTAGGCAGGGCAAGTATTATTATTCTTTTTGTTTGTTTGTTTTGTTTTGTTTGAGATGGAGTCTGGTTCTATCGCCCAGGCTGGAGTGCAGTGGCGTGATCTCGGCTCACTGCAAGCTCCGCCTCCCAGGTTCACGCCATTCTCCTGCCTCAGCCTCCCAAGTAGCTGGGACTACAGGCACCCACCACCATGCCCGGCTAATTTTTTGTATTTTTAGTAGAGATGGGGTTTTACCGTGTTAGCCAGGATGGTCTTGATCTTCTGACCTCGTGATCCGCCTGCCTCGGCCTCCCAGAGTGCTGGGATTACAGGTGTGAGCCACCGTGCCCGGCCGGCATTATTATTCTTACTGCATCAAGTGAGGAAGCTGAAGATTGCAGATGAGAAATGTTTGGGCCATTTTGGGCAGTGCCACTGAATAGCTTTAAGTTCCAGTCTCACTCACCTCTTCCGTTTTCTAGCTGTCTGACCGTGGACGGGTTTCTTCTCTCGGTCTCAGGGTTTTCATTTTCAAACGATGATGATAATATCCACGTAAGCCATGTTTCTAAACTGCCTACCAATTCCTGATGAACAACAGTAACTTGACACCTGTTAATTCCTTCTGTTTTGTATGTTGTGCATTTAAATTGCCCTTGATATTGAGGGATTAGAGTACAATGCAAGTGTGAAAAAGAAGCAGTCCGGAGTTTCTTGCATGCGTAAGTTGCATAGGCACCAGCAGTAATTGCAGGGCTGTGAAATATGATAACCATCCCAGCTCATAAACGATGGTACATTTTAATCAGATTTTAGATGTTATGAAGGCTCCAAGTAATTACAGTTATTTTTGCCTTAAAATTGAACTGCCGTTATTAAAATGCTTTTATTAAATCTTTTTTTCCTTTGGTGGTTATGAAAGATGGTAGAATTTCTGAGTCAAATAACCGAGCACTAGATATCACATAGATAAAAGTTCTTATGATTTAGGTGTAGGAAGCATCCCAGACTCACTGCTAATGCTGGAGCCTGGAGAGGAAACAGTGGCTTTTCAGTCATCCCTGTTGGTTCTGGCTTATTCCTCATCACCTTTACTCTGAGATGTGCCTCATTTTCCCTTTTTTGACCACTCTTATGTCTGTTTTCTCTAAGGCAGTTATTATTATTTTCATTTCCCGGATGAGAAGTTTCAGGATCAAATATGTTAGTTCATCCCAAACCATTTACCCATGGGGTGCTATTTGCTAGGCACTGTGCCAGGAGAGCAGACGTTCAGTGTGGGCTCGCCTGGCCTGTAGGAAAGGGCAGATCCACGATAGGGGGCAGGTCCCCAAGTTCAGCTCAGCGTTCCCTCTGTTACAATGTGCTGAAACATCGGGAAAGACCTAGGGCCCGTTTCAGAGTCCAAACTGGATTGTTACAAATCCTATTATTATTAATAATGATTATAATCATCCTGAAGATAGGGCTCTAAGATAATACAGATGGTCCAGGAGCATCGACGTAAACAAGACTGTCTGGGTCTCTGCCCTCGGACAGTGCATATCCTATCGGGGTAGCACATGACAGGCATAATAACAACATCTATGTTGACTGGCTTCCGATATGTAGAGGCACCAAGCCAAGGTGTTCGTTGCATGCTGTGAAATCCTCCCAAAGCTTTACGATGACTATAGTGTACCCCATTTTACAGATGATGAAATGAGGGCTTCTGTGGCTTAGGTAACTCACTCTAGGCCATGCAGCTTACAGCTGGGAATCAAGCCCACGTCTGTGTGCCCCAAAGTCTGTGATCTCAGTGAGGCACAGTTGTTCTGGGAGGAAACTCCATCTTAACAGAATTATACACGAGCACAGATCTGTCAGTGCACAGTGCCGTCATGAGCTGCATCTACTGCTTGTGCTTGTTTTTGCTGAAACCTCTATAACCTTCCCCTCGATTCATCAGGGTGACCGTAGGAGCCTTTTCATTTGGGAGGCTGCTGGGAGTCTAAGCTAGCACCATTTGAACTAATTGTGTACAATTTAGCATTCCCCAAGCACTGACAGTCCTCATTCAAACCAAGTGTGAAAGTTTTTAAATTAGCTTTCACAGTTTGATTCACAAGCAGCAAATGCAAAACGGCACAGGATTAATTTTTCCAAGCACCACCACGATGGCATAGCTGAAGGCTATCTTAGCATATTTTCTTTAACAGTAAGAGAAAGAGCTAGGCAGAGAGAGTCTTCTTAGGAGAATGATGTTCTAGAAGAGATCTCAGTGCTCTGGTTACAGAATGAATCAGATGTGCAAATTGCAAAGTGGCAGCATGGAACAGTGTATGCAAAGAGCAAAGACTTTGGAATCTGATCATCTTGGGTTTGTAACTTGGTTCTGCCATTTACTGGTTGTGTGGGTGGGGACAGGTTAATTATCTTTCTTGAGCCTCAGTTTGCCTTATTGTAAAATGGGGATAATATTATTAAATGTCTGAAAGGTTTCTGGTGAGAATAAAATGATATGCTGTGTGTAATGTGCTTACACAGTGGCTGGCACATCAGTGCATCTCAGTCAATCAGAGTACTTATTAGTATGATCATCCTTGAAGTGCTTTCCTGCAAATAATATTCACTGTCTTAGATAGGGAGTTGTTGCTTATTGCTTTCGTTTCTTTGTTTTTTCCTTAGTAAGCATTTATTGAGCATCCACTGTTTGCCAAGTGCTATGCTGTTGGCAAATGCACTGGGGAGAAAGCAATAACAAAATATGACCCCTTCCATGAAGAAACCTAGTGCAGAGGCAGATACATAAAAACATTCTTATAATACAGCTTAGTAGCTGCAGGGAGCAGAGTGTACAGAGAAGGAACTTTGGAGCTGACTTGGAGGGAATGATAATAGAAGATCTTGTGGAGAAGAGACTCAAAGGATACATAGGAATCGGCCAGGTGAGAAGGGTTGGAAGGAAGTTCTAGGCAGAGGAAATGGCCTCCCACAAAGGCAAAAAGGTGAGAAGGAAGAAGGTTCATTTTGAGAGCTTCTGGGTTGCTCTGAAAGGTTGCAGCAAACTATGTATAAGCCAGTAACTTAACCCTGCCTCAATTTTCTCCCCTGGCATAATAATAGTACCTATCTCAAAGGGCTGTGTTCAGGATGAAATGTGGTAAGTCATGGAATATACTTAGGATAATGCCTGGCACAAGGTACCAGACAATGTTGGCAATTAACGTCACCTAATGTTGAACAGTGTTTGACAGATGGCATCACCTAGGAGCTTCTCCGTGCTTTCACTGTGCAGCGTGCTATCTATAGCATCAAAAGGAGTTTCTTGCGTGTAGTATTCCCTGAACCTATTTGACCATTAGATGAGTGGAGAACACTTCTTTTTAGTGAACTGTTAGTAAGAATCGTTTTTCAGGACCTGTGTACTTTTAATGTTTGAGAAATGCTGTGATTACAGCAGACGAGATCAGTTTTTTGTTCTAAAAGGGGTTGAGAGTCTAACAGCTCAAAAGAAAAAAAAAAAGAGAGGAGAGAGAGAAAAATCAAAAGAGTTTTCTCTTTCTGTTTTTGAAGGGCCCTTTGTTTCATATACACACATACATACACACACATATGCTCCAATCCTGGGTATTTGAATAAAAACCCACATTCAGAGGGCTAGAAACTGAAGGGTTAAAAGGAATCTCCCTTTGCTTATTTAAATTAGTTTCTGATATTCCTGTCTGATGAATCATTTTATTGACAGGTGTTTATAGGCATAGGGTAGGCAAATGAAAAATGCACAGTGCACGGAAGTGAGTCGTGCGATATGTTTGCTGAGTGTTAAAACTAAGGTTCGGTATTGGGTGATCTCCCAGCTTCTTCCCAGCTGTGTGATAGAGAATGAACCCGGCAGGTTGGTCAGATTTGAAGATAGGGAAGAACTAGGGTCCAAATCTCGGTTTGGATATAGGGAACCCTAGATTACACATGGCACAGGGGGGTTAAGAGCATAGACTTTGAGACTGGACCGCCTACCCCAGAACCTGCCCTGCCATTTACCAGCCCTGTAACCTTGATAAGTGATTATTTCTGTGGGCTCCAATGTCCTCATCTGTAAAATGGGAGCAAGGGGCACCTCATGCTGCTGCTCTTAGAATAGCACTTGGGCACAGGAAGGGCTGTGTAAGTGCTGGCTCCCAGTCAGAACCCAGCTCTTAACACTTCTTGGGCAAATTAATCAGCTTTCTTGAGCCTTCGTTCCCTGGGATAATTGTGCCCGTCATCCACAATTGTAGGAAAGATTAAAAGAGGTAAAGTGAGTGCTCAGTGTGGGACTTGTGCAGGAGGGCCCTTCTTGTAGTTCGGAGACCAGATGCTGGCATCAGATGGTCCTGTTTATCAGCAGTGAAAACTTCTGCACCCGTTGAAACTTTGTACTTTGGCTTCCTCAGAGTACACACACCTAGCCTGGTTGGTAGTGAGGAATAAATGACACAGTGTGTGCTTCAACACTTTGAGGCCTGGCACAAGAATGATACTCAATAAATGTTGCCTATTGTTAGACACTGACCTGGGCTAGCCAGATATACCTTGCACACTGCATCCGCCAAAGGAATTGAAGCAAATGTAGATTGTGTCTCCACATAGCCTAGCAAATGGTTACAGTGACTGCGTTTCCACGGTGGCTGCACAAATCAATACAGATGGCTGCCCCATCAATTCAAGTACAGTGTATCTGATAGACAGACTTTATAGGCCATGACACACCAATGCAGAGGTTTTCCCAAGCCGTGCAGCAGAATGGATTTTCACTGTTTTCTCCTCATTAGATCCAGAGTGCATATTTTCCAACACAAAACACATGCAAATTGACGACAGGCTTTAAACGTAATCAAGAAGAATGAACTTGTGTGCAGACATTAATTTGTCTTAGTTCTATATTAGGATTTCCAGAGTTCGGTGATCTGCATTTTTGTTTGGTGTTTTCTCTTTCTGTAGAAGAGTTTAAGTCAACTAAAAGGTGTTACCTCTCCTTCCCACTCAGAAATGAATCAGATGAGGGTAAGCCTGCAGTAATGCCTTCTTTGTAAAACCCCTTCTAGTTGGGGTAACTTGAAGGGCATCGAGATTTTGCTTCTGCTCCCTGGCATCTTCCAAACAGGTTTGAGTGACCAGCATCAGAAATGTTCATTACAGGATGAATCCTTTGAATGAATCCAAGTCATCCCAGACTCTGTAGTCTCTGCCATCTCCACAAACCTCCGGAGCTCTGCCTCCCTGGCGATGACTTGGAAATTAATTAAGTGATGCTTCAGAGTAACGTATCTATTGCTTCAATATTAGAACCTTTTGTTGATGCTTAACTTTTCGGTACTGTCATTTTGTCATAACTATATTGTGAGGGCAACTACATGGGGCCGTATATCAATTTTTAAATTCAACCCATATTTCTAATTATAATCCTTGAAGACATTTAATATGGTAGCGTGCACATAGTGTGTGTTCAGCAAATACTGGTTGGATTTTGATTAAAAGGTGACTTTTTAAAATGAGACTGTTAGGACCTTAAACATACCAGCCCAATTAAAGTGTCAGCCTGAAATCATTGGTCTGTAATCACTTCTTATTTCCACTTTACATTCTTAAGTGTACACTTAGAAATAGCAATTTCATAATAGGAATGTAACAGACTGCTTTGTTAAAGGCTTTGAAAACAGTGTATTAAATGTTTAAAGAAATAAGCCATATTTTTTTCCTAAGTCAGTAAAAAGGAAGTGAGCAGTAACATTATAATAACAGACATGTCCTGAATGGGAACTGTGTGTCAGACTTTGATATGTGCCTTCTTGCATCTGATCTGCATTCGAGAGTGAACTATTCCTTATCCCTCTTTTACAGAGGAGGGAGCAGAGACTTAAAAAAGGTAAGTAACTTAGCCTTTAGAACTTGCAAAGTTCTTACACATACATTGCTTCATTTGTTCTTCTCAGTAAACTCACGAAGTGAGTATTCTTGATAACCTTATAGTTGAGATAACAGAGCCAAAATGACTTGGGGCCCCTGATCCTGTCATGGCAGTGCCATGACTAGTACACAAGACTGTGGTTTTCAAAGACTATAGTTTTTCCATGATCACATCCTGAACAATGATTGCATGAAGAGTTATGAACTTCATGGGGCTCCAACTTACTGCCCAGTACTAAGGAGAAATAAATACTATGTATGTGTTTCACAACATCCATTTGCTTCTAAAAGGTTATATTTGACATCAGCTTATTTCTACATTTTGAACAGCAACTTGCATAAACATAGCCTTGTATCCTTGGGTTCAGGTTACCAGATAGATATTGAGAATGACCAGTGCAAAAGAAGGACAAATGTCTATTTTTTTTTTAATACATATATGCACAGCTACCATCTAAAATGAACCGGGAGTCTCTTTGTCCCTTATTATGTTAAGGATTTAGGTTTTTCAGGTAAAACTCTGTCTTTCCAGGAAGCAGAGAAGGGGAATGGAGAAGGAGGGAAAAGAGAGAATAAGAAAGCATGAGGTTGGGTGCGGTGGCTCACTCCTGTAATCCCAGCACTTTGGCAGGGTGAGGTGGGCAGATTTCTTGAGCCCAGGAGTTCAAGACCAGCCTGGGGAACATGGCGAAACCCCATCTCTACTAAAAATGCAAAAATTAGCCAGGTGTGGTGGTGTGTGCCTGTAGTCCCAGCTACTCCGGAGGCTGAGGTGGGAGAATCACCTAAACCTGGGAAGTTGAGGCTGCAGTGAATTGTCATTGTAGCACTGCAGTCCATCCTGGGAAACCAGAGTGAGACCTTGTCTCATAAAAATAAAAAAAAAGAAGAAAGGGGGGGAGAGAGAGAGAGAAGAGAGAAGAGAGAGACAGAGGAGAGAGAGAGAGGAAGAGAGAGAGAGAAAGAAAGAAGGAGGAAGGAAGGAAGGAGGGAAGGGAGGGGAAGGGAAAGGGAAAGGGAAAGACCTTGGTATCCTGGAACTTTCTAGTGGAGCATAGGCCCCACTGGCCTGTTGCCGATGAGCAGGGAAGCTCCAGCAGTGGGAGGATGCACTTCATGCTTTCTTCGTTCACTCACTGGCACAAATATTCATAAGTGCTTGCTCTCTCATCAGGCGCTGCTCTTCTAGGTGCTGAAGATACAGCAGTAAACCAATCAGTCTCTGCCATCATGGGATTTATGTTACAGTTGGGAGAATTGCACAATAAGCAAAATAAATGTATAAATTACAAGGTACATTATAAAGTGTTCAGGAAAAAAACATAGGAGAGACACTGAGAGTACAGAGGGTGGGGTTTGTAATTTTAAATAGGGAAATTGGGGAAGGCTTCCCTAAGAAAGTGGCATTTGAGCAAAGGCTCCAAGGAGGCTGCAGGAGTCTTCTCTTGTGATCCCTGGGGCAGAGGGAACAGCAGATGCAAAGGCAGGGGTGAGCCCTGTGTGTTTGAAGGATGGTGAGGAGGCCGGTGTGTCTGGAACAGGGCAAGGGATACCAAGAGTGGTGGTCAGAGGAATAAAGGGGATCAGGTGGGAAGTTCATACAGAACTTTATCATATCATAAAAGAATCTGGATTCTGTTTTGAAAATAAATTGTAGGAAAGTTCAAGCAGAAGCAGAGACTGCAGTCAGAAGGCTGTTGCAGAAGTCCATTGAAAAGGAGATGGTGGCTTGCAGGAGGGTTTAGCTGTGTGGTTGGTGAGAGGTTAGGATTCTAGGTAGAGACATTCAAGTGCTATTGATATTCAAATGCTTAGGTGCCAGGCACTGAGGCCTAGGACACTGAACAGTTGGAGAATCAGTGTCACTTAAGAGTGAGTGGATAACACACACTCTGTTTGTGAGGACTGCCTAGAGGGGCTGATGTTGAGGACGGAGAGGCAATACTGTGTAGAAGAAGGCTGCCTTTAGAGTTCCAATCCTGCTGTGCCACATGCTGGGAGGGGGACATTGAACAGACTCATTTAGCCTCTGAGTCTATTTCCTTAGCTGTAAAATGGGAAAGTGACATCTATTTGGATACTTACAACACATATAAATAGCAAATACAGATTGCTTAGGACAATTACTGTAATCAACAGGGTAGACAGAGAGGTAACATCTGGATTCTCGTAAGGGGCAGAATAATGTTATGGTTAAGAGCCCAGACTCAAAAGCCACATCTCCCGCATGATCATGGACAAATTTTAAGTCCTGCGTGCTTCATTTGTAAAAAGGAAACAGTGATAAGCACCTACCTACTAGAACTGTTGTATAGATTCACTGAGTTGGTATGCAAGCTTGTAGAATGATGCCTGACACACAGGAATCAAAACTCCTTCCTAGCGCTGTTGTGAGTTCCAAAGAAGTTGTTCAGAATCTCCTGATAACATTAGCATACTTGGGCTGCATTATACCGATTTCTAGTGCATTTTTTATTTCAGTGTTTTCTGAATCCAAATTTTGCCTAAATTGCCAAACAATGTCAATTAAACCAAATCCTTTTATTTGGTTCTCTGTTTATTCATCCCATGCAATCAGAGTGTCTCTTTAATTTCTTCTTGGATTAGTTGTGTTTACCAACAGCTCTGGAAATACATTCCAGCCTTCAGAAAGAAAACGACAATAGCTATAACAAGGTATTAGAGGTTGTGTAAACTTGTCTTACTTGAAGTTAATGCGAAAAATGTGGAGAAAAAAATAACAAGGGGAAATTTCGAAAATTGGGCAATGATGTTTAACCAAAATGACATGTGCATCTCTGAATGTAAATGCACAACTGCGTTAATGCCGTGCCGGCTGCCTGCCATCCTGAGGTTTTATCACATCATAATGCAGTGATGAGGTACTTCTTTGCTTTTTTAGTTTTTCTACTTGCAGATGCCAACAATGATTATTTGTAATTTCAGAAATAAAGATGCTCAAAAGCAACATCTGTGGTTCCATATTTTTCTGTGGGATTCAAAATGCATGTCTTATTCCTATTTGTAACCAGGGAATATTTGCAGTCAAACATAATTCCTGTGTACTTGATTTAGTTCTGGGCCAGATTGACTAAAAGGTTTTAAAATGGTGCCCACGCTTTCGGTATCTACACTATGTAGATTCTCGACCTTTTAATCCTCATTTTCTTTAATACAAATACAAGAGAGTTTATCAGTTGATTCAGATGAGTGGGGGTATGCCATGTAAATTTCAAGGAATTATGCACTAAATTATGGGACCCATTTGGGGGCTTAAATATTATTCTCCACTACACAAAACTGGCATGGATTTTATTTTAACTGAAATGGCACACAGTGGCAGGCAATTATTTTTGTTATTGTATTTCCTATCCTGGCCTGCAGAACCTAAGGACAATGAAAGGGGATGTTCATTTATAATTTGACCTCCTGAATTGTTCTTGAAATGCAATTTAATCCTCATATCAAGCAAAGTCTAGTGCTGTATTTGCCAGTAAAATAGTCATTTGCATTTTTTATTGACAATACAAATTGTGTTTAATCAGGCAGTCAGCATGTTAGCATTTCCAAATGATTGAAGACCCATTTTTGTTCAACTATGTCCCGTTTGGGGTCAAATGTATTTTGCTCTTTTTAATGATCAGGGCACATAAAGTTGCTCTTTAACACTGTGCCTTTAAAACAAAAATGTCCAGATCCCACATAGCTATATTTTCTTGTCTCCAGAAGAAAGCCAGGAAGCTCTTAAATTCTTAAATTTACACACTTAACAGATGTTAGCCCAGCTTAGAAGAACAATTAGAACATGTTTCTACTAATTTATTTTATTGTTTGAAAGAATCATGGTGGGGTGGACATAGCTCTGAACCAGAAATCAAAAGGCTACGGTTTGATGATTATTCCCAGAAAGAAATGAAAGGTTAGTTCTCTGGTTTCTAGCTATGGGACACCTCACTTCTCTGGACCTCAGTTTCCTTATTTAAACGGGAAGGTTAAGAAGGTTAAGAAGAAAGTTAATGTTCTTTAACTTTCTCTAGGATGTTCATGAAGCTTTATCCTGTGAGAGGTACTGTAGAAGCCCAGCTCTACTGTTATTAGCCAGATGACCTTAGGCAGGTTCACCCATCCCTGCCTCAGTTTCCTCACCTGTATGGTGGAGACAATAATAGTGCTTACTTCACAGGATTGTTGTGAGTAGGAGTTACCATATGTAAAGTTTAAAACAATGCTTACCGTATGGAAAGTGCTGTTTATCTTTGCAATTATATCATCGTCCTTATTCTTAGTAATAGCGCCTTCCTCACAGGATTGTTGTGTGGACTAAATCAGTTTATATTTGTAAAGTACTTACAACAAACCCTAACATGTCGTAAGGTACACGTGTTTGCTATTGTGATTATTATTAGTTCACTACCATTTATTAAGTGCTCACTGCATATAAGATGTTATATCAGGAATCCTCACAGCCACTTGTGAGGGGAGAGTTACTCACTTCATTTTTCTCTAAGCTTCACATACAGAAAAAGGCTCCAAGTCATTAAGCCAGTGTCCCAAAGGAACATGCTGAGTGCACGGCAGAGTCAGGACTTGAACCCAGGGCAGCCTGTCCCCAAAGGGGATGCCCTTTAATGCCTGTGCTTTCTTAGTCCTGTGTTCAGGCCTCAGAGTCTTGAGCTTGGAGTCCACTTTAGATGAGGTCCTCTGTGAGCATTCCAGGCCCTTTCCTGCCACACAGTATGTCACAGCCTTAGGTTCGCCTCCATATTCTTCTTGGTGATCTTGGCTGGGCCTTACTTCCCCGCTTACACCCACTGAGACCGCTTGTACTTGGCCTGGTTTCCTTTACAGAGAGAGAATGGGAGCCCAAGGCTGGGGGTCGATTTTGGTTTCCCTTTCCCCCAAATACCTGCTTCAATTGTATCACTTCCTTTACTACCTCCTCCAACCCTTGTCTCTATCCTGTTGTTCCTAACACAATGTGCATTGCCAACATAAGGTGTTAGGGTAATGATGATGACAGTGATGGATTCTAGTTTGATTTGGAGTAGACATTCACTGATAATGGTAAATATCAAATTTGTTTAGATCTGTCCACATAGACACAGATTATAATAATAACAAATATTTATTGAGAGTTTAATATGTGCCGGAGCTGTTCTAAGCAGTTAATACATATTACTTTATTTTATCCTCACAGCAACACTATGCAGTAGGCACTAACACTGTCTGCAATTTACAGATAAATTAGCAGACCATAGTCTGTAGGGAGCTGGAGTGGCTTTGAGAAGAGCAGAACTGGCTGATCCCTGAGAATTTAATTCCACTCATTTCTTCTTATCTGTGTCAGTTGGTTGGTCACACACAATTTGCCTAGCACTGTGCTATTGCAAGCAATGCAAGCGAGGTGGAGAAATAAGAATAGGAAGGAACAAGCATGTGCAGGGCATTTAATGTGCCCAGCATGGGGCTACATCCTTTATATATGTTATCACATGTCCTTTTGACAGCTACCCTGTAAGAAAAGTGTGCCCATTCTCCTGTCAGAGATGAGGATGCTGAGAAACTGAGCCGTTAAGTGAGTTGCTTTACCTTACATTGTTACATGGCAAACTGGGATTCGAACCTAGGTGTAAAGCTCAGACTTTTTCTTGGGTTTAATCTCCTTCTCTTTCCTTCCCCTCTACCTTTAGGACTATGGTGGTAAACAAAACGGACAAAGTTCCTGCCTCTAAGAGGCTTACATTCCAGCCAGAATCAATCAATAAACAAATAAACAGATGAACAAATGAGTAGATCATTACAGATGTGCGAGACATCAGTAGGGGAAGTGAGAGAGAACTCCTGGTCTAGGAAGCAAGTCCATTACTAGGGTACTTGGGAATGACCTCTCATTCCCCCTAGGATCTACGAGATGGGGAAGAAACAGCCATGCAAAGAGCAAGGCGAAGAGAGTTTCAGCAGATAAGACAGCAAGTAGACAGAACAGCAAGTAGACAGAACAGATGCCTTGGAGCAGAAGAGGGCGTGGGATGTTTGAGGAACAGAAAGGAGGGCCATGTGGCTGGTGGGAGGCAGACAGGTCAGATCAAACAAGCATTGCAGAACTGGGTAAGACGTCTGGACTTTATTCCAACTTCCATAAAATGAATGAAATTGGCCATGTGACCTTGAACAATCCCTTTCTAACCTCAGTCTCCGTTTTTAAAATCTATCGGACGTGGGTAAGAAGTCCTGCCTTACGTACATTTCAGAGATTGTTTAAGTATCAAATCTGGAGACTTTCTGGTCACAGAGAAAGATGGCTAATTTAGCTGATACATTTACCTGTGTAAAAGAGAGGAGTCATTGGAAGACTGATTGTAGAAGACAGGAAGCTGAACCTTGGGGTTTCTGAGGGTTAAGTCTCTCACTGATTGTTAGTAGTAATAGTAATAATGATAACTATTCAATAAATGATTACTCTACCAGAAACTAAACTAAACTCTTTAAATGCATTATCACTCTATCCTCAGAACACTTGAAAGGACACAGACACTGTTATTACCTCCATTTGACAGTTGAGAGACTGAGGCATAGTGAGGATGGGTCTCTATATCCATGTGTTTGGTTATGAATAACAGAGAACTCAATGAGTGGCCTGAACAAGCAAGATGTTTATTTTTATTGTATAAAAAAGACTCCCAGCTGGGTGTTGTGGCTTATGCCTATAATCCCTGCATGTTGGGAGGCCAAGGCGGGCCGATCACTTGAGGTCAGGAGTTCAAGACCAACATGGCCAACATGGTGAAACCCTGTCTCTACTAAAAATATAAAAATTAGCCAGATATGGTGGTGTGGGCCTGTAATCCCAGCTACTCAGGAGGCTGAGGCAGGAGAATCAGTTGAACCTGGGAGGCAGAGGTTGTAGTGAGTCGAGATTGCACTAACTCCAGGCCAGGCTGGGCGATAGAGCGAGACTCTGTCTTTAAAAAACAAACAAACAAACAAAAAACTCCTACAGTAAGAACAAGCCAGTGGTGATAAACCTGCTCAAGAAAGTCATCAAGAACCCAACATTCCTCTGCCTTTCTGCTACCTCATCTTTAATAGGTAGTGTTTGTTCTTTATGAGCTCAAAGTGGCTGCTGTAGCTCCAGTTTTCTCATCTCAATGCCAAGTCAAAAGGAAGTGCAGGAGAGAAAAGAAGAAGAGCGATTGTGGGAAGGGTAAAAGACTTTAACTTCTGAGAATTTGTCTTTTAAAGGAAGAAAGCCTTTCTCAGGAATGTTCATCTGTATCTCCTTTGCCTCTAACTGGGACACATGACCAACCCTAGCTAAACAGGAAGCAGGATTCCAGTATTTCACTTTCTAGTCTCTATAGAAGGCAAAGGTTAGAGAGAAGGGTGTCAGGAGAGATGTTGAGTGAGCCAGGCTACAGAATTTTTCCCACTCACACAACTTGTAAATGGTGAAGCCATGTGTTTTTGACTCCAGTCTTTTTGACTCCAGAAGTCATACTCTTAACCATGGTGCCATACTGCCTCACTATTGGGCAGAGGCTAGAGAATCTTAGACAAGTTTTTAAGCCTCTCTATGCCAATTTTTAAATTTGTAAAATAGGAATAATAAGAGTATTTAATAAGGTTTCCGGGAGGGTAAAACATGAGAGACCTCAGAAAACAATTACCACAGTGTCTCTGGCATACGGTAAGTGCACACCAAATTCATGTTAGCTGTTCTTACTGTTCAATTGTTATTGTTCTTATTGTTAGCAGACAGTTTCTTTGCAGCATTTGTGGATACAGAGAGTCAAACAAAATACAATATAGCATTTACTTTTTAGGTGCTTACTTGTTCAGACTTATTCATAATTTACAATGTTAAGTTCACTGATGGAGCAATGGGCAGCAGTGGTATAGAAAAAGGAGGATCGAGGTACTTTGGTATGAACTGGAAGAGATAGGCAAGGGTGTCAGGGTCAGGGAAGGAAGGGTGGTACTTACAGAGAAATGATGCTGTTTAGATGGCTCTAAAGAGACGAGGCAGTTCACCAGGAAGAGGAGAGGGAAGGGTATTCCTGACAGAGGGAACAATATATGCTAAGCAGGTGTCAAGCTGCCGAGGGTTCACACTGTACTGCCTGCTGGGAGCTGCAAGCATTTCCAACAGTCTGGACAGTAGTGTGGAGCTCCAGACCAGCTCAATAGACATGAGCAAGATTTTCTGAGTGCCTCCTTTATGCCAGGCACTGCATGGGGCACCAGGGACACAATGAGGAGTGACGTACAACCCCTGCTCTCAAGAAGCGCATCACATTTACACTGTTTTCTCATTTGCCAGATGGGAAAATGCAAGAATCCTAAATTTTGTTAACCACCTCCTCTATGCTAGATTCGGGGCTTGATGCTTTGTGGACATTGTGTCATTGCACTTCAAGGTCATTATAATTCTCTCCCTCTTGCAGGTGGGGTAACCAAGGCTCAGTAAGATGAAAGGAGTTACCCAAGATTACCCAGCTAGTAAATGATACAGCAAGGATTCAGACCAGGTTTCTCTGACTCCACAACCTGTGTATTCTTCTGCATTTCCAACAGTCTGGACAGTAGTGTGGAGCTCTAGACCAGCTAAATAGGCATGAGCAAGATTTCCTGAGTGCCTCCTTTATGCCAGTCACTGCTTGGAGCCTGGGTACTACACACATATGCACCACCCTAGTGGTAAAATGAAACAATATCTGAGAGCACTTCAGAGTCAAATGCAATATAAACACCAAGTCCCTGGAGTTATTTATTTATTTATTTATGAAGAACAAGGAAAGCCCCTCCTTTACTACCCCAGTAAATCTCCACTAGCTTGTCAATTCCTTCTCAGCCAGGCTGATTAGCTGGAGTGGAGCTGTCCAGGTTGCTTAAGTGAAGGAAGATGACTTGATTGTAGTTCAATGCCTTAGCTGTCACTGAACTGCATTCCTAAATATGATCCTTATTGCCCTGCTAACCCCTCTATAAGCACCACTGCAATGAAAGCATAAAACATTAAAAACATCCCCTGGTTGACTGCTATTGCCTTTTGAATTAACACCAGAAATACTCATTTGAGGGATGTGGTTTAACTCAAGCAATATTTCTTGATGGGTTAATGAATATCGTATGTTATACTTTAGCTTAATACAACATCATCAATTATTTAATTATTTTTATTGATTGACCTCTTCCAGATTATTTGATAATAGATTTTTCACTATTCAGAAGGTTAAATGCTGAGCAGTCAGGAATCTTCTTCTGCAGTTCTGAGTGTCTTCTGAGCTGTGACCAAACTTGCAAATAGAGAGGTGTATATGTATCTACGGGTACGTTTTTGTTTTGTGGTTTTTTTTTTTTGTTGTTGTTGTTGTTTTTTTTTTTTGGAAGAGACAAATTGCAGACCATCCTGGAACATTCTGGAATTAATGAACATGATGCATAAATAGCCTTGCTAAATCAAGCCATAACAAAGAATTGAACTGCTGATGACACTGCAGAAAGGTTTCAAAGACACAGATGATCAAGCCCACATAATTAGAATTACTGTTTAAATATGCAAAAAATCAGAAAGCCAACACTGGAAAGGGAGAACAGGTTACAAAACTAGCACCAATATGAAATATGAGTAATGGTCAATAAAAGCATATCTACCAATGACTTTGTAACTAAGAACTAGAAAGCAATAAGGGATTGTGTCCATTTAGCTCATGCCATGGAACACAGTATGGAATTCTCAAGGGCTTCTCATGGGTTTTGGAGGGAGGAAGGAGGATGAGGCTGGAAAGCAGGCTGCCTGGGAACCACTCCTCTTGCGGTACTAATTAGTTTTGTGACCTTGGGATTAATTGGCCTGCTAAGCCAAATCCCTTGACCAGGGTTCAGCACTCATTGAGCTGGACTCCAGCTGCTTTGGGGGCCATTGTTGTAGGCTGTGTGAGGATTGTGGAATGAATACAGCATATGAATTATAGAGTTATAGAAATGGGAATGACAGGTATTTTCTAATGCAGGAAGATCAGGCTGGGATTTGTTTCTTGAAGTGTTGTCAACATTAATAATTTTTCCTAAGGTCCTCATTTCATGTCACCATGTTAGCACTGTCTGTTGATTAATACTACTGTGGATAATTTTATTAATAACAGACAGAATTTATCTAGCGACTGGTAATTTGCTAAGTAATGGTCAGATACATGCTTTTATTCCTCACATGCCACATGGGCAGATGTTATTTCAGGCAGGTGCCCAAACTCGAAAGTTTTTTCCCCAGTAATTTAAAGTCAGTGAGAGAAACAGAAATTCTGTCTTGGATGTCAGCTGTGCAAAGTGGTGATATAGAGAAAGGATACATAGTCAAAAGACCTAGAATTGAATCATGGCACTTCCCGTTATTAGTTTTGTGACCTTCTTCAAATCATTTAAACTTTGTGCAGGTCTTACTGTCCATACTTTTAGAATGTTTGAAATAAATGTGACCAAGGAAATGATATGGACACACAGTTTAATAAGGTATATAAAACGTGCTTCACTACTGCAAAATACAGTGCGTATGTGTGGGGTGTTTCTGTCCTTGGAGGATAAACACCTGTTAGCTAGGAAACCACAGTCTACCTCCAGAGCAGGCATCTCTAATCCATCCTGGCATGCTTTTCCATGAGCTCACGTGCGGTCTCAGGGTTCTTTGAGTACAGCACCCCACGTGGCCATTTACCAGTTGGTCAAATCTGGCAAGCGAGATGAAAACTCATGCCATCTCAACCCTGGCACAGAGGTTGGACTCAAGATCTACCGCTAGCTATTCTCCTTAGAGGTAGGCTTTTCTCTTTGCCTCTAATTCCTGTGATCTGACCCAGAAAACTCACAGACCCACCCATCTCCAGAAGCTAGGTGGATTTGCTTTATGCTACTAGCTAGGTGGCAGCTGCGAGAAATGTCAGCCTGCGGGATGCAGCAGCCATCGTGGGTAGCAAACAACCTGGTAAGGCAAAGGGAGTGTATTTTTAAACCTAATCTACTCAGTAGCATTTGCTCTGTAATGATTAGATTCCTCCCCCAGAACATGACTTGCTGGGGTTCTTAGAGACCCTAATTTAAAAACTATCACTGAGGATTATTTTTAAACATCATAAAGGTATCTGAGACCTGAATTTCAGGTCAATCATACCTCCATGTTTGTAGGGGTATTTTTTGTTGCTGTTTTTTCAACTTGTAAATCTCTCAAGCTTTTAGGAAAAATAACTCTGGCAAAGGAATTGATTTGGCCACTCAAATCTCAAGGCCACTGTTGAGCTACCCAGCCCATATGACAGGAATCCTTTCCTTCTTGTTTTGGTTAAGCTCCCTGGCAAGCATTGCTTAATATGATTTGTTTTAGCATTTAAATTTCCCCTCTCCTGCCAAGACACAGGAGGTGTTTTGACACATGGTATCATTTTGGTGATCTCTTAACCTCTTTTTATTCCTGATATCTACCATGGCAGAGCTAACCATTTTGGGGCGATTGGTTGCCAGGTTTGGCAGCAGTTCTGAAGAGGCCCCATCTGCAGTCCGGAGGACTGGCAGATTGTTTTCTTGCAGGTCACATAGAGAGGAATTCACACACTCGGGAAAATTATCAACAAACTCTTCCACGAAAGGCACCTGGTGCTGCAGAATGGTGGTGTGTGCAATAAACCTGGTAGAGACTGTTGCACATCTCTCTCTTCTCTGACAGCCCATCTTCCAGCTTATCTCAGCAGTTCTCCCGGTGGGATCCTGGTCCTGTAGTCTCATGTGGTGTTTCTTGTAAAGAGGGCTCTGTGTGTAGGCCAGGCATTGTAGCTCACGCCTGTAATCCCAGTACTTTAGGAGGCTGAGGTAGGAGGATCACATGAGGCCAGGAGTACAAGACCAGCCCGGGCAACATAGTGAGACCCCCCATCTCTACAAAAAAATTAAAAAAAATTAGGCAAGTGTGGGGTCACATGCCTGTAGTCCCAGATACTCAGGGGGCCGAGGCCAGAGAATCACTTGAGCCTGGGAAGTTGAGGCTGCAGTGAACCAAGATCGTGCCACTGCACTCTAACCCAGGCAACAGACTACAAACCTATCTCAAAAAACAAACAAGCAAACAAACAAAACACTGAACAGCACAGTTGGTTTGTGTACCCCCAGATTCCTGGGTTGAAGCCCTAAGCCCCCAGTGTGATTGTATTTGGAGGCAGGGACATTGGGAGGTGATGAGGATTTGATGAGGTCTTGAGGGTGGTACTCTCATGTTGGGGTTAGTGGCCATATAAGAAAACAAAGAGAGACTGGAGCTCCCTCTTTACAATGTGAGGATACAGGAAGAAGGTGGCTGTCCACAGCCATGAAAAAGACCCTCACCAGGAACCAAATCTGCTGGTGCCTTGCTCTTGGACTTCTCAGCCTCCAGCTGTTAAGAAATAAATTTCTGTTGTTTAAGCCACCCAGTCTATGGTATTTTGTTATGGCAGCACAAGCAAAGACACAGTCTACTCTGTCTTCGTCTTGGAGAATCACAGTGCTGTGTGTGGTCACATTAAAGGCTCTGAGAAATCCTGCAGTGGAGAGGGTGTTTCAGTCACCTGTCCATAGAATCAATTTTCAAAGTACCTCCATAGACTAGTTTTCTGCAAATGTTACTTTGGGAAAAGCTGGATTAAGTCATAGTTTGTGCTTCTTTGCTTCCTGCCATCTTTAGAATTTATGTCTGGGTCAGGCAGAGCACGACCATTTCATCTGATCCAAAGGTTGACTGTTTCTAAGCACATTTCCAGGGATGATTTGAGGGATGTGAACAAGGTGGACTGAGGTTGAATATAAAAGGAAATTATGGGAAGATCTAGAGCAGTCACCTTATGGTGTAGCTTTAAGTATCCCCAAATATTTCATTGCTAGACTGTGAACTCCTTGAGGGCAGGGAGTACCGCCTTTTCGTTGTGTCTATGCCTAGCAAAAGTGTAGAACTCAGAGAAATCCCTAGTAAATGCTTGTTGGATAAATGAAATCATTTGTGGGTGATTTCTTTAATGCTGGAAAGAAGTCAAGCAATTACTTAGTCTAATTCATTTGTGAAACAAGGAAACCAAGATTCAGAGAGAAAGAGTGTCTGTGAGCTCATGAAATGGACCTGAGGTTACAGATCTGAAAACGAATGATGAGATCCAATCAGTTCTTGATTTCATGAATTGTTCTAGAGAAGGAATGTGTTCTATGTGAGAACGGGAAGGTGAGGGAAGCCAAAAAAATTTCAAACTTCATGGAGTTTGCTCTTTGATCTGGTTTACCTTTAATAATTCACTTAAACAACTCTTGTCACCTATTTACAATGGTTGGCTTGACTCCAGAGCTGGAGGAGGAAAAGTGATAAAAAAGACACAGTCTACATCCTTCAGGAGCTCACAGTCTAGTAGATGGTGAAATATGTAAAAACATTAGTTATAATACGTAAACAAGTATAAGCATCCAGTTATAATAATAGCACCTGCTCCGTACCAAGCACCGCATTAGGTACTTTATACACAGTAGTTCATTTAGTCCTCACACCAAAGCACACTTTTATCCCTTTGCTAAGGTGGAGAAACCAAAGTTGAGAAAATTTAAGCAACTTGCCCCAAGTGTTGGGGCTGAGTTTTGACCCCCACTCTGCTTCGCCCTCTGCCCCATTGTGTGAACCGTGCTTACCAATGCCGATGACCACTTTTGAGGCTAACTCAGGGGCTAAGAGCCCAGAAAAGGGGGCAGGTGATTTGTTCTGGAGACTCAGAAGTGTGTATGGAGATGTGCCAAGGGAGCTGCTCTTTCTCCCTCTGGTCTATCTGCCTTCTGCCCAACGCTGGCCTGAAAGGAATTTGGAAGTGAAGTGCAGGGAAGTCAGAGTCTTCCCAGTGGCCTCCATTGCAAAGTAAAAGCAAAAATCAAAGAAGACTAAAATGCACAGGCTCCAGCATCTACAGGATACATGTGGCTTATTTGGAGGTCAAAACAAACATTCCTTGAGCATCTACTTTGTGCAGGGCATCGAAGGTACAAACAGGATGAAGCCTCCACCCTGACTCTTGAGCAGTTCTCAGGGAAACGGTTGTAACACAGAGTGGCTGGAGCATGAAGGAGGGGAGTCAACTCTTTGTGCTTTGCAGGCATTGAGGGTAGTGGTGGGGGAGGGCCAGAATGGAGCAGTGTCTTAAAGAAGAAATGGAGAGCGGCTAGGCAGCAGAGACAAGACCAAACTTAGGAGGGGCTTGAGCAAGGTCTGAGAGGTGGAGAAAGAAAGTGGATGTGGGGTGGGGGCTGCTAGTGATGAGACGGGAGGGAGGAGGAAAGGTTGGTGCAGTCCAACCCTGGAGAACCTTCAGAGCCACCACACTGAGGCTTTGGACAGTTATGTATTCCGTTTCTCATCATTCTCCTCTCTACTGCACACTGCTAATTGAATGTTTTTTTATGGACTCCAAGACCCACATCAACACTGTCTACTTTTAATTCCATACAATGGGGAAAAAAATCTCTTGGTTTTATTGACTGCTTCTTTATCTGACTTCACCTAATTGGAAAATAAACAGATAAAATGATACCCTTACTACTGATGAATAATTCATGTCCTCTTTGTCTTTTGTCATAGGAGAAAGCTTAGCAGGTCTTTCTTAAGTTAGGATATCTGGTAGATGAGAGAAAAATGTGAACGATTAACTGCAAATTGAGTTTAGTGTGAATTTCTGAGAATCCGAGTCCTCCTCTATAATAAAGTTTAGATTGGTTCACTTAACGGTTCACCTGGCTCTGGTGGAACCCAAATTCAGAACATATGAATGCTATTGACCTGTTAATTTGAAATGTTTTAATCTGCATAAAAATGGATTGTATTAATTGTCTCACATTAACCAGGTCTGACTATAATGTCTGATTGAATTAGGCTGAGTTTTCTGTATCTTAGCTCTTTGCAGTTTTGTTTGCCCCAAACACATGTAGCTTTTTTCTCCTCCATGCCTGTCATCTGAGCAAGTTGGGCTATGTTGCTCTCAAATTAGAGAGAAAACCCACTCACCTTCAGCAAACACAAATACCTATCATCCTCACACTGTCTATACTGCTTGACACCACTCTCAGAAACATTCCTCTTTTCTAATTACCCCTGGTAAGATTTCGCCACCCCGATCTCTCTGGTTTATATCATTTTCAAATTCCTGGTAAATAACTTTAACTCCTTACTGGAGACTGTGCCTCAAAATAAATATTGGAATTTAAAATTCTATTTTTTAAAGGATGTAATTTTTAATTATTTTATAAATATACACTATTTGTAGTGGGCTGGACATCCTGCTAGATACCACGGGCATACAACATAGTTGAGTTTGATCCTGCCCTCAGCGAGATCACAGTCTGGTTCTGGTGATATGGTTTAAATGTGTGAAAAGTTAAATAATGGTGCAAATCAACATTTAAAGTGAAAATTCCTGGTCAATAGTGATTAATGATTGAGTGATGGAATCTGTGGGGAATAAGAAATCCTTAAGGATTTCTGAATGTGCCCTATGTGTTGATTTTGTTTTTTTCCTTCACAATTCTGGATTCTGAGGCTATGCTTGATTCTTTCCTGAGTCAAGAATATTCTTCCCCTCTATAACTCAATAAAATCACCTGTTTTGGGAAGCCTTCCCTGGCCTTCCTCGTCTGATTAAGGTACCCTCTTCTGGGCTCTTTCGGCATCTTAGTCTGTCATAAGCCATCATTGTATTTATCTTGCCATCTACTTGTTTCTTTCAATCAGCTGGAGTGAAGGGCTCAACCAGCAACACACAGGAAGGAAAGACTAGAGAGAGAATTTAGGGAGAATTAGGTGGTATATCCATGCCCTTTCTACTCAACCTGGGGTCCATGGACCAGCAGGTTTAGCATCACCTGGCGAGGAGTTAGAAATACAGAATCTCAGACTTCTCCTGAGACCTACAGAATCAGAAGCTAAACTTTAACAGATCACAAGTCATTCATATATGTATTAACATTCCAGAACCCTTGAGCTGATCTCGCATTAAAAAAACCTGAGGGTCTTTAGAAAGGACTGATGGTTGGGCCCCACCCACAGAGGTTCTGATTTAATTGGTGGGGATGTAGCCAATTAAAAGCTTTCCAGGTGGTGTCGCAGTGCATTCACAGTAGTGAGCCCCCTCCAGGTTAGCATTTTCTAAATGCTGTCCCCTGTCATCAGGCTTATTGTGTGGTACTGTCATCTTCATATAGGTACTCTCTTAAACATTTCTATATTTGTGTATGCTGAGATTTAATAGAGTATCTCTCACTGCATAATTGTGTCATAAAAGTGAATGGAAAGTAACCTGGGTGGAGGCCTTTAATGATGATTTTGGCAATGACATTGGAGCAAACTTGTTGAAAAAAATACCATCAACAGCTTGAATGAAGAATTGAGCAATATAAATGGCAGAAAAATGGTTTAGAAGGTTCTTGGTTGGCCAAAGTCAAAGTCTACGGGTTAAGTCAGGTAAGTGGTGCCCAGATTTCATGGGAATGGAATGAGATGGCGTGGGGGAAGACTTAGCTTGATCTCTTTTAATAGGAAGAGGGAGGTTTGATTCACTTTGAGCCCTAGATAATGCACTAGTGATACTTACTGGGCAGCTAAGAAAATCACAATATGACTTTAATGCGTTAATGGAAGTGCAATGTTTATTTGTACTGGGCACTGGAATCTGCATCTCCTCTGGGTACCACACTTTGAGGATTTAGTGACCATTGTGGATAATGTAGACATTATGTCATGGGAGGGAAGTATATTCAATTGAATGCCTGGAGAAAAGAGGATGTGGCTAGTACATGACTGCTTTTTTTTCATAAGGGCCGTTTTGTGAAAAGAGAGCAGAATTGTGCTGTGCTGCTCCACAGGACATAGCTAGGGCCAGGGGGATTCATGGAGGCAGATTTTGGCTCAATATCGGAAAGACTTTGTGCCAGTGAGAGCCATCCAATAATAGAACTGGCTGCCTGGGGAGATGGTGAGAGCGAGCGAGCTCTCTATCTTTGGAAATGTTCTAGCAGAGACTGGATAGCCATCTGTCGTAGGTATTGTGGAAAGAGTCATGCATTTGGTAGATGAGCAAAATTTTGTTGGTGATGATGACAGTAGTAAATGTGACTACCATATACTGAGTGCCTTTGAAGTGCCAGGTATGGTGCTAGGCATGTGAGTATTCATTACTATCTTTCATCCTTTTACAGCCATAATGGAAGTGAGAGCTGTTACTCCCATTTTATAGAAGAAATGGATTCAGGGCTAGGATTTGAACCCTGGGTTTTATGACTCAAAACCCATAATCTTTTAACTGTATCACCTGCTTTTTATGATTCCTTCCATCTCTAAGATTCTGTAATTTCAAGTGTATTCAGATATTGGATTTGAAGTGACTTTTACATGTCCATGTATAAAAAGTCTGATAGAGAGCTGGATGCAAAGGCTTGGGACTCAAGAGAGTAGTCAGGGTGGCAGATGTAGACTTGAACAGAGTAGTCAGGGTGGCAGATGTAGACTTGAACATCCTCTGCCAAGAGGTGAGAGCTGATGCCACTGGATTGGTAAGATTCCCAAGGTAGTGACTGCAGAGAGAAGGGGCCGTGGTGGGCTGACTCCTTCCCGTTTGGTGCTGGAAACTCAAAAAGCCATGGGAATAGCTGTGAGTCCTGCTTTCTGAGAAAGAAGGAGTGATCTTAGTGCATATTGGAAGATGGGTTTCTAACCTCAGTAACGTGTGAATACTTCTATACATTTTTTGGATTCTATTTAATAGATTGAGACTTTGCAAAGTCAAGTGCTGAAATTGGAGTCAGTATATTACGGTGGCTAAAGGTAGAGCCTCTGCCTGAGTTGATACCTGGACATTGCTACTCCTTAGCTGTGTGCCCTTTCACACATTACCTTTGTATGCCTTCGTTTCATCATCTGTAAAAGTAATGCATTTGGTTGCACTTTTTAAGCTGTATTAATCTCCTTCCTGACTGTAATAGATAGTATACTATACATAATTGAGGCAGCAAAAAGTAGAAAAGAAGGACTGTGTAGTCAGACTGCCTGGATTTACATTTCGGCTTCATCATTTACAAGCCCTGTGACCTGGGGCAATTAACTTAGTCTCAGTAAGCCTTGGTTTCTTTGGTATAAAGTGGAGATAGTAGTAATAACTACCACATATGGTTTTGTGATTAAGTTATATGTATAGTGTACTTAGAATTATCCCTAGAGATCTTCAACATAGGAAGCAATCAACAAATGATAATTGTGATATATATATATATTTTTTTTTATAACAAAGAAACTTGCTGTGCCTTGGGGTACTTATTGTAGGGATCAGTGTTGATTATATAATCCCATAATGTGTGAACATGATCTATAGACATGTTTCTGTCTGAACAAGAGATTCATGCATTGTAGTATGTGCATGGATAGGTTTATAGAGAATCTTTGATTCTCCTGAAATAGTAGGCGAGACTTGGGGGAATGCCTGTTTATATGGAGAAGATCTATTTTATCATTAATGCTCTATGACCTTACAAAATTCAAGAAGTTAGTGTGCATAATAATCTTGTAGATGTACATGAGGCTGTTAGTGAGCATAAATGAAAAATCTGGCTGCCAGTGTCTATTAGTCAGTTTTCACACTGCTATAAAGAATACTTGTGACTGGGCGATGTTTAAAGAAAGAAGTTTAATTGACTCACAGTTCTGCATGGCTGGGGAGGCTTCAGGAAACTTACAATCATGGGATAAAGCAAAGGGGAAGCAGGTACCTTCTGGGACCTTGCTGGCACCCCCATAATACAGTCCCCTCCCACCAGGTCCCTCTCTTGACACAATTCGAGATGAGATTTGGGTGGGCATACAGAGCCAAACACTATCACAGTGACTTAAGGAATAAAGCCATTTTATCTGATGTAACAGAAACTCAGAGGGAGTGGTCCTAAGATGAGTGTGATAGTTCAAAGTTGTTATCAGGGGCTCAAGTTCTTTCCTTCAGCCCTGTGCCATCCTCAGATTAATTGCTTCATGGTCCCAGGATAGCTGCTATAGATCCAAGTATCACACCTTCAGAGAACTTCACTGAAAACAGAAAGAAGCCAGGGCAGCCAGGATGATAAGAAGAGGTTTCCTTACTTGTCTCCCTTCTTTGATCAGAGGTTATTATTTTTTTCCCAGAAGGAACTCCCACAAAGCAAGACACCCACCTACCCTCTGTTTATTCTTATTTTGCCAGAACTGTATCATATTGCCACTTGCAGCCAGAAGGGAGTCCAAGAAAGCAAGTGTCTGGCTTTTTCAGCATATCTGAGGAAAGTGGGCAAGAAAAGGCAGTGTAAGGGAAAAAGCTTCCTATATGTCAATGCGCTAATGAAAATGTGAGAGCTCATTGCCTTAAGAGAGGTCATACAAAATACCTGAATTGGGGGTGGGGGTGTTTTGTGTTAAGAAACAGACATCTAGAGAAGGACCAAGGGAATTAGGGAGGGCTTCAAGGACCTTGAAGATGCCTTACCCTAAACAGGCGTCTTTCCTTGGTGACTCATGCGGAGGAAGTGGCTGGATTCCAAATATGTGTGTCGAAAAACTGCCACGGAAGAGGCAGCCATTTGTTCATGTTTGCAGCTGCTGACTCTGACCCAAATCTGCCCTCCCCCAATCCTCACCTGCTGGTACTAATGCATCCTTTTGGGAGCTGGACCATGAGCTCTGCCAGGAAGAAGGTGACCATCTCAATGGCTCCCCTCTTCAATCTCCAAGCAAGCTGTTTCCAGAGAAGGGGAGCAGCACACACAATAGTAACAGGTTTAGTAATTAGCAGCAGCCCTGGGGCCATGCAACACTTCTGAAAAGACAAGGTGATTCAATAAGATCTTCCACAACCCCTGAGAATTTCCTAGATGGAAAGACAGGTGGGGATCTCCAGTGCTAATAACATGGAGGCCTTTCACCCTCAGTGGTTAGAGGGCACGGGTTAGGAAATGGGGAACAAAAGCAGAACAGGTGGACATGGAGGCTGTGTTTCTGTTGTTGATGGAAGACCATATTTTTATACATGATCTTGGCCAAGTGTGCTACTGTAAAGAGCAGGCAGGGAATCCATAGAATTGTGATGGTACAGTCCTTTCAAAATAAACATGCAAAATGTGAAAACACAACATAACAAGTCCATGTCTTTACCCATCTCTTTTATCCTCAATCCAGAGGCTGAGGAATTTGAGGAAAATTCTTTTTTTTTTTTTTTTTTTTTTTGCAAATTAATTGGTAAACAAAAGGTTGAAAGATTAATACTGTATTTACTATATTGAGTCAAAGTGCCCTATGCATATTTTCTCTAACAGAGGGTGGAAGAATCCAATGAGATCAGTGAAGATATTTTTTATCTCCCTTGGGAGGCAAAGGGGAAGCAGGCACCTTCTTTTACAAGGCAGCAGGGAACTAGCGAGTACCACATAGAGGAGGTAACTTTTGATCTGATTGTCGAAGGCTGAGTAGGAACTTGCCTAGCTTATGGAGGTATATCAAGATTGTGGAGGTGTCAGGTATTCTATCTACTAGAGTATTTTAAGTTGTAGGACAACATCTAAAGAGCATAAAGTTGTAAAATTCAATGAATATGTGACATTTTGTTTACTTTAGTACTTCTCTCCTTTTCTCCAGAAAGAAACAGCGAATTTTCTTTTTCTGGAGGATCTTCTTTACCAAACCTGAATTGTATGGTTGGTTTGGAACTACCATTCAGTTCCACGCCTTTAGATGCAATCAACTGATCTGGGAGTATGCAAATCATTCTCTCTGGACTAAAGTCTTCCCTGGGAGTTTTCTTTTTCTTTTTTTTTTTTTTTTTTTTTTTGAGTTGCAGCTGGGAGATTTCAGTCAGTGTCTTGCTGGAGACAAAGTGAGAGATGCTGTGTGCGATTTGTAGATGGCTCTGACCTTGCCATTTGGAAATACTCCTGACTACAGGAGACAGAAACCCTATTCAAATGAACTTAGATACAAATAGCATTGATTGTAAAATTTACAAACACATAGTCCATGTCTGTCTCTCCTTGCTGGGTTGATCTTTACAAAAGCAGACTAGGCACTTTCAAATGGTGGCACTCAGTATCACCAATGACTTCCATAGCTCACTTATCATTGAGGTTGAGGGAGGGTGGGAGACAGGCAAAACAATAAATAAATAAGAAAATTTCATATTAGACTAGTGTTTCTCAAATGTTGATGTACCTGTAAATCACCTGGGGATCTTCCTAACATGCAGATTTTGACTCAATAGATCTGGAATGGTACCTGAGACTTCATTTCTAACAAGCTCCCTTGTGAGGTGGATGCTGCTGGTTCAAAGACCACTCTTTGAACAACATAGTGTTCAAAGATAATGCTTAAGGATTCAGCAAATATGAAAAGATGGTACAGCATAAGTTGTATGGGAGTGGGGTAGAAGTGAGCTGTGATTTTCAATAGGATAATTAGGACAGACTCATAGAGGTAATCTTTGATCATACTTGAAAGAGGTCATTCTATTTACGTGACTAAAAAAAACTGTGTTTTAAGAACACATATTAGTTAACTACTGCTGCATAACAAATTACTCCAGCATGTAGCAGCTTAAAAGAACAAACATTTATAATCCCACAGCTTTGATGCGTCAGTTGAGCTGGGTGCCCTTGCTCAGGACCTCTCACAAGACTGCAATCAAGGCATTGGCCAGAGCTGCTCCCGTCATTGCAAGGCTCACCCGGGATCAATCTGTTTCCAGGCTCACTCAAGGGGCCATTGGTGGACTTCATTTCCTCGCATGCTGTTGGACTGGGGGTCTCAGTTCTTGTTAGGCTATTTGCCGAAGGCTTCCCTCAGTTCTCTGTCATGTGGCCTCCCGATAGGGTGGCTCACAAATATGGCAACTGGCTTCCATCAGAGCAAGCTAATGAGAGGGCGAGAGATGGAGAACAAGATGAAAGTTGGGGACTTTCTATAACCTAATTTATCAAGTGACATCCCATTACTTTTGCTATATTCCATTTATTTACAAATAAGCATACTTGCTTACAAGGAAGTCACTAAGTCCAGCCCACACTCAGGGAGGAGATTAACAAAGGCATGAATATTACTAGGCAGGGATCACTGGAGGTGTGCCATTTTAAAGTGGCTGCCACTGCACATATTTGCCTGTTACCTCAGAATCTGAGTGTCTATGCCCTTATGTAGGTTGCTGTCACTGGTGGTTTGTTTAGCAAAGAGGATCATGGGAATTTTTTGGCTCCCAGCAGAAACTAGGATTGCCCAAATGGTTCTCACTGAACAACTTTTCTTTGGCCAATCTTCAACTTTTGAGGTAGATCCAAGCTGGTTTTTTTTTTTTTCTTTTTGAGATATCCAAGCAGAGGCTGGTAGGCCACCTGAGAGCTTGTGGGCAGCTGAGCTCTGACTGACCCCCTGGCCATTTTAGCACTGCCAATAAAATTGCCTGAGGAGCCTGCCAAGGAGACAGATGCTGCTGCTGGAGAAACACCTTCTGTAGCCTGGCATTTGTCCGGTAATTGCTCTCCAAGAGAAAATAAAATCTTCATACGAGAGGGAAGGTGGATGGCGCCTGACTGTCAAGTGTAGAGATGATTTAGAACAAGTGCTGCAAATAAAATGCACAAGATTTTATTACAAAGTAAAATGCATTTGTATAGATCTAAGATTTGACTCTTTAGAAATCCACTGACTTAGGAAGTGCTTCTTGTTTTCTAGGCATAGAATAATACACAGTAAATTGGACTATGTGCAAAATGCCTCACCTGTTTTCTCTCTGCTGTTCTGTTTGAAGTCGTATTTCTTTTGCAATAGAGCCACTATTTCCTCTGTCTTATAGATTCATAATGTAGACACAGCACTGGTTTAGGACTGGACAATAGGCTCCGTCACTTATACTAAGAGGGAATTTAAGCTTTTGTCTAAAGTTTTCTGATCTTTAAATTTGGATCGTAATACATCTATCATAAACTTGTTTCAAAAGTGAATAAAGTTACCCCAGAAAAAGTTCCTTGCCATATTGTAGATACTTAACAAATGGGGTCTCTATAACTGCTATACCTGTACTTAAAATAACAATGGTGGGAAGAGCTTTATAGTCTTCTAATATAGGAAAATCAAGGCCCAGAAGGTTTAAAGTGTTTCCTAAAGAACGTATAATAGGCGGCCGGGCGCGGTGGCTCACGCCTATAATCCTAGCACTTTGGGAGGTTGAGGTGGGTGGATCATGAGGTCAGGAGATCAAGACCATCTTGGCTAACATGGTGAGACCCCGGCTGTACTAAAAGTACAAAATATTAGCCGGGCATGGTGGTGGGCGCCTGTAGTCCCAGCTACTCGGGAGGCTGAGGCAGGAGAATGGCGTGAACCTGGGAGGAAGAGGTTTCAGTGAGCTGAAATCGCGCCACTACACTCTAGCCTGGGCGACAGAGCAATACTCTGTCTCAAAAAAAAAAAAAAAAAAGTCATATAATAGGTAAGCTTTCCACCATCTATTCACTCCAACCTGGGCGACAGAGGGAGACTCTGTCTCAAAAATAAATAAATAAATAGTTGGAAATGATACAGTAACTAGTATGAGGACACAAGTTTGGGTGACCTTGGAAAGCCACTTTAAATAAGTGACATTTGAGTGGAAGCCTATCAGACAAGAAGGAGCCAAGAGAGGAAACAAAACTGCAATGACCTTGAAGCAGAAAGACAGAAGGAAGTGGGGTGGTGGGCATTTCTCAGATCAAATAGGATATCGATAGTTATGCCAGGAGAAAATTTGGTTAAACAAATTATAGAATTTCCGGTCATCTGTAAAGTAAGTGCCCTTGACAAAGGGCTTTTCAAAGTTGTTAATATAGTAATGTTTATTATGATATCTCAAGGGATCAGGGACTATTGTATTATTGTCTTGAGAACTATTTAAACATGGATCCATCCTCTCTTTTCCTCCCTGCCTCCTTCCCTTCTTCCCATCTGTGTACCTGTTCATCTGTCCTTTTTTTCCATCTGTTCATCCCTTGCGTGTGTGTGTGTGTGTACGCGTGTGTGTTTTGTGTGTGTGTGTGTTTTTTTTTTTTCCTGAGACAATGCCTTGCTATGTTGCCCAGGCTGGCCTGGGACTCCTGAGCTCAAGCAATCCTTCTGCCTCAACTTCCCAAGTAGTTGGGACCACAGGTGTGCCACACCAGGCCTGGCTTATCCATTACTTATTTGTAAAGAGCATCCTTAAGGGATAGAGTGTTCTGTGGGAAACCTTGGTGAATTGCTTAGTGAACATTCATTAGATCCTCTGAGCCTCACAACATCCCTATTGTAAGTAGGGATTGGCATTCCATACTGCAGAAAAGAGAACTGGGGCTTGGAGTGTGAAGGACCTGCCAAGCCTCTGATGGAAGTTGAACCAGGTCAGCAAAGCACATGTGAGACTCCAAGTCAGGTGCTGTTCCCAAAATCCCAGCCACAGCTCCAACTTCAGCTAACAGAGCCTGAGACATTGATTTTTCTAAGTGCTCTGATGTTTTGATGTTTTTCAAAAATTAGTAACAAGGACAATTTTGATAAAGTTTCCCCTTGGTGGGAATATGTTTCCTTTTAAGTGTGTTATCGTATTCAGTATGCGTATCTATTGAGAACAACCATGTTCTCATAGCTATTGGGATATTTTGAGGAGCTGAGTGAATAAATTGCATAGGGAACAAACTCATGTCTCCCCTGCCGAAAGATGCAGAATCCTGTTTTCTTTGAAGAATTGGCTGTCTTGGTCCTTTTGGACTGCTATAACAGAATGCCATAGATCGGGTGGTTTGTGAATAACAGAAATTTACTTCTTACAGTCCTGGAGGCTGGAAAGTCCAAGATCAAGACTCTAGCAGATTCAGTGTCTGTGAGAATTCACTTCCTGGTTCATAGGAATTCACTTCCTGGCACCTTCTCACTGTAACCTCACTTGGTGGAAGGGGTGAGGGACTTCTCTGAGGTCTTTCCTGTAAGAGCATGAATCCCATCACCTCCCAGAGGCTTCACCTCCACATTCCATCATCCTGGGGATTAGGTTTCAATGTATGAATTTGTGTGTGTGTGCAGGGAGAGGGGACATAAACATTGTCTATGGAAATGGCTAAATTGCATTTTCTGAATAATAAACATAATATATTGTTAACAAGCACTGACTGAGCATCTCCTGGAACAGGCATAGTAGGAGGTCAACTTTGTATTAAACTACTCATCCTAACAACATCTTGAGTGGCAGGAGCCATCAATTCCACTTTTCTATTATGGAAACTGTGGCCACACTGGGGCCAACTTACCCCTTCCTCATAGCAGGCACAGTGTCTCGGGCCCCCACTGTATTTTTGAGGTCCCACAAATAGATTTTCACTTCTTTTAAACTCAGAGGAAGGAAATGGACTTTTAGGGTCAAAGATTATGCTTGTCAACTGGGCGCGGTGGCTCACGCCTGTAATCCCAGCGCTTTGGGAGGCCGAGGCGGGCAGATCACAAGGTCAGGAGTTCGAGACCTGCTTGGCCAATATGGTGAAACCCCGTCTCTACTAAAAATACAAAAATTAGCCGGAAGTGGTGGCGGTCGCCTGTAGTCCCAGCTACTCGGGAGGCTGAGGCAGGAGAATCGCTTGAACCCGGGAGACAGAGGTTGTAACGAGCTGAGATCGGGCCACTGTACTCCAGACTGGGAGACAGAGTGAGACTCTGTCTCAAAAAACAAAAAGAAAAAAAAAAAGAAAAGAAAAAAAAATTATGCTTGTCATAATACCAACATAGTAATTGAATATAATTTTTTTAAACACATTTTGCAAAGAAAGGATCCTATGAAAGAAAGAAGCAGTGCCTAGGCCCTGTGACTGTCATATTGTGGGGACCAGGCTAGGGCTCAGGGAAGTTGCAGCTCATTCAAAGCCGTGCAGGAGAGATGGGCAAAGCACGACCCACACAGACCCAAACCTCTGCTATTTTCCTGCCATACCTTGAGGCCTCATTCTCAATTGGCTTTACCCTACACTCTAGCTTTCAGCCTCAGCATCATTTCCACAGAAACAGTGAGTGCCTAAAAACTGGGGCACTGCATCCTTAATTTTAGCACCCCATCTGCTCCTGGATAACAACAGACAGAAATGCACAAAACCTTCTTTTCAGAGAGCCTCATCCCAGGATTCCTGAGCAAGTGTGCAGGCCTGCCCAGGGCTTCATGAGAGTGAGCACTGCCCTGACCTTGTTAAAGTGGACAGTTCAGTCCAGCAAAAGCGCCCCTCCCTGTTCCATTAGGCTGAGTGTGGAACTGGCCCCCTGGAACTCAGAGATAATGAGCAAGTGGAGAAACAGGTGGAAAGCCATAGTGCTGGAGCTTGCACACTCCACTGCTGCTCACCAGCCACTGCTTCTCACCAGCCACTGCTGCAAATGAGAACCTTTGGGAAGTTTGGCCTTCATTTCCCTGCACACTGAGAGGTCAGTGTGAATAGGGGCCATTTTACATTCAAGGCACAAGACACTTTCCTCCAGTAAATGGAGTTTTAATAAAGCCTTTGTATGATTCCGGGTATCACAACAACTAAATCAGATCCTGGATGCATTAGCCTGGGCCCTGGTGAGTTTCCCTATGGCATTTCACTTATGATGCGATACTTACTACCTTTGGCTGAGTTTATCATCAGGAAGAGGTTTCTAAATTATTGTAGACAGCATCTGCTTAGATAAAATTATGTGTCCCCTCTTTGAACCTCACTTTCCCCAGTGGTAAAATGAAAGACTTAGGTTATTTCTAAACTTTCATCTAGTTCTGGATTTTATATTTTGAACGACTACTAAGGGAGAGACCCCAAGTTAAGGGCTGGGGTCGTGTTTGGGGGATCACATGAGATTATGGATGGAATAAAAATGTGTAAATCTTATTCACCTTTCTTTTGACAGAGAATAACAACAGTCAGTTATGAAGGAACAACTGTGGACTCAAGGACTTCAGATACTTCCCCCTCCCTCACCACAATATTAATGTTGCAAGATAAATTAGTAGTAACATTTCAGAGATGAGAAATTTAGGCCCAGGGAGGTTAAGAAACCATAATGTGTAGTGCCAGGGATTCAGCTGAAGACTTGACTTCGCCTTGCAGCCTTCATTATTTTTACCATCACCATCATCATGTTTATTGCCATTGTATTATAGTCACAAGAAAGATGCATTCACATGGACAGCAACACAAACACAGTCAATACCAAGTTATATTGGCTTGAGGTAAGGTGTCCACTGATGACCTTTGCCTGGATATAGATTGCGTAGGAAATAAAGGGTGTGGGACATTCCGAGTGACAGAGTATCCAGGAAAGTTAACTTTTCCAGATGAGTTAAACTGAATCTTCATTTATTGGGAGCAAGGTTCAGGGCTATAAACATGCTCCCCAACATAACTGAGTTTCTTTCCTCCCCTTCAGACAGGTTGCAACCAAGAAGCTGTGTGTGTGTGTGTGTGTGTGTGTGTGTGTGTGTGTGTGTGTGTGGTGGTTGGCGGGAGGTGGTGAAGAACAACTCCTGTCACTCTTCACTCTTAAGTCAGCTACACAGAGTTTGATGTCTGATTTTTTTTCTTTTTTTCATTTTCACAAAGCTCGACTTTCTAAGCTTGGGGCATTTGATGACTTAAATGACTGCCTGAGTTTCCCAGTGTGCTCAGGCTTCAGGAATCCAAGCTTATCAAGTCTGTGGCAACACCTAGAGAAGGAGGATAAGTTTAATCTTGGCACCCTCAGTTTAATCTTGGTACCCACGTGGGACCGCTCAGCAATTGTGATGAGAGAGTCCACTTTGTTCCATCATCCCACCTAGCCCACTGTGTCATTAGAAGAGCAATAGCCATTACGGGGCCATGTTGCCCTTCTCACACTGGGCGACACTTAACAGCTGTCGTTTTCTTGGGTCCATCACGTGAGCATATTGGAGCAATGGGCTTTTGGAGTCACAAAGACATTTTCAAATCCGAGTTCTGCCGCTTGTCTGTCAATCTGTTTATCATCTATCTATTTTTTTTAGAGATGGGCTCTTGCTCTGTCACCTAGGCTGGAGTACAGTGGCACTGTCATTGCTCAGCGCAGCCTCAAGTTCCTAGGCTCACACACTCCCCACCTCAGTCTCCCAAGTAGCCAGGATTACAGGAGTAAGCTACCATGCCCATCTCTCTATCTGTATTTTCTCGAGCAAGAACTTTAACTCTCTGCATTTAAGTTTCTTATCTGTGAAAGAAACTATTATGGAAATGAAACTATTAAACCCTTGCAATCGTTCTGCAGAGGAATGACAGTAGCATTTTGAAGCTAGCTCACTACAGTGATGGGAGCAGGGTTAGTGGGATAGATGAAATGAGATTATTATTGTTCTTTTTTCTTTTATAAATGAGGAAAGGGAGCCTCACAAAAGTTTTCCTTGGAGTGATTGGCGAAGCCAGCCCGGAAAACCCTAACCTTCTGGGCACAATTGCTTACTTCCTGCTAGACTGGGAGCCACTGAGCAGCAAGGACTCTGCCATACTTTCCGTCTCTAGGGCCTGGCTCTGGCATCCACTTTGTTGATCTCATCCTTTACTTCTTTTTCCCTGTCCTCTGTGTCCCATCCTAGCATCTCCACTGTTCTTTGATGAAAGTGCTTGGCTCATTTCTGCCTCAGAGCTTTTTGGGCTTGCTGTTCCCTCTGCCCCAAATGCTCTTCCCCCAGATCTCTGCATGGCACGCACCTTCATCCTCTTAAACGTTTTGCTCCAATGTCATCTCAGTGTGGCCTTCACTAACTACTCATTAAAAAGACTTACTCTTCTCCAGCACTTCGTATAGCCCTCCCATCCTTGTTTTTCTTCGTAACACTTACCAATACCTGACATATAGTATACTTGATAGACTTGATTGATTTATTGTCCACCACCCTTCACTAGAACATAATCTGTGTCCTCAGAGCTGAACAATGTATGGCAAACAGCCCGCAGTCTGTAAATTATACTATGCATTGATTGAAAGAGTAAATAAACGTGTTTGGAGTGGCGGGGGTCTATGTGTGAATGCCTCCTGCCCTGATGATGTTTGCAGCAGAACACTAAACTGCGTCTCCCCATGTGATTGTTCCTTGCCAAACCCCTTCTCTGGTGATCACTGAAAGTCACTAATTATGATCTCAGCTGTGTACTTTGTCCTTCCTTCTTTGTGGGGTGGCTTTGAGCTCCCATAAGGGCCAGGAGGGCTGTCCGTTCTGGAGCTTTGCTCTGCAGCATGATCAACATGGGTAATGTAGTATTTAACTTTATATTTTAAATCTCTGAGTAGAGCTCTTTACTAGAAATTAATTTGCCCAGGTTGTTGGGGTTTGTTTGCTTTCAGCTGCTGAGTTATTTCTTCTGTGTCTGAGTTCTTTCTTGCCTGTGCCTGGAGTTCTAGGAAAATGTCTTCTAGAATGCTAGAAAACATTGAGTTTGGTAAGTTATGTTACCTGAGTTTTGGTAAATTCTGTTGTGTACAAAGGGCTCCCTCTAAAGTGTGGGCAGAAGTCTTATCATGCTTTAATTATTTTAAAAGACACTTTTATGCTTTTTGAAATGTTTTAAAACTAACTTATTCTAGGAGCAGAAATCTTATAAAAGTGAATGAAGCTACAAATTGCCTAATAATACAAATCATATGGAAGTATTCTCTCTGACAGATGTATGAACGATGGGCTCGGTGAACCACAGTGGTGTCAGAAGTGGACTAAAGATCAGGTGACCTAGCTAATTGATCTGTGTAACTTACTCATTGTGTAACTTCAGGCAAAGCATTCGATCTTTCTAAGATACCGTGCTTCAATGTTAAGTGAAGACTCTAGGTCAGGGGTATCCAATCTTTTGGCTTCCCTGAGCCACATTGGAAAAAGAAGAATATCCTTGGGCCACACATAAAATACACTAATGATAGCTGATGGGCTAAAAAATATCACAAAAAATTTCATAATATTTTAAGAACGTTTATGAATTTGTGTTGGGTCGCATTCAAAGCCATCCTGGGCTACATGTGGCTGGCAGAGTGCTGGTTGGACAAGCTTGCTCTAGGCTATGGGTCTAGCTGATATCCGAGTTTCTTTTCATCTTTAAAACCCTAGACTAGAAGCCTAAAGACTTTGATCTTAGCTTGGTTGTCGCCATTTCCTAGTACTGGAGCTGTAGGTAAGTCAGTTTCCTTCCTGGAGCCTCAGTTGCTCAGTCTTTAAAATGAGCACTGAGATTCCTATTTTGTGTGTTTCTGAGGGTATTGAGAGAATTTCATGTGGACACACAGATGGAAAGGTACTTTTTAGCCATACAGTCTTATTATTATTAGAAGCCATTTCTTATTTTACTGTGATTTTGTGGCCATATGCCAACAGAATGATTGGATAAAAAGTTAGAAGATGAAAAGTCAGTGCATATAGTACTGACGATTTTTAAATTGTGCTTTTAAAACATATTGAGTTTTTGTTTCCTTTTTGATTTTTTTTTTAAATCCTCACTTTACATCTTAAGTTCTTTACTTGAGCTTTGGGAAAGTGTTCATAGCTTTTATAAAATTTTTCAAAGGAGTATTTGATATACCAATTTTTTTCAACCCTGTGATTTTCTGTGGGTGTTTCCCCCTGGAATTCCTGAGAGGAGGAGATCTTTTCATGCTTCTTCTGATCATATATCCATTCCTCCTTGCATGGACATTAACTGGTAATACCCAGAGAATCACAGATGTCAAAAGAATGACTGTTTGCAGGACTAGCTTGCTGCTCTCTGGAAGCTGAAAGCTAATGGGCACCTAATCAAGGCTGGCTCATTTTTTAGGGATAACCCAATTACAAATCTGGATTAACTGGCATACTAGTTTGGTTCTTGGAAGCAATTTAGTATTGTTTTATCTTGATTTTGGTCTTTTTATCTCTAAAGAGTACTTCTAATTTAGACTGTAAATTTTAATGAGCAAAGGTTGAAGTTCCCTCCGGAGAGGGAAAAAGCATTATTATTCAGGTTAGTGACCCCACAGCTCTCATCAGGTGGCTGGGCAAAGGTGCAGAGATTCAACAGATTGGACAGGAGGTGTAGTCTAGATTCAGCAGATGGGGAGGAGGCCTGGTCTGGGAGGTGTGGTCTAGATTCCATAGCTAGGGAAAGAAGGTGGTGTAGGAGGTGTAGTCTAGATTGAATTGACAGGGAAGAGAGTGTGGTCTAGATTCAACATACAGGAAAGGAGGTGTGGCCTAGATTCAACAAACAGGAAAGAGGGTGTGGCCTAGATTCAACAGATAGGAAAGAAGGTGTAGTCTATGTTCAACAGACAGGGAAGGGGATGTGGTCTGGATTCAACAGACAGGGAAAGAGGGTGTAGCCTAGATTCAGCAGACAGGAAAGGAGGTGTGGTCTAGATTCGACAGACAGGAAAGGGAGTGTGGCCTAGATTCAACAGAAAGGGAAAGAGGGTGTGGCCTAGATTCAGCAGATGGAGAAGGAGGTGTGGTCTGGGAGGTGTGGTCTAGATTCAACAGGTGGGGAAGGAGGTGTGGTCTCACCAGCTGGGGAGGAGTGGGGAAGATTGTAGGCAACTCTCCTACTAGCAACAGGTCCTGCTCTTTCACTATCATTCAGGATGGCAGTACCTGTAATAGGGCTGATCATCTAATTAAGACAGCATAATATAGAGCCAGAATTCAGGTGGTATTTACAAGGTACAGAAAAGATCTTGGACTCAAAAGGCATGGAGTCCACTCCTATTTAGCTGGAAACTGTGGCTTATATCATCTCCAACCACGGTAAAATGAGGACAGCACCATGAAGATGAAATGAAAGCACGAAAGAGAAGGTATTTGGCAAACCGTGACAGTCATTGCTAGAAAGGAAATGTCAAATGAGTGCACAGACAAAGGGGGACCCGAGGGTGTCCCCCTAAAAAACTGCAAGATCCTTTCCTTTCACTGTTGCTATGTTCTGACGAGGTTTGTTGTCTTCCTGTTAAATGGGAGGTGAGTGTTGAGTGGAGAAAGTGAGTTGTTTGGGCCTCAGGCCTCAACCTCCACTTGAAGCCTACACAAGCTCACCTTTGCTACCCTGCAGAGAAGGCAAAAGGAGTTAATGATGAAATGTCAGAAAGGCACTTGGGGCCTTTTAGAAATTCTCACCAGGTAAGATTGCACTCACATAATATCAAATATACAGAGCTGCCATGGTCATATCATTAATTATTTTATTGTTTTTATTATTAGTAATACTTCAAAGAGTCCATTTTAAAAAATATTGTTGGATATGCTTAAGTAAATGACCATAATATTTCTTTTAAAGCTTCGCATAAGAGCAGGCTACCCAGAAGCCTTGTACTTGGCAAGCAGAAATGAACCTAAACTGTTTTCCGAATTTACCAAGTGCTTGCCTGAACAGACAAGGAGCCTGGGGGGATTTCTTGTGGGAGCGATGAGTTGTGAATCCCAATATAAGATGTGTGTAAAAAAAAAAAAAAAAAAGAAAAGAAAGCCTGTTCTAAGAGAGAAAAGAAGTTTCTGAGTGTTTGGCAAAACAAGGTATTTTTAAACTGAGAAAAAAAATAGGATTGTGGGGATTTCAAAGATTTTGTGATTTTATTTATCAGCTAATATACATGTGCAGCTTTCTTGCATCTTATTAGCACGAAGGCAAAGGAAGATGCGAGAGAAATAGAAGACCATCTATGCCTTCAGGTGGCCTTCAGGCTCATTGAGGGACAAGATACAGGTAGATAAGAAATGACTATGAAGGCAGTATGGTTTTATGGAAACGTGACATTTGGAATCAGATACACTTGGGTTCTAGATCTGGATTCACCATAGGAACGGGACCTGGGACTTGATACTTTATCACTTCTGTGCCTCTGTTTCCACCACTTCAAAATGGGAAGAATCATACTTACCTTCCCAGATTGTAAAGAAGTAACGGCATGGGGAATGTGTACACTGCCTAGCACAGAACATGAAGCCTAGTAGGTTCTCATGAAGGTAATTGCTTCCTTTTCTTCATTTCTCCCTTCTGTTTTATGCTCTGTTATAGGAGACATAAAGGCATGCAGTTCCTTGGGAATTTTGAAGAATATAGGCTGTGATAGGAAATTCTTACTGGAGCGGGAGGGCTTCACCTGGGCCTTTGGCTGTCTCCTGCTTGCCCGTCCAGGGGCTCTCTCTGCCCCATTCTCCTGCTCTGGGAAGCTGACCTGTGTGGACTGCGTCCATCCCTCTTTCCTCTGTGGGCCTTCTGACCCTTTGGCCACTTATGGGGATTAGCCAGTGCTGGGTCCTAGCAGGAGGCTTAGGAGAGGAAAGGAGAGGTAAGTCTCTGTGTTTTTGATCTCCCTTTCAGCTTCTTTCTCCCTGCTGGCTGGCCTTGGGTTTGCTGCTTCCTAGACTGAAGGTCACTGCTCCTTTTAAGGAACTGTCTCTACAGGGTTCCCTCATAGTCTTTCCCTCCTCTCTTCCTAGCCTTTCCCTCTCTCCTAGCCTTTCCCTCCTCTCTTCCCTTCAGGCCTAGTAGAGATAACAGTTCTGCTCTTCTCTCCCTGGGACACTGCACTGTCCTTTGGGGTTTCTCTTCAACCTAGCCCACTCATGTGTAAATAATCTCTTTATTAAGTCTTCAGAAATAATCCTAATGTGAGTGTGTCATCAGTTTCCCGCTGGCACCTCCAAAGGTGAGCTGAGTTTGAATAGGTGAGGAAGTGTGGTATTTGATAACCAAGGTGTGCTCTGGGGTCTGTGACCAACCCGGTCCGCCTATAGCTTGTATTTCACTTAGGGATGCTGACCTGAGTTGTGAGTTTGGGGAGATATACCGAACTAGAGCCTGAAGATCAGGCAAAGTGAACATATCAGATTTCACATCATAGGAGAAATAATTTTTTGGTATTAATAATTGTTTCCTAACTCATTTTGAGAAGTATGGATTAAGTAATCAATAGTTATATGGTATAGCAAATAAATATCAGAAACACCTTTCTTTTCATTCCAAAGAAGTATATGCAAATGAAATAGAGGGAAGGGAAGGCAAACAATATGTAATGAACACCTTCTCTAGTACCAGGCAATTTGCATATATTACCTTATTTATTCTACTCAGCAACGCTTATGGGTAAGGTACCAATTTCCAAGCTTTCCAGAGGTAGAAAGGGAGGCTCAGAGACTTCAAGAGATTTGCTGAAGGTCACACATCTGGGACTTGTTGGAGCTACAGTTGGAACTCCCAGGGCAAGTCTGTGAGACAAAAAAAAGCTCATGGCTTTTCTTTGCCAGACACCAGATAACGGTGGTATAGTTTGGATCTGTGTCCCTGCCCAAATCTCATGCTGAATTGTAATCCCCAGTATTGGAAGTGGGGCCTGTTGGGAGGTGACTGGATGCAGGATGGGGGGTGGATTCCTCATGAATTGTCGAGCCCCACCCCTCAATGCTGTCTTCACAATAGTGAGTGAGTTCTCAGGATACTTGGTGGTTTAAAAGTATGAGGCACCTCCCCCACCCTCTCTCCTGCTCCTGTTTTTACCACATGAAGTGCCTGCTCCTGTTTTACCTTCCCTTCTGCTATGAGTAAAAACTTTCTGAAGCCTCCCCAGAGCCATGAGCCAGATAAACCTCTTTTCTTATAAATTACGGAGCCTCAGGTATTTCTCTGTAGCAACACGAGAATGGACTAAGGGTTCCGATGACAGGTATAGGAGCTTCAGGCTGTTTGTTGCAGGCCCCTACAATGAGGAGGACTATGGCATAGTAAGGCCATGAATAGCAGTAAGGCAGGGGGGAATTTTTCTGGAGTTAGGAATAGCCATAGAGCCTGGCCTCGTGAAGACTGGGTATGACTTTCTCACAGGAAGAATCCTGGGTATCTCTTGGGATTAGGTATTGTGTTGTTCCCGCTGCACAGGATTTTGTTTGCTCCCTGCCACTGGGTGTCTTCAGTTTCTACTTCTACTGAAAATGATCTCTTTCCCCTTTCTAATTATCTATTGTTTCTTTACCTAGTGGCTTCTGCTAGTCCTCACTTCTGCTAACTCACAACTTCTGCAAAGTCTTGGCCTTGCTGCCTCCTGGCTTCTGCCTCTTTATCTGGGCTCTCTACCTGTGGATAGAGTCTGCATTAACAAATTCAAATTCTTGAAAGACAGAATATGCATATCTTTTTATATATTCAACTTGGATGTAGTTCTTTCTGTCAGGCCGAACTGTGACTGCTGGTCAGGCAGCAGATTGTCCTTGGGGAGGGATCTGTCCTGGGCCCAGCCATCTGGGACTTGACTGGGGTGAAAGGCAGAGCAGGGCAGTAACACATACAACTCCTTTGCCATGTGACAGACGACATGTTCACAGGCTCCAGAAGCTAGGGAGGAGGCATCTGTGGGGGTCACCGTTCTGTCTACCACTGTCGGCTCTCCCACCCAGAGATCAGCGTTCACCCTTCATGCAGTATATATCCCCCCAACCCAGGATCTCTCTGGTCTCTTCTATTCAAAACCTCGAATGTCATCTAAATCTCAGGAGTTCAAAAGCCCCAGTTTTCATTATCTCAGTCATCTACATCAGGTTCCAGTGATTAGGGCTCGGGCATCTTTGGGGAGGGGCATTTCTCTGCTTTCCACCAGCGCTTACCACTGTGAGATAAACATTTTATGTGGATTACATCATTTAATACTGTAGTCAGATGTGGCATGTATTCAGAGTCATCACATTTTGCAGTGAACATATTCAGGTTTGTGGGAGTTAAATAACATGCCCAACCCTACCCAAGTGAGAGGGGTCATGCCAAGTTCTCTTAACCTTTATTCCTGTGTTTGCCAAATGTGACTGCATTTTAGAATCACCTGGGAAGCTTTTAAATCTCCTTTTGCCAAGCTGGGTGCAGTGTCATGCACCTGTAGTCCCAGCTACCTGGGACGCTGAGGTGGGAGGATCCCTCAAACCCAGGAGTTGAGACTGCAGTAAGCTATGATTGTACCACTGCACTCTATCCCACAACAGAGTGAGACTCTGTCTCTAAAACATAAAATTAAAGAAAAAAAAAATCCCAGTGCCCATGTGGCACCTCAAGCCAATTAAATAAGAATCCAGGGATGGGCAGCAGCTCCTCAGGTGATTCCAGCTGTAGCTCCCATTCGGGAGCTGCCCACCGTGCTCTTCCTCGTAGGTAGCGGTGTGGTGTGTAAGGAGAGAGTGCAGGTAGGTGGTCAGGGAAGGCTTCCTGTGCAGGGGAGTTTGAGTTTGTCGTGGTTCGCAGGGTGAAAGAGTGAGGAGGCTTTTCCATGTTGCTGATTTGCTCATTACTTTCCAAGTGTGATTGCCTTTGTACGTTTTTGTGAGATGGTTCCAATAAATACATTCACAAATCGGGAAACAACAACAAAAAGACATCCTTTGTCAGGGCCTCCATTCTCATTTATGGCTTCAGGAAAACACGGTTATCGCTGTTGCGTGTGCTTTTTGTCAGGGAGATAATTGTGGAAATTCGGTTGCTTCCCGTCAAGCGCAGATCCTTTTGTGGAGAAAATTTGAGCCATCCATGTATCCATTTTACAGTAATTGAGATTTAGCAAGCTAAAGGAAGATGATAGCCCTTTTTGTCAAAAGAAAGGCAGTAAAAATATGTTTGAGGGGAGCGAGAAGAAAAATAGGTTATCAGTGATGAGAGAAAGCCTGCCACCTGTCTTTCTCTTCCCTCCAGAAGGAGAAGGTGGCATCTATTAGCAGGGACCTTGAGTGGGTCCAGCCGGTAACACTCTTACAGGAGGAATCTGTCATTGGGACCCAGACAGTCACTGAGAGTTGGATGGTTCAAGATGAGTCCCTGCCCAGGGGCACTCGTAAAGCGGAGCAGCTTGGGGACATCTGTTGCACTAGCTAGGCTTGGTACTTAAGGTGTTGGTTCTGTTCTCTTTCTGATTGTCAACTTTGAAGATAATGAAATGCAGCTTGTGGAAGGGAGAGTAAATAATGGCGGTATATATTTTAGGTAAATCAGCAGGTGAAGCTGCCAAATGCGGCATTTGTTTATTTAAAATCCCCTTCACAGGGAGGCCGGTGTTAAATACTTGTCTTTTCTCCCTGCTAGACCCTAGGGAATAGCAATAGTTCACGTTGCTCAAACACTCTGTGGAGGAAACAGGGATGAGCACAGGGCGTTCGGTCTCCAAGAACAAATAAACACAGTATGCCTGCCTCCCCTCACCTGGCTGGTGTGGAGTCGGGTTAAAATGAGGAATGGTATCGTCGCTATAAAGGCCAATGAGGGAGATGCCCCTTTAGAACCTGTATGTTGGAGAGCAGGTGTGATGAGCACCTGAGGTCAGACCCTGCCCTGGGAGGCTGTAGCTGTGGCCAGCCTTGTTTAATCTCCTTCTGTACCTCCAGCATTTACAGGGTCTGCTTACACAGAGTCAGTGTTTGGGAAGTGTGTGTTGACCTGATTTGATTGACAGAACCTGTGATTTAATGACTATGTTCTGAAGGAGTTGGGTATGTTTGCTTTTTACCTTTATTTATTTTTTTTTAAGATTCATTTATCTAGGACCTCTTTGGAAAAGAAAATGGAAGCATGTGTGCTTTTAAATTTATTCCCTTCACGCAGCAGTCTTTTGCTTGGCCCTCGGTCCCTGGGTGATTCCTGGACAAGCACCATCTTGCAAGAACATAATCTGTATCAGTTGCTCCCCTGTTATCCCACTGTGGTGGCCCCTGTCACCTGTGAGTAGTCAATGAATCAATGAGTAATTTTTGAGGTCTTCACCAGTGTATGAATTTTGGAATATGGTACATACCTGTGCTACTATTGATCTGCATATTAAATGAATAAACCTTTATTTATTTTTGTAGCTAAAAATAATCTTACGCATTGTAGAGTTTGATTTTCCCACCCCAGTGGATTTTCTTGGGGCCTCCTTGGGCTGTACACCACTGGGTTTACAGCACCCCTTTCAAGCACCTCGCTAGCAGGATCTGAATTCAGGCCCACTGCAGTCTGGCCTCTGTCTCTTTCTGCAGACTTGCCTCTTGTTGCTACCCAGCCATGATGAACTGTTTGAGTTCCCAGGATTGATTATGTCTTCTCTCTGTTTCATGCTAACATCCACAGCTTTTCTTCTTAAGGTGACTAACATTTACTAGTCTTCCTGAACTCAGTTCAAGGATCTCCTCTTCTCGGAAGTCTACCGTCTGCGTCCCCACTGCTAACTCTGCCTCACTCCACCCTGTAGCATCTCCAGGTTGAGGCAGTGCCTATCCTCTGCATCCCTGAGACTCCAATGATTTCTCTCATACCAACTGTTACCATGCCATGCAATCACTGTCTCTTTTTCCCTCCCTAACAATTTGAGAACCTTGCAGTTGGAATTATATCATCTTTATTTCTTTCTGAGCATCTAGAACAGTGGTCTATCAAAGAATAGGTGTTTAATAACTTCTTGCTCAATGAATCAGTGAATTTGTTTCCTTATTTAAATATTTGTTGCCAGCCAATACAACATGGCAGGCCCTGTGCAGGGGGCTGGTGTGGACGCAAAGGTGTATAGGGCACTTTCCCACTTAGGGTTGGGACAGTTTAAGGCCTGCTGGGCAGACAGAGCCACAGCTGTATGACAGGGTGGAGAAAAAGAGGATGAGAAGGGGAGGTGGGAGAAGAGAATGAGCTGAACGCAAGGCAGGCAGCTGTGACATTTTATATAGCTTTGTGCATTTTGGTCTCCTGTAAGCCCAGTGAAATGAAAAGGTATTCCCATTTTACAGAGGAAGAAATTGAGGCTGAGGCTGGTTACAGAGCTTAAAGGTCTAAATTGACCCAGGCAGTCAATGGCGGAGTTAGGCAGGCTTCCAGCCCAGCCCCTTGGACAGCTTGCTGCTTTAGATTCTGCCAACTGCTGGTCGATAGGTTTTTGTAAAATTAGAGGTGAGAATTTTAGAAGGTTGGATGTAACTGGGGTCCCAATTATTGAAAACACTAGCGGAATTATTTTAGGTTTATACACTTGTTTTTTTTCTGATACTCTAAGAGTTTATGTAATGAATTTTCATGGTGCTATAAATAGTTAACGAAACTGTGTGATCCATTAGTTAAATGAAATGTTGCTAAGTATGCCATGTTGCTGTCAAATAAATTCCTTTAATATTGCTAAAACCCGGTTCTGGCTTTTGTTAGCTTTGAGTTTGATTACAGAAGCACACTGTCTTCCCTCCCTCTTTGCCTTGCCAGAGATTGACTGATGTCTGAATAACAAGAGTGCTGCCTTCTGGAACATAGCGTTTTATTTTTCCAAAAATACTTTCACATAAACCTATGAGATTATTCTATTATTATTCTATTTTACAGATGAGTAAACTGATAAGAAAGATTAGTTTGTTTAATTCTAGATTATACCCTAGAAAAGTTAGACCATCAGATACTGTGTCGCAAGATCCCCCTTATTTACCTTTCAATTTAGTTAATAAAAAGAAAATATGCCTTGTTCATAAACAACTTAAATGGATTTTGGCCGCATTGTTTGGACCCTATTTAAAATTGTTACTACTTGTATTATGCTGTCAGTGTTAGTTTTATGATCTCAGCATACAGTAAGAGATGTGGCACATTCTGTTTTAGAATTTTATAGAGACATTGCTTATGTTACCATTTGTGATACCACAGTGTCGATTTCATGAAAACTGATAGATAGTTTTCTTTCTCCACTTCTGGCCCAAAGGGGAAAAAGAGTTCTATAGGTTTTGTGAAATTGTAACTGATCTTTTCTCTCTTTGCTTTGGCTTCTAGGAATCTCATAGTCAAACATATAGCCTGTCTTCTACAGCCGTATCAATGTTTTTGATGTCTTATTCTTGCTTCTGCCTTCATCTTCATTTCTAATTTTTTGTGTCTCTTTGCTCCTACTTTCTCATTTGGTTTATCCTATTATAGAAAATGGATTTTATAAGGCTTTCTATAAATTGCCTAAAATTTTACTTTTTTTCATAATGTGGGGTAAATATAACTAACAATGCCACATCATGAAGATGAGCTGTTAGACTAAGATAGTCGCCCATATTTGTGATTTGTTTTCTCCTCTTTCTTGTTACAGTTATGGCAAGAGACCTTTGACTGGATCCATAGCAAGGCTGTAAATCTATCAGTTTTGTGGGGTTCAAAGTTTTAAAGCTAGGAATATGTCCTATCAATGTATTATTTTTCTTGAAAGGTTTGGTAAAGAAGATGATGATTGTACATCTGCTTCAATGATGGTGGTCCTTTATTAGCAGAAAGATGCAGCATCTCTCAATATTCTGCCAAAAGTTTCTATAGCACTTGTACCTTTCACACCCACAGCAGCTTTATAGAACTGCTTTCATTGGGTTCCTGCAAAGCCTTACATTTAACTGTTGTCTTGACCCTGCAAAGATCAAATATGCAGCGTGGGGGAATTTTAGGCCTTTTCCAAATTGCCATGGTCAGATCAGATAGCCTTTGACATTTAAAAAAAAAAAAAAAAAAAAAAAGGATTGACAGGTTAATGACATAGTCCCAGGGATGGAGAGGGAGATGCGTAATCTACAAAAGGCCTACTTAGGCTGAGTAATTAAAGGAACCTGCAGTGGTTCAGGGGGCAGGAGGATGTAAAGTCTGAGTGGACATGGAATACAGTCTAGAGGGGGAGTTTAGAGCTCAGGAAGAAAGGACCCTGTTCCAGGCAACTTTGGTCCGTAGACTTCTGCCAAGTTTGGCAGTCTGGGGAGTTACAGGGTGGAGGTGGAGTCAGAACTGGCAGCCATAAACGAATTTTAAACTCAGCTAGCCTTGGGCATTAGAAAGCCCAAGGAGGGAGCTGGAATGGGTTTGAACTTAGGAGAAAAGTGAGGCCAGAACTGACTTAATTACATACTTCTTTGTGTTAGAGTTTGAGCTAGGCTTTTTTTTTTCCTTTTTCTTAATTTGGAAATAATCTCACAATTGCAGGAAAAAGTATAGGCATAAGAATATGCAAAAAACACCCTATGCCCTTTACTTAGTATCACCCATTGCTGATATTTTATCTTGATTGATCATTTGTGTGTTTTCTCACTGTGCATGTATGTATAAATATATTCACACATATATGCATACACATACAAGTATACATGTATATGAATTTTTTTCTGAATCATCTGAATCTTGGCCCTTTACTTCTGAATATTTAGCGTGTTTCCTAAAAACAGCTATATTATTTTATATAATCACAGGAAAATTTTCAAGTTAAATAGATTTACCATTAACGCAATATGTTTACCTAACTTACTATTCATATTCAAGTTTATCAATTGGCTCAATAATTTTGGGGGACTAACATTTCTTTTCTCTCCAGTATAATATCCTGTATAGATACGATATTTAGTTGTTATTTCTGCTTAATTTCTTTTAATCTAAAATATTTCCACAGCCTCTCTTTGTCTTTTATTACATTTTCAATGAATACAGCTCTCCCCTTCCCATTTTTTAAATGCCTAATCTGATTAGATTCCTGGGCAGAAGACTACACAGTACTGCATAGTGATGTTGCGCTCCGCTCAGGGTATCACATGCTGTCCATCGGCCCCTGTTTGTTGAAGTTCATTTTGTTAACAAGGTTTTGTCCAATTTCTCCACTATGTAATTACAAAGTTTCCCTTGGAACTGATACACAGTAAGTGGGAAGACAGTTTAAGACCTGCACATGTTCTGCTTCTTATCAAACATTTTTCCCTGGACTTAGCATCTGTTGATGATTCTTGCCCGACCAGTCTTTACTCTGATGGCTCTGATGGCGGCAAAATGTTGATTTTATAACTCCAGCAGTCGGTATTTACCAGTCAGCACCTGTTCTGCTATAAGCAAGACAGCCTTCCATTCTTACCCCATTGGTATGTCTGTCTGTCATCAGTATAGATTTGTGGATTTCTATTTTTTCAATGGTTTATTATTTATTACCATCCTTAATTATAGCAGTGTTTAAATAATTCCTAATTAGGCTGGCAAGAACTCTTCATGATGCCTTCTGCGTCCTTTATAAAATTCTCTCATCATTTTTTGTTTGTTTTGAGCACTTAATTTCTGGAATAACAAGATATTTCAGGCTCATTTTGTACCTGCCATGCGCCAGCTCTGAAATAATTCATTTCCCCCAAGAAGCCTTGGTTTCTTTTGCTGGAAAATGATAGCAGAATCCAAAATCTAAGTATTAGTTATCTCATTGTTGCTAGAGTATCTTTGCTCCTAGGCCCTCTTAATGGACAGAGATAGGAAATAGTTGCATATCAACACATACATACATTCATATCTATACATTTATATACAGATGCATGCATACTTTACAAATCCCGAGTTTACTCTGAAACCTACAATTTGCAATCTATCACTTTAGCATTCTTTCCTGCTTTCCTTTCCATGTTTTAACATCCCTTGTCCCATAGGAGAAGCTTGGCTCCCAACAATATCTGTGCATTTATTCCTTTGCTCCATTCTATAGAACATCGAAAATAGTTTCTTCTGCTTTGCTCATAGCACTACAGAAAACAAGCTTACTAAAAAGACCTCAGAATTTGTTTGCTGCTGCTCTTGCTTCAACTCTACCCAAGACTGGGTGTGTGTCATGCAATTCTGTGTTTATGTTATTTGATAGTTTTTTCTCCTCCACCTCTTTAGCAAGTGTGCTTACGATGTCCGTTTAACATACGATTGAATTGATTTGCTTCCGTCTACTTTTAGTTTTACGCTCACCCTTACCTTCCCTATTAATTTATTTTTTTTCAGATATGTAGAACATTAATATGCTTCCAAATGTGGGAATTATGCAAAAAGCTGTATCCTGAGAAGTATCACCCTCTGCCATATCCCTTTTACCCTGACACCCAGTCACATCACCACTAAGTGATGAAAAACAACTTGCGTGTTACCTGGTTTGTTTATCCTGTGTATCTTTTTGTAAAGATAAAGGTAGCATGCTATAGACTGAGCTAGGCTTTTTAATGCCCAAATCTCATTTATCTTCTAAATCTCACATACTTGGTGGTGGTGTTCCCATTTTACTGATGAGGAAACTGAGGCTTCTTGTCTGTACTGTTATAAACCTTTGGGCCTTGTTGATAAATGTCCCGTTTTCTATGCCTTATACCTTGGATGAAGCTAAGTAAGACATCAAATCACAAAACATGCCAATAGTGACATAGAGTTTTAACGCATGCAGTTACTGCCACACAAACTCAAAGTCTTGGTTTTGGGAAAACTACATTTTCATCTGTTTTTTAGCACTACGTTATTTTTTAAACTGGAATTTCCAGTGGCCTTAGTGTTATCACACAAGGCTCATATCAGGTTGGGAGGGGTTTTGTTTTGTTTTTCTAATTTGGGTGAAATTCACATGACATAAAATTAACCATTTTAAAGTCGTATTTATTGTAGTCACGATGTTGTGCAACTTCGCCTCCGTCTGGTTCCAGAATATTTTCATCACTCCCAAAGAAGACCCCATACCCATTAAGCAGTTCCTCAGCCTTATGCCCCTCCCGTAGCCCCTGGCAACCACTGATCTGCATTCTGTCTCCAAGGATTTGTCTATTTTGAATATTGCATATAAGTGAAGTCATACAATATGCAACATATTTTGTCTAACTTACTTGGCTTGCTGTTTTCAGGGTTCATCCACATTGCACTGTGTATCAGTACTATATTTCCTTTATACATTGAGCAATAGTCCATGGTACAAATATTTTGTTTTTCCATTCACCCACTGATGGAAATCTGGGAGGGCTTTGAGGGAAGTTGGAGAGATAAGCGTCTTGTAACTTGCCCTGTGCTGTACTATTTACTAGCTATGTGACTTTGGACAAGCTCCTAAGCTGGCTTATGCCTCAGTTTCCTCATTTGTTTAATGTAGATAATTATATTGGACTCTTCAAATAGTTGAATGAATTGCATCAAATAATGCCAGAAAAACTTATGGCATAGTACTTGGTAAATAGTGGACCCTCAATAAGTAATAGCTGTAGGATTATATGAGAAAAGGGGGAAAGAAAGAACACAAATGTGTATTATAGTATGTGTTTAGTGTGTGTTTGTTCTGTTGTAGCTGCTGAAACCTTCATGTTTTGTTTAAAAAAAAAAGGCATATCTGTTTTCTCTGCTTTGTGGTTTGGTGTTTTTGGCCCCCACCCCATCGCTAAACATGAAATTTTACATTTTAGAAGCAGTTCACTAGACAGAATGTCTGTAGTGGAATGTTACATAATTCACATTTAGATTTGAAGAGCTCATTATAAAAAACCTGACACACTTCAGGAATATTAAATTACTGCAGATTGTGTGGAGCAAAGAAATATTATTGAAGCATTTCAAAATTCCAGGCAAGCCTGAATTTAACTGATAGGGTTTCACAGCTTTTACTGGGGAAAATGATTTGAGTTGTCACATGGTTTCTGGCCCTGGAGGACTTTAATCTCCTTAATTACAAATAAGCGAATTTCCTAAATAATTTGGAGTTACTTCACAGCATTTGCTCAACCTCTGCCTTTTGGAAAATTAAAGGGGATGCCAGGGTCCACACTGTGGTACGTTCTTACAGTACTGTAGCTTATTTAAGTTTTTATTCAGAATGATGGTGGTTTCCTTTCATTATTGATGTAGGGATGTACTTCAGAAATTCACAAGTAATGCTTGTAACACTTGAACATAATCATATTTTGTTGAACAAGCATCTTTGAAGATAGAAATAGGGAGAGATGCTATATTGTGATTTAGAAGGTCGAAGAAGAGAAAATGGCCCAAATCCAATCCAGTTTTATACACTGATTTTAAAAAATTCTTGAAAATGTGTAAAATCCACATATTTCAACTACTTTCTGAATTTATAGATTAGGCATCTACTGTGTCCAAGGCCAACTGATACCATTTCCTACAGTTCATCCTCAAACAGCAAAATTAACTTGAATCAGTTTCTTCCTTTGTAAAGGGGAGATAATACAGACTTTCGGTCACATACCAGCCATGTGGCCTTGAGCAAGTGGCACAGGAATTTATGTGCCTAATATTTATTAAATGCTTACCAGGAGGCATGCCAGACACTCTTCCAATCACATTACGTGTGTGATCATACTTGATTGCCACAACAGCTCCACCAGTGGGCACTATTATCCCCAGTGTACAGATGAAGAAACTGAGGCAAAGACCAGGTTGAGTAACTTCCTCAAATCATGTGGCTTGTAAGTGGCTGAAACTGAAGTTGTCCAAAAATCAAATCATAAAATAAGTTGGGAGAGAGTCTGTTTTGCTACAGAGATCAAAACATCTTTCTGCCTGTGATGTCTCTTCGAACTGAACCTTGAGGAGTCAATAGAATGTCAAGGCAGACTTGAGACAAGAGATTCCATAGAAAGATAGCAGCACAAGGAAAAACTGGGAAGATGCGGAAGTACATCACTTCCCTGCTAGATTTGTGCCTCCTTTTACTTGTTTGGTTGTTGATTTCACTCCTCCTTGCTTTTATACATGCTGATCTTTCTGCCTGAAACAACCATTCATTCATTCATTCATTCTACATATAATTATTGAGAAGCTGTTCGTCCTTTCCCTTATTGTCCTTTTGACAGAAACATTGCTCTTCAACATCTCACAGAGTAGGGCTTATCCTCTGAAGCTTTATTGACCCTTCCTAGCAAAGATGAATACTTGCATCTTTCTACCCCGTATGCCTGGTATTTATATGCCTGTTTTAGTTTTGGTCACATATGTGTGTTGCCGTCCCTTACATGACTGATACCCCTGTTAGATTGAGCTTCTTTGAGAATAGGAACCAGCCTTTGACTATGTACTCTTGGCCAGCATGGTTACTTGGTAAATATCTGTTAACATGAATGAGCTAGCATTTGTACCTGGCCCATAGTAGATTCTTAGTAAATACTTGCTGCAATGAAATGGTAAATATTATTAATAAATTTGATTATGTTTATACATGACCAAATTTTGTGACTCTGTCATCTTCCATTGAACGTTGTCTTAGAGATAAGGGGCTGGAAAGGGTGTGGGGGCTGATGGCAAGGTATAGATAGATGGTATAAAAGTGGCAGGATAAATTCTCATTTTCTGTGTACGGTTTCATGGACCCTGTTTTACAAAGATAACTTTCTGTTTTTCTTAGTTGTAGCCTTAGATTCACTAGATCAAGTACTTTCATTTGGGCCATTTCCTTTTTAAAAAATAGTTAGCTTATATACAAATAAAACAAAACAGATATCTTTGGATTAAGGTGGGAATTTCCTCATATTCAAGCTTTACTATAATTTTACATGGCTTTTATATTAGACTTTCTGGTTAAGATTAACTAGATTGTCATGATTAACAGGTTTGGGTCATTATTCTTTTTGAACTGAAACTGGCATTCGAGGTCAATCGTTTTCTATTAAACCGTTCTAGATCTGTGGGATGAACTAAGAATTGGCTGCACAATTCGAAGATCCATTTCTAATAGCTTTTTCTTAATACTTTTCAAAAGTGAAAATTGGTGAAATGTTTACTTTTTAATAGAACTCTCATATAACTATCATAGTCACAGGAAAAGACTATTATCAAAGAGAATACTGTATATTCGTTTAATTTGAATGAGACCAAGTGAGATACTATATGTGAAGCAGTAGCTAAGGGCATAGTATATAGTAACTATTACCTGTAAGTGAAGTGGTTGTATTATCTTTATTATCATTATTATCTTCCTAGCACAGTGTTTGAGTTTAATAGCACCTGGTATTGTTCAATGCATATTTATTAGAGAATGAATGAATGAAATCTGTGTCTGCCTGTTTCTTTTCTCTTTCTCTGCACATTAAATGCTTGTCTGCTCTTATAGCTGGAGGAAAAATTGACATAAAATTGGCTTGCTGGAAAGTTTCTCGGCCCCATTTGTCACCTTACCCTTGGAGTCCAGTTGTATGTCAACTCTATGCCCCCTCTGATGCCTGCCAGTGAGGGACAGACCACAGGTCACTTCCATATGATCTGCTTTTGCTGCCAAGGCGCTGATCAAGCCTGGCTGATAGACGGGTGCTCTCTTGTTGGAAATATCTCCATGGGGCTGGCCATACCTTTGCTGTATGTTCTGGTTGGGATCTGATGCTTGAAAATAAGAAACACAGAAAACAGAGTTTGTCCCTCTTATAAATCTAGACTTTTAAAGATCTATTTTGAGTTACCTAGTTTGAGAAGCAGTTTTGCCGCTATAAGCCTCTCATTCCCTTTGCTGTATAAACCCTATCAATGCCTTCATGAAACCATGGGAGCAGTGTTTGCATGAAGACCAAGATTTTGTTTGTATATGTTTGCCAATTCACTTTTTTAAAATGTCTGTTTAACTTCGTAACAGTGATGATTCTGAATGTTCTCTTGCCTTGATTTGCAGCACTCAAGAAGAGTGAATGAAATGTGCAGCTCAGAGTGTCATTTCTGAAGGGAGGAGTCTTTCTCTTGGAGAAGAGTCCTCAATGAGCCTGGCCAAGGCCCGGGATCTGTGTGAAGTGGACTAAGGATTAAGTAGGATGTCAACTGAGACAGAACTTCAAGTAGCTGTGAAAACCAGCGCCAAGAAAGACTCCAGAAAGAAAGGTAGGGCTGAATTTGACCTTCTTTTTTTAATGGCTACTCTTCTGCACAGGAATGAGTTTTTAAATCTCTGGAATGATAGAAAGAAATATCTTTATGATTGCAAATAGTTTTAAATAGTCATTTTGTGTGTTTTGTATTCAGAATATAATAATGTAATGGTCCATCATTATTCTCCAGATAAAATCCAAAACTTTTCTGCACAGGAATGAGTTTTTAAATCTCTGGAATGATATAATCTCTGGAATGATATAAATAAGTATCTTTATGGTCACATGTATTTTTAAATAGTTATTTTGTGTGTTTCGTATTCATAATATAATAATGTAATGGCTCTTCATTTGTATTCATAATATAATAATGTATATAATATAATAATGTAATGGCTCTTCATTACTCTCCAAACAAAATCCAAACCTTTTCTCATAATATACAAAGTTTTTCTGCATATGCCTTCTATCCATCCCTCCAGCAACATCTCTGCCTAACCTCCCCACTTCCCCATCCCTGTTTACCCTCCAGACATCCTGTAGTTCATCTTTACCTGTACCAGTGGTTGTCAAACTCTGGCTGAACCAGAATCACTGGGAGGGCTTGTTTAAAGCCTTCATTTCTGAGTCTCATCCCAAAGTGTCAGATTCGGTGTCTAGGGTAGGACGCAAGACTTTCCTTTTAAAACAGCTTCCTAGGTGATGCCAGTCCTGCTGGTCCAGAGACCCTACTTTAAGAACCACTGGACTCTTAATCCAGCCTGAAATCCTTTTTTGTTGCCCTTCGTTGTTGTTGTTGTTGTTGTTTTCTCTGAACTGACTCCTGCTTATTCACTAGGTTTGAGTTTAGGGGAGCCTCCTGGGGGAGCCTTTTCTTACTCCCAGAATTGATATAAAAGTTTTTATTTGTTTTGTTTCATTAGTACTTGGTTAGTGTTTCACTTTATTAAAAATGTCCTGCGTAAACTCCTTTGGAGCTAGATGTTTTGTTCACATTTTAAGTCTCAGCACTTAGGAAGTGCTTGGCAGAGAGCAGCCAGAGATATCTGGCAATGAAGATTTGCAGGCCTAGTGTGATGATAAAGTAATTCTATCACTTTTCATGTTTTCTGGAGAATTTAGCCCCATGGCTTTAGGACCATGTTTTTCAGTAAGCTTCACCCCCTGCCAATTAAATATGAGCAACTTCTTTCTCTGTGTGTGTATGTTTTCTCCCTGTAGTTTCTGCTCTCTCTCCCTTGTTTTCTCAGCTGCATGGGAGGGGATTAACAGAGCTCTCTTTCAGGTCTTGAAATCTGTCAATGTGGGCTTGCAAACCGGGATGCCCTTGACTTCTTGGTATAGACAGTGATTTGTTTGAGACATCACTGTGCCTGCCCAGTTATGTTTTGTGATGGCATGTGTCTGGCACTCTATATGAAGTAGGGGACATAACTGTAATACATATGCAGCTCTTGGACAGCCAGAAGCCCAGGAAGGACTATAAATTTTGCTTTTGATGTTTATTTGAAACACAAATATTTTGGAGGCAGTCTATTTCATTCCCTAAAAATTAATGTAAACCTGTTTTCTATGCATCATGGTCTAAGAATAATAGAAAGAAAGTAAGTGGGTGAAAGAACATGTCTTGGGAGACTGCTATGTGGGGAAAAAAAAAAAAAAAAAAAAAAAAAAAAGAGGTCGCAGAGCCCAGTATGTACTAGAATTTAAATGCTTTTTCAGTGGAAACTGACAAGTTATATTTTTGCCTCAAATTTAACCTTTCCGCCAAACCTGCACTCTTGAATGCTTAATGCATTAAAAATGTTATCTTAGTGCATATTTTTTCATTCTTAATTTTAACATGCAAAACCAGAAGCGTTCTGCAGAGAGGATTCAGGTTTTCAGGACATTGGCTCAGTTGGGGATTTGGGATAACAGCGTGAAGGTGACCCTTTTAGAACCTCCTCATCTTCATGTCCTAAAAAAACTCTGAAATCAACATAATACGTATGTGAGGAGTGTCCTCCAGGGAGTGGCTAATACCATGGAATTTGGGTAGGCAGAGCTGGATTCAAATTCTGGCTTTACCACTTTCTCACTGTGTGACCTTTGAAAGTATTTAACCTGAGCCTCATTTTCCTCTCCTATAAAATGGGTGTATAATATTACTGACTTCAAAGGTTCACTATGAAGATTAATGAAAATAAGGCAAATAAAATACTTAATATATTACTTGCCATATATTAAATGCTCAACAAAGGTTAGCTGTGATCTTCTTCCTCTTTTTCCTCCCTTTTCCTTTTCTCCTTCTCTTCTCCTCCCTTCCCTGTCATCTTTCTCAATTTCCCTCCTCTCCCCTCTTTTCTCTTTTTCTCTTCCTTCGTCATTCATCTTGTCTTAATTAGCTTGAGTTGCCATAAGAAAATACCATAGACTTGGCAGCTAAAACCACAGAAACATGTTTCTCACAGATCTGGAGGCTAGAAAGTCTAAGATCAAAGTGCCAGCCAGTTTGGTTCCTGGTGAGGGCCCTCTTCCTGGCTTGTAGATGGTCATCTTCTCACCATGTCCTCACATCTGTAATCTCAGCTACTTGGGAGGCTGAGGCAGGAGAATCGCTTGAACCTGGGAGGCAGAGGTTACGGTGAGCCAAGATGGCTTCATTGCCCTCTAGCCTGGGTGACCGAGTAAGACTCAGTCTCAAAAAAAAAAAAAAAAAAAAAAAAAAAAAAAAAAAAAAGAGAGAGAGAGAGAGAGAGAAAATGTGCTGGTAAGCATTAATTCATTTCTTGTTCTTCAGTTTTGATGATGTAATAGTATTTCATTAAACAAATGTTGCTAACTTGGACAAAATTAATACAACTTTAAAAGGAATAAACAGTTTATATACTGATATTGAATCTTGAATATAACCATGTTGTTATGCTCTTTTATTACTACTACTTTCGCCAACTATGCTTGGATTTTCTATGGAGAGAGCGTATAATCCGCAAATAAATTTCTCATCTATCCTTAAGTACTTACTCTTTTTCTCTCTAATTGGCTGGATCTGTCATTATAATATTTAGTGATAGTAAATGTCCTTATCTTGTTCCTGATTGCTTCTAGATTACATTTAAGTGATGCTTAAGTTTTTACTAAAGATAGTTTTCTGGCCAGGCATGGTGGCTCACGCCTATAGTCTCAGCACTTTGGGAGGCTAAGGTGGGTAGATCGCTTGAGCTTATGAGTTTGAGACCAGCCAGGGCAACATGATGAAACCCTGTCTCTACAAAAAAAAAAAAATGCAAAGAATGGCCAAGCATGGTGGTACATGCCTGTAGTCCCAGCTACCTAGGAGGCTAAATTGGGAGGATGGCTTGAGCCCGTGAAGGGCAGCTTGCAGTGGGACACAATCGCACCACTGTACTCCAGCCTGGGCAATAGAGCCAGACGATGTCTCAAAACAAAACAAAGCAAAATAAAACATATTTATTAGTTCCCCTTTATGTATTATTTTCTAGGAAGTATTTTTAAATTCTAAATTTGCATGCTGAATTTTATCATATGCTTTTTCTGTATTTATTTCAATGATTATACATATTTTTCCTCTTATAATTTATACTGTGGTGGATTTAACTGATAGATTTTTAAATCTTCATTTCTGGGGTAAATCTTACTTGGTCGTAATGCTTTTATTTTCTACACTCTGGTGGATTTGATTTGTTAGGTTAAGGAATGTTTTTTTGTATCTATATTTACCAGCAAGATTTGTTAGGTTAAGGAATGGTTTTTGTATCTATATTTATCAGCAAGATTGGTGTGTAACTTCTTTTCTGGGACAACCCTTGTGTCTGGTATTAGTTAATATTATATTCTCATATAATTATTTTTATCAGTTAATATTATGTCCTCATATAATGATTTTTGGTAGGGATGAAACCCTGAATAATATTTAGGACTATTTCTGGAAAATATTATCTTTTATTTTTTACATTTATTTAACTTTTTAAAAGCTGTATGTGCTTATTGCTGAAATTAGAAAGGACAAACAAAAATAACTACTATTAACAACTGAAGTTACATCCTTAAACTGGCCTTCCAGGATAATATGTGGTTGAAATCATACTCTTCATAGAATTTCATGTCCTATTTTGTTATTTGATATAAGTGTATTTCCCATATTATTACCTGATATTACAAAATAGAAGTGTTTTTCCCCCCTCTTATTAAGATTTAGATGACTCCAGCGGCAGATATTTTAATTCCTGAAAAAAGAATACCTGACAATTTGGGTCATCTATTGTGGGAAAGAGTGGCATAAAGAAAGTTAAGAGGCCCTTTAGAGTTCTTCACAAGCCTATCACCCTAGTTCTTTAACTCAAGCTGTTGAAAGCAAGCCAGACGGTTTCAAATACAAGTCACACAGGGGCATATTTCATCACAAAATGAGTTTCTAGGCAGGCTATTTATGAAATGTAACTAGAGTATTCACAATTCAAATAAGGGATGCAAGTAGTGAAAAATAAAGTTGTTTTTTTCCATTTTATTTGTATTGGGTTGTGTCACTGCACATACAGCTTGTCAAATGGTGCCCATTCCAGAAGTGGAATTTGATGGAAGGCCCGAGGAAAATAATGTATATTTTCAGGTTCGTTACCTGCCATCAAAGGAGGACAATCAGTTGACACTATTCTTGTTATTTGTAATCTCCGTATTAGGGCACTCAGTGGAAGATCATGGTAGAGGAATGTGTCCCATGATGAACAGATAGACATTTCTGGGGGCAGTGCCTGGAGTCTTCCAGTCAGTGCCATCTGTCAGCTTAGTGTAGTGGAAAGAGTACTGACTTCGGAGCACAGCAGACCTGGTTTTTAGTTCTAACTCTTCTCTTTATATGCTGTGTAACTAGAGACAGGTTAGTTAGCCTCCTTGAGCCTGGTTTCACTTATCTTTAAAGGGAGGGGTGTGTGTGTGTGTGTGTGTGTGTGTGTGTGTGAATATTTTCACTTGTCATAGAAAGGTGAGGGGGCTGGGTGCGGTGCTCATGCCTGTAATCCCAGCACTTTAGGAGGCTGAGGTGGGCAGATCACCTGAGGTCAGGAGTTTGAGACCAACCTGGCCAACATGGTAAAACCCTGTCTCTACTAAAAATACAAAAATACAAAATTAGGGCATAGTGGCACTTGCCTGTAATCCCAGCTACTTGAGAGGCTGAAGCAGGAGAATCACTTGAACCTGGGAGGTAGAAGTTGCAGTGAGCCGAGACTGCGCCATTGCACTCCAGCCTGGGCAAAAAGAGTGAAACTCTGTCTCCAAATAAATAAATAAGAAATAAAAGAAAGAAAGGTGAGGGAGATACTGTGGGTGAGAGCTAGCTTGGGGTCTGCAACGTAGTATGGCTTAGTCAGTGTTAGTGTGTTAGTGCTCTGTCCTTTCTGAAATCACAGTTCACTATTGCCTCCTTATTTTCTAGGAACACCTGGAAATAGTGAAACTTTTTAACTTCCCTTATATTTCATGTTAGTGCTATACCCAGGGATCATCAGTTAACCACAATGACAATGACAAAAAGCTACCTTCATATTTTCTCCCAGGAGAATTTTGACTCCAAGAATCAAGGCTTTAATGGGATTTAGGAGAAGTCAGTGATCACAGGGCAGATGCCTCAGGTTTGAAGTCACATCAAACCGAGTGTGAACTCTCTGTACCTCGCAGCTGTGCTAACTTTTGGAAGTTTCTTGAAAAATTCTAGTTAGTTTGGGTTAAGGAATGGTACATTCAGGGTCATGACTGCTCAACTGGTCATTAGCCCTAGGGAGTAAGTTCCGCTAACATTGGCTTACCACATAGGAGCTTATAAATTGCCATCATATTGATTATCTCATTAGGTCATCAGGATCCTGAGAGATTAATTTTTTAAGAAAACAGTCTTTTTATCAGGCTTATTTATCATTGCTTCTATATGCTGCTCTTGTCGTGCATAGGAGGCAGTCTGGGGTCAGTCAAGATACTGGGTATTTGGGTTCATACTTTAAGCCCCCCACTCTTTGGTGGTCTAACTTCAGACAAGTCACCTCTACTTTTTGAGCATTACTTTTCTCAGCCACCAAATGGATGTAGAGATAATATTTGCTTGCCCAATTTTGAAATTTAGTAGGGGCATCATTAATCAGTTCTTTTGTCCACGAACATTTATATAGCTCCAGCATGAGCCCAGCCTATGCTTGGTCTTCTGAAGAACAGAGAAATGCCTTAGAAGGAGATTCTGACCCTAGTCATATATGCTGTAGTTAAAGACCTGTGAGCTGGGAGGGTGGGGTAGGGGAGGGGGCCTTCTGATATTTATGTCTCATCCTTCCCGGAAAAAATATTGTGTTTCTACTTTGCTGCTTTTATTCATTCCCAACCTCTTACTGTTCATAAAATGCGTAAGGTTTACTTTGACTCCAAGTTTATTTTTATTAATTAAAATATTCCATATTTATCATAATGAGGATGATTCTCATTAAAACTCTTTTCATTGCCTTCCTGACTAAAAGCAAGTACATTTTTATTTTAACAAACACAAGTAACACAATACTCTGAAAGTCTGTATACAATAAAACATGAATAACCTCTCCGGAATACACAACTTCTCAGGAAGTTGATATATATAAAAGGTTATAAGAAGTTAATGTTTGGTGGCAGGCCACAGCCCGGTTGTCACAGATGAGGTCTCAAGAGGAGAATGATTTGCCAGTGGTCACTCCCCTGGGCAATGGCAGAGCCAGGGTTGCCACCCAGGAGTGGCTCCCTGGCTGGAGCTCCTTCCACTCAGTAGGTCCCAAACAACTGATGTTCTTAGAATTCACCTCATTAACCTCTCGGGGTGTTTGCTTCCTCTTCCTTACAGTGAAGACTTCTGAGAAGAGCCCATGTTTTAGAATTAGATAAACTGAAGTTGGAGTCAAGGCTTGGCACATTTTCTACTTGTCTATCTTGGGCTAGCTACCTAATCTTTTTGGGCCTCAACTTCATCTGTAAAATGGGAATAATAGTAGTTCCTATCTCAGAGTGTTGCAGTAAGGATTTCATGAGTTCACAAGTATAAAAAAGCTAGCATTGAAACTCTATACATAGAATCAAGATTAAGAAATATTCCTTTCCCCTGTGGCCCCCAACTCCCACCATGTCTGAGAGGCAGCACATCTCTAGTGGTATAGGAAATACAGAGAGGTAGAAGGTACCCTTTTCTCCAGAGGAATATGGGATAGTTGGTAAGAAAAAGAAACTGGTCCCTCTTCAAATGGATACTTGCTCCAAGAATAACTGAGGGAATGAATAGGAAATATAAAGGAAAGTGGACCATGTTGTCAAGCTACAAAGATTTATTAGTAGCCATCATGTATGCTTCTTGCATATGAACCATTTTAGATAAATTGTCCCTAATGAGCCTAACTCTTACATCATCCCATTGAATACATAAGAAAATAATGTTTAGAGAGGTCCAGAGACTTGCCGCAGGTCATGGGGCTTGTCTGCCTGAGTTGCCATACACTAGGTCTTACCAGTGCTGACGTCTGTACTGTCTTCCCTGAATGTATTCTGTGGGTTTGCCTTGTGGCTTGATGCTGGAGAGTTGGAGAATGTGAAAAAATTATAGGGGCTCTACTCTTCTGGGGAGACTGGAGCATAGAAACTGATTAGCTACATCATGTAAATTTATGGTGCTGTTCTGTCTTGACAGGGTTTTGGTGAGCTAATCATTCTCTGGGAACTCTGTGATTTGTGAGCTTTAGAAATTCAAAACCAAGGATTTAATTATAAGAAAAGATAAATTTGTCTGAACTTGATCAGTAGAGCTCTTGGGCTGAAGGGCTTGGAGGCAGAGAGTCATGTTTTGGGGCCAAGCAGTTCACTTCTTTATGGTAAGACTGATCGTATGATGTGCTGTGGTGAAAAGAGACTTCTGTATTCTCTGTGGTCACATGGTCATGAATTGATTACAGGACACTTCACTCAGTGTGGCCATTCCCTGAAGACAAACTGTTTCAGGTTTAATTGGTGACTTAGTTCAGGACTTTGTTCTAATTGGTTTCCTTGCTAGAAGTCAGGCTTTCTCCAAACTCACCTTCATAGCTCCTTTCCTCTTTGAACTTGTTCTGTAACCGTGGCAGCATACGCCACAGGACAATGCATCAAGTCCTTTGAAATGTGGTTCCTGTCTCCTTTTCTGTCACTCTGCTTGCTCCCACCCTTAGCCACACTACGCTTCAGGTCCCAGGCCTCACCTCTGCGGCTTTTGTGCAGACTGCAATTTCACCTTTGCTAGCTCTCTTACCCTGTGCACTTGCAATTTTTCTTTTTGGAAACCAAGTCTCGTTCTGTCACCCAGGCTGGAGTGCAGTGGCATGATCTCCGCTCACCGCAACCTCTGCCTCCCGGGTTCAAGCGATTCTCCTGCCTCAGCCTCCCGAGTAGCTGGGATTACAGGTGCGCGTCACTGCCCCCAGCTAATTTTTTGAATTTTTAGTAGAGACGGGGTTTTACCGTGTTGACCAGGCTGTTCATGAACTCCTGACCTCAGGTAATCCGCCTGCCTCAGCTCCCAAAGTGCGAGGATTACAGTCACCTTTTGGTTAACATTGTGAGCTTCCTAATAACCTCAATTAATTAATCACTGATTATCAGTTCATGTGACCCTCTGTGTATCTTTCAAATCCATTCATTCCTTCTCCCCTCACTAGCCCCCACCCCGAAGGTAGTTCAGCCTACCTTCATCTCTCATCTGGATCATCCTAGCACCCTCCTAAATGGTCTTCAGGTTTTCACTGCTGTCCATCTCCAAGCCATTCTCAGCACTGCTCACTAATGTGGAGATTTAATCAGATCATACTCCTGCATAAAACCCTTCAGTGAGTGGCTCCTCCTGCCCTCAGGAAAAAGTCCACACTGCTTATCATGGCATCAGAGAGGGTGCTGTCTGGTCTGACCCCTTCTTATCTGTCCAGGCACATTCCTCACGACTCTTGCCAATCATACTTCACTGAGTGATCCCACTGAACCAATTTCAGTTCCCTGACCCTACCATGTTGATTTTTTACCCTTGGGGTTTTGTACATGTTTTTTCTTTTCCCAGGAATACATTTTTCTGTATTTGTTTCAAAGCCAACTCCGTGTATTCTTTAGTTTCAAGTTAAAGATTACTTTTCTTGAGAAATGCTTTGGTGACCCATTGCAACCCACCCACATACCCCCAAGTTGTGGGTCATGACCATCCTGTGTGCTCTCAGCCACTTTGCATTTTCTCCATTATTTAAATAAGGTTTATCCTCCTCTTTATCACACACTAGGCTGGGAGATCTGTGAGGACAGGGACTGTGTCTGTTTTATTAGCCACTTTACTGCTGCCACTAAGGAGAATGTTGAAAAGTGTAGGTATGGAGCAATATTTATTGAATGAATAAGGGAGTAAATGAATGAACTTAAGGCCAAGAAAAATCTCACCTGAGTCCCCTGGATTCTAAGGGGTCTCACAACACCCTGTACTATGGGTAAAGTGTGATAATTTTATCACATTTTTTCTACAATTATTTCTACTATTTTTTCTACAACTATTTTTCTTTTTTCTATGTTATGCCATTAATTATGAGTTCCTCACCTGGTACACTTGGCACATGGTAGGTACTCAGTAAATGTTTGTTGAATTAATTGTTATAAAATGTGGGGGAGAATTATTTGCACAAGAAGAAAGAAAATTTAAAAAAAAAAATCTCCCCTAAGAGTTGGCTCTTGAGATTCTTATTATGTGGCATTCAAAATTCCTACAATTCAGACAGCTACTTCTCCTTTTGTGATGTGTGTCCAATCATGTCTGGTGCTGTAATTTAGCGTGATGTAGGCCATATTGGTAGTAAGAGCTATAAGATTTGCCATATTAGTTCATCCCACTGCTTCATTAAGCTCAGTGTGCTGCCTCTGGCAGTGGCTGGGCCTGAATTTTGATGTTTGGAAGAACAAAGCCCTTCACATTAGCCCTCTGAATCCTTGGTATGTTGTGAGTCTGGTTAAGTATCTGCTCCTTCTCGGAGTTGGAGAGTCTTTGTCTTTGTAGATAACCAGTAAATGACCCAGAGGATGGGGTTTTATTATTTGTGTGAGTTTGCTGAGCAGACAGTGTTCCCAGGTGTGCTGAGATTTCAGCAATCTCCTATTGCAACACACCTTCTGGGATGGTCAGAGTACACGTTTGCAAGACTGAGTGTTTCTGCAGTCTATCAAGAGAACACACATAGATCAAAGGCAGAGGAGAGGAGAGAGCAGAGGTGAAGGAGGAACCAATATCTGTTGTTCCTGTGTCCTTGTGTCCATGTTTCTCATTTAAGCTTTAAAACAGCCTTTAGATAAGTATTCTCATTTTGCATAGGAGGCAACTGAGGCTCAGAGAGGTGCATGGCTTACCTGAGGTCACACAGGTAAAGGGACCCATTTACACACAGATCTTTCTAACCCCAGAGCTTGTCCATGTTCTTAACACTGTACTAAACTACTCTCTACTGAATGATATGTCCTCTTACCAAATACTAAGTTGTGCTTGCACTGAAAGACATCTTCCTACAGGTTCCAATAGTAACGCCTTTAGGTTGAGATGGCCTCAGCAAGAGGAGGGAATGATGGTAAAATATGTTGTATAGTTAGAAAAGAAGTTAAAAAGGCAGGGGAAGCCCCTTCACTTCATATCTCTCGTCTGTGGCTTGCAGAAGGTTGCCATGCACAAGCCTCCACATGATTGAGAAGGAAACATTTTCTAGATATAAAAAGGTAAAGTGAAAATGAACTTGAAGGATTTTGACTCTGTATAAATTGAAATGTATAATCAGCTCTTTGTGTCTGTGGGTTTCACATCTGTGTATTCAACCAACTGTGGATCAAAACCTGAGGCTGTGGAGGGCCAACTGTATATGTTTTCCATCTGAAGTTGTTTATCCATTCATCCATCAGTGGACATTTGGGCTGCTTCCACCTCTTGGCTATTGTGAATGATGCTGGTATGAAATGAGTATACAGATATCTATTCGAGACCCTGCTTTCATTCCTCTTGGATGTAAAGTCAGCCACCCTCCATATCTGAGGTTCCACACCCATGGATTCAACCAATGTTAGATATAAAATATTAGGCAAAAATACAACAATTAAAAAATAATACAAATTTTTAAATGCAGTATAATAACTATTACATAGCATTTTCTTTGCATTAAGCATTATGAGTAATCTAGAGATGATTTAAAGTATACCGGAGGATTACGTAGGTTGTATGCAAATACTATGCCATTTTATATAAAGAACTTGAATGTCCTTAAATTTTGTTATCTATGGAGATCCTGGAACTAATCTCCATGGATATGGAAGAGATAATATTATATTAAAGGAAAACATCATTTCTCTCTCTTAATTTGGAGCGAGCACTGTAAAAGTGAAGACCAGGAAATTTTGCAAATTCCCCAAATCTGTGAATAATATCAGCAGCCTAGTTCACCTCCCAGCGGGCATCCCCAAGCTCGAAATAATAATGAGGATGCTGGTGATGAAGGTACCTACTATCTGTCAGCAATTACTAAGTATCAGGCAATATACTCAAACCTTTATATGTGTTTTCTAACTCAGATCATTCCCCTGAGGTAGCTGCTTTTTCAAAATCTCAAGTTTACAGATGAGGAAGGTGAGAAGCTGGAAAGGTGACACAAAGTCAGTTCTGTCTCATTCATCAGTACAGCAAATGTTGTGTGTCCCTTCTAGACACTTGGCTCAATCTGAACACATCGCCTTACTTGCCTGCTTTGAGCATGCATGGATTTGCTTCAGCTCTCCTCTCAGCCTGGAAGAAGTTCCCCTCTCTCTTTTTGACCTGCCAGGGTCCACCTGCTCCTCTGAGACACAGCTCAGATAGTACTGCCATGGTGCTTTTCCTTAGCATCCCTCTCCTTCCATGGAATTAAGCCTTGTGATTCTCAGTGTACTGTTTTCACTCCAGATGAAGCTCTTGTTCCTTTCTTCTGTTCATTAGGATTCCGCTTTATACCCCTTTCTTCCCTTCTATATTGTGTGTTCAGCTGAGTCTTATTGACAAGGACTGTGTCTTTTATATCATTATATCATCCCAAAGCTGGGAGGAAGCGTTATCAGTGGAATGTGGGAAATGATATTAATGATGTGATTACTAAATGCCAGGGAGAGAATACAATAACTTTTAAAATCTTCACAAGAGAATTATGAGTTTGATAATACTCCCATTTTACAGATGAGAAAGCACACTCAGGTAAGTTAAGATTATGTTCAAAGTCACCCATCGTGTAAATAGAAGGACAGGAATTTTAATTTGGATCTAACTGATTCAAAGCACAAGCTCTTTCCACTACACCATGCTGTTTCCCAGCAGAGGCCATCAAATACAACCCCAGGAACCATATTTCCTAGGGGTCTGGTTCCTGTTGTAAAATGGTAGCTACAGATGCAATTTACCTTTATAAAGGATTTATATGTCATCATTGCAGATTCACATTCCTTAAATTTGGGATCATCATCACTTGTGTCTTTCAGCTTTCCCTGGCTGGCAATGCTGCTCTAGGGAGATCTTGCATTCTAATTGTTAAACCAGAGGCAAGACTCACCATGCAGTGACTTGCCTTGGAAGAAGCCCAGTAGATGATGAATAGCAGACCTGAATCTTATCATGTATTTCAGGATGATGTACGGGACTGTTGGAAACTGCCTTTGACAAATGTGCACGGGAAGGAGAATTATCTCCAACAATGAAAAATGTTCTTATTATGTGATCCTAAAAAGGATCAGGACCCCTATCATTGGGAAAATGATCATGCCCGTATCCCTTATTAACAGCGATACAGAAGGGTGTGCTAAAGACATTGGATGTCATCCTGAAGCAGTGATGGATAGTCATGAGAGCTGAAATCAGGTTGGACTTATGAAAGGTAGCTTGATGCTTGATAGCAGGTGGGAATCGTGCAACTTGCTAAGGTCTATTTTAGCCCTTGCTTCTTGAGGCTCTGCAAGACTTGTTTCTGCTGTCTTAGCTATTGCCCAGTGGCTTCTGGTCAGGTTGAGGCTGTGATTAAATAGTGGAAGATATATGATATATATGTTTGTAGGAAATAAAACCATTGCCATAGGGAGAAGACTAATATGCAGGCATTTTAAATATTTACTCTCAGTTTATTTTCGTATTTTATATGAATAGAGTCATAGAGATTTAGTATCCTGCCCACAGCTAGAAACTAGCAGAGTTAGGATTTAAACAAGCAGTCTGATTTCAAAATCTATACTTTGTTGACTATAGTAGCTTCTAATAAATACCGTCCTGGTTGGAGTTCAAAATTGTGGAAAATGAAACTGCTGAGTACATATGTGAAGGTACCTGTCGCAGACTTTGGCACATCGTAGGCAATCAAGAGATGCTAGTCAAATCAAGAATTGTCAACGTGTTAATTTTGTTAAGGGCTAAGTGATGATTACAGACTTCTTTGAATTCCTTCCTTTCTTCCCTTCTTTTCTTTTCCTTCCTCCCTCTTTCCTTCCATCTTTCCTTCATTCAGTTTTTGAGCATTTTTCAAAACCAGGGAGAGTGCTGGCCACAGAAGATTATGGAGAAGTCCTGAGTTCAAGGAACTTAAAATCTAATATGAAAGACAAACAAATAAGAAATAATTATAGTTTATTATAGTAAGTTGAAATCACTTAGCAGAGACAACCAACTATCCAAGAACTTTTAAATAAACATTCTTGGGGTTCAGATTTATTTGTTTTTTTAGTTCAATAGATAACTTTGTGAAATATCTCCTGTAATTGAAGACATTGTCTACCTATTGGGTATAAACCCCTACTTGTGAAAAACAAGTCCTACCCTATCCTCCCATGAAAGGAAATCTTGCTGGACAGTAACTTGCTCCTGCTCCTTCTATAGTAAAAGCTACCTCACATTACAAACATATTTTATTCATTTCGTGTTATGCATACACCAGGTGCATAATATGTGTTCACTAAATATTTGTTGAACAGTATTTTGTGTCAAATAGATAATTCATTGGCCTTTGGCCTACACTTACCTATAATCAGTAATTTATATTCAAGTAGTTTTTCTTTGATGTTTTGAAGTAATGATTACAGCAGTTTCTCCTCCAGCTCACCAAGTTATAGATTGCAAATAGATTTTGTGTAATTTGCCAATGCTGGTCGATTTTGATGGCTACCTTGAGCACTATGTAGAGGAGTCTGAAATTATGTCCTGGCCTTGAGTGAGAACAGTTAACACTTAGGTATATTTTCTTTCAGTGTTTTTTTCCTGCACACTACTGTGTGCACACAAGCATGCAAACAGATGACATCCTATCTGATCCTTCTATGTATTTAATTCTGTATTAGTTTTTCACAAAACCTCACAATTTAAGCTATTCCCATATGATAAACTTTTTGCAATTATCATTTTGCTAAGTGATCTAATTTTCTTTAGCTTTTTCTCACAAAACCTCCCAATCCTTCTGTCATTGTTGCCATTTTTATTGGTGCATTCCCAAATTTGTCAAATCTTGCTTAAGCTGTGGTGTTACAGAACTGCTTTTAGCAGTTGATGGTTCATTTCTATTTTGATCCTTGAACGGATACAGTGTTTATCTTCTGTGTTTTGTGGGCAGGGGGTAGATGCTAACTTGTTCTCCTGTAGTGAGAAGAAACCGAGACTTTGGGGTGGGCTCCCCTTTGCGGGCATGTCACCACTAGAGACCACCACTCTAGTGAAGCACTGGAATTAAGATTTGCCAATAGATGGCTGTGAGCTCTAGTGTGTTGTGCTGTTCAAATCTTTTAACCTCAGGTTATCGACTTTAATATGTTGTGCTGGTGTCTTGATTTTTTGGTTCATCTGTTTTAACGTGATGAAATGTAAAAATAGAGCCTCCTTTTGTCCCCTCTCAATGACTTTAGGGGTTTTTAGCTGATAACCAACCCTTCTTCTGTTAAGGATTCGAATTTTAAACAGCTAAAAATACATTTTTCTTATATCTGTCATCAAGTGATTAGTGCAACTATTTAGTTCTGGTCGTCTTTCCTATTCTTGGTAGATTTATTTTCTCTTCTTAGAATTCTACTGCCGCCCTCTCTGTCTGGGAGACTGGAGATGTCATTTAGACATTGCTTATTAGGATTCCATTATTTGTCTCTCCTATACAGTCAGCTAAATCAAAAAGTCAGACAGTGTTTTTAAATTGCAAATTTAAATGACAATTTATAGACCAGGTCTACTGGAAATTTTCTGTCCTGGGCATCCATCATTGCTTGTGAGTATATAGTTTTATATTCTCTCTCTCTCTCTCTTTTTCTCTCTCTCTCCTTTTCTCTTTATCTTCTTGAGAGCACAGCACACATATCCATCAGAAGGATCAGAACTGCTTGCAATCAAACAAAAATGCAATAAAGATCTTGGAAGGAAATTAAGACAAACACCTATCCTAGACCTTGCTTACATATTAGTTCTCTTCCTCCTCCTTTTGCTTCCTTGCTTCTTAAAGAGGAAACTTGCTTCAGTCACTGTTTTTAAAGCAGTTAAGCACATGGCTTAGATTAAAAACAAAACAATTCGACTGGGCGCAGTGGCTCACACATGTAATCCCAGCTCTTTGGGAGACCAAGGCGGGCAGATCACCTGAGGTCAGGAGTTCGAGACTAGGCTGGCCAACATGATGAGACCCCATCTCTACTAAAAATACAAAAAATTAGTCGGGTGTGGTGGTCGCCTGTAGTCCCAGCTACTTCGGATGCTGAGGCAGGAGAATCGCTTGAGCCCAGGAGGTGGAGGTTGCGGTGAGCTGAGATCGTGCAGCTGCACTCCAGCCTAGGCGACAGAGCAAAACTCCATCTCAAAAGAAAAAAAAAATCACTGAAAGCCTGGAATATGCCAGATACTGTTATTTCAGTTCATCTGCATGAAAAACTAATAACAATATAGTACTATTGTGATAGCTAATATGTATTGAGCACTTACTATGCATTAGACACTGTTCTATGTGTTTGTTTGTCTTAACTCATAAGATACTCATCTGGATTTTTAAAAGAGGAAAGTGAAATTTGTGGGAGGCAACTTGCTTAGGGCCCACAGCTGAACAAGTGTGAAGCATCAGCCTCTGACTTAGAACATTGTCTACCACACTAGCCTCTATCTTATTTTCAGTAAGATAATTTGTGGGCTATTTAGTATCTCTGCTTTATAAGAATGACAGGTTGGAAAGCCTTCTCACTATGCCTTGCTGAGTTTTAATTTTTAGCAGATTGGGTTAGAAGAGGGTGGCTTTAAAGCTTGAAATCATCATCTTTTATCGGTCCATTTTCTCTGGGATCAGAGTAGATTGGCAAAGCATTATGATCTTCCATTTCAAAGCTGAAGGATTATCCATCTCGATGGGTGAAATCATCTCTAAAATCCTTCTGAAGCCAAATGCCGAGGTTGGTACGTTTCAGAAAATGCCTGTGGTACCCAATAACTTCAGTGAGGAAAATTAATAGGGTAAAGTTTGCATCTGGAAGGCGTATGCGTAGAAAGTGGACTCGCTGCTGGCACTGGGTCAGACTTTTCATTTCCAGCAGGGCCTTGAAGGTCTTCTTTCTGTTCAGTCTCAACTCACTAGACTCCAATGTCAACAGTAGATGGGGCAGTCAAGGGCTGGTGAGATTCCAATCAGACACAGGAGGTGAGGACAGGGGAGGAAAAGACGGAGAAAAAATAGGGAGGCAGCTAGGGGCGGCTATGGGAGCCATCAGACCACAATGCATGTTTGACTTGAGTGAAGAAGACAGGGACGGACAGACGGAAGGAAGGAAGGAAGGAAGGAAGGAAGGAAGGAAGGAAGGAAGGAAGGAAGGAAGGCAGGCAGGCAGGCAGGGAGGGAGGGAGGAGGGAGGGAGGCAGACTTGGTGGATGCATCTTAGATGTTGGCGCTGTCCTAAGGCAATTTCAGCAAGGTCTTCATGGAGTCCTTAAGCCAAAGTTGCTCAGCAGAGGAGTTCCCTGTCTCCTGGGAAAGGGCCTGCCTGAGAATCCTGCCCTGCTTTGTCACTGGCTGGGAGTGGCCTATGGGAAACATATTCCTAAAACACGTTTGCAGACCTGGAGATGGGTGTCTGAATGTAGCAGGTAGAAGACTTTGTCAGTTCCTTTCCCTGTTAGGGGAGATTGGCAAGGTGCATACTCATGACTCCCACATTAAAACAAATGGATACTCAAAATACCCATATATCATAAGTGGCCATGAGATATCCACTCTCACTTCAATTCGCTACCTGTTAGAAACTGACCAGTTACATTGCTTTTCTCATGTCAGCGCATGCCACATAGGCAAAGATGGGTTAAAAGGTGGCGCAGGCCGGGCGCGGTGGCTCACGCCTGTAATCGCAGCACTTTGGGAGGCCGAGGCGGGGGGATCACGAGGTCAGGAGATCGAGACCATCCTGGCTAACACGGTGAAACCCCGTGTTACTAAAAATACAAAAAATTAGCCGGGCGTGGTGGTGCGCGCCTGTAGTCCCAGCTGCTTGGAGGCTGAGGCAGGAGAATGGCGGGAACCCGGGAGGCGGAGCTTGCAGTGAGCCGAGATCGCACCACTGCACTCCAGCTTGGGTGACAAAGCGAGACTCCGTCTCAAAATAAATAAATAAATAAATAAATAAATAAATAAATAAATAAATAAAATAAAAGGTGCCGCAAATAGAAGTTGAGGTTCCAGAGTCTTTGGTGACTTGGCCCAGAAATTTCCAGAACATTTTGACCTTTCATAGTTTGCAAGGGCTGAAATGGGGGGAACAGAAAGCAGCTATTACATCGATAGCCCAAGAAGGAAGCCCTGGTATTCTTGCCACACATTTCTTATTTCTTCTTATCACAAACAAAGGAGAATGCTCGTCTTGCCACCAGCCTATCCTGACCCCTACTGCCCACCCCACCCCCAACCCACTGTGCTAGGAAAGCTGAAAGTTATATTTCTTGAACACCTTTCTGATGGCCAGCCACGTGAATAGGAGCTTTATTTAAACACACCCTCTTAATACAACAACCAGTGAGGCAGGTATTCTTTAGAATAGAGCCCAGTAATTGCATTACCATCTTCAGAGTTACAAGTTGATCAGTCAGCTCCGCCATTTATTTATTAAGTTATGTGACCTGGAGCAGGTTTCAAATCCTCTAAGCCTCCATTTCCTAACACGTAAGATAGGAGTGATAGGACCCATGTCTCAGAGAGACCAGATGAAATCATGTATGTAAGTGCCTCAGTTTGGTGTATATTTAGTGAAGTGCCAGCTTACTACTATTGTTACTATGAGAAAACCAAAGCCCAGTCTGCAAGGCTGATTCTTGGGACTGTAAAGTTTGTGAGGAGTGGGATGTGCAATGCTGTGTGTGCGCATCCATCCTGCCTGGCTCTGTGCCAGAGGTGACAATACAGGAGACACCCACTTCAGCTTTCCTGCCTTTTAGGAAGTTACAGCTCAACATTTGAGTGGTCTCCAAGCACGTGGTACTACTTTATGGCTTTAAGGCTGAATGCTCAGTCTTCATATTGGCCTCCTCTGGAATCATGCAGTTGTTTAGCACGTAACCCACTCATGAAAGAAGCAATCTGGAAAGCTGGCTCTCCTGAGGGCTTGGAGCCCCACACTAGAAAATCAAACACCAGCATCTCCCTTCAGGAGTCTCTCCAGAGTTATTTTTCTGTTCTTTTTGGGCGCCTGCTTCATGCTTCCTTCTCCCTGTGTTCAGACTTGCCTTTGTTTGTCACTGTGCTCATGGCCAGCTTCTCCATCCAAGATCCCATCCGCACCTGAGTTACAGGGTTCCCGTTTCAGATTCTAGACAGTGAAAAATCTGTAAAGCTCAGCCCAGCTCTGATGGTGGCCACCTATAGTCTATCCAAGAGTTTGGGACAATCAGTGTGACAGTAGTGGTTACAGCCCACTCTGTGGATGATTGGTAGGAGGGGTGAGGCATGTACTGAACAGGTACAACTACCAAACAAAAATCAGCCTAGATGGCACTTCCTCCAGGAAACCTAACTAGACCCAGCCAAACACAGGGAGTCAGGCCCTCCCCTGGGCTACTTGGATACTGACCTCTAGTACAGTCGCTCTCACAGTGTGCTGTACTTGCCTCATCCCTATGTCTGTCTCCCTACCAAACCATGTCCCCTGAGGGAAAAGATGGGAACCGGTTCCTCTTCACCACCCTGTGAAGCCCAGTGCTTCCCAACCTGGAGCCCAATGCCTGTCACAAAGTAGGTTTTCAGTAAGTCTTCACAGGAAGTGAGTTTCATCAGGGAAACAGATACAGAATTGCACCACACAATGAGAAGTACTTCCCAGTGGCAACACGAAACAGTCATCCTGCCAAAACCAGTTGTTTTTCTCTTCAAAGTACAGTAAACACCAGTGAGGACAGAGGCAGAGTTCCAATGCAGCTTTTCACGTACAGTCATGTTCTGTTTCTTTGATCTCAAACTCCTTTAGGTTTTGAATCTTAAAGAGCTTGCTGCAGCTATCCACTTAATAGCCATCCGGCACCCTATGCGTTCATGCCAATTAGCTTGGGAAAGATGAAAACTTGGGGGACTTAATGAGCTGAGCTGGCACCTGTTCACTTAGCACTCCAGCCTGCATCTTTTGAGCTGCTTACACCAACTGGATGGTGTCCACTTTAACCTTTCTGGGGAAAGGCTTACAGAGGCATTTTTGCATTAGTGCCTTCCAACTTTTATACTTTGGGGGACTGACCTAGAGATTATGGAGTGAAAGTCCTTGGAAACTTGGACTCATAGTGTACTCACACTCCCTCACCCATCCCAGTCCCTGCTCATTACAGATAATGATCTGGGTTGTGGAGGTGGCTCAGGTGTGACGTTTCCAACAGGCCCAAGTTTGAATCCTAAACTTGTAGGAGCTGTGTGATAGGGCCAAGTGTAGTGCCTGGCACTAATAGGTACTCAGTGAGTATTGGTGGAGGGAGGCTCACTCAACACAATGTAGTATCACAGATGAGGGTGTCCACTCTACGAAGACACTCCTGTGTTCATTGCAGGGTCACCAGCATGTACATCAGTGTCCAGCACCTAGTTAGTGCTCAGTAAGTATTTGTTGAATGAATGAATGGACAAATGATGAAGCGTATTTAAGAGCTTTATTAGGAAAAAGACCTGGATTTAAACGTTGCTTCTCCCACATCTGAATGTGGTGAATATGGGCAATTTACTTCTCTCTCAGACTCTGGTCCTTCATCTGTGATAGGGAAGAAAGACCAATGCCTCTCATGGTTTCGGGCATAACTATGAAGTACTTAGTATGCTGTCTGTCACATCATAAGTATTAAACACATAGGTATTCTTAGGAACTTTTTAATTAATGGAGTAATTTTAAATAAATTGTTTGATACCCACATTTCAGTCTATTAATTTATAAAGTAGCCGGGCGCGGTGGCTCAAGCCTGTAATCCCAGCACTTTGGGAGGCCGAGACGGGTGGATCCTGAGGTCAGGAGATCGAGACCATCCTGGCTAACATGGTGAAACCCCGTCTCTACTAAAAAATACAAAAAACTAGCCGGACAAGGTGGCGGGCGCCTGTAGTCCCAGCTACTCGGGAGGCTGAGGCAGGAGAATGGCGTGAACTCGGGAGGCAGAGCTTGCAGTGAGCTGAGATCCGGCCATTGCACTCCAGCCTGGGCGACAGAGCGAGACTCCATCTCAAAAAAAAAAAAAAAAAAAAAAAAAAAAATTTATAAAGTAAAAATACTACTGTCTGTTCCACAGGGTTCTTATGGAGAATAATGCAATATGGTATGCAGAGTATTTGAATACCCAGCATGGGTTCAGGGCTCACTAAATGGTGGATGATGTCATCACTATTGGTAGATGACTTGGAAGGCTCAGAGAATAACCACGCATCTCCCAGAGTGGCATGCAGGAGGAAGAGGGCATGTTTGGAGAGGAGCTTGTCTGTAGCTCTGGGATGTGGCAGAAGCTTTTGTGGGCAGACATCCAGTGCTCGGGCTTTCCTTTGCCTTTCACCCTGAAAGAGCTCAGGCTTTTCAAAGGGATCCCAGGCTGTATTGTCAGACGTTCACCTAGCAAGCTGTTCTTTTCAGCAGATCGACTTTTACAATTCTCGTGACCAAATGCCAAGCCTTTTTGGCCCAAAACCTCTTAATCCTTTGATCTTGTCTCAGTCACAGGAAATGATTGTCTGCTACCTCTTGCCATACATGATTTAGGGAGGATTACCAGGCAACAACCTCAGTCTCTCTCGAACCTTCCTCTCCCCCACCTGCCAGTCACTCCCTAAGGTGAAATCCTCATCTCCCTGGTCTCTGGAAAATATTCTCGGGAGAAAAACAGCAAAGCAAGTTGGGGTGAAGTAAAGTGCATCTCAGAGTGAGAGGTTGGAGGGAGTATTCAGAAAGGAGTGGAGGAGGGTATAAATCTGAATATCTTACATTGTTAAGTTAAAGAAAATCTGTACATGGGTTCAGGTAAGCAGAGACGCCCCTGGACTTACCTACGTAGGGCCTGTTGAACCACCTGCCTGACCCTCATATTTGTTCTGTGAGTGGCCAAGGAGGGCGGGTGACAGCTTCAGGGGGCTCTTACCAAAGAGAGCCACAGAGTATGAATGGCTTGCTTGAGACCACAGGGTAAGCCAGTGGCATCTTTAAGACGGAGTCCCAGCTTCTGATTGGGGTGAATTCTTCTGTCAGCAAGAACAAGGGCTGAGAAGTTAGACGGGTCTGGGGTGCTCGTTACTCAGATTCACCCTCCATCCCTGCACGACAAGGCTTTCTGTATATCCCAGGGAGCTAAAACTCCATTTTGCTGTGGTCTCCTGACAAGGGGATTGGGGGTCGGCTCAACAAATGGGAGGTGCTGGTGGGAGATTGGAGGGTGGGCCAAAGGGAGAAGTCCAGCACTTCTACCTCTCCGCTTCCGGTTGTGGCTCTGACATGGCTGTATTTCCTCTGTGGATCCAGTTCCCGCAGGTGGCTGCCCTCTCTAAAGTCACTCCACCACAGCCCCAGCCACCTTCCAGCGGCCGCATCTGCCTGGCTTGGTCACGGCACCTACTTCTGCTGCTGCTCTAATCCCAGGGCTGGTAGCACCTTCCTGCTCTTGCTAATCCTTGGATCGCTTCCGCTTTCCCTGACTTTTCAACTTCTCCTCCACCCACCATTGTAAAGGTTCCCTACATTAAATTCTGTGAATAGCTGGCAAGTGCTCAGTTTGCCTGACTGGCCCTTGACAGATCATCTAATTCTAGCTCCGCAAGCTACTTAACCTGTGAAGCCTCTTTATTCACTCATAAAATTGGGATTTTAGAATTAGAGATTATGTATATATGGAACCTAACAGAGGGCTTGGCACATAGAAGGTATTTAATGACTGACAGCTCTTCTTATTTTATTACACGTCATTTAGGAAGAGAGTAAGGTGCTCTCAGGGAAGAAACCGGTTTTTTTTTTGTTTGTTTTGTTTTTTTTAGTTTTCACCTCCTAGCAGGATGTCACACAGTTATTAAAGGAAATAAACTTAATAAATGCAGTTATATATCTCACTGGAATGGGTGGGATGAATTGAGAGACTGCCAGTATCATTCCAGGACTTTTAAAGGAGGATTCAAAAAGAGTTATCTGGATTTTCCAGTGACATTATATCAATATTTCCACATTGGAAGCCCACTTTAAATGTTAATTGCCATAAGGTTAACAAACAGAAAATATCACGGCAACCTTTGGAAGGTCCTTCTTGCAGCAGCATCATCCGTTTTTTGTTTTCTTTTTCTGTCCCTACTTCTTCCTCTTCCCCAGAGTTATTGTCAAAGCTGAATCCTTGAACAGTTCTCAGTGATCGTGGCTGCACCCTGGGTGCACACCGCCTGTTCCCTGCATCAGAACTCTTGAGGGAGTGGCCAGATGCTCCTTGCTTTGGGGTAGGGAATTGTAAGGTTTCATTAGTCACACTTGCTAAAGTGTAAAACCTCTGGTGGGCTTGTCGAACATGGAGAAATCCCTACATGTAAATATTTATGGATTAGGAATCAAATATTAAATATTTACTTCAGCTTCTTGGAATTATAAATGATTTAATAAACCCTGTGGGGAGTTGGAATGGCTTTGGTTTAGAACCAACTTTTATATTTAATTGTTTTCCCACTCCTAACTCTGTTACAACACAGCAACATGGGGGAGCATGGGATACCCATGGAAAAGACAGAGAGCCCAGCTGTCAAGTTGGGGTTTGGTTCTTGTTATTGTCCCTTCTGTGTTGCCCAATATGTGTTTTGGAGTGGGCATTTATCCAATACCGTAAGAGGAAAACCCAGGCCCTTAGGTGCTCTGGATCTCAGTCCTACTGTGTAGTGCAATGACCTGCAGCATTTGTCAAAAAACAAAAACAAAAGCACAGGTGCCCCCAAATTCAGAAAGGTAGAACCAGAGGTAGACCCTGGGCAGCTGTGTGTGTCAGGTGCTCGGACTGCGAAGCGCTGGAGGCGTCTTTCTCCAGAGGCTGCCTGTGGGAGGGTTTATGATACCACAGACAGTATGAAGTCTTCTTTGGCATAAGACAGGTTCAGATCTGAATCTCATAGCTTAGAGAAAACACTTCTTCCCTCAACTTCAGCTTCCTTGTCTTTATGAAAGACATAGAAATATCTCTCCGTGTTCATTTCCTGAGGCTGTTGTCACACATTATCACAAACAGAGTGGCTTAAAACAACAGAAATGTACTTTCTCAGCATTCTAGAGGCCAGAAATCCACAGCACAGTGTGGGCAGGGTCGCATTCACTCCCTGTGGAAGCTCTTTGCTCTCTGCCTCTTCCTACTCTTGGTGGCCACTGGCATTCCTTGGCTGGTGGTCGCATCTCTTTCTGCTCTGCCTTCACGTAGCCTTCTCTTCTATGTGTCTCTTATGAGAATGCTTATTATTGGACTTAAGGCCTACTGGAATAATCCGGGATGATCTTTCTTCACAAGATTTTTAATTTAATTACACCTGCAGAATTACATCTTTTTCCAAATTTGTTCACGTTCGTAGGATTAGTAGATTAGGACATGCCAATACCTTTTTGGGGCCACCATTTAGCCCACTACAGTATCTAAAGGGCTGACATGGTGTGCCACTGACATCAGTTGAGATTGTTCAGTGCCCATGCCATAAATTTACTTAGAGCAAGTCTACTTTGTGGAATTGTTGTGGATGATGGAATTATATGAACCTACCCATGCATCGGGGGCAGGGTATCACTCATTAAAGAGGAGCTTCTCTTATTATAGTTTACTAAGTATTTATACATATTGCTCATCATTTCTTTGATCATGTATCCATTCATTCACTATTCATTCATTTCATTAATTTATTAAGTACCTGTCTGCCGTTGGGCAGTCAGTAGCCAAATCCTGAGGATATTAAATATAAAACACTGTTTCTTGAAACACAAACTCATTGTGAGGGTAGATAACAAAATTGCTGTAATCCAGTGTGATAAGCACCTTTATAAAGGTATCTGCAGGGATTAAAGGAATGATAAATGTACCTGGGAGATTGGAGAAGGCTTCACAGGGGAGGTGGCATTGGATCTAGATCATAAAAATTGATTAGAAGTTTATTAAACAAAAGGAATTCATGAGTGAATCATCTGAGACACTCCATGTATTGAGATGTAAGGGATCATAGTGTTTTGGAGGAATGATGAGAAATTCAGGATACTGGAGCTGAGGGTTCATATAGGGGAGCAGCAGAAATGAGACAGGCATAGGAAACAAAAGCCAGATGTCATTTGCTACTCATGAAGGGAAAATATTATTAATCCTATTTTACTCAGGAAGAAAAATAAATTAATTTGCCCAACATCACATACTTGGTGAGCAGGAAACTTGTGCCCACTTTACTGCCTTCCCTTTTTCTGAGAGCAGTGTGTAAGTATCCCTCAGTGCTGTTCTTCCGTTGTATGCAGATGACTGCTTGTTTTTTATTCCCTCTAAATTGGGAGTCCCTTGATTTCAGGAGCTATGCCTTGTGCCTAGCATGGGCCCCTGGCCTGCCTCATGTGTGGCACTCAACAGCCATGGGTAAGTGAATTTTACTGCAGCAGCAATTCTGGCATCAAACAGGAGAGCTGGAGAAATTAGTTCTGAAGTCCTCTCTAACCTCAAACTTCTAGACTGAGTTTGCTTACAGGAGAAGTTGAGATTTTTGTTTGGGGTCAAAATACATAGATACCACCTGGGACCTATTGCTACTTATTTCTCTGGGGGCAGGGGACTAGTTCTACTCCAAGCCTGCTCTCCGTCTGTCACATGCTTTTTTATTGGTTTACATGTATAGATCTATTTATGTTGGCTGTCCACAAGTGCTGATTTTTCAATAATTCATAGAAACTTTGCACAAAATTAATCTACAATGAGAACTCAAACCTGACTGAAACCAAACCCCTTGCTTGGGAATGTCTTTGTTACTGACGGCATCCGCTTGAGCTGCTTTTAATGTTTTGTAAGTTCTGAATTCTCCTTTAAGAAGAGCCAGATTGAGGAAATCATTAATCTCTGACAGTTGTGTAGATATAATTAAAGATATATGAATATAAAAATACCTGCTATCTCAAATTACTTCCTAAAAGAACAGGGAGGGGGAAAGAGAGTTCTATTTAAAATGTCAGATACAGACACATTAGGCTGGGTAGTCAAAGCACTGTATGTCTGTCACTCATGAAAACTGACAATTAGGTCCATAAATAGATTTTACAGGCTTCCACACAAGAACGCACATCCTGCACATCTCAGGCGCATAAAAATGAGAAACATGGATGGCGGTGGCTGACTCACCAGAAGAGAGAAGGGTTTGGGAGATGGTGAATGAGATGCTTTGAGAAAATTCACTCTGCCTGGGGGCTGGGTGTGGGGCGCAGGGGAGGAGTGAGCCCACTGGGGTACCAGGAGGGCTGGGCATCCCATCCTGGGGCTGCTGCTCCCTACTCAAGGGACTCTGGCCAGTCTCCTCATCTCCCTGGATCTGTGTTCTAAGCTGCAAAATGAAATTCAGGTAAATTCAAGGTGAAACTTCCACTATTCCTACTTTTAAGGGTTGTTTAAGGGGAGGATTAAATGAGGTTACAATAAAACTCCTTGGAAATAGACAAAGACTACGAATGTAAGCAGTTATTTTTTTCTGAGATTACTATTGTTGTTGATATTGACAGCTGAGATATTTATATATGCACCATGAACAGACAGAGTAGGTGATTAGAAAGCGTCTTAAGACTAAGACATCAGGGAATCAAAGAAGAATGCCAGATAGTAAAATTGAACTTTCCTTGCCTTTGGTAGTAGGGAATTGAGTCAGGGTGAGTGAGAGCCTGGGAGGGTGGGGGAGATCACAAGACCTACTCTCAATGTTTAGGCTCCATGTTCAGGGGTCCTCATTCTCTAGGGGTTCAACCTTGTTTAAGGTACAGGACGTCACTGACCATCAGTTTCCCTTCCCACAAAATGAGGCTTATCATTTTATAATTACCTCCTCGGCAGGATTGATGTGAGATCAAATGAAATCAGGGCTATGTATGCGGAAATTATACCAACGCAGAATATGTCACTGAAAATATGACCATGATCAGGTTAGAAAGGGATCAGAATACCCATCCTCCATTCTATTGATCATTCACTCATTTATCCACCTTATTCAATGATCGTATGTTGAATTTACTTATTTATTATGTTTCCCATTGAGTATCTGTTTTCCATGATAGACTGTAAGTTCTAACAAGGCAGGAAATTTTTTGTGTGTTTTGTTCCTTGAGGTGTCTAAATGCCTAGAAGAATTTTCTGTATTTAGTAGGTGAACAATAAATATTTAGTGAATTAAGTCTATTATGTTTTAGATACTATGATGAGAGGTACAGATACAATGAGATACAGAAAACAAAAAGAGTTCACAGTTTGGGAAGCTGGATTGGGGAGACATATTAATAAATGGATTAATGCAAAAAGTCAAGAGTATAGCATGATATATAGAAGATATTCATACACAAGAGTTGGGAAGCAGAAAAAAGGGTATTCTCCCAGACCAGGAGGGCTCCAGGAGCTCTCAGGGAGCCCACAGTCCTGATATTTACAATTTTCCCCTTGTGGTATAGGGTAGAGTGTGGGTTTGGAATGAGGTCTCCTGTGCTTGGGGTCAGACTCTTACCATCAAACAGCTACGACCTTGAGTAAGTCACCTAACTACTTTAAGTCCCAATTTCATCTTTTGAAAAACATTGTCAAGTTTTAATGAGATAACAAGTGTAATGAAAATTATTGGCACAAAAGCTGGCTCTGACTAAATGACATCCAGTCCAACCTCTATTCCTTTGCTATTCTCTCCAATCCTGAAGAATTGCGTCTTTTTCAGGTACTTTGCCTTTGAGAGATACAGTTTCTCCTAGTGGCTCATAGCACTCAGGAAGGATAGACAGCGTCCTGATCCTTTACTGCTGTGGCTGCTACCACTACTACTACTTCTCCTAATACCGTGTTCCCACAGCCACCATTGGGACTGTCATCACCTACTGTTAATAAGTGCTTACTAGGTCCAGGTATTTCGTGAAACATTTTATATATATGTCATTTCATTTAATCTTCACAACAACTCAGTAAAAAAGTTGTATCTTCTGCTGGGTGCAGTGGCTCGTGCCTGTAATCCCAGCACTTTGGGAGGCTGAGGTGGGCAGATCGCCTGAGGTCAGGAGTTCGAAACCAGCTTGGCCAGCATGGTGAAACCCCATCTCTACTAAAAATACAAAAAACATTTAGCCAGGCATAGTGGCAGGCACCTGTAATCCCAGCTACTCTGGAAGCTGAGGCAAGAGAATGGCTTGAACCCAGGAGGCAGAGGTTGCAGTGAGCCAAGATTGCACCATTGTACTCCAGCCTGGGCAACAGAGCAAGACTCCATCTCAAAAAAAAAAAAATTATAACTTCTTGTTCCATAGATGATGAAACTTAGACCCAAGGCACTTAACTAACTTGCCTCAGGTCACACTGCTTTTAAGAGACAGTTGCCAGTTGGGGACATTCACGTCCATGAGCTCCTTGAAGGAAGATAGCCCCTTACACCTCAACACCCTTAATGTCTGGCTTGTGTTGGGCTCATGGAATATTTCCTGCCTGGCTGACAACACCAGCCAGGTGCTGTGTTCTGAGATATCTGGGAGGTGGGTTTTCATTTAGTATCCTTAGGGCATGGGGCCCATATTTTCAGCATTGGAGAGTGCTTCCAAAGGACCTTCTCTCTTAGAATCTGGCTGGGAGCAGGATGGTATGCTCCTGCCCGTTGTACTCAGCAGAAGAGGCTCTGGGATGCTCTTGATCACATTTCACTTTATGGGTTCCATACCTTACAAAGGGAAGCGTCACACCAGTAGTCAGTCTGGATGCAAATGAGTCTCTTACAAATTCAAATGAATTTCCCACAAAGAACTCTGGGTGGTAAGAGCAGAAAGCAGGTGTAAGTAAAATCACTGACTTTGGGGACTTGTCTGCCAGTTGCAATGCCACACCCTATTGGGTGGCTGGGCTGCAGATAAGGACAAACTGCGGGTTTCAGTGCTCTGTCTTTATCCTTGTGGGTGGCTTTGGGGGAAGCATCTGGGGCAGGAGCACAGGCCTTGGGCCCTGAAATTCCAACTCACAGTATTAACTATGGCACCCAGTGTGGCTAAGAGTTCTCAAAGAGATGCCAAACTTCTCTTTGACTGTTTTGCCTAATGATTGGAGTTGATGTGATTTCAGTTCAGCAGGCCTGGTTCAAATGCAGCCTCTGCCACAGAAAGCTGTGTGACCTTGGGGAAGTCATTTAATCAGCTTCCTTAATGGTACAATGGGAATAACAATGTCCAATGACAAGAATGGTTCGCAGTATTAATAGATTCAAGTTGCCCAACATGTAGCTTTCTAACCCATGACAGCTGCATCCTTTTCTTCCTTGCTTGTTTGACAGAATTTCCCCTGTTGACCAGCTGGAAATCCTTCGCTGACCCCTACCTTCCAAATCTTCTCTCCTCCCTCCTGCAACCAGTAAACTCCTTAAAGACAGTAGCTGTGCCTCTTTTATTTTCATTGGCCCAGTGCAGCTACTGGACAGATTAATGATAAATAATGAATAAATCAGTGACGTGCTATGTCCCTGTCTTCCATACATAATAGCAATAACATTTTTCACCACACTTCATCCTGGAAAACTATTTTTAGTGCTCACCTATTGTTATTTAATAGGCATGACAATCTGTTTGGCACATGGTGTCATTATCATTTAACAGGTTGACGTTGACTCAGGTGAAAGTGACTTGTCCAAGGTCACTCTGCTTGCATGTGGCCTGTCTGATACTTCATTCACTAGTCAGCAGATGTGCTGAGTGCTTACTATGTGCCAGGTACTGAGGTGAGGGATGCTTTTGGCATTTCCTCCCTTCTCTGTAGCACTCTATGGAGAAGTAGGTCTGGTTCATGCTGAGACCAACACGTATTATCAATTCTAGCTGCTTGGGATACACCAAAATAGACACAGATCACTGACTTCATGGAGCTTACATTCAGTCAGTGGGAGCAGAGAGCAGAGGTAAACAACACACTTGCTAAATAAGTAAATTATTAAGAACGGTAAGGGGTGAACCATGCTATGGGGGCGAAGTGGAGTGGGGTGAGGAAGAAATTGACCTGAGACCTTTGAAAGGCCTTTTAACCTCTAGCATCTCTGATTGTGAAATAAACATTTCATTGTTGGATGCATAGGGATACTGTATAGGTTTGTCTGATAAAATATGTCAGATGCCCAGGAGATTGATTTTCAGTGAAGAATGGTCAAGAAACACAGTGACTGTGTTTCTTGCGGAGGTTGGGGTGGCGGGTGGGGTGACTGCAGGCTCCAAAGGGCTGGGGTTTGCCAATGTGTAAGAGCAAATCGGGAGTGTGGGAGTGGTCATCATAATGTAGCTAACTATTATTGAGTGCTTGCTACTCTCCAGGTACTGATTTAAGCCCCTTATACATAGTGACTCATTGAATCCACCCAGCTATTATCATTTAATGGGGGAGATAAATTGAGGCACAGAGAGGTTAATAACTTGCCCAAGGCCACAGCAGAAGATGGCAGAGCTAGAGTGTGAACGCAGGCTGGTTGTCTTCAGAGTTAGCCCTTTTAACCATGCTTCCATGCTCTGTGGGAGAAACCAACTCCTTCTGACTGAAAGATCTGGCACAGGGAGGCCTGGGAACTGCCCAGGCCCTGCTTGCATGCAGTAATGGGGGAAGGTATATGGTGAAGTCACTCTGAGTGTGAGAAAACCAAGAGCACTGGATGCTGCAAACCTGCTTTGTGACCTTAGGTGAGTCCCCTGACTTCTCTGTACCTCAGTGTCCTTATCTGTACCATGGGGGATTGACTTAGAGGATCCTGTAAAGGCCCTTTTCTGTGCTATGCAGCCTCAGGATCTGTGGGGTTTGCGTCATGTCATTGACTCTTAACAGGCAGTCTAGTTCTCAGGGGTTAAGCTACCAGACTTTGAATTCGAATTGACTCAGGTTTGATCTGTGGCTCTACATTTCACTGCTGGGTGTGGGATCCGGATAAGCACCTTAAGTTGGACAAATGAAGCCTTGGTTTTACCATCCGCTAGAAGGATTTGCCAAGAGATCCCCTCTCACAGGTTATTATGAAGATGAAAGGAAATGATATGAGAGATGAGCTGACTTTACTGCCTGACACACAGTGAATGGGGGCTTTACCCACTCATAGTATTAGGTGGACTGTGTGGTCACTGAGACTGAATTATGGTCACCGTGAAGGAAGCTAGGGACTGTGTCATGCTCTTCTCTCTGTGTCTAAGCACAAAGCACAGCCCTGGTGTATTGTTGCCCTTGGTGAGGATTTGTGGGGTGAAGGGTTTGCATTGCTAAATCTCTACACTAGCGGGGCAGGCTGGTGAGGCTGCTTCTTGGCAGAGTTCTCTGTGTGCCTAGGATTTAATTCAGTGATGTTTATATTGTAGGGTTCTTAAAGTCTTCTAAGGGTAATTTCAGTTGTGAATTAACAATCAGGAACAAACTATTAAATGTGTTAACTTGTGTCCTGCTTTTTAAAAAATCTCTCTTCCTCAGAAAATTAGCAAATAAGAAGAAATAGAGGTTGATGTTAAAAACAACAACAACAATTATCTGGAAAGCTGTGAAAACCTTCTAAGATAGTGCTTGATGTCTTCTAATTTTAATTATTCAGTACCCATGTCAGGGTTGCAGAAGCTCAAGTAATTGGCAGCAATTGGCAGAGGGAAAAGTTCCTCTTAAAACTGATGAATAACCTCTTTATTTCCTGTGGCACACTAGTTTTGCTATGACCCACATAAATTACAAATTGTGCTCCCTTCAACTGTGTGTCCTTTACTCTGTGTTTTGCAGCATGTCACGTAGCTCTGCCTTGGCCTGGGCTGACTAGGAACCAGCAGGGCGTCAAATATTCTGGAAACTGCGCTGCCACTCATTTTTTAAGTCTTTGCACATGTGGTTCACCCAGTCTTGGAATACTCTTCTTCCTCTCTCAAGACCAGCTCCTACTTGATGGTTAAGACTTAGTTCAGCTACTTTTCATACTAGAATCCTATGCCCTGACCAGTCAGTCAGTCTGAATTACAGAACTGTCCTCCCTACTCTTTTATCATCTTCTGCTTCCCTCACTGTAGGCCTCACCTTACTGTGTCTCAGTCACTTCTTCACCGGTCTTCCTGGTGTCTCAACTGTGAGTCTTCTGAGGACAAGGACTGTGACTGTGTTCTGTCTCCCCAGCTGGTCTTACTAGAGTTTTTTGGCTGAATGACCCAAAGAGGTCAGACAGCAGCCTGGATGCAAAGAGGGAAGGCAGAGACCAAAGGATAGAATGTTGGTACAGGGAGTTGTGACTGTGGTTTATATTTCACAACAGCTAAGTGTGTAACATTAGCCAGATGCCAGTGATCTATGTAGTGTTTCTCTCCAAGGTGCTTAATCAAAACCATCTCATTAATCCTCACAAAAATCTTCCAAGCAGGCATGAAAGTACAGAATTCACTTTTTGTTGCATGAGAAAATAAGACATCAAAGGTGCTGAACCTGCACATTCAGAGGTTGATACAGTTAGCTCCCCAGCTCCTGGGGATGTGGGTGCAGAACTCACGCTCCCATTCTCTCCCTGACATCATGCTGACATATTGCTCCCACCCCTACCCCCACCTCCCACCTTCCCACTCCCATCTATTTAAGACTCGATGTGTCACATCCAGGTTCACAGATGATTTTAGAAGTGGAGAGCGAGCAAATCCTGTCGAACAATTTAACCAGATTCAAAAGGATTTGGATCATTTGCGTAATTGGGCTAGCAGATGGTAAATGTAGTTCAAAGTACAAAAATGTAGAATAATTACAAGGGGAGAAAGTAATGCAATTTATGGATGAGGAAAGCGATTTGAGAGAAAAGCTCATCGAAATCATGATCTCGATGTGTTACAAGAGAAGGACAAACAGCACAGCTCTGATGAGCAAAAACAGAGTGGCCCTGGTGACTCTCCAGCTGATGGGAATGCAGGGGAGTGGACACATCTGTCCTCTGGAAGTGAGAAGGGACATGGTTGGGGTGGAAGACGACCCCAGGGAGGATGATGACTGATCAGGCAGAAAAGTACTCACACTCTCTTGAAAGTCAGGAATTACTGGGTTCACATCTCAGCTGCCTCCTTCTTACTGTGTGACCTTTGCTGAAAATCTCTTTTCCCTGAGCCTCAGTTTCCTCTGCTGTAATATGGGCATACTAATGCCTATGGTCCCTACTGCTTTGAAGAATTTATGAGATCATGGATGTGAGAAATACAAACAACTTGTTATGGAAATCTAGAAAATTCACTTTTCTGAGTATTAATTTTATACCTGCAATGCCAAAAAACCCCAGTGCTTTCAATTATGAAAATTGGAAATGGATTATTTGCTAATGTCACAGTTTGAAAAATTGACCTTTCAAATATTCCCATTCTAATCCCCAGAACCTGTACATGTTACCTTACATGAGACCTTGCAGGTGTGATTAAACTAAGGCTCTTAAGGTAGGGACATTATCCAGGTAGGCTTTAAATAAATGCAATCACAAGTGTTCTTTTAAGACGATGGCTGAGGGAGATTTGACATAGAGGAGGAAGGTAACGTGACCACAAGGCAGAGAGTGGAATGATGTGGCCACAAGCCAAGGAATGCCTGCAGCCACCAGAGCCTAGAAGAGGCAAGGGGTAGATTCTCTCTCAGAGCCCCCAGAGGGAGTGTGGCCCTCATGATAACTTAACTTTAGCCCAGTGAAACTGATTTAAGACTCCTGGCTTCCAAAACCTTGAGAAAATAAATTCTGAATGTTTTAGGCCACCAAGTTTTGGGTAATTTATTATAATCACATAGGAGACAAATACAAATAGAGAAATGACCTGTCAATAAAAGACATAGATCAAGTCCAAGTTCTGATACCCTCACCTATCTTGACCTCAATTTCTTCATCTTTAAAGTGGGATAATAATACATTTTCTATATGGATTATTGGGAGGATGTAAAAGAGATAATGCATGCACCTTATCCACCACAGATACATACAAAGAAAATGCTAGGCATTAAGTTTTTAATCAGGTTGCAGTTAGCATGGCAGAATTTCACGGGTCCTAACAGAGCACACTTTTGGAGACTGGACGTGGCAGTCGGCATTGTGGAAGCAGCTGGCAGTGTCGGAGACATCTAGGCAATTTGTTTGCAGGAGAAACAATCATGGCCACAAAGTACGGGCTCATGCCCAGTTCGTGTCCTAGAGCAGGCCTGGATGCTGCGGAAGGCAATTCAGCAAAGCCCAAGAGTGGAGCCCACGGCCAAGAGGGGTTTATTATTTCAGTTTAGGGAAACAAGGTTTTGGCAAGGAGGTCATCCTGAGGACTCTTGATCCCAGGTCTGATTGTCAGTGAAGGAAACTCACATAGGACTGCTGAGCCCACATCATAGCTTTCTAGAAACAACTTAAATGCCAAGCCTTACAATTTTGAAACCATGGTATAAATCCTGCTTCAGTCAGACTAGGTCTGGGCACTGGGATGGGTCCAGTCCAGAAACAGTGGCTGCTAGACTGCCAGGGCTTACTGGAGGCTGCTTTAGCCAACAGGCCAGCTAGTCCAGGAAGTCTGAGCTGGACCCCAGAGCCCAGGGTGCTTCTGGAGAAAGTCAAGGCTTTTCCAATGTCAGGAAGAAATAGGCTAGCTGAGCAGCAAATACAAATCTTGATGAAGAAGAAAATTGAGAATACAGAACTGGCAATATTATTTAAGGGTTGCAGTCTAAAGAACAAGGCAAGATAGTAAAAGGAAGCAAAGCATAAGGTCAGAATCTGAAAAGATCTGTGATGTCTAGAAAGTTGAATGTCACATGTGTAAGAACAAGCAGTTCCAGGCTGAGGCTGTGGACAAAGTTGGGGCTTGATGGCCCCTTTGTGTATCTGTGTATCTGAGTGTGGTGCTCACTGTGGCACAGGGAAGCCTCTGATGGGTAAATGTGGAAAATGAAGACCAGAGAGGTGGAGCAACTTGCTTAAAGGCATGACATGTGAGAGTCAGAGCTGGACCCCAAACCTTTGTCCTTTGCCAGATCTTTAAACTGATCAAATATGACCTTTTTATGAACCTCAGAGACCCCTTACTCTGGAATTTAGAGAAATTATTTTCCAGATCCTGTCTCTATTCTAATTAGCATCCACAATTTAGCAACTTTTGTGATCTCTGATTAGACTTCGAGTTTTTGAGCATCATTTAAGGAAAGAATGTGCAGGGTGTAAGAGAGGATTCAGGAACAAAAAGTAATTAAACATAATAAGCCTTTTGAGATTAGCCATTAATTTGGATGTGAAATGTAAAATTGCCTTTAAAGTTATAAGGAATAATGTCAAGCAATTGTAATATCCAGCATGGGAAGTAACATGCTGATAATGCACAGGTCACGATAACACACATGTCGGTTCCTTGATTTTTGTGGAATTAATGATGTTGGTTTCATTTCACTGCTGATTTAAGATATACATTTAATAAATGGCACATTAAGGCAAGTATATCAAAATTGCATCTAAAGAGCTGAATAGTCAGGAAATGGTAGTCTCTTGAATGCAGTAATTTTAGGATATGTTAGGTTTAATGCTTAATTAGTAGATATTTACAACTGTTTATTTTAATGCCTTCAGATGGCAGTTCAACAGAATTGCCAGAAATATTATAAGAGGACCTTGTGAGTATGCTGGGATAATATTCTGGTTTGGTCTGTAGACTCTGAAAGAGTATTCTTAAAGAAAAACCTTGGTTTTTCTTTGTTTGTTTTTTAAACCTGGGTCTCTCTCTGTTGCCCAGGCTAGAGTGCAGTGGTGTGATCTCAGCTCTCTGCAGCCTTGACCTCCTGGCTTAGGTGATTCTCCCACCTCAGCCTCCCAAATAACTGGAATTATAGGTACACATCACCACATCCAGCTAATTTTTTTTTGTATTTTTAGTACAGGCTTTTGCCATGATGCCCAGGCTGGTCTCGAACTCCTGGGTTCAAGCGATCTGCCTGCCTCAGCCTCCCAAATTGTTGGCATTACAGTCATGAGCCACCTCACCTGGCCTGTTTTGTTTTTTAACAATACAGAAGAGTTGGATATTAGTTGTCATGCTAGAGGAGGTGCATTGTTTGGAATTCATAGAATATAAAGTATATGATAAAATGAGTTAAGATAATTTCAGACCCAGGTTTGGCTTAAGCTGTATAAACTTGAGAAATGATTGTTATAGAGCCTGCCTCTGACATATTTATTGGTTTCTTGGAGAAGCATTTTGGTTGTCCGCTTTACCTGACACTGTTTTCAGAGGGAAAACCATTCATTCCTTTGTTCATTCTAGTTATTTCATTTATCCATTCATGAGATGTTTATTGAGCACCTACTATTGGTCAGGCACTGTTTGGAATGTTGGGGATTCAACAGTAAAAAGGAAAAAAATAGTAGTCTTTTACCTTCTACGTTATGGACATAAAGAATGTTGTATGCCATTTTTTTTAATGTTTAAGAACTTGACAAGATACATATGATCTAAGTGGAAAAGCAGAATGGAAGTCTGAATTTTCATTTGTGTGTGTTTGTGTGTGTGTGTTTGGAGATGAGTAGAAATATTATTTATTGGAGGGAAATATTCCAAATATTAAATATGTACATCTCTATACCTTTGATTTTTTTTTTAGATTTAGCGTGTATTTTGTTTTCATCCTTGTATTTATATTTTTCAAATTTTCCGCAATTAATATTCATTGCTCAGCAAGAAAAGAAAACCCAGACAGTTACTGGTTATATAGTCAACCAACATGATGAGTGGAGTGTTTTTAGGAGGTTAGCCATGGTACATAGACAACTTTGTGTAAAACAGTGATTTATTTGAATTCTTAGTTTATCATCCTGAATTTGCCCTTGTTTTAAAGCCAAGAAATATGCACCAAACAAGAAACCCTCTTGTTTGTTGTATACTTACCTCTAACAAGAGCAATGATTTCTGATGTGATTAAGGCATTTCACACCAGTGAAGGATTATTAAAAAATAGCTGCTTTTGGTAATTGATTATTTTGTGTGTGTTACCCTAATGATGCTGTCTGAAGGATGAAATATCTTTTCTGCATTTTCCAAAGCAGCCTTCAGTCACCCTGGTGACAATAGGTTGTCCTCACTGGCCTTAATTACTCAATGCAGAAGCTCCTGCTTCCGAGCCAGGTAGCTTCACCCACAGTGAGAAAAGCCCAGCTGATGAACCAGCCCAGGAGAGTGTACTGAGGTAGTCATGGAATTTGGAAACCATTAGGAAGCTGGGCGATTTCATTATTCATTCACTTGAAATAATCCTGGGACTGCTTTCAGTGACATGGTTCCTTCAGCAAATAAAGATAAGCCAAATCCCTGGGCACTCAAAGAAGGGGAAGATTCTCTAAATTAATTCCAGGCTCAAATAATTCAGCAGTATTTGTAATATTCTGTGCATAAATTGGCAATTTGCTAGAGAGATAGGAAATGATAAAGGCTTTCTTTCCCCTCCCCCTACTCATCTTAACAACTGCTGAGGCAGCTATTGGGATAAAAGAAATGTTTTATCCTTAATAAATGTCCTATCAGGTAATGCACTGATTAAGGAGGTCCAAACATGGCACCCTTCCCCCTTCAATGCAATTATTTTTCATCACAGAGACTAAAATATATGGGGAGTAGAGGATGGTTGTAATATGATTTTTGACACAAGAAAGTTTTATATGAAAAATAGATACACTAACCATATCAAGAAATACAGAAATAAGAGAGCTAACTTACAGGACTTTCTATTTTTCATCTCAAGGGTGTTTTAGTTGTTTTATTTTGTGGTAGTTTTGAAAGATAGCTTGTCCTTTACTGATGATACTACATCCTGGGGATCACTAAATCCAAACTTCATTATCTCTGGACTCTCTTTCCTCCTTCCTACCCCATCTGCTATTGTGTGATTTGGGCCCTTGTTGGGGAATCTTTCGGAGGGTTGGTTCATCATGCCTCTCTCCCTCTGCATTTTGAGCCAACTGCAAATCAGACACAGTAGCCAAATGGAGATAAAAATATCTCTTTTGTGTCTGGCAAAGCTGGGCTGGAGCATGTGACTTAGATCCCTCCCAGGTCTATACCTGGAGTCCTACTTGAGTTAAAATGAGGTGTGTAGAACTAACAGTCACTCAGCCGGTAATGGGAATGAGGACAGTGCTACCCTTCCATCCTCCCATGGCTGCCTCTCTTAATGCACATCCAGGAGCAAAGCTTGCCCTGGTTGGCCTGACCCGAATGTGCCGCCTGTGCTCATGCAGATCCCGAAGCAGAAGAGCTCCACTCCTCCCAGCTGTTCCCAGCCTCAAGGATCAGATGCTCACTCCTCATATGGGACACTGCTGTAGGGTGGAATAAAAGAGCTGATGCCAACTTCCTATTAATTAAAAGAGGGCAAGGGTGTCTCCATTGTATGGACTGCTGGCCTCTTTCTCCCATCAGACTTGATTTAGCCCATTCATCTGTCTGGGCCTTGGCTGTCTGAAATGCAAAACTGGTCCTGCCACTTTACTGCTTTGTAATCTTTCAGGTTAGCATGATTTTTAAGCCCCTTGATCTGCCTACCATCTGCCTCCCTTGTTTCATAACTGTACTCCAGCCATCCCAGCTGTCAATAGGGCCTTAAAGGGAGCCTGTTCTCTCCCAGCTCTGAATCTTTGCCTGTAATACATGCCCCCATTTTCCTGGGTTGGGTGTCCTTCTCTGTGACCAAATCATCTATATTTATTTTACATCTGTTGTATTACTGATCACAGCATATTTGCATTGTTGCTATATTTCTCTGTTAGTCCAACTAGAACAATAGACTTCATATTTGGCACATAGTAGGTACAAATTAACTGTTTGTTGGGTACATAAACTTTTTTTTTTAAGAGAACAATAAACCTTACATTTAATCGGTCTTAAAGGAGATCACCAAACTGATTGTTTTGTTTAATTTTCATGGAAATGAACTCAGTGCATTTACAGACTGCTTGAAATAGTCCTGAGGTTTATTGTTATTATCAATGGAATCAAATAGACTCAGGGCCCTCACCTCATCTAGGCTTCTTCAGGGTAAGCTACAAGTTGCTAATGCAGGACTTAGATTGCAGGGGCTGGGTTTACCTTAGCTGAAATTTCATCCACCTGCTACAGAATCAAATGGGAGAATATAGGCTGTGGGCCAGATTTGCGCTGATAATTAGTCAGTGATGGATGAAAGATTTTTAAGCACAAGGGAAGGGCAAAATGAATGTATCTTTACACTGGATATAAATGGAATTTCCCCATTCTTAAATCTACTCTTTCAAGTTATAGGAAACTCTTCTTTGAAGTCTTTGATTCACTAATATTGGGGTAACAATGGCTGTGACTTATCCTTAAGGACTTAAAGGAAAAGCAAGACAGTTGGAGGTGTGTTTCACTTTCATCTTGCCCCGTGACTTATGCATCAATTCACAGGCCTGTGGCCTAGGAGGTCTTTATGGGGCGTGTGTGCTGGGGGGCTGCCACGACAGAGGTCATTCCCTATTGGTGCCTCAGCGCACCGTGTGCCCATTCCAAATCCTCTGATCTCATAGAAAGTTCACAGTTTTCTGTTTCCAAAATTATTGTCTCCAAACAAAGAATGAAAACTTCTCCCAGCAGGTTTTGTTTGGTGAAAAAGGGTTTCAGAGAACGACAAGGAAAAAAAATTCTTTCTATTTCAATAAGCAAGTTAAAAGGGAAGATTTTTTTTTTTTTTTTTGCTTTCTGTTGAAACTGAGCTGATAAAAGTCCTGAAGTGAGAAAATCAAGGGGGCAGCAGTTATAAGCCCTGTCTAATGATGTCTCTTTCTGTCTCTTCAAGAGGGTGTTTAAGCTTCTTACTGGCTGTTTCAGTGTACTCGAGGTGATTGGCTATATAATGCGCTAAACCTTTCAATACTTATTTTACAAAATTACTCAGCTCTGGCAGGCTAGACAATTTCATAAGGTTGGTCTCTAAAGGAGACTTATCTGCCTGTAAGATGAAACTGTGTACATCCTCAACAAAAATTCTTAGCATTTCAATAAGTTCTAAGGACACTCATGATTAACAGTAATATCAAGGCAACATAATGACTGGGTTTTCAGAAATGGCCCTGTAGGTTGGCAGCCCCAAAGCCATTCTTCTTGCAGCAAGACCTTTCACTAAAAAAAGTCACATTTACACGGACAGTTAACCATTTAAACTAGCATATTCGAGGGATGGCCATTCACATCGGTCAAATCTGGTAGCATTTCTGGTGGCCTGGAATGACATTTGGACAACTACACACCTCAAGGTATGAAAACCATGTACAATAATATAGGGTTTCTCTATAAATCCAGTGATTCCACATTTTGTTCTTTCAACCAATTAGTGCTGTACTTTCCCACATACACCTCCATGTCCCTCATACCACCACATATATAACCTATGAACTCTGAGATAGGAAGAAGAACATGAGCTTTGATTCCAGAAAGACGTAAGTTCAAATCTTGGCTGTGAAAAATGCCATCTGGATGACACTAGTCAAGTTATGTCTCCATGGTCTCAGATTTCTCATCTATATAACGAGGAGTAAAAGTAGCCCCTCTGAAAAGATGACATGAAAATATGAATATAAATGATTTAGTAATTTATCCAGGTAAAATATTAAAAAATTATATTTACTAAAATAATAAATTAGTGAGCAGCTGTTGCCTGGTGAGCAAATCTTAGGTGTGGGCCTAATATTCTATAATGATAGGCAAATATAAATTATGAAAAACTGTGGATTCTTAATAAGAGTATAGGAAAATGAAAAATTTTGGAAAGATTTGCTAGAGTGAATTTATTTTAAATACATTTCATTGGAAGGCAGTTTTCTGTGCTAGGCAATAGGAACGTCTCTAAAGAAACTAAGTCGGCCCTTAAAGATTTTATAATGTGATAGAGGAAGGAAGATAACTATTATAGCTTTTAATATGTTTGCTGCTCTCTGCCTAGACTATGACCTCCTTGCATAGGTACTCCAGTATTTTACTTTTATATATTTTATTCGTCAATAATTATAACCTGAACATGTACAAAGATACTGAAACATTAGTGACATAAATAATTAGACTACCAAACATAGACAGATTGGTGTACAGCATCCTGCCAGCTGAGGTGAGGAATTAACATTTGTGTTTTCATGCAAAATTCCCACAAACCACATGGTCCATGGCAAGGAATCTGATTAATCTGGCCAAGGGCACTGATCTGGTTTCAGCTCTGCTACTAACTAGTTCTGTGGTCTTGGGCAAGCACTTTTATTTCTTTGGAATTTGGTTTCCTCCTCTGGGGTTGAGCTCAGTATAGCAAAAGTTTGCTGAATTATTTGTGTGCCAGTCCTGAATTCAGACTTTGGGATTTAAAGGTAAATAAGACACAGGGCTTGCCTTCTAAAAACACCTTTTAAGAGGGAAGATAAACCTATATATATTTATGGCAATAAAAATGCAAAAATAAAATTAATGCAAGGAGCACAGAGTAGGATATGTTTTAATCTGAAAACAATAGCTTATCATAGCAACATAATAGAAGAGGAAATATCTGGGCAGAAGTCCACATGGAGTTATAGTTTTCAGATGTACAAAGCTGAATCAGTGAGATTAGGTAGTGAGTGGAAAGAGCACTAGAGCGGTCTAGGGAGAGGACTTGCAAAGGCAGAACAAGTCATGGTGTGTTCCCATCAAAGTGTAAGTAGGACCATAAAGTTGAGGCTGGGTGTGGTGGCTCATGCCTGTAATCTCAGCATTTCAGAAGGCCAAGGCAGGTGGATGGCTTGAGCTCAGGAGTTTGAGACCAACCTGGGCAACATGGTGAAACCCCATCTCTACAAAAAATACAAAAATTAGCTGGGGGTGGTGGCATGCACCTGAAATTCCAGATACTTGCGGGACAAAGGTGGGAGGATTGCTTGAGGCTAGAAGGCTGAGGCTATAGTGAACTCTGTTTATGCCACTGCACTCCAGCCTGGGTGATGGAGTGAGATCTTGTCTCAAAACAAACAAAACAACAACAAAAAACAAACAAAAATGATTGATCACTTTATGAGGTTGGGGGTTTTATTCACTGATAAATGTCCAGCTTCTAGAATAAGACCTGGGCATGATACTCAATAGGATGGAGTAAATAAATTGCCAAAATGCAAAATGTAGATGTTTTTCTCTATACATACAAGATCCACATCAAAATTCAGTTACTGTACTACTTTGACTATTTGTTTTATTACCTTGGCTAGATCATAAGTTCCTCACTGGCAAAAAAACACTTGAAAAGCTTTCAGTAGACACTTGACAATTGAATAATTGACTCAAGCCTGAAGCACTGTGTGAAACCTTTATAGATGGTCTCACTTGGCACTGCCCACATCTAGGGATCATGAACTTAATATACCTGTCTTGTTTGAGGGGTAGCAAAAAGCAGGTGGCTTAATTCTGTTAATTATCCTGAGACCTATGATAGTGAATAATTCCGCAACGGCAAGGGACTCAACTGGGTCTCATGAGAAGGAGAAAAAGTGCTAGCGAAAGATTCATTGGAGATTAAATAACATCCCATATACTGTAATGAGGGCCTGAGCAAATGCAGATACCTGTGGTTAGAGAAAATCACAGTTCCTACACAACTAGCACAATTGTGGGCATAGGAGACCTTCCTGCTTCATTATTCTGAGGAATAGCATTATCAGGGAATTGCAAAGATTTGAGCTTCAAAATCAATATGTGCTGAGAATTACACAGCAGGAAATCCAGGAACTGTAATACTTTGAACACTGTTTTTATAGTCAATTTTCAAAAAGTCCACGAATTCAAATTCAAGGACACGTTTTCAGCACTGGCACTTGCTAGCTGATACAGTCATATGTTTGTTCAGTTTTTAAAAATTCGTTTAGAAGCATAGTATATATTTAATGAATATATACTATTGGCTAAACACTGTTCTAACTATGGGGTGGATTTATTGCTATAGATTCTGCCCTGAAGGAGTGTGTAGTTATGTTAGAGTAATTATAGCCACTCTCATAAAAATGTACAGTTGACCCACCATATCTACAGGTTCCTCATCTACAGATTCTACATTCTCAGGTTCAACCAACCATGGATTGAAAGTATTTTAAAAAACAATAAAAATAACAAAACAACAATAAAAGAATACAGATTTAAAACACAATAAAATAGATTATTTACATTGTATTCATTATTATAAGTAATCTAGAGATGATTTAAAGTATATAGGAGGATGTGCACAGGTTAGATGCAAATACTATGCCATTTTATATCAGGGACTTGAGCATCCTCTTGTTTTGGTATCCACAGGGGTCCTGGAACTAATCCGCCTTAGATACCAAGTGATGACCATTCAGGCAAAATTGAAGTTAATTTATTGCTTATTTGATAGTACTGACTAGGTGAACCCGTTGGAAGATGTCTCTTTTCCAGGCAGTTATTCAGGAACAAAGGCCAAAGGAGGCTCTGCCATTTTCTACAAGTAGCTTCCAAGGTTTTCATGGGGTTGGTCTGCATTCCAGCCAACTAGCAAGGAGAATGGGCATAGAAGAGCATCCATGTAAGTGATCTTTATGGGCCAAGCCTAAAAGTTACACTCATCACTTCTACTTATAGTATGTGGGCTAGAACCAGTCACAAGGCTTTCCTAACAAGAAGGAAGCCTAGAAAATATAGCCTAGTTGTGTACCGCAGAGGAAGAACTGTGCCCCTAGGGGTTTTAGAAACATCCTGCAGTCTCTTCCATAGCAATCTACTATATCAGTTAAGTGAAGTTCAAAATTCATGAAAAGACAAAAGATAGGAGCTTGTATTAGTCTGTTCTCACACTGCTATAAAGAACTATGTGAGACTGGGTGATTTATGAAGAAAACAGGTTTAACTGACTCACAGGTCCACAGACTTAACAGGAAGCATGACTGGGAGGACTCAGGAAACTTACAATCGTGGCAGAAGGAGAAGGGAAACAAGCACATCTTACCATGGCAGAGCAGGAGAGAGAGAGAAAGTGAAGGGGGAGATACCACACACTTTTAAACGGTCAAATCTTGTGAAGAACTCACTCACTATCATGAGAACAGCAAGGGTGAAATCTGCCCCCGTGATCTGATCAGCTCCCACCAAGCCCCTCTCCTGACATGTGAGGATTATAATTTGACATGAGATTTGAGTGGGGACACAGAGCCAGAGGATATAATTCTGCCCTGGCTCCTCCCAAATCTCATGTCCTTCTCACATTTCAAAACCAATCATGCCTTCCCAACAGTCTCCCAAAGTCATAACTCCAACATTCACTCAGAAGTCTAAGTCCAAAGTCTCATCTGAGACAAGGCAAGTCCTTCCACCTGGGAGTTTGTAAAATCAAAAACAAGTCAGTTACTTCCAAGATACAATGGGGGCACAGGCATTTGGTAAATGTTCCCATTCCAAAAGGAAGAAATTGGCCAAAACTAAAGGGCTACAGGCCTCATACAAGTCCAAAACCCAGTATGACAGTCATTAAATCATAAAGGTTCAAAATAATCTCCTTTGACTCCATGTCTCACACCTAGGGCACACTGATTCAAGGAGTGGGCTCCTATGGCCTTGGGCAGCTCTGCTCCTGGGGCTCTGCAGGGTATAGCCCCCAAGGTTGCTTTTATGGGCTGGCATTGAGTGCCTGTGGCTTTTCTAGGTACACATGCAAGCTGTCAGTGGATTTACCATTGTGGGGTCTGGAGGACAGTGTCCCTCCTCTCACAGCTCCACTGGGCATTGTCTCAGTGGGGACTCTGTGGGGTAGGGGGGCTCCAACCCCACTTTTTCCCTCTGCACTAAGTTCTTCATGAGGTCTGTGTCCCTGTAGCAGACTTCTACCTGGACATCCAGGCATTTTTATACATCCTCTGAAATCTATGTGGAGGCTCTCAAACTGTTGCCTTCTGTGCACCTGCAGGCCCAATACCACATGGAAACTGCCAAGGCTTGGGGCTTGCACCCTCTGAAGGAATAGCCCAAGATGTACCTTGGTCCCTTTTAGCCATGGGTGGAACTGGAGCAGCTGGGACATAGGGTGCCATGTCCCAAGGCTGCACAGAACAGGGGGCAGTGGGAGGGAGGTTCTTGCCCATGAAACCATTTTTCTCTCTCAGGCCTCTAGGCCTGTAATGGGAGAGGCTGCTGCAAAGATCTCTGAAATACCCTGGAGACATTTTCCCCCATGTCATGGCTATTAATACTTGGCTTCTCATTACTTATGCAAATTATTGCAGATCACTTGAATTTCTTCCCAGAAAATGAGTTTTATTTTCTACCACCTGGTCAGGCTGCAAATTTACCAATTTTTTTATGCTCTTCTTCCCTTTTAAATATAAGTTCCTATTTCAGACCATCTCTTTCTTCATGCATATGCATATACACTTTTAGAAACATCTGGGTCACCTCTTGAATGCTTTGCTGCTTAGAATTTCTCCCACCAGAGAGTGTAAATTAGTTCAACCATTGTGGAAGACAGTGTGGCAATTCCTCAAAGATCTAGAACTAGAAATACCATTTGACCCAGTGATTCCATTACTGGATATATACCCAAAGGATTATAAATCATGCTACTTTAAAGACATATGCACACGTATGTTTATTGTGGCACTATTCACAATAGCAAAGACTGGGAACCAACTCAAATGTCCATCAATGATAGACTGGACTAAGAAAATATGGCACATATACACCATGGAATACTATGCAACCGTAAGAAAAGGATGAGTTCATGTCCTTTGCAGGGACATGGATGAAGCTGGAAACCATCATTCTCAGCAAACTATCACAAGGACAGAAAACCAAATACCGCATGTTCTCACTCATAGGTGGGAATTGAACAATGAGAACACATGGACACAGGAAGGGGAACATCATATACTGGGGCCTTTCAAGGGATGGGGGACTGGGGGAGGCATAGCATTAGGAGAAATACCTAATGTAAATGACGAGTTGATGGGTGCAGCAAGCCAACATGGTACATGTATACCTATGTAACAAACCTACACGTTGTGCACATGTACCCCAGAATTTAAAGTATAATTTAAAAAATAGAAATTTCTCCCACCAGGTACCCTAAATCATCTCTCTCAAGTTCAAAGCTCCACAGATTTCTAGGGCAGGGGCAAAATGCCACCAGTCTCTTCGCCAAAGAAAGAGCTTTACTCCAGTTCCCAATAAGTTCCGCATCTCCACCTGAGACCACCTCAGCCTGGACTTCAGTTCCATATCCCTATCAGTATTTTGTTCAAAACCATTCAACTAGTCTCTGGGGAGTTCCAAACTTTCCCACATTTCCCTGTCTTCTTCTGAGTCCCTCAAACTGTTCCAACCTCTACCCCTTACCCAGTTCCAAAGTCACTTTCACATTTTCAGGTTATCACCTCCTACCAGTCCCTTCCCCTGACATGTGGGGATTACAATTCGATGTGAGATTTTGGTAAGGATACAGAGTTAAGCCATGTCAGAGCACTGTGTGAATGACTACCATATGTTAAGCCCCTTGCTTTATGAGTCTACACAAATTATAACTTTTTTTCCTCCAGATAATTTTATGAGTTATTTATTATTACCCTCATTTTACAAAAGAAGAAATGGAGACTCAGAGTGTTTCAGACCACTTTTTATGGTGTTTATTTGAAGCCACTTGTAGAAAGTTAAGGGAAGATTTGATGAAGTCCCTGTTTCCCTAATTTGCAGAGTAACTAATACTGTTTGTTTTCATTGGACAAGAGTAACAGTGCAACAAATACTATCCTGCATGTCTCAAGACAGAGTTTTCTACCTCTAATCTTCAGCTGGAGATCATCAGTCCTTGTTCTTGTCTGTTCCTTTGGTGATGCGTAGTTCTCCAATAGAGTTTATTTGGTGATACTTAACTCTAAGGCATGGAATAAAGACTCATTACTCAATCATTTATGTTCTCATCTATCCATCTTTCCTTTATCAACGCGTTTGCTCCTTTGTTCATTTATTCTTTCTTTCAGTAAATATTTCTATTATTTACTGTGACCATTAAATGTGCCTAACACTGTATTGGGTGTTTGGAGTACAAAGACAGAAAAGTACGGTGCCTTGCCTTTGGCAAGCTCACTGTTTAGTCAGAGAATCGAGCATGGTAAAAGATAAAGGAGATAGTGTAAGGTTTTAAAAAGGGCATGGGACAGAAAATGCAATTAAAATAAAAAAATAAGAGAGACAAATCTGCCAGAGAGTGGTTAAGAAAGGATGCACAAAAAAAGAATAAATAGGTTTTGGGAAATAAAAAGTTTTCCCAGGTTATAGAAACAACAGGTAGAACATACCAGGTAGAGGAAATAACACAGATAAAGGAAAGGAGGAATGTGAAAGTGGATTATATTCAAGAATAATTTTTAAAAGAATGGTCTAGTGGAAGGTCCCTGGGAGGAACAGCGAGAGATATGGATGAATTAGTTCCAAATGTTTACAAAAGGTACACCCTTGAGGCTGATGTCCTTTTAATTTGCCTCCATGATAACTAGGGCTCCTATGTGGTTGCTGGGGTTGGTCTGTGCCACTGGTGCAGTGGAAGTGACCACCAGCGCTGCTTATGTCTCGTGATGTAGGCAGTGCCAGGATTCATCTGCCTCCAGTGAACTTCTCTGGAGACCCAAGTGAGGAAAGGAATGATTAAAGAGTAAACTTACAGTGCATTGAAACCTTCCTGGCCTAGCGGGCAAGCATGATGTGTAGAATGGGAGTCCTGGAAGTCAAAAGTGGGATGGATGCAAGAACAGAGAGAGTGAGCAAGAAGATGGGGAGTCCGAGCTGTGGATTTGAGCATGATTGACTCTCCCCTCCTCATTCTTAGTGCATGCGCACATACACACACACACACACATACACACACACGCATCACTTTGGAAGCTATATGGTTAGCTTAGTCAGGAGAAGATAAATGAAACACAGAGTTGGGGGGCAAAAAGTACTGGGAAAAGCCACACTCCCATAGGTCTGTGCATGTGAGTGTGTGGGAGAGAATGCACCATTAACCACTAATCTTCTATAGATTTTTTTTCAAGTACCTCTCAGCTGCTTTTTTTCATTCACAGTGATTTCAGGGACCACTCACAATTACACCAAGAGAGGCAGCCCTTGAGAATGATTAAAATAAAAATAGTACTAATAAACATGTAAGTATTGATCCATCATGGCTGATCAATCATATCTTTTCCATTTAGCTGGGTAGATAATTAGTGCTGTTAACAGGTTTCGTGGCTTACACATAAACTGGAGTCAGTCAGTCAGGGCAACCTCAGAGTATCCACTTTAGGACCCTCCAGTGCTGGTAGCAACCCATTTCAGGTCAATTCAACAAGTATTTATTGAGTATCTACTAAGTACACAAATTGTGCTGGCACAGTAACGATGATCAAAGGATACTGATCTAAAATTGCCTCCTTGAAATTTTTCCAGTCAGTTTATTGCATTTAGAGTTGTGGCTCTGGGGAATGACAAATGGACACTGTCTACAAACAGTTCTCTTTAAATGTGTTTTGAAATGCTTAGCGAGAAAAGGTTTTGGCTCTTTTATAATGAAAAGCAGGTTTAAACATTGCTTAAAACATAGCCAGTAGATTAAGATCTTTAGCATTTGCTAGTAAATATTTAGGATTCTTAATAGGAAATGACTTCAAAAAATGTTCCAAGAATTGAGGAAACTCTGTTAGGTACAAAAAAATCCATACATTGTGAAGTTATTGTCAAGGGATTATATGCAGACAAAGGAGTTGTGTGTATGTCGCTGGTATTGTTGCCTATCTGTTCATTTATTTTTTTCCTGTTAGTATTTCTGCTTTTACCTTGAGAAGTAAAAATAAGGAAATCAGAAAGACCCATATGTGCTAATCTACCACACGTTCTGATCACCTCCTTGAGAAATGCAGGCACCCCATGTGTATTTACCTACTCCCCCATCACTCTTCCCCTCTGGAAAAGTCGCTTTGTCTCTTTTTCTCTTTGCCCAAGGAAAGACCTTTATGACCCCTTACCCCAGAGTTAAAAGATTAAAGGCAGAAGAAAAGCACCTGAACATGCTTTTGTCACTAAGATGCTCTGAATCTCCAAAAGGAAAAAAACTATAAAGATGTTTTTAACTCTTAGGAAAACTTCAGAGTAAGTTGAAGATTTTTCTAGGACCTTGTAGTTAGCTTGTAAAATATGCTGTGTTCTCCAACCGTTAACAATTTCAGCCATAAACCTATAAATATTTACTTGTGATCCCTTTTCATATATAATATGTAGAAAAAGTCTAGTCTAGTTTTTAGTCTAAAACTGCATGGTTGTCATCACTCAGACTCTTCTGTGAGATGTTCTAAGTCTTTAATATAAGATTGAGAAATATAAGAATGGGGGAAATGACTTGACTGTGACTGAAGTCACTGACACACAGTATTCATAAGAGCTATTGGAAACCTGGGCCTTCCTTTAGCTTAGCTGGCATTAGAAGGCAAGGATGTTGATATGTGGATGGGGCCTAGCAGTAGACAATATAAACAATAAGTGTTTGAAGCCCAGCAGGTTAGAGGAATTAACCCCAAGGCTTCCCTTCCATGGAAGATCTCAGCCGAGAGCTCAGAGTAAGGGAGGTGAGGTCCTTACTCCAAGGACAAGATCTGGCAAAGGCTAGACTCAGAAGGGCTAGACTCCGTATCAGTGGATGGCATTCCCATTCCAGATGAGGAGCAATGTACAACTGCAAACCATGGTGGCAGTGGTACAGTGATATATGCTGGCCAAAGGCACTGAGGATTGCCAACCAATTATTATCTGGATGTCCAGACTTGACGCTAAGCCCAACAGATATTGAGTCTATAGCAACATGATCCATTCTAGGCCCTATTTGCTAATGAGGCTGATGGTCTATTTTTTGCCGTGGTTGGTAGGCTTTAGATTTGATGATTTGATAGAATGAAACCTGGGTGTTTTATACTAAGGTCATAATGTCTCAATTAGAGAGACACTGATAAGGAAGGGACAAACTGAAAAAGGTCATACCAGCATATAGCAGTGCATTTCTCAGTTTTATCTCAGTTCTTCTCCTTCCCTTAATTACACGGTATATTTGTATATTCCCCCTTTTGGCTGTTGTGCAGCAGAGATTAGAAGTGTGTTGACTGATGGGTGACAAGAGAAAAAAGCTAAGCTCAATAATTTAATACAGATTTATTTATTGAGCATCTAATCAGTGCCAAATACCTTACTAAGTACTGGAGATACTCTGATTAATAATAAGACAACCTCTGCCAGATTTCTGCATCTCATCCCTAGTTTTCATTCTTAGCATATCCACCCTGCTGGTGGATGCATGTATAGTGCAGATACATGCACATGCAACCATTGTCTGTTAGTTCATATAAGCAGATATGCATAGCTAGAAAAATCCCACCAGGAGATGCAAGAAGGGGAGAGGTCTGCATTTATCTTAAATAGGGCCCTTTCCAGAACAAGGGTAAATCCCAGAGGGAAGGTTAATATAATTAACCAAGCATTGATAGTAAGAGTGTTTCTTGCGGTTTAATCACATCAGTTGAATCTGCAATAGTAAGCTCAGTTTAATGACTAAAATTTTAATTTCCATAGCATCATATTCATCCTTCATTTCTCAAGCCCAGCCTCCTCAGCTCATTCTAGCCCATGTTCATCATTCTTGTCTCTTATTCATTAAACCATAGAAATAGAGGCAGTGTTATACAATGTAAGTGATATTGGGCATACAATCAGAAGACCTGAGTTTGAGTTCAGGTGTCTCTAATTATTTGTGACTTTCGTCAAGTTAATATTTTCTGAGTCTTGGTTATCTTCATGTGTAGTGTGGGGATAATAATTCTAGCATTTTAGTATTGGTATGTCTAGTCAGATGATATATAGAAATTGCTTAATACTTCAGCTATTTTCCCAAACACCTAGCACAGTGCACGACCAGTGTAGATGATCAGTGGAGGTATGCAAGAAAGCCATTATTTAATGTTTGTTTTATTCATTCCCGTTTGTCTTTTTAAAGTGTATTATTATTTGTTTTCTTAAACTTGAATGTGTGTTTTAAGTGTTGCCCTAATCAGATTCTCATTTCCTTAGGGAAGAGCCTTTTCATTATGTTTATTTTGTCCTCTTCCTTTTCTCTTGCCCCAGGTCTTATCTTGGTACTGGAGGATTTAGGAAATGCTCAGCAAATAGTAATATGTTGTTCCTTAATTATTTACTGTCACCAATTAATAAATATGTGTCATCATAAAGACATTATGTGTCATGCATAAAGACATTACTTTATGCAATATGTGTCATGCATAAAGACATTACTTCTAAGCTTAGAGTGTTTGGAGGATTGCATTGTGCCCTAGATAAATAAAATTTTAAAATGAATTACAGTTTAATTCAAATAATCAGGGTCAAAAGACAAGTCAGATTCTGGAGAATAAAGGCTATTTCCTTTTTCATCTATGAATTCCCAGGGAAGGGACTGGTTCGCATCAGAGGCGCTTTAAAAGTTTCTTGCCTGGACGGGCAGATAAATTAGTTAGTTAGTTGACCAATGACCTGACAGATAGTAAAAGTCTTTGAGAATCAGAAAAGAGAGAATTTATTTGGGAAGTGCAATGTTTTGATTTTTTTTTTAAAGAGGAACCTAATTAATTGACCTGGGTTCTTTCAGAATGAAATAATCTTTTGGGTAAATTGAAAGAAAAATAAAGAGGAGACAGTTCTCTAGGCAGGGAAAACAGAAGAGGTGAAACTCTGGAAGTGGAAATGTGTTATTGTTTTGAGGACAGATGGAGAGGCTTCTTGCTGAAACAGTGTGGAATGTGAAAGGCCAGCTATAGGGGTGGAAGATAGGCACGTGGGACCACACTCCCCATTGCCTAAGTCAGCTAGATATTGTTTATTTATATATCCATGGTCATATGCCATTTGCCAGGCCCCATTCTAAGCACAGGAGATACCACAGTGAACAAGAGATACATCTTCTTTGCCCACATGAAGCTTACAGTCTAGTGGGGAAGATGAACACTAACCAGTGAAACAAATTAATGACATGATTAGTGTGTACAGCAGTAAGTGCTGGGAAGACAATAATACAGTAATGGGATGAAGGATGACTGTGGCAAATGGTGGACTCTTTTAGATGGATGAGACAGGACAGGCATTTCTGGAGAGATGACTTCCAAGTGTACATTTGAATGACAACGAGGGGCCTGATAGGTAAAGATCTGGGTGGAAGTCTGTGTGGGCCAAAAGACTGGCAGGGCTCAAGGATCACAAGGGCAATGAGCTTGATGGGCTTGAGCAACAGCAAGAGTGTGTCCTGAACTTCTGTAAAAGACAGTTTCCAAACCAAAACTGGGGACATGAAGTCAAAAGAATTATTTTCTTCTATGATTGGTAAATAGATTTATAGGAAAAAAAATCTTATTGGGCCATAAAATATTATATTCGGGACTCACCTTTATAGCTAAGAAAACCATTTCAAGTTAGGGTGTGTGTGTGTGTCTGTGTGTACATGCATCTATGCATGTGTATGTGTGTATTATTTTTCCTTCTCTCCTCCTTATTTCCACCCAGTACTCTAGAACTATTTCCCCTCATTGTATATGGATCATTGTTCACTTGTATTTGTTCCTATAGCTTTGACTGACAGTGAAGTGCAGGTGCCCTGGAGGAAGGGATTAACTAGGGCTTAATCTGAAGCTCCTCTTAGGAAGCAGGAAGGACTTCTGGAGGAGGCTGTGATACCAAGAGGACTGATACCCAGGAAAGAACATAGGTGACCTCATTCATCAAGCTCGTGTTTCATCACAAGACTTTACTGACTTCATCCCTAAAAACTCTCCAACAGAAGTGAGCAAGAGAGTGAATCTTCATCAGACAGACAGATAGCAGCATCTAGGAATAGAGGTTGCTATTGTCTTTGTATGGATGACGTCGTAGGTTCTTTCTGTTCCCTGTATTCTCTGGCTCTTTCTCCTAGGTTGCTATGGCACAGGTGCATGGCTTTGTTTGAAGAAAATCAGAAACTGACCCTGTAAGCCTCTTGCTACATTACTCTAAGCTGGGGGTTCTCAGGGTATCATTATCACTAGAGGACTTGCCACAAAAGAGTTCTGGCTTCACCCCAGAGTTTCTCATTCAGGTGGTCTCAGGCAGGGCAGAGAATTCTCATTCCTAACACCTTCCGGGGATGCTGATACTGCTGGCCCAAGGACCACACTCAGAACCACTGCTCAAAGCCGCAGCCTTGGTTTCCTGGTCTAGGAACACATCTCCTTGTTCTAAAACCCCTTTTGGTTCCTAAAGACCACGGAGCCAAGGCTAACCTCAGCCCGGTATTCAGCACCACTCATCCTGTCAGGCCTGGACTTGTCATGTGTCCCCTGATGCTTGGTTCCCCATTTTCTTGCCCCTACCATTCACCACCAATTTGTCTTTTCTCATTCTTTGCCTGAACTACCTTCCTCTCCATTAATTTTATGTCCATATCCAACCCACTCTTGAAGAGCTATGTATAATTCATCATCCCTTTGCCCCAAAGCATTTTCCTTACACAGAATAGGTAGCTTTTTGAATAAATCTGGTTTTCGCCGGGCGCGGTGGCTCAAGCCTGTAATCCCAGCACTTTGGGAGGCCGAGACGGGCGGATCACGAGGTCAGGAGATCGAGACCATCCTGGCTAACACAGTGAAACCCCGTCTCTACTAAAAATACAAAAACTTAGCCGGGCGAGGTGGCAGGCGCCTGTAGTCCCAGCTACTCGGGAGGCTGAGGCAGGAGAATGGCGTGAACCCGGGAGGCGGAGCTTGCAGTGAGCTGAGATCTGGCCACTGCACTCCAGCCTGGGTGACAGAGCGAGACTCCGTCTCAAAATAAATAAATAAATAAATAAATAAATAAATAAATAAATAAATCTGGTTTTCAAGTCCAAACTTCTCAGAATCTTTGTATTTTTGAACAATTTGAGTAATCTCTCTGAGCCTTTACTTTCTCTTCTAGAAAGTGGGAATGATGTTTTGAAACTTACAAGGTCATTGATGAGCCCAAACCCATCAGTGCATGAGCAAATGTTTCATAAACCATGAAGTGATATTAAACAGTAGTTAGGTTATTGTGTTTTTGCTTACAGTATTTCTTGTAGTTCAGGATATTAGAAAAATATATAATGAATGCCTTTGCTTAGCTAGTTGGCAGTAGAAAATGGGAGTGACATTCTGAGAGAGAAAGAAAATCTGTTTCAGAGCTCTGATACTGAAAAGAAGTAAACAAATTCTTTTGGATGAATGATAAAGGTAGCAGGGATAATTTATTTTCCTATCTGGCTTACCTCCAGGCTATTAAAAAAGTCTAGGAAGTGGCTTGTGTTTAATTGTAAATCTTCCCTAAGAAAAGATGAATTGCCTCCCCTTGGGGACAGGTTGTCTTTTATCTGGACAGTGCCTGCTTCATCCCAACAAATGTACCTCATGTTAGGTCCCATGCTGGGCATATTCAGCTTATTCAGATAGAAAAGTCCCAGTCCTGCCCTCAGAGATTTCAAATCATGTCAGAATTACTCCTAAATGAAACAATCTCTCTCATCTTTAAAGAGTGGCAGACCAGAGCATTTGGGAGGAGAAAATGGGGACAGAAACCTCTGGGGGAAATTTTAGCTCTGTGCTGTCCAGTACAGCAGCTACAGCAGTAGTAGCACTACTACTATTTAGATGTAAATTTAAATTAAAAATTCGGTTATTCAGTTGTGCTTGCCACATTTTAACTGCTGAAAATTCTCATGTGGCCAGTAGCTACCGTATCAGCACAGAATATTTCCCTCACGATGGAGTCCTGTGGGGCAGCCCGGTGACTCTACCTCTTCCACATTCTCTAGTAAGACCTAAGGGCCTGGCAGGGCCAGTGACCTCAGTCTCCTACCAGCTCTCTGCCCCTTCAGTTTGACTTGCTCTGCCATGGAATCAGAGTATTGTTTCAGAGTGATGTGAAGATTTCTCATATATCAAGATTTCTCATTCTACATGAAAATCAGTTGTTGGCTTCCTCTGCCCCTGAGAAGATAAGCTCTGTAGCATGATGTAAAAAGCATTGTTGATTTGTTTCTCCTGTGCCGTCCCTGTCCCATGTCCCATTAATGTTACTGCTATACTGAATTCACCATTTTTCAGTCATGCCTTGAAGTTCATTCTTCTGGTCCATTGCCTAGAATGTACCCCGCGCCCCGCCCCCCGCCATTGCCTAGAATGTAACCCCCTCCCTCCTTTTCATGTTCTTTGTGCTTGTCCTTCAAGGCCCCAGTTAAATGTCTACTACAAGTTGGCCCCTTCTTTTCTGTGCTCCTATGACTCTCCTGTAGCACTTTTCAGGTCCGGCTGAAGTGATCTTCATCTTTACATGTTTCTCCTCTTACTCAACTATGAGCTTGTGGCCTTGCACAAGTTTGTGGGTTAGTCACATTTGAATCCCCTGCTTCTGATAAAGGAGGACGTTGAAAGTTACATGTTAAATAAATGGATCCTGCACCAAGGAATAAATTGATATGCAAGTAATGAATGAATGATGAACAAACTATCTCCCTAGGCCAAATGAGGATTAATGAACTCTGTAAAAGCCTTTGGGTACCCAGTCCAATTCTGTTCTCCTTTTCTTTCTGTAAAACCCTGGGTGATCACTCAGCATCCAGAGCCAAATACCTTTTAACTCAAGATGTTAAACTAGATATCAGGGTTACCACCCTCAAGTATGAGTTAATCATTTTAGGAATAATGTAGGTCAGGAGATAAGGAGACCGCTGCTTTCAATTTCGACAGATGTTGCTAACAGGCTCTGTGTATACTCCTAATGGAGTGGACCATAAATTCTGAACTATGCAGACCGCAGCAAGGTGGGATGCTCACATTGTGATGAGTCTACATTATTCTTTGAGTTTAATGTTAAGGGGATTAAAATGCAAGCGATTCAATTGTGCTTACTTTAGTAGACGCAACAGATGTGATTCAGCCATGCCCAGGGAGCTTGTTTTTTTTTGTTGTTGTTGTTTTAAGTTTTGAATGGAAAGCATGAGACTAGGGACAGAGACAGATTTAGGTTCAAGCTTTGACTCTGTTCTCACTTAACCAGGAACACTGAGTAAGTTACTTGAACCTTAAGTTGTTTATCTATAAAATTCAAGTAGTAATAATTCTTACCTACCCACCTACCCCCCACCCCATGGATAATGTGATGCTTAACAGAGCTGCTACACAATCATTTAAATCGTAATCACTCCAGGGGAAAAGGAGCTAATATATATCAGGCATCTATGAACCAGACCCTGTGCTAGGCCCATTAGGTACATTATCTCATTTAATCCATATGACAATCTTCAATAGGCAAATGTTGTCATTACTACAAATAGCATCTCTTGTGTGAGACCTATTAATTTCTGTGTACCTACTATGTATCAGACATAAATTCTCTGAACTAGGTAATAATGTCCCTCATTGTAATTTTGATGATGCAGAAGTCTGAGAGGTTAAATCACTTGCCTACAAGTACACAGAGAATAAGTGGCAAAGTGGGAGTCCGACTCAGTATTACAATCGAAATTCAGAGACTCCTCTCACTTTGTTGGACGTAACTCTGTGTTAGGCAAAACTTTCCAAATGGCTCTCAAATGGTGTTTCAACTCTGACCCCTGAAATCTGTGAATATGATGAGTGGTCACGTTATATTACAGGGCAAAGTTTACCTTAAAATAGGGAGACTATCCAAGTGGTCTTAATCTAATCACATAAGTCCTTCAAAGGAGAAATGTCTCTGTCCGATGATAGAATAGGATGTCAGAGACATTCAAAGCAAGAGAAAGATTCAATGCGCTGTTACTGGTTTGAAGACGGAGGGAGTTACTTTAGAAAAAATAGGCTGAGACCACAGCACACAGTCAGCAAGGAGTGGGGACCTCACTCCTACAGCCACAAGGAACTGAATTCTGCCAACCGCCTGGATGACCTTAAAAGTGGATTCTTTATCAGAGCCTCCAGGTAAGATCCAGCCTGGCCAATACCTTGATTTTGGCCTAGTGAGACCCTGAGCATAAAACCTTGTTGAGCCTGCCTGGACTTTTGACCTACAGAGCTATGAAACAATAAATGGATGTTAATCTACCAAATCTATGGTGACTGGTTACATGGCAGCAGGAAACTAATACAAATGTTTTATATTAGTTTACATTAGTTACTAATAATAGCACCTACCTGATAGGGTTATTTTATGGAAAAAATGAAAAAAAAAATAACTAAAGCACTCAATACAATTATTGACAGCTACAAAATAGTATCTTTTATTTTTGTCGCCATAGTCACTTTATAAATAGGGAAATTAAGGCTCCAAAAGGTTAGATAACATGCCCAAGGCCATAGAACCAGCGAGAGTCAGGGTAGGAATATTCATGAATTCACCTTGGAATTACCTAAAATAGGGATTTTCATGTCCTGACCATAATCATTATGATTCAAATTCTTGGGTAACTATATTTTTTATTGCCCAGGCTGGAGTGCAGTGGCACAATCTCGGCTCACTGCAACCTCCGCCTCCCGGGTTCTATTGATTCTCCTGCCTCAGCCTCCGGAGTAGCTGGGATCACAGGCATACGCCACCACGCCCAGCTAATTTTTGTATTTTTCGTAGAGACAGAGTTTCACTATGTTGGTCAGGCTGGTCTTGAACTCCCAACCTTAGATCATCTGTCCAGCTTGGCCTCCGAAAGTGCTGGGATTACAGTTGTGAGCCACCACACCCGGCCCTCATGAATGCTTTTAAAGTACGTTCCTGTAGTATTACCACAGTAGACTGTGAATTCCTTGAGTCAGGGGCATTCTTAATCATATTTGTACAGGTAGTAGGACATGGTTCTTGTGTATACTCTCTGCATGTTCACTAAATGAAGCAACATTGAACAGTATTCTTTCTGTAGTTTTTAAAAATAATATCCTTCCAGTGGATTGCACAACACCATTAACCTTGGAGTGGTTGTTAGTTAATATGATTTTCTACCTCTCTTCTAAATTGCCCCATTGTGGCAGCTGGCAGTGTGAGCCCTACATTCATGACAACTGACAGCTTTCAGTTTATGAATCAGCTCCCAGTGCCCTACCTCCCCACTCACCTCCAAGTGTATAGTTTCTCTTTCCTTTCTCAGTTTGTAGAGGAAGCCATACCACGCACCTGGCAGCAGGTTTAAAATAAGTTTGTTAAGAATAGTAGCAAAGCTTGAAGCTGCATTGCTGAGATGGGTGAATCCTTCCTGAAAGGACAGAGCTGCTGGAGGAAGGCAGATAAAAAGCATTGAATACAAGGAGCGTGATGATTCCAAGCTGGATCCCAACTTGGAAGCGTGGCACTTGGTTTTCCTTTTTAGTCTTAGCAGTGGATGCCAGAGTCTTTCTGGTTTTCCTACTCAGCTTTATTTTTTAAAACAGTTTCCCTTTCTCAGGACAGCCTACACAGTTCTACTAATAACATATCATGCAATGAAAACCTTCAAGGAGGGAAAGGAAGGTGACTGAAGTTCCTCATAAGGATCGGCTGCCTGCTGAACATTTTACTGGACATAGTCATGCCAATGACAGTCCCATTTTAAAAAATTTATATGGCTCCTGCTGTCTTTCCAAAGAAATTGTACCACACTGTCAAATTAGTTTCCATTACGTGTAGTGGAGCTGCTGACAATGGAACTGAGGTCTAAAAGTCTCCATTCCCCAAATGCCAGGCCTTTTGAAATGTCTCTGCTTTCATGGTGCCTAATAAATGTCAGCTCACATGTTGCTCTTCAGATGGGCGCCATCTGGTGTATTGGAAAGAGCTTTGGATTGAGAGATGGGAGGGAAATTACCATTTACTAGCTGTTTGACTTCTGGGTCTCAGTTTTCTCCCTAAAACTGGGAAGAATGCATTTAAATAATCTCTAAGATACATTTAGTCTGTTAGAGCTCAAAAGTGTGTTAAAGAATGTAAGTTTCATGAGGCGGGAGGAACCATCTCTCTTGCTCATTTTTGTATTCCCATTGTTTAGCAGAATATCCTGCAGGTAGTAGTTGCATAGTAAATATATGTTGAATAAATGACTGATTGAATGAATAAATACATGAATATCTATGAAGCTAATACAGAAATCATCACCATGTATTACTGTCTTTTCTGTATGTTTCAATGAGGTTTGTGCAAAAAAAAAAAAAAAAATGGCCACTGCCTTTGAAAAGTGGTATGGTGGTACAGGACTAATAACGGGTTTATTGCTCTTGCGCTTGTCAGAGCCCTAGACAGTTAGTCTCCTTATTGGTCTTGCATGTCATATAAAAACCTAAAGTACAGGCCAGTCCCTGAATCACATGTCCTGATAGGGCATGGGCAGCAGTGGTCATGAAAGGTGGGAAGAGAGCCTAGAACCCAGAGGCTTACCTCAAGCCTCAGGTTTAAGCTATCAAGAGTTGAAATCTGGGGAGGTCAGCCCAGGCAGAGTAGAGAGGCTGCAGAGGTCTCCACAAATGGAGTACAGAGTCACTGAGTCTGACTCTCAGGGGAAGCAGCAAAAAGATAGTGGGCTAGAAATTTGATACCAGAAAAGAGTCTGGATGAGTCAGAAACAGATGTGCTTCACTTCTAGAGTCCCGTGCTTGAGGGTCTTCATCCTAAAAGTACCTATTTGCCTACCCTTTCCCCAAATATACTTCCTCCTCCACATTGGGTGACATAGATTAGTAGAGAGAAAAAAGGTTTTAGAATTAAAAGAAAGTAAACTTGAAAGCTGATGCCATCACTTACTACTTGTATACTTCTGAAGGATGACTTATCTCTGAATAACAGTTTCTCCATCTTTAATATGCAGTTAATAATAATACCTTCTTCATAGTGTTCTGAGGACTGGACCAGGTGATATATGTAAAGCGCCTAGCTCTGTGTTTGGCATACAGCATGTAATCAGTAAGCACTTGTTTTGTCTTCTCGTTTTCATTCCTACTCGTTCATTAAATATTTGTTGAACACCCAGAGTTTGATAGGCACTGTGCTCGATAGAGGGTGTACAGCCATGAAAGAGACAGTCTTATGAAGCTCAGAGCGGAGTGGAAGAAGTAGATATGTAGCAGATGAAAAACCAGTAAGTGACAATACAGTATAGTTATATCTATATTAGAAATATAAATGTATTAAGTATGGATACCCAGAAGAAGAAATTCCCAGTTTTGTCTTGAAGAGTGAGAAGGTATTCAGAGTACTGTAGCGCAAGTATTTTGAAGATACTTATGCTGAATCCAATTTTGGGAAAGAATGTTCTCTAATATTTTGTATATGTGGGCTTTGCTTTTAGAATTTTTTTTCTTCCTTTTTTTTTTTTTTTTTTTTTTGAGACGGAGTCTCGCTGTGTTGCCCAGGCTGGAGTGCAGTGGCGTGATCTCGGCTCACTGCAAGCTCTGCCTCCTGGATTCACGCCATTCTCCTGCCTCAGCTTCCTGAGTAGCTGGGACTACAGGCGCCCACCACCGCGCCCAGCTAATTTTTTGTATTTTTAGTAGAGATGGTGTTTCACTGTGTTAACCAGGATGGTCTCGATCTCCTGACCTCGTGATCCACCCGCCTTGGCCTCCCAAAGTGCTGGGATTACAGGCGTGAGCCACCGCGTCCAGCCTATAATTTCTTAATTTTACATTTTAGATATAGAAATCAGGACTGCTTGGTTGATGATCTATTGAAAATAGCAACAAGGCTACCTATGTATCAATTGTGTGTGTCAGCTGATGGTAATAATATCTAATATTCATTGCAACTATTAATAATACTAATAATTATTAATTCATCTTCAATATGTGACAAGCATTTTTCTAAACATTTTTGCTCATTATCTCAGTTAATCCTCCCCAGATTCTCATAACATAGGTAGTTGTGTTATCCTCAGTTTACAAACTAGGAAACTGGAATTTGGAGAAGTTAAGTGACTTCACAAAGTTACTAGTTAATAATTTGCAGTAGGGAAATAATAGTTAACAGTAATTTATTATATATTTCAAAATAGCTACAAGAGAAAAATTGTAATGTTCCCAAAACAAAGATAAATATTTGAGGTGATATATATTCCAGTTTCCCTGATTTGATCATTACACATTATATACATATGTCAAAATATCACATGTCTCCTCAAAATATGTACAGCTATGACATATCAATAAAAAATACAAAGAAATTCACAAAGCTGTGACATGAACCCTGGTTTGTCTGGCTTCAAAGCTCATGTGTACGTTCTCTTCAGAAGTCTTTTTTTAGTAAAGAGAAATAGCATGTTTGGGTTTGTTAACAGCAAATCCAAAATAGAACATGAGAAATTATGTTTGTTTGTTACTATATAATCACTTAATTTTAGTAATTCTATTTCCTTATCATAATGACTTTTGAAAATCTGATAAGTACATTTGATATCTTGTCATTTAATTCACTTAACATCTTTAGCAGCTGTTTATTTATTTTTTTTTTCTGAAGGGATGGTAGTTGTAATAATCTTCAGGGAAAATTTTACTTTTTTGCACATTGCCAATGTTGAAAGCAAAACAAATAGTTAAAGCAATCTCTGAATGGTAGCTTACACAATTTCAGAGTAGTTGTTAGCTTGCATAAGAAGTCAGAATGAGAGTTAAAGAGCTCAATTTTAACTTGCTGGAGAAATCATCTGTAATCACAAGAAAGACTACTTGGGTGTTCATTGAGTTCAGAACTGAAATTTGAAAGGCTATGCAATCGCCATATTTTTTTCATGTGTTCTGAAGGAGAAATATATGCTTCAATAAACAAGTCTTGATTACAAAGACCAAATAAGGAAGGTGAGAGCTCCATTACTCTTCAACAGTAGCCAGTATCTTGCATATTTCCCTACTGTTGATTGGGGAGATGGACTTAGGAAATCATGTCAGAAACCCTCATTTCAGACAGTGGTCAATTGAAAGACTTTTCTTTAACATGAGGTGACCTCACATGGGAAACAGGCAAATTCAACTCTTCCAACAATGAAAGTAACAATGTGTTTCCTTTTGCTTGGAAGTAGAAATATAATTTTGGGACAATTCAAATGGCCATATAGTTCTACAGATGGCCACCAGAATGTTGAAAAAGTCCCACTTGCAAGCCAATAAAATCATTCTGATGTTTTATTGTTGCTTTTTAATTATAAATAATTCAAGCATACAGATGATTATAGAGAATAATATGATAAACATCAGTACATTCACTATCCAGTTTTGGCAAAGCTTGAGATTTTACCTTATTTTCTTCAGATTTTTTTTTTCTTTAATAAGTAAAATATTATAGGCCAGGCACAGTAGCTCACGTCTGTAATCCCAGCCTTTTGGGAGGCTGAGGCAGGTAGATTGCTTGAGCCCAGGAGTTTGAGACCAGCCTGAGCAACATGGTAAAATGCCATCTCAACAAAATACAAAACAATTAGCTGGGCATACTGGTGCACAGCTATAGTCTCAGCTACTCTGGAGGCTGAGATGGGAGGATTGCTTGAGCCCAGGGAGGTTGAAGTTGCAATGAGCCTTGATCATATCATTGCACTCTAGCCTGAATGACAGAGTGAGAGCCTGTCTCAAAAAAAAAAAAAAAAAAAGAATAAGAAGTAAAATATTACAGACACCAGTAAAGTCCTCTGTAGTTCTACTTTTTCTTAAGTGGAAAATGGTATTTTGAGTTTTGTGTTTAACATTTCTTAGAGGGTTTCTAAGAAACTTTTATTGCATATTATATACCTAAAATGAAACATACTTTAGGTGATATGTATTTTGGAGCTTTATAAAAATGGATTCACACTGAACATAGACATATCTTTCTACTTTTTGGATCAACATTGTCTTTGAGATTTATTCATGCTGATATAAGTAGTTCCATTCATGTTGATGTAAGTAGTTTATTCATTCAACTGCTATATAGAATTCTATTAAATGAATATAACTATTTTATCTACCAAGTCTTTGTTTATGAGACTCTAAGCAGTTTACAATATGGGGCTTTTGACAAAAACTATTCTATCCTTTGGCCTCATGTGAGAAGATATTGCAAGGTGAGTATCTAGTAACAGATTGCTGGATCTTACTATATATATGCATCTTCAGTTTGACTAGATATTGCCAACTTATGTTTTAAAGTGGATTTTCCAATCCACATAGCCCACCAGAAGGGTGTGAGTGTAAAAAGCAATAAGTAAATCATTTAGTATTGTCACACATTTTAGTTTTTGCCAAACTGATGGGTAAAGAATGATTCCTCTTCTCTGTTTTAATTTGCATTTCCCTGAATACATCAGAGGTTAGGTTATTTTCATGTTTATTGGCCATTCAGGTTTTCTCTTCTAAATGTTATCTTTATATCTTTCATTCTATATTTACATTCTTTTTCTTACTGATATGTTTTATTGAGTGCATTCTATGTACGCATATTTTTGGTACCATGATAAATTTTGTCATTGTAAATGAAATAATAGATTCAGTGCAATCCAGGTCAAAATTCGAACATGTGTGGGTGTGTGTGTGTATAACTTGACAGATTATAAAATGGATACCAAAGTGCAGGCATCCAAGAATAATGAAGACTATTTCAAAGGAGAACAAAGTTGCAGATATCATATGCCCAGATATTAAGGCTTATTGAGCAGGTACTGTGTTCCAGGCCCTATTATAGGCACTTCAGTCTGTTGATAGAAGGAAAGGTTAATACGTGGTGAAATGTTTGAAGCATTCCCTTTGATGCTTCAGGAACAAGAACTATGGATGCATCTATTTCAGGCTACACAGCAGACCATAACTAATGCCTGTAAACTAGCCACTTACCATTAGATATGTTTACTCCTTCCACTCGCCCCTAAGTTATCCCCCTAAGTTATGCCCTCTTGCCTCAGTGCATCAGGAAGATCCTGCCTATTGGCCGGGCACAGTGGCTCATGCCTGTAACCCTAGCACTTTGGGAGGATGAGGCAGGAGGATAGCTTGAGTCTAGTTGTTCAAGACCAGCCTGGCAACATGGTGAAACCCCGTCTCTACAAAAAAATACAAAAATTAGCCGATTGTATTAGTGCACACCTGTAGTCCCAGTTACTAGGGAGGCTGAAGTGGAAGGATTGCTTGAGCCTGGGAGCTGGAGGTTGAAGTGAACCGAGATCATGCCACTTCCCACCAGCTCGGGTGACAGAGGGAGGCTCTTTTCTCAACAAAACAAAACCAAACACACACACACACACACACACACACACACACACACACACACTCTCACACAAAAGAAAAAAGATATCCTGCCTCCAATTCTTTCCCTAGTCATTCTCTGTTGCTCCTTATCTATTTACTCAGCTTTATTACTCTTTATAGCTTAACACATGGACATTATCTATTTTGTTTTATTGTGTGTCTCTCTCATTAGACTATAAGCTCTGTAATGATAGTCTTTAGTGTTCACTGCTGGATCCCCAGTCCTAGAATAGTGCCAGGCATAGAACAGATTTTCAGACAATGTTTGTTGAATGAATTCACGAATTGAATCTATACTTTTAAAATCTTGTCAGAGTGAAGTGGTATATTTCAATTCCACTAAGGCTTAGGATACAAATGTTTCGCCGGGCGCGGTGGCTCAAGCCTGTAATCCCAGCACTTTGGGAGGCCGAGACGGGCGGATCACGAGGTCAGGAGTTCGAGACCATCCTGGCTAATACGGTGAAACCCCATCTCTACTAAAAAATACAAAAAACTAGCCGGGCGAGGTGGCGGGCGCCTGTAGTCCCGGCTACTCGGGAGGCTGAGGCAGGAGAATGGCGTAAAAACCCGGGAGGCAGAGCTTGCAGTGAGCTGAGATCCGGCCACTGCACTCCAGCCTGGGTGACACAGCGAGACTCCGTCTCAAAAAAAAAAAAAAAAAAAAAGGATACAAATGTTTCCTGGATTGATGGATTGATTGATTGATTGAATCATTCTGTCACCCTTGCTGGAGTGCAGTGGTGCGATCACAGCTCATAGCAGCCTTGACCTCCTGGGCTCAAGTGATCCTCCCATCTCAGCCTCCAAGTAGCTGGGACTACAGTCACATGCTACCACACCTGGCTAATTTTTTTTTTTTTTTTTGAAGAGATGGTGTCTCACTGTGTTGCCCGGGCTAGTCTTGAAATCCTGGGCTCAAACAATCCTCCTGCCTCAGCCTCCCAAAGTGCTGGGTTTACAGGCATGAGCCACTGCACCAGGCCCATTTATTGGATTTAAAGAATGAAATGGTTTCTTAGCAGGATGGGTGATAATTTAGAATATGGGCTTTGGATTCAAATGGCATTAGGTTTAAATCTGAAATCATCCTTGTTCCACTGCTGATTACTAATTATCACTTCTTGGTTTTATGACTGTTTACTTAACCTTTCTCAACCTTTTTCCTCACTTCTAAACACTGATATATATATATAACTACTTTCAAGTGACAGGATCTGACTTGCTTTCTGAAGGGCTCACTTTTGTTTTTAGGTTGAGGATCACTTGTGGGAGAAGGAATGCAAAGAGAAAATACAGAAGATGCAAATGGCACAGACCAAAGAGGAAGTGGCAGAGGGCCTGAGAAGCAATCAGATTCTGCCTAAATTTTAAAGATAGAGCCTACGGAGCTTAGCAGGAGTTTGGATTTGGCATATGAGAGAATAGCGATTGAGAATTTCTCCAAGGGCTTGGGGCTGAGAAACTGGGAACGATGGAGTTGCCACTAACTGAAATGAGAAATGTGGAAGGAAGAGAAAATTGGGAGGATGTCAGTTTGGGCATTGAGTCTGACAGATGAATTAGATGCCCAACCATAATTTTCTAGTAGACAGCTCAAAAAAGGAATCTAGAATTCAGGGGAGAGGCCTTTGCTAGGGATAAGCATTTAAGAGATTACATCATATAGATGGTATTAAAGCCCATTAGAATGGATGATGTACTTAAATATTGAGCTTGGGAAGAAAAGAGAAGAACTTTGAGATCTGAGTTTTGGGGTATCTCAACATTTAGATGAAGAGGAACCAGTGAAAGAGACTGAGAAGGAGTGGGCAATGAGGGAGAAGAAATCTAGGAGAATGAGAGGCCAAAAGGAGAGGTGTTTCAAGGAGGCAGGAGTGATTGGCTGTGCCTGTCGTTGTTGGGAATGTCAGATAAGATGACAACCAGGATGGAACAATATTAGGTGAGATGTAAATATTTTTTACATTATTATTAAAAGTTAATGATGCAGTAGAGCTTGACTCAGCAAACTTCTGAAAAACTATTTTATTAAAAAAAACAAAAACAAAGCCATTACCACCTCCATGTTAATGTCTAAAATGTTGATGCCCCATGCTTTTCATAGAGGGTTGATTTACAGCTGGACGCACTTGAATTAACTATCAATTGGCTTTGCTTTTTAGGAATGTATCTCTATCACTCTGTCTGTATAGTAATACATTGCAATCTTGTACCCTACCCCTTATGACTTTGTATTGAATTTATCTGTTGTCATCTCTTACCCTGCACCATTAGCTTCTTGAGAGCAAGAACTGTGGCTGCTACAACACCTCCAAAAAGCTTTATTGGGCAGAACTGAAGTCAGATAGGCCTGGTTGTGATGCATTCTATGTCTTTGGTAGCATGGGTGGGTGATGAAAAGTGGAATTTGTGATTGCCTTCCAATACCAATTCTTCAGCACCATTCTCCAACACTACTGAATTGTATCCTTCAATTCAATTCCATTCAATCTAGTCCAGTTAAGTCCAATCTGACATTACACAGGTTTAGCACAGACCCCACAACTTAAGGATTTAGTTCTACAAGACTGTCCCCACTTCAGACCCCAGTGACAAATCTTGTGTATCACCAAACCACCTGCGCTTCTACCCAGCTGACTATAAATTTGTGAGTTCCCATGACCCCACCCTGATTGGAGAATTCCCTGGAATGCCTCACAGAACTCATGAAAGTGCCACACTTAGATTATGGTTCTTTTTATCACAAAGGATACAAATGAACAGCCCATGAAAAGATACACAGAGTGGCAAGATCTGGGGTGGGAGGGCCACAGGAGCCTCTTCTGTCCCTAGGTGTCTTTGATATGTTAACCATCCAAGAAGCTCCTGGAACCTCATTGTCCTGAGGTTTTTTAATACAAGAAATTTTGTTTGTTTGTTTTTGTTCTAATGTAGGCCCACTGATTAAATCTTTTGACCACATGATTGAACTGAATCTCCTCAGAGGTCTGGCGGCCTGGCTGAAAGTCCCAATCCTTTAATCACAGGGTTAGTCTTTCTGGTAACCAGCTCCCATCCTGAAACTCTCTCAGGACCCTGCCAAGAATCACCTCATTAGCATAACAAAGACACTCCTATCAATGGGGGAATACCAAGAGATTTGGAAGCTCTATGCAGGAACTAGGGACAAAAATCAAATTTCTTAAAATTGTGCCACAGTGATCATGTTAAACAGGATGAAGGGAAATAATTGAGCTCCAGACCTTCCCCAAAGGGAGATGCTGTTCAGAGGAACACAGAAACTTTCATATGACTCATCCTGGCATTGACTCAAAGTAGCCTTGGCTGTTGGATGGGGCATGGGAAAGAACAGACTGGTTAGAGAGCAACATCTTGGCTCAGTCAGGATGGTTCTTCCTCTTGAAGAAAACCTTCTACCAATGCTAAAAGTGGGATAAGAGATAGGCTGATCCTATTCTCTAGACAGAGGGGTTGATGCGATGTATCTGGTGGGCTACAGTCAAGGATAGCCATAATTCCATCAGAACTCAGGTGGTGATCAGGGGAGTCATTGGGTGAGATTAAGGAAAATGAGATTAATTAAGGTCTCAAATCATGGCACACTGTGTCAGGTTCTTTACACATACCGCAACAGTCCTTTGAGGTAGTGATTCAGTTTTCACCCACATACGCTTGTTGAGCCACTGCTCTGTTCCGTGCACTGTATTAGGCACTGAGAATAAGCCTGTGAGTAAGCCTGATATGGTGCCTGCCAGTTAAGGAGCTCTTAGTCTACTTGAGGATAATTCCAAACTAGCAGTAGCAGTGTGAAGTTCTAAGTGCAAGGCAAGGTGTTTTGGAAGTGTAACAAAGGAATCAGAGGGGGAGTACCTCACATAAAATCATTTAGATAGTAAGGGGGGGGGATCCAGGAATTGAACTCAGTTTTTTCTGACTCAAAGCCAGTTTTCCCCGTGATATCACATTTTCCAGCTTGCAGAAGCAGGGTGTCAGGAGGGAGAGAGGCTATGTAGTACAGCTCACCATCCCCTGAGGCTATGGCAGCAGGACCAGCTCAGGCCCACCCCACTGGTGGGCCATGATTGGCATGTTGACCACCTGAGTTTTGGTGGTGTTTATTGAAGGGTTCCTATGTTGGCTGCCAAGTAGGGCTGCTGTCTGTGAATCTACTAAAGATGTTTCTGATTGGTTCTGCCATACTGCAAGGTGTTCCTACAGCATCTTCCTGCCTCTACCTAGTGCCCTTCCAGGAAGCATATCCTTGTTTGGGCTTGGCTTCCATCCACTCTGTTAACAAGAACTGCTCTTTCTACTTAATGATGTGCATAGCTCTGCTAAGCATAGAGACCAGAGACACGGCTCCAGTCTGGTCACTGGTAGCTCAAAGGAGAGGTGGCAGACATGAAATGACAGCAGCATTCTCTCAGTTTCTAAGCCAGCAAGGCAAGTTTTCAACTCTAGAACTCTAGAAGGGAGGACTTGGGCTGCATACCCCTAGACTAAAGTTGTGGACCAAAGCATTCCCATTGCCACACAAAGCACCTTCTTTTAAAAGTGAAATAGATGTGCTATGCTTCTGGAAAGCTCCACTTTCCTGGATGATATTAATTCCCCTCAGTTTCTTGGTCCCTCCCCTCTCCTGGTTTTCTAACAAACAACCACATTGGTCATACATCTGAATAGCACTTGCCATGGGTTTCTGAAGAGCTGAAAGAGGAGAGGCATTTTGGTGGCAAAAGGAAGTTATGGAAGAGCCCTACGTATGTCAGCTGGTGGAGATATTCTGCAGGAGCATTCAGAGAAAGGACAGGAGAAGTGTCAACCTGCTGGAAGGAACTCTGCAGGGCTCCATGGGGAAGCCAGGCAAGGTGCCGTAATGACCGAGGAGGCGTGTGGTGTGGTGCAGCTGTTTCCAGATTCACTCATATTAATGTGAGTGAATTACACTCATGAGTGTATTGCAATTCACTCATATTAATGATAAAGTATGAACAAGTGCAAATTATTTACTTGGTAAAAGAAAAGTTAAACTGGATGTAGGATTATTCCTATCATAAATCCCATGAAGACATGATTCCTTCATTTCATAAATGGGGGAAATAAGGAATGGAGTTACAACCAACGTGTGCAATTGAGCACAATTATATCTATCCCTATGAGAATGGGTCTCGTAGATGTATATTTTCTCCAGGTGAGTCTGTAGAAAGACAGTATGTGAACCTGTACTGTAGTGAATCAGGTCCACATTCCCTGGCATTGCGAACAAGGCCCAGCCTGGCTCACCCTCTCTTGGTGTATCCATTACCAGAGCTTTCTCCCCATTTCTCCCTAAGCATGCTGGCCACTAAACTGGCAGTGCCCCAACCTACTCAGCTCATCTGCTTCTGGACTGTGTTACTCAAAGCTCCTTCCACCCCCAGCCCCCTGCTCTCTTGGAGTCGTGAGCTCAGCTGAGCCTCCCTGGAAGCTGTCTCAACAGCCATCTCCCTGACTTATTATTGCTCCTGTGTTTCCTCTATAACAACACTTAGGATTTCTATATTGTCCACCACATTAAAGCTCCTTAGGATAGGACCAGAAGTTTCTGTCATTGTATTTCTGTAAATGTATTTTCTGTTCATGTATGTTGAAGGAGCAAGAAAGGAAGGAAAGAAAGACTGAAGGACAGACCATACCCTTGAGTTCCATTGTAGCTTTTCTGTAGCTTGACCTCAAGTAAGTTTCTTCACCTCTTGACCCTTTGTTTCTTCTGCTAGAAAAGGAAAACAAAGGAACAACAACAATAAGAATATTTTTCTCACTGAATTGTTGCAAGGTTCTAATGAGAAAACATTTGTAAAGGGCCTAACAGTGCCTGGCCCTTGGAAAGTAGTAAATAAATGCTAGTTTCTGACCAGTTTCTCCTAAATGGTTACTTTGGGCAAAGAAAAATAAAAAGGAACACATGAAAAGAACTAGGGACAATAATCTATAAAGCAAAAAAAAAAAATGACATTTAACTACTGGCCATTTTAGGATAGAACATTTTTGTTCTTTAAATATGAAGCAGAGGGTAATGTTGCAGTTAGAAGGCGTCTTGGGGCATTTTGCAATAGGAACAGAAAAGATGTGTATTTTTTGTTTACCCTTCTCTGAGAAAATGAACCACAAATAATGTCTGTCCTTCTCAAGGCCAGAGTAGACTGTGACTGCTGAAAGTACAGACTGGGTATTCCCATGCTGTTATTCTCAAAGGCCTTACTAGTTCAGGAGGGAAGGACCCAGGAATTACGGTTGCTACAAGTCATGCGTCCAAGCCCCATATGTGCTAGGCAGTTAAATTCCAGAGTATCATAGTTTTGTGAAAATAGTATTTTGTAACATTTTGTGAAAATAGATATGGGTAAAAGAAATGTCGCTGTCAGGTGACCTTGAGCATGCCTTATAACTTCTCTAAGGCTCTGTTTCCCTGGTTGTACAATGGATATGCTAATAATACCTGCTATTAGAAGACTGGTAAAAGGATCATATGTGACAATGGATAGGAAGTCTTCTGTGAAATCTGCATGTTGTACTAATGTTAATTATGGTTATGGTTGTTACCATCCAGGTCTCCATTTCAAACCTCATCCCAACAATCTCTCTTGGGAATTGTTTTACATTGCATGATGAAACGATGCAGTTGAATGATTTTAGCTCAGAGCACACTCTCTATGGGTATATTCCACTAGTGTCCTTGGAAACATCCTCCTGACTTTCCAGAGAGATTATAGCAAGATGACCACAGGCCAAATGAACCCCTCAAAGGACTTTTGAAACTGCAGAGCCTACCATGTCACATTCTTCCCAGTGCTTTGGGGGCCTGAAAAACATAAATTATTACTGACAGCCTTGAGTCAGGGCCAGTACAGTTCACACTGGAGCATTTATTCCTGACATTTATGTGCAGACAACCATTCTAGGCCTTGTGAGATCTTCCCTCAAGAAGCTTGTAGTCTAATGTATTAGTTAGCTACTGCTGTATAGCTAATTACCACAGACTTAGTGACTTTAAACAGCACACATTTATTATCTCACAGTTTCCGTGGGTCAGGGGTCTGGGTCCGTCTTAGCAGGGTCCTCTGCTCAGGGGTCTCTCAGTACTGCTCTTCTTTCCAGATTATGGGCTGTGTTCGTTTTGTGGAGCTTGGGCTCCTCTTCTAAGTGCATATGGTTGCTGGCAGAAATTAGTTCTTGTGGTTGCAGGACTGAGGTCCTTGTTTTCTTGCTGACTACCATCCAGGGCTTGAACTGAGCTCCTAGAGGTCCCCAAATTCTCTGCCACAGGGTCCCCTCACACACCTTCTCACAAGGCACCTTCAGCAGGAAAATCTGTCACTGCAGTCTGCTAAAATGGAGTCTTACATAATTTATGTAATCCTGGAGGTGACCATCCATCATTGTTGCTGATTTCTATTAACTACAAGCGAGTGTCAGGTTCCCCTTGCCCTCAAGGGTGTGGCTCGGTGGGATCACCTTAGGGTGGATCTGCCACATATGGTATGCGAGAGGGACTCTAAATAAATAGATTTGAAAGCACCAATTTGCCTAACCGGAACTGGTCTCATTTGAAATGAGAGAAATAAGAGCAATATCATGGCTTCTCATAAAGCCATACTGATTGAGTGGAAAGGCTGTCTTTTCTGAGATTTTCCTTCTGGAGTGTGTGTGTGTGTGTGTGTGTGTGTGTGTGTGTGTGTGTGTGTGTTGAACTGCCTCTTTTTAAATGAAATGACTGTGATAGTAGATAATATTTTAAAAACTATTCTTGATTAGTAAAAGATAAAGCTAACAACCCTATAATGGTCACTGTAAGGTATTTATTTTTAATTTTACCAATTCATGAAAATCCAAACTCTATAACTACTAAAGTATTGGCTCCCAATCACCATCCACTTTAGAGACAGAGACTATCCTCTATGAATGCAATAGAAAAAGGAAAGTTTAGTGTGGTTTACTTAGAGTATTTACAGATCAAGAATGTTTTTGTCAGTGCGTTTCCCCAGCTTCCAAGGCTTTATCTTCCCCCTGTATAATTCCACACCAGAGCAGGATGTTCTGCTCTGGCTAGATAAGCCCCTCCCCTCACCGTCACTGGCCGCGCTCATCTTGACAGAGAGAAATAGGTCTAAAGCCCTGCATCCTTTATCGCACCAAAGCTGCTTTATCCAAGCAGCCCTTTCTCATCTATTGCCTACTTTTACACCCAACTCTCTTCAGGACACTTAGTTACTTTTTTTTCTAGTCACTGTGAACACGGAACAGGCTATGGAATGTGCTAAAATATTGATTATGGAAGCATTTATATATGCTCTGTCACCCTGGTTCATGATCATGGCTCATTGCAGCCTAGACCTCCCACGCTCAAGCGATCCTTCCACTTCAGCTTTCCGAGTAGCTGGTGCATCATCACCGCATGTGGCTAATTTTTTTTCTGTTTCTTTTTTAGAGACAGTGTCTCACTGTGTTGCTCAGGTTGGTCTCAAACTCCTGGACCCAAGTGATCCTCCTACCTCAGCTTCCCAAAGTTCTGGGATTGCAGATGTGAGCCACCAAGCCCTGCTCTGGTTATGAAAGCATTTAAGCTTTAGGAAAGAAAAGACAATTCTGTCTAGGATGTTAAACAAAGATTATTTATAAGAGATGTTGTTTGAACTGGGCCTGAAGGTGGGATTTTGAGAGGCCAGTATACTGAAGATATTGTGGATAAATGCTTTAAACAAGAGGATAGATAAATGCTTTAAACAAAAACATTCTTGATCTGTAAATAATCTAAGCAAACCACACTAAACTTTCCTTTTTCTATTGCATTCATAGAGCATAGTCTCTGTCTCTAAAGTGGATGATGAGTGGGAGCCAATACTTTAGTAGTTATAGAGTTTGGATTTTCATGAATTAGTGAAATTAATGCTTTCCCTCTCCTCAGTGCCTTTGTATGTGCTGTGTCTTCTGCCTTCCACGGCTTTCCCAACCTCGTCTGGTTGGTAGATACCATAGTTGACTTTCAAGGCACAACTCAGACGGCTCTTCAAGGAATTCTTCTCTGCATTCCTACAGCATGGTATAATGCTGTATTTTGGGACTTGTCACATTTGCATAATTATGGGTCTTCCTCATTAGACTGTGAGTTCCTGAAGGCCACTGATTACTATTTGTGTTTATTTCCTTGGGATCTAGTAGTGTCTGACACCTGTACCCATGTTTGGATGAATGAAAATGAATGAACAGTGATTACGCCCCTACAGCTTGAGTATAAGTATATAGGGAGGTGAAGCTGGTAGTGGGGTGAGGTGGGGGGATTGGTAGGTGTGATCAGATCTTAGAGTTTAAATGCAAGTTCAATAATTTATTCTTCAGATTGAGGGGTCAGTGGATGTCCCTGATTAAGACAGTGTCACCATCAGAACTATGATTTAGGATGAACAGTTTTATCAGGAAAATAAAAATGACTATTGGCTTGTGCATTCTGTGGCCCTGTGGTTCTAGCCACCTAGACTGGAGGTTTTGCCAAATAACTCTTGAGATTGTGGTCACCTTGCTCAATTTACATGGCCTTTTTGCGTAAAAGATAGGGATGTGTTTCAGTGATATGCTTCTCTTTCTTTCAGGGTATTTATTTGTGTTCATTTTCTTTTTTGGCTTCCTCTAGTTAGAGACTATGATAACACAAATTGGAAGTAGCTCAATGTCATTTTTGGACTGATAAGGACATATAATTCAGGGCCTTCACCTTGCCCAATTCATTCTAGCAAGCTGACTTTCCCTCAGGCCCCATAAGGCTGACCAAGCAATAGTAAAGACCAGACTTTATAATACACTTCGGTGTAGGACTTAAAGAACACATTTTTAATTTAAATATTCTTATCTTCAAAGAGCTTTAAGAAGCTGATGAAGATACTAAGCCTTAAATTTTAAGCATTGTGATAGAGATAATAGGTATTTCAGGAGGAAACTAAAAGTGATGCCATCCCTTCTGAAAGATAATTTATTTTCTTAGGCAGTTCTTTCAATATTGTTATCTGTGCCATCCTGAGAAGACCAGTTTTATAGGTCATGAAACTAAGCAAAATCACCCAGGAGGTAAGGCCCTGCAGGTGATTGGATGGAAAACTCACCATAATATTAGGACATGAAGTCCCTGGATGGCCCAGTAAATAGCTGTTGAATGAATAAAATTTACACAGCCTGAAATTCTACTAGAGTCTCTCTAGAAAGGAAAGGTTTTAGAATGAGGAGAACCTGAATAGAAATCCCAGTCCTGCCTTATGTCAAGTAGCATAGGTCTATGGGCAGTTTCTAGAATCTTGCTGATTCCAAGTTCTGTTGCCTGTAAAAATGAGAATAAAATATCTGGCAAGGTTACCTTGCAAGCAAATTTATTTAAAGGTACCTTTTCAACTACAAAGTGGCATATAAATAAAAGTGATGATTGTAAATATAGTGACTGTGATTATCTGGTACTTTATTATAGGTATCTCTGAGTATGCCTTTTCTTCTAAACTAGATTACAAACTCCTTAAGGACACAGACCTGGCTTGCCTCCACCCACAGTGACAGTCTTATTTAGAGCCAAAACTGGCAATGTGTCATTTGATAAGAACAAGTTTTACTTGTAGGGAAACTAAAGGGAATGTTGGAAAATGACACCATCTTGGATATCCAGGGTACACCTATAACTTTTCCTATACTTTATAGGACCTGGGATAATGCCATAAACTTAATGAGTATCAGTGAAATTATATTTCTTTATGATTATATAAAGTAGTCACTTTAATTGACTACCTGGTGTGCTAAAGGTACCCTGCTGGAAGCCATATGTGCACTTACCCTTATAGCAGTTCCAGAGAGGCACATTCACTCCACTTTATAGATGAGGAGGCCGAAAGGATCAGAGAAGGTAAGTAACCTTCCCAAGACTACACAGCTAGTACACTGAAGGATAAAATCTAAGTCCACATACTAGATTTTTAAAGGCCATTATTCATCACTGAGTAGCAACTTAAGTGGCCTCAACACACCCATGCAAACCACAGTATTAATGTGTAGAAAGCGAAGAGCAAGCCAAAGACATCGATTTCCAGAATTAATTCTGATTAGTTCCTTCCTGTCTGCCAGCTTTGGTCTGATTCATCTGGTCCTCCAATCAGTTGGGACTACTCTTCAGATCCCATTGGGGTCTCCCACGGAGTCCTTTATGCACATGCTGATCTCAGAGAAGAGGCTGTGTCCCCCCAGGCCTTTTCACACACAGCTACTAGTCTGAGCTTGGCCTTGTCCAAATAGCGGCTTTCTGAAATGCATGGACATTCCATAGCACCAGTCTAAATTAATGTCAAAGGAAAAAAGTGGGTAAGAAACCAAGTGCCTGCCTAAGTCTAGTTGGGGAGGAATAAAGGAGATGGAGGGAGGCAATTTTTTACTTTCAATGATCACTGTGTTTCCATTAGAAGTGGGATGACCTTCTAAGAAAGGTTATAGAATCGTTATTAAAGATCGTCAGAGCTGACTAGACACTGGATTAATGGGGATTTGGTAGATTTCTATAAAGGGCGCTTGAACGCAAAATTCACGGTCCAACACAAAGACGTTTGTTCAAACCTCAAAGACTGAGTGCTCAGAAAGTTTCTGGTTGCAGGAAGTTAATACAGGACATCATTCAGGGTGCAGAATTTTCAGGTGAAGCTATCAAGGCTAAGGCTGGCTTTCTTGAGTGGCACTTTTGTTTCCTCTCCCCTGTTGTTCTGAATACGGTGTCAAATAACGGAAATGGTTTGTTTTAGCAGCTCACAGGGAGCAAGTGTTTCTTTTATTAAGCTTCTCCTTGCAGATTCTTCCCTACTTGCCTTTACTCTCTGTCTGGTTTGGAAAACATTGCTTTTTCCCAACACTTTTCACATCAAACTAATATTATGCATTCATCACAGTGAGGGAAGCTGTGAGATTGTAGCTCAGGATCAAACCCCCAATACAACAATCTCTGTGGGATAACTGGACTCTCACAGTGTGAACTTGAGTCGTGAAAGAGCTTTTTGTTAGGTCCTGGGATGTGAATATTCAAGTGATTATTTAGTTCATTGTCTCCCAGTCTGGAATCTTACATTTCTCTGGATGCTCAAATTTAATGAATCCTTGAGCAATTTTCACCTTTTTTTTTTTTTTTTTTTTGAGATGGAGTCTTGCTCTGTCACCCAGGCTGGAGTGCAGTGGCAGGATCTCAGCTTACTGCAAGCTCCGTCTCCCGGGTTCACACCATTCTCCTGCCTCAGCCTTCCGAGTAGCTGGGACTATAGGTGCCCGCCATCACACCCAGCTAATATTTTTGTATTTTTAGTTAAGACAGGGTTTCACCATGTTAACCAGGAAGGTCTTGATCTCTTGACCTTGTGATCTGCCCAAAGTGCTGGGATTACAGGCGCAAGCCACCGTGCCCGGCTTGTTTTGTTTTTCTAAGCTGAAACAGAAATCATGCCCCCTTCCTCTTATGCTAGATAGGGCAACAAAAACAGCAATTTTCTTTGCTTTGGATTGGAATTTATCAACTCGTTGTGACTATTCTGGATGGCTCTTGCTTACACTGGTTTAAAAAAAAGCTGAGAAATGAAATTATGATTAAGTAACTGTAGTATGACAGACAAAAATCTCTCTTCTATTAATCTATTTATGATCCCCTTCAAACCAAAGGGTAGTTGAGGGTTGCTGTGATTTGAATGTGTCCCCTCCAAAATTCAGATATTGCCAATGTGATGGTAATAAGAGGTGAGCCTTTAGGAGGTGATTAGACCATGAGGATTGCTCCTTCATTAAAGAGATTAAAGCCCTTTTAGAAGAAGCTTTACATAGTTCCACTTTTACCTTTCTGCAATGTGAGGACTCAGCAAGAAGGCTCTAACCAGACATCGAATCTGCTGGTCCCTTGATCTTGGACTTCCCAAGACTCCAGAACTGTGAGAAACAAATGTCTATTCTTTATAAATTGTCCTGTCTCGGCCGGGCGCGGTGGCTCAAGCCTGTAATCCCAGCACTTTGGGAGGCCGAGGTGGGCGGATCACGAAGTCAGGAGATCAAGACCATCCTGGCTAACACGGTGAAACCCCATCTCTACTAAAAATACAAAAAAAAAAAAACTAGCCGGGCGAGGTGGCGGGCGCCTGTAGTCCCAGCTACTCGGGAGGCTGAGGCAGGAGAATGGCGTAAACCCGGGAGGCGGAGCTTGCAGTGAGCTGAGATCCGGCCACTGCACTCCAGCCTGGGCGACAGAGCCAGACTCCCTCTCAAAAAAAATAAAAAAAATAAAAATAAAAAAAATAAATAAATTGTCCTGTCTCAAGTATTTGTTTTGGCAGCACAAAAAGGACTAAGTGTTTTTCTTCAGTGACTCCATTGTACTTAATAGATCCCACTGCATTGCAATTACCTTTTGGTATACCTGCTTCCCTGACTACTGAGGGCAAACAGCAAGTCTGACTCATATCTAAGACCCCAGTGCCTAGCATGGGGCTTGCCTAAGTACATGCTTAATGAATCATGGAATTATATAGGGAAAGAAAGCCAGAGAGAGAAAGTGGATTGGGAGAAAGAGATTGGGACAAGAAAATAACAAGCAAGCAAAAGAAAGAGAAAATGGTGAAATATTGAAAAGGTTCCTGGGTTGGTTGAACTACTTCATTTTATGGTAAAGAAACAGGGTCTGAAAGAGGTTACCTGCCTGTAGCGTGATGCAACCCAACCTTTGTTTTGCAGTTGTAATGTTTTCTGCTTCCTCTCCGTAATTCTTTACCTAAGGAGAAAAAGGTGGAGGTAGAAAGAAGATGTGATTATTATGGCAAGCTTCCTCTGGGGCCTGGGTGGAGCCAGCATTTTGTATGACTGTAGTTTGAGATGAACTGTAGGGAAAGTGTTTTTTGGATCGTTCTTTTTCTGGATCTGCCCAGGACCCAAAGTCCAGGACTCTGTCCATCCTGACCCTATCTCTAGATCTACACTATCTATTTTGGTGGCCACGAGTGACATGTGGCTGTTGAGTACCAGATATGTGGCTAGATGAAATTGAGATGCGTAGTAAATGCAAAATACATGCAGATTTCAATGCCTTAGTACTGAAAAAAGAAAAAGATTGTCAAAAATCTAAGTAATTGTTTACATTAGTTATATGTTGAAATGATAATAGTTAAGATAGGTTAGGTTAAAAAAAATACATTAATAGAGTCCCACCCCCCATTTCTTTGTACCTTTTAAAATATGGTTACTAGGGCCGGGCGCGGTGGCTCAAGCCTGTAATCCCAGCACTTTGGGAGGCCGAGACGGGCGGATCACGAGGTCAGGAGATCGAGACCATCCTGGCTAACACGGTAAAAACCCCGTCTCTACTAAAAATACAAAAAGCTAGCCGGGCGAGGTGGCGGGCGCCTGTAGTCCCAGCTACTCAGGAGGCTAAGGCAGGAGAATGGCTCAAACCCGGGAGGCGGAGCTTGCAGTGAGCTGAGATCCGGCCACTGCACTCCAGCCCGGGCTACAGAGCAAGACTCCATCTCAAAAAAAATAAAAAAAAAAAAAAAAATAAATAAATAAATAAATAAATAATAAATAATAAAATATGGTTACTAGAACTTTTAAAATTCTATCTGTAGCTTGCCTTTTTTTTTTTTTTTCTTTTTTTTTTTTGGACAGTGCTGCTTTGGATCACCCGGCTAGGCCCTGGGCAGCACAGTCCACCAGGACCTGAACTCGTCTTCCACTCACTGCGCCTTCTGCCTCTATTGTCCTCTAGTCCTGTGCACCATAGCAGGCTTCTGTGCAGCTCCCTGCCTGCCACACTTCATTGGCTAGATTCTCAGGCCCTCATTGTTGCCTTTTCTGTACCTTACAGCTCAGCACAGGATGGCAGAAGGGATCTGAGATTGGGGTGACATCCAGCCTTGAGTCCAAACTCTTAACACTGATTAGCTGCTTAAACTTGAGAAAGACAGGGAACCTATTTGAATGTTGAGTTTCCTTTGTTTAAAATGGGGTAATAATAAAACACTACCTATTTCACAGAAAGCTGTCAAGATGAAAATCAAAATGAGCTAGTGCATATGAATGTGCTTTGTAAATAATGAAATAAGGCCAGGCACAGTGGATCACGCCTGTAATCCCAGCACTTTGGGAGGCCAAGTCGGGCGGGTTATGAGGTCAGGAGATTGAGAACATCCTGGCTAATGTGGTGAAAACCCGTCTGTATTAAAAATACAAAAAAATTAGCCAGGCGTGGTGGCGGGCGCTACTTGGGAGGCTGAGGCAGGAGAATGGCATGAACCTGGGAGGCGGAGCTTGCATTGAGCTGAGATCGTGCCACTGCACTCCAGCCTGGGTGACAGAGCGAGACTCTGTGTCAAAAAAAAAAAAAAAAAAAATCTATACATGTACTTTTACCAGTAATTATGTTTTAGTTTTTATATCATAATCATTTTTGTCTTTATCCAACCCCTTCTTCTAACCACCTAATCTCGGACCATTTGCTTCTCCTCAGTGGGGGTCTGATCATTCGTAAAACAGGGGGATGGGCTAGGTATCCCTTCAGCTCTGTGACTTTATGGCCAGATACAGAATGCTGCCTTGTAGAGAATATAGGTTTAGGAGGCAGACCACTTAGTGTTAAATCTTACTCACTCTTAAAATTATATCATGCATGCATTCTCTGGCTCTGCCTGTGTGGGGGTCTATTGTAGCAACAGTTATGGCCACAGTAAAAACAAAATTGCATAAATATATACAGGCAGTCCTCAGTATATTTGGGGGATTTGTTCCAGGATTTCTGTAGATACTGAAATCCACAGATGCCCAAGTCCCTGATATAAAGTGTTGTAGTATTTATACGCAAGTTATGCACACCCTCCCATATTCTTTAAATCATCTCTAGACTACCTGGAATACCTAGTACAATGTAAATACTTTGTAAATAGTTGCTGTACTGTATTTTTATTTGCATTATTGTTATTATTGTTTTGGGTTTTTTTGTTTTGTTTTTTTGAGTCTTGCTCTGTCTCCCAGGCTGGAGTGCAGTGGCGTGATCTCGGCTCACTGCAAGCTCTGCTTCCTGGGTTCATGCCATTCTCCTGCCTTAGCCTCCCCAGCAGCTGGGACTACAGGTGCCCGCCACCACGCCCGGCTAATTTTTTTAGTAGAGATGGGGTTTCACCATGTTAGCCAGGATGGTCTCGATCTCCTGACCTCGTGATCCACCCGCCTCAGGCTCCCAAAGTGCTGGGATTACAGGCGTGAGCCACCGTGCCTGGCCACCTTTTTTTTTTTTTTTTTTTTTTTACTTTTTCTAATGTTTTTGGTCTACATTTGGTTGAATCCTCAGATGTGGTGCCTGTGGTTACAGAGGGCTGACTGTAGACAATAAAATATTAACTTTGTGTAGCCTTATGGAATTTAGTTTTGACATGTAACATTTTTGATTTGATGTTTCCACAGCACTGAAGTAAGTATATCCATCATCCCAGTTTGCAGGTAAATAAATGGAGACATGAGGGTTGAGTGATGTCTCTTGGGTCGCTTATCCATAAGGTGATGATTCAAAGCAAGGATTTGAATGCAGCACCTCTCACTTCCCAGCCCCATACTCTTCCCTATTCATCATGCTATACCTGTGATAGAATGAGAAGAGAAAAAACGTTCTTTGTTAAGTAGTTGCACTCTACTTGTACCACTTTTAACACCATGGCCTCTGTGTGGCGATATCCCTCAAGATGGTCCGTGGGGTCCCACCAGACCGCAGCAGTTTTGTGCTTGGGAGGCTACAGCTGTTTTCTCCAAAAGATCTTCACTGAAGAGGCTTAACGAACTCTGAGTGTTTTCATTGACTTTTCTGATCTTCCAACTCAAGTTAAAAGCATCATTTTGCTTCGCTGTCAGTCAATTTCACTTTTGTGAGAATTTTAAAGATGTATAAGCCCCTAAGGTGACAGTCCCAGCCTGATGCTGTCATACTGAGCTGTGTCATATTGAATTCTGTCACTGAAGAGAAACAAAATGAAATGCACCCAGGTGTAAAATTCCAGGACTTGTTCATTCTTATCAATACCAGATTAGAATGGCAGTCTAATATTTTGAAATTGATATGATGAAGATTGATGTTTTAACTTTAATGGGTTGGTAGTAAAATGTATTATTTGTGTATGTATGTATTCATATACGTGCATATACATGCACAGGCAGTGAAAACTATTTCATCTGGCCCTGTTTTTAAATTTTTAAAATATTTTCTATTGGTAACTAAACTCAGTACCTGCTAAATGTAAACACCCTCTCTTTTGCCTTCCTTTTGAAACCAAATGAATTTGATTGCAACTACATGGCCTTTTTCATCAAATTTATTGATAAGCCTTTGGGTTGAGATGAACTTTTATCTGTGTGTGTGTGTTTAGGTACATTTTTTATAGTGTTCCTCAAAATGCAGATTATTTTTTGAGACAATAAGTTGATGAATGAGGCCTTTGATATACCACTAATGAGACTCAGCAGTCTAGGAGACATGGCACGTTTATAACATTTACCAAGAAATCACTAAGCCTCAATTTCTGTGCCCTCCAACAACTGGGATATGTAGGCCCCTGCTGTCTTTACCTACCAGGACACAGGCTGAAATGTTTTATGTATTATTTTTGAGTTTCATCATTTTTCAGCAGAACATTTTATTTTTAAGAATTATGTAACAGAAAAAATCTAAATGACTGTTCTAGCTTATTGTCCTTTGCAAGTGTGCTTTTGGTTATTTTTAAAAATCATAGCAATAGACTGGGCCGGGCACAGTGGCTCACACCTGTAATCCCAGCACTTTGGGAGATGGAGGCAGGCGGATTACCTGAGGTCGGGAGTTCGAGATCAGCCTGGCTAACATGGTGAAACCCTGTCTCTACTAAATATACAAAAATTAGCTGGGCGTGGTGGCGCACACCTGTAATCCCAGCTACTCCAGAGGCTGAGGCAGGAGAATCCCTTGAACCTGGGAGACGGAGGTTGCAGTGAGCCGGGATCGTGCCACTGCACTCCAACCTGGGTGACAGTGAGACTCTGTATCAAAAAAAAAAAAAAATCATAGCAATAGACATTATTCTCTAAAATATTAATGGAAATGTTATATCCCCAAACCACCCAATAATGATGGCTCTAGCAACACAATGCTTATTAATATTAATACTGGTGTTAATGAGAGCAGCTCCCATAGGTCAAGATTTTAAGCACTGTTTTAGACATTTTTTCTACCTTCCCATTTAATTGTCATAATCATCCTGTATTATTATCTCAGTTTTATTAATGAGGAAACTGAGGCTTAAACAGGTTAAGTCATTTGGCTAAGTAAGGTCACACAGTTTGTAAGAAGCTAAAATAAGATTTCAATTTGGGTCTTTTTAGTCCAAGCCTTGTGGCTTTTCTGTAATCATATAAATACCTTTACCTATGAAATTTCATTATGTTCCTATTACAGTAGACCAGGTAGGTTAAGAGAGGGACTGGTGTGTGTGTTTTTAAGGGGAGTGGGAGGATACAAGTCTTGGGACCAGAGGAGAGAAACAGTTGAGAGCCATTGAATTAAACAATAGGCAGAGGGCGAAGTGTTAGGAACTAGGCATTACGCACATTGGTTTCTCTCACTTTGCAGTTGCTGGTTATCCAGTAACAGTAGACAAAGTTCAAGAGCAGATTAAGGTCAAATAAAGCAGCAAAATGTTAGCTGTCAGATCTGTTCAACTCAGTGATGGGAGATGTGAATTATATTACAGGGTGGTCCTCTTACCTTGAAAAACAAAGGTGTGGAGTAGAATTGAAGCTGGCCACCAGGCATCCATCTTTGCTTGTGATTAGGTAAAGGGCATTATTGACAGCAGCAAGCACAACTTATAGTAGAGGAACAGTGTTTAGTGGAAGCTTTTATCCCTGCAAATACCCAGTTTGCAACGTGAAGAACAGACTTCCCCCAATTCATTTAACTGTCTTTGCAGCAGCAGAAGAGCATATTTTTAAGCAGAAAAATCAGTGTGTTTAAAGCATATGGTTTAGGCTTTCCACACTTTGCTATAAACATAGTAGTGTTCATAAATGCTGTTAGAATGAATAAAAACCCAAGCTAGAGACACTCAGTGCAGTAATGCAACTTCCCTGCAGAATCACCATCCCTCATGGCCCTCCCATCCCCTCAGTTTATTCTTCCATCTATTTCTTAGTTTTTTACTCAATTGCTTGTTCTGTTCAGTAAGCCTCCATTACATATTTACTATGCCAGGCCCTGTGCCAAGTGCTGGACATAGAAAGGTGAATCTGACATGCCATCTGCAGCTCACCTTCTCAAGGAGAAACTAGCAGTTGAACTGTATGCCTCGTAAGTCTCCAGCAACACCTTGTGACACAGTGCATTTGTCCCTGAAGCTTACAATAGAGTCCAAATTCCTTGTGACTTGGCCTGAATTCACTGTCTGTAATTCTCAAGGTTTCTGTTTCACAGTCTTGCATAGGTACAGGTGGCTTTGGAATAAAAATTCTAGATTTGAATCTCAGTCTTGCCATGTCTTTAGCTCTTAACTTTTCTAGGCCTCAGTTTCCTCATCTACAAAATGGGGATGAAAATTAATAAATAAGCATATCAAGTAAACTGGGAGAAAGAAAATGCATTAAAATCACCTGCCACAGTGCCTGGCCCTTAAGTCCATTCAAGTAAGAATGGATTCATTATTTTAAAAAACAAGTGCTCAGCACTTACCATGTGCCAGATACTATTTTAGGTTCTTCAACTACAGAGATGGCTGAGGTACAGATAGTTTTAGTGGAATGCTACATATATGCCTAAGGAGACAGCTGCTGAAGAATAAGGAGGAGTAAGCCAGGTGAGGTGGTCTGGAAGGGGGTTGTTCCTAAGGGAAGAGTGTGATCTGTGGTACCTAAACAGGAAACCTCATTTGAAAGGGGAGCAGATGCTCATACCTCACTTTATCCCTTCGTTTCTGTCATTCCAGTGCTAACTGCTCGTAGCTGCATTTCTGGGCTGGATTCCCAAAAACTGAGGAGGGCCACTGCTGATCTGAGCACAGGTCAGACATTTAAGGTTCTTGACACACCTGGGAGCAGCCCTTGACAGATGACTCTTAGGAATTAGTGTATAAATACCCCAACTCCCTCACCCTCTGGGGATCAAAATTCTGAGGAGTGTGTTTTATGCTGCTTTCCAGTTTCCTGGCATCTGGCTTAATGATGCACCTTTTATGGGCTACTTTCTCTTTATTATATCATTTCCTCACTCCCATGACAGTGTTATTTGCATCTCCCAAGTAAATTACTTGTATTACAATCCTTATTTCAGGGCCTGCTTTAGGCAACTCAAACTAACACAGGAAGTATTTCCCCACCTTGGGTTCCAGGAAGGTCATTGTGCCTATTTCAAGGCCTTTGATCTTCATAGACACTTTTTATGTGAACTGACAAGTCAGCCATCAACTTGTTTTGAACTGAGCCTTTATTAAACTTATAAAAATCAAGCCCTTTAAGATATGAATACATAGACCATCCCAGGACTTGACACCTTGCTGGAAGAAGTTACTATCTAGAGAGGCAGTTGAGTTCTCTTTGAAAGGAAACAAGATATTAATTACAGTAATCTATTCTATCATTTTTATAAATGAACATGAAAGTATTTTCTGCTCTTTCTTTAGGGGAACTCATGAACTGAAGGGTTCAAAGTTTTATCATCTACATTTTCATGATCTCTGGAGCAAATGCTATTTGTTAATAATGAAAATGAGTATGGGCCGGGAGCAGTGGCTCACGCCTGTAATCCCAGGACTTTAGGAGGCCGAGGCAAGTGGATCACTTGAGGTCAGGAGTTCAAGACCAGCCTGGCCAACATTGTGAAACCCTGTCTCTACTAAAAATACAAAAATTAGCCAGGCACAATGGCACGTGTCTGTAATCCCAGCTTACTCGGGAGGCTGAGGCAGGAGAATTGCTTGAACCTGGGAGGTGGAGGTTGCAGTGAGCTGAGACTGCCATTGCACTCTAGCAACAAGAATGAAACTCCGTCTTAAAAAAAAAAAAAAAAAAGAAGAAGAAGAAGAAAGAAAGAAAACAAAAGTGAATGTGTTTGTCATTTAAGTGCCTGGGATGTGTCACACATCATGTACATGGCATAACACTCACACTCTTGTTTTACACGTGGGATGAAAAAGGGGCTAAATCAGGGTTTAACTCCAGGTCTTTCTGACTTCAAAACGCCTGTGTCCTTTTCTGTTTCTACATATTGCCTCTTGATGAAGCCTCTTGCTTAGGACTCAGTTCTAGTTTATAGACACTGGCCAGCAAAAGAACCAAAAGGATCTGGATTTTAACATGTGGTTTCAGAAGCAAGAGAAACAGTGTGAAACTCAGACCTAAGCTTCAACTCCGTTTTTGAGCGAAAGAAAGAGCCATGAACCCCAACTTGGCGTAAATGGCACCAATTTGTTCAGTAAGAAGAACAAATGGGAAGAGACAGGGAGGAGGCATGTGCATCCTGAGATTTTAACTTATTTATAAAAGGGAGGTAAAAATAAGCCCAGTGGTGTTAGGTCACTGCCTTTTTAAATAGAATCATAGACTTTCCACATTACAAATCTTAACCAATGAGGTAGTGGGGGCTAGGAATTTGTGGAGCTGGAAATAGAAACTAAATCTTTTGACTGCCAAGTGCAGCCCTGTCTGGTAGAGGGAGATACCATCTCCTTTCATGCAGCAGGCTGTGGAGGGAGGTTCTCCTTACTAAGCATTCTTTCCTATCCCTCCCCCCCTTTTTCTCCCTGCTTCCCTCCTCTTCTCCTCCAAAGCCTTTCTAACAAGCTCTTAGTTCCCTAAATTACAGAACAAAGCCAGCTTCCTGCTAACCCCTTTGGAATTCAATTACAGACATATTCAAATGTGTTCCCTGCTCCAGCATCCTTAGCACTAAACAGCATATAAGCACTTTTGCAGGGCTTAATGCAAACTTGTTGAAAAATTACATTATTTTTCATTGACTTTAAATTGGACAAATGCTCATTGAAAAGAACAAAGTGAATTGGTATTGGAGAGAGCATTAAAAAGAGATAGAGAAAGAGAAGAGCCAATAAAAACATGTGGTTTCTAAATGTAGATCCACTAATTTCTCTCTGTGGCATTCATTTGGTCTATACTGTTTGAATGCACTAGGAGACATTGTACATATTAATGAAATTAGGTTTGTTAAGCCCGTTTGCTAGAGATGCAAGCCCTAGTAAAAAAACTTCAACTTTGAGATCCGACAGTCTCAGGTCTGCTACTTACTAGCTATGTGATCTTGAGCAAGGAATTTTGCCTCTTTTGAGCATCAGTTTTCTCATCTGTAAGACGAGAGAAATAATACTTAGCCGAGTGTGGTTGTTGTGAAAATTATATGAGATGATGTATTTATGCATCCTACCAAGTCTCTGACACATAGTAGTTGATGAATCACTCTTAGTTCTATTTTCAAGTAAGTAAAGCTGCTGATCTCATAGCCCACATTTTTATAAAAATGTACTTCCCTCCTTGGTAATCGTGATTCTGCTATCTTCTGTCTTCTTCTTGGGACTCTGGTGGCGAGAACCTTTCTGACCCCTTCCTGCCTGCCCCATGGCTAAACTCAGAGAGTAGAGACTTCGCCTATTTGGTCCACTGCTCTAGACTCACTACCATGTGCTCAGTAAGTATTTGAGGTGCGTGTGTGAAAGAAAGAATGAATCAGCCAATTCCTGCTGGGGTAGGACTTTTGGGAAACCATATATCCCGAGATTTTTTGGCTTCCAAGACTCATAGGGACCCTGCCTCTCATTAGATTGGTCTCAGGAATTCTCTCCTTTGTGTTGGGTGCAGATGGGCCTCCCCTTTATGCCTTTGATGACAGGAATGCTGCAATAATAAGAGAACAAACAAAGGATGCCAATGCCTTCAGAGGAGAGCCCTTTTCACTGGAATTCCATTGACACTCTCAAATGGGTGAGCTTTAATTTCCCACAAAACAGCCTTATTTTCCAAAGGTGAGTGGCTCGTCTGAGAAATTGTTTCAATCATCGTTTAGCCCTGTGTTGAAAGTTCTTTAAAATTAATACTGCTATTGGTATTTCAATGGAGGTGGGTATTGAAGAAGAATTGTCATTTTTCAAAGCCTTCTAGGCCTACAAGTGATCACAAAGAGCTAAAGAATACTTTAGTCAAAGTAAATGACAATAATAAATAGCACTTCAGCCGTAATCACAATTGCTAATTCACCTTATATTTGTTGTTTGCTTGTTATGTGAAATACTTTATGTACATTTTAATCTAATCAGGACAATTCCAACAAAGTCTTTATTGTGATTTCCACCGCACATATAAGGAAGTTGAGGCTCTGGGAAGCTGAAATGACATCCTTTAAGATCATGCTATTGAATACATGTGCAAATCAGGAATCAAAGCCAGGTGATGCCAAATCTAATCTTCCTTGATATTTCCGATCCAAACTGAGAGCTAACCTGATAGACCAGCTGATGTCAACTCTTAGAGTTTGTCTTGACCAGTCTTTTACCAGTCTTTTTTTTTTTTTCCAATCTAGACCAGTGTTTTTATTTTGTGTTCTATGGAATCTTAGGTCTGTGGAGATGCTTTAGGGTCTGTGTAGGAGTGAGAGATTAGGGGAAAGCCTGAGTAACTGGTTACTATGACCCCCACTCCCATTTCAAAAGAACTGTGCTTTTATCTTTTTTAGATTTGGGGATTTTCAAGTTACCTAAATTGCAAAAGAAAATCAGCTACCAGATATGATTTCATGTGAAATAAAAAATCACCTGGCATTTTTAAAAGAACACTACTCTAGGCCGGGCGCAGTAGCTCACACCTGTAATCCCAGCACTTTGTGAAGCCGAGGTGGGCAGATCACTTGAGGTCAGGAGTTTGAGACCAACCTGTCTACATGATGAAACCTCATCTCTACTAAAAATACAAAAATTAGCCAGACATGGTGGCAGGCGCCTGTAATCCCAGCTACACGGGAGGCTGAGGCAGGAGAATGTCTTGAACCCGGGAGGCAGAGGTTGAAGTACACTGAGATTGCGCCACTGCACTCCAGCCTGGGCAACATATTAAGACTCTGTCTCAAACAAAACAAAACAAAACGAACAAAAAACACTACACTAAGAAGAGGTTGAGCCACATCAAAGAAGCCTTAGCTCCTTGTCTAGACCAGTTGTCCAGAACCGATACAGTTTGCATAATGTTCTTCAAGCAAATAGACACCAAGAGACAGAACAGTTGAAAAACACACGGGTATCGGCTTGGGTTGGAATAGAGACAGTGCAGTCCAGTGCAGAGGTCACAAAAGGAATGAACGCTATCATCTGTAAATCACTCATGTACCTGTTCTCCACTGTCAAGCAGGGATATTACAAGGACCCCCACTGGCCAATTTGTTCACGGTCAGTTTAGTTCAGAGCCTAATCCAGGTGGGCTTTCAGTTAGCTGTCCTTATCACACATGCCATTTTTGAGAGCAGCAGCATGGGTGGGCAGTGTCATGGCAGCTAGTCTGTGGGCCACTGGTTCCCACTTACCAAAATACCCCCTACTTTCTGTCTTGGGCACTGAGTCCCTGCTCTGCTCACCCACTGTGTATTAAGCTCACACTTCACTTTCCTTGTCCCCAAGGAGCTTATGGTTCAGTAGGAAGAAATGAAAGTACAAGCAAAAACAAAGCTTAATGGAGAAGCTGAGGAAGCAGAGAGAAATGACAAGTGAGACGGGACTTGAAGGATTAATGAGTTTATCTAGTGGAGAAAGAATGAGGGATCTTTCTGTTAGATTGTCCAAAACTTGGAGGTGTGAAAGATTATGGGGCAATTATCCTGTATGGCTGTGGCTAAGAGAAATGGTGCTGTTTCTTGTGTTCCTGTGTCCCCACTGTTTGCTGTTACTCAATCATCTCTGCCTTATACCCCAATCTGCTGCTGCACATGTCATCTGCCTAACTCAGAATCCAATGAATAAATTTCAACTTAAACCCCCTTTCAGGAGTTACTAACATGCATTTATCTGAAGTGACTGTCTGTTCTCCTTTGTTGTACTGGAAAATTTTGGTAAGCTAAAATTGTGCCTGTATGTTTATTACCAGAGAATGAATGAATCATAGAAGACATAGTTGTGAAGGTGGGATAAGTTCAGATACAGGAGCCTTGATTTTGGACTTCATCCTGAGAGCAACAGGACCCCTCTGAACTTACTAAAGAAGGGAAATTACATGATCCGATTTGTACAGAAAAAAGATAATTGGTACCAGTGTGATAACTTAATTACAGGGTTTCAGGGAGGTTGCAATGAAATAATGGATGGATGTGAAAATGCTTTTCTAAACTGTAAAGTGCTGATCCAAATGGAGGGTATAACTACTATATCTTAATTTTTGAAGCCTACAGTTCAGAATTAGTATTTCAGCGAGTAAATCTTCCCACCTTAACAATTTCTAATTCTAATTCAGCTGGTAATTTAATGGTTAATTCCTCTTTCCATTTTCTCTTGTTCCAGAGTGAATGCAGGTAAAGGGATCCTAGTTACAGACCTGGCCTCTCTTTGCATTTCAATGGGTTCCCAAGTGGAACTGCCAAATTCCAATGTGCTCTGAAAATGGGCAGGAGACCAACAAAATCTGTCCTCATCAAAAATTCAGAAAAGTAAAATTAAAAATGTAAGGCCGCACATTAAAGGAATCCAGCGTGACCCCCTTGTATTTTTATGTATGCAAAATGTATTTTTTTGCACCTGCAAGCACAGTCTCTATAAGCCAACTATAGCCTCTCAATTGCCAAGGCTTTTTAAAAAAAAATCTGCCTTTCAAATTCATCCCAGAAACTCAGTACTGAAACAAGGATGAGGTAGACGGCTGCCTGCAACTATTTATAGGAATATTGGGGGAGATAATTGCTATCTTGTGATTTGTTCTGCAATACCTCTGCTTGGCAGAAATATGTATGCCGCACATCAGAAATTGAAGGGAATCCTTAAAGATGGTGAATTACTTGAACTTCTGATGATGGAAGCTTGAATACTTTCCTGTTCCTTTACCTATTTTTTAAATTACGTAGTCTGTGTAAGATGCTATAGAAATTTAAAATTCATGCATACATGCATGCATGCCTTTATTCATTCGTCCTTCATCTAAATTCTTGTAGGATTAAACCTGCTAGGTTTTAGGCTCTGTGCTAGGCTCTGGAGGGTCCACAGAACTGATCCCTGTTCTCCTAGATCTTCTAGTTGAATATGAAAGACATCCAGCTAATGATTATTCAAATAATTAATTACAATTATAAGAGCTTTGGGAGAAAATACTATGTTCCACCAGAACGGAAGCTTCATGAGGGCAGGGTTTTTGTCTGTTTTGTTCATGCTGAATCCACAGTTGTTAGAACAATCTTGGCCTGTGTTTTTGCATGAATTTTGAAATGTAGGGTACACATCAGATGGTAGATAGGGCCCTCACAAAATTGATGAAGTCTAGAAAAGTGGACTTTCCCAGGGAAGTGATATTTAAGCTGAGACTAGGAATAAATTGGTTAAGGGTGGGCATGGTAAGTGGTAGGGATAAAGAAACTGTGCACTTCAGACACCAAGAGAAGGCTGGAGTGCTGAAGAAGTGCGCCCTGGGTCTTAAAGGACTGGTTCCTGGGAAGGATTTGGATGTTGATGGATGCCTTCATTCAATAAAGACTGTAGACACCACTTAAGTTTCAGGAGGACATGGTAGTGCAGGGTTTTTTTTTCCTATATACCAATGAATGAATGAATGCTTGCTTACTGCCTACCGTGTGCCAGGAAGAAAGAGGGTGTCATTGATAAAGCCACAAAAACCCTGTACAGGGTGGTCTCATTTAGTGGCTTTGCAGAAGCAGCAGTGGCTCCCGAAGACCCAGACCTTGCTATTACTTAGCTGTGTGGCCCTGAGAGAGTCACCTAAGCTCTCTGAATTAAATGTATGTAATGCATCAAGCACAGTGGTTATCTCACAGTGAATGCTGCCTCAGTTCTCTCATCTGCATTTATTCCTTCAACAAACATTTGCTTGCCTAGTAGATACCTGGCTCTAGGCTAAGTAATAAGGACCCTGTAATGAATTAAGATGCTAAGAAAAACTACTTACCTCATCTCCTCGCTTCAGGTAGCTCCTTTTGATCATCAAGTAAGAATTTTGCATGAAAATGTTTTTTTAAATTGGAAAGTACTTTATTAACATGAGTTGTTTTTAACTCCATAAACTTGCCAATTTATTGATCCTCATCTTCAAGCATTTACTTGCAAAATTACAAGTGAAATCACTGTGGGGCTGGTCAAATACAACTATAAAAATTTTAGTAGCACTTATTTTCGTTCTTATTATTACGTTCCAGGCACTGTCCTAAGGGCTTTACATACATTAACTCTTTTAGACCTCACCATACCCCGATGAGGAAACTGACACCCAGAAAGATTAAAACAATCACTCCGAGTCATAGAGTGAGAAGCAGCAGATTCAGATTTGAACCCTGGCTCTCTGTCTCCACACTACATGCTTGTAACGCCTATATTACATAACACATAGCACCAAGACTGGATTTTTATCTCTTTGTGAGCTTAATCATTGCTTACTACCCTACTTTCCCTCCCACAGACTAAATTGCATGTTTCTTGCAAGAGAATTGAGACCATGTTGATTTTACCCACCATGACTGGAATAGCACATGGCACATAATATGTGCTCAGTAAATCAATGTTAAGTGAATGTATTCCGGCAGCTTAAGGACACTAATAGATGCAACCAGACTGTCTTCAGGCTAAAGGGCAACAGAACCATATATCTGAAAAAGCTTAAGATGGTAAGGGAGAGACAGGAGTATAGTCACCAGTAATTTCAGACCAGCGAGGGGACAGTATATAGAAAGAGGTAAAGTTCCCTGCCTAAGTTCACTCTGATGATCTAGTTTGAAATAAGGACTTGATTAAATGGAATATTGGTTTGCGTCACATAGTTCTCTGAGGCCATGGCATTGATAGTGATCGCCTTTGAGGGACTGGGATCACTTAGTCCTATACTCATGTACTGCAGCTTGTGCAGCTTGGACTCATGTGGCCTTTCCATAGGCTGGACTTCTTAGGACTGCTTGGTACCAGGCTGGATACTTTTCATGTGCATTTATGTTACTTATTCCTTAAAACCATCCTGTTAAATCCTGATCACTCTCCTTATTTAACAGCCGAGGAAACTTGGACTCAGAGAGGTGAGAATGATTGACTCAAGGTCACAGAGTTGGTCATGGGGTTGCAGTTGGGTCTCGGACTTCTGACTTCAACTCCCATCATCTTCACTTTTCACACTGCTGAATCTTTGGTGGCAACAGTTTTATTCCCCAAACATCTTCATTGCCCTGTAGACGATCCGTGATTTTCCTGTAGTCAGAATTGTTCTTGTACCAGAAGACTTAGAAGAAATGACCCGTGCACAGCCCGCGGTCCTCTTCCTTACTCACGGTTGTCGTGCCTATGGTTACATTTCCCCCAGTGTGATAGTTTTCCATCAGAAGACAAGCCAGCTGCCACCTCCCAACAAGCCCTTTAAGTAAAGGTGACAAAGCACTGCTTCTCTCCAGGTGTTTGCACCTCTCTCTGGGACAGGCCCTAGGTGGCCTGTGCCTCTGGGAGAGGCAGTCCTGCTGCGCTTGCTGAAGTCCCTGTGTGGGTTTTTTAAGGTGTCTACTAATTGATCTTCCTTTTAAAAATAAATTATTAATTAGAAATTCTACTTTAATAAGAGAAGTTATTAAAAGCTGCAGGAGCCCTATTCTTTTAATTCAGTTTCCGAGTGGACTCCTTAACAAGGTAACAAAGACACTCACCAGAGCCTTCAGTGTGTGGGGTGGATGTGGAGTCACATGCTGTGATGTGAGTCTTTTCCCTTCCCCCAGCCTCAGGTTCCTGTCGGAAAACTTTTAGTCGTTCCTCTACGCAGTTCCCAGAGATTTTTTCTTTAAAAACATGTTCATAAGACCAGTGCCCTGGGGGTGCCCATGGTGCATACCTCTGATTGCAAGCTGCTGACCTTCACAGGCAAGACCTTGACCTTGGGATCTAGGCCTCAACTTATGCTCTTGTCCTATTCCACATTTGACACACTCAGTGCCCCACACTTCCTTCCATTTTCCTAATGTGCTATGCTTTTTCACCTACCGTGTCCTCTTCCTGTCTTGTCGTTCCTTTTTCTCTCCTTTAAAACACCTGATCACCTCATCTATTCCTCCAGAGTCCAGCTTACATGTCACTTCCTCTGGAATCCTTTTTTTACTCTCCCAGGAAAAACTGATGCCTCTGTGTGTGTGTGTGTGTGTGTGTGTGTGTGTGTGTGTGTATGTGTGTGTGTGTGTGTGAGAGAGAGAGAGAGAGACAGAGAGAGAGACAGAGAAAGAAAGAAAGAGAGAGAGAGAATGCAGGGAGGGAGAGAGCCAGGATATGGATGGAGGGGGCATTCCAGGTAGAGAGAACAGCAAATGCAAAGGGGAAAGGTTTGGTGATTGAAGGATTGAGAGAAGGCCAATGTTCTTGGAATATAGTGAGAGTGGTGAGTGATGAGTCTCTAGACTTAGGACCCTGTGGCTGGGAGCAGGGGGATGCCCAGCATTCTGACTTTTATTGTAAATATTGTAGGAAGATTTTGAGAGGCTTCATTAAGTTCTATTTAATTCTCCTGCTCTAGGACTATGTTTCTCTTCCCCGCTACACTGTGAATTCCTTGACGGCAGCACCATTCCTTTAAGTCTGCATGCCTTGCTCTGTCACAGGGTGGGTGATTTCTAAATGTACAGTGCATAGACACTAGGAAAGGAGGGAGGGAGATGTTAATGAGTTGGTTTTATTTTCAAACCCAAGCCTGCTAGAAGTTGCTTATAACCCTTCTCATTTTTTTCAGCTCATATTTTAATATCCTTCCACCTTATTGGAGGCTTGGCAGACAGAGTTTATGGAAGAAGCATATTTTCATATATTGTAGTTTCTGTTTATTATATGTATATATTCTCATTATTTTATGTGCAAAGAGTGTTTCTTATGTGGTACTCTTTAGGGAGATAATACGCAAAGAGATCTTCTATTTCATTTTTACTAACACCACTGCAGTTTGCTAAATCATCACCATCAAACCATACTTTAATTTAATCTACTTTATTGCCTTCCAAAGCATTTCCGATGAGCAAGATTACATTCCCTGGGTTTTAAAAATAACTGACTCTAAAACATGCAAGTGAAATTAAACAAATGTTTTGTCTTCTTCAGCCTTTTTTGTGTCTTTGTGTCTGTCTGTCATGTGTGAATAATGGAACTTACTGACTTGGGGTGAGGAGAAGACGAACATATTCAAAGGGTACGTAAAACCACGTGCTCTCCTCAGTAGTCCTTGCATTTGGAATTAGATGAATCCGGCACTAAAATCTGGCTCTACTGCTATTTAACTGTGAGACCTTGGGCAAATTACTTAATATTTCAAAGCTTCAGTTTCTTCATTTGTAGTATGAGAATAATTGTACCTAGTTCATGTTGTGGCTTTAATTTCAGTTTTTAAAAAGAAAATATATAAAGTGCCTCACACAGTTCTAGTACATAGCAGGAGCTAAAGAAACGATAGCTGTTGTTAATAGTTAAAATGTTGCATTTCATCATGTGGTTTTGGTCAAGTTATTGAACTTCCTTTTTCTCTATTTTTTTTTTTTTTTTTTTTTGAGATGAAGTCTCTCTCTGTTATCTAGACTGGAGTGCAGTGGTGCTCTTTTACCTCACTGCAACCTCTGCCTCCTGGGTTCAAGCAATTCTCGTGCCTCAACCTCCCAAGTAGCTGGGATTACAGACACGTGCCACCATGCCTGGCTGATTTGTTTTTTAGTTTCACCATGTTGGCCAGTCTGGTCCTGACCTCAAGTGATCTGCCTGCCTCAGCCTCCCAAAGTGCTGGGATTACAGAATTAGCCACCACGCCTGGCCAAGTTATCGAACTTTCTGTGCCTCTATATCCTCATCTCTAAAGTGGGGATTTTGACGGCAGTCTGCCTAATAGGTTTGCTGTGTGGATCAAATAGACCCACAAAGCGCTTAGGAAGTACCTGACATATGGTAAATCTTCCGGAAACATTGACCTCTATTATGACTAATCTCAGTTATTATCATGTATTGTTGTCCCTTGCTTTCAAACACCAATTAAAAGTGAATTTTCGAACTACATAAAGGCTAAGTTTTGAATTGCACAAGCAAAAAGGACTGTATTGGCATCACTGATTCTTTACTTATTGTGATATACCTGCAAGTGAGAAATATTTTTAATTTCTGATTTATGTTAACAATTGACTTTGTTGTGGCAACTGTAATATTCTGGAGTCTCCATTGCCGCTTAGTGTGGTTGACCCCTTTGAAAGGTGCCCAGTGACTCAAGTGACAAAAATTACCTTAATTAAACAGAATTGCCTACACCCATGTTGGGCTAAGACCAAGAATTATTAAAGCCCTTTCTTTAACCAAAGAGTCTCCTTACTATGTGGTCCAGGACTTCAATAAATGGTCAAATCATGTTTGCTAATCTTCCTGGTTTGCCAAGAGCCCACCTGCCTCCCACACTCACTGCCAGGTCATCTCCCGCTACATGATGGACAAGGAAAGAAAAGAGAGATTTGCCAAGAAAGTGCCTTGGCAGCCTCCTGTCCAGCTCTAGGTATTATATTATGGTGAGGATGGCTACACTGAACTAACGTAGATAAAACTGGCTCCACCTTCAACAGAGAGTACTTGCTCGTGTGCCAGAAATCCTTTCTTAAAAACAGCTTTATGGAGGTAAAATTGATATGCAATGAATTATGCATATTTAAAGTCTACATTTTGAGACATCTTAACTCAAATGTATGTGTATACCTATCAAACCATTACCACAATCACAGTTACAAAACATCCATCACTTCCAAAACATTCCTTGGCCCTTCTTCATCTCGCCCTCCCTCCCCTTCCTTTTACTCCCCATCCCTATCCCATCCTCACAACACTGACTGCTTTCTGTTGCTTTACATGTTTTCATTCTCCACAATTTATCTATAAATTCATACGTGTACTATTTTCTTGTCTGGCTTGAGTTTGCGTAATTATCTTTTTAAGGAAAATTTGAAGTCACACTGCCTACCTACAAAGCTGGGCACTTAACTACTTCTAGTAATAGCCACCAATTGTCGAGTTGGTGAGCTACTTATAGGGATTCCATGCACGCATCTCTTTAAATTTGCACAACAATTCTCTTCTTTAATGCCATTTCATGGCCCAGGAAACTGAAGCTGAGGCATAGTGGCCCAAAGTCACACAATTAGGAGATACTCTAATGAAGGCTGGTCTGACTTAAAGCATGTGTTCTTCCCACCTGGCTAGTGTCTGCAAGCAATTCAGGATCCAGTTAGGAGCCTGACTGATTTTAGAGAGAACTGGATTCAGCCCTCAGCTGCAGCACCTCAGTAATGAGAGCTTGCACAAGCTACTTAACTGTTTTCCAGCTTAGCTTTCCTCACTGTAAGATGGGAATATGATGGGAAAAGGCCAGCATATTCTTAAAATAAATAAGAGAGTACATTTAAGTGCTCAGCCTTGTACATCTGAAGTATTCCATGAAAGTTATGTATCTTTATTGTTAAAGTACTTTGGTTCCTCAGTAAATATATGTTAAGTGAAGGCAGAAAATGTCCTCTTTAGTATTGAACAGACTCCCTGTGTTAAGGAGGGTGAAAGCAACAGAAAGAGGACAAGAAGTCATGTTGAACCTTATATTGCTGTTTTAACCCAGCGGATCATTGCCTGACTTCTACTAGATTCCATAAATGTTTGATGAATATGTGATGGGTGGATGAAAGAATAAGAGTGCTGTGTCAACAATAGCACCAGCATGATTCAGAGAGATAGGGAAGCCCAAATCAGGCAAGAGTATATTGTGCCTACACATCCTACTGAAGGCAGAACTTGGAAACTCATTTTCCATTCATTAATCATTTTCTATTCATTACCCTAAGACCCAAGACCCAAAGTTATTACACTTTCCACTATTACTAATTAGCATATATAAAATGGGCACGTGGATGAGAATGAGCCTCTTGTCCCTCCATCTGTCTGTAAGCAAAGCCTCAGGATGCTGTGTTGGTTGCATTCTCGTGTCTGATTGCTGTGCCCAGCAATGGCTGTGGCTGTGTTCCATGGTTTCCTGAGGACTGATTGGAGATGCGCTTTGAGGACTGACTGGATATGTGCTTCTCCATGCCTCCCATGGAGCGAGGTTGTCTGCTCGGCACACAATTGTCACTAGCACTCAGGCTAGTGGGTTTCAGATGGTAGGAGAATTTTAATTTGTCACTGAGAGTTGGGGATGTGCAAAGGGGGCTAGCTGAGTGAAAGAATTTTATACACCTCAGGTGTTAATGGATTTTCTTTCTTAACCAAGACTCAGAAAGGGAAAGGACTTTTCCACGTGATATAGCATGTTATAGGAAGAACTATATCTGGCCCACTTGTTGTGGAACTGCTCTTTTCTTTTGCAGCAATCATCAAACTCTTTTCTTTTATCGCTGTCTTTGAAGCATCGGGAAAAGCATCTAATAATAAAGTATTTAGGACTTATTGAGTGCTTATCACATGCCAAGGGCTGTTCTCAGCACCTTACATGAAATCACTCAGGCCTCACTAAACAGGAGCATCCATTAAAAAGACAAGCAGACTTGTCCCAAACTTGGGTGCGTGGCCAGCTCTGAGAAGCATTTCAACATTTGTTGGCAGACAATTGCAAAAGGAAGATAAAAGAAAAAATCACAATAGAAAGCAGCCTCAATGGTCAGTTACTCTGGGTCGGGGGTTCAGCAATCTCTTCCTTAACAGGCCCTCCAGATGATTCTAATGCACACTCAAGTTTGAGAACCACTGCTCTAAAGTAACCTCCCTTTGGGCCCTGCTCCTGTTCCCAGATATTGAGCTAGGACAGATACTGATTTGAACACTGTGTCTCAGGCGTCCAGCACTGCCCCGTAACACCAGATTCTGTTCAGTCCTTCCTAGCACAGGATAACCCTGTGAACTGAGAATCACTATTATACCCATTTTGCAGATAAGGAAATGGAGGCATAGACAGGTTAAGTAACTTGGCTAAGGCCATATCACGAATAACTGCTGGATCCAGGATTTGACCAGAGTCTGGCTTAAGTGACCACATTCTTACGCTGCACTGTGGTGTTTCTCGTTCTAATGGAATTTATTTGTGAAAATTTCATTAATTACCTAATTAGTGAAAAGTGGAAATTTGGAAATATTTCTAAGAACCAATAGAAAAAGTTGATTGGTGCTTTAAAAAATACATATGCTATGGATAGAAGACATTATGTAAGTGAAATAAGCCAGGCAGAAAAAGACCAGTGCCGTATGATTCCACTGATATGCAGGATCTAAAGAAGTCAAACTCATAGAGGCAGGGAGCAGAGTGGTGGTTACCAGGGACTGGGGGTGGTGTGGAGAGAGTTGGGGAGATGTTGGTCAGAGGGCACAGAATTCCAGTTAGGCAGGAGGAAGCAGTTCAGGACTTCTCTTTTGTAACCTGGTGACTACGGTTCATAACACTGTGTTCTTGGAAATTGCTAAGAGTAGAGTTTAAGTGTTCTCTCCACATGCACAAAAAGATAAATACGTGAGGTAATGCTTATGTTGCTTAGCTTGATTTAGCCATTCCACAATGTATACATATTTCAAAACATCATGTTGTACATTGTAAATATATATAACTTTGATCTGTCAATTAAAATGATTTTAAAAAATTAAAAAAGAAACATTCTCGAATTAGATTGCAATGATGGTTGTACAACCTTATGAGTATACTAAGAAACACTGAATTGTACACTTTAAAATGGTAAATTTCATGATATGTGATTTAAAACCTCAATTTTAAAAAAATACACATGATAATGAAATTCTGTGATTTTTATTAAGGGAGGTCTGACCTGCCTACCTGGATGTCATCGGTGTTGCTGTGCCTCTTGCTGGAGGAGGATAGGAAGGTACCCAGTGAGAGGCTGCCATGATGCGGGTAGAGAATACAGAAGGGAGATTGCAGTACTATAGTATGAAAGAAACATGGTCAAATCAGAGTAAGGATGTTGCTGATGGTGATGGTGATGGTGATGGTTATGGTAACAGCAGTTCACCCTTGATTGAACCCTTACAGTGCTCCTTTCACTGTTCTTAATGCTTTCCTTGTGTTAACTCAATCAATCCACTTTCATGGATGAGTAACCTGAGGCCCAGGAAGGGTGAGTCATTTACCCAAAGGCATACATCTAGTAAGTGGAAGGGCTGGGATCTGAAACCTCATATATAAATGCAGTGTTCATATATTAGCCCCAACAGTCTTTTTTTTTTTTTCTTTTGATATGGAGTCTCACTCACTCTGTCACCCAGGCCAGAGTGTAGTGCTGCCATCTCACCTCACTGCAGCCTCTGCTTTGTGGGTTCAAGCGATTCTCCTGCCTCAGCCTCCCAAGTAGCCAGGACTACAGGTGTCCACCACCATGCCTGGCTATTTTTTGTATTTTTAGTAGAGACAGGGTTTTACCATGTTGGCCAGGCTGGTCTTGAACTCCTGACCTCAAGTGATCTGCCAGCCTTGGCCTCCCAAAGTGCTGGTATTAAGTCATGAGCCACCATGCCCAGCCTTAGCCACAAGGCTCTTAACCACTGTGCTGCTTGTGTGACCCTAAGATCAGCGATTCTATTTGTGGTATTAGCTCAGGCCATGCTGTTGTTATTACAGTATGGCCCTCCGTTCAATTTCACATCCATCCTATTCTTATCTTCCTCAACCCTGGGAGATGAGTAGGGGTAGGTATTATCATCTACATACTGTGATTAGGATTTCGGGACTCAGTGACCCAGGAAGAGTGAGTCACTACCCCATGAGGATCAAAAGTCTGTCTCCCTACTCCATACCAGTCAGTGATCCAGGCACCATGGTATATGATAAGCTTTTCCAGGTGTGCTCCCACATTTTGATCAAGATGGAAAATTAATTTTCTACCCTGAGGCACCACTGTTATGGAGGTGTCTGTGGCACAGAACTTTGAGTATAGCCCATTGAAGAATGAGTTGTAGAACACTGTTAAACTTTCTGTTTGCAAGGAGGGAAAGGGGAGGGGGGATATAGTTGAGCCATCAACAGAGGAGGAGTACATGGTCTTGGAGCTTTGCCTCGACAGAATCTAAGAGGCCATAGTCACGGTGGTCCTCAAGAAATGAGACAGTGATAAAGGGAAGGCTGGTGATCAGCAAGACCTAAGATAGACTGTGTTTGGTGTAATTATTGCTGATTTGTTTTGAGTGTTTAAGTCCATTGATATATCCCCCACAAATTCTACCATCTGAAAATGTGTTACACGCACCCTACTGTGAGATCTCTCAGGTGTGGGCATCTCCGTATCTTAGAGGAAGAACCCTTGGCCAGGAGGATAATAACTTGACAAAATACAAATTACAAAGTAGAGAAGCCAGGATGAAGTCCCTAATGAAGAACACCTATTTCCAAGTTCCTTTCTCATTAGCCTGTATTTACCATCACTCATGATTCACACTACTTTTTATTGTTACGGCAGCAAACAACTCACCAAATATATACATGTGCACCATTTCACTTTATGCTGTCATGAATCCTGTGAGGCAGTATAGCTGACATTAATAGCTGGGTGTTTTAGGTAAAGAGACTAAACTTCAGGTAAGTTATGGGACTTTACCTCTGGCGAATAAGTACTTATCTATGGACTTGAAATCTCATCTTTAGATCAGAAGTCCTTTGTACCAAAATCACTTGTAAGTCTGAAGTATTCCTAAATCTGCACTTTAGATGATTAAGTCATTGGAGCCCCTCGGTCAGCAATGCAGCACATCACCCGTTGAGAACCCCAGCAGAATCCAGCTCTGAGTGCATGGAGTTGCCTCTTCGTACTGCCTTTGGGATGATCTCTGAGTGGTGGTGGCGGGGCGGGGGATGCTGCATTCCTCTGTGCATTTCATCTTAGATGTATTTGATGTGGGCATTAAATACATTGTGTGGAAGTGGTTGACTTGTGCATACTGGGGAAAGGATGTGAATAGCCATTTTCCTGAAGACAGAGTAGACTCTGGAGCCAGCGGGTCTTCCTGAGATTCACCTGAACAGGCTGGAGCTTTTTCTTGAGAAGAGGAAGGGTGGTCTTAAAGTCTTGAAAACCTGGATTCTGATCTTGGCTCTATCCCTCCCTGGCTATGTTCATCTTGACCAGGTCACTTCACCTTTCTGGACCTTAGTTTCCTCATATACAGAATGGGGTTTATAAAGCCTGCTTTCACTTTTATTAGGAGGATTGAATGAGACCACCCTTATAAGGTGGCAACACTTGGCATACATTGGTTACAGCTGATGCTGGCTTCTTCCCTACTTGCCTTTCCTGTGAACCCTCTTTTCTAAGGCAGCGTTCTCAAAGTATGGTCCTCGGACCAGCAGAACAGCCTTACCTGGAAACTGATTAGAAACTCAAATTCTGAAGTCCTCACCCCACACCTACTGAATCAAGAACTCTGGGGATGGGGTTCAGCAATCTCTTCCTTAACAAGCCCTCCACGTGATTCTAATGCATACTCAAGTTTGAGAACCACTGCTCTAAAGTAACATCCCTTTGGGCCTTACTGTTGTTCCCAGATATTGAGCTGGGGCAAACATTGATTTGAACACTGTGCCTCAGGAGCCCAGCACTGCCCCATAACACCAAACTCTGTTCAGCCCTGGCATCAGCTGCTGTACACTCCCAGGTATTCTGCAGGAGCTCTTGGGCCATGACAGACCATTATGGTTGTTTTCTGTTGTGTGTTTTTTTTCCTTCCTTTTGCAATTTTCTGCCAACAAATGTTGGCTTCTCAGAGCTGGCCATGTACCCGAGTTTGGGGCAAGCCTGCCTGTCTTTTTAATGGATGCGCCTATTTACCTCCTTGGAAAGCCTGTGACCATCCATCCTGTCCTCTCTCCAGATGGTTGGTCCATTGGCCTAACCATCACCGGTAACAATGTGCTGGCAACTCTGTATCTCTAGGCTTGACATTGTGACCTGCCTGCCCTTTTACTGTCAGAGATGACAGGGGGCTCAGGAAAGCAGGTGGCAAGGGCTTGGGATAATCTATTAGGGTTAGTGATTCCTGCAAAACCATTTGCTCCAGACAAGAAATTTCCTACAAATAACTCTCTGTCTCAACAAGCCAGGGTCTGTTATCCACTAATTATTTTTGGATTAGGGAGGGCTAACAGGACTTGGCCTTGGAAGGTCAGAATAATTTAAGTAGATAACTAGGTTGCTACCTTCCCTGGGGGGAAGAAGGATCTCTAATACCAAGGTTTCCGCAACTTTGATTGAAAGGAAACCATGTGCTTCAGTTTCTCTGATAAATGTTGATAAAAGATTACACTGATATAATTTTCCAAATGTCAGCTATTATATCTTGCAGTAAAACCACTTGGATGGGGCTCCTGTAACATCAGCCATTAAGTTCTTATGGTGGAAAATCAGATTGCAAGGGGTAGGGAAAGAGGAAAGAAGAGGAAAGAGAAGGTTATTTTGATCATGGAGACAAAAGGTAGCAAGGGTGTTGGCTAAGGCAATGTCAAGTGGAGTCCAACAGGCCTGAATTGGAATTTCTACTCCCTCCCCTCACCTCTCCTCCAAGCTCTGAGACCTTAAGCAAGTGACTGAACATTTTTAGGACTCTGTTGCTGATTTCTCAACTGCGGAAAAATAACTCTGCCTATAGCATCATTATAAAGATTAAGTGAGAAGAATTTTTAAGATGATCTATTTTAGTAAAGTGCCTGGTACACAGTAAAGATGCAATAAATGTTAGCTCTAACTACTGAAGTAGTGTAGTGAGTTAATGTGGAAAGCGTAGCAAAGAATCAAGTCAGGACCAAGACCCAGGTTTCTTTCTCGAGTCACTGACTGATGGAACAGTTTTTGGTAATGAAAAAAACAAAATGGAAGAAAACCTCCAGACCAGAAAGTGGCAAAGAGGAGCAGTGTAGATTTGCTGGGAAAGCGTTGGGACTTTGACTATTTTTCTGAAGATCATAGATACATACACCGCATCATCTTTGATGACAATAGCAGATAAATGAGATGTGAGAATATCCTAGTGACAGCTTTCGTTTTCTCTGGGTCTTGATGAAACACTCTGCAATTAGCTGAGAGCCAAATTCTGGTCTTGCTTATTTTCATTAGGTCTCACTTTATTTTCTCAGAATACTTTATTCCCCCCATTGCACCATTTAATTTTTTTTCCTGCCTTTTTCTGTCGATCACACACATTGAACCACTATCATATGTCATGATGACTCAAGATGAAAATTTCCAATTCCAAGTAGAAATCGTCAATTCATTTAAGTGGATAGGTGATCTAAATTAATTGTGAGGTGAATTATCAATGGGACAACTTGCCTGGAGAAGCCTCAGCACTCTGATCAGGCACAGTGCAGGGGCATCCTTCAGAAAGGCCTTGGTAGAAACTGTTTCATTAATCAGTGACTCGAGAAAGAAACCTGGGCCCTTGTCCTAGACTTTATTCTTTGCTTTGCCTGCCATATTAACTCACTACACTACTTCAATAGTTAGAGCTAACATTTGTCGCATCTTTCCTATGTTCAAGGCACTTTACTAGTGCCTGCCTGCATGAACAGTGGGGAGGGGATTGCTGCATCAAAAGAGGACCTCTCTCTCCTTGTGGGGTGTCTGTCTGTCTCTCTCCCCTCCTCCCTCCTTGCGGGGTCTCTCCTTGTGGGTCTTTGTTGGGGGGTATCTCTCTTTTTGTGGGAGTCTCTCTCTCAGTGATTCAATCAGTGCTGAGACAGACTGGGATTAGCTGAGTGATTGACATCTTCTTACCTGCATACAAAATACTTTTAAGTAGAATCCCAGCTTTATGATTTGTGAGACAAGTCATTGTTGGCAAGTTTCTTAACTTCTTTTTAGCCCTAGTATTAAAGTGTAGATAAGAACATTTATATAAAAGTGTCTTGTATTTTCAAATTCTCACCTTAGAAATGTTGAAGAACAAGACAGCAAATGCCCGACGACTTTGTCAGCCGCGAGGGAGGTGCAGTGTCAGAGCAGTAGCCACCTGCCCCAGATTTTCAGGCAGTTCTGTATTCAGTTACCTATTCCAGGAGCCCACAGCACATTTACATCTTTGGTATCTACACTTTCCAGAATCATATGCAAATTGCTGTGTAGACTGTGGTACTTTATAGTAAGATACTGTGCTTTTTAATACTGTACCTTGTTACATAGATGATGTGAGGAGATTTATAAAGATGTCTACATTATAAGAAATGTTAGATAACTCAGATGGAAGCGAGGAAATAGGTAATAGACAAAATCATGCAATAAGATCCTATTGGTTGTTTGGTGTGAGTTATAGATTTGGATCTGAGCTTCCTAGCGGTCGAAAGAAAAAAAAGACAACAACACATTTTTAAGATTCAAAGTGTCTATGAAAAACAAATTGGCCTAGGAAATCACAGAAGGTGTGTACTTCATTTGAAGTATGTGTGTGTTTTGTAATTTTACATGCAATATGAAGTTTTAATACTACTTTAAAAAGCAGAAACTTTACCTTCTGGTATCTTTTAGATCCCATCTTTTTGGGGGTGACAATAGCCATCAAAAATTGACAGTCCTATACAAAATAGAAAGGATTTAGCCTTGAGCTGAGCTTCTAGGAATTTTCAAGACCTCCCCAATTGCCAGTCTGTTATTCAATTACAGAGCATAATTATTCCTTCAGAAATTGACACAGAATAGTTAATTTCCCAGCAAAGCATCCTAACACTCCAGGCAAGCCATCACTTGGAATACAAAGTGTCTTATTCTGCTAATGAAACTTTGCTAATTATAAAATTCTTGAAGTGGGTACTGGAAGAAAAATGTTTTGCACACTTTACAAATAATATGCCTCTGTGGGGTGAATGCTGACGCGTGCATTTCAGGTTTTGGCTTATTTGGATATTCATAAGCGTCCCTCTTTGCTGATTATGTCAGCACAACCTCTTTATTGAATTATGGATTGGGTATTTAATCAAGGCCTGTGCCTTATTATTAGCCATGTAACTTTCCATTGTTTTGGTGGAAAATGGAACGTGTAAAACCTGATTCACATGAAGATCCATTGGCCCACTAATAAATAATGTTTTACAGCACACTCTGCTTTTATATCCCTATAATCCTTATCTGCCAGAGAAGTGAGAATAAATAAGCACATGTCACGCTGATCGATGGGGGACGGTGCTTCTGTCAAAGTGGTGGAGAGCTGGACACGACGTGGGTTTTCATGAGTTGGTTTTTCCCGTATTAATCCTGGACTTGAGAGCTGGGGCTGTTTTTGGAGAAACACAGATATATGTTGGAGAGAATTTATATTCTAATGTAATCCGTCAGTAAAGAGGTTTGATTTAGTTAGTAATTGTAACCACTTGGTTGTACCCTAAACTTACATAGAACACTTAATAAACCATTACCTGGGCCCGACCTGCAGGGACATTGATTCACCTGGTCTGAGTGGCCCCAGGTGGTATTGACATGCAGGCAAGACTGAGGATCACTCATCTCTGCTCTCAGGAGACCAAACAGTTAATGGGCAGTGATTTCGTGGCTGTGAGCTGTGAGTCCCAACTCCACAGGAGGCTTTCTGAGGATAAAAATATTCCTTGGTTCTGCTTCTGGAATCTCGTACTCGGGGAGGGAGTTTGTTCCGGCATTGTGGCCGGAAAGATCTCAACTTGGAGTCTTTGAGATATAGCATTCCTGGTACTTCCAAGCTGTAAGACTCTGGAAAACTTACCTCACTCTCTGGAAAAAAAGACCAAAAACAAAAAACCAGAAGCATTATTATGAATTTGGAATTTCTTTGTTTTTTTTTTGTTTGTTGTTTTTGTTTTTTTTGAGACAGAGTCTCGCTCTGTCACCCAGGATGGAGTGCAGTGGCCGGATCTCAGCTCACTGTAAGCTCTGTCTCCCGGGTTTACGCCATTCTCCTGCCTCAGCCTCCCGAGTAGCCGGGACTACGGGCGCCCGCCACCTCGCCCAGCTAGTTTTTTGTATTTTTTAGTAGAGACGGGGTTTCACCGTGTTAGCCAGGATGGTCTCGATCTCCTGACCTTGTGATCCGCCTGTCTCGGCCTCCCAAAGTGCTGGGATTACAGGCTTGAGCCACTGCGCCGGGCCTGAATTTGGAATTTCTTACTTGGGAGACAGCATTGTTAGTTCAGTGTCTGAGTACCACCTTCCACCTGTGTTAATATTGCTGAGTGTGAGGTGCTACCAAGAGGATGTTGCTTTTTATTTCTCAAGGCAGTTTGAAGATTTAACGAGGATTATTTCCTAAAGGGCCCCCTATGCGTGAGGTGACCTGTGAGGTTTGTCCCCATTCTTGTGTCTTGGTTCCCTAGGATTCCTGCCTCTCTCTTTTTCTCCCTACTTCTAACTCTTGAACATCTTGCATTGCCTCTGAGACTCTGTCCCCTAATGCTCCCTTCTCTTTGCCCAGGTATTCAAGCCAGAAGCATGTACACTTAACAATCTGCAAATTCTTTCCTCCTCTATTCTTTGCCACCATTACCAACTTGTTGTAACTGGTCTTTAGGCCTCCAGACTTTCTGTTACCTGGTGGCATGATAAGTTCCAGAGAGAGAATGCCCAGGGTACTATGGAATAACAAAGGAAGTTTCTAACATAGTAGGAATAGGAGTGGTGATGGGAGTACGCAGAATTGCAGAAGACTTCCCTGAAGAAATGCCATCTCAGGGAGTTAGCCTGGCACAGAGAGGGGGAAGCGTGCTTGGAGCAGGGGAGCAGTATGATCAAAGACCCAGGGGTGAGCACGAGGTTAGTGGTCTCAAGAAGATCAGGATGGCAGGATCCTGGGGTGGGATGCAATGCCAGCACAATCTCAGGATGAGAGTCAGTGAGTTTGCGAATGTTGTGATCCCTGTTTATCCATCTCTGTGCCATGGATGCCAGCGGGGTCCATGTGCTTGGTTATATTTGTTGGATCGCTGCACTCCTGGAGTTCAGTGGGTGGCAGCATAACTGGTTGAGTTGGGGAGAAGCCATCCTTGACTAGGCAGTGTTTGAAATGGATCATGAAGAAGTGTGTATGGGACTTTTATGGGCACAGGAGTGAGTGTGTATGTGTGTGTGTATGTTACTGTGTGATGCCAGGCACTGAAAGCACACCCAGGAGCACAGGTTCATGGAGTACATGATCCAGGTGTGATTTGGCAGGACTGGAGCATAAACCGTACATGAGAGAAGAAGGCTTCAGAACAGGTGGGGAGAAATGGAAATGTTGTCACCGTGTAAAATCAGCTGGCCCAGCACTGCTTATTTTTGGTAACCTTGCATTCTTCACTGTGAAACCTGTGATTATGAGGGTTTGCCAGGTTAAGGATTTGTGGCTTTATCCTACGGGAAGCCACAGATAAATTTTAAACAGGGGGCAGGGAAGGCATGGGAGTGGCATAATCAGGTATGCACTTCAAGATGACATGCCATCTGCAGAGGGTAGAATGAATCTGGGAAGGGTAAGAATGGATGCAGCATAACCGCTAATTTGTTTTCTCTTCCATCTAATTAGAAGAATCCTTTTTGTCCTAAATGTATTATACACTTTGACCTGAATCAGATTATTGTAATTTGCTCTGGCCTGAAACACCTGTGGTACACAAAGGACTTTCACACACATTCTTGTGACTCGGATTGGAGGGTACTAGCTTCTTTAGTACTAGGACCCTCCTGTTAACAGGGTGCCTGGATGTGAGGCAGCAGGATTCCTGTGACTCCCTTTACCTCTATTCATAAAGGGCTCTTACTTCTTTTTGGAAAAGTCATGTTGTTGATTTCTTTAATAATGGTAAGAAGAAGTGGAGAGCAGTGGCTTTATAGCTCACCAGTTAGAAAAATTGATCTGTTATTAGCTAAATCCCCGCCCCACCATCAGTCTTGTCTACTGATATCCTCTGTGTCCTTTTCTGGCTTGAGCTAATGGTGTCTCCTCCAGAAAACTTCCATGATTCTTCCTTTCCCATCCTTGCCTTCATTCACCCAGCCCTTGGTTGATCTTTTCTTATATTCTTAATTGTGGTATAGCTATAATATGATACAGATTACTGCCTATCTCTCCTGGAAATTGTGAGTCCTCTGAGGAGAGGAAGTTTTGTCCTCATTTTAAAAATTACTTTCCCATATAGTAGAGTGCTTGGTACATAGAAGGTTTATTGTTTCAGGTGAGCTAATGTGTAACTGGCAAGTTATTAGGAACAACCATAGTTTGAAAATATCATCTTGGGATTCCTGCATCCAGTTTCCTCATGGACATCTCCATCAGAATGTGACACGGGACAAAGATCAACATGCCCAGGAGTGGACTCATCAACCCTCCTACCCTCTTTCAAATCACCTCCTTCCTTCTCTGTTTCATAGCCCGGGACATGGTACCACATGCCTTTTCTCAACCCATAATCCTGGGAACTGTTGATTCTTTCCTCATTCATTACACACAATATTACTCCTCTGCTTTCATTGTGTGTGTATTTCTCCACTGTTCCCTCTCCATCCCTACAGGATTTCGTATCAGATTAATTGTCTTTACCTCCAGTAGTATCTAAGCCTTTCTCTGCCTTGTGATGTGGTCTCCACCGTGAGGTCTGAAAGACTTTTCTAAAATCCAGACCCATTCACGTCACCCTTGTGTTTAGAATGCTTGGCAGTTCCCCGTCAGTTTCAGGCTCTCCATGATCAGGCCCCTCACTCCCTCTTCATTCTCTTCTGTTTGTACTCTGAAATTTTACATTTTATCATCGCAAGTTAAATACCCCCAGTGCTGTCCAAAAGGACGTTCTGTGATGATGGGAATGTTCTATCATCTACGATAGAACATCTATGTATCAGTGCTATCCAGTGTGGCAGCCACCAGCCGTGCATGCCTATTGAGCAGTTAAAATGAGGCTGATGTGACTGAACAATCAATTTTAAATTTTTATTTAATTTTAGTTAATTTAAAATTAAATAGCCATATGTACTAGTGTCTCACATATTAGACAGCATGGTTCTAGACTCTGGATATACTATTCTGTCATATACCTCTGTACCTGGGCTCAAAGTTCTCTCTCTGAAATGTTCATTTCTGCATTCTTTCCCAAGATAATTTCAGCTGGTCCTATAAGAATCAGCTCAACTGTCCCCCTGCCTCCAGAACACCTTTCCTTATCCCGGGACTGGCCTGTGCTCACCTCTACTGTGAAACTAATATACATTTTATAGTTACATTATACTATCTCTTTCCACTGTCTTTTCACTGCTAGTGTCCCCATTAGAAATTGAGGTTCTTTAGGATAGGAGATAAGTCTTTCCTCCTGGTATCCCAAGAATACAGCACAGTTCCTGCCTGGTGTGTAAACAGTAAGGGGCCTTGTATTACAATGTAGAGTGCAGAGGCAGTTCTGGGCTCTAGCCCCCTATCTGCTAGTTCCAGTTCCACAGCTATAGCCAAATCCACCTGACTGGGCCTCAATATTGTTACCTGCACATGGAGCATTATAATTCCTTCAATGTTCAAGAGATTTATCATGAGCATTACTGATAATATACAAGTACCCAAGACACTAGTAATTGATAGCCGCTATTGTTGGGTGTTCTGTAAATGTTTGAGCCTCTATTACTACAATTCCTCAAGTACTTGAGTGCCTGTTAGTGTGTTGAATACTTGACTTGCGGCTGGACGCTGTGGCTCACGCCTGTAATCCCAACACTTTGGGAGACTGAGGTGGGCGGATCACAAGGTCAGAAGATCGAGACCATCCTGGCTAACACGGTGAAACCCCATCTCTACTAAAAATACAAAAAATTACCCAGGTGTGGTGGCATGCACCTGTAGTCCCAGCTACTCAGGAGGCTGAGACAGGAGAATCGCTTGAACCCAGGAGGCAGAGGTTGCAGTGAGCCGAGATGGCGCCACTGCACTGCAGCCTGGGGGACAGAGTGAGACTCCATCTCAAAACAAAACAAACAAAACAAAAAACTTGACTTGCAATGCAACATTTACTTTTTATGACAATCCTAATAAGGCAGTTGTGACTATCTCCATTTGATATTTAAAGTTACATTCCACAGCTAGGAAGGGGCTTAGCTGGGATTCAAATCCACATTTGCTTGACTTCAAAGCTCATGCCAGACTTCCTTATTCCTGTCTGCATATACATTTGCACTTAATTTTAGGCAGCAATGCACATATTCAATTAATAAAGCAAATCATAAGGGGAAATAATTTTAACACAGCCAGCAGAATTTCCTTGAGCTAGTTGATTTGGGAGACTGCATATTGCATTCCTTGTACAGTATTTCCATTCCCTGTTTGCAGTTTTTAGGTAAAGAAATAAGGAAACATTTAACCCATTCCTTCAATTAGGTTGTGTAATAGATTGTCATGGGCATTTTCAAGATAAGTGTTCAATGATAGTGTTGTGAAGTGCATTGATCAGTTGCTTCTCAGAAGTCTCATTGATTATCAGGTCTGGGTTAAGCAGACAGGCTGCTAGAATCTTACCTTTGGAGGACTTAAATTTCAGTTTTGAAGGCAGCTCATAGGGCCATCAAGTCAGAGGCCTCACTGTCCTCATTTTTACAGCAGGCCTTGCTTCTGTAGAGACTCTACTGGAACCTGGATTCTGGGACATTTTTATTTACACCACTGGATTCCTTTCCCTACAGCTGCTATTTGTTTTCTGAACATCACTTCTTTTCCCTTCTTCTTTTATCACATGTCTACTACATGCATAGCACTGGGTTACGTGCTCTGGCAAGACAGTGGTCACTGAGATAGGGCCAGACATTTGGCATTTGAGTAGCGGACAGAGATAAAGATGCCCACACACATGATGGTAGCTATCAGCTGTGGTGAGTAGCATTTGCCACACATCGGGACCCTTACATATAGATTTATGTGGGTAACTAGGTTTGGGCATCACCACTATGAGAAAAGAATGCACCAAGTGCTGTGACCATGCCAATGACAGAGCGAAAGAAAGGTTACTTCTTCTACAGGAGACTGGGGTAGAGGAGAGAGGAGGCGTTAAGAGGAGTTGGCGGCCAGGTGCGGTGGCTCACGCCTGTAATCCCTGCACTTTGGGAGGCTGAGATGGGCGCACCACGAGGTCAGGAGATCAAGACCATCCTGGCTAACACGGTGAAACCCCCATGTCTACTAAAAATACAAAAAATTAGCCGGCCGTGGCAGCGGGCGCCTGTAGTTCCAGCTACTCGGGAGGCTGAGGCAGGAGAACAGTGTGAACCCAGGAGGCAGAGCTTACAGTGAGCTGAGATCACTGCATTCCAGCCTGGGGGAAATTCCGTCTCAAAAAAAAAAGGAGTTGACATCTGAACGCTCAAAAAAAAATAAATAAATAAAGAGTTGACATCTGAACTGAGGATATATTTCACTCTCACCACAACCCTTTGCATTAGGCACTAATATCCGCATTTTATAGTTGGGAAAATAAACACAGAGAGATTATGTAACTTTGCCCAAGATCACGCAGCTTGTAAGTATTATAGCTAGGACTGGAATCCAGGCATTCTGGCTTCAGAGTCTGCTGACAACCACAGTTATATTGTACCACTCAATTATGGTACAGATTATTACAGTGTGGGATCAGATGGGGTAAGTAGTATAGGTGGTTCCCAAACTAGTCGACATCAAATTATGCAAGAATGCAAGAAGCTTTTTGACAAATATCACTACGGTAAGTTACCCTAGGCTTGCTGAGTCTGAATTCTTAAGAGAGGGCCCAGAAAATGGTATGATTTCTTTAAAAGTCTCCAAATGATTTCTGTGGGCATCACTACCATGAGAAATGAAGGCACCAAATGCTGTGACAGTGCCAATGGAAGAGTGAAAGAAAGGTTATGTCTTCTGCAGGAGAATGGGGCAGAGGACAGAGGAGGTATTAAGAGGAATTGGCATTTGAACTGAGTATTAAAATATGACCCTTAGCGAGCCATGCAGAGAATAGGGCCAGCTTTTGTTTTTCCATGGAAGTAAATTTGGATCATGTACGGAAGGTTGTGGGTCCTCAGGAGAAGTGTGTGTGTGTGTGTGTGTGTGTGTGTGTGTGTGTGTGTGTGTGTGTGTGTGTTGTGGTGGCCGGGGGGGATCCTTTTATTTGCATTTCAGTGAACGTGTATCTAGGAAGCTAAGTAACATATTTTGTCATTGTTATCTAGGACCAAAGCTGGTAGAAGACTATCTTAGGCCAGATGATTTCAGAGACCCCTTAAAATTACTTCAGAAAATCTTTACTCGCCTATCCACAAGTCTTGAAACCTCTCCATCAGAGCTCTACTTTTTTAGTTTGAAGTCTTTGCTTTCAGCAAAAAAACAGAAAGTCCTGGGTTGCTGACACATGAAAACATTAAACATTAACAATGTGATGAGTGCAGCTGTTTTAACTTTTAGAGCATACACTCCTAGGGACATAGCAGAATTGAGAGGTGGTGTGATGTGAAAACTGTTACTAGCCAAAACAGTCTGCATTAAAACTATTGGAGAAAACCAAGTTAGAAGGTCTTTGGCTGGGGGAAATGGGAAGGTGCAGTTTAGGGGTCACAGGGCAGACACACTGAGGATCCCCCCTTCCCCTTTTCTATGTCCTCTCATCTAAGGCTGGCCTTACCATTTCCAAAGCAAGTTTGCAAACGAAGTTGTTCTTAGATTCTGTAGAAAAACAGGAGTGAAGATTTACAGCTTGGTAGGAGGATTCACACTTGAGCCGGGGTGCAAACAGTGTGTGTTAACAAAGGGGCCTCTTGTGGGGTAGTCTTTATTTTTCTTTCCTTTTTTTCCTCCTGGAAAAAACTAGGACAAGAAGAACATAGAAAATGAAGACTAATTCCAAACACCAGAACTAGTTTGTGAAAATTGGCGTGCTATTGTTATCCTCTGGTTCACAGGTTAATATCCTACAGATTGGTGTCCACCATCTGTTCCAATGCTACTCTCGTTTAAATAGTGCTTTTCCTTATGACATGTACAAAAATTTCAATTCAATAGCTAATCATTGTCTCAGGTGCACAAACATGTTTCTCAGGTGCACAAACATGTTTCTAGTATGTATTTTTTTAAAAAAGGATTTCACCGTTTCCCTGCTGGTTTTCAAACCAGGTAGGATTGAGGATTCTAGGTGATTTATTTTGATGATTTCAGTAATAAAACCCAAGGGAAAAATTGGTTCATCGTGAATACAGCCACTTTTCATTAAATGCAGCTAAAGGCCCAAGAATGAATCTGAAATGGAGACGAGATCTGCCATTTAAGTCAGGGACAGATATACAATTTGCATCTGACATAAATTCTCATCGGGTTGTGTTAAGAATACGGTCTGGCAGGGAATGAAAATTAAATTGACTTCTCACCTATTGTTGTTCCTCCCTGAGCTCTGCTCCTCTAGAAGTCATTAATGGCTGCAGGTACAAAGGATGCAACATAGCCCTTTGGGGTTTCCCCAGTCACGGAGATGTTTAGCAGATTGCTGCTTTAGGCGTTGATCCACCATTCACTTCGCTGCAGCACCAGAATCTCGTTTAAATACAAGCAGTGGGGGCCTCTTTGAGTACCACTGCCTGGAAGAGCAGCCCCACATCATTAAATAGGGTGTGTAGACCTCTTTCCTAATCCGCCCCAAACCCCATGTGCCTGTTTGCTGCATGAGGCTGAATATTGAATTTCAAGATTTCTAAATGAGGTTGAAGGTCTGTTTGACATCTGCTGATGACTCTCATGTTGAATTTCCTCAAGTAGTGGGTTCCCTGAGAGTCGCCTTCCCAAATAAATAAATTTTACTTCTCCTTTATGAAAAGCAACCTAAGTGAGTCCATTGCTTTTAGTTAAAACCTTTAAAATATGGCATTTTGCATCTCATTTTCACTTATCTTTTAATCTTCAGGAGGTGGCAATGGGGGTGGGAATTGCTATCCCTTTTTTTAAAGCACCTAATAGGTACCACACACTATCTTAGGTGCAGTATACATGTGATCGCGTATCTTTTCATTTATTTTATAATACACATAGAAGAATAAGAAATTGAATAAAACATAAATGGTTAACCTCAGGAATAATTATAAAATGAACACACATAAAACACCTACCCACATCAGGACATTATAACATAACCAGCAGCCTAAATTTTCCCCATGTCTCTTCCCAATCATAATTACTTCTTCCGCTCTAACAGAAACTCTCCTGTCTTTTATAATACTTCCTTGCTTTTCTCTATAGTTTTATCCATAAATTAATTCATAAATAGTTTCACTAACCAGATTTCAAATTTCATGTAAATGCTAGCACAATGGTTCTATTATCCTAATTTCCTTTTATACAACTTACATATCTATGAATTATCCACACTGTTCCATATGTTCATAGTTCACTTATATTTATTGTAATTTAGTAACCATTATATCAATATGCTACAATTTTGAAACTCCATTCCATAACATCTGGATTTGAAGCGCTATGCTATGACCATATTTTTTAACATATATCTTGGTGTACATAAGCTTGCAATGATGGAGGATGGAATTACTGGGTCAGAGGAAGTGTGTATATTTAGCTTTAAGTAGGGTATCTATATTTTCAGTTTTATTATATATTACCAATTTTCCCAAAGTGATTGTTTCCATTTCTAATCTTACAAACAGTGAGTTAATGTTGGTTCCTACCCTTATCCATACTTGGTACTTTTATATTTTTTCCCCCCATGACTGTGTCTGCCCCTGTAATACTGTTGTAAGGCAAATAGTCATAGCCCCATTTTACGGATGAGAAAACCATATTCTCAGGTTTTTATAAACATGCCATAAAACATACAAAACCTGAAGGAAGGACAAAGGGACAAAGCCAGCAACTGAATAGTCAAGAGACATCAAATATCAAAAGTTTACTTTATGCCTATATTATGATTTTAGAAGAGTATAGACTCTGCGTCTTCCAAAGATCTGATATATCTTGTATTTTATTGTTTTGGAGGTGAAGAACTTTTGGGGAAAAAAATTTAGGAATGGCTTGTACTTTGATCAGAATAGGAAAATAAGGTGAAAAACAAAACCAAAACAAAATAAAAATAAGAATGATGATAATCCTCCACTTACCTTTTATGGAATAGTGATTCTGCCCAGATATTGGACTGAGTAGTTTCCATAACTTATTACTAGAGTGCTTTTCCATGGCTTTGTGCTTTAGAGTTCTTGAGTTAAATAGGAGAAAAGGCAAAGACTGCTTTGGTTTGCAGAGTCATGGGAGCTTTTATTATGGCTTCCATGCCTGGATGTCTACTGCCTAATTCTACGTGGACGTTGTAAATATAGGGGAGGAAAAACATCTTTTTTTCCCCTCTACCCTACTAGTTTCTCAGGCTGGAGCCTGGAAAATTAGCCTGACAAAAGACAGATTAACAAGAGAAAAACAAATATAAGTTTATTAAACTGTTCATCCTACACAAACATGGGAGTACTCAGAGATAACTAACTCAAAGGGGTGGTTAGAACTTGAGTGTATATAACATCTTAAAAAGGACAATAAAATTTTAGAATAGTGACAAGATAAGGGAAAAGGACTGATTACAAATCACGGAGAGTTAAATATATAGGGGAACTAATAGAAGGTAAGAGCTGGTTAATAAAGTCAGCTATGCAGATTTCTTTGAAGCCATCTAAAGGCTGATAAGTTATCTTGGTGATGGACTTCTGTCCCTGCTGGTGGGTGGAGGGGAGGACACATTTACAAATTTATGTCCTGCTTTTAGGCAAATGTGGGTGGTCTGAGAGCTTTTTTTTTTTTTTTTTTTTTTTTTTTTTATCTGCTGCTGCTTCTTTTTTATCTGCTTCTTCCTTTAGCTCAAAATAATCCTTATGCCAAAGTGTCCTTTCTTGGGTGGCATTTTCTGCTATTCTCCATGGACAAAGTTCCTATTAGAAAGATAAACCCCTTCCTCATTCTGCCCCTGTGACCTTATTACTTGGAGATGTTTGCCCCCAGGAGGTCTCTTGTTATCACCAGGTGAGTTCACTTGCAAATCTTTGCCCATAACCAGAAGGATCCAGATTTTACTAGAACTTTAGCATTCAATGCCTCCCAATGTTAGTGAAGCAAATCAGCCAAATTGTCCTAGTAATAAAGATTTTACATATCATATACCAAGAAAAGAGTATAATAGTCTAAAACAAGATTCAGATTATGGTGGAGGCTTTTTTTGTTTAATATATGATATGGTTTGGCTGTGTCCCCACCCAAATCTCATCTTGAATTGTAACTCCCTCAATTCCCATGTGTCATGGGAGGAACCTTGTGAGGGGTGATTGACTTATGGGGGGTGGGTCTTTCATGAGCTGTTCTCTTGATAGTGAATGAATCTCATGAGATCTGATGGTTTTAAAAACGGGGGTTTCCCTGCACAAGCTGTCTTATCTTGTCAGCTGCCATGTGAGATGTGCCTTTCACCTTTCATCATGATTGTGAGGCCTCCCCAGCCACGGGGAACTGTAAGTGCAATAAACCTTTTTCATTTGTAAATTGCCCAGTCTTGGGTATGTCTTTATCAGCAGCATGAAAACAGACTAATACCATGTAGAAGGATATTCTATAACATTGGTTGATCCTGAAACTAAAATGTCATAAAAGACCACTGAGGGAAGCTGAGAATACCCCCACCCTAATATACAGCCTCTTGTTTTGACCCTTACAGCAGTGCCATGAAGTACCTCCTATTATGCCACACTATGGATGGTATAACTTTGCTTTAGAAAGGGTCCATAACTTAAAATTACACAGCTATAATATAACAAAGTCTGCATTTGAATCCAGGTCTGTCTATGTGGTTATAAATTGCTATGCTGTAATGCTTTTAACCAGAGAGAAAAATTCAAGCAGGAAAATCCAGTCTACTCGGAATATCAGCCTGGAAGTACTGCTTTTCCTGAGAATGTGGCTTTACTGGGGCTGCCATTTCGATGGGTTTTTAACAAAGTGCACAGTACCTGGTACTCTCTGCATTGTCCAGTAGCATAAGAATTCTATTAGCAGATAGCAAGCACCTGAATCATCTGGAATTTGTACCAGAGGACTGTTATCTTTTTGAGAAAGTCTCCAAGTTTGGCCATTGTTATCCTATTTTACAGCCCTATTATTTCACAGCAGATATGCCATATAAATGGTTAATATTTTCCTAGTGTTCACCAAGGAGCTACATCCTATAGTTGTAATTTGGATGTAATTTTTTGTGGTTATATAAATACGGCTCTATTTGAAGTGGGTTGAATTAGAAAACTCATGAATAAATTCTTTGACATAATCAGAATTATATGGCAAGGAATTGACCTACTTTGCAGGAAGGCTCCCCCAGAGTTCCTTAGCTGATAGTATGTTAACCCAACAGAGAAATCTTCCTGCTAATAGCACTTATCAGAGAAGATTGGAACCTGTAGTTTGTCAGGTACTCCAAAAAAAAAAATAATAATTTAAAGTCTGAAATAATAAAAAAAAAATCCTGCCTTTCTTTAAATTTTATTTCAACTGGAAATATAAATGTACGTCAAGTTATAGATCTTTTTATCACAAGTTAGCATAAGGACTTTTCTTGACATTGGAATACAGTTTGCTAATTGGAATGCTGCCTCTTGCTAATGAAGTATATACCCACAAAACATATCTTCTTTTATTTCCAGTTTTGATTTCTTTAAAGTGGAATAAGGGTTTTAAAACACTTGGAAAGTGACCAAAATATAGAGTCCTTCTGAGTCCGTGTGCTTTGCTGGGGGAGTCGTGGGGAGTAGCACTTTCTTTTAACAAGTTGGCCTTTTTTTATTATTTTTAAACATTGAACTTCATTTTCATAGAATTAACTTTATTTTTGTACTCATGTTTCACTGACTTACAACATACGTAACTAATTATATACTATCCTAACTAGTACAATTATCATAAACAAATTTGGCAACAGAAGTGTATGAGATACTTGGTAAGCGTCTAACATAGGTTTTTGATTGAAACAGAAATCAAGTAGCCTTCCTGGCATCCCTGTTCGGAGTAGAGCCAGCATCAGATAGTGAGAAAGAAGAGCAGGGGTCAATCCAAAGCACTGATGAGCCTAATGGACCTTCTCTTGTACTTCACCTACAGAGCTGTTCAGAGGATTCAAGGTAGTAAAGTAAAGCATATAAATAAAGTGACTGGTATTTTGAAAAGTGATGAGTACAAAGCAGGATCTCAGAAAATTTTAACTTGATTTTTTCTTCTTGTTTCACCCTGTCAATCCAATCAATACATTATTGTTGGATTGTTATGATTGGTTTAAATCTCTAGTTTTTCTACTGGATTATGAGCCTGCTGGGAATAAAGGGCATATTATAATCATCTTGTTCCCTTTTTTATAATGCTTAGCACCTAGGAGTCCTTCTGAAAATGCATTTAAATTTATTGCAGTAAAGGGTTGACATAACTTCTAGGGGACAGCAGGACAATCCTGGCAAGAGGTCTGTATCTGGTATTGGAATGCCCAGAGCAGATATTATGGGATGGTTGTAGAGAGGGTGGGGTAAGTCATGAAATACCAATACAGATACCAAGTCTGAAAGGCCAGTGATGGAATACTGACAGGAATTGTGGGGCAAGAAGTTCTAAATCAGACCAGTTTTCTCCAACCCCCCTCTAGGAATTTCCTTCCTTTTGTTTCCTTCTGTTCTGCTTCCAGCTAAGATCAATTTATCAAATTTCATGTAACTGTTTCCTGCCAGGCAAGAGGATGCTTGCAGAAGTAACCAAGCTTAATTCCAATCCAGGGACTTCATAAGGGCAGTGACCATACCTTGTTCATTTTTAATATAAAAGATAAATTAGAGATTTAATTTGGAAATCCCATTAAATCCCAGACTTTCAAATCAAACAATTAAGAACTCCATAGCCCCCTGCATGGAATGAAATTATTGTAATTCTTCCTTCTTGGTGAAAAAAAATGTACTGTCTAATTGCTGGGAACTCTGTTAATAAGAATCAAATCCTCTTTATCTAAACCATATCTAAAAGGTGAAATGTTATTTGGGTCCTATGCCAAGGAACAAAAGAAAATGTCTTATATGACATGTTTGAGAGAAAGACCATTTTTGTTTCTTAATTAAGCTTACCTTAATTTGACAAAGCTCTCTAGTGCTAGCTGTAGAATGTACAGGTTGAGTATCCCTTATCTAAAATACTTGGGACTAGTAGTGTTTCGGGTTTCAGATGTTTTTGGATTTTGGAATATTTGCATATACATAGGAGATATTTTGTGATTGGCACCCAAGTCTAAACATGAAATTTATTTATGTTTCATATATAACTTACACACATAGCCTGAGGATAATATTATACAATATTTTTAATAATTTTGTGCACAAAACCAACTTTTGACTATATTCTGACTATGACCCATCATAGTCAAAATTACACAGTTAAGATGTGGAATTTTCCACTTGTGATGCCATGTTGGTGCTCAAAGAGTTTCGGATTTTGGAGCATTTAGGATTAGGGATATTTAACCTCCATTTTTCTCCCTCATCTGCTTCTTCCTCTGACATTTAGACTCTCTTGACCTGGAAGCTGTTTCTGGCTTTAATACCCTCCTTCCTTGGTATTCACCCTGCTTTGGGGGTAAGTAGCTGGTACCCAGGGTGTGGCACCTCTGATCACTATACCTGTGATATACAGTCCTGCTTTTGTGATGCGTGGAGCTTCAGAAGAACCTTTATATTATGAAGAACTAATACTTGGGACCAGTTGTCAGTGGCAACAGGTAGATTAGGCACCCAGGCATTTTACTATGGCCTTGATAGCTCAGGTTAGCAGTATGTAGTGGAAAGGGCATGGACTGGGTGATTAAATACAGGCTGAAATGTTAGCTCCATCCTTGCTGTCTATGCATGCTATAACTTGGATGTTTGACCCCTCCAAATCTCCTGTTGAAAGTTGATCCCCAGTGTTGGAGGTGGGGCCTAATGGGAGATGTTTGGGTCATGGGGCAGATTCCTTGAGAATAGCTTCATACTGTTCTTGTGATAACGAGTTCTCATTCTGTTAGTTCCCAAGAGAGCTGGTGGTTAAAAACAGCCTGGCACCTCCCTCCCCTGATCCCTTCCTTTCTTTCTCATCATGTGATCTCAGAACATGCTGGCCGTCCCTCACCTTCCACCACGTGTAGAAGCAGCTCGAGGCTCTCACCAGAAACAGATGCTGTCTATGCTTCTTGTACAGCCTGCAGAACCATAAGCCAAATAAACCTCTTTTCCTTATAAATGACCCAGCCTCAGACATTTCTTCATAGCAATGCAAATAGACTTAAGACAATGCCATTTGGCCAAATCATTTCACCTTACTGAGCTTCCACTTCTTCATCACTAAGAAGAGAAACATGGTCTTTCTTCTGGAATTGTTTTGTAGATTAAATGAGCTAACATGGATAAAGCACCTGTGGCATGGGTTGCATTGTGCTGCTCCCCACCCCTCATTCATATGTTGAAGTCCTAACTCCCTGTACCTCAGAAATTGACCTTATTTGGAAATAGAACATTGCAAATGTAATCTGTTAAGACAAGGTCAGTAGGGTGGACCCTAATTCACTATGACTTCACTATGACTGGTATCTTCATAAATAGGTGAAATCTGGACACACAGACACAAAGGGAGAAGATCATGAGAACATCATGTGAAGATAACAGCAGAGATCAGGATAATATGTCTACAAGCCCAAAGATGCCAAGGTTGCCAGCTACCCATCAGAAGCTAGGGGAGAAGCATGAAACAGTGTCTCTCCCAGTCTTTCGAAGGAACCAAACCTGCCAGCACCTTGATCTTGAACTTCTAGCCTCCAGAACCATGAGACAATACATTTCTGATGTTTTAAGCCACTCAATTCGTGGTTCCTTATTACAGCAGCCCTAGCAAAGTAATACACACCTGTCACTTAATTTTATTTCTTTACCTTTCTTCCACCACATAACTCCTTCTTGTTTCCTTTAAATATATTCAAATCAGCATGCTGCAGGACGTAAACTTCGCAGACAGAAACCTGGGTGTGCAACACATCCTATTTCTGACCCTCTAGGGAGAACATAGAAGAGCTGTCCTGTTTTCCTATGATATGTAATATGTATTTTTTAATCCTCTGGGTAGTGCCTGCAGTAATCTTCTGTGCACACATCCTGCTGTGGAAGATTTGACAATAAGAACTGCCTCATGAGGCCACCCCGAAAAGGAACAGCAGATATAAACATGTCGCCATTCTTGTCATTTTGAAACAACATTATTTAAAGCGTCCCAGATAGTTGGGAAAAGAGGAGCTCTTTTCTTCTAGGCCTCCTGTTTCTCCTCTAGCAGGGAAAGATCTTTGCAGGTGTTGTGGAGACAGCAGGAGTTATCAAGGAGAACAGGTTTCCTGCAAACATCCTGAGTGATTTGCATTGTATGAAGCGAACACAAACCACCTCACTTAGTCATTCATATTAATCGAGCAGTTTTAAAATTTAAAGAAGTATTCCTTTGGGGTTTGTGATCAAGGCTGCGTCCCAGCGCTTCACTGGCATCTTCTTGAATTTGGCCCTATTTGATACAGCTTTGCTTTCTGTTGATGTTACATGGAAAACCTCCACCTGGCTGGACAATAGCACTAGTATTGCTACGGTCAGCAGCTTTATTGTAAAGAAATTCCAACTCTGGGAACTGGCAGCACTGCATCCACTGACTCTGGGGAGATTCTTCCAGCCGCAGCACAAAATACAGCTTTCTCTTTTCTACCAAGCTGTATTGAACTCTTTGCCTTGATCTGAGGACCTAGGATCTCCGCTCCTTCAAGTGTTCTAGGCAGCAGTGAGGGAGCCAGGACCCTGCAGAGCAAGCCACCTGCAGGCTGCAAAATTCCAGCAGAGATTGGATTTTTGAAGTATCAAAAGCCTCACACCTGTAGGTGATCTCCATGCAGAGACCGAGAGCAAGAGTAGCTAACCCCCTGACCCCACCAAAACTCACATCTGTATCAGCCTTTCAGAGAAGAGAATGATCCCTTTTGTTTTCCTAGATGTTTCAGGAATAAAAAGAACATAGGGTGTGCATAGATTTGAGAGAGAAAAGGGACAATGGAGCCATATCAGAGAGCATGGACGCTGGACTCAGAGACCTGCATTCCAATCCTGCACCTGCCAAGCTTCTAGCTGGGAACCTTCTCAAAGCCCCTGCACCTCCCTGAATCTCAGTTTCTTTATTTGTAAAGCAGGTTAATAGTAAGTACCTGACAGGTCTGCTGCCAGGATTATTTGCAATCGCGTATGTGAATATGCCTACCTGTCACCCTGTTTTCTCTCCCTCCATCTCTTATGTATCACATTTATTAAACAATTATTATGTGCCAAGGACTTTGCAAAGTATATAATGTTCATTAATCACATATTGCAAGCAGGCAGTTTTAAAGGAAAACAAATATTCAATGATGCCTGTGAAGCATAGTAAGGGCTGCACATGGTGCCTCACACCTGTAATCCCAGCACTTTGGAAGGCCAAGGCAGTTGGATCACTTGAGGTCAGGAGTTTGAGAACAGCCTGACCAACATGGCGAAACCTTGTCTCTACCAAAAATATTTAAAAATTAGGCCGCTGTGGTGTCCTGCACCTATAATCCCAGCTACTCAGGAGGCTGAGGCAGGAGAATCGCTTGAACCTGGGAGGCAGAGGTTGCAGTGAGCCGAGTTCACACCACTGCAACAGAGTGAGACTCTGTCTCAAAAAAAAAAAAACAAAAAAACAAAAAAAAACAAAGCATGATAAGGCAGACTTTATTCAGAATCATTATCACAGATATAAGGACACCTGCAGTGGCATCTTGCAGTTGGGGAGAGAGCTTGGGCTCACCTTTAAATACAGCATGGGCAAGAGGCAATTTATTGCTAAGGAGCAGGGTAGGAGTCAGTTAATAGAAAATTACTAAGAGGAAACATCAAGGGAAAAGGGGACTCTGACATAACCACCTAACAGGATTCTTGCTGAAGACAGGCCAGGGAAGTCAGATACCATCTGGGGATGGTGGAGGATAAGGAGCCTGATCAGTTATTGAGGATGGTCAGATATTGAGGATGGGGGTTCTGGCTAAACCGACTTTTGCAGGGTTCTTTTACTACTATTGGATGTTATGAGGAAGTGCACAGAAGGGTCTAAGAGAAGGTTCAGAAGCCTGATGAAAGCGTGGCCCAAGCAAAGAATGTCAACAGTATCTTGTTAATGGTTAAAAATGACATTTCTTGGGGTCAGATAAATTCCAGTTGGCTATGTAACCTTGGTCAAGTCTCTTTACCTCTTCAAGCCTGGGTTTCCTCATCTGTAAAGTAGGGATAACAACAGTGACTACATTATGGGATCACTGAGAGAAATAAATGAGATGACGCTCGCAAAATATTTAGCACAAATCCTGGCACCTAATAAGTATTCTGTAAATATGAGTAAAGATAATAATAAGAGATTGGGTCTTTGCATAACTTCTTAAGGGATACATCTACCTGTTATGGTTGTCAGACAACTCAGTCTGGGACTAGATTTTAGTTGTGTTTAGAAAAAGTTGTTTTGTAAATTAGTCAGTTTCTATGGTGTAACATTTGTGTTTCTATTTCAGTTTAATTATTTGTCTTTATTCTATTATTTTTAAATGTTTGTTTGTTTATTTATTTATTTATTTATTAGAGGCAGGGTCCCACTCTGTTGCCCAGGCTGGAGTGCAGTGGCATGATTAGAGCTCACTGCAGCCTCAAACTTCTGTACCTAAGTGATCCTCCTGCCTCAGCCTCCAAAGTAGCTGAGACTATGGCACAAGCCACCATGACTTGCTAATTTTTTAAATTTTTTATAGAGATAGAGTCTTGCTATATTGCCCAGGCTGATCTCAAACTCCTGCCCTCAAATGATCCTTTTGCCTTGGCCTCCCAAAGTGCTGAGATTACAGGTGTGAGTCACTGCACCTGACTGATTTGTCTTTATTTCTTAAGAAATTGTTCAATATGAACTAAAGAGAAGGGAGCATTCGTTAAGCCTCAGAATTGATAGATTGTGAGAGAGAGAGCGATCAAGGGAAAAATAGTATTTTGGGAGGAACTACATTTATTACTTAAGGGAGAACTGGGAGGCAAGACAACCAAAAAATCAAGACTAGGGACTGGGAAGGCGACAGGTACAGAGGTGACCTGGCAGACAGGATAAGGGGAGCTCTTGTTCTTAACAGAGGAAATAGTACAGAAAAATTCACAGATGTGAAGACATGTGGGATGTACTCTGGGACTTGGGCTTCATTTAGCTGAAGCAAAAAGCATATGCTGGGGAAAATGGAAGTGAGGATAAAGAAATGAGGTGTCATTCCAACGGGAAAGACTGTGATCTCCACAAGAGCAGGGAATTGATCTATTGGGTTCACCTCCATCTCTCTGTTGCTTGCTAGTAGATGTACAATAACTATGTGATGAAATGTTTTTAAAAATTGGTCAGAAGTTTTCATTTTATTGGGTTTGAAGGGAAGTGAGAAACCACTGACATTCCATTTTGCATAATGGAATGACATAAGAATACATTCTCCGAAGAGTAATCTTGTAGTTTTCAATCAGATGGATTGGAGGAAGATGGAATTGTAAACAGGTAGACCAGTAGACCATATGGTTATCTAGGGGAGATATGAGTGTGGTGACTGTTAGAACATTTTAGAAATATTATCTGCAACTTTTAGAATCTCTGCTAGAGGGATTTTAAGGAAAAGAAGAAATCAAATGTCTCTCCAATGTTTCTACCCTGGACAAAGGGTAGACTGCCTGTGACCTTCATTCGTTGGACAGATGTTACCCACATTATGCTGGGTACTTTGCTGGACACTGAAGATTTAACAATGCTAGAAATTACAACAGGTATGCCAAACCTACAAGTCACTGCACAATATGCTGAGTGCTGTGGCTGATGTTGCCACAAATGAGTTATTAGATTACTGTGACTACACTTTAACTTGGCAGGGTAAGGCTACACAGGGGAGGTGGCAGTGGAACTGAGCCTTGAGTGGGAAAAACTAGTTTGGGTAAAGGAGAAATTGGTAATCTCAGTTCTGGACAGATGAAATCTGGCCGTTGTAAAACATTCAGATATGAGCATTTAGAAGGCAGATTAAAAGGTGGTTGTAGAGCTCAGGAAAGGAGCCGGAGGTGAATAGGTGGACTTGGACATCATCTGAGAAAGTGTGAGGTTGTCAAGTGAAGAAAGACCCTGGATGTACCACAAGAGAATGCTCCATTAAGGATCTGGAAGAAACAGTGTGCAAAGGATGAGTCAGGAAAGAGAGAGAACCAGGATAGTCACAGAAGCATACGAGGGGTGACTCTTCTAGGAAGGAGGGGGCAGTCAAGTGTCCAGTTGCATGCAGAGACTAAAGAGAGTGAGACGGAAGAAAGAACTATTGGAGTACATAATTCCTTGATGACTTTACCTTCCTGAGAGCATATCCCATGTCATCAACCCTCCATAGTGGTCTTGCTGTGACTGTCTCATTTTTAATGATTATGGAACCAGATTATTTAATTTGTGGACTATCAAGGTGCCTTGATATTTTTCACTTCTTATTGATAACTTTTCCTAAAAGAGTGGGTGAGAGACTTGTATTCCCAGCCTCAATTTCCCTCGCTTCAAATTCATTCACCAAAATGAATTTATCTGTAATGCAGTTATGACTATGTCATAACGTAATGTTCCTGAACAAAGACATCCTTAATATGAACGGAGAAATCTGAGCTGGCACTCAAATTTCTCCAAAATCTGAGCCTGAACTGCACAGGTGGTGGAGCATGGTGGAGAGAGTATGAACCTTGGAGTCAGACAGGCACATCTGAATGCAGCTCCCCTTCTTCCTGGCTGTCTGACTTGGACAACTCTTGCCTCTCTTTGAGTTTCTTTTCTGCCCATGGGCACCATTCCTGACTCATGATGGGTGCCCAATAATGTGGAATAGTCACTACTGTGCAGAGTTAGATGTAAGCTCTTTTGCAACAGCTTTTCTGGCATTGAATTTACCTTTAATCCTAGTTGGGAATGGTCCTCTCATCTCCCCTCACTCAGGTAAATTGTGCATATTATTTGAGACCTGGCTTCAATACCATCTCTCCCTCAAAACTTTCTCAGATGACCCTGGTTCAAAGTCATCTTTTCTTTCTCCAAACCCCTATGATACTGCTCAGTATAATATATATGCTGGTTATTCCTGGGCTGACCTGGGCCATGACTTCTGTTGTTCTGAACTTGTTTTTCTATCTTGATTTCTTGTTTCAGTTTTCAAAGGTTTATGTATTACTACCCTGACTTGATTGTAAATTCCTTGAGGTTATACAAAGGCCTCATAATTTACTGCACCTATAATTTATATCTCTCTTTTCTTCTTCTTTTGTGTTTTTCAATTCTTTGCAAGACATAGTCTAGTAGGGAAAATACATTATTTGGAGTCAAAGCTGGATTTGAATTAATTGGCAGCCAAATGAAGGTTGTGTGATATGGAATAAGTTACCTGTTTGCTGTAAGCTTTTTAAATTCCTTATATACAAAATTAAAAAAATAACAATACCTACCTCATAGGGCTATTGATGGCATGAACATAGCATAATTGGTTCTCAATTATGATGTTTATTACCACCTACTTGGGCCTTACTGAGTAAATGTGCAGTAGTGATTATTTCCATTTGTTAGGATTCCTTTAAAAGATTTGTTCTGGAGTCCTTAGCATCCCTTAGTCCTCCACTGAAATGCTGCCTGATTCATGCAGCCAGCCCTGACCCATCCATCAGAATGTCTAACTCTTCCTCAGTGCTTCCTTTGCAAATTGGTGGCACCTCCATTTACATTTCATCTTAACCTGTGTTTCTTCCAGTAGACTGGGGACTTTTTAAAGGAGGAAATTTTATCTTACTTATCTCCACAGGGAGACAAGAGAGGTAGAGTGGAAAGCAAACAGATGTGGAAACACACATAGCTGGGGTGAATCCTGGATGAATCACATCTCATTGGCTATGTGAACTCTGGGCAAATTTCTTGATCTCCAAAAGCCTGTTTCCTCCTCTGCATAAATTGAGATCATACTACCTCTTAGGACTGTTGAAATTTGTCTGTGGGCTAAATGAAGACTAATGTGTGTGAACATGTCTATCACTGTATCTGGAACACAGTAGGTGTTTAATGAATGGTAGCCGTAGCTCCTTGCACAATAGCAGTCACATAAAAGCTGCTCACAAAATGTTGACTGAATTAAACTAAATGGGATTTAATACTTATTTCTGTTTTCTATTGATTGCTTTATCCTATTACTGCTCATTATAAAAATTTGTCACATTTTTCTTCCAGGCAATTTTCTACCATGGTTTAAGAAGTATTAAGATTATGTTTATAGACCATATCGAGCTCTTTGGAAGGGAAGTACTTTTTTGAAATTAGCAAGGCTGTGTAGGTATTCATGCTTTTGTTATCTGATCAAAAAAAAAAACCCATTTTTTCTTTTGTTTGTGGAAAGGGGACAAAAAGAAGTTGTTTAGGAGATAATTGGCTCTTACATATTAATTAAATGCTAAGCTATGTGGGGGGATGAACTACAGAATGAGGCAATTTGTGATCTGGGGATGAAAGAAGGAGAAAGATCATCCAACTAAAACTTTCTCTTTTTGTGGCTGTATTGCAGGTGGAAAGCTAAGGAGGGAGAATCAGGGGTAAACCAAGAGTCCCTGGGGCAGCCAACTGTGGTGTAACCGTCTCCATCCCTTCCCTTCAGCAAGCACACAGTGACTGTCTTCCTCCCACCAGATATACAGAAACTCATGTCTATTATTAGTGAAAGTTTTCTAGTTGCAAGTAACAAATTAACCTGAGTAGACCTGACTTTAATAGGGGGGCATATCATAAGGAAGCAGAGGTGTCTCCCAGAACCCAAGGAAGGGAATGAGTGAGCAGAGCCTCTGCAAAGATGACCCAGGAATTTGGAATCAGCAAGAACCCCAACAGTGCTTTCTCTCTGTGGTCACTTCTTCTTTCAGAACATCCTTTTTCTTTGCCTTTTCATAAGATTGGCTTCCTCTTAGTCAGGCCAATGGCAGGAAAAGATGACCACTCAGAATTCCTCATTTACATGTTACGGTGCTGGTCACTAAGTGAGATTGACTCCTCTCTCTGCTTGAATACCCAATTCCCCAGGAAAGGGCTGTCCCTAATCAACGTAGCTTGGATTAGTGTCACCATCTCCGGGTAAGGTCACGCTGTATAAACATGGTCACTGTGGTTCTATTGCTGGATGGGAGGGTCAGCTGGTGGTTCAATCACTGAGATCTGGAGGGTATCTCAAAAGGTGTCTACCCTTGATGAATGGGACAAGTCCCAGCTCTCATGAAGTCAATAAGATAGAAGCAATTTTAAAAATAATAAATCAGTTGAGAAATAAACAAATCCCCAAAATTCTGTGGTGCTTTTATATGGTCATATCTGTGCTAAGAAGCAGCCATAGTTTTTCAGCATTGAAATAGTTCAATCTGAAATTTGGCACTAAATTTAAACTGGAAGAAAAGGAACTCATATTTATAGAGTGTCTATCCACCAGACAGGCCAGGCACTTTCCCATCTCCTCATTTCATTCTCAAACATCAAGGTAGAGCTTGTCTATTCCATTTGATAAATGAGGAAATGGAGGTTCCAGAGAATATGACTGCCACGGTTACAGTTCCAGGCACTGAAACTTAATCAAGACAGAACCCAAACTGGCAGAGCAGGCATTTGGAAATCGTTCCCTCTGCTCCTGAATCCTGCATACTCTCCACACAACCAGAATTTGACAGGCCTTCAATGGAACATTAAGGCACCAAGTTCTCTTGGCTTTGCCTCCATCACTGACTGGGATGCCTTTGTATTAGTAAGTGACCCTGCCTTCCACTAAGGTGCTCAAGCCAAAACCCAGAGTCACACTTGTTCTTCCCTTTTCCTGTCTCTTCCACAATCTAAACATAATCCCTTTCTGCTCTTCCTCTAGGATATTTTTTGATTCAGCCCATTTCTCATCTAGTGCCATCATCCTTATCTCATCTCTCATCTGGATTATTAGCCCCTGCTTCTACTTCTCCCCTTTCCACAGAGCATTCAGAAAAATCTTTACAAAATGTGAGTGATGCACCTGCATGAGGTAACCCCACCCCCAACACCACAGTGGCTTTCCATTGCACTCAGGACCAAACCTGCCCTCCTTACCTTGCCTTACAAAGCAGCACATGAAGGAGCCCTGCTACCCTCCTGACTTCCACCTCTCACCCTCTTTCCCTTGCTTGCTCTGCTGTGATCATACTAGCTCCTTTGTGTTTTATAAACAGGCCAAACACATTCCCTCCTGGCATGACTGCCCTTTTCTTGTTCACATCTCCTTTCAAATGTCATTTCTACAGAAATGCCTTCATGGACCAGCCTGTCTAAATTAATTGTTCCCCACCCTTTCCCAGTCACTCCTTGTTTCATCAAACTGTTTTATCCCCTTCATAACACGTATCCCTATCTGGAATGATCCTGTTCATTATTTTTTTATTTCCTCATTATCTTCCTTCCCCTTTCAGATCAGCAGCTCTAGAAGAGCAGGAGCTTCCTCCCTCTGGTTCATGACTGTGCCCTGGGACCTGGGCCAGTACTTGGCACGTAGTGGGCATCCAGCACATGTTGGTGGAATGAATGAATATTAGGCTGACCATGTTAGAAATCCAGGGAGTCAGGGCTCAGGCCTGTGCCCTTGCATTCATTAGGAACCACTGTCGGTTGGGGGCACTTAGTCACTGTCTCTTCCAGCACATTCTCCTTAAACCCTCTATCACGGAGATTTATCTCTGAGTTGAATCAAATGTAATTTATATTGCAGCCTTCTCAGTAAATAATTGATTTGCCCTCTCTGTTGTCTTCATCACAAATACCTCTTTGTACTCTAAAGAAATAATTTAATCAGTCAATAGTATAACACAGCACTCTTGTTTAGAAGGCAGATGGAAGATAAAACATAAGTCTTGTTCACACCAGAATATACCAAGACCAAAATAATCTCCCTTACAAGAAATACTCTGCAAACAAGTTGCTGGCAGAGATACCCAATTAAATCCCTTAGCTTTTTCCTAATGGAGGTGACCCCGTGGAAGTTGTAGCTGCTACAGAAGAAAGTTTGTGGCCAGTTGCAGGTTGCATGTGCAAATAGAAACTCTTGTTCATTTGCGGTTTAATTAACCTCTGTCTAGGTCCAAGAGCAAGCCTTCAAATGCCTAGTGTGAACACGCATTGGGTGAGAACTCTACCTTAGGGGTTCTGCACTGCCTATGACCTCAGACTCACTGAGTAAATCCAATTCTCCTGCTTCTTCCTTCTTTGCAATTGGTCCCTCAGGCTTCCATGGGCAATGTGTCCATAGCTTACGGGGATTCTTTTGTAATCCAAATTATACAAACACTCTTCCTTTGCCCTTCTGTGCTTCTCCCAAAGCAAGACAACCAGAGAGGTAAATTTTGCATTTGTTTTCACACATTTGTCTATTTTGAGCCCACACTTTTCTGGAGCAGAAGAAGGGAGGGGAAGATGATGAAGCAACAACTCTGATAAGCGTGAAAGGCTCCAAGGAGGCATTCTCACAGGGAAAATGCATCTTTTCATTGCCTTTAGGAAGAATCCTCAATATTGTTTTCTTTATTCTGTTTTCATTGGAAACATCTTAACTGTCCAATTATAGGGAACTGCTTAAATAGTGATACATGATAGGATAGGCTATTGCACGGCCAATAGGAATCATATCACAAAAATATCAATATGGGAAAACATATATAATTTACACTGCCAGATGAAAAAAGCAAGACACAGATTTACAGTATGAACATTTTTTTTGAAGAATGGGTGTTTGCATGTGTATGCTCTTAGGGAAAAGCTTGGAAGAGCATACACTCAAATGCAACCATAAATGTACCTGGGTAGTGTTATGAATGGCTTTCCCCTCCTTCTTCTCTTCTGCACTTTCCAAATGTTAAGTCTTGAGCATGTTTGCCTTTGTAATTAGAAAGTTAAAAAAATAAAAAGCACTTGTTTGAAAGAAGTGAAATACAAAAAGTTTAAAAATACGTTTGTTATTTTTTATTTGGAAAAAAAGGTCATATTCACTCCTCATCAGCTTCTAGGACTTTGTCAGTGCCTGGTGTCTGTTATTATGTGCGTTAGCCAAAGGGAAGCAAGTTGTGAACTTTAGAAAGGCAAATTTCACTGCACTTCTTGGTTCCGGTGGTAGCGAGGCTGCCTTTGGATGGGTGATCACCCTGCCTTGTCTTACAGCCCAGCTGCCCAGTATGGCTGGCAAACACGCGACAGTTTTGCTGGGGGATTTTGAGTTGCCTTGGGCAGGAAAGTTGTAGCTCTGGATGTTCTCTTTTGATTAGGCTTAGCCTCCTGGAATCTGATCAATATTAGTTTACATTATCTGAGCACTCGGTGCTACCTCTGAGCACCACTGCCATCATTTTTGGATTATTGCACGAACTTTCTGGCTTGTCTCTCCATATCAAGACTCTTTCAGACTCTCCCTCAAATGCATTGATTTTGTACTGTCTTCGATGGAGTTCCTAGGAAACCAGTGACTGAGACAAAGATTTGCTGTAGGAGGCTACAGCAAATTCCCAATAGGGGAATGTCCACTGAATCAGCACCGCTGGAGGAGTGAAGATGGTAGGATCTGGCAGAGGGAAGAGTTGAACTGTGATGCAGTTGCAGCAAAGGCCTCAGCTGCTCCCACTATCCCATGGGAGTTGTCCTTCAGGATTGTCTCAAAGTGAGACATGGGGCCTAGATGCTTATACCCAGCCCCATCTAATCTACCAGTTATTGATTGGATGCAGCTACTGGGAGGAGGGATATGATTGCAGGCAGTTCCGACGATCATCCTGCAAGGTAAGCATTATTTCCTCAATTGCAGTGAGATGAAGTGAGTTGTTCTTGACCAGGAAGCTCCTGAATGGCAACACCAGATGAGAACTGAGGTTTCTCCTGGTATCTGTCCTTTCTCATTCATTACCCTGGTCCTCTTCACCTTTGACTGTAGATCCAGCTTTCCTGCTGTATTTCATGAGCATCATTCAGCCTTGCCTTTATCCATGCAGCACCACAACCAAAATAGGACCCTTTGGTTACAAATGACAGAAACACAAATAAATGTCATGACTGTGGATTCAGATCCAGCCTTTCCCTGTCTCATGCAGTCCTATTTCTTACTCAGTCTCAAGCTTCAGATTCTCTTCCTTTCAGCCTTCTTTTCTTTACATGCATTTCTTTTTTAGCACACCTGCCCCTGCCTTTGCTATCTTTGTGAACTTGGGCCAGTCTTTACCTCCTGGAGTCTCAATTTCACCAACTATAAGAAGGGATTAATAATGCATGTCATGCCAGGTGGCTGTGAGGAACAAAAGGACAATGAAAAAGAACTTACATATTCTTTAAAGCCTATTTCGTGCCTTGCAGAGTGGCATCAACATAAAATAAACTATTACATACCGAGTGTAATACTTTACTCTTAATGGCAACACATACTAGTTTTTCTCCTGCTTTGCTTCCTGGCCACCAGGAAAAAGACACAAGCCCACTGATAAGAAAACCTAAGAACCAAAAGTTGTCACACCATCCTTAGGCTATCAGTAAGCAAGTGTGTAAAAATAAAGCTGCAGATTTGAAGTCAGACTAGTCATTCCTTGATTTGCCCAGATGAGCAGGGCAGGCTACGCTCCTCAAGCCTTCATGGGAGGACATCAGAAAGACTCAGCAACAGATGATTATAGCTGTCTTTACCGTCTTAAAACGAAGAGATTTTTCCTTTTTTTTTTTTTTTTTTTTTTTTTTTTGGTCTTGCTGCTTCTACCTTGTATGTGAAGATATGATTGGCCATTTTTCTATGATTCTTGGCTTTCATTGTCTAGAAAAAATGCTGGGAGTCATAGAACTGCTAAGCCTGATGAATAGTACCTGAGACTTTTGGGCCCTGTGACTGAAATTTAAACTTGGTTTTCCAACATTCTAAGACACTACGCATATGTGTGTTGGGGCTGGCGGGCGGGGGGTTGGAAACTCTGGGTACAGAAACAGCAATTTCCCTTCTGATATATATTTATTTATTCAGCAAATATTAAGTACCCATTGTATACCAGAGACTGTTCTTGTTGTATGGGATACACAGAACACAGATTTAAGAAAATGTTAGCCCTCAAGAACTTACAGTCTACCAAGGGGAGATTGTAGGGCCTGGCTTGTTCTTGATTTAATTTTCCATTGCATGTGGGAACCACCACCAGGGATATAAGCATGCCCTTAACTGATTTGGCATGATCATCTCTTTAGTCTTTTCCTCAGAGAAACTAGAGAATGGTGCTTCAAGACACACTGTTAGGAGATAGTCTGAGGGTTTTTGGAGAGACAGGATGTGGCTGATGATCATATTCTGTTATTAAGAATTTATTAATAATGTCCTACAGTTTTAAAATATATTTTCCAAATACAATAAAAGACCCAGGAGGAAGAAAAAAAAACCTGAAATAAATACTAGTAGACCTTTGTCAGAGAAATGCAAAAAGGGCCAACTATCGAAGCAGAAGAATTGGGTTACACATACGGGGCCCTACAAGCATCCTGTCTTATAATTCAGTGGTTCCTGATCTGGTTCTGCCTCAAAATCATTGGCCAAACTTTAAAGTTCAGATTCCTAGGCTCTCAGATGAGAATCTCTGCCTGATACCATAGCACTTCACTTTCTACAGAAACATGAAAATGGATTCCAGATGCATTTTATGCAAAGCACTTTTCAGAAGTACCAGAGAACATTTTTAAAGAAAATGTGTGCGTGAGTCATAGGTTGAATATTATTTTAGCTCTTTAATTAGTTTACCTTTTAGCAATAATGACAGCAACCATGTTCATAAAAACACATTTTAACAGCCCCCTAAGTGTGTTTTTCCTCTTGTTCTGCTCACTACCCAGCTCGTTAATTACATAAAATCAGCATTCTCTCCTACACAGCCAGCATACATAATTATTTGTCCATTGCAAATCAACACCTGGATAATTGCAAGATAGAATTCAAAGTAAAATAAGTTATCTGTCTGCTGGGCCCTGAAATTCCCCCACAATCTGTTCTTAAATTGGACAACCTAACAGACAATAGGGCTCTTTCCGCAATGGAAAGAATGATGTTTGACAGCCAAGGGGGAAAATAAAACAACCTTTTGAAATTTTCTTATCATCAAGATGGATAGCCTCTGATTCCGATAGATATGCAGAAGGAGGGAGAATCTCTCTGTTTTAATAATTTATAAGGTGATCTCCCTATTGCCTTCGGGAAGGAACATCCTGTTCTTAATTGCACCTTTATTCCCAGGCAACAACAACAAAACAATTCCCAAACAGCTGGGACCATTCCTTCTAATGTAGTACAACTTTGCTATGGTTAGCTTTGGGCCACCGATGCTTAATGTAAAATATATTATTTGGGGAAAAAGAAGGCAGTAAATATTTACTGAATGACTGCCATGTGCCAGGCAGTGTGCTAAGAGCATAACATATATTATTCCTATGGTTCTAGTAACTATTCTAGATAACCACACTGTTTTGCATATGAAGAGCCTAACACTCAGAAACTTTAACTTCCTTATACACAGGAAGTAGCATACCGTGATTTAAATGTGATGCCTTCTGACCTCAAAGGGTTTGGCAGCCATGCCCCCCTTAGCAGTGTGGCCTCGCACCAATGACTTCATTTCCCTGTGCCTCCGTTTCCTCCTTCTCTGAATGTGTTGCAGTTCTTTCCTCCAAGGTTGTTGTGAAGTTTAAACAAAACAATTTATGAGAATGGGACAGGCATGCTCATTTTTCAGGTAGCATTCATTCAGCTTTTCACATCTCCTTCCTGATTCTGGCCCCCCATTATGGATCCTATGTTTTTGTTTCCCCAATATTAACATGTTGAAGCTCTAACTCCCAATGTAATAATATTTGCAGGTGTGGTCTTTGGGAGATAATTAGCTTTAGATGATGTCATGAAAGTTGAGTACTCATGATGGGATTAGTGGCTTTGTAAGAAGAGGAAAGGAGGCCAGGGCTTTCTCTCTCTCTCTCTCTCTCTCTCTCTCTCTCTCTCAGTGCATGCACAAAGAGATCTTGTGAGAACACAGTGAGACAGTGGCCATCTGCAAGCCAGGAAGGGGGCCCTCACCAAGAGCCAAATCTTCCAGCACTTGATCTTGGACTCCTCAGCCTCCAGAACTATGAGAAATAAATGTCTGTTGTTTAAGCCATGCAGTCTATGGTATTTTATTATAGTGGTCTGCGCTGATAAGACATCTCCTTAGATGTTTAAGTATCTAATGCACAGAAGTTAATACTCAGCTTGGTATAAGAAATATGTTGGAGCTCACCCCTCCTAGATAGGGAAATATTGTAACTGTCAAAAGTTAAAAGAATTCACAGCCAAAATGACCACATTAGGGGAAAAAAAATACTTATCTTGGCTGTGCTTACTATAATCTATGATGAGTGGGAGAGAGCGAGAACAATCTTGGGTGTGAAATAACTTTTATTTGGCCATTAACGGTCTTTAGAGCGCAGCCTGGAGTGGGAGGCCATTTATGACTCCAGTGGACTCTGTGGGCTCTGCTTCAGTGTCATAAAAAATGCTAATTGCCTTCCTCCTTCACATCCTGACTCCTGACAGAGGCATTTGATTTTGTTGAAGCTTCTGCAAGGTGACTCCCATTCTGGGACCTCAACATTGGCAGTGCCTTCTGCTTCTTCTGCTTCGAGACAGTTACTTAGGGTACTTCCTGACAGAATCTTTGAGGTCTGTGGAAAATGGGGAATTTACTCTGTGTCCAGAAGAACGGGCTGGATTTAAATTCAGAGGAGAGCCATTCCCCTGGTTAGGAGATGATCAGGTTGTGATGAGGTTGAGAAATGCTCTTCTCTAATGGTATAAAGCAAAGCCAATATTAAAATGACTATGGTGTGACATTTACTTTATCCCATTAGGAATTTTATTCCTTGAGGACTAAATGAATCACACTCATGGACTGTATAAAACAAGATCTGTATGGGAGGGGTTTTTAATAACCCCTTAGATGCCTCCCCCAAGTGATCCTGACTCCTGGAGTCCACTACCCACTTTAGCATAAATAAATTAATTAAATCATTTTCAGTTCCCACCCTGATAGAGCTAACGTGTAGAGAAGACAGTTGGAGAAGAGGAACTAGCAAGGGCAAAAGGCATGGAGGTACCTAGCCCATAAGGCTGGAGTTAAGGGTGCTGGGGGCAAGAGGGCACAAATGAGGTAAGAGAATAAGAGGGAGGACAGCCTGTGGCAGCTGGGTGGAAGGAGATGACATTTTTCATTTTTGGTCAGGTAGTGCATGATGAGATGACACTTGGGGTGGATCGTCTTGGAAGCAGTGTGAGGCATGGATTAGAGGGTGAAAGTAGAGGCACATCTACTGCGACTCCTGGAAGCCTCCAGACACTTTTAAGTGATATATTGCACCCCAGCCCTGCTACACATTAAAGACAGCAGCCTACAGAGTTCCCCGTGATCCATTATGAAATTCAAAATGGGTGATTCTTAGGGCATTCAAATTGGAATGGAAGTCAAATTATCATTGTTTGCAGATGATATGATCTTATGTGTGGAAAAACCTAACAACTCCACAAAAAAACTATGAGAACTGATAAACAAGTTCAGTAAAGTTGCAGAGTACAAAATCAACATGCAAAAATCAGTAGCATTTCTATATGCCACTAGTGAACAATCTGAAAAAGAAATAAGGTAATCTAATAAAATGAAATACCTAGGAATTAACCAAAAAAAAATGAAAGATCTCTATAATGAAAACTATAAAACACTGATGAAAGAAATTTAAGAGGACACTAAAAATGGAAAAATATTCCATGTTCATGGATTGAAAGAATCAATATTGTTAAAATGTCCATGCTATCCAAAACAGCCTCCAGATTCAATACAATCCCTATCAAAATGCCAATAACATTCCTCAGAGAAATATAAAAAAATAAAATCCTAAAATTTATATGGAGCCACAAAAACCCCAGAATATCTAAAGCTATCCTAAGCAGAAAAAAAAAAAAAAAAAAAAAAAGCCTAGAAGAATCACATTACCTGGCTTCGAATCATACTACAGAGCTATAGTAACCAAAACAGCATGGCACTGGCATAAAAATAGACACATAGACCAATGGAACAGAATAGAGAACCCAGAAACAAATCAACACACCTACAGTGAACTCATTTTCAACAAAGGTGCCAAGAATATACACTTGGGAAAAGACAGTCTCTCTAATAAATGGTGCTGGGAAAACTGGATATCCATATGCAGAGGAATGAAACTAGACCCCTTTTCTTGCCATATATACAGATCAAATCAAAATGGGTAAAGACTTAAATATAAGACCTCAATTGATGAAACTTCTACAAGAAAAACATTGGGAAAAATCTCCAGGAAATGGGTCTGGGCAAAGATTTCTTGGGCAATACAGCACAAGCACAGGCAATGAAAGCAAAAATGGACAAATGGGATCACATCAAGCTAAAAAGCTTCTGCACAGCAAAGGAAACAATCAACAAAGTGAAGACACAATCCATAGAATGAGAGAAGATATTTGCAAACTACTCGCCTGACAAGGGATTAAATACAAGTATAAGGAGCTCAAACAACTCTATAGGAAAAAATCTAGTAAGCTGATCAAAAATTGGACAAAGATTTGAATAGACAGTTCTCAAAAGAAGACATTAAAATGGCAAACAGGCATATGAAAAGGTGCTCAATGTCATTGATCATCAGAGAAATGAAAATCAAAACTACAATGAAATATCAACTCACCCCAGTTAAAATAGCTTATATCCAAAAGACAGGCAATAAGAAATGCTGACAAAGATGTGGAAAAAAGGAAACCCTTGTACACTGTTGGTGAGAATGTAAATTAGTCCAACCACTGTGGAGAACAGTTTGGAGGTTCCTCAAAAAACGCCAAATAGAGCTACCATATGATCCAGCAATCCCGCTGCTGGGTATATACCCAAAAGAAAGGAAATCAGTATATCAAAGAGATATCTGCACTCTCATATTTGTTGCAGCACTGTTCACAATAACTAATATTTGTAAGCAACCTTATTTGTTGTCCATCAACACATGAATGGATAAAGAAAATGTTACATTTACATAATGGAGTACTATTCCGTCACAAAAAAGGATGAGACTCTTGTCATTTGCAACAACATGGATGGAACTGGAGATCATTAGGTTAAGTGAAATAAGCCAGGCACAGAAAGACAAACATTGCATGTTCTCACTTATTTGTGGGATCTAAAAATCAAAACAACAATTGAATTCATAGAGCTGGAGTAGAAGGATGGTTACTAGAGGCTGGGAAGGGTAATGAGGGGCTGCAGTGGGGATGGTTAATACTACAAAAAATAGAATAAGATCTACTATTTGATAGCACAACAAGGTGACTATAGTCAATAATAATGTAATCATACATTTTAAAATAACTGAAAGAGCATAATTGGATTGTTTGTAACACAAAGGATAAATGCTTGAAAGGATAGATACACCATTCTCCATGATGTGATTAGTATGCATTGCATGCTTGTATCAAGACATGTCGTGTACCCATACATACATACACCTACTATGTACCCACAAAAATTTAAAGAAAAAGAACAAAATGGATGATTCTTAGAAACCCAAATGTCTGATTATGATTGGTAGTTTGCTGCGACTCCCTGAGGATTTTTCAAGTTGCTATTTCTCATTCAGAGAGGTGTGCAAAAAATCTTTGTGAGATGCAGGTCCTCCCCAGGTTATGCAAGATAATCTGCTGGCACATTAGAAAAATATAAGATGTCTGTTTATGTTTGATTTTAATCCAAAAAGTTCTAAGAAAAAGTAAGCTTTAATAATAATATATGGGCCTGGGTGTGGTGGCTCATGCCTGTCATCCCAGCAGTCAGGGAGGCCGAGGCAGGCTGATCACTTGAAGCCAAGAGTTGGAGACCAGCTGGCCAACATGGTGAAACACCGTGTCCACTAAAAATACAAAAATTAGCCAGGTGTGGTGGTGCACACCTGTAATCCCAGTGATTCGGGAGGCCGAGGCATGAGAATCGCTCGAACCCGGGAAGCAGAGATTGCAGTGAGCTAAGATCACACCACTGCATGTCAGTCTGGGTGACAGAGCGAGACTCTGTCTCAAAATAGTAATAATATATAGATTATCAGTAGTACATGTATGTAATTTTTACAGAAATATATCTATCTTAGAGTTGTGGGCTCAAAAATGTTTTACTCATAGTGGTATGTGATTATAAAACTGGAGACCTACATTCTGTGGATTTATGAAGACTTGGGTTCAAATCCTAGCTTTAGCACTTACCAACTCAGTTCTGTTCCTAGATTTAACATATGTAGACAGTCACCACATAATATTGCTATAACAATAAACTGATATATCCAATGTACATCATACAGTTATAAATATTAGTTATAAATACATTAGTTATAAATATATTAACTAGTCATAAATATCATTGTATACAATTATCACTGAGAGACTTTCAAAACGATCTTTTCCCTATGAACATTCATTGAGCGCCTGGGGAGATTGAACCTCAAGGGCAAGTGACATCACATAGGTGAAGGTACAGTAACAGAGACTACATCTGAATCCAGGCCTCTTTCCTTCCTTCTTTCCGGCCAGTTACTGCTTTTCTTTCAGGGGGCTTGGTTTCCAGGCAACTCTATGATGCTGCGTAACCCCCATATCTCCCTCCTTTGGAATTCGAATCAGTGCTATATTGAAAATTCAATTACTTGAAGAGCCTTGGATTGAGATCCCAGATAAAGCATTCCCTCTTAGTTGTTGGCAATTAGTTTGTTTATGAAACCAAGTGAAGCAGGTGTATCAGAGCAGAAATCTTCAAACGTTCAGTGCAGGATTGCTTTCCTCTGAGCCAAGTAGGAAAGTGTTAAGGAGGTGGTGCACCCTCTCCTACCGCACTGGCACTCCTGACCTGCCAGAGGCACACTCACCCAAACAGCCACAAATGATACCGAGTAGTATTTCTCACACTTAAGGAGATCCCTTCTTTTTTTTTTTTTTTTTTTTTTTTGAGACGGAGTCTCGCTCTGTCGCCCAGGCTGGAGTGCAGTGGCCGGGTCTCAGCTCACTGCAAGCTCCGCCTCCCGGGTTCACGCCATTCTCCTGCCTCAGCCTCCGGAGTAGCTGGGACTACAGGCGCCCGCCACCTCGCCCGGCTAGTTTTTTGTATTTTTAGTAGAGACGGGGTTTCACCATGTTAGCCAGGATGGTCTCGATCTCCTGACCTTGTGATCCACCCGTCTCGGCCTCCCAAAGTGCTGGGATTACAGGCTTGAGCCACCGCGCCCGGCCAGGAGATCCCTTCTAAACATTGAAAAAGATGCCCGGCGCGGTGGCTCACGCCTGTAATGCCAGCGCTTTGGGAGGCCTAGGCAGGCGGATCACTTGAGGTCAGGAGTTCGAGACCAGCCTGGCCAACATGGTGAAACCTCATCTCTACCAAAGATCCAAAAATTAGCCAGGCATGGTGGCAAGCACCTATAACCCCAGCTACTTGGGAGGCTGAGGCAGGAGAATCGCTTGAACCTAGGAGGTGGAGGTTGCAGTGAGCAGAGATCACGCTACTGCACTCCAGCCTGGGTGGCAGAGCGAGACTCAAAAATAAATAAATAAATAAATAATAAACATTAGAAAAGAAATTTTCAGGTTTTTAAGAAACCAGAGTTGAAGTCTATGAAAGTATCTTTGAAATATATTATTACTAATACCTTTTTTTTCTTCACAACTGGTAAAAAACCCCAAATTGAAACTTTGGAAAGTTTTATTCTGAGGACCCCAGTCTAAGAAATATCATCTTACAAGGGATTCTCTACATAAGCAAATTGCTGTTCTCTAGTGATCTTTGAGGATTACTTATATCTGAATCAACTCCATCTACTTGGTCCCTCCCACTGGGGCAGAATCTCACTGGAAGGGATTTAGGAATCTGTTGTTGCTGTTGTGGTTTTTACAGGGGATTCTTCATTACACTTAACTTAGAAAATTACAGCAAAACTCCATTGACTTCCCACTAGGATGTAAGTTCCCTGAGTACAGGGATATTTATATGTTTGTTCCCTGCAGTATCTGGAGGACCTTAGAACACATATACAGTAGACACTCAATAAATATCAAATAAAGGAATGAATGAATCAGTTAATTGCAGCCTTATACTTCCCTACATGTTGCTATAATGTTCTTTTTAATCTAATCATCACAACAAGCGTGGATCATTAATAGCTCCTGTGGTCTAAAGAACAATGTTCAAAGGCTTTAACTTGGCTTCTAAGATGCTTCATGATTTGGCTGCCCTTTGAGTGCATCACTCTAGCCATGCCCTCTAGTCCTGTGCTCTGCAAGCACAATTCATTGGCCCCAGCTCACCCCAGACCCATCTAATCAAAATCTGCGAGGTGGTGGTTTTTTTTTTTTTTTTTCTTTTGAGACACAGTTTTCTTATGTTGCCCAGGCTGGTTTCAAACTGCTGGGCTCAAACAATCCTCCCTCCTTGGCCTCTCAAAGTACTGGGATTGCAGGTGCACTCCACCACTCTGGGCTCTGGGGTGGTATTTTTTAAAAATTCCCAAGGTGATTCCAGAAGGTAATTAGGATCGCTAAACAGTCTAAGCAAACTACTAACTGTTCTCCAAATATCCTTGTACTTTTTGTTTATCTGGAAATCTTCTCACCTTCTTCCCTACCTCTTGAACCCCTGCTTTTTCACAAGGACTTACTCAAATGCCATCTCTCCTCTGTAGCTCTTCTTAATCATCTCCCTACCAAATACAGTTTCTCCACCCCTTAGGAAAACACATTGCTTAACAGAATATGACCAGAGCTGTGAGTGTCATATAGTGCTAAGGGGTGGAGAAATTATATATGATGCCTTTTGAAATGTGGCTTCCTCTGGGCAGGAGAGAGGACACTTTTTGCTCACCCATGTACCACTGGAAGCTAGCAAAGTGCCTAGCATGAAGAACACTAAGGCAGGACAGTATACAAATGACGATCATATAATTAGGGTAACCACACAGTCTGTTAACCAAACTGGAATACTTTTGAGAGTAATGAGGGATGCTGGTAACAACAGTGTCAGTACAAAAGTTTCTGGGACTGTGGCAGACAAACTGAAAGTATGATCACCCAAATAACAATGACCAACATTGATTAAGCTCTTACTGTTTGCCAGTCACTCACTGTCTTGTGCGTTATTTGTCATTTCTTTAATACTGGGAGAACCCGTTAGTATCTATACTGAACTGATAAGGACACTGTGGCAGACATGTGAAGGAACTTACCAACGATTATACAACTAAGGAGGTAGATGGGAGAGCTGGGACTTGAACTCAGGTCCTCTGAATCCAGAGCTCATGTTCTAGACCATTAAGGCCTATTGCCTCTCAGTGGGAGAACTCAAGCCTTGGAGTAGGACAGGATGAGATTCTGTTCCAAGCTCAACTTGAAGTAACTTTAGTTACCTCTTGGGCTCCAGTTTCTTCATCCATAAAATAATAACGATGGTGGTTTTCAGTAACCTTGGAAGATTAAATGATACAAGGCATGAGAAGGGCATGTGTACTTGTGAACTACTTGTCTTTAAGAGTAAGACATCTGCCAGTTTATCCATAAGACAGCAACTCAAGTAGCTGTGACACAAATAAAAGAGGCTAAATTCTGTAACAGAACACAGAGGTAGTTCACAGGAAGCCCCATAGTCTAATGGTTAAGACCATGAAATTTTACACAAGACCTAGGTTCAGACAGAGGCTCTGGGATTTGAATAGATATTTCTCCAAAGAAGATATGCAAATGAACAATAAACACATGAAAAGATGCTCAACATCATTACTCCTTAGGGAAATGCAAATCAAAGCTGCAGTGAAATATCACTTAACACCTACTAGGATGGTTAAAGTAAAAGAGACAGACAATAACAGATGTTGAGAAGAACATCTGGTAAAGAAACTGGAACTTTATATTTTGCTAGGAGGGTTGTAAAATGGTGCAGACACTTTGGAAACACAATTTGACAGTTCTCCAAAAAGTTAAACATAGAGTTACCATATGATGCAACAATTCCTTTCTTAGGAATAATTTTAAGAGAATTGAATACAGACAGCCACACAAAAACTTGTACACAAATGTTCATAGAAGCATTATTCATAATAGCTAAAGAATGGAAACAGCCCAAAGGTGTATGAGCTAATGTGGTATAACCACACAATTGAATAATATTCAGCAAAAAAAGCATTACTGATACATGCTATAACATGGATGAATCTTGAGAACATGCTGCTAAGTAAAAGAAGTCAAACCCAAAAAAATTGTACATTATAAGATAACAACTATATAAAATGTCCAGAATAGGCAAATCTATAAAGACAGGAAGAGATTAGTGGTTGCTTCGCACCAGAGGGAATGGGAAGATAGGGAGTGACAGCTAATGGGTACGGGGCTTCTTTTTGGGATGACAAAAATGTTCTAAAATTAGATAGCGGTGATGGTTATACAATTCTGTGACTACACTAAAACCACTGGATTGTATACTTTGAAATGGTGAATTGTACGGTATGTAAGTTATATCTCAATATAACTGTTATTTAAACATTCAAGTTATGCTGTGGACTTTGGGTGTTTGTGTTGTCTTCTGTAAAAGAGGACTCATTATGGATCCTAACTCAAGAGCAAATGAGAAGATTAAATGAGAAATTGCACATGAAACCCTTGGCACAGTAACTGTACTAAAAACTCAATAACAGTGACCATATGGGTGATTTTCCTTAAACGTGTGGTCTTTCTCTTGTCCAGCTTGAAACAGAGGGTCAGTGCTGTTTTCAGCAACCTAGGCTGGGATTCATGGTGACCTAAAATGCATGAAGATTGATCCTATTCCTAACACCTTCATATTGTATGTGCCTCAGATAGAATTAAAGCCTTATGGCTCTGATATCTGTTATTTATTTCTTAACTAATATAACTGAGACCTTGCTCAAGATGTGCTCATGAAAAATTACCCTTTTAATGGTGAAGCATTTAATGAGAAACTGGATTATCTACTGCATAAGTGCCCTTCATACAAATTAGCTTGGCCCTAGGTCCTAATCTAAATTGGGCTCCCTACTTTCCTCTAAATGGCCTAATATTTTCTTATTAATCTCTGCCCTTGTTCACCTGCTATGGTTCTGCCGTCTCTTATGAATCTTCTTTCTCGGCAGAGTTCTGTGCCCTGACAAATGTTTCTTAAGGCTGTCTTTGTATCTGACTCATAGACATTTTCTTAGAGATGACTGATGACTGGAATCTGTTCCATTTTCAAGCTGTCTCTCCATCCTTCCATGGAGTTTTAATGCTGCCAATGTATTGACTACCATCAGATTTGGGCCAGGTGAGTTTGGGTACAAGATAAAGATGGGGCTTTATAAGAAAGTTGAGTAGAAAAGAAGCAATTGATCACGGTGGTTAGGCAAACAGACTTGAAAACACAGAACACAAGCAAACCACAAACATGGGCTTTCACACGAGACAAATCTAGGTTCAGGTTCTACTCAGTAAGCTTGGACAAGTTACATGGCCTCTAACACTTTAAATGTAGAGCCTCATCTATGAAACCTGAATAATTGTACCTACCTCTACAATTACTTTCTGGACTTAACAGGTTGATGCATATAATATACTTTGTGATGAATGCTACTTGGCATTGTTATTACAATTAAAGTTTGGGGAAGTCTCCGTGGTGAAAGAGATGTTATTATGCACTGAAATAGTATCATATGTTGCAGAAGAGAGATGTTTAGCTATGATATAAGGTGTATTATGGCAAATGTCCCATTGTTCTTAGCTCTAGTCTCTGACATCTGCTCTTACAGAATGCTGAGGCCTAATTATTATACTGATTATAGTTGCTGACTAATCATCCATGTGTTATATTTGCTTTATGGAATATTACTCGAAGGCTTTAATATACAAGGAGTCAGCAGGGCTGTCGTGGGAAAAAAAGAAAAAAGTCTGGGAGTCAGGACCATAGGTCCAGGCCTGGCTGGACAGACATTCCTTCTCTCTGCCTCCCACCCCCCCAGGATTGTGTCTTCTTCTTGCTTCTTTTACTGGGTTTATAATAGTGGTGATACTCACGCTTATAATCACAGTACTTTGGGAGGCCAAGATGGTGGATTGCTTGAGTCTAGAAGTCCGAGACTAGGCAACATAGCAAAACCCCGTCTCTACAAAAAAATAGCCAAGTATGACAGTGCGTGTCTGTTGTCCCAGCTACTTGGGAGGCTGAAGTAGGAGAGTTGCCCGAGCCTGGGAGGTGGTGGCTGCTGTGAGCTGTGATCGCACCACTGTACTCCAGCCTGGGTGATGAAGTGAGACAGTTTCCAAAAAAAAAAAAAAAAAAAAAAATAGTGGTGACAGCTACCATTTGTAGAAAACTTACCATGTAAATACATGCTTCACACATACTATCTCATTGAAGTTACTGTTCATGCTAATGCTGTAAGGTAGATACTTTATTGTCATCCAACAGTTTTTTTTGTTTGTTTTTTGAAATGGAGTCTGGCTCTGTCGCCCAGGCTGGAGTGCAGTGGTGCGATCTTGGCTCACTGCAAGCTCTGCCTCCTGGGTTCACACCATTCTCCTGCCTCAGCCTCCAGAGTAGCTGGGACTACAGGCGCCCACCACCACGCCCGGCTAATGTTTGTATTTTTAGTAGAGACAGGGTTTCACCGTGTTAGCCAGGATGGTCTTTATCTCCTGACCTCATGATCCGCCCGCCTCGGCCTCCCAAAGTGCTGGGATTACAGGCGTGAGCCACTGAGCCCAGCCCATCCAACACTTTTAAAAAGGGAGGCTTAGACAGTTTAGTTGACTTTTGAGAGGGACCCATGATTGGAAACGAGGATGTCTGATTCTAAAGCTTGAACCTTCTTACACACCTAGCGTAATGCAGATACATTTGTATTTGCAGCCACCAAAAACTTAAGCTTCTAAGGGCACAGACGTTGTCTCATTCATCTGTTGCCAATGAATAGTAGCACTGATACAGAGGAGATGCTCGGTAAGGGATGAATGTATAAATGAATGAAATGAAAGTTGTATTTTGTCATTAGAAATGTACTATATGATGCTTAGTGATTGCTGTTGTGTTTTTCCATTTTAAGCATGTCTTCTGATAATTATCAATGCCACAAGATAGAAAGGCCTTAGTTTGCACATCTATAGATAGAGAGAAATAGGCTGAATTATCTCTAATGTCCTCAGCTCTGTGTTTCTGACAGAATGAGGTAAGCATGATGAAGGAGAAATCAAGAATTGAAGTTAATGATATTACAGGAGATGAATAGCAGACAGATAGGACACTCCGGGTTTTAAGAACCAACTGTACAGTGTCCAGACCTCTGACTAGTCAAAGTATGATGAGGTTAGTGATGGGTTTGAGTTCCTATGTATTCATCTTATTTGAGACTATGTTTACTTGGGCAAACTACCTAAACTCTGTGATCTTCAACTTCATCATCTGGAAAATGGAACTGGTTTGCTTGTGAAGAGTGGGGATAACGTTTATAGAACATCTGGTATGGAGCGCTTCCTCAGTTCAGAGTTAACTTTATTGTCCTCACTTCATGTAGATATGCTTGAGCTCCTGGTTGATGTGTCTTAGCAAAATATTATCTTAATAATTATTGAGAGAGCCTGTTGGAAGGGGCAGACACACAATAGCACGTAGCATGGAAGCCTATTTCCCCGCACACATGACTTACCAGAAGAGATGGCATAAAACCATTTTTTGGTAATTGTCCTCAGGTCATTACTCTGGAGTTTCACTGTAAAACTGCTTGTGGAATTGGGTGGGAAGAGGGTCTTGGACCCTGGCCAAGCTATTATTGAATGTTGGCAATGCCAGAGACTCGGTGCTAATATTATTCTAACAACAATTTCAGACATGAACTCTTAGTGGGTGAATATTATCATTTGTTGAATATCTTTTGTTTATCAAACCCTGAATTACATGCTTCACACATGTTATCTGATTTATCATAATACCCTGTTGGGGTGGTTATTTTTAACTTATTTTTCCCTACCTGAGAAAACTGAGTCTCAGAAAGGAAAAGTAATTTGTCTCAGGACTTAAATGGATGGAGTCAGAATGTGCATCTAGGGATACTACTATTCTTTTCTCCTGGGTCCAGTGATTTGACTTTCTGGGAATGTATATGAAACCAGACAGCGGATCTTGGAATTGTGGATACTCAAAGCCACTGGGGTCTACACAACTACATATTTGAATCTGCTTTTTCTCTTTTTAGGTCAGGATCGCAGTGAAGCCACTTTGATAAAGAGGTTTAAAGGTGAAGGGGTCCGGTACAAAGCCAAATTGATCGGGATTGATGAAGTTTCCGCAGCTCGGGGAGACAAGTTATGTCAGGATTCCATGATGAAACTGAAGGTGCTATGCAAACGTTTTCTTTTAAATACTTTGTGTTTAATGTGAATGAGGAAAAGAAATGATTACCATCATAATTGTAAATAACTTTATTCATTTATTGGTAAATTACTTGGCTTACTGTTGAATCACCATATTTTTTCACTGGGAAGAGATTTCAATCATTCAGCAAATGTTTATTGAGCACCTACTATGTGGAAATATTTTGGTAGGCCCAGTTTTACAATTTTTGAGTGTATCACATTTTATTCCATTTTATTTTCATTTTGCAACTCCTGAAAAAATAAAATTACAAAATTATCACATTTTTTATCCCCCACATTTTATGAATTTTGCCACCTTTTTATTTTTGAATAAATAATATGTATTTTTGCCATATGGTAAGAGATGTTAAGATAAAAGTTGATTTTATTCATTCTTATCATCTCTACTAATGTACCCCAAACACTTTAAAATAATATCCTTAAAGCAAAATGTAATTATATTTTGGGATTTGGAGATATCATGAAGAGATTTCTGATTTTAAATGTTATAAAGAAGCCTTTTCTCTGAGGAATCGAAGAAAGAAATTAGAATTTTTTTTTTTCTTTTTTTTTTTTGAGAAGGAATCTCGCTCTGTCACCTAGGCTGGAGTGCAGTGGTGCAATCTCAGGTCACTGCAACCTCCGCCCCCCGGGTTCAAGTGATTCTCCTGCCTCAACCTCCTGAGTAGCTGGGATTACAGGCGTACACTACTAGGCCTGGCTAATTTTTGTGTTTTTAGTAGAGATGGGATTTCACCGTGTTGGTCAGGCTGGTCTCGAACTCCTGACCTCGTGATCCATCTACCTCGGCCTCCCAAAGTGCTGGGATTACAGACGTGAGCCACTGCGCCCAGCCAGAAATTAGAAATTTTTTAAATATACAAAATAAATTATTAAATTTTATTAAACAGCCTTAAGAGTATACAAAAATAACAGTTTTCTCAGATTCTGATGTCCATATATTGTTTCTTTTAAAAAAGTTATAAAACATTGAAAAAATAAATGATTTAGCAAGAAGTCTACAAATATCATATGTATTTCAAACATATATAATTTATTTTTCTGATTACAGAGTTCACTTATGTGCATTATGAAATATTTTGAAAATACAGAAAAATATAAGGAAGAAAACTGAAATAATCCACAATCCCACAAAGCCAATCAGTGTCAACATTTTTGTGTATAATTTGCAAGTTCTTTTTGTGGTTTTTCATATATAATATATGAATTATACACATATATGTAATAAAATTGGAATTATAATTTATACAGTTTCCTGTCCTAGGACTTTTTCTCCTTCATCTAATAATATATATGAGCATATATACATATATATATCTTCAAATAGCCCATGAAGATATAACTTTGTCAATGAAATATTTTCAAATGTAAAAGGAAGAAAAGAAAAAAAAGCTTGTTAGGTGTGTAAAAGTATTAAAACCTGTAAAATGCATAAATGTAAAATGTGATAAAATCTGCATCACCTTTACTTTCATAGATGCTGAGTAAATCACAGTTATTATTTTTGTTTATGCTATACAAATTTTTTAGTAGGTTAGCATACATATCAGATGCTAAGTTTCCCTATAGTGTGGCTCTAAGAATCATGAGTTTTTAAACTCTTAATTTTCTACACTGGATATTCATTTACATATCTTCTTTTTATTTGTTAAGCTGTTATATAAACAAACTTTATTTTAATAGTTATGTATTTACTATAAAGTATACTAGAAAAAGGCATAAAAGACATCAAAACAATGATTTTGCAATCACCTTGGAATAAGTTAATGCATCTTTTTTTTTTCAATAATTAAGCAATTTTATACAATTTTACGGTAGTCCGATGATGAGTTTTCTTCTCCCAGGTTCAGAGCTGAGTGATTAATAGACAAGAGTTGGACAGGAAGAATTCCAAACTCCATCTTTCTGCCTGATAAATCCTGGCCTGGAGGATGTGACTTAGATACACAGTCACAGTGAGCATCCTTGAATGAGATGAGCTATTCCACTTGGTTTGCAGGGGTGTTGGACAACTGCAGATCCCCCTGTTCTCCCACCCCCTGCCCTTGCCCAGAGTAGGACCCGTGACTCGTGCATAAGATCAGATGAGAATGCAATCTGTCTATCCTCAGCAAATTACAAAGAGAGCCCCAGAAGAGATTGATTTTTGTATGTTTAGCCGCTGCTTCAAACTCTCCAATCAGATAGAGCCACACCTTCCATCCCAAGGGTCCCCTAGTCAAAGATGAGGATAAGGGCCAAGATCTTGATTATTGCTGAAGTCCCTCCTCAGTGAATATGAAGTCTGGCAAATGGAGATTTACTCTAACAAATCTTAATTAAAAGGCATGAAGAAAATGCAGAGATCTTGTTCTCATCCAGAGCCACAAGTCTGCTGAGGAGGAGAAAGGATCTCATGCTCCCAGCATCTGGGAGATGACCATTCACCAGGTTCAGTCACAGAGCACATCATTGGCCAGCCGCCTTCTTGGAAACCTGAGGCCTAAGTGGGTGTGAGTCAGGAGTTGGCCTCTGCTCCCTGAACATTCTCACTCAGGATTAACATTGGCCTAAGCTAGCTGGACTAGGCCTAGCAATGGCTGCCAACCGTGTGTGTGTGTGTGTGTGTCCTGCCGTGAAGTGCTCCATCTGTCACCTCTCATAACCATGAGGTCCCCAAAGCCCTGAGAGTTTGTCCTACTATAACATACTCCTGTCAGCTGTGCTGAACTTTTTGAGGGGTCCTTGATTTCCAGACAATTGTGTTTCATTATTTGCAGGTTGCTGAGAAGAATGTTGACATTTCAGCTCCCAGTGGTTTTTCTTTAGGAAACACAGAAACATAAATGATCAATTCTCTATTTGGCCATCTGCCCAGGAAAGTCAGAGAGATGTACAAAATGCCTCTTACCCTTGCAAAAAGGCCCACTTACTCACGTTAGGCCATATGAGAAATAAAAATTCTGTTGCCTTTGCTAGACTCTCTGAAGCTGGTGCATGTTCTTGCATTAGAGAGTTTTCTCTTGGATTGTAGGGGATTGAGAGGGGATTCATATAATGAACATGAGTGACCCATTGCCTGTCTACCAACAGAGCATCATGATCATCATCATCATTATCATTTGTTGACATCGTAATATTTTAATTTACAATCCACAAAGTGTTTTCACATATATTATATCTTTTGATCATATGAGATACGTATTAGCTTCCCTGTTTTGTGAAGAAGAAATCTGAGGGTCAGAGAAGTTAAAGTATTTGCCTCACAGCCTTCATTTAATCTATGATAAAATGAATTCTAACCCAGATACCAAGAGAGCCTGTGTTTGACAAGACACAGTTTTGCCCTTAATTGTATTCTGTTTTGTATTTGCATTTAATTTATTGTAGTTCCCAAAATAGGTCTTAAGCTCCTACCAGTAAGCTACTACCCAGTAGTCACATCACACATCATTGACTTCTAAACTAGTCAGCTTTCAGAAACAAAATGGTGGCAATTAAAGTTAAGGAAAAGGATGAGGTCTCCAAAGACAATGCCTAGAGAGCTAGGTGCAGAACATTAGGTATGTCAGTCAGAGTCCTGAAAGAACCAAAATCTACCCCGGAAAGATCAGATGACGGTACTTTAATGAAGGAGCAACTTCCAATGGGTGGGTAGATTTAAGGTAGCAAATGAGGGGTGGTGAGGTACTCAGAATCTAGCAACAGTGGGAAGCTATTGCCACTCCTAGGAAGATATATATTTACTGGAGCACAGGAAGAGCAGAATTGATAAGAAAGTCTGCCTTTCTCACCACACAAAATACAGCTACTACCAGAGATGCAAATGAAGGATGATAAGGGAATGGGGAGCAATGCCCTGACCTCTCTCTCCTTCCACCCGCTGATCTCCTGCCTGTGCCTTGCATTAGTGGAACACAACTGGAGCCATGGAGAAGGAAGCTCAGGAAATCAGAGGATGCAGTTCTAGTCTGTAGGAATCAGTCTCTGGGCAAAAACGGGACGGAGAAAGATACTTGTACTCCCCTTTTTAACTGGGAAAAAAATGAAACTTAGAATGAATTTTTTCCCTTTGGTTCATATACCTGGTAACTACCTAGAACTGAGAATGGAGAATGGACACTACGCTTATTACATGGGGCTTTCTGGAATAGCATTCTAAGGTTTTCAGAATTCATGCCTGAAGCCTGCTGCATTTACACATATGCTTTACATGTTCCCTGGAGAGCACAGTCATAACGTTGGGTGCATGTACCGTGCTGTGCGAATGTTCTCAGAGCCCTGTCATGTACATCATACATCTGATTCTCACAGCAACGCCTGGGCTGGACAGGGCAGCCTGTGACTCTTGCTTGTCATGCCTGACCTTTTCTCTATATGTAACTTCCTCCATTGAGATGCTGCCTACTTATGACTCCCTTGAGGATGCCTGTGTCAATCATTTCACACAGTGCCTAGCACGTGGTATTGCTTAATCATATCATATTAGCTCTCGAAAGAATAACTGTTATTTACTGAGCCCTCCCTGCACACTGTGCCAAGTGTAGTAGATGCATAGTTTGCTTAAGTGTCCCCACACTCTTATGAGGTGAGAAATGTGAACATTATTCTCATTTTTGGGTTCCTCTTCACCATTAAGTTTGGAAGCTGTTGGTTCTACCTAGCTATTTTCATAAACTTTTGGACATATCTGTAGCATGCATCATTGCATGGTCATTTTTTAAAAACCTGTTTCTCAAAAAGGGGCTCTTAGAGAAGAGAGGACTGTAGTAGAAGGATTCCTACCTTGAGAATCAGAAAGATCGCTGTTTGACTTTCAGTTCTATGACTTATTAGTCTCTTTAGGTTCTAGGAGGTCATTTGATCCCCTGGCCTTATGTTTCCTCATCTGTAAAATGAGGGAGGTAATTCTTACTTCCCAGGATTGTGATATTGACTAAATTATATGATAGGTAAAAGAACCTCTAGCATAGGCATCCAAGAAAATGTTTGACTCTCTGGTTTCCAGATTTCCAGTGGTGACTTACTAGGTCAAGTGGCTAATATCAGGCACAGAGTCCATAACAGGACCTATATCCACATCTTTTGACTCCCTAACCAGAGCTGTCTCCTGAGCTTCTGTTAGTTCTGCGCAGTGGCCATGAATAGTCTTGTGGGGAGATGAGCCCGTCAGTGTCCTGAAGGTACTGTCTTGCAGCAGGCCCACTCTAGACTGAGTGCAGTTTTTCGGAGCTTGACCCAGAGTCCTGTCTCACAAGAAAAACATGCTTGCTAAGATGGGACTTTTCTTTCCCCAAAGATAGCACCTTATGGATTGTCCTTCTCTTTTTCATTTGTCATGTAAAGTCACCATCAGCAGCCCCAAGTGGAAATGCTCCTGGAACATGTATGTTGGCTTTTTCCATCCTTCTTTACCTACAGCCGTGTTCTACCAGGGGAATTCTTTGGTAGCTACTTGATACCAACAAGCAAAGGGGGCCTTAGTATCTAATCAGTACTACTATGTGCCAGGAATTATTGCTTTTTGATATTCCAGGAAATCTGTGAGCTAGGAGCTGTTAGGACTGTTTTGGAGATAGAGACATTGAAACTTCTCTTCCTGACCAAAGGTGTAGCCCTTTCCCCAACCTGTCCTGTGCTCTTCTCACCTAAAGGAAGAAGGAATAAAGCCAGAAGGAGACAGTCTCCTCCCCTTTGACAGTCCTTCCAGTACTTTCCTTTAGGAGGTACATCTTAGTCTATTTGTGCTGCTCTAACAAAATGCCTGAGACTGGGTAATTTATAAAAAACAAATTTATTTTCTCACAGTTCTGATGCTGGGAAGTCTATGATAAAGGGCCAGCAGGTTGGGCGTCCAGTGAGGACCCTGATCTCTCTGTTCCCAAGATGGTGCCTCTTACTGCATCCTCCAAAGGGGATGCATGCTGTATCCTCAAAACAGAAGGGCAGAAAGGGGAATGAACCCATTCTCTGAAGCCTTTTTATAAGAACCCTAATCCCCTCTATGAGTGTTCTACCCTTACCACTTAATCATCTCCCAGTACTATCACACTGGCAATTAAGATTCAACACATGCATTTGAGGGAACACATTCAGCCCAGCAAGGGGCTAATTGTTTTTCTGATTTGTATGTATCCTGGATATCTGAGATTGAAGGTTGGGGTGTGAAGGGATAGTAACATGTATTATTTTAGTCCAAATCCATCTGAGAACACAGATTTAAAAGGCAAGTGAGGGAAAGTCACTTTCCTTCTCTTTGAGTTCCTGCTTTACACTAGGCTGCATTCTCAGCCCTAGGCACAAACCAAATAAAGAAAGTTCCATGCGCTGTTGAGCTTTTGTTCTATTAGGCAAAGGCAGACAATCAACGAATGAATTTGTGAAATGTCAGATGGTGGTAACTTCCAGGAGGAAAGTGAAGCAGGGAAAACAAAGGAGATGCAATCTGGCATAAAGGGTATGCTCTGTTGGCTAAGAGGGTCAGAGAAGGTGGCATTAAACAGAAATTAGGAGTTACCCCTGGGATTCCAAAGACGTACTTTGGCCATTTCTGCATGTTCCTTAAAAGCATCCCACAGTAAATTCATGGGAAAACAAGGAGCACATTGAGCAATCTAGAAACCACTGAATGTGGGGAGGGATTGAAGAGACAGAGAACTCTGCTTTGTATGTGAGTTAAGGGTTACTCTAACCTTTTTAGAGAGCAGTTGCTGGAGGAGCAGTCTTATGTCAATATGGAGCAGCTCTGAAGAGCTGAAAGAGGAAGATTGGAAGGGGGTTGTAGGGAGAGAGACTTAAACTACCTAGAAATAAGACACATGTAAAGGATAATCACTGGTCCCAGCACCAAGTGTTAGGAGAGCTAAGTTGTAGTCTCAGCTCTTTGACCAATTCCCTGTGCCGTCTCAGGATGGTCTACTACCTTTCAATTCATCATTTTTCTCATCTGTCTTTTGAGAAACTTGGATCTATTAGTTTTAAGGTTTTCTGTGCTGCTATACATTCTGCATGTCTGTGAGTCTGCAAGATGTGCTTGAGAATGAATGGGTGATGTATGAAAGAGGGAATTTCCTCCTAGTAGCTGTCTATAAACAGGAACTGGAACACAAACTGTAATGGACATTCATGTATTTTCTAGAAGAAATTCATTTTTATTACATTTCTTCAGTATACCAGGCATTGTGCTAGGTACTTTACGTAAATGTTTATTTAATTCTGTCAACCATGCAAAAAAATGATGTATTTACACTTAAGAAAGTAAAGCTAACAGGTTAATTTGTCCAAGATTATACAGAACCAGGAGTATGACTTAGATATTCTTATTCCACAGAATGTTTCCAATACCCAAGGTGAAGATAATCAAACATCCTCAAAAGAATGTGCCTTCCTCATACCTCTGGTCATATCTACTGCTCTCTAACACCAACCATTCCCCAAAACTGATGCTGAGAATAGCACATAGTAGTTTTATCTCCTGGAAATATGAAATCAATATTATTTTAGACCTTTCTTCTTCTAAAAACTCAGAACCATAACTGCTGAGAGTTGGGCTTAATCTTGCCCTCTTTAGAGGCTGGCAGTAAGCTGGAAGCCTCAAGGCCCCTAATACATGGTCAGAAACAGCCCCTGAGAGTGTAGATCCCTTGAAAGGTCTTTATCCCCTGAGTTGTACCCTAGTATGGAGCCCATGCTTTCCTGCAACTGGCCAACACAGAATCTAATTTGAAAAGCAAGTGTCTTTATTTTTAACTTGAATCATATCAACTTTGAGTAACTCTGGATAGCACATATTCACTTAGCAATTATTTGCTAAGCACCTCCTGCCCTCCGGGGACCGTCCTAAGCATGAGAGATAAAGCGGTGAACAAAGTAACACCCCAACATTTTGTGAAGCTTACCTTCTTACTGATTCATAGACATATCTTTGGCTTATAAAACGTTTGAGACAGTAAGGAAACAGGATTTTTTTGGTTTTTTTTTTTTGTTTTTTTTGATGAATGGAATGTGAGAATGAGAGGAACAAGGGTAATGGTAAACATAAAATGTCTTTGGATAAAAATTGCAATCAATAGGCATTTAACTATGGTGATCACATTTTTCCAGCAAAATGGACAGTCTAGCATTTGTTTTTATTTTCTTTCTATTATCTAAAATTGATTCATATGAAAACTTTTTCCAGAATTATAAAAAATAAAATTATATGTAGGAATATACTTAGTGGCTCACCTTTATTTAAAAGGTTAAAACCATATCTAATATAAAACCCACAAAAGACATTAATATGAAAACCATATTGTGTCTGTCTTGGGACCCCCAATTCTGAGCTGAGCATCTAGACACCATTCTATAAAGTTTGATTAGTTAAGTGAGTGAACATTCAAACATTTCTCTATACAATGTGTTAGAAGCACTAGGACGAGCATGACCCTAAAACACCAAGAAGATGTGAGCGCATTGAGTAGAGAAATGTGGAAGTGCGAAAGAAAAGCAGTGTGTATGATTGGTGGCATTGGTTGATGGTATCTGACGTGCCTTTGGGACCAGAGAGAATTTTCAAATGAAAACACTAAAGTAAAAACCATGTTCTTCCTGTCAACAGGGCGTTGTTGCTGGCGCTCGTTCCAAAGGAGAACACAAACAGAAAATCTTTTTAACCATCTCCTTTGGAGGAATCAAAATCTTTGATGAGAAGACAGGGGTAAGTAAAGCAATCACATGGCTTTGTGAAATTGAATCCATTGACACATGTGCCCTTAAAAGCCTCTACTCTCTGGGAAGAAATCTAAAACAAGCATACAAACACATAAAGCAACTGACAAACTTGATCAACTCTGATCATCCATCAAAGCAGGTCTGTATGCTGACTTGGCCACTGTGTGACTGCACTGTGTTTCTTATAGTGTAATGGTGATAAAAGTGTCCCACTATCCTGGTAATTTGATGGGAGATTGATGAGCTTTGAAGATCAATGTGTAATGTGACAGTTTAAGTTAAATTTCTTTGTGTGTTGGCAACTTTAATGACATGCGTCCTAGAGGGAGATACGTGTACATCTTTTGACTCGGTCAAAGCATCCAGACTCTCTTGAGTTTAACCTGGAGCATCTTGCAATTGCTGTAATCAAAAAGAATAAATGGAGTTCTCAATCTTAAAAAAAGAAATCTATCACTGCACGACCAGGAAATTTAAGGGCTGATATATTTGTTGAACCCACCAAAGAAGTGGTTTGTGTTTTCATCAACCTTACAGCTGCAATTAACTCCCAGATTCATCCCCAGAGCTCTCCTGACACTGTCAGTCCTGTTCATTGGTGGTAAGAGGAAAATAGAAAAACCTTCTATGATCCGTTTTCCAAGAGAACAAGAGTCAAATAGATGTCTTTTTCCTTATATTTATTCAGTGTTTTACAGCTTATAAAACACCTCCATGTATATCACCTACCATGAACTTCACAAAGGTAATTTATCAAGCACTTCATAAATAATACTTAACCATCTGAGTTACATGACCTTGGTCATTTTGCATTATTATTTTCTCTTCCTTGTTCTGACTAGTGTGAAGATAACATAAGGGTAGTAAGATGATAGTTTAAATGTAAAAATGGATTTTCTTCAGGAAAAAAAGCTATAGAAAAATTACTCCTGAATAACTAATAATAGAATGGATATCTGTACACCCCTGATCATAACAGCATTACTTTCAGTAGCCAAAAGGTAGAAGTGACCCATGCCTGTAGATGGATGAATACAAAATGTTGTATATACAGACAGTGAAATTCTATGGAGCTCTCAAATGAAAGAAAATTCTCACATGTGCTACAATGTGTATGAGCCTTGAAGACATTATGCTGAGTGAATTAAGCCAGACACAAAAGACAAATATGGTATGATATCATTTATATGGATTACTTAACATAGTCACAGTCATAAAGACAGAAAGTAGAATGGTGATTGCCAGAGACCAGGGAAAAGAAAAAAATGAAGTGTTATTATTTAGTAGGCATGAGGTTTCAATTTGGGAAGATGGAATCTTTTGGAGATGAATGTGGTGATGGTTGCACAGAAACGTGAATGTATTTAATGCCCCTTAACTGCACGCTGAAAAATAGTTAAAATGGTACTTTGTATGTTATGTATTTTACCACAATAAAAAATAACTAGGTGCAACTCTCATGATGGAGTACCTCCTATATACTAGACGCGTGTTAGTTTACATACATTATTCAGTTTCATTCTCGCAACATTCCTATGAGGTGATACTAATAGCTACTTTATCAAGTATATATTATGTGCCAGGCATTGTGGCAAGCCCTTTATAAGTACCAGGTCATTTAATCCTCACAACAACCCTAGGAGGTAGATGGTACTATTATTCTCATTTTATAGTTGAAGATAGCAAGGACGGAAAAGTTTACATAACTTGCTGGCTGTGAGGGATGACAGAGGCAGGATTAGAACCTAGGCAGTCTGGCTCCTGAGTCCTTTTGTTTAACAACGATGCCTATTATCTCTCAAGATAAATCTTTTCTAAGTTCACCCACGTTTTGTATTCTTTTTCTTTTTTAATTAGTTCAGGGGCACACGTGCAGGTTTGTTCTATAGGTAAACTCATGTCACAGGGTTTGTTGTACAGATTATTCTCTCAGCTAGGTACTAAGCCTAGTACCCAATAGTTATTTTTTCTCTTCCTCTCTCTCCTTCAACCCTCCACTCTCAACTAGGCTCCAATGTCTATTGTTCCCGCCTATGTGCCCATGAGTTCTCATCATTTTGCTCCTGTTTATAAGTGAGAACATGTGGTATTTGGCTTTCTGTTCCTGTATTAGTTTGTTAGGGATAATGGCCTCCAACTCCATCTACATTCCCACAAAAGATGTGGTCTCATTCCTTTTTATGACTGCATAGTACTCCATGGTGTATATGTACAACATTTTCTTTGGTCAGTCAGGTGCAGCCATAAGAGGAGACATTGGAGAGCCTCTGGAAACAAACAAACAAACAAACAAACAGTTTGTTATACTCACAGGTCCTAGAGACTGGAGCACAGCACACCACACAGAGCCACATGGGAAAGACACCAGGGTGGTCAGGAGGCAAAAGACAAGGAGCAGAAGGGGGAGACCTAAGGCCACTCCTTTATCGGGATTGGCAATCCAAGGCAAGGCAGGTCACAGCAAGTGATTGGCTAGTTCGAATCGTTTTGTCTGGCTCTAAGCTGTAGGGGTGATCCCCCTCTGCCCCAAGATAGTGGAGGCAGAGGAATATTGCTTTCTGGGGTGTATGAACCAGGCAGAGGAGGGATGACTCTGGATTGGTTAGTTTGCATATCAAAGACATGCTCCTGGCTGGGTCCTTTATTATGTCTAAGAATTGAGAAACAGTCTCTCCCCAGTCAGAAAGATTTCTTAAGATGTCAAAACATCATATACAGACAATTTAAAAATATTTACAATACAACCCAGCATGTAGGAAGCAGAACTGGGATTTCACCTCAAGTCAACCTGAATAAAAAATCAATGCAATTTTCCTCTATATTATAGAAGGTGGGCCTATCTGGGGACGCCTTGGTAGAAGGGAGTTTAGGATGAAGGCACAAGCATTGGTAGTAAAAGGGCTTGAATTTGACAGGATTGCAAGCCTAATATAAGCTTTATCTGCCTTCATAAAAATATAGCTTCAAAACCCTGGGGAGGTGGGTTCTCTGTTCTGTAAAGACCATAGTTTGGAGACCCATGCTCAGTTCTGAACTCCACATTTTAAATTGGATATAGACAAATGGAAACATATTCTTATGAGGAGGATCCAGGCAACTGGGGACCTGGAAACTACGCTGAACCAAGACTTCTTGACACAGATGTGGCTCATATGATCTTTGGGAACACAGAATATGGTGAACTCTGGGCTTCTAGTCCTCCAGCATTCTTTATGGGAGCTTAGTAATGTGGATCAAGCCCAATTGAGAGATACTTTCACAATGATTTATATGCCCCAATATGTGATATCATCTCTAGTCTCTTCCATTACCATGACACTTGGTTTGTGTAATCAAAGGGACAAGGACAGAGGTAAAGGGTATCTGGTGTTTTATCTTGTCCGAGGGTCGTGTTTTGGGCTTTGCTGTTTTATCACGGACCCCATCATCAAATAGGCTGTGCCCAGATCATTGAAGTCCTAATTACCTTGATTTTAACTAATTAGGGTAGTTTGTGTTGTTTACTTTTATCTGCATCCTTACTCAAATGTGGCTAAACTGTCCCCAAAGAAAGATACCACCAAACCTTGTAGCACTATTTTTGATTCTTTAGCTGGACACAAAGAGAACAACAGTAAAATCATATCCGCCCAAAGCCATTTAGCTTTGTAGAGGACATGTTAGATCCCTAGTGGAGAATTAGGGAGGAAGTAGAGTTGAATGTTTTCTGTCTCACTTAGTCTACCCCAGTTTTGTTAGATTAACATTAGACTTCTGTAGCATCTGGCAATCTTAGCTTGTTAATATGCCTTAACAAAGGTCCTAAAAAATGGTTAAAAGGACTGAATATGTTTCAATCTGAAGTAAAGATGATAAGGGTCAGGGTACCCCATATTAATAGTTTTTCTTTTTTTGTTTTGTTTTTTGTTGGTGGTGGTTTGTTTGTTTTTGTTTTGTTTTGTTTTTGTTTGTTTTTGAGATGGAGTCTCACTTTGTCACCCAGGCCGGAGTGCAGTGGTGCGATCTTGGTTCACTGCAACCTCCGCCTCTCAGGTTCAAGTAATTCTCCTACCTCAGCCTCCCAAGTAGCTGGGTGTACAGGTGTGCGCTAGCACACCCTGCTAATTTATCTTGTATTTTAGTAAAGACAGGGTTTCACCATGTTGGCCAGGCTGGTCTTGAACTTCTGACCTCAGGTGATCCACCCCCCCCCCCCTTGGCCTCCCAAAAGTGTTCAGATTACAGGTGTGAGCCACCGTGCCTAACATTAACAGTCTTTATATGAATTGTCAAGTAGGAAGAGGAGCTGACTTGCTCTGTGTGACCTCAAGGAATGGAACCAGGACTAATTGATAGAAGTTTTAGGAGGTGGTTTCTGTTTATCAGTAAGAAGGCTTTTCTATCAGTCAGCAGTTAAATGGACTGCCTTTTGTGTGAGAGAGTTCACCGTCGCTGGGGGTATTCAAGCACCAACCATCTGATGAAATATTGTTGAAGAAAGTCAAGTAGAAGATAAGGTGCTGAACAAAGTCACATCTAAGTTGAATCCAGAGACTAATTTTAAGATTATGTTTTCTCTCACAGTCATATCTATTGATGCTTTTTATTTGAAAAACCTCCATTGGAGATTATGAGCAGAACAGTTTACTAAACCTTAGTCATTGCCCAGCAGGGGGCTGACTCAATGTGCAGCATGGGTTGTAAATGAAGGGTTTTTTTTTCCATATCAAAGAAATGGAAAACTGGGTCTTTATCATTTGGAATGACAGTCTTAGTTGTTTATCTCATCTGCAGTTTTTTTGCTTGAGCTTGACTGCACTTTTTTTTAAAACCAAGAAAAGAAACATTTGCGGAACGTGACAATAGCTAAAATCCAAAAGCTGTCAAAAATGTTTTGATCCCAATTAAAGAGACCCTTTGCAGCAATTTACACCCTGTCTTGAATTTCAAAGAACTCCTGATCCTAATCCTTATGTGAGTAAATTTTGTTTTATTATTAGCTTGTTGCAGGGAATAAATCAATAGTGAAAGCTGTTCATACATTTAGATACCTAGATATTGCTAATATATCATGATGTTACTAGGTCTGTAGACCAGACGGATGGATGACAAGGAAGGAGTTATGTCATCTTCATTTTGCAGATAAGGACAGTGAGATTCTGTGAGTGTCCCTGACCTGGCTGTTGACTCAGAAGAGACTTTTCAACTCCAAGACTTTCTAGTGAACCTCACTGACTCTCTTCTCTCTCCAGTCACCATTTCAATCCATATAATTATTATGACTTTATATCATAAAAAATGATACACACTGCAGGCCCCTACAAGTAAGTCTGTTTCTTAGGATGAAGGGCAGTGGCCTGCATCAACTTTTCAAGATGTTGCAACATCCTTGTTGCCACAGACACATGTGAATTTTGCTTATTCATTTGAATGAGCCAACACTTACTTAGAGCTATTAGACGCAACAATCTAAGTATGCTATGGCAATTCTATGAAGTAGACGCTATTATTATCACCATTTTGCAAATGGGAAAGCCAGGGTCCATATAATTTAACTCACACAGCTAACAAATGGCAGAGCTTGGTAGCTTGGTCCAGAATCTCTGATACTAGTGAGGTGTTACTAATAATAGCATACCAAATTTTATAAATGATTTTATAAAATCATTTTATGCTTTGATCTATATTAGAGCAGATTCCCTATTATCTCTGTCTTATTGTCACTGTTACTCACTTTCATTCTTTCCTGAGCTTTCCTGAGTGAAGACAAAAGGGGTGGAGTTACAACTGGGACTGCTTCATCCGTAGTTTGTCTTGGATAGATAGAATGTTGACAGTATAACCCATATATGATTAGGCAGTACAGGTTGAGTATCCCTTATCTGAAATGCTTGGGACCAGAAGTGTTTCAAATTTTAGAGTTTTTCAGATGTTGGAATATTTGTATTATATATACTTAACAGTTGAGCATCCTAAATCCAAAAATCCAAAATCTGAAATGCTCCAGTGAGCATTTCCTTTGAGCATCATGTCAGGTCTCAAAAAGTTTTGGACTTGGGAGAATTTTAGGTTTCAAATTTTTGGATATGGGATACTCAACTTGTAACATATTAGATGCCTACTCTATGCCATGTGCAGCCCTGTTTCCTGAGGATTTGAAGATGAATTGGTCACTGTCCTTGCCCCTGAGATGCGCATAGTTCATTAGTGAACCCAGACTCACAAAGAGAACTAACAGCTGCCAAGATCCTGGGCTACTCCCACCTCCTACCTGCTATGCCTTAGTTATTTTGTGCACATTTGCTGATTCTTAATCACGATGTTATTTCATTTTTTATGTAGTAAGTATTACCGGGCACCAGCTATGTGTGAGTCATTGTGTGATACAGATACAAGTGTGAACAGAGTTGTCCGTGTTCATAGACTGGGGTTTAACTTTGCCAAGAATGTTCCTGAAAAATTTCACTGACTTGGCAGTGGAGGAATGAGTTGGAGAGGACCAGAATAATTAAGTAAGGGAAGAGAAAACAGTATTTCTAAAGGCACAGATATATGGAAGAGAAAGATATATACGTGCATTCACTCAGGAAATAATTATTGGGTACCTGTATAAATACAGAGATAAATAAGGCCTCATCTTTGTGTTCATCACTATTGTCTATCTAGCTAGCACAATGACCCACACATAGCTGGTGCCCGGTAATACTTACTACACAAAAACTAAAATGACTTCATGATTAAGAATCAGCAAATGTACACAAAATGACTAAAACATAACAGGTAGGAGATGAGAGTGGCCCAGGATTCAATATTGTCCCTCAAAATAGATAGGTAATTGTGTTTTAAATACAGTAACTGCACTTAAATTTCAGGGCTGATTTAATAATTTATTCCTCAGTGAAAACCAGATGTCACCTTATTTGTGCCTCATCAAAAACAAGTCTGTTCTCCTTTCAGTTCAAACTGGATGTTTTGAGCAAGGTTTGGAGAGAGCAAATGAGGTTGAGAAAGGGAAATGTCCCAGGGAAGAAGTTAGGAAAAAGCTAAGGAGGCTGTAGAGCATCACAGTGGGACCTGGTGGTCTCTAGGACCCAGAAGTATCTGGGATGTTGCTGTCATCCTGGACAGTGAGCAGTGCACAGGACTCTCACAAGACTGGGGATAAGGGCTAGCCTGTAAACATGACAGTGTGGTTTAGAGCAGGCTTTCATGGATCTGTCTCATTTGACATCCAACAGTTCTTGGAATTTTTTATTATCCCCCTTTTATAGAAGGATCAACTGAGGTACAGGTAGGTTAAATGACTTCATGAAGTTCCACCCTGGTCATTTGACCCCCAGGCTCCACTCTGGTCACCCGAAAGAAATTGAATTCAAATTAGAACTCTGTAATACCCAAGCTTATTTTCTTTCTTTTGTTTCAGAGATTCTCAACTTGATGGTTCTGTGTCTCTAAGGAGTGGTTAGGAAATGTATGTAGGCAGTTTGGTAGTCACAACTTTTTGCAGAGGGGTTGGTAATGCAGAAATTTAATTGTTAAAAGCCAAGGCTGCTAAATAATCTGCAATATTCAGGGCAGACGCATACAGCAGAAGATATTTTCCTATGCTATATGACTTTCTAATGTCTTTCTAGACATTCATGTAGATGAAAAACCTGTTGGTAATTATGTGAATTTAAAAAGCTAACTCTATTTAGCACATAAACAAAGTATTTTTACCCATATACATAATACTGAATTTTCCAGAAATGCAACTAGACTAAGGGAAAGATGAAATTATTTCTAGTTAACCAAAACTTTGTATCTTTTTACTAATATCTCTCCAATCTCCCCACCCAACCCTCCCTCTGATAACCACCATTCAACTCTCTGCTTTTATGAATTCAGTGTATAAATGAGATCACGTAATATTTGTCTTTCTGTTCCTGGCTTATTTCACTTAATATAATGTCCCCCAGGCTCATCCATGTTCTCCAAATGACAGGATTTTCTTTTTTGTGGCTTGATAGTATTTCATTGCATATATATACCACATTTTCTTTATGTATTTGTTCACTGATACCACACTTGATTCCATTTCTTGTCTATTATGAATAATGCTACAGTGAACATGGGAGTGCAGGTATCTCTTCAATACACTGATTTCATTTCTTTGGATATGTACGCAGTAGTAGGATTTCTGGGTCATACGGTAGTTTAAAGTAATTTTTCTTAATGTGTGTGTGTCTCTGTTTACTCATCCATAAGATGGAGATAATAAATGTACCTATGTCTTAGGGTTGGTGAAAGATTAATTTAGTCTTCTAAGACTTAGAATAGTGCAGAGTAAAGTAAAAAGCCCAAGGTGTTAAATAATATTACATTATTGGCTATATTGTCCTATCTCCTGTACAGTCTTTCTATGTCCTCTAAGCAGAATTAAGAAAGCCTTTTATGATGTCCCTGCTTCATCTTCTGCTTACTGTATCCTAGCACATGATCATCTGTGTCATAATGAGTTGACTCACACTCCCATCAGACTACAAGCTCCACACAAGGTACCCTGGCTCATTTATTGTTGTATCGGCGAGGCCTGGCATAGGAGACCCTGGCATATGACAGAGATGCTAACTGGTCATTGAAGGTAAAAGGGAAGACATTCAGGGATCGATAGAATGAAAGAGAGAGAAGGGAGGAACAAGGAAACAATGACTATGTCAGCTTACAATGAAATGCTAATCGTCTGGCCCTGATATTGGAGCCCAAGATGCTATGTACCAAAGATGCTAGTTTTGCCACGTAGACAGTAAAATATCCATGATTCAGAATTATCCAGTCATAGGATGTCAGGGATGGAAGCTCCCTTAGGCATGAACTAACCCACGCATTTGCGAATGAAGAGATCTGAAACCCAAAGAGAAGTGAGCCATGAGATCTCCCTATAAATTATTTGTAAAAGCCTATACTTGAACATTGCTCTGGACAGATTTGAGTCATTTTCTGATGCTCACAAAACAGGAAGCAGGGAGTGTCCTCTTCTTTTTCCTATTTTTTAAATTTTGCCTTTCTTTTCTCTACAATCTCTCCTCTCTAGACCACCCCATACTCTTTGCGTATTACATTCAATGTTCAGGGCTTCCACTGGCCCATGGCTGCCCTAGATCTATTTTAATGTCAAATAGATAGAACCTCTAAAGGGAAAAATTGGGTCTCTGTGTGGTTAGTGTTTTGTTGGATGATATCGGATTTTAATTTATCACAACAAAAAAAATCAATTCGTAGCTCAAAATCAACATATTTTTAGAAATTGGCACTGTCAGGAAGCTGCCTTCATGAGATAATTTATAGGACCAAGTCTGTAATTCATGACAGAGAAAAGGGATGTTCACAACACCCTGGGAAGTGAGACCATGAATGTTTTCAAGCAGATTTGGTCAACTCCGAAATGTTCTTAATGATTCCTTTTATCAGTCTTGGTCTTTAAAAAGCTATGGTGGTACTATTTTCTAAGCTAGTTGCTTTTACATGCTTGGCCTCATTTCACTGAATCCTCTAAGTGCTCAACTAAGAAGCCACTACTCCCATTAGACAGATGAGAAACTGAGACCCGAGGGGTTAAGCAACTTACACAAAAACAAATATCCAGCACACTGTGGAGCTGGAAACTGATCCCAGTATTATATGGTGCTAAGGCCCATGTTCTTTCCAGCTCCAGGCGTCGCGTCTCACCTCTTCATGGGCATAGTTAGGGCCTCTTGCAAGCAAATGATCATTCATCTGCTCACCAGGGGAGAAGTCAGACTGCACTTAGAGTTGTCAGCATGCAGACAGGCCCTGTGACTGAAGATTTACAGTGACTATTTGGGCCTCTGAAGAGATGGGGGAGGCACTAGTTTCAAAGATTCAGAGCCTAAAATTGCTGGGTGACCTTGGGGATGGCTCATCTGCTTGCGGGCCCCTGTTTCCCCGTCTGAAAACCAAGGGTCATATGACATACTTTTTCTTAAAGGGCCAGATGGTAAATACTTTAGGCTGCGAGGGTTATACAGAGTTTAAATAGTGCAACTATTTAATTTTGTCGCTGTGGCATCAAAGTCACTGCACACGATATGTAAGCAAATGACTGTGGCTACATTCTAATAAAACTTTATTTGTAAAAATAAAGTCATCTGCTGACTCTGTTCTGGTTGATTATTAAGGATTCTTCTAATTTTCTCATTCTGATCCCATGATGGGCCCATGAGCCCTTTGGCATTAGGGGATGAAGACTAGGTGAAAAGCTGTGGTTTTTTATTTCTGGATCCTTTGTTCACTGCTCTTTTGTGGCTGATTTTGGGATGAGTCATGAGTGTAGAGTGTTTTGCGTGAACTTTCAAGATAAATATTCATCTCTAAAGAACTGTATTATTTATTTATTTTTATTTTTGATTTTTCACTTTTTTTTTTTTGAGACTCTCACTCTTGTCTCCCAGGCTGGAGTGCCATGGCATGATCTCTGCTCGCTGCAACCTCCACCTCCCGGGTTCAAGCGATTTTCATGCCTCAGCCTCCCGTGTAGCTGGGATTACAGGCGCGTCCCACCACGCTGGCTAATTTTTGTATTTTTACCAAAGACAGGGTTTTGCCATGTTGGCCAGTCTGGTCTCGAACTCCTGACCTCAGGTGATCCACCCGCCTTGGCCTCCCAAAGTGCTGGGATTACAGGCGTGAACTACCACGCCCAGAGAGTATTATTTATTGCTACCGTTTGTTGAGTACTGATTGCCAGGCATGGTGCTAAGTACTTCACATAAATTTTTGTCATTGAATTATTACAATACAACTGTTAATTACATGTTATTATCCCCATTTTACAGATGAGGTGACTACGACTCAGGAAGGTTAGGTCACTGGAACAAAACTACTCTTAAATTTTCATCTATTTACTCAAAAGCTACTTATTGAGTACCTACTGTGTGCCAGGAAGTGTTCTCCAGGATTTGGCTACACTGGTGAACAAAATGAAGGTCCCCACTTGGTGGAGTTTACATTCTAAGGTGGAGAGACAGAGAGAAAAAATAGACGTACATAAATAATATAATCTGTTAGAAAATAATCAGTGTTACAGAAAAGGAAAAAAGCGAGGCAAGGTCAGGGCATTTTTCCACTGTACTTTCTTTGTCCTCATGAAAGGGCCTGTGACATGTGCGCTTTGTAAATCACAAATATTAACGTGCTCTGGGAGCGTCCTGTACCTTTGAGGGTCAACTGAGTAATAGAGAAAGACGCTTCTGAAAATTCTCATCCAAATTCCAGAGGCTGTTACACTTGATAAATCAGAGCTGTCCACTTGGGCGTCTCTGCTTTTATTTAGATGGCTGATTGCTTTATATGGGGTCTACTGCTTATTGTTTTTCTATCTCCCTCATTTGTTTTAAATTTTAATTTAAAACTCATTTTCCATGACTGTGCCGTGGTTATTTAATAGGTGCTTCTATTTTTATGAAGACACTCCTTAAGGGAGCTGTTTGTATCAAAATGATGATACTGTAATTAGGGACAGCACTGACATGAGGATTCTTTGTGCACCTCTCAAGTGCTTTGCAGAGATGGCCAGAGGTGGAGAAGCAATCATAGTTCTGGTTACAGCAAAGGAATGTGGTGTCATAGAAAGCAAGGGACTGGGTCAAAGTGAGAAGAGACTAGTGAAATTCATCTTTTAGTGGGGAGAGTTGTGTCTGAGGAAATGCAAGCTTGAACCTGGGGACAGGGTGATGGAGAGGGGCGCAGGGGCTGGGTGACCAGGATGGAGCCTGGGGCTGGGTGACCAGTGTTGTGGACAAAGGGCTAGATTTGCCATTAGCAGGCTTGAATTTGAAGAGTTACTTAGTTAGATGTATGCATATTGAACTGCAATGAGGAAAACGACAATGAAAACAATAGTAATGATAATGATTACGCTTACTATTTTGCCAGATCTTGCTGCAAGAGCTTGACATACCTGTCATTTCATACTTGATGAATCACTCAACCTCATAGTAGCTCAGTGTTCTCCTTTGGACTATGAGAGCATTAATTAGCTAGCCATAACAATTTTGGAAAATAGAGGTATTATCTCTTTTTTTATAGAATATGATGCCAACGTTCAGAGAGGTGCAGGGGCTTACCAAGATGTCTCAGCCAGTGAGGGGTGCCCTGTCTGCTACATTGTTTCATATCGCCCGTGTGCCTGCCAAAACAAAGAAATGGGTATGAGTGTATCCATTCTGTTCCAGATGTTACCTACAACAGAACGCTTCAGTGATTTACTGGCTTCCATTCTGTACTGAAGTTACTAACTATACATACTTAATTTTCGATTCTGGAATTAATAGTGAGGTGAATTTAACACCTTCACATTTTTAGATCCTATACTCAGTCACTACTTTTTTTCTTGGAATTTTCACTGTTTTTCTTTAAAATAAGAATAACCATGCCAAGCTGGTAAAGTCTCTGCATGCTCTTCTATTTGCGATATGAAAGATGGAGAGAATTTTAACAAAGAGAAACAAAAATGCTAGACTATACGTGACTTGAGGGCAGGGTCCATGATTTAGTCATCCTTGTATTTCCTACCTCCTGGCACATGATCAGCTCCCAGTAGGTATTTGTGGAATTGTACTGAATTTTTCATTGTAAAAGTCAAGAAGCCTTTGGTTCACCTCTTTGTCTAGCTATGCCTATAAACCTTTGATTGCTGTGGGTGGCATCTGAACTCTGTAAACTACCATCTCCCTGAGACAGAAAATGGCATCTCCACCACCTCTTCGGGTGGGCTGCAGTGGCACAACCCACTTTATTCCAGCCATGTCTGTCCTTCTCAGGGTTCCTTCAATTTGTACATGAGTAGAAGGTTGCATAAAATATATTAAAGCTTGCATATAATGTGTTAAATCTCAACCTTTGGTCTTATTAGTGACCTTAATGCATAAGTAACACATTTTTCCCTCATTTTTCTTTCTGTTTACCCATCCATCTATCTTGATTTCTTCCTTTTCCTCATCCTTTTCTCCTACTTTCATGTACCTGTAGTATATACTTGCCTTTTTTATTGCCATATGCATTTTTTCAAAGAGATTGTATAATACCTACTACATATAAGATATACAGTATAACCTGCTATAGAAGAAATATAATATCTTATGCAGATTGACAGGAAAGGAAAGTAGGTACTGTGTGTGGAGCACTACACTAATATTACAGTGTAAGTTCCTGACAGAGAGAAACTCTGCCTGATTATCTCTGCAGCGTGTGAGTCTCACCTCTTTTCTTCATCCTGTGCCCTGCCAGAGGAGGGAGCCCTCCCCAAAGGTGGGAGTCCCTTCAGGGACCTATGGGGTCTGCACCTCCAAAGTTTGATGCCTGTGTACCCTAGGTCCTGGAACATGTATACAGAACATGGGCAAGGATGATCTGAGGGATGAGAGGGAAAAAATTAGCCTAGTAGAGCTGCTGAGATGGTGAGAGATGAACTTGGGCATGTCGAATCTTCGGTGCTATGGCGACTGTGCTGAGTAAATTATGAACACTGACTCATTCTGTCATCACAATCACACTATGAACTATAGATATTACTAATGCCATTCTTCCACAGAAAGCAATGAACATGAGGCATGAGGCCAGGGTTGTAGGGTGGGAGGGACAGGCATTCTGAGCACTGAGGGCAAAAGCCAGTGACTTTTTGGTTCTGACTCAAGCCTCAAGCCTCACAGTCTGTCTGATGAGCACAAAGTCAGATGCAGTATTCAGCCATTTCAGCCCTAGGAAGCTTCTGTATTATGGCTTCCGCCAAACATTTCTATGGTGATCACCCCGATTCTCAGTCCCATCTCCAGGAGCCTCATTCATATAGCTCAGGGATTTACCTGCCAGATTAGATTTGACTTCTAAAAACTATTTAGAAAATTAGGAGATTGCAAATCGGCAAGAAATTACCAGAGAAATGTGGCCTCAATATTTAAATTAAAAATGCCAGCACCTCTAAAGACTGAGATCTGAATCTTTAATAATGTCTAAGGGATGTGCAGGCATTTTAAAGTTATATATTTAAAATTTTGAAAATAAAGTTTTTACTGGCAATTGCCTAAACTCAAGACAGTTATAACCTCACTTTTGAGGAGAAGATAGTTCATCTTCTGTATAAATGGCTCCAATGAGAGTGTCTGAGACTCTGAGATACTGAGATGCATCATCTCATGACTCTGACTGTGCTGTATGACATATTTACCCATGTGAATAGACACGCATACTCTTTCATGTTTATTTCCATGCTGTCAAAGTCTGTGTCTATATTTTCACTCCTTTATCTGTGTCCTTTGGTATAATCACCCACGCACTTAACAAAAACTTCTTCATCTGATCCGATAATAAAAGGAATCTCTTATGTTTGGGAATCTTTTTTTTTTTTTTTTTTTTGTAGTTTTCAAAGTACTTTCACTTTTTTCGTACAACTGATCCTCATATTAATCTTACAAGAGGCATATTACACATGCAGTTTTACTGGTGGTAGACCGTCTCTGCAAAGCACTTGAGAGGTGCACAAAGAATTGTCATATCAGTGCTGTGCCCAGTTAAGCTCAGAGTGCTTAATTGCTGGCTCAGAGTTACACAGTGATAGTTGATGGAGCCTGGTCCTTATGCTTTTTTCTATTTATAAAAGTATCATATATTTATTGTAGAAAATTTATAAAATACAGAAAAGCTATAAAGAAAGAAGTGCAAATTATATGAAATCTCACCACTTAGACATAAACCCAATCAAGATTTTGTTGTATATACACCACCATTCTTTACATAAAAATAATTTTTTTCAAAGTTGAAATTAAACTATACATGCTGCTTTGTAACCTATTTTTTACTTATCCACATTTTTCCAATAATTAAATATTCTTCTACAACAACATTTTCAATCAACATAAAGCATTCTAGCATAGGAGTATACCATAATTTAGTAAACACCATATTGTTAGCCATGCAGGTTCTATCTGTATCTTTGAGCACAGCTTTGTACACTACTGTCATTATTTCCTTCACTGAAATTCCAGGATTACTAGGTCAACATGTGTGGATATTTTTAAGGCTCTTGGTCTTTTTTTGATCAAATTATATTCTAAAAAGTTGTACTGCCAGATGTATGATGCAGTCTGTTTTACCACATATTTGCCAGCATGGAGTAGTGTCATTAAAAAAAAATTAACTTACTGATATTAAACTTTAGTTTTAATGCCTCTGTCCTAATTTCAGAATCTGCTCATGATGGTCACTATAGGGCAGCAATATAATTGTAAAGCAGGGCTTTTATACTGATGAGACTAATGGCCCTTTGGCTTTACCTACAAATCTGAATGACGCCAAAGGATATTGAGAATTAACTGAAGTTGGATTTCTCTTAGGACTTGGCCTATCATTCCCAAGGTGTTAACTGTCTGGACTGCCAATATTCCCGTAGTCATACGTTTTCACTGGCCTATGTTCAGGGTCATATTGTTGATTCTCCATATATGCATAAATGTCCCCAAGAGGAGAAAACTTGACAATCTTTATTACTATAATTTAAGATTTCTGATCATTGACTTTCAATCAAAATAAAATATATTTATATATTCTTTTCTTTGCATAAAGCTGTAGTATCTTGGGCAAGTAATTTCACCTCTCTGAGCCTAAGTTTTCTCCATTATGGGATGGAGAGGGGCATGACCCAGGCACTCTTTGGAAGTATTTTGCAAAAATTCGGGGAGAGAGAATGCACATTAAAGTTCTTGGCACTTTATAAAATTCTCCTTGATGATGTATATTATTTTTTTCATAAAAAAAAGAATAAAGTTAGCTTTCCACAAATATTTATTAATGAATAAGCTCCCCGTTTCTTGTTCTTCATTCTAGTAATTTTGTATAATTTATGGAGAACAGGTTTATTGAAGAAAGGGAATGTGGCCCAGATTCTGTCCAAATTTAGAATTAGTGGGATCTGAAATAATGAGATTTTTCTGTAGCCTCTTTCAGGATAGCTCTAGTATTCTCATGGCACTTATCTATTTGGTTTTCCACCTACGGTACCTCTGTTCCTGCAGTCTGGATGAGGTCTTCTAGAGAACTGAAGGCACCTTAAACCTCTTGAGGTTATTTCTCTAACCTCAGAGAATTTTCTGAACTAATCTGCCTTTGCCTTTATTTTTTCTTATGAAAGTATAAGAACATGTTTGGGAGAGCTAAGGCTAAATATTCCACAGGGTGTAAAATCCCATCCTTAAAAACCAGAGCTCCCATCAGCACCTTGGAGAAGTCATTTGTTTTTCCGTTGCTGATACTCTCATCTGTAAAAATAACGTTCTTCTATCAAACATTTACCGAGCATCCACTGTGTACCAGGCACTGGGATATGAAGATGAATCAGAGAAACCTCTTGCTCCACAGGCCTCATAATCTAGCAGTCAAGTAAACCAGCAATTACACAACAGTGTGATAAGCAACATCTTGGTGTGGCTGCCTCTCTTCAAATTCACATGTGTGCCTCTCTCCTAATGACCTAACAAGCAAAGCACAGGGAATCATTCTCATTAAATGAGCAGATGCTGTTTAATTGATCATACAGGCGATGTTTGCAAAATAGAGGTATAATACAGAGATACTATGTAGAGAAGAAACTCACAGAACTGAAAATATCAGAGAGACTGTGAAAATGATCTCAGCCTCATGTCTGCCTGACCCCCCACAAGCAGAGAAAACCACCTTTTTTTTTTTACCTTAAGTTTTGGGATACATGTGCAGAACATGTAGATTTGTTACATAGGTATACGTGTGCCGTAAGGGTTTGCTGCACCTACTGACCTGTCCTCTAAGTTCTTTCCCCTTGCCCACCACCTTCCTAGCCAAATGCAGAAAACTGAAACTGGGCCCCTTCCTTACACCTTATACAAAAATTAACTCAAGATGGATTAAAGATTTAAATGTAAAACCCAAAACCATAAAAACCCTAGAAGAAAACCTAGGCAATACCATTCAGAACATAGGCATGGGCAAAGGCTTCGTGATGAAAACCACATTCAGTTCTAAAATGTGCCGAGTTTTCTTTTTTCTTTTTCTTTTTTTTTTTTATTCAGTGAACATTTATTAAGTAGTGTTTCTCAAGTGAAGCATAAATTAGCATTTCCAGTTGGGACAATTCCTTTTTTTGCAAGGCTGCCCTATGCACTGTAGGACATTTGGAATCCCTTCCCCCACTTCCCTGATGCCCTGTGCAGATACCTAAAGACATCTTTCGTAGTGACAAGCAGAAGGATACTTTTACATATTTCCAACTCTCTACCTGGTAGAAGAGTGAGGGAGTGAGGGGTCCTGGTCTTGTGTGAGAGATATTGGATAGCAAATATGTTCTTTGCACAAGTATGCTTCCTCCTTCTCCTCCTCCTCTTCCTTCTTCTTCTTTTTAAATTTTTCTGCTTAGGACATTCTTCTCCTGTCTCCCCCTACCCACTCTCTCTTTGCCCTTCCTTTATCTGGCTGACTCCAGTTTATCCTACAGACCTCTCAGCTCAGGCACTATTTCCTCAGGAATTCTTCCCTGATTGACAAACCTAGGTTAGATGTCTCTCTTTTGCCCTTCCACACACTAGCCACTTCTATTATAGTACTTACTAAATGTGCTGTACAAGGTGGAAGCAACCCAAATGCCCATGGATAGATGAGTAAACAAAATGTGCTATACATATACAATGGAATCCTATTCACCTGTAAGAGGGAAAGAAATTCTGACACATGCCTTATTATGGATGAAGCCTGAAGACTCTGCTAAGTGAACCAGTCACAAAAGGGACAAATATTATATGATTCTTCTTACATGAGGTTCCTATGGTAGTCAAACTCATAGAGACAGAAAGTAGAATGATGGTTACCAGGGACTGCAAGGAGGAGGGAATGGGAGTTAGTGTTTAACAGGTGCAGAGTTTCAGTTTGGGAAGATGGAAAAGTTTAATGGATGGATGGTGGTGATGGTTGCACAATAATGTGAATGTACTTAATGCCACTGAACTGTACACTTAAAATGGTAAAAATGGTCAATCTTAGGTGTATTTTACTGCAGTAAAAAATGTGTTCTAATTGGGTGTTTAGTGGCAGCATACCTTCCTATGATTTAAGATTCCTTGAAATCACGAGCACTGGTTTTCACCAGTGTGTTCACAGTACTAAACCCATATCTTGTAGATAGAAGGTGCTCACTTAAAACAATTATGTTGAATAAATGAATGAATGTAAAAATGATCTCATTTCATTATATCAGACTAATGTATTTCTTATTTTACAGATAAGGAAATTCAAATTCAGAGATAAGTAGTGACCTTACTGACATCACAGAAGTAGTAGATGTTGAAGTCAGTATTGAAACCCAGGTGTTGTCAACTCCAGTCCAAAAAAATATTCCTTCCATTGGGCTAGCCTTTGTTTGTTGTCACTTTCTACACATAGCTGAACTTAGAGAAAGTAGAGGCAGAGAAATTCACCTGAAATGCCATATCTGACATTAAAAATGAATTTAGAAGACTAAAAAGAGGTTGGGAAAGGAAGAAAGAAAAAGAGGCTGATAAAGAACTTTCCCTGGGATATAGTCACTTTTCATTTGCTTTTTGTTTTTTCCAATCTCTTGCCATGTAGCCAAAAGAACTGACAATGGTGAGATTGATTGGGCAGTCAACTGTTTCCCAAGGGCTGTGACAGAATCCCAATCTCTTAGGTAATTTAACGTGGAAGAGGGTTTTGCTGTAGGGAACCACCCACATGGTTGGGGATGGACAAGATGATTTAATAGGCCTCTTCCTGCCCTAATTGCTAATCTTCCTTGTGGAAACCCCCTTCTCATGCTGCATTAAAGACTCCACTAATTTGTTTATATATAAATTCAAGCTACTTCAGTTCTGTCACACTTCTGAGAGGTTCCCATTCAAGAGTCTTTGGCTTGTACCACCCATTAGGATTTACTGATAAGAAAGATGCATTATACGTTTTATTACCTTGTCTACAGAGCACATGTGACAACTATAAAGTACATTCATGTATACTATGAATAACTGTCAGGGTAATTGATAAAGTGGTCTGTAATAAAGGTAACTGGAATGGCATTCCTAGAAGCTGAGGTCTCTAAGTGCTCAAGAGGAGGGGGGAAAGACACTAAATAAATCCAGTCTTTCAGAAATTCCCTGGCATTAAAAAAAAAGTAGCCAACCAGAATCCTTAGGCCTACATTTCACTTTCAAGTATAATTATTTTATGTTGCAATTCATATCTGCTGACACATTGGAATCAACTCAAATAAAGGAATGCCATAAATCTTGCATTGTTTGGATTAAGCAAATGTTGGTGCTGGAAGAAGTCAGGGAGGGAACTGCCCTGTGTGTAAATAGTTTAAGAATCAAATCACTGGAAAAGACGTAGATCCAGTTGAGACAAGTGGTCCACCAGCAGTCTTTCAGCCTCAGTTTAAACATTCAAAGCAGCGATAGCTTAGCACTTATCTTTGTAGGTGAATTATACCCGACCATTATAAGAATATTCATAACAGTAACTGACACTGTCACTTATGGGCTTCTACTCTATGTCAGGTACCTGTCTATACTGCTGTTTTATCATCATAAATGCGAGGTATTTCTAGCTGCGTTATCTCAAGCATGTTACTTAACTTCTCTGTACCCCAGATTATTCATCAGACAATGGAAACAGTTATAGTGTAAAATCACAGGTGTATTGAGAAGATTAAACAAGGTGACATATGTAAAGTGCCTAGAACAGTGTCTGGCACGGAGTAAGTGATCAGAAAGAATAAACTAACATTGATCATTATTTCCATCTTAGAAATAAGAAAACCAGTCATAGAGAAGTTAAGAAATGTACACAAGGTAGCTGATGAAGGATTTGAACCCGGGTCTTCTAGATTCCAAACTGTAAATTCATTCTACAATTTCTGCCTGTCTGCTACATTCTCTCCATGTTAACTTCATACATTGGTCCTTATTCTTTTTTAGCATAGAAGGCAGGAGCTACATATACATGCCTGTTATTCTCCCAGTCTGTTTTAGGCTGAGGGAGGTGAAGATGGAATAATCTTTCTTGGTGGAATATTTCACCTTAACTGGGATCTGCTAATATATGTTGTGTCTTAATACATATTTATCTTGTCCAAACATGAATTATATGACCCCTTCAAACTTCCAATCAGTTTTGCAGTATGGCCTATACTTCCTTTTCCTTTCATGAAAATTTGTTGATATTGTTATAGCAGCTCTACACTGTCATTAGAGAGTCTGTTCGAATGATGACTAATCATTGTTGACACCTTGCATGGTTGTATATTTTTCTCCTCCAGCTGTTTTGCAATTAGACTAATCTTGTGAAGTAGATAAAATATCAGAGAAGGAATCAGATCCAAGAGATAGGCCACCTCTATATGCTTATACCTATATGCCTTGTACTGAAAGATATACACCAACTCTTTCTCTGACTACCTGAGTATCCTTGAAAGTAAGTCACAGGGCCGTGTCTTCACTTAAGCCTGGCTGTATTCTCAGCCTTTGGCTCCTGATGCAGCAGGCCAGCTGAACACCAGGTCAGAGTGTTGTGCTGAGGCAGTGTCAGAACCAGACTACCATCTCCCTTCCCCACACCCTCTCAAAAATCCCATTACTTTCATGAGCCTTTTATAACTAGGACCAGAAGGGAAGTGGACTTCAACATTTTGGAAATATTTTCAGTGCGAGAGCACCTGAAAAACTGAGCTTAGAAACCATAACAGCACCTAGATCCAAGAAAAGATGAGTGGAGAAGATAACAAGTTCAATACTGGCTCCACCTGCGAGCTACATTGTCTTGGCAGGTTTTACTAATGCCCTGGAACTCAGTTTCTTCTTTTGTAAATAATAACATATACCGCACTGCACCGAGGTCTTGAACTGTACTATGCATGTCAGAAAGGCCTGGAAAATGGCACAATGCTCTGTTACTGCTAGTTGCCTCGAAAATGAAGAGATGGCGTTATTTGATAATAAAAATAGAAGTTCATAGGAGGGCTCCATAGCTCACCAGCTCTGTGATCTTGGGGACTTAATCAGCCTGAGCCTCACTGTCTTCATCTATAAAATGGGTAGCTTTGTCTTAATTCTCCACACCTGCTTCGCAGAGCGGCTGTGTGGCTCCAATATGATGTAAGTGAAAGTGTGTGTTTAAAAGTTGAACTCTACAGCCATCTGCAAATATTAGCTACTATGTTTATTACAGGGATGGCCAGCCAGTAGAGTGTCTCCTTTGTCCTTGCCAATTGAAAAGTGCTTTTTTATATGCAGTACATTTTCCCATGTAAAAAAAAAAAAACCCTACTTTTCACTGCAAGAGCTCCAGCTTTTTCAGCCAAATGACTCTTCTCACCAATTCTGTATCTTAATTGGAGACAGAATTGGAGAGAGAATAGGGAGGAAACAGAAGTCAAAGCCAGGAATCATCCAGCTTTTTCCATGTAGGTACAAATTAGAAGATCTGTGACTGTCTTCGACTCTCATTTTGCTGTCTGCCGGACAATGTTTGCACAGTGCCGGGATGAAGTAACTAAGATCTCTATTCAGGATAAATGCTAGTTCGGCTTTGTACTGAAAGATATATGCCAGGATATAAAAAGAATTCTCTCCATGGTGCTCCTATTAATTCATAGCAGTTATAGAGAGCTGTAAAAAGCCGCCTAATTACTTCTTTCTCCTGCTGTATATTTCAAGGATGGCAGGTATCCTAGTAGATTCAAGGTAAATCTGGTATTAAAGCCATTGGGCTATAATCTTTTTTTCCACCATCTTGTCTGCAAGAGACAATATTGACCCTAAGAACATTTTGTCCTTGGGCTTCCTTTATCATTGTGTGAGTGGGGGAGACACTGAACTGTCCACGTTGCTTCTGCTGGTCTCTGCTTGGCCACTTGTATAATAAAATGAGGACAGTGTATCTTATGGCTGGATATAGATCAGTTTGGAAAACACCAGAAAACACTAGGATAGCTTCTCCCAACCTGCTTGCTTGCTTGCTTGCTTTCTCTCTCTCTCTCTCACCCAGGCTGGAGTGCAATGGCGTGATCTCAGCTCACTGCAGTCTCCACCTCCTGGGTTCAAGTGATTCTCCTGCCTCAGCCTGCTGAGTAGTTGGGATTACAGGCACACACCACTAGGCCCGGCTAATTTTTGTATTTCTGGTAGAGGTAGGGTTTCACCATGTTGGTCAGGCTGGTCTTGAACTCCTGACCTCGTGATCCACCTGCCTTGGCCTCCCAAAGTGCTGGGATTACAGGCATGAGCCACTATGCCAGGCCTCCCAACCTGCTTTCTAAGCAAATCCACACTAAACTGCTCAGCATGCCAAGATGAGAAGCGTGTCCCCAACAGTTTTTGGACACAGTCTGTAGGGCTTTGGAAAGCCCAGCCACAGAGGTCTCTGCCATGTTCATGATACATGAGACCATAGATGGTAGGGACAGATGGACGGGCAGCCCCACATCACAGGTGAACTATGGAGACAGGAATGACTGCTTTTATGTCACCTTGCTGAACAACTTTCCCCATAGCCTGATGTGGTTACATCATTTGTTTGATAATCAGGCACTTTGAAGAGAGGTTTCAACGCAGTCTAACTTCGATCTCTTCTTTACAAGAACTCTATTCTTTTGAAAAATGCCCCATTCCCTCATTACCCAAAGCACAGCCAGGGCTTCCACAAGTTGGAGTGTATTCACTTTTAAGAAGCCTGCTCAGAGAAGACCCCAGCCCATGTTGCCTTCCTCCTGAGCCTTCCCCCAACTGAAAGCCCTCCTTTTCCTTTCTGAATACCCAGGAAGCCTCTGGCCATGCTTCTAGAACTGTGATATGCAATACAATAGCCGTTAGCCACGGGTGACTATTTAGATTTAAATTTAAATCAATCACAATAAAATAAAATTTAAGAACTCATTTTCTCAGTCACACTGGGCTCATTTCAAGTGTCACATGTAGCTGGTGACTCCTTTATTGGACAGTGCAAATATAGAACATTTCCATGATCACACAAAGCTTTCAGACTGGGCTGTTCTAGAATATGTCTCACTCTGTCCTGTGATGAAAATGCCCACTTCTTACTGAGGACCATCTCTGTGACAACCCCCATGCTAAGTGCTTTGTAATCCCCAAAACATTTCTAAAATTGAGTGTGATTTAATATATAAGAAACCCTGAGGCTTGGTGGTGATAGGTAACTTGTCCGGGACACATAGCTGGTAAGTAGCAGAGCTGGGATTAGGCCCTGGGTCTGCCTGCCCTGAAGCTGGAATTAGGCCCTGGGTCTGTCTGCCCTCTTAGCCACAATGCTACACTCACTGGAGATATCCGAATCCTGCAGTAAATGCAGGTGCCTCCTGTGTTTGTTTCTGTTTAACGTCTTCTGTGAGCCGGTAAGACAGAGATGGAGCTGCAGCATGAGACTGGGCGGGTGCTTGCACTAGGGTGTGTTCAGGATGGTGTTGGCCATGCACTGCACACTTTACATGCATTTATCCCGTGTAATTCTCCTAATAACCCCATTATATGGATACTATTATTATCTCTACAGATAGATAAAAAAAAAAAGGACAGCTTACAAAGTTAAGCAACATGGTGATGGTTAAGTGGCAGAGCCTGAAATGGAACCCAGATGGTCTGAATTCAGAAGTCCTTGTCATGACCACCAGGTCTTGCTGCTTCAACTCATCTTACTCTGATTTTAATCTCACTCCAAACAGAAGCGTTCTCAGCTTCTTCTCAATATGGAGGACCTCAGAGAATCCTCTGCTTGCTTTGGGGAAGCAAACAGAGCAAAATATCCGAGTGAAGCGGATGCTTCTGAGTGCAGGAGCTTATGTAGTCCCTGGAGAGCTGGCCTTGGTCAAGCCTCACCCTTTCCTTCATACTGAAGTGCTAATCGATGCAGCAAATATACCTGATTGACTTCTTGTCAGAGCCCCATTTTGCAACAATGGACAACATCTTCTGTAATTTGAAAACTGATTACAGAGCTAACTATCCTGGTTTGCTTTTTTTTCTTCTTAACATAAATGGAATTCTCTCTAAGAAAGAGCAGAAGCTTTTCCGGTTGATTCTGATACATTTCCAAGGCGGTTTCTTTGCCAACCCCGTTTTAAGTGAATCTATTAAATTACAGTAACTGAACTTGAAGATACAGCAAAGAAGAAAATAGCATCATCTTCATTCCATTTTCTTTCCTTAAAAATTCTGAGCCTAATAAAAAGGATAAACATTCATAAACAGCATTTGTTCCATTTTCTCATATATCTGTAGTGGTCTATTCACAAATTCTACCTATAACGTTGGTGCATCTGAAATCCTAAATACAAAATGGCTGGGGGAGTAGATGAGAACATAGTGAGTGATCCCTTGTTCTACATTCATGTATTGACCAGGGAAGGGAATTTAAACAAGGATCACCAAGGCAGGGAGACAAGGTCAGTTTCCATAGAAACTAATTCATACAGTGACTTTGAGGCATCACCAAAAACAGCAGGGAAGGGTTCCATCCTAGAGTTGAACTGTACTCTAAGAGTATGTGCGTTTTGAATTCTTTGGTCATCCTTCTCAAATACTCCTCAGGAGTAGTGGTATTTATGAGTATTTACGAGAAAGATCACATGCTTTGGGATGAGAAAGGTCTGGATTTCAGTCTCTGCTATATATACTTAGTAGTTAAAAGAGTAGACTTTAAAATCAAGCTATAAAGAAACACTTCCTGGATCTAGAGCCAGAGTTGACAAAACTACAATGGCCTATAGGCCAAATGTAGCATACCATCGGTTTTTGTATGATTGCAAGCTAAGAATAGCGTTTACATTTTTTAATAGTTGAAAAAATCAAAATGAAAATAACATTTCACACTATGCAAAAATTATATGAAGTTCAAATTTCAATGTCCATAAATAAAATTTCATGGTAATACAATCACACTCATCTGTTTCCATATTACCTATGGCTGCTTTTGCACTATAAGGGCAGCATTGAGTTGTTGCCACAGAAGCAGTATGATCCACAAAGCAGAAGATATTTATTGTCTGGTCCTTGACAGAAAAATTCTGCCAACCCCTAATCTAGAATTTTAGAAGTTAAAATTACTTAAGGTCTTTGTACCTCAATTTCCCCATCTGAGAAATAGAGTTAATAATAGTAGCCAAATCCTTAAATAGTAGCCTCAAATTCCTCATCTATAAAATGGAGGTAATAATACCTATTTTACAGGATTTCTGAAAGGATTAGTGGGGTAGCCTATCAGTAACAATAATGGCCAAGTTTTCTTTAGCACTTAACTGACAAATGTGAAAAACAAGACATGGAATGTTTAAGTGATTTGCTGAACCCACCCACGTGGTAAGTGACAGAGCTGAGTTATGAAACAGGCCATTCTCAGAGCCTGCAGCTTAGCTCTAAAAACTGTCATCTAACCTCAGTGCCCTTCAGGGAGTGAGTCTGTTCACCCCCCTTTTCATCCCCTTACCCCCACAGTGGTGTGTTCCTCATGCCTGTGTTTGCCACTGTTGCCATTCTATTTAATTTTGTTAGTCCTTCATGTTTCTGCCTCCAGCATTCATTTAGAATTGTATTGTAATTGATTGAATGTGGATTTGTCATCATTTCTAAAATGTGGTTTTCTTGAGCTTGAAAACTGTTTCTTTTCATCTTTTTACTCCCTACTGTCTAGCATGCCACCTGGCCCATTATTAGGGTTGAATTAGCATTTGCCAATTATCTGAATGAACAAATGGGTGAATGAACAAAAAATTGATTTGTTTGTACATCTTCTTACATTCATCCAATTGGGCTTCTTTGGGTGATATTTATTTTAAAACATTTGGTGTATAGCTGACCTGAAAGCGCATGTGCAAAGGAATTGGTACTCATGGGTAGCCTACATTATGACTGGCCCCTTGAGTTTACAGGAAATTGGAGAAAAACACATTAGCCTCCTAGTTGAAAGAGGCATTTTCAGCTTGCTCTCTACCTGTGCTTGGCAGCTTCATTCATAGTTACTCTTTGAAAATCCAGATGGATTTCTCTTGTAGAAGACAGCATAAGGGCCTGCTAGGTCAGGAATTGGACTGCCCCATCTTGGTGATGATTCACCTGCTGGGCTGGAACAGAAGACCACTGTGGAAATTGACAGAGACCACAATAAGCTTCCCTGCATGCACTGACTCAGGAAGGTCTGGCCTGGAGATTCACAGTGGGGGTAACTGCAGCACTTACTCTGAAGTATGTCTTTGACTCTCAGTCTGAACACAGGCCTTTGCAACTATTCTATACTCTTAGTCTCCTAGACTGGAAGCAAACTTCTAGACAGACGTAAAGGAATGCTGAAATAAAACAGGTCATTTTCTTTCCACGTTTGTTTCTTTTTCTCTAAACCCTACAGTAAAAGTATGACAGCAAGAATGTCATAAGGACATCACAGACTTTTATATGTTAGATACTTTTAATAATCCATAGTGTTTAATGGGAATATCGTTATTCTTATTTGGCAGACATTGAAACTGAGGTTTCAAAGGTAGAAGTTATACATGTAGGGTATTTAGAACCTAGAGCAAAATTTAAGTTTTTGACTCCTGAGCACCTAACCTGACCTCACTACAAATGTATCCTAGATTTGGGGCAGATATTATTTAGTCATTTATCTATACAGCAACTATATATTGATCACATATAATAAGCACTAAGGATTCAGTACTGAGTGAATAAGACAGGCAAAGTCATGACCCTTATTACTTTCTCTTTTATTGGAAGAGTCAGGCAATAACTATGTAAATAAAATAATTTCAGATAGTGATAAGTACTGTGTAGTTTTTTAAAACTCAGGGTAATGTGATCGGGAGTGACTGGGAGGGATAACAAAATTAGATGAGATGGGACAAGATGGTGTCTGATGAGGGGACACTTAAGCTGAGACTTGAATTCTAGAAGAAAGCATGAATGAAAAGATTAGAGGGAAGGGTGTTGTGGGTGGACAAGTGCTAGCCCATGCTTGTGCACACAGCAGAAATGCTTGTAGGTCAAACAAGAGTTCCTTTCCTGGCTGGAGGGTGTGTCCCAGCCCTGATGTTGTAACAGGGACTGTGTTGTCTGAACTGTGTCATGGCAGATCTGAAAACAGTGTCTGAAGAGTAGTACATAGAAGTAGGTTACAGCCAGATCTGACAGTAATAGGCTCTGAATTTCCAAGATGAACCTGAATTGAGAATATTTTGTCCCATTAGAACACTCACTTCTCTTGAACACGTGGCCTGTGAGGGCTGGAGAGGGGCTCAGGGTATGGGTGTGTCAACCTTTCCTTCCTCTACTTGACAATTCCATTTCTTCTCATATCCCCCATCCAAGGCCCACCCATCCTTCAGGTCTGGCTCAAATGGCTCCTCTCCTGGAGACCTACCCTGGTTACAGCCCAAAGAATTCATCTTCTTTCCCTCACTCCCTTTATCTGCACTCTTCTTTTGTTATTCTAAGCATATTCGTCTCTGTACTATACGTATTTCTATTTATTCAATAATATAGGTTATGTTATAATATATAATTATATATTATATGTATTTTATGATATTATGTATATATTTCTGTTTATATAAAGAGTTAGGCAGGGTCTGGGTTTGAGTCTTAACTTTCTGATGTGTGATTTCAGGCAAGTTGCTCCATCTCTTTAGATCTCAGTTTTGTCATCCATGAGTGGGCACAGCTATCATGCCTGTAGCATAGGGTTATTATAAGGTGAAAATGAAATAATGCCCATGAAGTACTTAGTTTATAGTAAGGAGTCAATAGATGTAAATGATTGCTGTAATAATTATTACTGTATGCCTCACGAAAGATTGTTTACTCTTCTTCATTAGGCTGAGGGTTTGAGAGCAGGAACTGTGTTTCATCAATGTTGATATCTGGATTATCTAGCCCAGTTCCTGGAATGTAAGGTAGTGTTCACTAAATATGTTGAGTGAATCAGTGAATTGTTTTTAATAGATGTAACCACTGCAACATTATAGAATTTCAGAACTGAAAGGAACCTTGTTGTCACTGAATGAATTTACCTTCTTAATGTAAACCAAAGGAAACTGAGGCCAACAGATGTGAAAGAGTTAAGCCAAAAGCGACAAACCTCATTCATGGCAGAGCTGAAAATAGTGTCTGGTTGCTCTCAGAACAGCATTGCACATGGAAGTAGGTTACAGCCAGCTCTGAAGGTAGCAGGGCTCCAATTCTCCAAGATGAGCCTGAATTGAGAATATGTCGTCCCATTAGAACACTCACTTCTCTTGAACGTGTGGCCTAGTTTTTGTTTGTAAATGGTGGCAGAGACTGGTCTCGCTCATGTTTTTATTCCTAGCAGAGAGCAGACCCTTGGACAGAACAGATGCTCTATAAGCATGTGATAAATGAACGGACACATGTGACCACTTTACTTATAGCTCATTAACATAAAGTGTTCATGTGCAAACGAATCTCAAGGTTGATCTCGTTATGTGTCCTGTGTCACAAAGCCCCTTTTGTAATCTCAGGCCTTGTCCTATCCCCATGGCCTGTCTAGGGAGGAAAGTGGTAAATTTCTGCCTCCCTGGGAGGTAACATGCATTGATCCAGCCATGATTTAAAGGCTTATGAGCATTCAAATGACACCTGGGGCTATTGATTCCAGAAGCAGAGCAGATTGAGTTTAGAAATCATTTAATGGCCTAAGATTCATGCAATCATTCGACAAATATTTAGGAACTCCTACTATGTGCGTGGTACTTTTCCCTATTCTCATCAGGAATAAAAGAAAAATAATAGTGCCTCCCTCATAGGGCTGCTGTGAGGAGGGTTGGGTGAGCAATGCCTCTGGATCACTGAGCATAAGAGCTGGCACATGATAATTGCTCAAAATATTAGCTAGTATTTACAAACTATGTTCATAAAATTGTGGTAATAATTGCAGTGTTGAGGAAAAAACAAAGCTACTGCCCCATACTTTGAATTCCCACATTGCCGTGCTGCTTCTCTTATTTTTTAAAACTCATACTCCAACTTCCATCCATACCAGACTATTGGGAAAAGCCCAACTTGGCTGGAAGAGAGCCATGTTTGTTTTCCAGAGAGTAGAACTAAAGGAGTCTGCTGGGTGTTCAAGAGGTCACTAAAGGAGTCTGCTGGGTGTTCAAAACAAAGCACTTTCCTTAACAAGCATGAATAAACTAAGGGAGTTTCTTAGAAACTCATGTCATAAATTGGGTGCCAGACACAAGCATGCTAGAACCCCAACATGAACTAGAGGAGAAGAGGACAAAGTCAGGATCAGGGTTCAGAGGTGAGTTGCCCCTGGCTGCTAGTCCTCAGGATGAGAGGTCTGGGGCTTGCTGGGTACCTGCTTCTCTAAAGAGGCCCCCTAGAAGCAGTGGGAGAAAGCCAGAGCAGAAGACAAATTTCAATCCATCAGCAAGAGCCAAATTCATATGCCAAATATAAACACCAAATCCAAATGGCCATAGCAGGATAGAAGCCCCAGTTACTAAGCCAAAAACTCAGAGTTAGCTAGAGACGATGTTCAAAGTGACAGTACATCAAAGATGAACTGAGACAAATCTCATGTGGTTGTCAGTACCAGCCTTGGTGCAACCTGGCATGCCAGTGACCAGTCAGGGGGCAGGAGTGGGGATGTGGCGGCCAGTGTACTGAAGCTAGACATGACTCATTGTATTTAGTCTTCCCAGAAACACATTGCAGAAGGTACTATTATCATCTGTCCTTTACAGTTGGAGATACTCACCGTAGGAGGTTCAACAGCTTACCCTACTTCACCCAGCTAGCAGTTGGTGAAGCCAAGAGTCAGGACCAAGCAATCTCACTCCACAGTCCACTCTCTTGACCCTCATACTGGACTTAGGGAGATCATATTCATATTCTGGGCTAAGCACTGGGCTAAACATTGAGAATGCTGTCTTAAGCAAGACGATGCCCTGCCCTCAAGGTGCTTACATTTTAATGAAGGAGATAGGACACTAATAAATAGCTAAAAGAGTAATGAATGGTGGGAAATGTGGAGAACAGTACTGTGGGAATGAGTAGGATGAAGCCAGCCTGGTTAGAGGTTCAGGACAGTCATGTGCAGGGTAACATCCCAGGATGAGAAGGAACTGCTGCATGGAGCAGAGAAAACGTGTTCCAAACAGCTGAGTGCAGGTAGATAAGGCCAGTAATTTGGTAATAAAAACTAGTAATGAAACATTTCTGGGATGCGAGATTGGCTTATAAGAATTCATTTGGATCAGTCATTTCTCCTTACCGAATTTAACAAATAGCTCTCTCTCAGTGAGTCCTTGGAGCAATTTGCTCTGAGGCTGCTAATAGGCTCATTTGGGGATAATATATTGTGCTGGGATATTTTGCGTTTTTACCCTACAGCCTTGGTTTGAGAGGCTGTCAGAAAGTCATTCTTTAAAAGGACCACACATATGAATTCAAAAAGATATAGGAAAAAAGACATAACCAAAGCTAACACTGAATAGCAGGGCCTCAGGGAAGAAACGAGATGGGGTGCAAGACCATCTACCAAGTGCCAGGAATGATGCATCTGTTATTTCATTTAGTCCTCCCACACACTCCGTGAGTTAGGCATCATTATCCCTACTTAGATATGAAACAGAAGCGCACAAGGCTCAGTTGCCTTGTCCAGGGTCACAAAGCTTGGGAAGAAGTAGAGGTTGTCTTCCAAACCAAGACTGTCTAGACCCAAACCTGGGCTGCTCCTGCTTCTTTCTGATTTCATTCAAGCAGTAGGACTATATGCTGTAGTGTTCTTACAAAGGAATTTTGAAAGTTCAAATTGTGAGCCAGCACAGAAAGAATCCTTCAGCTTTCTGGACCTACCTTTACTCATTTCTAAGGTCCTTCAGGCTTTAAAATTTATATTCCATGGGCTATTGGTCCTCAGTTCTGGTCTGGGCTGATCCAAGCTTTTCCACAGTTGTTCCTGCAGGACAGCACCTGCCACACTGTGTTCTGAGTGGGGGTATCCTTGTGGCTCCTCCTCTTTAATTCTGGAGTTCCTTGAGTGCTGGTTCTCTCTGTTTCCCTAAAACCTATCACAAGGTCCAGCATATAGTAGACAGCACTCTATATTACTTTGAGATGCTTGATGGGTTTTTTTTTTCTTTTCTTTCTTTCTTTATTTTTTTTTTTATGAGACAGAGTCTCACTGTGTCACCCAGGCTGGAGTGCAATGGTGTGATCTTGGCTCACCGCAACCTCCGCCTCCCCAGTTCAAGCAATTCTCCTGCCTCAGCCTCCCAAGTAGCTGGGATTACAGGCATCCACCACCATGCCCAGTTAATTTTTGTATTTTTAGTAGAGATGGGGTTTCACCATGTTGGTCAGGCTGGTCTCTAACTCCTGACCTCAGGTGATCCACCTGCCTCAGCCTCTCAAAGTGCTGGGATTACAGGCGTAAGCCACCACGCCTAGTCTGGGTTGATTTTTTTTTAATACTTGGGGAAATCATTTTATGTACTAGGCCTTCATCACCTTTTCTATAAATTAGAGATATCGACACAATGATGCCTGAAGTTGTTTCCAGCCTCATGATAACCTGACCACCTATCTGTAGATTGAACTTTCTCGGAGACCCTGATAGATGTAGCTATTGCTTCCTCTGTGCTATCTCCTACTTTGTATCTGTTTTTATGATGCGCTTATTTAGCTGGATCTCTCCCTCTTGAGGGCAAGCACAGGATATTATTTATCTTAGTTTCCATCAAGTTTAAGATACAGAAAGGGCCTGGGACATGAAGAATGAGTGAATACTATTCCTTTATAACTTCATCAATGTTGTGCCTTTAAATATCTGTACTTTTTCCTACAGTTGAATCAAAGGGAAACCACTTTATATGCCTCAAGCATTTTTATAATCTTTGAAGGCCTTGTAATATATGAGTGAAAATTCAAGTTTGTATGATTTCCAGTCCTGCTTGGGCCTCCCTAGACAAAAAATACAGAAAGGAAGCAAGCTCCACCCCATCAACTGGATGCCTCTGGGGCTGATCCAGACCCACATACATCAAAGATGGGTTATGCTTGTTTTTTATAAAAGAGCTGTGCACCCCACCAAACTTGGGAAATGACCTAAAATCTGTGATGAAGCATTTAAATTGGGCAAACAGAACACCCGCTCCTCCCACCCCCTATGTAGAGGGGGACTTAATGAGCCTGTGTCTTGTTGAGATTAAAGGAACTAAAAATTCCCCCCAAACATTCAATGCAGAGATAATACTGATGGGGGAGGGGGGGTGTTAGGGGGATAAATGAACAGGAAGAAAGGTTTTGAAACATCAAATAAAATAGCAAGAGCTATGTGCCATTTAAGATCTCGTTTCTGTTTTAGAAAAGGTTAACCCAATGTGATTATCAAAAGGGAGAGAAACTACTAGGAACTGAGGACCTGCTAGGGGCCTCACAAGACATGACAATCCAGCAAAGTAGGTTTTAGTCTTTGCATTTACCAGATCGGGATCCCGAGGCTTACAGAGGTTAAGTGATCTGCTTGGCGTCACCCGAGACAGGAAGCATCCAAGCCTGGATTCAGACTCAGGGCCCCCCAGTTCCAGGTTCATGCTGTTTCCCACAGCCAGTCAAAAAGGACCATCAGTGACAGGATCCAGGTCCACTTTCCTCCAAAGCCCATGTATGCCCTGGAAGGAAACCACATCACTCATAAAATTAGAACGTGAAAATAAAAAAGGAAAAGGAAATAAAAAAAGAAAACGTTAAGGAAAATCAAAGTGGCATAGCAAAATCATGCTGGGTTCTGGAGGCTGTCTTTGCAGACTGTTTAATTGGCATTATATTTTGAGGGTTAGATTAGAGGAAGAAGAAAAAGACAGTGTTCAACCTGATTTACATGAAAATGAGAAGAAGGGGAAAAAAGTGGGGTATTAAAATGTGTGAGTTGAATTCTTAGATCTCTGCATCGTGAATGGCTCACAGTAGAACTTTTAAATTGGCTACATTGCTTTAATTGAAATACAGAATTGTAATAACACAATGTGACAGGCACCTACTGAGGGGGACTGCGGCTGCTCCCACCTTTCCTGGGAGCAGCAAACAACAGGGGGATGGAAAATACACACACACACGCACACACACCACACACACACACACACACACACACACATACCACACTACTGAGAAGCACTTGAAAAGGCTTTGTTCTCTTCTGGGCTCTTTGAGGTTTGCTTTTTTGAAAAATGCATTTTTTGTTTCATTTGCTCCAGGGTCCAATTAATCCATACCACCCCACCCCCAATCCCAGTATGTTCTTGCCACAGAGGTATTTTGCGTCAATTAGGGTGTTTGCTGTTTACTAGATGGAAGGAAAAGAATTTGTAAAATGTTCAGATTTGCCTACAAAGACCCCAAATCTGTTGATGGCCAAGAACCAAACTGATGAGTCAGGTGAAGATCTTACCTGCTGGCCTCCCCTACCCTCACCCCTGTTTTTCCTTCATATGTGCATGGCTGTGATAATTTTCATGTGTGTACAAGTGTTGGAGTTTACTGCAAGGGTACTTGACCTAGAGATGGCCCCAGGGAAAAGTCTTAGAATTCAAGGACAGATATTATTCAGGCAGGTAGTGAAGCGGCCTAAGACTGGAAGGGGGGCCCCACCTTCTCTCTGACCTGGCATCCCAAATTCCCAGCCCCCAAATCTTGGCAGAATTCAGACTCTACTTATGACCGTCCCAGATTTCCCACTCCGCAGCCCCCACCCAACTTCTTCTACAGGTCATATATTCATGGTCTCATCATCTCAAGCCTCTCCTCCTCTCATTTCCTAACCTGTCCCTCAACGGAATGCCATGAAGTCCAGGTTGTTTTGGGGCAGCTGTCATCAGCCCTGTCTTACGAGTACACTGGGTGGGCAACACATTCACTCAGTTCTCCACACATCATCTTTCCCCATAAAGTTCCAGCCTGAAATACACAGTCCCCCTCAAATATATAGCTTTCCCAACCATAGGGCATAGCTTAAAATAACAGGTCATGACTTAAACCGATTTAAGCCCTCCCTGTCCTAATTCCCAGCACACCTTCTCTAAATGTCAACCCACTTTACTATTAAAAATCAGCAAAAGTTAATTGAAATTTTAAAATTGTCTGGTACAGATTATAGCAGTATTCCTTTTTAAATGATCTGTGGTGACGGACAAGTTATTCTCTTTTCCAATTCATCATCAATCAGGATGTGGTCCTACAATGCCTGCTTTGGGCCACTTGTGACTTACCCTGTGAGTGGCCAAGCTCATCTATGTCCTGTTTAGCAAGGCAGGATTAACTGAGCACACACTTGCATCTTGCAGCACAACCACCATAGAAGTTTCTAAACTGGTTTTCATATGTCTCTTGTTACAGATCAGAAACGGTTTGTAGACCAGTACCAGTCTGCAGACCACAGAATGTGTATTCAGGATGTTCTTGCCTTCTCACCCCCATAACCTTCCACTGTCATGTAGAGGAAGAGGCCCAGGACCCTCCAGGGCCTCATGTCTCTGGCAGTACTGTCCTAGTTTGCACAGGCAGACACTTGATCTCCTCACCTACCCGTGATAAATCTGCCATACCTCTCTCTCAGATCTACCTACCTTTCCTTGTCTCAGCTGCCATCATTGTCACCCAAACTCCTATGTCATCACTGTCACCCAAACCCTACCTGGGCTCCCCGCTTAGTCCTTCTGTCCCCATTGCAACCCATTCTGCAGAACCAAGCCACAAGCAATCTCTTTAAAATATACATGGAGCATGTTCATGTTTCTCTTCCACTTAAAGCTTTTTGCTGGCTTCATTTGCTCTTATGCTAAGATCAAAGTACTTGATGTGGCCTACAGGATGCTGGGGGACCAAGCACCTGTCTGCTTGCCTGGGCTTCTCAAAAGTCCTCTGCCTCCTCCTTTCCCCACACTACTAGTACACGTAACTACTGTGCTCCTGGGATCTGCTCCAGGTACTTTGCAAAGGGTGATCTCATTTAAACCTCACATCCACAGTAGATGATTAGTCCTGTTTTTAAAACAAGAAAACCAGAGCTCAGAGAGGTTAAGTGTCTTGCCTAGTGTTGAAGGAACAGCCAGTCAGTGAGATCCAGTCCAGCCTGAGAGATCCTGGGCCTGAGTCTGCTGCTGCTGCACTGCCTTGTCCAGTATTGCACCTGAGGAGGACACATCTGCAGTGATGTGTAGGGAGTTGGAGGATCTTCCTGTCTGCCCCCTCACCAGAGTGACATCATCCCTTCCTACACTTCTCTGTGTTGGGTTTTTCTCCACCAGCCCCCCCTCCAGCTGACCTTTCTTTCCTTTTAGCATTGCATCTCATTTACTAGATAATGTGCTTCCAGCTGTTAGCACCCAGGGACTCAGTGTTAGCCAGAGCCTGAAGAACATAGCCCCATTTTGTCCATTTTCTCTAGAAAGGCCTGAGCGTGTGGGTTTCTGAGACCCAGTCATAATTGCAGTGAACTTCAGCTCCTCTGTTGGGGCCCTGCCATTTTGGGGAGAAAGCTACTTTACTCCTTGTCTTGGTCACTTTCAGCTTCTTGCATAGGAGCTTCCTTGGGCCTGGCATGAGGCAGAAATCTACTGAGCTGACAGTTTTCAGGAGGCCCCAAGTATATTCTGGCCTCTTTAAACGTGTGAATATGCATTCGGAAATCCATTTATATGAATAAATGAACTATTCAAGAGTTGAAAAACTTTTCTTTTTCTGTTTAAAATAGGAGAAAGAAAATCTCCTGAACTTTGCAACTTCATGATATCCTGTACTTTGTGTCATTGGCCTCCACTGGAAGCAAGAAAAGCAGTGCAAAGAGAGAAAGATAAAAGACTTCTCGATGAAAATAGTTGAAACAGGCACTGACAATGAAAAACATTCATACGCTGTAATTATAGATTTTTTGTTTGTTTTAAATCTGGGCGCTTAATCTGTGAGCTCAGTTTAATAATAAAATACTAGAATTATGCAGGCAAGTACAAATTTGGTATCATGTCAGTCAATTCCAAACACTATTTACAAAATGGAATCATAATAGTGCATTAATATAATGTAGACAGTAATGTAGCCTCTTTCAGTATAATATCCTTAAAACATGACCACAGGATGGTTGCTGGAACCCTTCAGAAGAGTTTAAGCTTATCTCAAGCCACCTTAATATCATGCAAGCTTTGTTTGTGAAAGAATGTAGATTGGGTTCTCCCATTAGCAATGTGTGTGGCAATTGTTTGTGATGGCTCAGAGAAAGAGAGAGAGACTGAGATAGAGAAAGAGAGAAGAATGTGCATCTCTGAAGGGAAGATCCTCTGGGGACCTTTTCTTATATACTTGACTCTATTACTCCAAAGATCACACTGCATTGACATTTGATTGTTAACATGTCTGTTGCCTCACTAGATGGCAAGCTCATTGAGAACAAGGGCCCTTGCTTATTTAGCTCTGAAATAGTAGGTGATGTGGCATAGGGATTTAAAGCACAGGCTCTGGAGCCAGACAGCCTGGATTCAAATCTCAGCTCCACCAACATACTAGCTCAATGGCTTTAGGTAGGTAATTAACTTCTCTATGCCTCAGTGTCCCCATCTGTAAACTAAGTAAATTGCTAGTAATAATGTCTATGCCTGTCTCATAACATTAGAGCTGTTGAGATCAAGTAAGTAGAGCTCTAGAAAGATGCCTGGCACATAGAAAGTGCTTATTGAATGTCAGCTATTTATTCTCACTCCTGTACCCCCAGTGCCTAGCAGAGTGCCTGGTGTAGAGTAGAAGACCAATCAATGTGTGAGGGGTGGAAAGATGAGTGGATGGATGAATAAATAGCATGCCTGTAATCTACAGCGTGCATTGCTTATCTGAATCTATAGCTTTCTTTTGATTTCAGTGGCTCTGCCAGAATCCTGGCCTCTCCTTTGTTGGAACTTGAGGCTGCCTGGAGATGATTGGATTTGGTTCAGATAGCTATCGGGAGAGACAAAGAGGTTTGCATATCAGGGACTGAAGTTGAGCCTTTGCAAATGTGCAAAACTGAGAATTGAGGCAGAAGTCATTATTAACTCACACATTTAACAGGATGTTTGCCTTTCAACAAAGGGTGACTAATTAATGTAACAGTTGATTATGTAGCTCCCTTAATTTGTTACTGGTTTTCAAATACCAAAGTAATTACATCACTAAAAGAGGACAGTTGTTAGAAAGTCAGTCTATAGAAGAGATTCAAAAAGGGTTGCCTCTGTTGGTTCTAAAGTCCTCTTGTGTTTGGGTCTGATTTGGCAGCCATTCACAAGGCCCTGAGTAGATGTCAGACCCAGTACCATGCCAGGGGTAAGAAGGATAGAGTGCCTCCTGTGGTGAGCAGATGTGGATGGGCTGTGGGGTCAGACCATCTGGGTTCAAATTCTGACTCTGCTGCTGACCGGTAGTGTTCACAGTGCCCATCTCTGGAAATGGCACCACTCACAGTATGTCTCATGGTGATGATGGGAGGATTAACGTGCTTAAACCGTGTCTGGCATATGATAAAGGCTAAAAAGTATTTAATATTATTATTCTTCATGATTTACCTTCTGCTTTTCTCTCCTGCCTCATGTCCACCGTGGATCTTATTTCCCAAGCACACCCACCCCCTGATGACCCCGTGCCTACTCATGTGTGCTTCATTTCCCTTCCCCCACCCCCACCTCCACCCCTACCCCAGCTTGGCAAGCTCCCAGTCATCCTTCAAATCTTAGCCCAACTAAATCGTCTTCCTTAAAGCCTCCCCTGCCTCTGCCACCAGGCAGAATTAGGAACTTCTCCCCCCTCTGCCACTTTGCCCCTTAAATATATTGTGTTTCAATGACTTTAACGTATCTTTCTCACATTATAATATCTCTGCAGTCAGCATTTGCCTTATAGTTTATAGTGCCTTCGATTCAGTATAGTACAGCATGTCCATTATAGTTCATTCCTCATCAATTATCATTACTTGTGTGTCTTTGCAACCTGAGGATGGAGACTGGGTATTAACCAGTGCCTAGACACAGCAGTCAGTCAGTGCTGCTAAACAAATACTCGAATAAGTGAACAAACAATATAGCTAGGTGTCTGATTTTGTTAGGTAGTACAGTCTAATCTCTTTGGATATATACTAATATCTGAAAAATAACAATAACAACAACAGTATAGCCTTTACCATGTGCTACATACCATTCAAAGCACTTATATGTATTAATTCATTTGCTCACTTCGTCTTCATAATAACCTAATGAAGTAGATTCTATTTTTATCTTCATTTTACAGATGGGGAAACTGAGATTCAGAGAGGTTAAGCAACATGCCCAAGATCCTATCGCTAGTGGTGATGGAGCTAGGATTTGAACCCGGGTCATCTGGCTCCAGAGCTGGCAAATCTACCCCTTGATCACTGACCTTTTGTTTGTGAATAGATTTATTTAATACTCTTTAATCAGGCATCCAAAGGCTTTCCTACTCTATCAGCACCATTTGCCTGGACAACCTGTATATACTAGCCAACACTCTCAGTTCTTAGACCCCCAGTTAAGGCAGGTACAGGTCTGCACATCTGGCTCACTTCATTCCTCTGCCTGGAACTTTGTCTGCCTTTTCTTTACCATCAATTCAAATACAGAGCTGACTTTAAAGCCCACTTTAATCCAACCTTCCATGGCACCTTTGGAACCCACTCCACCCCAAAGGGAAGTGCCTTTGCTTCTAACCCACTATCTATAATAACCATTGAAAATTGCATATGTGCTAGTTTATGTATAGATAATGCTCTTGCATCAGAGTTTATATTGCATTGCATTGGCTTTTTCTAACCCTGTTTCCACTTTAGATTGCCAACTACTTTGAATTTCCTCAAAACCCTTTGTATTCTAGAACCCTAGAAGTACTAAGGATGAAATAAATAATGTCTTCATCAGTTTATTTCTTCTGAGAAACTACAACTATATTACCTAGCTGACACTATTAACATTTCATTCATTTACTCTTCAACAAACATTTGTTGAGTACCCGTGATCTTCAACAAACATTTATTGAGTACCCGTGATGTTCTAGGAACTGCGCTACTTACTACTACTCCTACAGCTACTGTTACTACTGATAATAGCAGCTGACATTTATCAAGCATTTAGTGTTGCTCAGACATCACGCTAAACACAATGCATATGCAGCCTTTCTTTAAATTCCTACAATCAACCCTATTTTCCTCAGTTTACTGATTATGAAACTGAGGCTTGGAGAGATCAAGTATTTTGTCTTATAAACACCACAAGCACAAGGATTGTGTTTGATTTTCCTCATCTGTGTACCCTCAGGACTCAACAGTTTCTAGCTTTTATGAGGTCCTCAGTAAATATGTATTGATTGAGTAAATGGTGGGACCAGTGAGTTCATTTGTCTACACCCAGAGCCTCCAATGCTACCCATTATGCTACCTTGGCTCTCCCAACCCAGTTTTACAGATGAAGATACTGAGATTCTGACAAATGAATTGTCCTAGTCCATGCAGCTAAGCAATAGCAGAGGTCAGAAAATACCCAGATCTATCTGACTATTCTGGTAAAAAGAATGTTTAGCCTAAGGCAATCTTACTATGTAAACTATCTATAAGGTAGAGTTAGAATGTGTCCTTTTTATTCTTTCTCAAAAATGTCATCCCCAGGGAAATCAGATTAGGTATATTTGGTGTATAAGTTGAAGAACTGCCCCAATTTTTAAATAATTATTTACATTATTATTTTGGTTATCAAAATGGGCTCCATCATTGCTTCATAGTCTGGTAGAATTAATCCCTAAGTTGTAATCTTTCATTTTTCTTCTCTCATCTTTAAACAAGGAACAAGCCATAATGTATGCATGATAAATCAGAGACTTTTATATGATGCAGTTTGATTTCTGTTTTCCACTGTGGCTTGTAAAATGCTTTTATAGAGTGTTAGAGGTCAAAGGGACAATAGAAAAAGTTAGTTCAGCAATTCACTCCCTCTGCCCTCCAGACACACAAGACTCCAATTAGATAGTAATGGGGGTCCGTGAGCTGTTTTCATTTAGTCTTGAGTTCAAATTCTACCTGAACCCTTATGAGTTGTGTGACCTTGGACGAGAATAGTAACCCCTCTGAGTCTAAGTTTCCTTATTTGTAAAATTAGAATTATAATATTGTCTTACAGGGTTGTTGTGAAGATTAGATACTATCTAAATAAAAGGCCAACTACACTGGCACCAAGTAGACAGTACATAAATGTAAGATATTATTTTGAAAAGCCTGAGAGAAGCTGTATTTACTTTCAATAAAGTTGTAAAGAATAATCAAAATGAGAATTTTTTTCCCATCTTAGGTTGGAGGTATATCAACTCTATGAAATCACACTCAACAGCTTATTAAAAAAGAAATAAAGTTCCAATTGGTAGTTAACCATGCCCTTTATCAATAAATGAAAATTATGTAATGATGAATTAATACTTAAAGTAGTTTAGGTGACAGTACTCGAAACCTGGAGCACACAGAAGCATTAGTGCTGCCTTGGCCTTTAGGAGTTCTGTGATCTCCAAGTATGGAAGAGACATTTGCTGCCTGTATCACAGCCATGGCCCTCCGCATTTCCAGCTCCTGCAATTAGCAGCCATGCGACTATATCTGATTATAACTTAAGTGACATACACCACTTCCAGGCCAAAGCACATAAGCATTGGATGCCACCCTCCAGCTCCTTCTTCTCTCTGGATAACTGTAAGGCTTTGGGTGCTAATGTGGAAGCATCCATCAGCTCGGGCTCAGTATGACTCTGTGCATGAGTGGCCCTGCCAGCCCAGACTTTACCTGTAGCTTGAATGAAAGATGAATGTTTGTCATTGATATATTATGGTTATCTTAGCCTATCTTAATATGTTAAAACACAGGTCTTTCAGGGTAATATACATCAGGTGGTGTTTATAAATTTTAATTTCTGCAACTGGAAAAGTATTGTTCATTCATTCTTTACTCCTTTTATTAATTCATCTATCCATGCATTTATCTGCCTATACAATCAACAAATATTTGTTTAGCAACTACTCATTGCTAGATACTAATCTGGGTACTGAGAATATAATAACAAAAAGTCCCTATTACCCATGTCTTGAGGCCAGAACCTAGCTGGAGAAACAGAAAAGAAAAATCCGTAATTACAATCCCAGTAAGGGCTATGATCAGTAAGGAGTGTGTTTGTTATAGGAGCCCAGAAAAAGTTATCTCAGCTTGAGAGGCTTTTAAGCTGAGCCTTGGTGGATGAATAGGAATTGTATTATTTATTCAATAAATATTTATTGATTAGCTACTATATGCCAAGTAAGTACTCTAGGCACGGTGGATATAGTAGTGAACTATGCAGGCAAGACAGTAAATAAGGACACAAATAAGTGAACAAGTTAATTTCAGAAAGTAATAAATACAATGGAGCCCGTGAAAGAGGGTGACATGATAGGGATTGACTGTGGGGAGTGACTATAGCTTGGGTGGTCGGGGAAGGCACCTGGGAGGAGCTGGCCTATGAGCTGAGTGTGCCAGGGCCCAGGGAGTTCAAGACCCTGAGGAGCCACAGTAGAAAACGAAGCTCCCAGGAAGATGGGGATGCGGAGCAGAAACAGACAGGCTTCGTTTGTATGTCAGATGTGGCTGGTGGGATACTCAATATTTCTTTTGCTGAATTTAATTTTTCTTCAAGTTCCTTTGCTTGAAATGGGGAGTTTAAATATATCTTTTGCGGTGGAGGTATCTATTATTGGACTTGTGAGTTTTTATTTTAGGCATTTCAGAAAGCAGTACTCTGAGAGGAGCCAGGGAAGAATGAGCAGTAAGCTTTTAAGCAAAGGGGTTGAAAATAGGAAATTGGTATGCTTTGTGGATTTTGAAAAAAAACCACCGGCTCTGGAGTGAGAAAGGCTTGGGTGTAAATCCCAACTCCACTACTTTTCCAGCTGGCTGATCTTAAACAAAGGACAACCCCTCTCAGCTTCGATTTCCCTATCAGTTAACTATAGATAATAATAGCAACGATCCAAAAGGCTTATGATGAGGCTCAAAAGAGATGCATCAAAGTTCTTAGCGTGGTGATTGGCAAGAAGAAAACATTTAGTCAACATTATCAGCTATTATTGCTATGATTACTATTATTCTCATCTTTATCCTTATTGTTGTGACCATTGCCCTACTTATTTTGATGGGAAGCATTATTCCTTCTCGTATTTGCAACAACTCTTCTGAGCACGTTTATGTCACTTATTTAACAAATTACATGTAGGCCACTGTCCCTAATACATCAAGTCTCAAATTCTCATCCTGGCATTTGAGGTCTTCTTTTATTTCTCTTTAACCAGAGTGGTCCCACCTCACTTCCCACTGTTATTTAACCCTACTCACCTACTTCACACTGCAAAGTTCCCTCCTCACACCTAGCCCCCATACTTTTATTCAAGCTGGTTCCCACTCACCACAGAATGTCCTCTGTCTTGACTGTAATAAAATATGTTGAGTGCTTACACTCTGCCAGCCATCAGGGTGGACACTTTATATACATATATGATGCCGTTAATCCTCACCCCAAAGTAACTGAGCCTTGAAAAGTTGACACTTCTTTACTTGAAATGGGAAGTTTAAGTATATCTGCCAAACCAAGACAGGTAGGAAGTAGCAGTGGATGATTGGTGATATCTACGCAAAGTTTCCCAGTCCTGCGTGATAGGACTCAGAACTTCCTTCTCCAGTTCTCTGATCCAGGGTAAAAGGTCACTGTCTCACTGGACCTCTGTCCATGTTACCAAAGTAGGAAGAGAGAGCCTTCAGGTGAACAAGGGCAAAGGGACAAACCAACAAGGAACTGTAAAGACACAAAGGGCACTTGCCTTACTCAGTGGGCCCCCTTCACTGTGAAAGGATAGCACTGAATTTCTGAATGACATCTGCATCAGATGGAATCCTGTCCTGTGGCCTTGCTGTGCTACGGTAAACTCAATACAGAGTCGCAAGAGTTTTCTTAAAGGCAAGTGAGTCAACCCAGCCTAAAGGAGAGTCTGAATTTTAGTAGATGGGAAAGTTGTAGGTCAGTCTTGAAAAGCAGTAGCCAAAAAAATGGCTTTTCACAGAAAGTCATCAAGAAGTTGCAAGTGAGCAAGTACTGTCTTCCCGAGGCGGCAGGGAAGAGAGAAAAGCCTGGGGTAAACTGCCATTTATAAAACCATGAGATCTCGTGAGAACTCACGATCATGAGAACAGCATGGGGGAAACTGCCCCCATGATCTAGTCACTTCCTACCCGGTCCCTGCCTCAACACATGGGGATTTATGGGGATTACAATTCGAGATGAGATTTGGGTAGGGACACAGCCAAACGATATCAACCATAATCTTAGAAGGAGCAGGGGCCATGTCTATTTCAGCACTGCACCTCTAGGGTCCAGGGTGCTTGAAACGCAGGAAGTAGTCAATAAATGATTTTGTTGAATGAGCAAATACATGTATACAATGGTGAGAACCAATGTCCCCCTAAGGAGTAGGTAGGGTGTCTTTCTAATGGCATGGTTTCCCCAGGAGCTGCACTTTCTTATTCTAGGCCAGGACAGACAGACTTCATTCAGGTCCTTTTCTGCATCTAATCCCATGTGCCAAAGAGAGATGAAATGCAAGAGAGAGTCAATGATACATCTGAAAGAGTCAGACAGGCCTGGATTCAAATCCTCACTCTCCCACTTCTTAACTGGATGGAGTTGGGCCAGTTATGGAGTGCTCTCAACTGTAGGAGAAGACACATATTCAAAAAGGAGCAAAAACCAAAACAAACAAAACCTCACACTTAGGTAACATTTATTAGGTGCCAGGAACTGTTTCAACTGTATTGAATACCATAAGCTATTGAAGCATCACAACGCCATAATGTTGGTACTGTGGTTATCCACCTTTTACAGATGAGCAAACAGAGGCACAGAAAGGGTAAATCTTATGTATACATATGTAACAAACCTGCATGTTGTGCACATGTACTCTAGAACATAAAGTATAATAAATAAAAAAAAGGATAAATCTTTACCAAAGGTCACATAGGTGGTAAGTGGCAGGGCCCCCAGGCAGTCTGGTTCCAGTGTCCATGTTCTTAACCTCTGCACTTGCTAGTTCTATCAAGATGATATAGAAAAAGCATGAACTTCTGAATCAGAAGGCATTTAAGGGTGCTGATATCTAATGTGCTGCTTCCTAGATGTGACTTTGGGCTGATTACTTAGCCTCTCTGAGCTGAATAACTTCCTCATTTTATTATAAGGATAACAAAATGAGATAATGAATGAGATAAATAAATTACATAGAGCTTTAAAATCTATAAAGCACTTTGCACATAAAACTACGATGTGGTTGGTAACTGTTAGATTCCAAAGAACCTTGAATGATACAGTGAGATACTTGTCTTATATTCTGTGGGTCTACAGAAGCAATGGGAAGTTTTTTTGTTTGGTTTTGTTTTGTTTTAATCAAAACCGGAAAGGCTAGATGGATGGATGTAGAAACAATTTATCAATATTTTAGAACAGCAGTCCCTAATCTTTTTGACACCAGGGACCAGTTTTGTGGAAAACAATTTTTCCACAGACTGGGGTGGGGCAGGGTGAGGGATGGTTTCAGGATTAAACTGTTCCACCTCAGATCATCAAGCATTAGATTCTCATAAGGAGTGCGCAACCTAGATCTCTGGCACGCAGTTCACAACAGGATCTGCGCTCCTATGAGACTCTAATGCTGCTACTGATCTGATAGGAGGTAGAGCTAAGACGGTACTGCTCACTCACCTCCTGCTGTGCAACCTGGTTTCTAACAGGCCACGGATTGGTACCTGGCTATGATCTGGGGGTTGGGGACCTCTGTTTTAGAAGACATGCTTCAGTTAGAGGACACTTAAAGGAAATGTGTAAGAAGCAATATATTGTCATCTCTTGGATTTAGGAATAGCTAGGAGATAGGAATTCAGATCTAGCCCTGGGAGTTCCATATTCTAGAGGTTTGAACTTGGGCCTGCAACGTCACTTGTTTGAGCCTCAGTGTCTTTCTCTGGCAAATAAGTGATAATAAACCTTTCTCACTGGCTTATAATGAGAATTAAATTTGAACCTATAAGAAAAGCATCAGGCAGGTAGGGGGCACTTTAGAAACGCTGGCTCCCTGTCCCCCAACTGGCTGACACCCTTCATATTCCCCATTGTATTCAAGTGATAGGAAATTGCTAGATGCCTACTTTTGGGGATTAATTTCCTGGAGTGGGGAGAAGACATTGAGACTAGACACCCTGCATTTTCATCCTTGTGCTTACCTGCTTACAGGTGCAACTGGTGAAAGAAACATTCCCTTCAGCGGGGGTCTTTGTTCTGCCACAATTAAGGGCGCCTCACTAATCCTTCTGCTTCCCAGATGCTCTTGAAGCCAGCTGTATTTTTAGCACATCTCTTTTATAAGCTTCACTCTGAAGACTTCTTGTTATTCATTTCAAAACTTGACAACTCCTATCACTTTGTCCCTCATTGCATTCTGATACACAAAGGAAGAATGCATTGTAGCAGTTTCAAGCCAAGTTTTGCCTCTGCTCACTTGAGCCCAGAGCTGTGAGGGTTTCTTCTGGCCTCATCCCCTTGTTGCCCCTTGCTGGGTGTCTGCAGTGTCATAAGGACTCACTCAGTCATGTTCTTATCTGCCTTGTATTATAAAATATGCAATTATATATTGTGTGTAGGTATAGTCAAGGGGCCCACAAATGCTCCTGTGTGTGCACAAACCAGCAGTCACAGTAAAGTTCTGGGACAAGACTGTAAAGCCTGTAGAAATAGAGCAGAGATCAATATTTCTTACACTGAATCATTTACTTAATGATATGTCTTGAATATATGTCCCCATCAAATCTCATATTAAGATGTAATCCCCGGTGTTGGAGGTGGGGCCTGGTGGGAGGTGTTTGGGTCACGGTGGCAGATCCCTCATGGCTTAGTGCTGTCCTTGTGATAGAAAGTAATTTCTTGCAAGATCTGGTTGTTTAAGTATGTGGCAGCTTCCCCATCCTCCACCCCCACCTCACTCTCTCGTGCCCCTGCTCTGGCCATGTGATGTGCCTGTTCCTACTTCACCTTCCGCCATGAGTAAAAGCTCCCTGGCCCATCTCCCTTTTGGATTGCAATAAGGGGTTGCTCTGGAAATTTGCTGAGCAGATGCTGGCATCCTGCTTGGACAGCCTGAAGAACAGTAAGCCAATTACATATCTTTTTGTTTTAAATTACGCAGTCTCAGGTATTTCTTTATAGCAATGCAAGAATGGCCTAATACATGCTACAAACACTTATTAAGCATTAACCATGTACTAGGATATCTTCTAGGTAAGGAGATATATTGTACATAAACAGAGAAGTTATTCCCTCATGGGATACACTTTGAATAGTTTGAAATAACAATATAACATTTATTAAGCACTTTCTGTATTCTGGGTACCATGCTAAGCAAGTCACCTATAATTTCATATAATTCTCATAACAGTTCTATAAGGTGGAACAGTTATTCCCATTATACAGGTGAGAAAGGAAAGTCACAAAAAGGGTAGGTGTTTAGCCCAGGTGTACATTGCTTGTGAGTGAAAGGCCAGCCTTTGACCTTTGGCTCCAGGGGCTGTGCCCTTAACCATTGTGCTTCACCGTACCGGTCCTCCAGCCAGACTGCCTCAAATGCCAGGGTGACAATTAGTAAAAGAATGTGTAAGGCACTTAAGTCAGGGCCTGCATCTCAAGCTATAGGTGGAGATGGTTATAGCCTGTGTGGTGTCAAAGATAAACACAGCTGGACATTAGTTAAAGCAGTGAAAAAGATTTTATTCAGTAACAACTGACAGTAGAGAAAAGAGCTGAACTACATTCTGATTTGTGCAGAGGTGACTGGGTGGTTTCAAGGGAGAAAGAGAGAGTGGGAAGGGAAATAGTGAGAGCTTGAGTGGAGTCAGGGAAGTAAAAATTCCCAGAAAGCTGGAGGTGGGCACTGGGAGAAGGGGAGGTGGTAGCAGGCTGGTCCACGTGAAACCTGGGTAACTGACGTTTATCAAACTTAGGCTCCTACCCTCCAAAGAGCCTGGGAGATGGCCCCAATCTTCAGATATTGGCTGAAATAAGCAGTAAATTCCTCTAGCAGCCTTGAGTTTTTTTAGACAGGCACTTTAAGGGCGACTAGGGCCATCCTAGGGACGTGGCTTTGATCTGTTAGAAACTCAGTGTTAGTGGGGCCAGGCTCACTGGCTCACGCCTGTAATCCCAGCACTTTGGGAAGCTGAGGCAGTTGGATCACCTGAGGTCAGGAGTTCGAGACCAGCCTGACCAACATGATGAAACCCTGTCTCTACTAAAGATATAAAAATTAGCCGGGTATGTTGGTGCATACCTGTAATCCCAGCTACTCTGGAGGCTGAGACATGAGAATCACTTGAACCCAGGAGGCGAAGGTTGTAGTGAGCCGAGATTGGGCCATTGCACTCCAGCCTGGGCAATAAGAGAAAAATTCTGTCTCAAAAATCAAAACAACAAAAACAGAAACTCGGTTAGTGTTTATTCACATCTTTCTAGGCCAAGATTGAGGCCTAGTCAAGAAGAGGGCTCAGAGGAGCCAAGTAGAGCTTGGTCAATGAGAGAATCTTTGTCAACAGTGCATCCTACTTTCCATTGCTGGTCTATTATGATCCCTGCACCAGCTCTGCCAAGTAGGCTAACCACTGACATTCTTATATAGATTCGTCGGTGGAAGCCTAGACAGGTTAAAGATGGGTGGATAGATCATGGGTCATTGCAAATCAGAATAGCAAGTCTTCTGAGCAAAGGGAAAGCAGAGAAAAAGAGGCTCAGGGAGCACAGAACAGAGGCAGCTAATCCAACTGGAGATGGAAACCCTTTCAGTAGTGCCAGTGCCAGTCCTTCAGTGGCTCAACCCTGAAACCTCAACAGAGTTTTCAAAATGACATGCACAGGCTTCCACATTTGGGCTTGGGCCCAACTCTCCTTCTGATTGCAGTGAGAGGTTGCTCTGGAAAGTCATACAGAAGGGCCCTACAGGTGACCTCAGACAAACACCCTCTCAACACCCTAGTCTAGAACCCTTCAGAATTTTCTGGAGCTGCCTCCTTCTGCCCTGGCATTTGCACCTACCGCTGTCTGTACCTTACAGTGTACTTCTCTCCCCTTCTCCCTTGGTGACTCCTTATTTCTTGTGAATCAGCCCAAATGTTTTCTCTTCCCGGCAGCCTGCCCCAGTGAGGCTAACTGCCCTGATTACGTGCTCCCCCAACCCAGGCTCTGCATCTCCATCTCTCTGAGAACTTGCCATACCCTGTTGCAGTTGCCCATGCACATGGCTGTCTCCTGCAGATCATGTGTCCCTGGAGGATAGGGACTGCTACTGGTCACATGTGTTTTCTATGCCCTGTGCCTTTGTGGCATGCAACCCACAGCAAGCTTTCAGGGGTTGTTTACTGAAAGGACAATGAATGAAAGATCCAGGTTACGTCGCTCTGTGCCCAGGGTTCTTGCTGGCCCTCTCAGATCCCTCTCAGTCACTTACCTCTGGCAAACACCCAAGCTTACCATGCAGCCTTCAAGGTGGTGCTCTGAAACAGTATCCCGCAAATGGGGACATCAACAGACAGCACAGATCTTTGACTTCCCCAAGGTCTTACAGTGGAGAAGAAAGTGGCAGAGCCAAGGAATGACCCAGACCCATCCAACACTGACACACATGCTCACTCATCAATTTCACTATAGGGTGTTATAAAGCCTTATGCTATTAGTTAGGAAAACACATCCAGTTGTCTCCAAAAACTGCCAGTGCAGCTAATTAAACAAAGAGACACATTGCCATCACCACTGTCACCACCCCCCCCGCCATTCAGGATTTTTGTGTGTTTTGTTTTGTTTGTTTTGTTTTGTTTTGTTTTGATAAGACAGAACCCCTGTCACCTGTTACTGTAGAACTTTGGCAGGCGAGAATTCTACCACTGAACCACCAATGCAACTATAGAACTTTGAATGAATTTCTGTGGGTCACGGACTGTAGACCAGGAAGCAGGGATTAGGCAGCGAGGGAAGGCAGGATTTATCTTCAGCTCACAAACACTTTGCCAAACTGTCCTCAGACCAGAGAGTCTGCTTCTTTTATAACCCAGAGCAAAAGAACAGTTGCTCAAGTCCAGCTGCAGCCTGGCCAGGGCCCTCAGACCCTCTCCTCAGCAGGGTAAGCCAGGTTCATTTGTAACCATCTGTTTGCCTATGAACCAACCTCCCTGATGCTTCAGCTGAGCATCCCTTGGCACACTGTGTTAGAGAGAGCCCTAGGATATGGCTTCCATCGACGGCACCCAGCTGAGAGGGACAGCTCAACACACTGTCCTCGAACCTGAAGAAGGACTCTATTTGCAGCATGTGGTAAGGCTTAACTGCAGCAAAGATTAACAGCAGGGTCAATTAGAAAGGAACTGACAATTTCAACCACTCCAGTTTTTTAAACTGGTCTTCAAAATTCTGCATCCCCTGGCCCCTGCCTGTCTTGTCACCTTCAAAGACTGTGACTCACTGCCCAGCATTTTATGGTCTAATAATCTCATACTGATTGCAGTTGCCTATATAACATGCTGTTTTATGGCTCTGCAAGTCTTTGCTATCCTTCTGGATGGAACATCTTGATCCCCACTGCTCCCACACTGACTAATTTTTATCTAGTCAGTTCCTACTAATCTAGTCACTTTAGGCCTCCATGCTTACCCTGGCTATACCTTTACTACTGCATAGGCACATAGGTTCACTCCATGAACCATTACTGCACTCTGCCACTCCCACCAAGTGTCATACACTGTGCTAGGAGCTGGGGATGTGATGGTGAGCCAAAAACAAACACAGGAGCACTTTCCTGGTCTCTGCAGTCTCGTAGAGGTGGCAGATATTAGCCAGGTAATTATACACATGAAGGGATCATTACAGACTGTGGTTTGTGTTAGGAAGAAAAGGAATGGTTTCTTTGAAAACAGTAACGAAGACACCTGACCTCCCTTCTCTGCTGTAGAGTGTGAGCTCCTCAAAGGCAAGAGCCTGGCCAGTGCTTTGCATCCCCAGCACCTAGCACAGTGTTTCTGGACCAAGGCAGATGCCCTGTTACTAGAGTTGAGTCCTAGGGGCAAATCAGAGCTGGGCCAGTAGCAGGCGGTATTCAACGCAGAATGCCTAGGTATTTGATGCAGACAGCCTAGCTTCTTCACATCTGCCCTCACTTGAACACAGCTGTCTCTAAGTCTGGCACAGAGATGAAAATCTATGCCAGGAAGGAGGGACAAGAAGGCAGACAGCTGGGCAGAGGTTGATGATCACAGCGCTAAGGAGGTGACCTGATGTAATAAAACGGGCATGAAGCTTGGCATCAGACTGGCCATCAGCCTCAGTGCTGAATTTCACCATTGATTAAACATTAGACAAGTTGCTTAATCCCCCTGAACCTCAGTTTCCTCAGCTCTAACAGGAAAATGGTAGAACTGAGGGTAAGAATGTATTAATCTGTAGCAATTTTGCCTGCTAAGACCCTAAGGTAAGTTGAAGGAGATGGCTACAGAATGGTGTTTGGTGCATTTTCACAAAAGGGGGCGATCTGGTGCTAATTTCTTTTACTGACAGTTCATTTTCCAAGGCAACAGCCTAACAAATCATGGGGCCAATTAGTGTAAGAGAAACAATTGATCCTTATACTCAGAGTGCTCAGCCCACCACCTCAGTGGCTTGGTGGTGTATTTGGGGACTGCTGCACAGCACTAAATGGGAAATAATTGGATGGATGCAGCTATAAATTGCATGGCGCTGCACTACACTCTGTGCTTCTGATTTAAGTAGCAAGTTCTGTCAGTAATAAAAAAGGAAAAAGGTTTGTTATTCTGCATTGAAAAGCAGAGCAGAGCTGGAAGGGATCATTCCTGCCCCTTCATTTTACAGATTGGAAAATTAAGGCTCACTGAGGGAGCAGAAATGAGACAAAATACGTAGAATTTAATTTCATGTTGGTTTCCTTTAACCCTTGTCTCATCAAATAAACAGTTTATCTTTGCAAACTCCTTAAACAAAGGGAACTGAAGATAGAAATAAGAGGATGGCTGTATTTAGTTTCCAAGGGCTGTTTCTCCAAAGTACCACAAACTGGGCAACTGAAACAACAGAAATGTTTCGTTGTACAGTTTTAGAGCCTGGACATCCCAGATCAAGTTATCTGCAGGGATTGCTCTTTCTGAGGGCTGTGCAGAAGACTGGTCCATGCCTGTCCCCTAGTTTCTGGTGGTTTGCTGGCAGCCTTTGGCATTTCTTCTGGACATATCACCATGATCTCTGCCATCATCTGTATATGACCTTCTCTCCATACACATGTCTGTGCCCAGATTTCCTTCTTTTATAAGGACACCATTCATACTGGATCAGTGGGCCACCCTGTATGATCTCATCTTAAATAAATACTTCTATAATGACTCTGTTTTTAAATAAGGTCACTTTCTGAAGTACTGGATTTTAGGACTTCAGTATATGAATGGGGGTTGGGGGCATAATTCAACACTTAACAATGACAAACAATTTGGATAGCAGAATATTTGAGCTGGAGAGCAACTACCATTTACTAAACAACCTCTGTGCCAGGCGGAACACTAGGAACTTTACCAGCATAATCACATTTAATTTGTACTCCCATTGAATGAACTTACAGATGAGGATACTAAGGTTCAGAGAAGCTAGGTGATTTGTCCAAGTTAACAAAAGTAGCACACATCACATGTGGGTTTCAGATGCTGACCTGTGTCTACTCCAAATCATGTCTTACCTCAGCACCCTCAGAAGTCATTGTTTGTCACGACCACCACCTGCTATCCACTCATTTTATAAATGAAGGCACCAGAACTTGGAATCCCAGTCTTCTCACTCCTAATGCAGCATCCTTTCCACTGGCTGCGTTTTAGTCAATTCACTTTTTTGTAAGTTTCTGTCTAGCATGCAAGACGTCATTGTGACCAAGGCAGAGGTTAATTTCAGACTGGGTGCAATACAAAAAGTCATTTTCTATTAAATCTAATGACCTCGTTTCTGCAGTGACTTGTGGCAAAACATGCTGTTTCATTTCCATTCAAGCGCACTCATTTACCTACTTTCTATAATAATTTTATACCATGAGCTAAAATGTTAAAATCATTGGTTACATTACTAAACACCCACAATGGTTATTAGGATTCTTCATGCAGAAAGAAACAGAAATAAAAATAAGAATTTTAGAAGAATGAAACTATAGGCCATTAAAGTACATTTGAAACTGTATTCAAGTGCACAGAGGCTGCCTGGAGTCTGGAGCCAGCCATACCTGGCAGCAGTCCAGGGTCTGCCTTATGGGCTATGTGACCTGGGGCAAGTTACTTAACCCTTCTGTGTCTCAGGTACCTCCATAGTAAAGTAGGGAAAATAATAGGCAAGGTTGTTGGGTGAGTGGAAATGAGGATTATATATGTAGAGTACCTAGCACAATGCCTAGCATATAGCAGGAACTCTGCGTAGCAATACCTCCCCTTTTTTAATGTACTGAAAATAAAGTCTGAATTCTTATGCATGTTTGGAGAATCTTCCGAGTTTGGGAATCTGCACCCCGACCCACCCAACCCCTGGCCCAGAAAGTCAGGAGTACAAATTGTTTCCATACTTACTCAGCCTGAACTTTGAAAAATGTTGTTGGTGAAAATAGAAAGGTACTGGCTGATAAAAAGGAACAAGATGATGTCTTTTGCAGGGACATGGATGGAGCTGAAAGCCATTATCCTCAGCAAAGTAACACAGGAACAGAAAACCAAACACCGCATGTTTTCACTTGTAAGTGGGAGCTGAACAATTAGAACACATGGACACAGGGAGGGGAACAACACACACTGGAGCCTGTTGGGGGATCAGAGGGAGGGAGAGTATCAGGATAAATATAGCTATGCATGGGGGCTTAATACCTAGGTGATAGGTTGATAAGCGAGCAAACCACCATGGTACACGTTTACCTATGTAACAAACCTGCATGTCCTGCACATGTATCCGGGAACTTATAATTAAATTAAATTTTAAAAATATGAATCACATAAAACAAAAAAAGAAAGATACTGGCTGACGTGTATTGATGCAGGCCATGGGAATACAAGAAGGAACAAAGGAAACTGGCAACTCTAACATGAAGCACTTCTAAGCACATGTGTCTTCTTAAAGACTCCCTTATGTTTTGGACCAATGGTTGACTGAAGTGGAAGTGATAAAGGTCTTTTGTCTGCAACTGACTTTCAGTTAAGTCATTGAAGTGTTCAGTAGCTTGGTTTCTCCTGTTCTCAGAGAAAGGGAGAGGGAGTGGAGGGAGAGAAAGGAACACGCTAAGATTTAAATTTTTTTCCAACTTATCATGAAAATGCTCCAACAAAAAATGTAAAAGGATAATTCTAAAACTTAACCTTTTGCCATATTTGCCTTCTCTGATTCTCTCACTAGATAGGTTAAAAGATCAATAGATAAATAGATAGCTGGATAATAAATAGTTATATTAGGTGTGCTCATAGCTACTGGGGTTTCATTGCTTCTAGGTCCTTTTGGCAAACAGTGCTAGGAATATGTATTTTCAATCAAGTTTGTATTGATATTTCCAATTCAAATTTAACATTACAGAGTTATTTCTTAAGTTTTTAAAGTATTTGTGTCTCATTTTTCTTTCACTGAAAATCTTGTTTTTTTTAATAGCAATGTATTTATGTTTGTGCTTTATCTTAATGTATAACCAAAGACATTTCATGATTATAATTCCAATATTAATTACTACTAACAATAAACCAGGCATACACTTGCATGTCAGTGAAACTTGCTCAAAGCCCAGATCAGCCTCCTACTCCCTGGGCAGGTCACTTCTCTCTGAGCCTGTTTCCTCCTGTCAAAGGTAGCAATAATGATGATTACTATATTGTTCAGAAATCTCTCAGTTGCAAGCAATGGAAAACTCACCTCAAAAAGTCTTAAGTGAGCAACAAAAGGAATTTATTTACATAACTAGAAAGAAATTACAGGGTTAAGTGAAAATCTAACCTGAGAGAATCCAGGTTCTCAGATGACATCATAAAGCTTGAAACTAACTTTTAGCTCGTTTCTTTTTCTGATGACTTGATTTCCAAGTGTTTCTTTTTCTCATCACCCTTTAGCCACTGCAAGACCATTATCCTGTGAGCTCCAAGGAAGTCCTCATCTGAGGAAACTACTCTTGGTGCTTGAACATTAAATTATGTAGTTATTAGATTGAGAACTTTAACTCAGTTGCCTGGGAGAAAGACCCAAAGTGCAAAGAACCTACCATCTACCAGATGCTCTGCTAGACATGTTAAGTGATCTTCCTTATATCCCTATGAGAAAGGAATCATTCCCATTTTACAGATGAAGAAACTGAGCCTCAGTGAAATAAGGTGACTTGTTCATGGCCACAAAACGATGGAGGAATTCAAATCCTTCTATATATACTACATGCCTTCTGGAAATGGGGAAAGGACAGCACAATATACAAACTCTATGTTTAGTAAAATAAGGAGCTCCCCACTTCCATATATGCACATGTAGTGCCAGCTTTAGAGAGCCAAGACTGCATCCTACTCATCTTACTGTCTCCAGAACCTAGTGTACCTTAGCACCTAAGGGCTTTTGGGGAATGAATGTGAGTTGAATGAGACAGAACAGGTATTCTATCCCGTTACTAACTGTGATTATACGTAGCCACATCCTTGATCACGGGACATAGATTTCAGTTGAACCCCAGTGTTAGGAAACTAACACTGAAGCAAGTTTCCTTATTTAAGGTGTGTGTGTGTGTTTAACTTCTCTTTAGCAAAATATGCTTCGTTGTCACTTTGGTGATTGCTAATTGATAAAGCACACCTGGCTCCACTTTGCCTGTTAGACAAATTTAAGCCCAACTCACAGGTCTGAAATACCCTCAGCTGGTTAACTAGTGCATCTCCTTATTTTTATGCAAGGAATTCATGCACATCTTTCTAGACTGGTGTGTGTATAACGTATGTTTAGAGAGCTGCTAAGACGCAGCTGATTTTTTATAGCTGTTGTCTAGTTATAAAAACTTTAAAGAAATTAAAGAAATGTTGAGAACAAAAGAGGACATGAGTATTTACTGAATTCCACCTCCTCATTTTAATTGTTGACAAAACAAAGGCTTAGAGAGGAAAACGGATAGGGAGTCAGTGGAGTTGAGAGAGAGACCTGGACACAGAATCCTGCTGACAGACTCATTCATAATAATGTTTACTGACAAATTTACAGAGACAAAGGAGAATGGCAGTTGCCAGGGACTGGGAGGAGTAGGGAATGGGGAGTTGTTTAATGGTAGCATGGGTTTGGGAAGACAAAAATTTTCTGGAGATGAATGGCAGTGATAGTTGCAGAACAGTGTAGATGTGCTTAATGCCACATTACTGTATACTTAAAAATGGTTCAAATGGTAATGGTAAATTGTATGTTATGTATATTTTACTACAACAGTAAAAGCATAGATGTACAAAACCCTTATCGTATGTCAGGCACTGTACTTGATCCTTAGGCTAAGATGATAAGAAAATAAAATGTTGCTGCTGCCTGCCTGGAGCGGCCTCTAGTAGTGGAGACAGACACTGATCAATTCATCCCCGTACATAATGGCAACCTGAGGGGTCTCTCCCACTCCCAGTGGAAAAGTCGAGGAAGTAGAGAGGACTTGTGTCACGGGCACCTGGTCTCTGCTGGAAGGTCAAGGAAACTTGCAAAGAGAAGAGACATCTCTGCTGAGATCTGAATGGGGGAAAGGAGTTGAGCTTTCTAGGTCACTGGAACAGCATATGCAAAAACCTGAGCGTGGTGCATTTGAGAGACTGTAAAACACCAAGGTCGTGGGGAACAAAGGAGCATGTAGTGAGTCAGCATGGGGAAGCAGCCAGGTCATACAAGGGGCTTTGCAGGCCCTGGCAAGTATTTTGATCTTTACTCTAAGAGTGATGGGTAGCTTTTGCTGTGTTTTAAGTACTAGAAAGATGTATCGGATTTGCCAGGTTTTCTTAATCTCTTCATCCTGTGGTATGACTGTCAGAGGAGAGGCCAGCATAAGTAGATGAGGAAGGACTGAGGATACTGCAGTAATCCGGACAGGAAATGATAGCTGCGTGACCTGGCATCTGCTGGTAGAGATGGAGAGGAGTAGACAAAGTGAAAGTTATTTGGAAGGTGATATTGACAAGACGGACTTGGTTATGGGGGATAAGAATGAGGGAGACTGAATGGGCTCAAGGAGGGTGAGGTGATGGTGCATGCATTAAATTCGAATATGAAAGAAAAAACCATCTTATGTTTTTCTTTATTAAATAGCATCTTGATTGTAGCAAAAATTAGCATAAATAAGAAGAAAATTACTAGTAATTCCACCACTCAAGAGAGAACTCTTGTTATGTACACATATATGGATGTGTGTACATTTTTTCAAAAACAGGATCATATTGAACATACTATTTTATAATATGCTTTTTTCACTCAACAGAATGTTGTGATTGTATTGTCACAGCAAAAAATACATAGTTCCACAAGATAATTTTTTCAGTACTGTGTACTATTTCATCTTATAGCAAATGCATTTTCTTCAGCCAGTCAGCTAATGCTCAACATTTTGGACATTTCTAACTTTTCACCATACTAACAGCACTGCAGGGAATATTTTGTACTCAAGTTTTTGCCCAGATATCATGTTCTTTCTGGATAAATAAAGAAGAATCATAGACCCAGTGTATGCACATCTTTAAAGCTCTGAAACATACTGCCAAGCAGCCCTGCAGAAAAGTTGCAGCAAATCACACTTCCACCAATAACAAAACACCTATAATGGCTGACAGGTACCAACCTTTACAAATGTGCCTTGCACTATTCTGGTCACTTTACATATATTAATTTACTCATCCTCATAACAGCACCATGAGAGAGATACCATTATCATCCTTACGTTACATGTTTCCTCACACTTTAGTCAATACTGGGTATTATCTTTTCTGTATTTTTCATTCTGGTGGGAAAACTGGTATCTCATTTCTATCTATTTTGTATGAATCAATTTAATATTTCCAACAGCATTTTGGGTTCCCATGTCATTCTTTGTATTATACAAAAAGAGAAAAGAAGTCTCAGAAAGTTAAAGTCATGTGTGCAAAGCTACACATCTAGTAAATGGTAGAGCTTGTATTTGAATTGCATTTCTTCTGGCTCCAGAGTCCATATCTTTCCTCCATTATTACACTGCCTCTTCAGCAAGAGACTACGTTATTTGGAAATCTGGTCTTGTCCTTGAGTAAAAACTTCTAGATTTCAGGATGCCAACCCAGGGAGCACTTCCCTCTGACCCGCTCTATTGAGCGTTTGATGATGGGGTGCCTGGGGGCTGGTGCAGAGGTTGCCTCATTGGCACCACGATGCAGCAAGCACATCCAAAAATATGTTAGAAAAGAGAAAGGCCTTTGTAATGAGCCTGGGCCTCCCTTTGTCTTGTGAGGTTTTAACTACTGTAATTGCTTGTAGTATGAAGTACTGTTTTTTCATGTATCTATTTTTATTCTGTGTCTCTCTGCTTTTCTGTTTTTTTGTTTTGTTGTTAACTCACTTGATTCCTGTTGGGTATTTTTCCTGTGAATAGTATTTTCTTGGGAAAGCATACACTCTTACACACACACACACACACACACACACAAATAATATGAAGGCAAAAATAGGGTAGAATTTATTCTTTAAAAAAACAACTAATGGTAAAATCTTCAGCAGATGACTTTCTAATCCATACTGTATTTAATTGGCTGTATTGAACCACACTACAAATTAAGTCTTCTCTGTAATTTATTCTGTCAGACAGTAACCCTCCAAACAATTTGATACTTCATTTAAACATTGGTAAATGGCTCATGGAAATACAAAGAAAAAAAGATTTAATGATGATCAGATAAGAAATTCTCTGTTCACAGAATGAATCCTATGTGAAATGTTATGAATTAACCTGAGTCATTTATTCATTGAACATGTATTGAACATCCAGCATATGTAGGGCCTATCTTAAGGTGACTTGGTCTTTCTTTCTTTCTTTTCTTCCTCCCCATTCATTCCTTTCATCCTGTACTTCCTTTCTTTCTTCCTCCCTGCCTTCTGTAGCACTTACTGTTCAGAAGGTGCAGTATTAGGAGAGGGGGTAAGATTAAGAAGAACCAGAGGTGGATCTTTCTCTGAAGGGCCTAACATTCCTGAAGGAGAGAGAGAGAAAACATGTGCATAGATGTTCCCAACAAGGTCCTGTTCTCAGAACCTAGCTGCCTTCACACATTCAGTTCTGTCTAAAATGCCCATTCTTCCTTATTTTCTGGAGATTTCCCGTCTATCCTTGGAGCCTCAATTCAAGGTCACCCCCTTTGTCGAGCCTTCTCTGATGCCCTTCCCCCATTCCTGCCCTAAGCCTATGTGACACACTGGGTACACTTTTAATATAAAGCTTGTTGTATTATATTGTGATTGCTAGTTTCTTTGCCTACCTGTTTTATGAGATTGTGAACTCCTTGAAGAAGGGACTATGTTTTACTCATCTGTGCAGCCATAGCACATAGCAGGAAACCAGCAACATAATAGGCACTCGATAAATACACATGCTGTGAGTAACTGGATGAATGGATAAATGCGAAAGAAGTACAAAGCATCCTGCGTAGGACAAATATAATGCAGTGAGATCTAGGGATGGGAATTATTACTCAGGGAAATGGGGTATCAGGGTAGGTTCCTTGGATGGGCAATATGTCAGAGCTCTGCCTTCAGTCATAGGTACACTATAGTTCTGTGAGCTGATGAAGCGCAGGCCATCTGCAGAGAAAACCATGTGAGTAATAGCACAGAGGTGGGAAAGTACAAAATTCAAAGAGAAAGTAAAGAGCTCCTCCGATTATTTGCAGCACAGGTTACCTGAAGCTCATGCATAGGAAGGTCAGAATGGATTGAGGACATTGATACCTGGATTGTCCTTGGAATTCTTTAGTGATGACTTTTAGACCATGATGCGAAAAAGAGTTCAGGACGGGAGGGATACATGAAGCTGTGGCAGAGAGCTAGGGTGTTACTGAAGGCTCTACTTTTAAGACAAATACCTGCTTTGCTTTTGGCAGTAGTTTAATATCTAGACTAAGTTTTCCCAAGACAATAACTGCTTTCAAAAGGAAATGTGGAAGAGGGGCAACCAACATCTGCCTTTTTTTTCACCCTCTGCCTCCACTCCGGCTGGTATTCTCTGGTTGTTCTCACAGCCACCTCTGGAACTACCTGCAAGGCCCCAGGAACTGACCACAGAAGCACTCCTGGGATGGAGCAGTTGTTATACCCTAGTGGGTATAACAACTAGCAGCCCTCGCTGTCGGTGCCTCCTCGGCCTCAGAGTCCACTCAAGCCATGCTTGAGAAGCCCTTCAGCCCACCACTGCACTGTGGGAGCCCCTCTCTGGGCTGGCCGAGGCCAGAGCTGGCTGCCTCTGCTTGTGGAGAGGTGTGGAGGGAGAGGCGCTGGCCGGAACTGGGGCAGTAAGGGGCTTAACACCTAGGCCAGCAGCTGTGAAGGGTGCGCTGGGTCCCCCAGCACTGCCTGCCCGACCGTGCTGCACTCGCATTCCCGCTGGGCCTCAGCCGTCTCCCCACGGGGCAGGGTTAGGGACCTGCAGCCCACCATGCCCCAGCGCCCCCGCCCCAGTGGGCTTCCACGAGGCTGGAGCCTCCCCAAGGGGCGCCGTCCCCTGCTCCGCGGTGCCCGGTCCCATGGACCACCCAAGGGTTGAGGAGTGGGGGCGGCCGCAGGGGACTGCCAGGCAGCTCCACCCATGGCCCCTGCACAGGATTCACTAGGCAAAGCCAGCTGGGCTCCTGAGTAGGATGGGGACTTGGAGAACTTTTATGTCTAGCCAAAAGATTGTAAATGCACCAATCAGCGCTCTGTGTCTAGCTCAAGGTTTGTAAATGCACCAATCAGCACCCTGTCAAAACGGACCAATCAGCTCTCTGTAAAATGGACCAATCAGCAGAATATGGGTGGGGTCAGACAAGGGAATGAAAGCAGGCTGCCTCAGCCAGCAGTGGCAACCAGCTCGGGTCCCCTTCCATGCTGTGGAAGCTTTGGTCTTTCGCTCTTTGCAATAAATCTTGCTGCTGCTCACTTTTTGGGTCTGCACTGCCTTTATGAGCTGTAACACTCACTGTGAAGGTCTGCAGCTTCACTCCTGAGGAAGGTGAGACTACGAATCCACCGGGAGAAATGAACAACTCTGGACCGGAAGAACGAACAACTCCAGACACGACACCTTAAGAGCTGTAACACTCACTGCAAAGATCTGCAGCTTCACTCCTGAGGCCAGCGAGCCCACGAACCCACCAGAAGGAAGAAACTCTGAACACGTCCGAACATCAGAAGAAACAAACTCAGGACACACCATCTTTAAGAACTGTAACACTCACTGTGAGGGTCCGCAGCTTCATTCTTGAAGTCAGTGAGACAAGAACCCACCAGTTCTGGACACACTAGGACCAAAGGCTGCACCTCACCTTGCTGCCTACGGATGCTCAACAGGTGCCAGAGACAGCCAATTCCTGAGAGTAAACTTCAGGGCCGTGCTGTCTTGACCTTTTTCTTTGAGAGCCGGGTGGCCGGCCTTTACCCCAAGCCTTCTGATTTATGACCCTCCCTGACTTCGGATACCTGCCTGAATCTAGAACATTCTCAGTTCTCTCCCCTTACCCAGTTCTCTTCTTCCCTTGCCTTCCTCATCCCAACTTATCAAGGGATCATCTTTTTGTTGTTGGTTGAGAGAACCCAAAGTCTAAGGAAAGGAGACTTTGATTCTATGTAATCGGGTTTCCTTTTTTCAATGCTTTGTTATCCTGAGTAGGAAAAACACCTGGGTTTAGTATTGGTCCTGGCATTTCAATCTCTGACCTTCAGTCCCTTCATGAATAAACTCAGGATTGATGTTTAAGGTTCCAACTGTCTTTGATTGTGCTGATAAAGTCTACTTGAAGACGTGGGGTAATTTTGAGGCTCAGTGAACAAGAATTTTCATGATACACTCTTAAGTTGCTAAAGCGAATGTGATAATGCAATTGTGGGATTAGCAGAATTCTAATGTATTTGTGTTTCTAAGTATCTATGTTACGTCTGCATGGTTAAGGTTGGAGAGAAGGAAGACATATCCCCTCACTGACTCATTTCCGAATGAATGAGACACGTTCAGAGCAATCCTTTTTAACATGTCATAAAATTAACTATGAGAGAGAATAACGTTACAAATATCTTTAAGCACTGCACGCTCACACACACAGCTACACTCTGCAAGGCAGTATTAGGTATCATCAGGCATTAAAAATGTTTTGATTTTAAAACACTTAATGAGGATTCCCAGATAAATTAAAACATCTCCATCTGCTGTCTTGCCTGGTAGGTGATATTTTACCATTACACAATCATCTCCAAATCTAATTCCACCAGGAAGACTTCTAATCGCAGTTTAATTTTAGAGCAATATTCTACTTGGCAATCAATAAGGCACTGTCGTCAAACTTTGATTTAATAGGAAACGTGGATAACATTCTCCACATTGTGCAGAGAGAGAGATACTTTCAGGAAAGGAAGAGAAGAACGTCTTTGTCTCCCACTTTTCCCTGCTGGCTACCATTCTAGCGCACAAAAGCCTGTAAATCAATGCCCCCATGTTGCGCGAATGTAAATCTCATCAATTTTACATCATTAACACCATGAAAAAGCTACCACTCTTTGAGCAATTTTCCTCTGCTAGCTAAATATGTCCTCTTAATAAAACAAAAATTAATGGATCCTAATTATTTTGCTAGCAAATATGTCCTTCTCCGCCAACTTATTTGTGTCAAAAACCATTAGACTCACATATTCGTTTTATTGCCACTGGAGAGACTAGGGTAACTGGGCAGTCATGCCACCATTAAAGCATGATGTCCAGTGGGCAGTGGGCAGGGTGGGCAAGCATGAAGCCAAAGAGAGAGTTCTAAGAGTAGTCAGAAAGGTTAGTGAATAGTCAGACCCTGGAAATTTAAGGTAAGGCAGAAAATTCTACTGCAAAAAATGATTTATGAGGTCAAATGCCTGGAAAGATTGCAACCGGCCAAGAGGTGGACATTTTAGATCAGTGGTCATCTAGGCGATGACCATCGTGAAAGCCAGAGGCCCACTGTACCAGGAGGCTGATTTTGTAGTGGGGGGTCCTAATGGCTTAAAAGGATTTGGGAAGATAGAATAAGAGCTTAGAGAGTATCTACTCCAGTGGTTCCCAATGTTTTTGTAACTAACTTCTCCTGTGTTAACATTTCTCTCTCCCTCCATGGACTCAGTAATGGGGAAGATTCTGTCTACCAAAAAAACTGCATTTGTAATCATCCATTTTCCTATTTGGACTATTTAAACCATAACTAATTGCCAGTAAGATAATATACTCAAATATGAGTTAAGGAATATTAGCAACACTTAGCTGATATAATTCCAAATAAATGGCCAGGTGCAGTGGCTTGCACCTGTAATTTTAGCACTTTGGGAGGCCAAGACAGGTGGATCGCTTGAGCCCAGGAGTCTGAGACCAGCCTGGGCAACATGGCGAAACCCCATCTCTACAAAAAAATGAGCTGACTGTGGTGGCATATACCTGTAGTCCCAGCTACCCAGGAGACTGAGGCGAGAGGATCACTTGAACTTGGGAGGTGAAGGTTGCAATGAGCCAAGATGGCACCATTGCACTCCAGGTTGGGTGACAGAGTGAGACCCTGTCTCAAAAGAAAGAAATTCCAAATAAACTTGGCATTTTCATTTGCATGCACATAGAAAAGTATAGACTTATTAGGAGTAATTATAGATTTCTGTTTAGCTTTTGAGATTTTGAAAAGTGCATGGGGCCTCTTTTTATTACACTGAATGATCCCTAAGGATCTAGGGCTTTGGGTTATGAGCCATTGATCTGGTACATACCTCCCATTTACTAGAGGGTTAAATTTGAGGTACACAGGGATACACTGGGTACCTTGTGTTTACACAGTAGCTAGAATTCAAGCCTCCTAATACCCAGTATAATGAAAAGGCTCTTTATAAGGACTTTAAACATACCATGAGCACCCAGATGAATATACAAGCCTTTACAGAGTACTGTTGAATGAGGATTGTTTTAAGTAGGTTTAGTATAGGAAAATAACCATAAAGATCACCATTACCCTATAGGATGGTGAACATTATCTGTTGAAGCTCAGATAATGAAGGCACAAAGGTCAACTATAAAAGATTTTCAAATGACTAATTATCAATCTCAGTTTACTTTAGTTCAACAACTATAATCCAGCCATAGTGCAAGGTGCTAGGATGACAGGGATAAGGAAGACAGAACCAGGTGGGAAAGACAGACAAGGAATCATGCAAGTATATCAGAGAAGGAAGACCTGTGAGAGTAAGGAAGTCCAGGGACCAACATTGAAGGAATTCATCAGTTCAGTGTCATTAGAAAGTAAAGTTCTACAGAAACACAAATGAGGGTGGAATTATTTCCCCAGGGAGAGAGAAGGCAAGCCTTGTTCAGAGGAAGTTTCACACAGGTGATACTATTTCCTATGGCCATTGAAAGAGAAATAGAATGTGGACAAGTGAATAAAAAGAGTTGATGTTGCAGACAGAGAGACCTAGCAATGAAAAGCCTGAGAGATATGCATAGCCCCACCTCTACCCCCAGTGGTGACTTTGGACAAAACAGAGAAAGGCATTTATTCCTCAACACACTCTATCACCATCTGCTGGAAAAGTGTTGTCACCATGCACATCTATAGTTCTATGAGTGTTAACAATACTCCCTGGAGTTGTACAGTGTACATCCTCCACCACAGCACACAGAGTCCCTGAGAATTTAAGTAAATTAAATATCAATCCAAAAGTTGGACTGGGATGTGTCATGAAAACAAGATCAAATAGAAGCCTACCCATTGAACTAAACGCTGGCTCTAGCAAGCTGAATAAAGCCACCATTGCAGATGCTTATTCAGCATATGAACAATCCTGTGTTTCTCTCTGGTCACAGGATTAAGACCGTAGAGAGAAGCCTCCATTTCTCAAGGGCAGGCGTAGCTCTTTTTCTTTCCATCTGGACTAAACAGCTTTTCCAAAGCCCTTCGGGCCTGTTCACACATAGCTGAAACACATTTCTTATTGATCAACAGCTCGAAGGGAAAGTCCCCTGAAATATGTTCTTCATTTTTTTCTCTGATAGGCCCTTCAGCATCATCATGCTGTTCATGAAATATCCTACATTGCAAAGGACATTACAGATCACCGGGCCTTTGGATATGTTTGTGGGAAGGAAGGGAATCACAGATTTGTGGCCATAAAAACAGCCCAGGCGGTGAGTATCCCTATCCAAGAAGGGAGCCTTCCCTTGGAACTCTGGGAGGACAGTCCTGTGACTCCGTTGGTCTTTGAGGGCGCACTCTGAGATATGACCAAGCAATGCATTTCCACTGAAGTTGATGCTCACATTCCCATCTAGAAAAGATAAACAGCCTTGAAGGAAGGAAACATGCTCATACCCATCCAGTTTATTCTTTTTCTTTTTTTTTTTTTTTTTTTTTACTAATGGGTATTTCCTAATGACTAATTATTTTCCTTTCTGATTAAACTGGATGGAGGCACCGTGTACACATAAGTTGCCTTGTGTTCATAGCCTCATTTAAAAAGAAAATAAGAGAAAACAAATAGCTGTTTTGCATAAGGCCTACTCTAATTTTATTGTATTCTAAATCACTAATAAATAAAAGCAATGCCTTTGATGCTTATGATTATTATGAATTTGCAAATATAATTAGTTGAAGAAATGAACTTTAGCCTAGATGCAATTTGCTAAACCAGTATAAACAAGGTAGAATTAATTAAGAATGGAATGCTTTCAGATTAATAGAAAAAGGAAGGGCTGCGGGTTGTCGCCGCAAAAACAAAAATTGGTTGCTGCATCTCAGTACCATTCCCTTATGATATGCCTTACCACCTTTCACTCCAGGCTGAACCTGTTATTCTGGACTTGAGAGATCTCTTTCAACTCATTTATGAATTGAAGCAAAGAGAAGAATTAGAAAAAAAGGCACAAAAGGATAAGCAGTGTGAACAAGCTGTGTACCAGGTATACCTGTGAATTTATCCTTGCGCTGCAGATCGGGCTTCAAATAAACACATGTAAAAACTGACAGTCGGGCCTTCTCTTCCTGCTGCCAAGTAGAAATAAACGAAGATGAAAGATTCCTGTGTAAATTACAGTACCCAAAGCAAGCCATTAGAAATTATCCCTTATTCTCTTAAACTCTAGACATGTTGGATGAAGTGAAATCTCGAATCCAGAGAAAGATTTCAGGGGTGGAGGACCCAAGAAACACAATTGCTTTTGCTATCGTTAACAGTGGGGTGGAGGTGGGGGTGGCTCTAAGGGTTTTGACTTTTCTGTGTTTTTTCTGCCTTGATGACCCACCAGCCTCTTCTGCCCAGAGCTGGTTTCTTTACTCTCCTATAATTTCTGAATGCAGTCTCACATCTCTTTCTTTATGTCCTCTGCTTTTTACCCTCCCTCTCCTTATTCTGCAATAGACAATATTGGAAGAGGATGTTGAAGATCCTGTGTACCAGGTAATTTCTGAAACTAGTTGGGGTTTTAGATTCAAGAGTGACTAGACCTGTGCCAGAGCCATTTTGTCAGAAACCTGAAGAATCCACTGACTGCAAAACCTGGAGAGAGACCAAGATTATTTCTGAGGGCGAGGGCTGCCAGCCCCTCCAGGAGCAAATTTCCATAAAAACTAACAGAAGTTTGGCCGGCATCGGTATCTTGGGATTTGGAGATCCGCTTCTCCCTTCTTGCCTCTGCCTCGGCCCCCTTCACAGTCTGTAGAAGTTTGATCCCAGAGCTGAATGTTTTCAAGAGTCTCTTGAATATTCTGAGTTCATTAGAGAGAATATGAATAATGAGGTGGCTTCTCTGAGTTAAGAACCAGAGGTGGGGGCTGACGTTTTGGTAACATTTCAGCACAGACCCAAAGGATGGTTTCTAAGCTTTAGAAAGGCTACGAGGAGGGCTCTCTGACCCCCGATGGGGCAAGCTGACCCTCCGATTACCTGGCTCATGCCATAGGAACTGTTGGGAGGAAGGAAAGAGTGACCTTAAAGACACTTCTGCCCCTAGCTTTCTCTGGACTCTCTTCAAGATCTGCAGCTCAGTGGTGGGTAGAGAAATTATCTCTCTTGGGGTCAAGTATGTGGTTTGTTCAAACAGAGATGCAGAAAAAAAGGGAAAAGACAGCCTCTCCCTCCCCTGTGCTTATTCTCAAGGAGAAAGAGAAGCCCAAAAAAATGACTTTTTGAACACAAAGGAAAATCTTGAACTTACAGTTCTAACTGGGATGCATAGGTGTTCTTTGTGTGTGTGTGTCACATACATATTTTATATAAATGCATATTTTCACACAAAAAGCTGGTACTGCTACAATGAAAGTAACATAATATAGATAACTTGAAGTGGAAAAAGTATCTAGTGTATATGGCAAACCAAAGCCAAAGATGCACGTAATGACATGCTCTTGCTTGAGAATACTGAGGGCCGAGGATTTGTATATAATATGAACTTCACCCTCTGGCTCACTGGCTTGCACAGAATGAAGAATAATAGCCTTTTTGAAATGTCTCAGTCCTGCAGAGTCTAAAACATGCATGTGGAAACATTGATTTAATGTATTTTAAAGTGAGAATGTAAAATAAGGTGATATTTATGGGATAAAGGAGTTTGGGGCCGGGCGCGGTGGCTCAAGCCTGTAATCCCAGCACTTTGGGAGGCCGAGACGGGCGGATCACAAGGTCAGGAGATCGAGACCATCCTGGCTAACATGGTGAAACCCCGTCTCTACTAAAAATACAAAAAACTAGCCGGGCGAGGTGGCAGGCGCCTGTAGTCCCAGCTACTCCGGAGGCTGAGGCAGGAGAATGGCGTGAACCCGGGAGGCGGAGCTTGCAGTGAGCTGAGACCTGGCCACTGCACTCCAGCCTGGGCGACAGAGCGAGACTCCGTCACAAAAAAAAAAAAAAAAAAAAAAAAAAAAAGAGTTTGGGGCTTCCAAGCTCTTCAGAGTTTGTTTAGGATTTTGAGCCTTAGGGGAAAAGGGATGCCCCTCAACTGTAACCCATACTTTACAAAGTGTGGGATCCCAGGCATTCCAATGAGATAGCATTCATACTCATCACTACCAACGTATTCAGATATTACTGAGACAAATTGCCATTGAACGAAGAGGTTATATCTCCAGAAAGATCTGCAGAGGCTCAATGCAATCACTGCTGAAATACTGACCAGCAGACCTGTGCAGTTTTCCTTAGGAAAGGCAGGAATGTACAAGGTACATTTTGTTTCAATAATTCAGTTGTGTCTTTAAGGTGTTTTCTCTTGTGCCTGCTTCTTAAATGCTCACTGTGATTTGTATCTTAATTTCCAAATGCTTGTTTTTCCTTTCTTCTTTTTCACCTCTGACCTTTCCTTTCTGGCTGCTCCTGTAATAGTACATTGTGTTTGAGGCTGGACACGAGCCAATCCGTGATCCCGAAACGGAAGAAAACATTTATCAGGTATAAAATTGCTTGCCTCTCTTACCATTGCACCACTACTAGTAAATGCGTAGATACACTGATAGTCTAAAGAACCAAGGGTTCTGTTGGTCATTCCAGGCTTGTTAAAATATCTTTGAGAAAATTGGCTTCTAGTTCCCCAGGAATTTCCCAGTAGTTTTCATGCCTTGTTGTTGATGTTTAATAGCCAGTTAGGTACAGTGTTTCACTTTTGAATGGATCTTAACTATTTTAAGTAGAAGCAAAAATAAAATGTTCCATTTTACCAAAGTAACACATTGGAGAGCTGGTGTCCGTTGTACAATTAGGATCCTTTATTTCTCAAAAAATTTTGCTCAACAAATTTCTTAAGAAACCAACTCCACTGCTGAAAATAAAGCACAAATTTAATTTCAAATGCTATGTGAAAACAACATTGAGAATATTAACTGAATGAAAGTACAGCTAAAGGCTTTACCCTTGTTTTTAATTGTGCAAAGAAAACGAAACTTTTTAAACTCATTTAGTTCTCACGAAGATATTATAAACTAGATATTTTAGTTCTGTTTTTATAGGGTGAGACTCAGAGAAGCCGAGTAGCTTTCTCGGGGTTGTACAACTATTTAGAGCCAAGATTCAAACCCAGGCATGGGTGTGAAGGCGAAGCTCTGGCTCCTTCTGCCATGGTCTTCCACCAAAGTGTCTGTGTAATTGCAGCATAGCAGCACATCAAATAGATATGATGACCTGCAACTTTTCACTCATTAGTATTGTAGTCCCAATTTGAAATAGAAACATTATAGGAGAAGAAAACATTTTAATGTATTTAATAAGTGATTTTGATTTTGTTAGTTGTGTGCTCTATTCTGCCTTGGGTTTTTATTACTTATATAATAAAAGTAAAACATTTTCATTTTCTATCAAATGCATAGAATTCTAAATGACTAAAATATAATGTTAGTTCTACCAAAAACTTGTTTTACAGTTGTCAGCCTTGTTGAGTAATAATCTGAGTATTTCTCTCCACTGGATCTATCTGGATTCCATTCAAATGTGAGGTTGTGCTTTGAGGTTTTGTTGAAAGTCGTGGCTTACCAAGTATCTTTAATAAGAAAAGTTACATTTGTCCTGAGTGTCAGATTTTAAAGTATATACAACCTTACAGTATCTGAATATGAGGAGGAAAAATCCATTAACCAATCATCCTGGGAAAAGAAGGCCCCTTTTGAATAAAAGGAAGCTTTGCAGTATTAGAGGTTTCTGAATCCAGACTTAACTATAGTTGGCAGGGCTCCCGTTGAGCCCTGTGGGACTGCAGTCAGGGCCCAGTGGGGAGGGAGACATCCTAGTGTATTGGAAAGACCTGCTTTAGCTGGTGGAGAGCTGGGTTGTAGTCCAGGCTCTCTTGCCAACTACCTTTGGCTGAGTGGTAGTGGGCAAGGCACTTAGTTTCTCCCTTTATAAAACAGATGAACAGTTTTTCCCTAACTCAGAAGCTCATGTGTAGAATGGAAAGAAGAGGTGTCATCATGGGTCACAGAAAGTGGAGTCTGGCTGTGTGGATTCAGTATTTTAGTACAAGTACCACTCAGCCATTAATTGAATTGTCAAGTATTTTTTTTTTCTCTGGGCTTCAGTTTACTCATCTGTAAAATGAGCAAGTAAAATACAGGGCTCTCCTCAGGCAAGACCCTTTTCTGTTTTTTGCAATTACTGCTTTACCATAGGACTTTGATTTTTTTTTTTTTAAGAGAAGCATGTTGGCTTGTTTTACAGGATAAGAAGACTCAGAAATGGTGGAGGTGGGAAAATTTGCATATGCACATGCGCTGATGGTGGGCCAGCTCTGTGAATGGGGTTTAAGTGCAATATCTTATGTCTCACAACAACCCCATGTGGCTTGAATCATTATTCCCACCTTACAGATAAGGAAAGTGAGGCTCACAGAGATAAGGTATCTTGCCCAGGGTCCCAGAGCTAGCAAGAGGTAGAGTCCCCATTGCAGGTCCCTCTGACCTCTGTAAATAAAGAAATAAATCCTGAGGCTGCTCTCGGCTCAGAATCCCCTGATTCTGAGTTTCACAATTAGATTCTAAGTCCCTTTCAAGTCACTATCTAAAAATCACACTTGTTTTAACAGCTCTGACCTCCACATCTTCCCATCTGTCCATCATTAACAGGAAGCTACCATTTAAGGGAATGAATATTTTATCTCCTTCTATTGGAAAAACCTCTGGTCATTCTCTTCTCCTCCTTTGCCAGTCTGCTGGGGCTCAATTTACTTAATAAGAGATAAGCTTTTGGGCCTGAAGATAAGGCTGGGCTTTTAAGGGGCTGCTATTAGGAGCCTCATTCTTTTTTTTTTTTTTTTCCAAGGGCTTGTGAGTGTTCCATAGCTATTTCTCCTGAATTGCAGTGTTTGTTAATACTTCAGCTTGGCCCAGCCAGTGGTCTCAGCTTTTATTCACCTCCTTGTTTTCCGGAGTGAGGCAGACAGTCCTGGAGACCTTTAACTCTTTTGTGAACTTGAGTGGAGAACATAATTTTTGTATCTCAATTTTCTGGGCTATGAAATGGGGATAATATAGTCTCTGCTCCTAGCAGTGATGTGAAAACGTAAAACGAGGAGGAGAGCAGTTGGTTCATAGTAGGTTCTGTGTAAACGTGAGTTTCTCCTCCTTCTTTGCGTGTTTTCAGTTTCAGATGCTGTTGAAGATGTCTTATGATCATGTTTTAAGTGAAACAGAATATAACTTGCTCACCACATGTTGTCGCAGGGCCTAGCAGAAATCCTCAAGCTTGCTTCACTTTCCTATTTGTAACTCCAACAAAAGGGACACGGAGGCTTTTGAGTAAATGTAACCTCTTTTTTGGAGATTTTTTGAGTAGTCTTGTTTTCCCAATTATAGTAATAATAATAACTGCCTTTTGCTTTGCATGCCTCAGAAAAAGTTATCGGCTGTATTAAAATTATCAGCCTCCCAATACAAAACATTTTTACACATCACTTAATTTTGATCCTTCCAATAATGGTGACATAGGAAAAATAGCTACAATGACTATCATTTTGAACATAAGAAAATCAAGTTCCCTCAATTTAGGTGCTGAATACAAAGTCAGAACCTCCGATTCTAAATCTAGTGTTCTTCAATACCTGAACAGGCTTCCTATATAAGCAAGATATCAGCCTTCCACATGGCCATTTTCCAAGTTCATTCATTCAAAAACCGCTGTTAACCATCCAATCCATGTCAAGTATCATTATTTTTAAATGATGATGAGTCACCAGGAAATGTTACCCAACAAAGCCTGGAACTGCCTCTCCATACTATTAATTAACATGCTGCCAAAATAAAAGTAAAAGTGTCTTCTGTATGTATAGTATGTAATGTGCTGTTTTTAGAGTAATTTAACATCTATTCGCTTGTTCATACCAAAAAAAAAAATGATTATTTATAGAACAAATAAATGACTGGACACATGGAAAATCACATGCATCCGGCACGGGGATGGGATGGTGACCATGGCATGGCCCCCACCCTCAGAAGTTTATAGACAGCCCCCTTAGATGCTCACACTGGGCAGATGGGGCAACTGAAGTTCAGAGAGCAAAGGGACTCTCTGAGTCATAGCCTGTGGCAGACCCAGGATTTGGAACCACCAGTCTTCTGGTTCCTTTTGGTCTGAAACTTTTATTTCTCTAAAATATTGTGTTACTGAAGCCTTCTGTGTAAACAGAATGGAACAACTAAGCACAGATGACAGCGAGGACCATGCATCTTAGCCCTCATGGACTGAATCCTTGGCGATTAGGCATTTCTTTGTTCACCAATATTTACAGCTGTGGTTACAAGGATAATAAAATATCCCAACCTGCCCTCAGCAAGCTTATAGACCCTGGAACAGTTACAATGTGGTGCAATAACCCTCATGATGAGATAAAGCACACTTTACACTCTATTTCAGTAGTCTGATTACTTTTCCATCTCCCGCAATAAGACAAGGAGCTTTGTTAAATCAGGGGCCGTATCCATCGTGTTCACCATCATTGTCCCAGGGAATGCATGATGCATGACACATAATACATACTTAGCAACTTTTATTTTTTAATGAAAGAATGCATCAGAGGTTACAAGAGTACAGGGGAAGGCTCCAAACAAGGCCTAGAGAATCAGGCAAGGCTGCCAAGAAGATATCCCAGCTGAGATAAATCTTAAAGGACAAACAGGCAGATTGATATCTCACCCATGGGAGAGCCAAGTAGAAAAACGTTTTCAATTATGCACAGTTTGGGTTTATCCATTCCACCGCTTCTTCTCCGTTTGCAGGGATAATTGAGAGGCAGCTGCGGTTCAACTGTGCTAAGTGCCCGTAGTGAGCAGTGAATTATGGGCAACAGAATGTTCTTCATTTTGCTCAGTAAAGGGTGAGCTAGTAAAAACAAAAGTGAGGGCTGGTAATTTATTGGCCCTCATTAACAAGGACTCTGTAGGCATTCTTAGTGGATTTCTTTTAGATGGAGCTCAGTTATCAGGAGCAAAGAAATGACATTCTTCGCTGGCTACTTGCACAGTGAAGCTTGCAAGAGCAGCTCTGGAAGTGTACCACCGACACAGCCATGCTCACTCAGTTCTGTTTTCTGCAAGAGTGTACATGAGCTTCTGGGAACATAGGATGTGATGTCAAAGCAAAGGCCCACTTGAAACAGCTGTCTGAATAATGTAGCAGTCAAATGGCAAACTCCCTGGGCTCAAGCTTTTGGCTTCCCCATTCACGGATTGCACTCACAGAGTGAGTTGAATCACACAAACTACTCTGTCCAAGGGCCTCAGGGTCACAGGTGTTCTAGGGCAAATATCTCTACTGCCAGAGATATTTTTCTCCTCTGCAACATGGGACCCACTGAGTTATTACCTGACGGACCTGTCTTGAGGATTGCATGAGAATGTGTATAAGACACAAATGTTTAGAATAGCGCCTGGCACATAGGAAGCACCCAGTCCATGTTAGCTCACATTATTAATAATAGATGTCTTGTTTGGCTACCAGAAAGAGCTGGGTTTGAACCTGGCCACTTACCAGCTTTGAAGATTTGGGCAAAGTCCCTAACATCTCTGAGCCCCACTTTCTCCTATTTAAAGTAGAGATGGTAATACCAATTTCTTAGAGTTGTTGCAAAGATTTTAAGTTAAATGAGATGAGAAGTGTCAAAGGGACCTATGGAATAAACTCAAATTCTTACTTCTTATAGAACAATGGTGTAGGTAGCTAGCTCAAGCCTAAAAGATACTTCTCCTTCACTATTCCCCACATTCCTCTATCATACGTTTACCATATGTCTCAGCAGACATTTACTGAGAGCCTACTGGGTGTTAGGCACTATGCCTGCTCTTAAGGAGCTCCCAATATGATGGAAAGAAAGGCATGTTGTCAGACCATTATAAAACCACTGCTGGCTGGGTCCTGCAATGGGAGTGTGAGCTAAGCTGTGACAGTTGCTGGGAAAGGAACAACTAATGAGTGCTTCCAATCTGCAATCTTTCAGTGAAAAACCCTTGGTTGACTCATTTGAAAAGTAGTCAACATATCCACTATTGTTAGTATCATAAGATGTGTTCATATATATTTTTATGATGTGTCAGTAACTGAAGTAATTCTTCTAACACATTTACAGTATTATGGTATGTAATAGTGTTGTGTATCTAATATCCGTTTTCTCACTCGGTCCTCAGAATAACCTGAGTAAGAGGCAGAGCTGATAGTAGTGAAGCTCGGAGGAGCTCAGTGACCTGCTCAGGCTGTCACAGTTAGCTCATAACACAGTGAGACCAGATGGATGAGGAAGGGAAGGGAGGAAGATGCAGATTAATGTTAAAAGCCCTCAAGATCTTCTGCATACTAGGCCCACACTTTCCATACCACTTGTGGGCCTTTTTCTTCCATGAAAACCTTCCATAATTATCAGATGGCTTGTGTATGATACCAATAGAAGATGTGCTTTGTGCTAGGATCTTGATATTTGCTATATTTTAAATAGCCTGGATCTCAGACTCAGCATTGAGCAGTTTAAGCTCAGCTACAAACTGTTTCTAATCACTTCGGGAGCAGTATAGCACCTCCCCGGGCCTCATTTTTGTCTAAGGAAATGAGGATTTTTTTCAGAAGTCACGTGACTTCTGAAGTCTGTACAGGTTTCTAGTCTTTGATTCTGCGAGGAGCCCGATAGCAGAGACGACCTATAAACCTTTGTTAAATGATGCCCACTCCCTCTCCCCATCTGATGCTCCTAAGGGAGGGAGACTGGCCTGATACTTTCACAGTTAGAGCAGGTTCCCGTGGGCTTGTCCTGGGGGCCATTTTCAGATACCCTTAACCAGCTTGCAGTTGAAGTCTGGTTGCTTTGTTCTTTGAAATTGGAGTACCAGAGTGTTTTGACTGTGCTGAATTTAATTTTTCCATAGGTTCCCACCAGCCAAAAGAAGGAAGGTGTTTATGATGTGCCAAAAAGTCAACCTGTAAGTGTAAGTACATCTCCTCTCTACTGCCAGGTTTCGGCGATCTGGATTCACACTGAGGCTATGTCTACAGCCTGTGGAAGGAGACCCTTCTCTTGGAATGAGTGTCATGGCCCCACGTGTTTCTGCTGGGGACTGCATGCTGGGGAATCTTCAGTGGGCCGGAGGAAGGAGACATGAGGCAGAAATGATAGCGCTGAGGAAAGGGTGCCAATCTGAATGAAAGTCTGGTCCCACGAGTGGGCGTGAGTTGAATCATGCAAACTGCTCTGTTTAAGGGCCTCAAGGTCCTAGGTATTCTAGGGCAAAAGTCTCCAGCCATGGTTTAGAAGAAGTAATTCTTCTAACACATTACAGTATTATGGTATCTAATAGTGTTGTGTATCTAATACCCATTTTCTCATTCGATCCTCAGAATAACCTAAGAGGCAGAGTTGATAGTGAAGCTCAGAGGAGCTCAGTGACCTGCTCAAGTGGAGGATAGTGTTTTTGTTGTTGAAAGAGAGCTGCCCATCTAATTTGAAAGTGGTTGAGAAGTTTCAAAGGGACAGTAGGAGAAGGGCTGGCCAGGAGAAGGGCTGGCCAGGGCCTTTGCGGTATACAAAAGTTCAGCCAGTGGGCGAAAATTTTGGAAAAGGTCATGTGCAGTGGGCTTGTGGAGAACCCAAGAGGCATACCACATTAAGGACAACAAGGTCCAGTGGATCTGGACCCCATGTGTTGGTGGGACTCCTGGGAGTCTGGGATAGAACCGTAAATTCCCAGCTCTGTGGTACTGCTCCAAACCACTGAAGTGCCCAGAACTCATATTTAGGACCTCCAACTGGCAGGCAGAAGGCAACTTCTATACATAATTCAGGCAGCTCTGGGGAGCCAGTGAGGGTCTTGAGGAGGGGCCACATGTGACTTTGCCATGGCCAAGGAACTAGCGTGTTCAGTCACTGTTGACCTCATTCATCTCAACAATGAGTGGACAGAGAAGGTGCTTTAAAGTCAGGTAGATCCTCAACAATGTCAGTTCTGTCCCTGACAGAACTGTTGTGAGGCTAAAATAGTTCTACCTGGAACACTGTTGTCTGTTCTGGACCCTGCACTAAGAGAGAGATAAAGACACACCTGCATGTTTAACAATACGATTAACAAGGGGATGTGAAACTGCATTCCATGAGGAGCAGCTGAAGGACACAGAAATGTTTGGCCTGGATAAAAGAATCCATAGATACGAAATGGGACTCCAAAGGCCACTGTATGGAAAAGGGATTACCTTGTTCTGTGTCAGCCAAATCCTGGAACTGAGACTAGTGAGTGGCACTATAAGAAAGTCAATTTCAGTTCAAAGTGAGGCTGACCCTCCCATAGTCAGAGCTGCTCAGGTGCAGACCAGCTGACACCTCAGAGAGTGAGCTCACCATTCCTGGAGCTATGCAAGCAAGCCTTGCAGACCTCTTGTCAGAAAGATTACCAGGGCGATTCACACATTGCATAGGGAGATGGATAGGAGAGCTCTGGAGGTCCTTCCAAACCTGAGATTCTGCATTCTCCAAGTTGGGAGTCTTTCTGGTCCATTCTCATCCTTGCCCGCCCCCTTCTCCCTTTTCCTTTAGTGAAACTTATTTCTGATCAATGTCCATTTCTCTAACCCACTCTTCCAGGATCTTGAAACCACCATCCCCGACCTAAATATGGCTTCTGAAACCTATACGTGTTAGTTTTCATGAAAAAGCATATCCAGATGCGGACCCGTTTTCAAAAACCCAAGTCTAGGGACCCTATTCTGTGTTGTGCTGCTCAGGGAAAAAGTAATTTTTCTCCCTGAGGCCTTTGCACCTCATCAGGCCCCCTTGTCACTGAGACATTGGCCTGCTCTTCATGTTTCAATTTGGTTCATTCCCCATGATACCATTCTCTACAATTCAATTTGTGCCTGAATTGCCACACTTGCCCCTAACAGGTTTAGATATGTAAGGAAACATGCTCCAGTTGCTGCCTTGGTTTTTGTGAATTTATTAATTGGCCACACCGTCTCCATGCTTAATAGTTCCAGAAAAAAAAAAAAAAAAACGAAGCTCCTTTGCCTGAGATACACAGGCAGGCTGCCTGCAGGTCCCCTCTCCAGCCTATGTGTCTAGTCTACTTCCTTCTGGTCCAGCCCTACTGAAATCTTTTTGTGTTTGTTTGTTTTACCCCTCCCCACTCTCTCTGCAGCCTTCCCCCAGCATTCCAACTTTACTTCAAACTTTGTGTTCTCAGGGGGACTTTCTGGACTTTCCCTCTGAACAACAGCAGCAGATCACTCCTACCTTTGTGCCTTCATTCCTCTGTCAATAGTATTTCTTCCCTGTTACTTCCTTGAATGTGCTGGGGTCCTTGTATTACCAGATGCAAGCCCATGGCCTGGTATATGAAAGCCAGGTGCAACATAGCTGCTTTAGGAACATTTAATAAATATATGAAGGCTGGGCCTGGTGGCTCAGGCCTGTAATTCCAGCACTTTGGGAGGCACAGGCAGGCAGATCATGAAGTCAGCCTGGCCAGCATGGTGAAACCCTGTCTCTACTAAAAATACAAAACATTAGCTGGGCATGGTGACGTGTGCCTATAATCCCAGCTACTCAGGAGGCTGAGGCAGGAAAATTGCCTGAACCCAGGAGGCGGAGGTTGCAGTGAGCCGAGATCACGCTACTGCACCTGGGCGACAGAGTAAAACTCCGTCTCAAATAAAATAAAATAATAAATATATGAATGACTCTATCTGTAGAAGGAATTTATGAAAATCCCTGGTAGAATTAAGAAAGACCCTGTATTTCTGACTCCAAAATAATCATTAAGGAAATGCACTAGAAATTTTCCTTGCAAAATATCTGGGCTGCCTGAATGGCATGCAGTGGCTCCCAACCCACCGTTCTCTCAGAGTACTAGAACCAACTGATGGTAATGATGACTTTTCCATGAGCTATTTTCAACATTTTCGAAAGCCTAAGAGAGGTAAGAAGTAAAAACCTCAGGTTATTGTATAGAGACAGGTGGCTGCAGTTGGAATCTGCGCTCCTTCTCTTCCTACCTGTGAGACTTTTGATACATTTCCTTGCCTCAGAGACTCAGTTTTCTTTTTTACCAAAAAAGACGATTGAACGTAATTAGAGGACAGAGTAGTATATGTATTGGAAAGTTGATCCCACTTGCCTAAGCCTCCCAGAGGTGATACCAAATACCACACACCCCTCCCTGCTCTGGGATCTGCCTGCCTTCCAGGCTTCCCAGAGTAGACCTGCCTCTCTGATGAACACACACTCCCTACAGTACCTCTGTACTCTGAAAACCCTTGCCTCTCACTGTTTACTCCTTCACTACCTTTCCCTTAGCCATAAAGACAAATACAAGAGATAACTCAATTAGTGTATGTTAAGCAGCTTCCAGAAAGTCATGAGACTTCCACAAGTTTCCCGTAAGACGAGAAACTGCCCAGTGGCCTGTTCCACCTGGTTTCATTTTTTCTAGGTTCCACCTGGTTTCATTTTTTCTAGGTTCCACCTAGTTTCATTTTTCTCAGGTTTAGGTCTGCACAGAGCCTGGTCTCCAGAGTGAGATCTGGGTGTAGTTCTTACCACAGTCACTTCCTGAGAGTCCCTGAGCTGCTTTTTGAATCTCTGATCTTCTATGCTATTATCTACAAAAAGAAAATAATACTACCTTTGCTTTGTTTGGAGGATTAAAGGAGACATGTATGCAAAACCCTTAACAGAAGATGTGAATTACGTAGCATGAGAACATATCCACATGTTGCTATTTCAGGCAGTGCTCTAGCAAACACTTCTCACTGAGCCAGGGATTGGCAGCTATTCTAGGGGATTACACACCCTCTCTGGGAAGCCTTCCTTACCCCAAATAGAGTATTCAATCTCTCTGGGCTACCTCTAATACTTCTCTTTGCAATGATCCTAATGGATTGTCATTTTCTTTTAACATATTCATGTGAACCATTGGACTTTGAGTTCCTCGAAAACCTTGGCAGAGATCACATCTCATGCAGCTTTGTAATCTCAGCACCTAGCATGGTGCCTGAAATATACTTCCCATTGAGGACTGTGGTAGTAACCTAAGCTGTGAGAGATACCAGGGTTTGAATCCTGGCTTCATTACTGGCTATGTGACCTTGAGTGCGTCCTTTGCTCTATTCGGTCTTTGGCCTTCTCAGCTATATAATGGTGACGTGAAAACCAAATTCACTGAGTTCTGAGAGTTTAGATTAATAACAGTGATTACTCAGTGTGCATTGGCAATTACTAGACACTTACTAAATGTTTTGTTACACTGAACTACTCACCAGGAGTTGTCACTTTTACTCCATACCTCCTTGCATTGCGAGTCCATTGAGGACAGGAATCATATCATTCATGTCCTGATTACACTGAGCATCAGCACAGAGCAGCTGCTCAAGTGGTAAGTGAATGAATAAAAATAAAGGAACAAATGAATCCCTGTGTAAGGAATGAATGAATAAGTGAATGCCTATAGACTCAAAGCTCATCTATTGTCCATTAAGTTCTTTTTCCTTCTGGGGCCAAAGACACTGTGTCAAACTAAGACAGTGTTGATTCTCAAAGAAGCCCTCTTGCCCGGCCCTTCTTCCACTTTGCATTTAACCATTCTTGCCCTGTTCCACCTGCAGCCTCCATAAATATGCATTGTTTTTTTTTTGTTTGTTTTCATAGCTTGGATCACCAAGCAGACAGATGGCCTTCTGAACACAAACCCACACACTCACGCACCTGCATTCACTCCCCTCCTACATCAGGAACTCAGCATCAGGCAAAGCCACAATATCTTGCTTCCTTGGCAGGGTTATTTTTGATTTTTGTTTTTTCATCCAACCTAGGGTTTGATTTTTTTTCCTTCTAGGGCCCTATGGAAAGTGTTTAAAGTTACTAAAACTCTTTAAGTTTTCTGAAGAGGGGCCTGTAACTTATAAACTGTTAGGGACACAATCTGATAGAATTAAGAATCAGTAGGCCGGGCGCGGTGGCTCACACCTATAATCCCAGCACTTTGGGAGGCCAAGGCAGGTGGATCACGAGGTCAGGAGATCGAGAGCATCCTGGCTAACATGGTGAAATCCCATCTCTACTAAAAAATACAAAAAAATTACCTGGGCGTGGTGGCAGGCACCTGTAGTCCCAGCTACTCGGGAGGCTGAGGCAGAAGAATGGCGTGAAACCGGGAGACAGAGCTTGCAGTGAGCCTGGATAGCCCACTGCACTCCAGCCTGGGCAACAGAGCAAGATTCCATCTTAAAAAAAAAAAAAAAAAGAATCAGTACAGTCCTTCTACTCCAAAATCCCTGTAACTATTTGCATGTCACAGAAGGCTGGAGAAAGGATTTGGGCCCAGTGAATCTGCCAGATACTTGTCTAAAAACCACGAAAATTTTTGGATTTTAAGAGCATATCAGTTACATCCCTTGCCGTGTCTTAGATGATATGCAATTAGAGATGGCAGTTACATAGTCCACTTCTCAAACTACATTTAGCTACAGACTTTCTTTGTAAAAATTAAAATTTTATGTGACAATATAATATATAAGAGAGACAGGCAAAAAGAGGAGTCCTATGCACCATCCACAGTCTGTATATGAAATCACTACTGAATTACGATAATCAACTGTTGAAATATAAAATACACTTTCTTCTCTGACCGCATTGTTTTGTTATTTGTTGCCTTCTCTACTTTTGGCTGTTATCTGGGGAGATGCATCATTCCAGCGGACAGCCCATTTAGGAACCTGGCCTCCGAATTTCATGACCCTCATCCCTTGAATCTTTTCACTCAGAACAGCCTTAGTGACCTCAGACCCTCAGGAGCCCCTCCTTTCTCTCACCATGAGCCTCTGTTCTTCCTTTTCTTCACTCCAGTACTCTCGCTGAACTTTTTCTTGGTTCAACATTCAAAATCCAGTTAAAATGTTATTTTCGGTCTTCAGCTTTCCTTGAGTCCCAAGGGAAATTGCTTTTTTGACTATATTTCTGCTGAACTTTTTTTTTTTCCTTTGAGACAGAGTCTCGCTCTGTTGCCCAGACTAGAGTGCAGTAGCATGATCTTGATTCACTACAGCCTCCACTTCCCAGATTCAAGCGATTTTCCCACCTCAGCTTCCCAAGTAACTGGGATTGCAGGTGTGCACCACTAAGCCTGGCTAATTTTAGTATTTTTAGTGGAGGTGGGGTTTCACCATGTTGGCCAGGCTGGTCTCGGACTCCTGACCTCAGGTGATTCACCTGCCTCAGCCTCCAAAATTGCTGGGATTACAGGTGTGAGCCACCATGCCCAGCCCACTTCTGCTGAACTTCTAACCACCAATTTGAAATTTGTTTTCTTTTCTTTTTTTTTTTTTTTTTTTTTTTTTTTGAGACAGGCTGTTACTCTGTCACCCAGGCTGACGTGCAATGTTGCAGTCATAGCTCACTGTATCCTTGAACTCCTGTGCTCAAGTGATCCTCCTGCCTCAGCTTACCCAGTAGCTAGGACTACAGGCATGCACCACCATGCCCGGCAAATTGTTGTTTTTTTTTGTTTGTTTGTTTGTTTTTTAAAGATGAGGACTTGCTATGTTGCCCACTCTGGTCTTGAATTTCTGGCCTGAAGCAATCCTCCCACCTTGGTCTCCCAAAGCACTGGGATTATAGGCATGAGCCACTCCACCTGGCTTCTAACCACATTTTATTGTGGTTATCATGAAGCAGTATTTTCTAATGGTTCAAAATATGGGCTTTGGCATCAGAACAACTTGGATTTGACTCCCAGCTTTACCATTTTCTAGCTTTGTGAATTTGAGTACTTAAGTTAGTCCCTCCAAGTCTTTATGTCCTCATCTGTAAAATGGAATTAATGTTAGTGCCTACCTTAGAGTTTTTGTGTAAAGACTAAATGTGTAAAGACTAAATGAGCTAAAGTATGTGAATGAGCTCAGTGCAATGAGAATTCAATCACTGTGGGCTGTTATTCAGTTTCTTTCCCGTACTTCTCTGTAAGATCCTAGAGGACAGGATTCACTTCTATCTAGACTGCCTCTAAGGTAACCCCTGAGATTTCCAATCTCTCTGAGATATTTATGGTGGACCTTCTCCCCAGAAAAAAAAAATAATGCATGCCTGAATAAATTTTTGTAGGACTTAAAGCCAACAGGATCCCTCAACCTCTGTCTTAGAACCTCAGTCAGCAGCTCATCATCACTCTTCCATCAACAGAGATAAATCAGTAACATGGCAAATTGAAAGTTACAGAGCATTCCAGAGTAGAGTCTTAGGGCAGAAGTTAGAATTTTCTGTTTCTTATTGATCTCCTTTACCTCAGTGAATCAACTGATGAGTGCAAAGTTTTGTTTAGTTGAGCTAGGGCCCACGTATAGATGGAAAGCTGGTTCCATCTCTTTACTTTCCTCCTTCTTATTCACTCATTCTTGCCCTAGTTTTAACCCTTCTTGACCTGTTGAACCAGGATGCTCAGCTGTGGTTATCATCCCTTTTTTGGACTTCTTTCTCAAATAACAGATTTGGATGCTTTTCGTTGTGTATTTTAATTTGGACCTGTGATGTCTCTGTCTTTCTAGCAGATTTGTTCTCAAGGTCATGCTATGCTTCTCTCCTGCACCCTTTCCTAGGAATTCTGAGCCAATATAAGGATTAATCCTACCCACTCCTAGAAATATACATTTCATCTACTTTTCTGGTCAAGGCAGCTGGAAGCTTGGCACAGGTGCTAACTTCTCTTGTGACTGTAAACACATAGGTACATTTTTATGTCAGGGTGTCTGAAATCCAACAGCATAAATGCTTGCTGAGAGGAAACACTAGCTGGCTGGAGAGACACGGAGATTTTAGAAAGGAGGGAATAAATTGAGCAAAGCCTTGAAGGATGAGCAAGATTTGAACAAGCAAAGGAGAAATGGAAGTACCTTCTGGGCGATCACTGAGGCTGCTGAGTCTATACTTCCTCCACTCAGCAGTGCTCAGAGCTGATTAATTTACCACCAATTTCCATCTCAAGGAGCTGGGAAATACACGTAGTCTTTGTTTCTTCGGGCTGATAATGCTGGACATGTTCTTTAGGCAGATATCCCAACTTTTTTGTGACTGTTAAAAATGCACATTCCTGGCTGGCACGGTGGCTCATGCCTGTAATCCCAGCACTTTGGGAGGCCAAGATGGGCGGATCATGAGGTCAGAAGATTGAGACTATCCTGGCTAACACGGTGAAACCCCGTCTCCACTAAAAATACAAAAAATTAGCCGGGCGTGGTGGCAGGCGCCTGTAGTCCCAGCTATTTGGGAGGCTGAGGCAGGAGAATGGCGTGAACCCAGGAGGCAGAGCTTGCAGTAAGCCGAGATCACGCCACTGCACTCCAGCCTAGGTGACAGAGCAAGACTCTGTCTCAAAAAAAAAAAAAAAAAAAAAAAAAAAAAATCACATTCCTGAGTGGAGAGGAAGGTGTCTGCTAAGTGTCCCATTACTGCATTCATTATTTAGTGCTTTTAGCACCCTGTTAGCCATTGAACATGATTCAGGTCCCACAGTGGGACTGCGAATAGAGCATTACATTCCCAGGGCCACTCAAGTGCCTATTTCAGACTCCAGCACACCCTATAACACTGAACTTGGTGGAACTTAACCTTCACAGACCTTCACAGACAACTGTTTCAATGACAGACCTTAACCTTAGTGCAACTTATGTCATTTTCACGTGAGAAATACCACTTTTCTTTTCCCCTCTCTTTATTCCCCCATGTAATATTCTTATGACTGAAAAAGATCTTTTATCCTTCACCTTGTAATTTTCCAGTTTCAAAGCCTTTTATATAGTTGTATGAGGCATAAAAGACTTTCTAATTATCAGTAATAACCAGTCAGTCAATTCTAGCAGAAATTTTTTTGACCTTCAAAAGACTTTCTTAGGCCGGGCATGGTGGCTCATGCCTATAATCCCAACACTTTGTGAGACCAAGGTGGGCGGATCACCTGAGGTCAGGAGTTCAAGACCAGCCTGGCCAACATGGCGAAACCCTGTCTCTACAAAAATACAAAAATTAGCCGGGTGTGGTGGCACACTTCTGTAGTCCCAGCTACTCGGGAGTCTGAGGCAGGAGAATCACTTGAACCCAGGAGATGGAGGTTTCAGTGAGCTGAGATCATGCCACTGCACTCCAGCCTGGGCGATAAAGTGATTACTCACTGTTTCTAGAGTTTTTATAATGAGCACCTCATGAGGCCCAGCACTCCCCAGCTAGCTGTGAGCATCTCTCTCCTTTAGACTGAGTTCCAAGCGGACATGCCCATGTCTAAGTCATCCCTGAAACCTCCCTCTGTCTGGCACACTGCTTTCTTCATCCTGGATGTTGAACCCCAGAGAACAAATCTAATGAACCCCAGAGAACAAATCTAATGAAAGCCACTCACCTCTGACGCTTAGAAAGATTCTCATTCTGCCTCCCTGCATCCCATCCTGCAACCACCCTGTCCCCCAGCAATCAGTATTTCGTTGACTTTCCTTGCCTTAGATTTCATTCATTTTCCCTGCTGCACGTGTCAGAAGCTTCAGTCCATTAATGTGAAGAATTGCAAGAATTTTCTGGACAACTGTTCCCTACTCCCCCTGCCCACAACTCCCATCTTTTATGGCAAATAAATTTTCATTCACAATTGCGCAGTTGGTTTTTCCTTTAGTTTGAAATCTGGATCAAGATGTTGGATAATTGGATTAAATCTTGTCTGAACGTTTGTCAGTTTCACTTCCTCATTAAGCACCACATTGTAGAGAAATTATCATTATTGCAATGCAGTTAACATAGATGTCACACAAGAGGAGGTTGTACTGAAGTGAGGGAAGGGAATTTGAATCCATACATTCCCACGAATGAAATACAAGGTTGCCCCTTTTGATGTTTCTTAGATGAGCTTTCTTTTAGCCATACTTAACAAACATTGTCCTGAGATAGAATCCTGAATTTCTAGTCTTGGAGTTAATAGCAACATTAAAAAGAGGTTATTTGGTTTTGCCTCTCCTCCAATGCAAGAATCCCTCAAGAATATTTTTGATAGGTGTGAATGAACATTGCTGATTATTGGGCTTGAGCTCACATACCTACAATGACAGGCCTTCATTACTTTTGTAACCCCAGAGCTCCAGTTGCTAGAAACCCTTATTTTATTTGTGTTCCCTTACAATTTCTATTTATTCATTTATTCCTCCATTGGGCAAACATTTACTAAAAACCTGTGCCCTACCAGACAGCATTCTCTTCACTAGGGATATAAAGATAGGCTGCTTAAGAGTTGTCATGGTCTCAAGAAGATAGACCTATAAAAATAATTGTGATTCATGTAATCAAGGGTGTGAGAGGCTGTGTACAAGATGCTATGAGAGCATAGTGTGGGAGCAGTAAACTTTGCCTGAAGGAGTTTAATGAGGTCTTCACGCAGGGTATACAGCTTGAATAGAATCTTAAAAGATGGTGGGAGTTTGTCTCTGGAGAAAGGGTGGAACAGTATTCAGGAAGAAGGAACTGAATGTTTAAAAGCATGGAAATGTAGAAAAGCCTGTCATATTGCAGTGGCTAATGACTAAGTCTGAGGTGGCAGGACCACAGGATGCCTCCATGGGAGCAGGAGATGAGGATGCCGAGGGAAGCCCCCAGTGAGCACAGGGTCTGAAATGTGGTGCTGAGAAGCTGGGAGCTGTTAGGAAGTCACGGATGCTTTCAGGTGATAGAATGACAACATCAGTGTTGCATTTCTCAGTGTACCTCTGGTGGCCTGTGGCAGGTGGCTTGGCAGGTGATACCATTAAGAAGCTAATGGAATTATCTAAGTGTATCCATTCAGAATAGAGTCAGAAAAACAGAGCCCATGCCAGGTAGTTTAATAGAGAGGATCTAATATGAGGAACTAGTTACAAAGGTGTTAGAAGAGCGGAAAAACCAAACAAAGGACAGCAGAGCAACCCAGATTAGTAATTATCAGTAGTGGCTACTATCCTTAGGGATAGAAGGATGGAGGAGACAGTATTAGCAGAGCCAATAGGCACTGGGACCAGAGAGGGAGTTGCCCAGTGGGGTCCCGGAGCACAGAGAGGGGCTGCCTGGTGGATGCTAAACCCATGCAGGAGACTCAGCCACTGCCACAGATACTGCCAGAGAGAGCTGGGAGAGAACTCACTGCTTCTGCCTTCTACCCACTATCCAAATTCCAACTACTGCCTCCTTGTTGACCAAATCAAAGTGGAAGTGTGTTGGCAAAGGAGCCTGGCAATGCAGTTTATGGCAATCAGTCCCCTGTGTTACAGCACAAACTAGAGGAAGGGCAAGAATGGTCTGAGGGCAAAGAGGTTAAGGGGAAGCATGTGAAGGCTGCTGTGGGTGCAGCCTAGGGGCAGGCATTGCAGGTGAAAGAGCGAGATGAGTTTGAGTGTATGACTGGAGTGAGACAAACACAAAGCCGGAGCTAGCTCTGAGGTGACATGCTTTGCAAGGTCAAGTAACCAGGAGACAGGGACCAAGCACCCTATCTCCTCCCTGTAGGCTCTGTCATTTACATGCATGGGGCTTTACGTGTCTAACTTCTAAGACTGTACGTCAGCCTTTCCACCTGCTGTCTTCAGGTTCTAGCCAAAGACAGCATTACTCCCTTTCATCTTCCTTTCTGTTCTGAGTCCAGGACTCACATTTGGGTTGTCACATTATCACTCTGAATGATATCTGGCTCTTTTTCTTCCGACGTTGAAAAACTGAGCTGTCATTAATGGAGTCAAGCAGAGTTGTAAAAGACTCGCTGTTAAATCTGAAAGTTGTTTTCCGCAAATGCAAATCACGAAAGGGATAAGTGGTCGCATATGCAGTTGCCTGCTGTCTTGTTTGCTCAGTTGTGTGTTTTAAAGAAAGCATGTCTGGATAACAGTGATCGCTCCATCTCTCTGCTACAGTGCAGTCCACTGGTCTCCTGGAAGAGTAGCCTTCGAACTTTTCCCAAAATTATTCAAATGAAACATGCCTGATATCCTGCTATATAAACAGATGAAAGAGGAGATATAGTTGAAGCTGACATGGAGCCTCAAAACCTGTTCACCTTGAAGCCCGCCCACCTACTAACTCCGAAAGATAGAAAGCTCTAGAAGGGAAGAGATCCAGAGAGGGTAGTATGAAAAACCACTGTCCAGAAGAATCCACTCGTTATTACATGGGTATGAGAAATGAAGAGGCCAGATGAGGACGCTTTCCAGGTTATTTCCCATCTAAGACCATTATTCTATAATTCATGAACACAGATTGGGAGCCCACTCTTTGGGAGGCTATAAAACTACAGAAAGAACATGAAATTTGAAGTTAGTTGGAGCCTATACTTCTCAGCTGTATGATTCTAGGCAAGTTGCTTTATCTTTTGGATTTTTAATGACCAGTTAACAAGATGGAAAGAGCTACTTCCCTGGGTTATTATGTGGATTAAATAAGAAGAGATGTAATTACTATAGTCTTTGATATAGAGTAGGGACTGGTTAATTGATAGGGAACAGGTATTACAGTTAGGAGTATGAGCTTTGCAGCCTGACTATTTGGGCTTGAAAGTTTTATTCCTTACTTACCAGCAGTGGGACCTTGGATGGGTTATTTAAACTTCTTTGTGCCTCAGTGTGTTCATCTGTAAAATGAGGATAATGACTGTGGTAACTACCTCATAGAGTTCTTTTAAGGATTGAGTAAAGTAATGCACATAAGATATTTATAACAGCACCTGGCATATAGTAAGTGCTCAATCAATAAATGTCAGCCAGAGTTATTATTATGAACTGTTATGTAGACAAAGGACTATACCAAGTGCTTTTAGAGATATAAGGATGAGCAAGACCTGCCCCAGCAACGAAAATGGTTTTAGTCTACTGGAGGAAGGAAGCCTGGTACATAGAGCATGGGGCTGGAGGGCCTGCAGTTCTCCATGCTCAAGCAATAGTTTCAACAAGATCAAGTGTAACTTGAGAGCCTGGGATGGGGCTGAACCTGCAGGGGCTGCACCATAGCTATGGGGCCATGTCTTAATCCACCTGGGTTGCCATAACAAAAAACCCCAGACCAGGTGGTTTAAACAACAGAAAATTATTTTCTCGAGTTATGGAGCCTGTGAAGTCCAAGATCAAGGTGCTAGCTGACTCCATTCCTGGTGAGAGCTCTCTCCTGGGGTTGTAGACCAACAGCTTCTCACTATGTCCTCATGTGGCCCTTCCTCAGAGTGTGGATCTGGTAGTGAGGGGGTGGGAACACAGAGAAGAAGGGAGATCTCTTCCCGTTCTTATAAGACCACTAATTGTATTATGAGGGTACCACCCTTTTAACCTAATCTAGCCCTAATTACCTCCTCAAGGGCCCATCTCCAAATACTATCACATTGGGGGTTAGGGCTTTAACATATGAATTTTGGGAGGGACCCAACCATCCAGGCCTTAACAGATGGGGATAACAAGAAATTGTAACTACCAAATATTGAGAACCTCACCAAGCAATGGACTGTGTTAGGCACTTAATATGCTATTTTGTTATTCTCCCCAACTACTGTTGGGATTAGGTCTCTTCTCTACCATAAAGGATATTGAAGATCAGAGAAGTTAAATAAGTTAGAACAGCTAGAAGAGGCATAACTAAGAATCTAATCCACCTCTCTCTGACCCTACAACCAGGTGACCTAGTTTATCACCCAAACTGGGGCACTCTTGAAAGTGAAAAAGGGTTTGCTATTAACAATTATGTCAGGATAATAGGCGTAAATATCAGCTGTCTTAGGCAAACCAGAATTTAAGGTCATTCTACCCAAAGCTGGTGACTGCTCTTCTGGCTGGGCCAAACTGCCTCTGAGACCAGAACATGTGAGATTTCAAACAGAAGACAAGAAGCTTCTATCCTTCTTGTCCCTGAAACTCTTTGTCCATAATGCTACCTGTGCTGAAGCAACAATAGTACTCCCTCCAAGATGCAGGTTCCCTGATGCATGCTTGCTCCTTTGGTAGACATAAATAAGATTACTTGGAGATCTGTTACATGGTGAGAAAATGTGATTCAGGGGTATCTGTTAACTGCTGCTGCTGCTGTGAGTCTGTCATTATTCCTCTAATACAGATCATTAACATTCACGGAACCTTAACTACAGCAGCTCTAACGAGCAGAGCTGTAATATACAATTTCCCCATAAATACCCATTGATGCTGGCACTCATTCTCTCTTGGTACAGTAATTCAGCTTTTCTGGATAAATCATCAGGTTGAGGTTCTTTCTTTCTCCTTAACTACCATTATTAGTGGATGCAGAAGAATAATGAACAAAGTCTAGTGTAAAAGAAAAGGAGCAAGAGCTAAATAAATGATCATGGGGAATAAGAAAATATATATTGGTGACAGTCACAACCCAAAGGATACCAAACTTGTTTTTGCAGTGACTTAGGAAGGAGGCGAGAAACTAACATTTGCTGAGCACTTACTAGGGGCCAGCAAGTATGCTTAGTGCTTGGCAAGCTGTATCTACTTCAGGGATTCCAAAGACTTCATTGCTTAACAATCATTTGTGACACTTTTAAAAACACAACTTCCTTAGCCCCAGTTCGATAGACCTGCTTTTGTAAGGCTTGCATGTATTTATATATAAAGGGAGATTTACAAAGTTCCCCCAGCTGATTCAGATTCTCAACTAAATTTGTCTAGTTTAACTAAGATGACAACTATTATTTTCTCCATTGTATGGATAAGAAGATTGAGGTTGAGATGCTAAGGAGAGGGAAATAGAGTCTAATTGTGAAGGATAAATCCCTTGCTTCTCTACTTATGCTGAAAGAAATGTCTCCTATTAAGGTGACATTCACTCTTACTTTTTACAACACTGTCTCTCTTCTCTACCTCCCATCTTCCTGCCTATCATAGAAGTTCTGTCAGCATATCATTATGCTTCTCTCCATCAGGTTAGCAGTATTGCTGTCCTTATCTCTAGAATTATCCTTTTTTTCACCATTACATGCTGTCAGCCCAATACTCAGGGTTTCCCACCCCACTTTCTTTCTTTTTTTATCTTTTATTTTTTTGAGATGGAGTCTTGCTCTGTCACACAGGCTGGAAGGCAGTGGCGATCTTGGCTCACTGCAACCTCCACCTCCCAGGTTCAAGTGATTCTCCTTCCTCCGTCTCCCAAGTAGCTGGGATTACAGACATGTGCCACGATGCCCAGCTAATTTTCATGTTTTTAGTAGAGACAGAATTTCTCCATGTTGGCCAAGCTGGTCTCAAACTCCTGACCTCAAGTGATCTGCCTGCCTCGGCCTCCCAAAGTGCTGGGATTACAGGCATGAGCCACCACGCCTAGCCGCCACCCCACTTTCTTATATTTTAAAATCTTATAGCCTTGTCTCTTTGACAGTTTCTATGTTGCTGTTTCCACAGTTGCCTAGGATGTTGTAGCCTCCTTCCTCCTGCCATTGTTATAGGGGTAGCCCTTATACTATGATCTGGCCATGGTCCGCCAAGAGAGGATTGGGTTGGACTGGAACAGAGCAAGCTCTTAAACTGCCCACCATGGCTGCCCTTTCCAGAACCCTAACCACCCACCCTAGTCTTAAAATATAGGTCGTCTTACACCTTTTGTTCTCCTCACTATAACATAATGGTTATGGGCACATACTCCAAAGCTAACCTACTTTACGTGAAAATTCTAGTTCGGTCATTTACTAGCTGTGTGACCCTGGGCAAGTTAATTAAACCTTCTGTGCCTTGGTTTCCTCCTCTTGGAAACAAGGCAAGTAACAGCACCTCACATTTGTTGCGATAATTAAATGAGTTAATATATGAATGCACATAGAATGGTGTCTGGTTCATACAAAGGAAGTTCCATCTAAGCATTAGCTATAATTACTATTGTCCATAGTGACCTCTGCCTGGCCAAGAAGAAAGGAGGTCTTAATATTACCATGTGACCCATTCCTTCCTCTTAAGTCCAGAGTGTACTTTTTTTGTCTTCTTTGTGGATTTGTCAAAACGAGAAATAATGATCCCAACCACCTGTGACCTGACTAAGGAGATATGGGCTACTTTTAATTAAAAAGATTTTTCATAGAACAGATATAGCAAACGTGTGGGTAAAGACAGTTTCTGCTTTTGGTATCTATGGTAAGATCTCCTTAACTATGCCTTCTTCGTTCCCTAGCTACAAGGCCCTCAGAGATAAGGTGTCCAGCACCAGAACAAGTAGGAAAAGAAGCCTGAGGCCAGAGCACAGATGTCAAACTGACAAACATAGAGTTCCCTTTTCCCTGTAGTATATGCATGAAGTGTCTTTTTTGTTATCATTTTATAGTTTCTTCTATACTGTAAGGTGCCTCCTAGAACCAGTCTCTGGTCACTTATGCATTGCTCTGTTCAAGCATTCATTCCTTCACCCATTTTTCAAATAAGGTCTAGCGTCCACTGTGTGTCAAGCACTGAGCTAGGCATAGGTACAAGTCAAACCAAGTCCCAACCCAGGTCACCTTCCACAGGGAAAGGCTGCCAACAGAAAAGGAAACAGACAAACAGAGTAGTGAGTGCTTGAAACAAAACCAAACAAGGCAATGAACAAGAGCTGGGGCTGCTCCTGCAGTAGGTACAGTCAGAGAAGGTCTCCCTGAGGTGACACCTGGCCCAAGTCTGAATTAGGAGAAAGAACCAACCAGATGAAGAGTGTGCCAGGAACAGAGAAAGGCAAGGGCAAAAGCCTTGAGGCAGGAATGAGCCAGTGACTCATCATGAAGGGAGAACATGGTAGGAAAGGGGGGAATGGTGGAGGTGAGTTCACGACAGGTGGCACCCCAAGTTTGGATGGTTTTGTAGGCAGTGGTGAGGAGGTTGGATTTTATTCCAAGTGCAATAAAAGACCTCATCTGATTTTTTTTTTTTTTTTTCTTGAGAAGGAGTCTTGCTCTGTCACCCAGGCTGGAGTGCAGTGGCGCAGTCTTGGCTCACTGCAACCTCTGTCTCCTGGGTTCAAGCAATTCTCCTGCCTCAGCCTCCCGGGAAGCTGGGACTACAGGCATGCACTGCCACACCCAGCTAATTTTTGTATTTTTAATAGAGATGGGGTTTCACCATGTTGGCCAGGCTGGTCTCAAACTCCTGACCTCAGGTGATCCGCCTGCCTCAGCCTCCCAAAGTGCTAGGATTACAGACGTGAGCCACTGTGCCTGACCTCATCTGATGTTTTTTAAAGACCACTTTGACCGCTCTTTGGGAGATGAACTTCAGTGGACAAAAGTGGAAGCAGCACTCTTAGGCAAAAGAGAATGCCACAGAGAAGAGGGAGAGAGGCAGACAGCTTTGGGACATGTTCAGGGATAGAATCAGCATTTCTTCATGAAAGCTTACATGTCAAAGTGTGGGAGGGAGAGGAATCTAAAGTAACTTGTATGCTTGTGACTTGAGCATCTGGGTGTGAGTTGGTGGCCTTTACAGAAACTGGAAGACAAGGAAAGAACAGGTCTGGGGACATCAAAAGTTCTTTGGACATGTTAAGTTTGAGAGGCTGAAAATTATGGGATATAGTCACCCACCAATTGCTAAAATCCAAAAGGGTGCTGATCAGATATTGGCGAGACTTTCAGTAGCAAAGACTATCTCAGATTGCTGACACACTAGAACCACTGATGGGTCTCTCTGGGGAGGAGCTTGAAGGGTCAGTTGAAAATGCCATCCAGATATTAGTAGGGCTAGGAGGGCATCATATCCCTATTCTTATAACTTTTTATGGAACTTCTGCCTAGCATCTCTTTGAAGTTAGAAATGGAGTAATTTACCCTAATTGTAAAGCCCCATTTGGCCACATGGCAGGATAGATGGGACAGCTTTTTTCTGGAGTTCCTAATAACAAATGCCAAATCTCTGTGATTGTGTGTGTGTGTATGTGTGTGTGTGATCATGTGTATGTGTGCATGCATGCACATACATGCCGAGCATTTGAAAACACCATATGGAATACCATGCCCTCCATATAATAAGTCATGCTATCACCAAGTTTCTTTCTGTTCAGTTTTCTATTGTATTATGTAAACAGTTTCATCCATTTATTCATTTTGTTTTTTAAAATGTATCAATTCAATATAATTTCCTTCTGTGTGTTGACCACTAGGCCATCTAGGTACTAGAAATTCAAAGATGAATAAGACAGTTTCCCATATGAGGAACTAGAGTCTCTACAAGGCCATAGGCTATAGTAGAAAAGAGGGAAGGTAATAGTCATTGTAACTGGACACGTGTGATGCCAAGGGTGGTTATCTAATCCATCCTGAGGGTCATGGAGGAAGGCTTTGAAGAGCTGACTAGAGCTAACATGTCCTCTAGGGATATGTTATAGTTTTCTTGATGAATAAAGATGGAAATTGTGACCAGACAGAGGTCTTGTGCCAAGGCCTGAGAAGGTAAAGAATATACCTAGAGACGTATTCAGAGGGCATGTGATACTAAGACACACACAAGCTATTTTCAAGTTCTACAATCAATCAGAAATAGTTGAGGATAATGCTCTTCCAGATATCTTCTGGACTTCAAACCTTAAGGCTGCCTTCCAAGTCATCTAGTTTTGAATATTGCCTCATTCGATCCTCAGAGCTCTAGGAAGTAGCCATTTCCCTCACTGGTTTCCCTATGAACAAGCCAAGGTTTCCTTTGAGCCTGTTTCCTTGTTATAAAATGTGAGCCAGGTTTCTCTGCTCTGACTTGTGATGGTCTCTTCTTAATCTATACAACTGTGAGAGGAACCATGATAGAGTGAAAAGGAACTAGACCAGGAGTTGGGAACTTGCTGTGTCATCCCACATCTGCCACTATTATTACCATGTTTTTGAGAAAGTTGAAGGTGTCTGTTTCTTGATTTGAAATAAATACAGAGATGAGTTGGGTTAGAGATTTAGAGATTTCTGTAGTCTCTTCTAATTTTATTCTGCAATTCTGAAATTTTTAAAACAGCTCAAAATCCCATCAAGTAGGTGCTACAAAATTATCATATTCCTAAAGGATACTTTATTGAATTGTTGACTTAATAGAGGATCCAAATAATCAGACACTAATGGAAGTCTTGCTATTTGTCAGGCACATGCTCAACTGTTACCTTATATCTTATCCTGGGTAATCGTCAACTCAGTCTTATGATATGGATATTTCCCTAATGTTACAACAAAGAAAAATTCAAGGACAGTAATCGAGTCCAATTCCATTCACATAAAAACAGAATTCTTGCTTTGGCTATTCATATGGAGTTGGTTTCAGTCCCGGGAACAGCACAGCCACAGTGAACATGTACATGCTCTATAAAAATGCTCAGCCTGGTACCCTTGTTGTGGCACTTCTCATACTCTGAATTGAATTAGTATTCTCCAGTTTCACTAACTTTGCTGTTACAACTCAGAGAATGGACAGCATCTAAGTGCTCACAGGATAGGCATAGTGCCTAGTTCATAATGGGCATTCAGGAAATGTTTATTCCTTAATTAAATTAATGCCTTGATAATCAAATCCAAGAATGAAGAAGTGAATGAGGAAATGAATTCCTAAGTATGTAAAATCTGCATTCCTCTGGAGAAGAAAAGGAAAAACATTTTGCATGGAACGGCTGTCAGAGCAGCAGGCAAAGCCCTCCTGGCTATTTTTTCCTTTGCTGTGACATCTCTCCATTTGTGATTTCCTCTGATTTGCTCTGCATTCAGCCTGAGCCTCTACTACTCTTGCTTGATTTCAGCTCCCTCCAATATTTCTTGTTACCATTTGGATGCCATCTGGACCGCAGTGGTAACCCCTCCAAGAGAGGCACAGCAGCAAAGAAAGATGACTGACTCTGAGAAGTTCCCCTGCCCTCCTCCCCAAAAGTGTGTTGAATCCTGTCATCCTGCTGATGGGAGCCAATTTCACATTACTGTGATTCTAATTCACTCCCTTTTCAAAGTACTGAACTGGTGCCAAATCTTGTTAGGAGTTTTTGAAAAATCCTTGAGTTTTTGCTAATGTGGAACTAGAATAATAGGATTTTAAAAGAAGAAAGGAGATAGGACGAGACCATTAAAAACAAATAATTGCAAGCTTTTAGAAATGTTTCCCCTTTGGTTTCTGGTTTTCTGTGTATATTTATACCTGTTTGTTCCATCAAAACCATTAAAGTAGCAAAGCCATTTGCAGCCTGATCCTTCCCCTCACAAATGAGCTAAGGCAAGGGAAGAGGACATTGAATCCTAAAATCCTCCTTGTCAAATGTCAGATCTTTGAGATGAAGTCATGGATTAGAACCAGGAAGCTTCTACGAGTGTGTAAATTATACAGTCATTCCCAGTGTTTGTAGAGAGCTCTGTGGCTGTAATGGTGTTTTCAGTGTTTCTTCCTAATTTCCATCCCTGGCCCCATCTTGGCTGTCATGATGATGATACAGCACAGAGAACGCTATGTCATCATCTCTGTCTTTATGATGACTGCCCTCTATCCCATGGCAGCAGCGCTTCCACCATCAAATTCCCACTGCTGCTGCTGCCACCAGCTCAAAATGTATGCTGACCCCAGCTTCCCCAACCCCACGATGTGGGGTTGGGTGCGATGTGTTTAATAATAAGGACGATAATACTAGTAACCACTAGCATGAATCTTGTCATTACTCTGAGCTGGACCCTAAATACTAAAGGTTTTATGTGAATTATCTCACTGATAACACCAACTGTATAATTTCTTGTTTTCTATCTCTTTCATGTGGTAGAAAACTTTGTTTACAGATGCTTAGTAAATCATATATATTTAATAAATAGAAGTAAGTGAATGGATGACCAATGATCACAGCCTTATGACAGTCATCTCTGGAACTACCACCATTTCCCCTTAACACTAGCATTATCATTTGTCAGGCATCACAATTGATATCTCCTTTCCTTTATCACTGTTACTGAGGTCAGACTTAATTTAACTATTAGTAGCTTATTGCATAATCATCTTCTGCCTGCAGATCGTGCCACCAACCCCAACCTCATGTATATTTTCAGGAAAATATTGAATGGCTTTTACAAAATCTGAGCATCAAAACATGGAGTTACTATCTGAGTTCTAAAATAGGTATAAGGGACGGATAGGAAGAAGAGTCGGAAGGAGAAAGGGTGGGGTGGGTGGAATGATGAGGCAGACTCCTAGAACAGTCCAGCTGTGCCAGTTTAAAAACTGGGGGAAGGTCCAAAAGCAGGAGCTGCTTTGACTGAGCATCTGCTCTGTGAAGACCGCAGTGCATCTTCAGCCTTTTCTCCAGGTGACTTCATCCCTTCCCTAGACCAATATCGCCCAAATTTTTGCCATGACCTGGCACCTGCCTACGCTCACCAACCAAGCAAATAATTCCATGACTATTCTTCCTCCTGCCCTCCCTTCCTTCCCTTTCTGTAATTTTCAAAAGGGAAATGATACCTGTTGAGATTTTACTCTGCCAGTTGCTGTGCTATTTTCATATACATGAGTCTTCTCACTGCTTCCTCTCTGCAAGCCCACATTGTAAGCATTATTATCCTCGTTTTTTGCAGAGGGGGAAACTGAGGCTCAAATGATAAACTTTATTCAAGCAAATGCCAGTGATGGAGCAGCAGTTTGAACTCAAAACTACTGTTGCCCACGTCTCTCTTTTTATTCCCGCACTTTGCCTCTCCTGAAACCATCACATTTCTCACTTTAAAAGTACTCAGTGTTTTCACTTGCAAGCAAATTAGTTTTCTTGACATTAGATGAAAGTTGAGAAGGCCAGGAATCCAGAGGCAGAGGCTTTAGCCACAGCTACGCCCTGTCATTTGCATTAGCCCATTCAGGTCAGCTTAGCATCCTGAACTTTGTCCACTGGGTTCTGCCTTTCTTGCAATGTCCCAATAAGGTGCCAGCAAAATCCCTGCACCAACATTCCCCATGCTGACCTTCCCCTTGTATATTAAGAAAGAACATTTCAAGAACCAGCTTAATTTTTCAGAAGCTGGATGTAAATATTTTGTTGTTCAAGGATTTGAGGATATATTACACATGTGAGCACTTCAAGGGAAGATGTAACTTTTATTGTAAGATTGAAGCACTTCCCTTTATCCTCCAACCTTCTGGACAACCTTTGGGATCCTCTCCTGAATTGGAAGCTGAAGAAGGAGAACTATTAGCTGCTAAAGTGAGGCCCAAATTGGAGTAATTAGAGGCAAGTTCTCAATCATTATAAAGACAAAACCTCAAAGCAGGACCAATTTCTCTATTAGATCAAGGCATTGAGTCCAGCAAGACCACCGATCCCCAAAATCTCAGTAGGCCTGGCACATTTAGGCATTAAATGGGATTCCATTTTGTTTCTGTTCTAATGAAACTTCATGGATTTCCATTGGAAACATGAATCTTCACTTTCTTCTGAAAAACCTCACAAATATCTGGCTTTCACTTAGCGCCAGCAATGAAAGAAAAAAAAAACGTCTTATAGCTAGAAGAAGTCTGCTGTTTTTGCAAACTGAATTTGATTTCATGGTACTGTCTAGACACAGCAAAGAAATCAATTCTCCCATAGAAATCTTCCAGTCAATGCAAATATAGGATATTCTTTAAAAGAATAGAAAATATATAAGCAAGGACTATGTCTAGTATTTGGGAAGCACCCAGTTAACTGGAAGTTTATTTTTTAATATATTTTATCTAGAGTCATGCTGTCCAATACTATAGCCACTAGCCACATGAGGCTATTAAATCAAAAATAATTAAAATGTAATAAAATTTAAAATTTAGTTCATCAGGCATGCTAGCCATATTTGAAGTGCGCATGTATCCACTGACTGCTGTATTGGACAGCACAGATAGAGAACTTTCCATCATCCCAAAAAGTTCTACTGGACAGCGCTGGTCTAGAGATCATTTATTAACATTAGAGTTTCTATTCCCCATCTCAAGCCACTTGCCCTTGTTCTTCAATTGCCAAACAGAGCTTTCCCATCTCTCTCTGCCAGGAAATGGGAAAGTGGCTGTTTACTCTTGGGTAAAGGTGATAAAGAGCATAAACTCTTAGATACCCCAGAAGGAATTAGTCTTCATTAGCATGTGTCTTCCTTGTTAAATCATTCATTAGGGAAAGGTAACATGCATTCGGATGCCTGGAATCAGTAGTTGTCCTTAATGGTACCCACCTTAGTGCAGTTACAAATCATTTAAGTTAATCCATTTCTCTTGAGCCTTCTAAATGGAAAATTGAATTTTTTTTTTTCAGTCTTGGTCTGAGCTCTGAGTTTAGATCTAGAAGCCTTGTGTGGTCCTTGTCCCACAACTGTCCACCCCAAGCTACAAAGATGATACAGCATAGCTCTGCTCTGACCTATGAAAACAAGGACCATGTGTTATTCATCCAGGTATCGCCAGTGCCCAGCCAGGACATGACATGTGGAAAGCACCCAGTGAATGTTCATTGAAGAAATTAATTAATCAATTGCATAATCAATCAAGGCGGCTTCAGTTTTCCTAGGAACCTGCTAATTATTCGTACTGAGAGTGTATTCCCCAGCGTAGTGATTTGCAAATCCGGCTGCACATTAGCATCACCTGGGGAGCTTTTAAAACCCGCTGATGCCAGGGCCCCACCCTAGACCAGTACAATCCAAATCTCTGATGATGTGGCTCTGGCATCAGTAGCTCTGGCATCAGCAGCTGCCCCAAAGGATTACATTGTGCAGACAGGAGTGAGAAGTTTCTGATTTGGAAGCCATAAAAAAGATTTTCTTCCTTTGTGAGATTTTTTTTATCCCAAGTCCCTTATTCACTGTCATTTTTCCTGTAAGAGTAACATGAATCTGGTCTTCCTCGTTGCCTTACTCAGTAATGGAATCATAGTGTCCCCACTGTTTCAAAAAGAGATTATAGGAAGATAACTCCCTGTGGGAACTTTATTTCAATGTTTTAATAAAGATTCGAGCCCGAACCATATTGAAACAACATGAGAAAATGCCTTCTTTTATATTTCCTCACTGGAAGCTTAAGTTGCAAGTAAATTTGATGTCACGTTGAGTTTTTAAAAGAATACAAAACTGTGTACATGCTATGATAGTATGAAAGAAAAATCTGTAAGAAACAAAACAAAAAAGACTTTAACATACATGAATTAAAACTCAAGTGGTAATTGTGGGTAAAACAAGATTTAGCAATTTGGAGAGACTAGGGAGTAGATTAGTTTCTGTCCATAAGAATCACCTGGGAAAAAAGTGTATTTATTAGCTGGAAGGATCTCCCCACTGGCTGGAGGAAGCGCACTGGGTGTCTCCAAAGGTTACCCCAAACAGGTAACTGTAAGAAAGCAGCTCTGAGAAATGACTGAGCCAGAGTTAGAACAGTAAGGTAGCCACAAGGTAAAAAAAGATATGGATGGGATGAAGATGATCAGGCAAGACTGTAGCCAAGAGCAGGGCAAAAGAGAGAAGATGGAGTCAAGAATGGATTGAAGGGTTCAGGAGTAAGGACGGGAGGTCTAGGAAGTGCTGGGCTCTTGGTTGGAGGTGGTTTCTAAAGAGAGGCCATCGGAAAGATTTTCTTCGTTTCTTTTCCCTCTATTTCCAAATATTATATAATAATAGTCTCCTAACATTAAACAATATGTGCTTTGGGGCCAGGCTTGGTGGCTGAGGAAGGCTGAGGTCAGGAGTTCGAGACCAGCCTGGCCAAACTGGCAAAACCTCATCTCTACTAAAAATGCAAAAATCAGCCAGGCATGGTGGTACCCGCACCTATAATTCCAGCTACTCGGGAGGCCGAGGCAGGAGAATCACTTAAGCCTGGGAGGCAAAGGTTGCAGTGAGCCAACATTGCACCACTGTACTCCAGCCTGCGACAGAGTAAGACCTGTCTAAAAAAATAATAAAAATAAAAATAAATTGTTCATGTGCATTACTGAAATGAGCCAATAATAGGAGAAGATAATAATAGCTACTAGTCCTTGGGCATCTACTGTGTGCTAAACACCAAACAAGACTTTGCACACATATCTCAATTAAACTGCTCAATAAACTTGCCATGATGTTGTCATTACCCACTCCACTTTAAAGATGAGAAAACTGAGGCTAATCAACTTGTCAAGGGTTACATGGCCAGCGCATCCATGGCCTGACGTGGCCAGGACCCAGTACATATCTGTGTGATTCCAAAAAATGCATTTGTTCATCTGCTCGGACCAAGCTTCAACTGAATTCAAAGAAATCGCCTCATCACACCTCAGCTCCACACCTCACCAAAGGCTACCTCTCCTTTCCCAGGAAGGTGACAACATGCTCATGCTGACACTGGTTATCCTCCCACATTTTCATTATATGGGACATGGTGGGGGTTTTTATGAGCCTCTACCACAGGCTGTTTTTCAAATTTATTTAATTCATCCATCATGCTCTGAAGCCATTTGCTTTTTTATATTGGACAGATGTAATGAGATTTTGGACACTAAAAAATGTTTTTATTAAAAGTTATGACCCAGAGCTAGTTGGTAGCGGCTCTGCCATAAATTGCTAGGAGTGTGTGCATTTATAAAGGATGTAGCGACATAACCTTAACCTTTTAGGCCACACGATAGATTACAGGATCACTTAGACTAATATTGTCTCACCACCTCTCCCCACCTGTGGCCAAATAATAATAATAATAATAATAATGTCTGTGGTTATTTGATGTGGTGGCTTTTCCTCTCATTGTAGCCATAGTTAAGTCATGTTGAACCATGGGCTGGTGGAAACAGGTGGTTGGTGGTTGACCTGAAGGCCCTGCCTTAGTGGGCCCGGGCACGTTGATTCTTCCACTCTGCTCTGCTCTGCAGACTGTAACTGGGGCTGAAGGAAGCAACAGTCACATGTCCTATAGACAGGGTGAAAGCAAATTCTGACAAAGCACAGTATTATGAGGCTATGGGTGATAGTTTTCTCACTCTTCCATTGCCAAAAGCTCTCCTCAAAACTATTCATGCGTAATAACTCCATTTTAATGTCCATATTAGCAGATTTATATTAATGTTTTACTATTTGGAAATCATCCAAAGAATAATTAACTTATTCGTATAGACCAGAATATGGCCATTAAGATATACATGTATATGATATATTATACATACCTATAATGTGTAATATAAACAATATAATACAAAGTTAACAAAGCAATTAAATGTTGCTCACTGCCAGCTACTTCTAGAACATGCATTCATTTCTGTATTTTTGAGGACTGCTATGTGCCAGACCCTCTACCAGCTGCAGGGGGAGACCCTCTCCCAGCTGCTTGAGGAAGCTTACAGTATGATAGGCACAGATAATGTACTGAGGACACTCAGGAGGATTTCAGTTCAAAGGATAGAGAAACTCTTCATGGAGGAGGTGGCTTTTGAGCTGGGTTTGGAGAATTTGGGGAGCACTGAGCTTTCAGAGATGAGAAGAGCATTTCTTTTTTTTCTTTTTTTTTTTTTTTTTTTTTGAGATGGAGTCCGCTCTGTCTCCCAGGCTGGAGTGCAGTGGCACGATCTTGGCTTACTGCAGTCTCCACCTCCTGGATTCAAGTGATTCTCCTGCCTCATCTTCCCAAGTAGCTGGGATTACAGGCGCCCGCCACCACACCCAGCTAACTTTTTGTAGTTTTAGTAGAGACGGGGTTTCACTATGTTGGCCAGGCTGGTCTCGATCTCCTGCCCTCATGATCCACCTGCCTTGGCCTCCCAAAGTGCTGGGATTATAGGCGTGAGCCACCGCGCCCGGCCGAAGGGAACTGCATTTCATGCAGAGAAGACAACATGTATAAAAACACATGAAAACCAGCTGTTCACAGACTGCTCCAAAGAGTAAAGTTTGTCTAAAGCACAAGGTGACATTTTGTTCTTTTAAAAGAAAAATCTCGAATGTAAACAGCATGCTCTTATCCATAGCCACTGCTGATGTCTGTAACTGCAGGGCAATGTCTGTAATTGCAGGAAGATGGAATTTAAACTTACAAATTTGCCATTGCTGTGTTTCCTAATCAGACCCATGTTTTATCATCTGCTTATGCTAGAAACATATTCCAGGATTTTCACAGACATTGGAAACAGCTCCCCACCTGCTGAGACCATGGAAGTGTGAATCATAGATACTGTCATCATTAAACTCATAAATCCATGTCATTTGTGTGTCATTCACTTCATCCTCATTCATCATCCCTTCCACTTTCAGAACGGCTATTCATTTGAGGATTTTGAAGAACGGTTTGCTGCAGCCACCCCGGTAAGAATTAGAGCCCTCTCAAGTTAACTGTTTCATGTCATGATCTCCACATTCATTTCATGCTCATCAGTCGTGCCTTGTGGTTACAGAACAGAAACCTGCCCAAGGACTTTGATGAGATTTTTGAGGCAACAAAGGTAAGGCCTTGAGGTTTTTGTTAAATGAGGTTGTTCTGCTCATACTCATGCATTCCATATTCTCTTCATCCAGCTGGCATGAATGGCAGACTTGCTGCCCTGCTCTGCTCTAGTAGGTGCCTATTCAGATGTCCCCAGGATGACTATTGGTGGGCCCTGCCATGAGGTCAAATAGTGAGAGTGTATGTACAGGTGTGTGTGTGTATGTGTGTAAACTAGAGTGTGTGTTGGAGAGGAGATAGCACCCCTTCTTTTCATCCAGCAATACTTTTCAAACCTCTAACATGTCCCAGGCATCCTAATAGATGCTAGAGATGCAGAAAAGTGGCTTTCCTAAAGAAGCTCACAGTGTAACATAGTGCAACATTGCATGGGATAAGCTATGACAGTAGAGCCTCGCCTAGCGTAGTGTAGTATATGTAGTATAACATGATATAGTAGGAATTCAGATACATGAACAGGATGTGCCAAGTACACCACTGGTACTAAAAAACAGGTGAGGTTGCTATTCAGTCAGTATAACCTGGTATAAATATATTGGTTGTAGTCAACATCTGTTCAAATTGATTGATACACAGGCCAATGAATATTGCCACTCCTGAATACAGTATTGGGAAACCTCCAGGACAAAAATCTTCAACCTTGGCAGCAAATTAGAATCATTAGGAGAGCTTTCCAAGCTCCAGTGACTAGGTTTTACCTCAAACCAATTCTGAATCTTTTGGTGTGGGAACCAGGCATCAGTAATTTTTTCCCCAGGTGATCTTAGTATGCATCCAAGGTTGAGAACCACTGATCTGGGAGTATCATGGGCAATGGGATAGGGTAGAAATTGAGTTAGGACGCCACTTCATAGGAAACAAAACAGAAAGCCTTCTAATTCACGTCCTGCAGAATGTGTGGGAGAAGGAATGAGTGTTCTAGGTAGGAGGAAGAGCACATGTAAGACCCTGAGATGGCCTCTTCTTTCATAACTCTCTGTGCTTCTCTCCTCCTTGATTGTGTCTCTGGGTCTGTCTTTCCATAATACAGCCAGCTTATGACAATAGGAACAGGAATGTGCCTTACCTATCTCTGTAGCCCTTGCTCTTGGTAGCTGATGCATGGTAGGAACTCCCATGGCTGCCCACTGAAGGGTCACAGAACTCCTGATGCCAAAACACAGGGAACGGGTCTGTGAGAAGGTGTTTTCGGGGTCAGCCATAACATCTCAGTCTCCATCAATTGTGCCTTTAGGATTTCTCTCTCGGAAAGGCCTAGGGATCTTGTTGCAGTGATCTAGTTGGAAGGAGCAGCGTACTAATCTTAAACTAGATATTACTGAAAAACCATCACTTGTTCATATCAAAGAATGACTGGGGAGAGAACAGGCCTGATGGAGATACTGGGGAACTACCTCCCCAAACATCGAAGCTACTTTTCCTTCACTGTCCTGTACACCTTACAATATCACTCTTCTTACCCCTGGAAAATGCCCAGGGGGCTAAAAAAGGGGAAAAACTGCCATCTCCGGCTACATCTCTCTTTACCAGGAGACATTTGAAATGCTAGTAATGGAAGAGCCTTACTCTCTGGCGAGTAGACATCTCAAGCTGACATTCCAAATGACCTCAAATGGATGTGCATCCTGGCAGACCTTATAGCAACCCAGATTTCTGGTTAGAGAATGTTGTAGAGCTGGACTTCCACTATTTAGCAAGGCTAACTAAGGTTTGGTAAAGTGATGGATCGATGAACAAGATGCTGGTGGGTGTGTGGGTCAAGTCCATCCCAGCTGCTTTTAGCTGACTGATCAGAGGTGAGTCACTTAACCTCAGCCTCAGCTAGCTCATCTGTGAAACATAGTGACAATGGCACCTATGCTGGTGACTTTTCGGGGCTCAGTGAGTGTCAAACATGATGATAATGTATTTGAAAGCATATTGCAAACTATAAAGTGTTTTATAAATGTGAATTGTTAGTTTTATTCTCTTGAGGCTTTTAAAATGATTCATTAGAGCAGTATTATCAGATGGAACATGGTTTATTAGCTTACAAATAAAAGGACTGGGATTAACATGGGGAGGAGACCTGTGAAAATAGATACTATTTCAGATTCTCGATCACATATGGTTATTAGGATTATTTTTAATTTTATGGCCCAAGAATCCCCTTTTTCTATAAAATTTAATTAACTCAAGGTTCTATTTAAACAGCAAACCAATGGAATGAAATAACAATCTATGTTTTATGCCTCTGCATGTTTTTCTCGTTTAATCCTTGAGTGAAAATCATCTGGCAAAAGGAAAGTCTATATCTCAAGAATGAAGGTTATTTTAAAAGTTGTGCTTAAGGAGAAAATTAGCCAATAAATTCTATTTATGATGTTAGTAAAAGTATGCCGTGAGTTCAACACATTTGAAATGTAAATTGTGTGACTTAATTAATAACTTCATTTAAATATTTTCCGAACACTGAAAATAGTTGTGGGCCATTTTAAAAGCATAGAATTGCAGTCTCAAAGAAGCCCAGAAGCTTCATTTGAATTGATTAAATAAAGTTATTCCTTTTATGAAATTGGAAGAGGGTCTAAAAGACTAGCAGAGTTTACCAAATAATATAAAATATTGCTAACATGCTAGAGAAGGATTACCAAAGAAGAGCATTTCAAGTCCAGCAAGATTTGAGAAAGGACCTGTGTGCTGTCCACCTCATTCCCATCAGCTGCTGGGCTGTTACTGTATGAAAGAGAAACAAGATAGGCAAGAATTGATGGAAAAGGCTGTGAAATATATGAAATTCCCACCACAACCTTGCCCCTGACCACCACACTGGCCTCCTGTCTCCCACCTTCATGTTGGTAACACTGAACTGCTTCCATTACCACCTACCTACTCTGTTCCTGGCCTCTGGCCATTTTTAAGCAGTTTCCTCTGTCTGGATGGTCTCCTCTTTTTGGTCACATGGCTCCTCTCCTTCAGGATTCAGATCTAGGCTATTTCCTTTAGAAAACTGTCTCAAACTTTGCCAAAAGCTGGTTGGGTCTCTATATTACTCTGTTTCCATGCTGCTGATAAAGGCGTGCCCAAGACCGGGAAGAAAAAGAGGTTTAATTGGACTCCCAGTTCCACATGTCTGGGGAGAGGCGGAAGGCAAAGGGCACTTCTTACATGGTGGCAGCAAGAGAAAATGAGGAAGATGCAAAACAGAAACCACTGATAAACCCATCAGATCTTATGAGACTTATTCACTATCATGAGAATAGCATGGGAAAGACCAGCCCCCATGATTCAATTAACTCCCCCGGGTCCCTCCCACAGCATGTGGGAATTCTGGAAGATACAATTCAAGTTGAGATTTGGGTAAGGACACAGTCAAACCATATCATTCCACCCCTGGCCCCTCCAAATCTCATGTCCTCACATTTCAAAACCAATCATGCCTTCCCAACAGTCCCCCAAAGTCTTAACTCATTTCAGCATTAACCCAAAAGTCCACAGTCCAAAGTCTCATCTGAGACAAGACAAGTCCCTTCTGCCTATGAACCTGTAAAATCAAAAGCAAGCTAGTTACTTCCTAGATACAATGGAGGTACAGGTATTGAGTAATTACAGCCATTCCAAATGGGAGACATTGGTCAAAACAAAGGGTTTACAGGGCCCATGCAAGTCTGAAATCCAGCAAGGCAGTCAAATTTTAAAGCTCCAAAATGATCTTGTTTGACTCCAGGTCTCACATCCAGGTCACACTGATGCAAGAGGTGGGTTCCTATGGTCTTCAGCAGCCCCGCCCCTGTGACTTTGCAAGGTACAGCCTCCCTCCCAGCTGCTTTTTCATGGGCAGGTGTTGAGTGTCTGAGGCTTTTCTGGGCTCATGGTATAAGCTATCAGTGGATTTACCATTCTTGGGTCTGGAGGACAGTGGCCCTCTTCTCACAGCTCCACTAAGCAGAGTCCCAGTAGGACTCCGTGTGGAGGCTCTGACGGCACATTTCCCTGCCACACTGCCCTAGCAGGGGTTTTCCTGAGGGCCCTGCCCTTGCAGCAATCTTCTGTCTGGGCATCCAGGCATTTCCATACATCATCTGAGATCTAGGTGGAAGTTTCCAAACTTCAATTCTTGACTTCTGTGCACCTGTAGACTCAACACCATGTGGAAGCTGCCAAGACTTGGGGCTTCTACCATCAGATGCCACAGCCTGAGCTGTACATTGGTCCCTTTCAGCCATAGCTAGAGTGGCTGGGACACAGGGCACCAAGTCCCTAGACTGTACATAGCACAGGGACCCTGGGCCCAGCCCACAAAACCACTTTTTCCTCCTGGGCCTGCAGGCCTGTGTTGGGAGGGGCTGCCATGAAGGTCTCTGCCATGGCCTGGAGACATTTTCCCCATGATTGTTGGAATTAACATTAGGTTCCTTGCTACTTATGCAAATTTCTGCAGCTGGCTTGAATTTCTCCCCAGAAAATGGGTTTTTCTTCTATCACATAGGCTGCAAATTTTTCAAACTTTTATGCTCTGCTTCCCTTAGAAAGCTGAATGCCTTTAACAGCACTCAAGTTACCTATTGAATGCTTTGCTGCTTGGAAATTTCTTCCACCAGATACCCTAAATTATCTCTCTCAAGTTCAAAGTTCCACAAGTCTCTAGGACAGGGGCAACATGCCACCAGTCTCTTTGCTAAAACATAACAAGAGTCACCTTGCTCCGGTTCCCAACAAGTTCCTCATCTCTATCTGAGACCACCTCGGCCTGAATTTTCTTGTCCATATCGCTATCAGCATTTTGGGCAAAGGCATTCGACAAGTCTCTAGGAAGTTCCAAACTTTCTCACATTTTCTGTCTTCTTCTGAGCCCTTCATATTGTTCCAGCCTCTGCCTGTTACCCAGTTCCAAAGTCACTTCCACATTTCTGGGTATCTTTTCAGCAACACCTCACTCTACTGGTAACAATTTTACTGTATTAGTCCATTTTCATGCTGCTGATAAAGACATACCTGAGACTGGGAAGAAAAACAGGTTTAATTGGACTCACAGCTCCACATGGCTGGGGAGGCCTCAGAATCATGGCGGAAGGCAAAAGGCACATCTTACATGGCAGCAGCAAGGGAAAATGAGGAAGAAGCAAAATTGGAAACCCCTGATAAACCCATCAGATCTCGTGAGACTTATTCACTATCGTGAGAACAGAATGGGAAAGACCAGCCCCCATGATTCAATTACCTCCCCTTGGGTCCTTCCCACAACACGTGGGAATTCTGGGAGATACAATTCAAGTTGAGATTTGGGTGGGGCCACAGCCAAACCAGATCAGTTTCCTTCTAGGTAATCCCACAGCACACCATAGAGACCCCTGTTGCTATTTCTGCTGCATTACCTGAGATTATCTGCATCTACAGATTGGATGTCCTCCCCTCCAGTCTGTAAACTCCCTGCAGGCTGAGAGTTGGCGTTTCTCATTTTTATGTTCCCAGCACATAGCACAGTGTTCAACATCTAGCAGTTGTTGAAGATTTATCAAAAATTATTGTGCAGTTGGAAACAAAATCAGTCCTTATAGGGCCCTATTGTGTGCCAGGCGCTGTTATTCAATCTGAAAGCTGAAAGGGAAGGAAGAGCTGCAAGTAAGTTAACAAGGCCAACTTTCTCTCCTTTCAGCAAAAAGAGACTTTTGTGCTCTTTCAACCAGGCTTAACCAAGCATCAAAGAAAGTCCTCCTATTAATGTTGTCAATACATCTGCAAAGGCGATATTATCATCTCCATTGCCCAGATGAAGGAACTGTAGCTCTGAGGAGCTGCAGATATTGAAAGTGGTAGAATCCAAATATGCCTCCTGTTGGAGGTAGCTACTATCTGGGGCCAGTGGTCCAGGCAGTAAAGGAATTTATGAAGACATTTGTAGGTAAAGAAAGGTAGATTTATTAGAGAAAGTATGAAAATACATTGCAAGATTGCAATGGGCAGCACAGCAGAGAAGGGGCTGTCTGCAAAGAGGCAGGGGCTGGAGGGAAGTTTTATAGGGTTACGCTGGAGGGACTACCTGAAAATGAGGTTGTGCCCTTGGGTTGTTTGTGATTAACCATCCCTCAGAACAATTATTCCTTGTTCTTCCCCATCTGGGGCCCTGCCTGACCTGGGGCCCCTTTCTCATGTGGTTTATCTTATCAGTACTCCACACCCCCAGGCATGGAGTGTAGGACATTTTCCAGAGCCCAAAGCTCACTCACTTGCCAGTAGGAAAGAACATTCCCTTCCTTGGATGAACCCTAGAGATCCAGCCATGACCTGGTTAGAGCGGTTTGAGTACAGGAGTCCTGTGTGGCAGGGCAGTTGGACTCCTCACATCCCTTCTACTAAGTGGTATGTTTAGGTTCCCCCAATTTGAAGCTATCACTTAAGATCTGAAGATGAGGGAAAAGTGGTTTTTCCTTAGTGGACAGGTTTGTACAAAGCATGTGATTACATACTTGTCATAATTAAGTCAGGCCATAGACTCCCTACAGTCTGTGAATTTGGCAGTGTGCAGATTAGTTCTAAGTGTATCTTAAAAGGTTTCTTTAGCTGTTGTGGCTGGCCTTGCTCAGATACTCCCGTGTGATGGATGAGGAGATAGATGATGCAGTGTCTGCAGTGATGGAGTTCCTAGGAGTGATTAATGATGTATACACTGGATTGTTTTTGATGCCTTTCCTGGTATTAAATGAAATGTTTTCTTTTCCTCCAACCACATTTTTTATCCTAAAGATGGACTCTTTCAGAGAGTGCTGTTTGACTGCATTCTCTGTATTCAGCAAATTTAAATCCTGGCCCAGATGACCTTGATATCACATCCCTGAGACTTAGTTTATCTATTTGTAAAAATGGGGATGACGATTCCTACCTCTCAGGGTGAATGCTATTGGGAGCCCTTACTGACGTGACCATGAAGTCATGTCTGTACTTACACGTGGAAGGCATCTTATATGTGTGGATACACTCATGAGATAAAAACCAGTGATGGGATTGCCTCCCTGCCTTTATCTCCTAGAAAGAGAGACATTGCTGGCATATGATGGTAAATAAGTGTGAAGTGATGTTATTACTGCTTATGGGAAGTGATTAATGGGCAGTCTTGACCAAGGCTGGATAAACAGGCAGATGCAAGGAAGCAAGAATTGATTCTGGCTGCATTCAAGTGTTGCCTTTGGGATCCTGAGGTATGGTAATGACCCACCAGGATTATGGTTTATCTAGAAATGATGAAAAACAGAAATGTGTATCCCCGTATCGTACTGTGTGTAAAGCAGGACCCAGCACCACCACCTTTCTTTGTAGTTACATGATTACCTTTTTGTCTTTACAGGCTGTGACCCAATTAGAACTTTTTGGGGACATGTCCACACCCCCTGATATAACCTCTCCCCCCGTAAGTATGCATTGCTCTCTGAACCCTGCACCCCTTTCCTTTCCACATCCCCTCAGTGGCCGGAATATGGGCTTTGAGTGAAAGAGGCCTCTGGTGGATTTCAGCGTTGACTCTTTCAAGCTGTGTGGCTTGGACAAACTCACTAGTCATTCTGATCCTTAATTTCCTTGGCTATTTAAAAAGGGGAACTATGATATATGCCTCTGTTTTGCGAAATAAACAAGACCATGCATTCAGCAATGGCAGGACTTGCCTGGGCACTTGCTGTTCTGCTGGGGTCTGAGAAGAGAGGCCCGAAGGAGATGTGGTTTCTGACTACAAGGAGCACATGGTGTGGTTGGGAATGTAGGCAGGAAACTCGGGACAACACATATGATGAGGCATTTGTCAGCACCTGCCCCAAGCCCAGTACAGCATAGGTGGCCAGCCCAGTAAAGGAAGGACCTTCTCCCCACACCCTGCTCTGCCCATCCTTCTCTCCTTTCCCTCTTTCTTTCCTCTCTCCCTTCTTTTTGTTTTTTCCCTCCCTTCCAGCCTGCCCTTCAGCTTTGCAGACCATGACCTGGGCACTTGAGCCTCACTGAGCTTCTCAGGAAGCTCTAGACTCCCAGCCACAGCTTCAGCCAGGGTACCTCAGTGAATGCTTACAAAAGGACAGCGATTGCAGGGAGCCCTAATTTGAAAATGAAAAGAAGAAAACAGAATTAAAACCAAAGCAAAATAGAATCCCAGTGCTGGATGCATTCAAAAGCAACTCTGCAGCCACTGCAAAGAAAAGAGCCAAGATGGCCCCTCCAGCCCCTCCCCTGCCCATTCCCTGAGGAGGGCAGAGAGCAGTCAGCCGCAGCTGCACCAGCTGAAGCTGCCGGGAGGGGACAGCTCCTCTGGGCACTGCGCAGTTGTGCAAACCGAGGGATGGTGCTATGGTTCATTGGCAAGATGCGCCTCACAGAGAAAAGGCTGTAACCTCACCACCGAGGACAGATGGCACAAGACACTGCTGCCCACTGCTGCCGCCTGGGAATCTAGGCACAGCTGCCTTGCTGCCAACACCTGATGTCCAAGGCAGCCTTGAGGGCGGGGACCGCAGCCTCTCTCCCCAAAGAAGCTGGATGGCTCTAGCAATTCTCATTCTCCCATTTATCCTGGGCTAAAAGCTTCTTTCTGGGAACTTGGAGTTGCAGAACTGCAGGGCTATGCAGCTAGAAAGGGCTGAAGAGATCTTCTAACCTTATCCCCGTCATTTTACAGATGAGCAAACTGAGTCCCAGAAAGGACATGTGACTCACCCAAGGTCACAAAGGGGGAACAAAAGAACGGCGCTGACTGTTTTTAAAAGTGCTTAACACAGCAGCTCATGGCTGTGTTTCTGGCCCTGAACCCAGGCGCAGTCCAAATGGGTATTTAATAATCCTCAGAACAATGCCATTCGTCCCACAAGCTGCTAGTCTAAAAATGGCCTTGTCTAATTGCCATGATTTCAGGATTAATTGCTTGCCCCAGCCTATTCCAAGGGGAAAAAAAAAGGATATTACAGCATCAAACAGATTTATACTCTGTAGGCAAAAGCCTGCTATAAATGGGTGTGGACATATACAAAATTATGAGTACTGATGTTTTCATTTCTGTATCCCCCATCTTGCCCACCAGTCCATGCAGCAGACCTTTTTTGAATTCCAGCACGGACTAGGCCCTGTAGAATTTTCAGTGGTGCAAGCATTGTTTCTTGTTGTCTTCTTGAAAATATTTACTTCTTTTTGCAAATGAAGATTGAGAGAAAATCTGGAGTTGGGGGGGTGCACCAGGATACAAGGGTCGGTGCTCCACTTGCTAAATTCTATTTGTTGATTTAGTCAACAACTGCTCATTGGCCGTATATTAAGTTGCAACCCCTGAGCTGGGCACACAGTAGGTCTTGAGTGGGTGTATTTCAATTTGAACTGGCCATCTCTAAAGGGTGAATGCCAAATATTATGGAAAATTTGATACCTGAAAACACCCCCCAGAGAGTAGGGGCTCAAACTAAATCATTAGGATACTGGCCGTTATTTGCCAAGCACCTACTATATGCCTATGCGTGGCGCTAAAAATTTAAGTGATGTAAAATAATTTAAACACATAATCTCACTTAATCCTCACAGTAGCTCTGGAGGTATCATTTCCCATTTTGTAGATAAAGTGTATGTAACCAGCACATGGGCTGCACACCACATAAGTGGCTTGAACTGTGGATCCCTTCCCCTGCCCCTTAATTCCTGCATCTGCTACCTCCCAGCCTTGGTGACTGCAAAGCCAGGTCTCATGTGTCCTCTGCCTCTCTCTGTCTGGCAGACTCCTGCAACTCCAGGTGATGCCTTTATCCCATCTTCATCTCAGACCCTTCCAGCGAGTGCAGATGTGTTTGGTTCTGTACCTTTCAGCACTGCTGCTGTACCCTCAGGTAAGCCCTCTTCCACCAGCTTCCTTTCCTTTGGCCTTCACCCATCGAGAGAGAAAGAGTTTACAGAGCCACCCGCCAAATGATGACAAAACACTGCTATTCTCTCCTGTGACTCTTCAGGTGACACTGAGAAGCTGTTTAGAGAGGGAGGTGATGTTGGGGTCCAGAGCTCTGGGATGTTACTGGCCTGGAATTCACTGATGTCTTTCACCCAGAGAGTTCAAGATTCTGTGTTACTCAGGTGTGCAGCTTTTCGGAGCATGGCATACGCACAGCTGTGCAATTAGCCCAGGTCCATTTCCACTCTTCCACCTCAGCCAGGAGAGACAGCAATAAGCAGGGGAGGACATGAAGTCAGCTTTCTAGAGACTTCTTGAGACCTGATGGATAGAAGGGATCTGCCTTACTTGGTGCTGACTCAAGGAAGGGGAAGGTCCCCAGACAAAGTGGGGAGCACCCTATGGGATGAGAGCAAACTGCTGTGAGTTGTGAGAATAATGAGACACCTGGTGAGTTAGAAAGTGTGTGTTCTGTTTTTCAAATAGTCTTTAAATGTATTTACTACTTTTACAACAAGTTAAAAAATATATATAGATATAGTAGCAGTATTGCAGGTGAGTTACAAATGGATGGAGCCCAGCAATCTTACCTTATTTCCATGGCATGAGGCATTCCATGTGGCCAGGCCACTGTATTTGCAAATAGCCAAAGGTAGTTTAATTCTGTTTTTCACATACATGGGAGCCTTAAAGGGTTTTGTGGTTTTCTTTAACTACGTATTTGAAATCTGTGGCTTTATCTTTCTTGCCTTTATTCTTATAAATGGCAAATAGAGTTGTTTGAATATTTTAGAATACCAATCTTCTTGCATTTTTTTCCATAATTACTTTTAATTACATACTGTTAGAAGCAAATTCTTGCCACCAAATATAAACTGCTTTTATTCAAAGTAAATTAAAAATGCATACTCTGTTCTAAAATAGTTATGGTTATTACTCATGAGCTAAGGGATCATTATGAACTTTTAGAAGCAATAGAGGTTGGTGACCCTTGGATCTAACTTACAGTTTAGACTGCAGGTTGCCTAGAAATGTATTCAATTGTGAAGTTTCCCAGTCTAATCTTGAAAAAGGGATAGTAATGAAGACTAGTTTTCCTTACCTAAAATAGATATTAAAATATCCATGGGACTAGTATAATAGCACATGCCATTTTAAATAAGGGTAAGAGTTTTCCACCACCCTTCTATGCTTGAGTTTTGTGTTCACAGTGCCCATGCTTTGTCCTCATTGTTTTGTCTGTAAAGACTGTGCTGGGAAAAATGATGGCCCCAAACTTACCAATTTGCAGGCATGTTCATTTCAAAAATGCTCACCAGGTGCCCTCTATGTGCCAGGTCCCATGTAGGTGCTTGGGATGTGCGAGTCAACACAACAGACAGAGAGTCTACCTTTTACTGGGAAGATAGGAAATAACAAAAAAATAAATACTTTTCAATAATATATTTAAAAATGAGAAGTGATAGGGACAAAAGAAAATGCAGACCAGAGCATAGGGGCTTTTGAGTGCAGGCAGAGGGCAGGTAAAAGTGGAGCCCCTGTGGTCACAAGGGGCTTTTGCCTAGGTGAAGTGTGACAGGACTAGCAGGGGCAGAAAAGTCTCAAGTAGACATCAGAGTTCAGGGTACTCCAGGCAGAGGAATGACTTGGTCCCCCAAGTCTCCATTCCCTTCTCTATAAATGAGAAGATGGGCCTAGATGTAATTTTATATCTCTTCCAGCCCTAACATTTGATTAAAAACACCCTGTGGACCTGCCTGGGTGTATTAGTCCATTCTCACGCTGCTGATAAAGACATACCTGACACTGGGTAGTTTACAAAGGAGAGAGTTTTAATGGACTCACCATTCCACATGGCTGGGGAGGCCTCACAATCATGGTGGAAGACAAGGGAGGAGCAAAGGAATGTCTTACATGGTGGGAGACAAGAGGGATTGTGTTCAGGGGAACTCCCCTTTATAAAACCATCAGATCTCATGAGACTTATTCACTACCATGAGAACAGTGTGGGGAAAACCACCCCCATGATTCATTTATCTCCACCTAGGGGAGACGCATGGGGATTATTACAATTCAAGGTGAGATTTGGGTGGGGACACAGCCAAACCATATCACCGGGTCAGTCACAGCACTGCTCTGGGCCCTCTCCCAAACCTGTACCAGATTACGGACTTGGAAGACCTGGGTTTTAGTCTTGCTGCTTAACCAGCCACATTGGAAGCTGTGGACAAGCCACTTCCACATATCCAGATTTCCTTTCTTTAGCTGTTAAAATTTTGATAGACTACCTCCAAGATTTCAACTTTTAGAACACGAGTCTAAAATTAATTTCAATTTGCATGTTTTTGCTTTCTGACTCTAGTTAATATAACAAAACTGGCTTCAGTTGGTATTAAACTATGTGCCCGATTTTTCCTTTAACTGGACATAAAAATTTCTGCAGCTGTTGAATCCCAATCTCCTTGTCACTAGTTGTCCAGCCAGTGATAAGGAGATAGAGAAGTGAACTGGAGTATGTGATACAATGGATAGACTGGCTCCTGGGGGCTTTTGAATCTGATGGGCCAGGTTTGAATCCTGATTCAGCCATTTATTTCTAAGCTTTAGACTCCTGGGCAAATTACTTCACCTACCAGAGTCAGAGTTTCTTCATCTTTATAACTGAGTGTAAAATAATACTTACTTTGCAACAATATCATGAGAATTAAATGAATCACTACATTAACTGCAGCTGCAGAAGCTGTATCACTACACACTGAAAACTGCTGGCACATCATCGATATTTAGTGTAGAATATACTGTATCATTATGATTATTCTGATTTCTACAGTGGATGAATATATGTCCTGTTCCACCTATATTTTTTCCTTTTCCTGGAAATTAGTGCCTGTAATAAAGTTTAGGTCTTCAACCTCTTGACTGCTCATAGCAGACAGCAGGAGAATGGGTGGCCTGGAGAATGTACTATGTATGAATACAGGCTCTGCTGCTAGCCAACTGCATCATACTCAGATAAATATCTTCTGAACCTCAGGAAACTTATCCCATTTTAATGTGGATGATCATAATTCTACCTCATAGAGTTTTTCTAAGGATTGCATGAGTAAATGCAGGTTGTAAAATATGTACAGCAGTTCCTGGCAGTGCTTCCATCAGTAAGCACTCAACAGATGTTTGCTACATGGTTCTTCGGGAGCCTTGGATCTGCTATTCATACAGTGTGTAGCTGCATCAAATCTTCCCCTCATGGAGTTGCAATTTCTCCTCTACAAATTAAAGAGATAGCAATCACACTCACCCCAGAGGCTTGTGGAAAGGATCAACTTCACAAAAATGTCAGCTCCACAGGGTGAGAATGTTTTTGGTTTTTTTTGATGACTGTTTTGTTCTTTGTTTTGTCTCCACATACTAAAGCAGTGATTGGCACCTAGTAGAGGTAGTTTTGAATGAATGAATCCATCAAGTGAGATACTGTGGATAAGAGATATCATACAAGTTCTGCATAAATGTTGGAGGAGTTCCTTCATTTTTAGTGCTTTTCTTATATTTCAGTCTGCCTTTTTTTTTCTTTTTTCAAATAATGGGGGTATCCCCAGGTGTCAGCATCTGGCTATAAATCACAATTTTCAACACTTTTTAAAAACCTAACTGTAAGGCAGCAAGGCAGGTGTTCCCTTTCACTCCACAGCAAGATTTATGATTGCTCTGAACTTCATGGCATAAACAGATGCTCCTTGGCACCTCCTCCCTCCACTACTGGACATTAATAGTAAACAGTTAACAAGCTGTTAAGTGGCTGCAGTGGCAACCCCCACGTGGCTCCCTGTGTCCAGTGCCACCACTGTCCTGCTGCTGGTGTGTCCTTTCGCTCATGCACAAGATCATGTGGCCAGACAGCCTTAACTCACCGGCCAAGGAGAGCCGGGCTGCAGGGACCCCCTAGGAAAAGTGAGTGGGACCTGCAAGCTCCTAAGCATGATACCCAATTACCCTGTGCTACCTTTTTTTCTTTTGAATATTGTACTTTGGTCTGGAGCAGATGGCATGAAGCCAGAGAGACATGCTAATAGCTCTCTCCAGAAAAGTGTGCACAGCCCATCTGTTAGCTCCTTGTGGAAAAAAAAAAACAAAAGATGGGAGGGGAAAAAAACCTGCCACCAACAGTAGAATCATCAGAGATCACAGCATTTATGCATTGTGGGTTTAATTAGACACCGGGAAAAATGCAGTGAGCGTATTGACTAGGACTTGTTCATCTTTATGTAGGGCCTTTCTCCCGTCCCAAACCATGCTAGGCAGAGTGGAGAGAGAGAGAGAATAAAGAGTTCCTGCCAACAGGTGGTTTCTAGTCTCATCAGGGAAGATAGAATAACCAGGCAATTACAATGCAGTGTGACAAATGTCATGATACAGGTGAGCACAGAGGACTGTGCAAGCCCAGAGAAGGACCAGTGGAGCTGACAGGAGCAAGAAGCCATCCAGCAGAGGTGATAGTGAGCCGAGTCTCCAAGAGCAAATCAGGGTTAGACATGCACAGAAGCAGCGGGATGGCTTTCCAGGCAGATGGGCCAGCAGAGACAAGAGACAGCACGTTGGGTTTTGTTTGCAACTGCTGAAGGGCAAGGTGCAGTGAGGATATGAATTGAAGATAGTGATGAAGAGGTGGAAGGGGCTGACCTCCAAGGACGCATAGCCAAGCTAAGACATGTGAGCCTTATACTAAAGACAGTGAAGTACCATATATGCATTTTAAAACAGTCGTTCCTGGCAACGAGGAGGGTGGAATAAAAGCAAAGCCAAAAATAGGCTTGATGTCAAGAGAGTGAAAACATCCCCTCATTCACCAAAATGGGCAGCAGGTCTTGGGTGATTGAATCCGTGGGTACTTCTCCACCTGCAGACCCAGCACCCCCTTCTTACTACAAATATTTACAATACCTCCTTTCATACCTTGAAATGAATTTCATAGATAAGGTAGTCTAGCTACACAATTTTTCAAAATGAATATAATTCTCTAATATAAGGCAGAAAGGAAAGAGAATTTGTAAGAAAAATGTATGTATTTAAATAAGGAAATACTCAGGCATGAGCACACTAGAAGGCATAACAGTCAGATGTATACACCTATAAGTAGAATCACTATCGAAAGCCACAGCTATAAGTCCAGACTGATACAGAAGTGTCATGTGGCTATACCACCATGAGAAGCGTTTCTGTCAGGGATGTCAGGGACTGCCATTTTCCAAAATAGTCAACACCTTTTGACAGTGTTCCAAACCAAAAATACAGTCTTCCCTCCCGTGCACAGTTGTTGAATTCCTGGAAAATTAAATGCATTAAAATCAAGTGCAAAGATAACTTTGAATTCCCGTGTAATTCAAAGTCGATTCTGGGTGCAAATGATCATAAACAGGATGTGGAATAATGCTTTGTCATACGCATTGGTCTCACACATAGTGAGATGTCTACTGTCAATGCTTGGGTCTCCTAAATGCCAGTAGTGTAACCCCCTCCACTTGTGACAACCAAAACACGTCCCACCAATTTTCTAGCCACCCCTAGGGGGCAGTAGTACTCCCACTGAGAACCACTGGGACATATCAAAGTAAATCGGAAAACAAGACTGAGTTGCAGGATTCTTCATCTGTTGGTAGATTTAAGTCACTACATTATCATGCCATGGGTGAGGCAAGCTAAGCAAGCTTCACGTTTGAAGTTTCAGCTCCAGGGCCTCTTCATCCCTCTTGCTTCAGTGCAGTTGGACAAAGTAGTCTTATAAGATATTCTCCATTTTTTTTGTTGACATCCTTGTCTCATTCCGCAGAAGTATTTAACACTGCGAGATTAATCAGCAAGAAGCACAGGTGTCCTATTGGTGCCTTTCTGGAGCCTGCTGTTAGGGAAGCATGGCATGAGAGGAAACGGGCACCTTGCAAGGAAAATCACCAGGCCTTGAATGTTGGCTCTAGCCTGTATCAGTCAGTTGAAGGCAGGTATATCTGTGACTGGAGTATGGAGTGAGACACCCTGCGTTCCATCTCTCTGGGCTCACAAGAGTCAGTGAGATGACTCATAATGTCATCAATGCCATAACGCCCACCCATTGTCCCTTTGGAAGTTGCTAGGATACTCTGCCTCCATTCCTCTTTTTTTCCTGGTCTCATTACACTGCATCGGTATCTTCCTACTGACAGCCATGGAAAGGCTTGTTTTGAGAGGCCCAGGCAAAGCTGGCTTCTCTATTCTCTGCTCTGCCCAGCCTGGGAACTTGTCTCTCAGGCTCAACTGCACATAGAGGTGGCCATTGTGCCCCCTGAGAAGGGTGGGGACCCCTGGAAGCACATGTGAATTTCCTGCAGGCCTGCAGTATCCAAATACAATCAAATAGTAGGCAAGGTCTATTAACTGCAAAGATCGGAAATTGGTCTTGGCCATCTGGGTGAGGCAGTGTGTGGCACAAAGGAAGGAACCCTGGCTTTGGGGGAACAGACAACCTCAGTTTGATCCTGCTCCTACCTCATGCAACCTGTATGACCCTGAGCAAGTTGCTTTTCCTTGAGCACCAATTTCTTCATCCCTAAAATAGAGATAACAATACCTACCCTGCCGGAATTTCGTGAAGACGCAAAACACATACTAGTGTATCTGGCATGTTGTAGGCATTTAATAAGTGGAGCTTGTTGCTGTTACTGCTATGTTACTATTATTATTGTAACACGTGTCACTTGTGCTCCTGTTAAAATGTATATGTCTTACCTAAAAAGAATAATACAGTGAACAATTATCATGGTAATACACATGAGTACAGGCTATGGGGTTTTGCAGTGTGTAACTTATACTGATGTATGAGGTGCCCCTGAGTGGACAATAACCTTCTTTTTTTTTTTTTTTTTTTTTTGAGACAAGTGTCTCACTCTGTTACCCAAGCTGGAGTGCAGTGGTATAATCACAGCTCAGTGCTGCTTCAAACTTTTGGGCTCAAGTGATCCTCCCGCCTCAGCCTCCTGAGTGCTGAGACAATGGGACTCTGAGCATGTGCCACCATTCCTCACTACTTTTTAAAAATTTTTGGTAGAGATGAGGCCTTGCTGTGTTACTAAGTCTGATCTCAAACTCTGAGCCTCAAGCAATCCTCCCACCTGGACCTCCCAAAGTGTTAGGATTACAAGCATAAGCCACCACATCTGGCCCTATTTTTTTAATTCTCCAAAATTGGAATAATAATAATACAGAAATCATGCATAATACCTCTAGCTGCCATTTATTACATGTCTTTTGTATATCAAGCAATGTAATAAGTAACTCTCTAGCCTCTATCTAATCCAAACCATACTAGTAACTAACATTTACTGAATGTTGATCCTGTGTCCGGTACAATACTCCACATTTTAAATATGTACTCTCAATTAATCTTCAAATCAACCTAGCAAGGTAGAAGGTGTTTATACCCATTTTACAAATAAGGTCATAGAGCCTTAGAGAGATTTAAGAACTACTCCCCAAATTACACAGTTAAGAGGTGGCTGTTTGAATTTTAACCTAGGTCTCTAAAACTCCAACATTCAGATTATTACTCACTTTGCACACTGCCTCAGGCCTGCGAAGGACGGTATTATAACCTGGTTTTACAACAAAGAGTCAGACTCTTAAAGAGCTTACGCAATTGAGAGGGTCCTAAGTGCAGCAGGAAGAGGAGGCAAGGAGAAAACCCAGGACGGCCTGCCTTCCGTCCTTCTGCCCTGTCCCTGAGACACACAGCTTCTGAGGCTATGAGACTTTAGAAACTTCTAACAACTACAGAAATGTGATTATTAGCATTCTAGTTTTTGCTTACAGATCATCTCCTCAGAGAGGCTTTCCCTGACCACTTCTCTAGGATATAGGCTCCAAGACAGCAAGGACTTTTGTCTTGTTCATCTTGGCATCCCCAGTCCCTGGCACACAGTCTGGCACTTAGTTGGTGCTTGATACATTTCTGTCAATTACCTGAGTCCATGCATCCTTCTTTCTCAGGACACCTGACTCTTCTTTTTCATTCTCCCAGGTTACGTTGCAATGGGCGCTGTCCTCCCGTCCTTCTGGGGCCAGCAGCCCCTCGTCCAACAGCAGATGGTCATGGGTGCCCAGCCACCAGTCGCTCAGGTGATGCCGGGGGCTCAGCCCATCGCATGGGGCCAGCCGGGTCTCTTCCCTGCCACTCAGCAGCCCTGGCCAACTGTGGCCGGGCAGTTTCCGCCAGCCGCCTTCATGCCCACACAAACTGTTATGCCTTTGCCAGCTGCCATGTTCCAAGGTCCCCTCACCCCCCTTGCCACCGTCCCAGGCACGAGTGACTCCACCAGGTCAAGTCCACAGACCGACAAGCCCAGGCAGAAAATGGGGAAAGAAACATTTAAGGATTTCCAGATGGCCCAGCCTCCACCCGTGCCCTCCCGCAAACCCGACCAGCCCTCCCTCACCTGTACCTCAGAGGCCTTCTCCAGTTACTTCAACAAAGTCGGGGTGGCACAGGATACAGACGACTGTGATGACTTTGACATCTCCCAGTTGAATTTGACCCCTGTGACTTCTACCACACCATCGACCAACTCACGTGAGTGCCCCTCACTTAAGACATAAAACCCAATGAGAGCCATAACTTATGTCTGGAGGTAGGGTTTCAGGGGTCAGATAACTCATCTCGCTTGCATTAATCAGGCTTCTTTGTTTATATTACTATTACTACTATTGCTACTATTACTACTACTATTACTACTAAGAGCTACAAATATAGGTACCACTGATAACATACAAACCTTCTTCATATGTTCCATGTTTATTTTTAGACTTATAATAATGCTTAATGACAAATTTTGTTAGACCTGTTTGATGGATAATGAAAGTGAGGCTCAAGGTTGAAGACAATAGACAAAGTGGTATTGAACTGAACGTAAGCCTAGTATTTTTCCACCGTATTACTCTGCTTCTTAAGATTTTGTTAGTTTACTCATGCATTCGTTCATTTATTTATGTATAGCCAGCTTATGACACATAGATTTTGGTGTGGTTTCTTGAAATAAAAGTGAATGCAAACTTTAAAAATTTGGGGAACAAGTTTTAAACATTAGAATATAAAATAAGGATCAAGAGAAAACTTAGGGCAGAGACACAGCAGCCGTAAGGTCTTAAATAGCTTTTATAGCTGAAGCCTCATTTTGGCTTAAAGCTTCTGGTAGTTAAAGAGAACAAAAAGATGGTGCTGCAGAAAGTACTGGACTGGAAACCTGGAGATCAGATTTATTAGTGACCAGTTTTGTACCTTTGGGCAAGGCACTTTATTTCTATGAGCCTCGGTTTCCTCATCTGTATGAGGGATGGGTTATTAAAAGGATTCAATGGTATATATACTCAAACATTATAGACCTCCCAGAATTTGAAGTATCTTTTATCCTCAGTATTAACACATGTTAAGTGGTTTTGTGCAGTGCTGGACCCCAGTTCTAGTGTTGACTCCTCTACCACAAGCTGTGTCTTTGGGCAAGCGTGTGACTTCTCTGAGACTCAGTTTTATCATTGGTAAAATAAGTGAATTGACTTGGATGAGCAGTGTGCATCCATCTAGTTCCAGCTTTCAGTGAGTCTCCTCCAGCCCACATTTTTTCTGCAAACATCTGGAAAACAGTGACTGTGCAGCCAAATCAGAATCCAGATACACTTGAGCATGTGTACGCTTGTTTGACATAATTCAGGGAGGGTGTTCTGGTGACTCAGCCTGTGCCTTGACACCTGATAAGAGGAAAGAAAAGGTTCATGCTACAGTGAGTTTGGTGGTTTCATTACTGTCACAGGTGATATGGATCACTGCATGGCCAGTACTGTGAACTGTCAAAAAAACCCCACAATGTTAATACAATTAGATTGTGTCATTTCAGCCAGGTTCAGAATGCTATTCTGAAAATGAATGCCCTCGGTGTGTATAAACAACCCACTTGCACTCAGGCCATATGATCTACATAGTGGCGGCATCTCTATTTACACAGACTCACAGGGTTTCAATGAGGAATAATGAATAAAAAACGAAATGTTAAAGAAATGACAGCCATGCATAAATAAGCAAGCATCTTTTTAAAAACAGACATCTCTCTTTCAATGGACTTATGTGCCAGCTACAAATGAAAGAGGAGAGTTTAAGTTCTTTGAGGGCAGGAACTGTCTCCATTACTCCTATACTTCTCATAATGCTAGCTTAGTGCCTGGCACATGAGAGGCATTTGGGAAAGGTTATAGAGAATGAAATAAACTAAATGGAGATCACTTAGCTACTGTTGTGTTTTAGAGCATTGTTGGCAACCTTGGCACTATTGATATGTTGAACCAGATAATTCTTTGTTTCAGAGGCTGTCCCATTATAGGATGTTTAGCAGCCCTGGCCTCTAATCACTCTATGAGAGAAACATATATCCCCTTCCTCTAGTGTCGAGAAAAATGACTCCAAGCATTGCCAAATGTACCCTAGGGATGAAATTGCCCCAGACTGAGAACCACTGCTTTAGAGTATTAGAAGCATCCTATGAAGCCTTCTAAAAATTAAGACACCTACGTAAATAAACTCCTGTTTATGCTTTCCATTTATTTCATTAGGTAAGTCTGAGCAGTAATCCTGCCAGAACTGGCAACTCAGCGTGTGTTCTCAACCTTTCGTAAGCAAAAATCCACTTCAAATACAATTCAGGATCTAATTAAACTAATATTTATTAAACATCTACTACCCTTCAGGGTGTTTGCATATAGCTTTAAACCCACTTTCAATATAGTTTGTTCCATAGTCATCTCCTGAAACAACACAGATTTCATTGCAAATTTTTTTTTCAAAAACTTACTGTTTTATTTTGAATGAAATTGGAAAAACCAGTCATTATCTCCTCTGACCCATCAGTATCCCCTTAAGAATGTTTTGGGTAGAGGATTGGTTGGATCAAAAGGGAACCTCCAATAAAAACAGAAAAGCACAGTTGGACTGGATACTGTCAGACAGAGCTCTGTTAAATGCCAGTGCTGCTATTTGATAGCTGTGTTAACCCTCAGCAAGTCAAGTCACCTCACCTCTCTGAGCTGCAATTTCTCCATCTGGGAAACAAAAAAGTTACAGTAACAGCTTGCAGGTATTTGTATTAGGGTGTATAATGGATGGGAAGTGCCTAGCACAGTGTCCAACTCATTGGCACATTATAAATAATAAATGAGGAAATAGCATCATTTTTCTAACTATACAGTTATCAGAGTAAAAAGTATGCACTAAGTTTTACAATCATCATTCACTGTCTGATTCTAAGTTCTATGACATTATGAAAATTCAGCTACTAAATCAAGGCGTGCCACCCACTCACTTGGGTCTTATCCAGTGACTGGTGTTTTCAGTGACAAATTAGAAATTATTAAAAGAAGAGTGGTATCAAATGATGTATTTGTTCTACACCTCTGAAACAAATGAGAGGAGATGTGGGTGGGTCAGTCCAGAAAATGCATATCCTTTGTCCTTAGAGAATCAAGTACCAGCTGTTAAGTTGCCATCAGCTACATCCATTTTCCCAGATCACTGAGACACTTACTGTTTATTCAACGTGTGTTTATTGAATACCTACTATGTGCCAGGATTCAGAATCTGGTTCTACCAGTTGCCACGAGCAAATTAGCAACCTTCACTTTCCTTATGTGTCAAATTAGGATAACCTCTACCTCAAAGAGGTTTTATGAGGATTAGAGATATTGTCTGTAAAATTTCTAACAGTGTTTGACACATGAAAGGCCCTCAGTAAGTGCCCTCTGATGAAACACAGAAAGAAGAAAGCAAACCATAGCCCAGTAGATCTCAGCTTGATCGTGCATCAGAATAACCTTTAGCAGGTTGTTCAAACACAGAGTCTCTGATTCAGTAGATTTGGGGTAGGGTCAGAGAATTTCATTTCTAACAAATCCCCAGATGCTACTGCTGCTGCTCGTCCAAGGACCATCCTTTGAGAACCACTGCCTTACCTATCAGGGTGGACGAGCTCCTTCCTGAAGTCAGACGTGTGAGAGGAAAGATCAATACGTACAGAGAAATAATTCAAATATTCAGCTGATTCCACCGGAAATAGGAAGAGGGATCCTAAGAGTTGACTTGAATATAAGCAGATTCCTAAGGTTTCTTTGGGATAAATTGATTGCAGCCAGGCACCTAAGATGTCTGTTTTTCTGTGGTGTCTGTGTAGCTCCAACCCCAGCTCCTAGACAGAGCTCTCCATCCAAATCATCTGCATCCCATGCCAGTGATCCTACCACAGATGACATCTTTGAAGAGGGCTTTGAAAGTCCCAGCAAAAGCGAAGAGCAAGAAGCTGTAAGTGACCAGTTTGTTATTTGTGTTTTTCCTTAAAATTAAGACCTCTGTAACTGAAATGGATAATGCATGAGGAAGCCTACATAGAAAAGAATGCTGGCTCAATCTCATAAGTTCTCAAGGGGTTGCTAAAGGGGCTTTCTTTTGTGTTCAAATGAGTCAGCTGAAAAAGACTGCCTTTTTATTAAATTGTTACTACAAGTCCACATTTGTGGTGTAGCATCCTCTAAATGCCATTGCACCCTCCTTTACAATAACTGATTGTGCTGCATGAAAGTATATCCAGTTGTCTTATATTTTCAATGGTTGAAAAAAGAAAAAAAAAAAGTATTATCTTCTTGTGTTCTAGCCTGATGGATCACAGGCCTCATCCAACAGTGATCCATTTGGTGAGCCCAGTGGGGAGCCCAGTGGTGATAATATAAGTCCACAGGCCGGTAGCTAGATAGCGCAGGTCTGGGTAGGTATCTGTCCTTTTTATCTCCTTTACCCTTAAGCTATCTGCTTTCCCTTTTGGTTGTTCTTCACTTCTGAAGCCACATCCTCAATGTTTGCACCATGTCTCCTTGCCTGAGCTGTATTGCTGATGTTTGCACCATCGCTTCTTCCCTGAACTGTATTCCTGATGTTTGCACTATTTCTCCTTGCCTGAGCTATATTACCAGTGTCTGCACCATGTCCCTTTGCCTGGTGTCTACGTTCTACTTTGCCTTTTCTCATGGATGCATGACCTTTGACATACTCTGGGAGGTAGGGGTAGGGGTGAGAAGTGGGAACTGATCATATTATTTTATTAATAATATGTTCTGCGTAGGTGGTGGTGATAGAGTGAGGCATGGTCCATGCTACTTAGCATGGATTTAGTTTCTGAAAGTATCAACATTTTGAGATGGACACATTCTGCCCACCCTGATAATTTCTCAGTGAGCCATGGTCCAGATGCTTTAATCTTTTAAGCAAAATGTCACTGCATTTGCCTACACTCTGCAGATCTAAAGAGGTCACCAAACACACAGAGAAGCCAGACTAAGAAGCAAAAACAAGCAGTGCTTGAAATAAGATTGATCAAGATGTAAGATCAGAGGCAGCCCTTTTTGTCTAGCCAGAAAGGACCCTGTACCCTGCACCCTTTCTGATGTGAAATTCAAAGCCCAGAGATGTGTACTACTCACTTCTGAGGCTGAGCTGTTTGCACCTGTGCTGCAGCACGTGGATTGCCACCAAATCACTTCAGATTCCATCAGCAGCTACTTTGAAAGAGATGTACTTACATTTACTAGAAGTGGTTTTTGGCACTTGAATTTCAATACATCTGATTTGATCGAAAGAAAGAGGAGCTGATGAAGCAAACCTTCTTAGGAGACAGAAGTATACCTTGTTACCCAGACATGATTTCTAAGGTCACTTCTTGACAAATGTGTTCAATTTTCAGATACTTTCTTAGTTTTCTATAAACACACAGGACTGCAAGGCCATTCCCAAAGGGCTCCTTTTTTAAGTTCTGAACAGCATGGTCAAAACCATTAAAATGGTAAACAGTTTTCACCACTCATAAATGGATTCTGAGGCTACTTCAGAATTAGTCTTAGTCCACACGTAAGTTAGACAGTTACTGAAAGCTACTATGGTATTCTGAAAGTGTATTTTGTTAATAGATATTATGATTAAAGAACCTAACACACTGTATAGTTTGCCACATTTTATATCAGTGCAATAGCATATAATTATATGTCATGCCATGCAAAACCACCTAAGATTCACTTAGAAGTTCACTCTTGCAAAGCTACTTTGGGAGTTGGTATATTGAAATCAAAGTCAATGTTTCAGGAAAAAGTTGGGGACTATAGGCAGACTTCTTGGGATGATTCCCTACGAGGTTTTTTACCCCCTGCCTAAGTTGTATTTCACATGCTCAACCTTGCCTTGAAAAATTTGGTGAATGAACTAGAGGTGACAAGAGCCATTCATCAGGATAACAGCAAACATCATCCTAAAATTGAAGTTCTTCTAGAAAACAAAGATGACTTACACCATTTGCAGATCAATGTATCAAACCCTCATCTTTATGAACCTGTTCAGCTTGAGACAATCCTACAGGCCAAACTGTTTCATGGGGCTTTGGTCTGTTCCACATTTAATGCTCTGTCCAGCACCTCAAGCCACAGCTGAGCTGTAAGTGGACATAGCAGTAGTGTGGGAAGAACTCAGGATTTGGACTTGAGTTTAAATCCTAACTCAGCTACTTAATAGTGGGAAATCTTGGGCAAGAACCAAAATTTATTTTGAGTCTTGGTTTCTTCATCTGCTAGAAGGGGCTTATATTCTCCATAATGGTAACTGAGATGGTTTATGTTGAGTATCTAGCATGGAGACAGACACCGAGTACTTAGCTTAAAATAAAAATCTAGGTTCTAGAACAACATTGTTTGAGTTCAGCGTCTGGCTCCACCACTTCCTGGCTATGTGACACTGCTGAGATTTGATAATCATTCTCTATTTTATTTTCTTCATTTGAAAAATAAGGATAAAAATAGTGTCCACCTCATAGGGTTATTGTGTGAACTAAATAAAGTGATGTATGTGAAGCTTTTAGCACTGTGTATAGCACACAGAAAGCACCTGATAGATGCTAGCTGCCATCATCATCACCATCACCATCATCATTATCATCATCACATATATCCAATTAATGCAGGCTCCCCACTCTCTTGGATTTTATACATTTAGCCTTTATGTATAAGGCCATTGGTTGAGAGGTTTTGCTTTGTACTTTATCTTCAGATAATTAATTTTCAATATGTGTCACAACAGCTTTGGAAGGGAAAAAAAAAAAAGCCTGCTGCTTAGCTCTCTGGCTTGTCCCATCCCATAATCCAGAATGGCCCTGGTTTGGGCCTCACACAGCTCACTGCCAAAAAATGAGCTGTCTTAGAATCACATGCAAGTCAAAATAAGTACCTCCCAGCTCCAGAGGAGGACTGGACTGTAATCTTCAGTGAAGTAATTTTCTCCCTTTGAAAGCTTAGCCTGGCCACTTCACAGTTATTGAGATTCAAGTGCCAACGGGCAGATGCCAGCTTTGCAGACATAGCCACTATGACACACATGAGGGACGTCTGGGAGAAGCATTCTGGGTCCCTCCATCGACAGCAGCACAAGCCACATTTGATCTTTCCATCTCCATCCCATTCTCCCATCCACCCAGCTGAAAATTTACAGATTGCAATTTCTTAGTGCCTTTCCAAACATTTGGAGAAGAGAGACCATGCAGGGTTAGTTATGTCCATGGCTTTATTTTTTTCCCCTCTGCTTTCATATGGTTGGAAAGCAAGAGTCCTGTCCCTCTTATCACCCTTGCAACCATTATCACCAGCTGTTTTTTATTAGAAATACCCGCACAGTTCTGAGTAAGTAGGGATGACATCTGTTGATAAGCTAACGCCATATCACACCATAGTAAGAGGAAACAGACGGACTCAATCCCCACAGGTGGAAGCTTCAGGGCCAATCTCAAACAGCAGTTCTGTTTTAGCAATAAAGGAAAATATCTTCAATTACTTCACTTTTTTCCCCTACCCTCCCATCTGGGAGAATCACGTGTCTTTGAAAGACTGGGTCAACAAGGGCAAAAAGAACCAAAATAATATTATAATGGCTGGTATGGGAATGGCAGGTAATTTATACTTCACTGATGTGTTGCTGGAGCAATTTTAAGGGCAAAATGTTAGCTTTTGAGGAGATGAAAGAAAAATGAAAACATTTATTTGGTTAAATGGCTAAGTAAATAAACTGCCTATCAGACTTTCCCAGCTGTCAAGTCAGAGTAGCATCTGTAACAATGGGGAATTGTTTGGTCTGCCTCCTGTAGTAACGATAGATATTGCCATAAATAATAAGTTGCTGTCATTTTTTAATACTTATCTTCGTAGTGGGAATGCAAGACATATAACATATTACCTGATGGATTTCTAGTGTTCAAGGGAAAGGAAAGCTGAACCTCAGATGCTTTGGGAAGAAGAATCTTAGAGAGAGAGAGAGAGAGAGGAAGAGAGAGAGAAAAAAAAAGGAGGAAGGGAGGGAAGGGAAGAAAAGGAAAGAAAGGAAGAAACAAAACACAGAGTCAGGGGCCTTGGGTCTGATTTTTGCTTCCAAAGCAGGTGACCTTAGGTAAGCATATATCCTTTCATATGGATAAACACAGATAATTGCAATAGCTGTCTCCCCAAGCTGTCCAAGAATCAAATAATATCATGAAAATGAAAGTGTTTTATAAGCTTTGAAAGTAAAGTACATGTATTTGGGATTATTATTACCATTTTCTTTTTAAATACAACCAAACAACACACCCTTAAAATAAAGAACCACAGGCCGGGTGCGGTGGCTCAAGCCTGTAATCCCAGCACTTTGGGAGGCCAAGATGGGTGGATCACGAGGTCAGGAGATCGAGACCATCCTAGCTAACATGGTGAAACCCCGTCTCTACCAAAAAATACAAAAAAACTAGCCAGGCGAGGTGGCGGGTGCCTATCGTCCCAGCTACTCGGGAGGCTGAGGCAGGAGAATGGCGTAAACCCGGGAGGCGGAGCTTGCAGTGAGCTGAGATCCGGCCACTGCACTCCAGCCTGGGCGACAGAGCGAGACTCCATCTCAAAAAATAAATAAATAAATAAATAAATAAATAAATAAATAAATAAATAAAAATAAAGAACCACAAAACAACGGAAAATGACCTATTTTATGGACACAGGACTCAATGACAAGTCCAACCTACGTTTTTGGAGGGCACAGTGTCCCACTTCCTCGGACCTTTATGAACATAGAGACTCCCTGTTGAGGTCCTGTAGCTGGAGAGTGATGGCACTGGGTCAGGCAGAAGATGACCAGGGTCTGGCTAAGGGCAGTGTCAGCCAAGACCTCAGGCATAGTGCCAAGAGATAGTTACAAGCTGAAATCAACAGGAGGTTAAGACCGAAGGGACATAGGAGGTGAGGAAGAGGATATAAGGTAGGATGACACCCAGGTTCTTGGCATGGGGATCTACATGGTGCCAGTCACTGTGCTAAGGAACACAAAGCAGCATGTTTGAGCAGAAAGAAGGCAGGTTTACTTTGGGACCAACTGAACTCAAGGTGCCCATGAGACTTCCAAGTAGAAATGCCAGTAGGCTGCTGGATACAACCTCTGGAGATCAAAAGAGAAATCAAGGCTAGACATGGAGATTTCCATATAGGTTTCGGCCATTGGAGTAGTGAGTGCAAGTAGAATACACTGATCATCTAGCCAGAAGTTGCCAAACTCTCTGTAAATATGTGTGCCTTGTGGGCCATATGGTCTCTATTACAGCTACTCTACCATTGTAGCAGGAAAGCAGCAAAAGACGATGCATAAATGAATGGATGTAGCTATGTCCTAATAAGACTTTATTTACAAACATAGGCAGCTGCCAGAATTGGCTAACAGAATTAGATCAGGCTCACTGTTTCTAGAACCACTGCAGAGGGTAATCATGATGCTTTTCACTTACTACTAATAATAAAAAAATATTTTAAAATTACTAGTATCACCTAATTTAATCCTCACAGGAACACTCAGGTATTTTTATTATTCCCATTTCACAAATATTACAGGCAAGATAGAGAGTTTAACAGCTTGCTAAAATCCAGAGAGTCACATGTAGTAGCACCAGGATTTGAATCTAGACCCAGATTAAATAATTCGAACGCACTCAAACAGAATCAGGACACCTGGGTTTTAATAGCATCACATCAATTTAGATGTATGATGTGAGGCAGGTGGCTTCATTTCTGATCTTTGGTTTCCTTTTCTGTAAAACATTCCCCACAGGTCCTTACAGCTCTGACAGTCTAAGACCATCTAACTTGCCCAAAGTTACCCAGCTAGCATGGAACCAATCCCCAAATAAGGTGTTCCAGCAGCATCTGTCCCTCATGCTGTCTCTATTCCCATCTAACAAAGGAGAAGACAGAATCCCTAAAATATGCTGACTTCATTAGGATCCCCAGAGACTAACAGCCCTAGATGCAACCCACTCCCAGTGACCGCGAACTTACTCAGAAAAGGCCTTCCTGCTTATGGTAGATAATTGGTGTCAGCAACTTCAGCGTCCTCATCTGTTTTATAACAAGGCCGAAAAAGATGATGTACATGCGTAAAACAGATCATTGATACCCATCACTGTTGTTGTTATTGACGGGGAAATAGAATGTTCTTCAGAACATGCACAGTTGCCTCGAAACTCAGGTGGCGCGTCTCTGTATTCACCAAGCAGGTTTCAGCACCCAAGACCCCAGGAACTAGGGCATTCGGCCCTGACAATCCCTAAGGGATTATCATCAAATCCATTCGTGTTTTGAAGACTTTTCTACCCTAACAGCTAGACTTTCAGACTCAAAGTGGTCAGAAAGATTTGTTTTTCCTTTTGTTTGAATATAAAGCAAAAGAAGACTGCCAGCATTTAAGATACTTCATGTTATATGAGCTGACTTGTAACTTCTCACAGTCCCATAAGGTAGATGTTATTCACTCCTCTTTACAGATGAAGGAACTGGGGTCCAGATAGGTGAGATGCTCGCCTAAGTTCATATAGGAAGTTAGGAGGATTTCTGGGGTCGTAGATGTTATTCACTCCACTTTACAGATGAAGGAACTGAGGGCCAGTCAGGTGAGATGCTCGCCTAAGTTCATATAGGAAGTTAGGAAGATTTCTGGGGTCTTTCTGGCTCCCCAAACCCATGCATTCTTCTTGACCCTACACATGGCTTCAGACAGAACTTTGAGTTATTTTAGCCTTTTTCCACTCTGACTACCAATATCTTTTTCATTTGTCAAGCCAAGGAATGTAAAACTCCCACTGAGCTAGTCCTAAGTGTTAGGGCTAAAAGACCATGAGGCTGAATTTGCTGCCTGGGCAGGGTAATACTGAGGGACTCAAGCTTTGGCTCACCTTCCAGCTTTAGTCTGATCCCCAGCTTGGCTTGGCGCTTTTCTTATCCTAGGCCCCCGGATGGGGCCTAAGTGGGCTCACTCAGCAAGCAGATTGCATGGCACACCGTCGACCTCACATCGGAGACCACCCTTGTCAGCATGCAATGTCTTCGCTCCACTTGTGAGATATCTTGCTTGTGACATACTTTTGTCAAAGGTAGTCAATCTTTCCAAAAACAAATACAAGAAATATTAAATGGGCAGAAAGTAATCAGCACAATTTAAGTAGCTTCCAAGAGCATCTTGTTATAATGTGACCTAGGAAACCATTTGCCCTTATACTTCATGCCAAAGAGCTGGGGCTGGGAGAAGAAAGCAAGGAAACCAGCACAGAAATGGGAGTCTGAACCCTGGGCTGCTCCCTGGCTCTCTACTGTCTCCTGTATGGCTTTGGGAAAGTACCCTTTGTGTCTGGGGCTTCAGTTTCTTCATGCTGAAAAGGAGCTGTGGGCGTGAGGGCCCTTCCAGCTTCAACCTTCTGTGAGAGGGAACACATGCTAGTGGAGAGGATAGTAGGCTTACAAAGACTTGAGTATGTTTACATGAAACTCCAGAAAAAACAAACCTAGTCTATAGCGATCAAAAGCAGATCAGAGCTGGCACTGAGATAGGGAGTTGACTGAGAAGGCATAAGAGAAGTCTTTAGGGTGAAGAAATGCTCTAGAGCTCACATGGGTGTATTTGTCAAATTCATTAAACTGTACATTTAAAATGGGTACATTTCATTGCATGAAAATTACACCTCACTGAAATTGATTTAAAAATAAGACTAGGTGAAATCGTGGAGATGGAAAGTAGATTAGACTAGGGCTGGGGATTTGGGGAATGAATGGGGAGTTATTGCTTAATGGGTACAGAGTTTCTGTTTGGGATGATGAAAGAGTTTTGGAAATGATGCTGATGGTTGCACAACGTTGTGAATGTAATTAATGCTGCCGAATTGTACACTTAAACGTGGTTAAAATGGCAAAGGTTATGTTTATGTTTCACCACAAATAAAAATCTAAAAAACACAAAAAAAAGCAGTATGTCCCAGCTCTGCTGTGTGCTGGCTGAGTAACTGCACAAGTCACCCAACTGCGGGGAGCCTAGGGTTCTTTGCTGTAAAATGAAGACAAGAGGCCGGGCGCGGTGGCTCACGCCTGTAATCCCAGCACTTTGGGAGGCCGAGATGGGTGGATCATGAGGTCAGGAGATCAAGACCATCCTGGCTAACACGGTGAAAGCTCGTCTCTACTAAAAATACAAAAATTAGCCGGTAGTCCCAGCTACACGGGAGGCTGAGGCAGGAGAATGGCATGAACCCGGGAGGCGGAGCTTGCAGTGAGTGGAGATCGCGCCACTGCACTCCAGCCTGGGCGACAGAGTAAGACTCTGTCTCAAAAAAAAAAAAAAAATGAAGACAGAAGCACTAAAGGCACGGTCCTGGTGTGTAGCTCAAGTAAGATCATGTGACATTGGAAAGACCATATATAGACTGTAAAAGTTTCTGTAGAGATATACCATTATTACTCCAGTCTGTGAGTCCACTTGGCTGCTGTAGTTGAGCACATAATTCATAGATAGTTAAAGGATGTATGGAGGAGTCTGCAAACGGTGGAAATTTCTGTTACCCACAGGGGCCTGCAGCCAGGTTGTTTGCATTAACTCCACATTCATTCTGCACAATTTCCCTGGGCTGATCCAGCACCATTCTTATATTAATAACTGAGAGCTCATCTGCAATTGCACCTATGTGCTATGAAGGAGAGGCCATTTGAAACGAAACCCACAGGTGATTATTAGGCCTAAAACCATTGTCTATAAAGGGAGGATGAAGCCACACTCCCAGACATAAGGGACCTAATGTTTTTTGGAGTATCTCATATGTTTCAGACTCTGTGCTAGACAATCAACATGCGTTCCCCTTCACAGAGGGGATTTCTAGCCTCATGTTACAGGTGAGGAAACTGGCACCCAAAGACGTTAAGTGCCCTGCACAGAATCCTAGGGCTGCTAAATGCATGATGGTAAGAAAAAGAACAGCAGCCTCTGACAGTCAGGTGCAGGCCCACCCCCACAGCAAGGTCCTGGCATTCTCCTGCTGAGCATCAACGTTTCACATACCATCAGCCTCAGACAAGGCACCTCAGTGACCGCGATGGGTCAAGACAAAATCAAGACCACCAGGTCATCAGGGCTGAACACAGGCAAAAGAATGAACATTGTCAAAACAGGAAAACTGATGAAACATTTCTCTAGCCTGGTTTCAGCCTTGCTCTGTTCTTCTTGCCTTCCAGATAAATATTGTTAGGATAATCACAGAATTACCCCCACATTATGACAGCATCCAATTCAGAGAAAAACCCCACTTTGTTGACCATCCCCCAGATCACTCACCTTAAGACCAAATGTTATCATACATTCTTTCTAATACCCTCTTCCAGAGATGCCTCATTGCTCCTCCCTCTGTGGTGAGGAATAACCCAACATGTTCAACTACAGATATGTCCCTGATGGTCTTTGCAGCAGTGCCTTGTCAGGAGAACACTAAGCTAGGCCTGCATGACTTAGTCTCCTTTGCTTCTGCTCTTTTACTGCACCTTTGAGAAAATAGGGTGTTTCACTTACAGAAAGGGTAGAGGGTGGATTTTGCTTTAACTTTTACTGTATGGTTTCCATCTACTTTGTCATCTAAAAATAAAGATATTAATATGTCAGAATCATATTAAAGTTCACAAGTATTTGCCAACTTCCACTAAGAAAAGAACTGTTCATTTACTCATTCATATCTTCATTCTTCATATTGTTAGTGGATGCACCTCCCATGTTCCAAGCTTCATTCAGAATTTGGGATACTGACATGCAAGGCCCAGTGGAGCTCAGTGTAGAACATGCTAGGAGATGCCATAGTAGGAGTGAAGACAGAGATCTGCACAGATTCTGAAGTATCCAGGAGCACAGTGGCTCATGTCACCTGCAGCGTCCAGGAAGCCTTGTTATTTCAGTTAGATCTTAAAGTATGAACTTCAGGAACAAAGAAGGCTCCGAAGCCAGAAGGAACTGCCTGAATGAAGTCCCAGAGATGGGAAAATTCCAGCATGGGAGGGTGAACCCCAAGTAGGGTTTGGAAGGTAGGATGTAGGACAGAGTGGCAGTAGATGAGGGTAGTTGGCAAGGTGGATGTTATGTGCAGTCTTGAGGAGTTTGCCTTTTCCTTTGAGTGACAAGGAGCCAGGAGGGCTGTTCCAGGCAGGAGACTGGCATGGACAAATCCATTTCAGAAAGATATCCTGGAGAAGCATAAAGAAAGATTTTTTTTAACATGATTTACGTGACCTGAAGGTAGAGTTTTGATTTATGGTCTAGAAGGGGTATTTATTATCTCTAATGGACTAAGAGACTAATGGGCCTTGTGTGCCCGGCGAAGGCGCTTTGACCTACCCTGTGGGTGATGGGGAGCCTCTGAAGGATTTGAAGCAGGGCAGAGACGTGGACAAATCTGCCAGAAGAAAACAAACAAACGAAACAAAAACATCAACAGCATGTTATGTTAATGTGTGATTCCATTTAGGCTTTTGGAATTTTGAAAATAGTTCCAAGACCCCGTTATGACCTTGCCAGAGGCCAGGTTGGAAATTTCTGAATCAAATGATTCCTTAGCTCCCCTCTAACTCTGACAGTCTAAGATTCCGTAACAAGGAAGGTAGAGCTATTGCCAAAACGTATAATGCATCACAGTGTCAGACTTTGGGATTATCTGCTGCTTGGGGTTTTCCACACCACTGCTCCCCTTCATTAGTGGGGATAATTGAGAGTTGACTGCAGTCGTTACTGCTGTTGTGATGGGTATTTGAAGCTAAATTCCGGCAAGCAGGAGATGTGTGAATATTTATCTCAGCTGCAGAAAGTTAATGCAGTGTGGCATTAATTACCCTGTCTGAGCCTGCTGTCTTCTTCTGTTTTTAGGTGTCATTTTCAGTTGGATAAATTGGTTTCCAAAATTAGAATAGAGCAAATTGTAGGGTGAGATCAAGGCAGCCTGACTTCTTGGGGCATCCAAAAAGAAGAATGGGCTGAGAACGTCTACCCAGGAAACATTAAGATGCGTCCTTGAAGCCCAGCACAAGCAAAAAAAAAAAAAAATTTTTTCTCCAGTAGTTGTACTTAACTATTTTTGACTCCACCCACCGCACTTATAGAACACAAACATGCAGTGAAGTTACATGTTTAGCCTTACAACAGGCATTTGAAATCGTTCAAGAGACTGGAAAGGAATAGCTTTGGTGTTTAATAAATCATAATCTTACTATAGATCTTGCTACATTGGATTTTGAGAGAATAAAGCCAAATTGGAGCGTATTTAGGACAAAGGGATCAGAACTGTGAGGAAACTAGAAACAGCATTATAATCATTCAGTAATTCAACAGACTCTCATTGAGGACCTACTGTGCTAGGTTCATATTTGTAAAATGGCAGAAGAAACTGGCAAGTGGTAACCTAGAAGTAGGGCATGGAAGAATGGGCTTCCATACTTTTCTGTCATCAGACATTTGGAAGAAGGATTATACTTATTTACATTTCCAAGGGCAGTAGAAAGTCTATGGGTGGAAGGCGTGGAGGGACAAGTTGGCACTTTGTTACACTGCATAATAGGGTGCCTCAAGGAAAGCAGTTCCTTCCCATTGGAAGAATAGAAACATAACAAGTTCTAGAGGAACCAGAAATTGGATCTGATGGCAGGAGTCCTGGGGTCTACTCTTGGCATGGATACTATGTAACCCTGTGACTCTGAAGAAACAAAAGCTGTCTTCACAGGACTTCAGATTCCTCATCTGTACAATGACGGGCCGGGACAACCTTATCTTCTAGGCCATTCCACTTTACAGTAGAAAGCAAGCAATATGATATGCTACACACGAGAGACAGCACAATGACCTTGAGATCACACAACCTCTCAGAACTTCAGTTTTTGTCTGCAAAGGGAGGACTCAAAAAATAAAAGCCATCCCCAGGACTATAAGGCAGATAAATAAGACATGAGGTGCTTTGTAAACTCTGAAGCACTTACAGATGGAAGGATTGGGGTCTCTCTCTCTCTCTGTCTCTAATGGTCACTGTTGTAAAAGACTAGAAAAAGCATTGGCCCCTGGACCCTGTTTTCAGTTCTCATGTCTCTGGACTTACTAAACTGTGTGACCGTGGGCAAATTATTTAACTTCTCTGTACTTAATTTCACCCTTGCAAAAGAGAGAAAGCATCTGCCTTACAAGGCTGTTGTGATGAGATAAAAAGACAGTGTACTTGAAAATACCTAGCATGGTGCCAGACACACGGTAGGGGCTCCCAGAATGCCAATTCATTTTGAAGTTTCAAGAAAATAAGCAAATAATAATAACCTATATGGCATGGCAGGAGACAAGCCAATATATAAAATATGGTAAAATTAGGATTTCCTGGTGTCCATTTAATTCTGGCACAGACCTCCAAGAGTGACAGCATAAAGGTCCATTTTAACAGCAGGTCCTGTGCATGCTTAAAACCACAGTATCCATCAAATCTTCTTGGCCAGTGCACAGTGAGCCATCTCAACATCAGCTGAAGTCTGACGTGGTTTAAATAGGGTGGAACACTGTTTCCTACCTAGGTGTGGATTGCAGGTTTGCTGCATTACATGCTGGTTGAAAATCCCTGTTTGTGCTTCGGGATAGCCCCCTGGGTGTAGGCAAATGATTGGCTAAAGCGGAGGTCTCAGATTGAATGGAAACAAGTCCAGAAGCTTGTAATTAAAAGCCAAAGACACACTTGCTGTTTCTCTTGCTCAACAGTGCACCCAGGCATCACTGTTTGTAGAAGAGTAATTTTAAATAGAATTTCAGGGTTCTCAAGTGGACATTTATGAAACTGTGTTGGAAAAATGTCCACTTGACTCACAGTAATTGTTAGCATTTTCTGAAGATGTATTGCTACCAGGCATTGTGCTAGATACTTTAGATATGCAATCTCTAATTCCCTCAAGAACCCTGTAGGATAAACAGTATTATTCCCATTTTGTGGTTGGAGAAACCAAGACTCAGGATAAGTATCTTGTCCACATGACACAGCTTTTCTAACTCCCTACTATACCATGCTATTTCCCTAACAGGGCAATCAGTTCCAACTTGAATACGAAAGACAGAACTGAGTGCATAGCTATTTTGGATGATAAAAGTGTTGCCAAAATGATATGCACCCTCATCAAATACTCCAAAAATAACCTAAGGTCATCCATCATAAACTGTCACTTTTCTGTTTTAATCCTAAACCCGTTTTCCAAAAGCTGTCTCAGAAAATCCATGCAAGTGGAAAGGGCAGGCCTCACTTTGTTCCTTTATCCACAGGAGCCGGAGCCTCTCTACGCGCAGATCAATAGACCTAAGAAATAGCATCGATGCGAGCTCGTGGTGGGTGCTCAAGACTGGCATGGACATCAGCATCACGACAGGCTCTCTTGTATTCTTTCACCTCATCCCACAAGAAATTCATGATTGCCCAATGGAACTCGCTCAGAAGAGGGAACTAAGCGTTTTTGGCAACCAATGGCAGATATCTATGGCAGCACACACAGAAAAGTATAGAAAGATCCACCCAACATTAGATCACAAATCAAGCAAATGCTTACCCAACAAATATTTGAGCCCTCATAGCTGGGTTTAAGTTGACCCAGTGTGCAAAATTATTAATTCCCTTTTTATTTCTCTACCTGTTGACCACTGTTGAGACACCAAATTTGGAGTGACAGGCATCAGAGGATTACAACAGGGTTGGAACTGACTTCTTTAAGCAAAAGCAAAGGGTCTTCTGTGACCACAATATCATCATCCATATGCCTTTTCACATAGGATGATGTGTTTTTTGTCACTCCATGGGGCCTGGTCTGCCATTTTCCCCCCTTTCCTTTCTTTGTCATGTTTGAAAATTAGTAGGTGTACAAATTTTTGTATTGCTTTTGACTTTTTTTAGATATGGGTGAAGAAATCTAACTGGGGAGAAAAAAAGCCTCAGTGAAATGAATTAACTTGAAATTACAAGACAAATAAGTGGTTGATTATTTGTTATGATCAAGAATGTTGCCAAAACAATCCTTTAGCTATTCTGCATCCTGGTGAAGAAAGACAGCTTTCAGTTTGAACCTTCATTCTGTGAGTAGGAAAAGACATCAGATCCCATTGATGAGAAAGATGAAAAAATGCATCTGATTTCTTAAGAAGCTCTAAACTCTTAAGTACAATAAAATGATATTTTTTATTTTTCCGATATCTTGCTGCTGTGATGCTATGCAGACAAGTGTCTTCTCCACGTGCCATTTTCAAAGAAAAGTCATTTGCCAAATAATTCTGGTACAATTCTGGTAATGTGGTTTTGGATCTTAAAAACCAACTTTCTAAAGGAACAATGGTGGCATACATATTCAGAATAACAAACTGATTCCGTGGTCCAAATGGTTCATCTCTATCTCTTTTTGTACATCAGAAAATTCAAATGGGATTTTTATTTTATAACTTGAAAAAAAAAAAAAAAAAAAAAACCTTACCATTAAACTCTTTAAATATTTAAGGGAAATGGCTTTAAGGAGTTCTAATGAAAAAAAAATTGTTGTTTTTTTTTTTTGTAAATATAAATGTTAATGAAAATGCTTTTTAATAATGCCATTACACTGTAGAGAAGGTAGCAGATTGAGTGCAAGGTGTGACAAACTTGATGGATGGGGCTCACTTTCCAGATGTTATTCTGGAGCATATGGTAGGAAGCTGGAGTGCAGGGACCGCTGGCACGAGCAGTTGGCCAATCAGCAGCTAGTGAACGGGAAGGGAGCACGTGACTCCATCATCTAGCCTTTCCACGAGAGTCCCCACCCTCTGTGCAACACAAGAAAAAGACAATTCACATTCTGAAGAATTCAGATTCTGAAACTCTCCCACCTCCCCCCTCCCACCTACCCCATATAAATCACTGGACTGTTTGTACGTGAAACAGAAGAGGCTAAGCTTCCTTTTTTTACACTTATGAGACAAAAAGTGCAGTGTTTGGTTCGTATGTTTAGCACATGATTTTCATAAAGAATCTATATATTTTTGCCCTACAGAGAATTGTTATACAGGTCAAGTGTGTTTTCCTGATGTTCCTATGCAGTTACCGTATGTTGAATTTAGTGTTTTAACACTAAGAAGAAAACTTTAAAGATTCGTGTGATTAATTGGATTTGGGGATAATTATTATTTAGTTTTAAGATTTGAAAAGTAGAATTTCCATTGATATGATTGATTTGAATAGGCCTGTATTTGGTTCTTCATATCAATAGAAACTAAAATGATTTGGGAGATTGATTTGAAAATGATTGTATACTTGTTCACAAAGAGAAAAGTGATACATCAAGGTAATGGTTATCATTTAAAGCCCACATTTTACACTATCAGGTCACAGGAGTCTAATTTTTTTTTCAGTTAGATAAACTGACCAAATGTCTATTCAAGAATATATGTCAATGTCATCCTAATGTGGAAGGTCCGAAGAACCAGAAAAGTGAGAAGGGCCGTTTACCTCCCTCTGTAGCTATCACCTGTTGGTCCACAGAGTTTCTCAAGGAATGAGCAAACATTTTATGATTAGGTAGCCCTTTCACATGAAGGGGAAGATGGGAAAGGTGGAATGACTGTAAGAGTTGGCTTGAGACCAGTTCAATTGTTTTCTGGGGATTTGATAAGATACGCAGTTCCCATGGGAAATTGCTTAAATTGCTTTGTTGTCTATGATTTGATTCTAAACAAGTGGTGCTATCTTCTCCCTCAATATGGCTGTCTTGAGTTTGTCTTGCAGTATCACACCGTTGTACCAATTCTTTGAGTTGCTTCTGACATATTCAAAGGGAACTCTGGCTGATGTTGCTGTTTCAGGTATACCATCTGGAGTTAATTTCCTAGCAGAAGGTGAAAGTCTAGGGGACTTGTCCTCCTTCATTGAACATGATTGAAAATATAACTGGCTCTGAACTTCAAGAAGATGCCCAAGTGATGCATTAAAGTGAGGGAAATAAAGTCAAGATTTTTCAACTGCCATCCATATTCTCATTGGCAGCATTCTGATTTTTTTTTTTTTTTCCAAGCACTGTTTGGTGAGCCCGGAACCACCGTATCCTGTCCCAGGAATACAGTGAAATTTCCAAGCAAGAGCTGAGGTGCCAATACCAAAAGACCATGGGGAGTCTGCACAGTTCTGGTTAGATCAATAGAAAATCCATGTGTACAGCTGTTAATTCCTCATCCTCCACTAGCACTAAATTTGTCACTTTAAATTTTGAAACCAGGGAAACGCCACCTGTCATTTTGTCCCCATTCTCCATAGCTCTTCAATCTTTACATGCCGCAAAACTTTTTTGATAGCTCGTACTCATCCCAGTGTCTCCTGAAACCCCATCATGTAATGTACCGGGCACCTTCTTTTAAACAAATGTTTACTCTGTGGGTTTGGTTCATTTCAATTTCTGCGTTCTGACACATATTTTTTTAATAAAGATGAGAAAGAGAAAATGACTGTTGCAGTACATTTCTAGACCTACTTTAACTTTACCTCAGATGACAGTTTGTTAACATATATGGACACATTATTTTTAACTTTATGTACAATGCATTCAACAGAACAGCAAAATTTTTAGAAATTTTCCATTAATTTCTGTAACACACCATGTAAAACTGTTACAAATAAACATGTTTGAGAACAACACCTTAGCCTGGCTTTATTCTACAAGTTTTCACTGGATATTCAGGCTTGGATTGGAAGAGGAAATTGCTTTGCCTAAGATTCCATCTGACCAAGTGACAGCCTCTGTTTTCCTGGCCCTGGGCTAAAAAGAGCAAGCTTCATTGGGGAGTAAGGTCAATTTGTCAGCCCTCAGTTGAATTCAAGTACTTGCTATGCTTGGAAAAGCAGCCACAGACAGAAAGGAGGATGTTGTCAGGAAAAAAGCAAGCCCTGGGTAGATGTGGTATTTGGACCACATTTAGCATGGGACTTTTGAAACTGGGAAAGACTCTGGGACTAGCCCTGTGGATTGTGTCTTCCCCTAAAACAAAACAAAAAACCAATTAAACTATTGACTGGAAAACGGAGATTAATCTAGAGTGTCAAGAGTTCCCCATGTTCATTTGAAGGTCATCTGCTTTAAGGGACTCAAGAAGGAAGTATTTATCTTTACATTCCCCTTGAAATCCACACCAAAATAAAAAGGCCTGAAGCTGGATTGTATGTATTGAAGAACAGAAAAAAAATGAATATACATGGGTGTTGTGTACATATGTATGTATGCGTGCATGTGTGTGTGTGTGTGTGTGTATGTGTGTGTGTGTGTGTGATTTTTATTTCCTTTTGTAACTAAATCAAATAATCAGCCAGATTACAATTAGGTCATTGAGATGCAAAAAAACAGCACTGTTTAAAAATGGTTGTGTTAATGACTGCATAAACAAAAGCCCTCAATCTGGCCTTGTTACAAAGAAGGTATTAAACAGATGTTATTGCTAACTTTGAGAAAATGAGAAAATGGGCTTAGATTCTAGCCAAGTAAATTTGGAGTAGACAGAAGAAACAACTTCCATACAGTGAGAAATGCTCAATCTTGGACTGAATTGTTAGACAATGTTGCAGAAGTTTTTGTTTTCATTTTTGTTTTGTTTTGGTTGAAACAGGGTTTCACTCTGTTGCCCAGGCTGGAGTGCAGTGGTGTGATCTTGGTTCATTGCAACCTCAGCCTCCTGGGCCCAAGCAATCCTCTCGCCTCAGCCCTCCAAGTAGCTGGGACTGCAGACACGCACTACCACGCCTGGCTAATTTTTGTATTTTTTTGTAGAGATGGGGTTTCACTGTGCTGCCCAGGCTGGTCTCAAATTCCTGAGATCAAGCAAGCGATCCACAGGCCTCAGACTTCCAAAGTGCTAGAAATACAGGCGAAAGCCACCGCGGCAAACCAGAAGTTTTTCTTAATAAAAGCAGTGATTTGCACATGTTGAATAGCTAGTATGTGCCAGGCAGATGCTAGTTGCTCTATGTTCATTGCCTCAGCTAATTTTCTAAACAACCTGGAAGGGATAGATATTTTCCAATTTATAGATAAAGAAACTGAGATTCAGATAAATTAAGTAACTTCCCCAGCCAGCAAATGGCAGAGTTGAGATTTGAATACTGGGTCTCTTTACTCATACTTGAGTCTAATTTTAAAATAACTGGATATTCACTATTTGAAATAGTTCTACCTAGGTTTTTTGAAAAACATTGACCTGTGTCTCTTCTCAGACTGCTAGTGGATCTTTGGTAATAAGTTCAATTTCTAAGTTCCTCCCATTCAAAGTAAAAATAAAAATCCATTAGATGTTACTGTCTTACACTGCTCAATACATAGTTCCATCTTTAACTGGCACCTTTCAAAGCTTCTGTGTCTGGGTGAAAAAGAATAAACTCTTTTACCCAACTCGTTGAAGTTTAGCTGAAACCAAGCACTGGGGATTTACTTTGCCAACATAAATGAATCTTAAAGAAGTGACAAATTAAAAGGTGTCCTATTTAACTGCTAGGTGGATGCCAAAATAAATCAGGCAGACATATCTGCTTTCATTTTGTGCTTGAGAGTAAGCCCTTGTTGTTTTGACAGTAAATGTTTTTTGTTTTACTCAGAATGACAGTCGAAAAAACGCCTAGAATAAAAACAGGTTTCGTTGAAATCAACCTTCAAAGCTTTGAAAGCTTTTAAAAGATGTTTAAATTCAAGGGAAATGTGAGCAATGGTGCCTGGAAGATTAAAAAGAGAGAGAGAGTAAACATGTAAATGGCTTTCCAGCCATTTAGTGACCAGTCTTGGTATGTATGTGAAAACAGGGATCATCACTGCCACTGTTGTGCTCCTGCTTTGTCCGTGCCACTCATTTTCTAGCTACCGTTTCCAAATCTTTACACGAACCCCAAGAGGAAAAGAATATGCTCTCCATTTCACAGATTAGGAAACGGAAACTCAGATATGTTCCACAACAGCTGTCAATTAACAGAGCCAAAGATCTCACCCAGAGGCTGTCACAGTTCCTGGGGTTGGATTCCCAGCCTCTTTCCTCTATTCCATGGTGTTTCCTTCTGACAGCTTTTCTGCAATGTCAAATTGCTCGTATACCCTCTATAAAATACTTTGAGCCCTTCTGTATTCATTTCCCTGTTGTGTCTATTATATTAGAAAAATCACACCATGTGTTAATCCTGACCGATTTGGTACAGAAATGAATTCTTAATGTAAAATGACTGTAGTTATTTAAAACAAAGGAAAAATCCAGTTTTATTCTCAAGAACAGTAATAGCTCTAACTCAATCCAATGAATATTTAATTTCAAAATAAAACCCTTTCATTCACTTTATCTTCCAAGGTACAGAGATCTGAAGAGGGAGCCTTTTTGAACAGGCTCTCTTTTCACTCTTTGCTGAAGAATATTAATGACTGCCAAGTGGAAAAATGTCTAAATATTCTTGTGAGATGGCAGCCTCTGGTGACTTGGGTCTTTAATCTACTGAACAACCTCTTGCCACTTCTATCACTCACTCTGGGGGGTCACAGCCTGGAGTGAGGAACAAGCAGGAATGGTTGGAGATGGAATAAGCAGGTCTTAGAGCTGGCATACTGTCAACAGTAAAATGCCAGATGCCCTTCATACTGTACATTTAGCAACTCTACCTTACCTCACCTTTGAAGTGGAATGGTGGGGGAGGTGAACCCTGAAGTCTATCTTATTTCAGATTACAGGTCAAAGTCATTCACGTGTAACTCAGGGCCATGAGCTCAGAAATCTAGCAACTTATTTACTAAAGGAAAGCTGTTTCCTCTTACCTGTCTTGTGCCCTTTCAGACCTTCATAGAAGGAACAAGAAAGGTGGTCAGCCATCACACAGCCCATGTTTATCCTTTTAGGATAAAGCAACATAGTGTAGACTAAAAATAAAGGAACCCTAACTCAGCGATTAGCCCCACTTTCATCAGAAGAAACACAAATGATGCAAAAGTCAAGGAGGCAGATAATCGTTTTCTTTCTTCCTGGTAGGCTCTAAACTTAAGCAAAACCTGAGAAGCAGGGTATGTAACCAAATTTTCACCCTGGGCTTATTGTTTGTTGCTTTTCTCATTTCAGTGGAGCACACTGTCTTCACTGGTGAGTCGATACATAATAGTTTCCAGATAGCAGACCCTGATTTCAGAAAGTCTTTGACTTGCCAGTTGTTTCACCTCAGACACGTCACTTAAGCTCTCTAAAATTTTATTTACTCACCTAAAATTACAGGCTATTATAAAAAATAAATTTAATAATTTCACACCTGGAACATAGTAAACGCTCAATGCACTTTACCTGTTGTTAATATCAGAGAAAGTCTAATCACTATTATGGATTTTTATATTTAATTCTTTCACTTTCACCTTATCCTTGCCCGTCTATTATCCCAGCTCAGTAACTCTATCAGGTGTGAAGAAGGGCAGTAAGTGATATTATCTCTATTTTACTGTCAAAGAATGGCAAAGAAGTATACATAGCATCCAAATTTTCTTCCCTGGCAAAATTTAAAACAAAAATGCATTATGGACTTATTCATATAACAAAGAGTTATTAACGATGTGCTATGTGCCAGGTCTTCTGATAAGCACTGGAGATTGAGGGTTTTTTTAATGCATACATGACTGTCTCTGCTCAGATTCTAGAGGGGAAAATAGGTTAATAGACAAGTAAAATATAGTAGAATTAATGCTGGAATAAAGGATGTGCTAGTACTATGGGAGTGGTGGGAGAGTGCTATATAGAAGCATTGATGGTTAAACTGGGTGTTAAGAAGCAAGTAGGAGTTTACCATGAGGTGATGGTAGTGGAGGGAAGAGCATTAGCAGAACTAGCAGGGCCAGTGCATCTGAGATGCCTGGAGTGACTGTAAAGGAAGGCAGAAAATAATGCTCATTTAACTGTTGAATAACAGAAAAAAAACAATTTCTCGATTCAGAGCTCAAATCTAGAATAACAAAACATCAAAAAAGTAATACAAAATATAACCTAATCTTTTCAATGGATAATCAGAAGTTCCTAAATTTTAAACACAGCTATAAACCATGACTAAATAAAGTTGACTTTCAGAATGTAATTAATAGATCAAGAGAGACTGTCTCATCTTAATGGATGGCGAAAAGGCATCTGATAAAATTCATTATCCTCTTCAAGAAAAAAACTGGAAACTAGAATTATAGTAATATTCCCTTCACATGGCAAAGAACATCTCCCTCAAACCAATAGCCAATATGAAACTTAGCAGTGAAAATTGAGGGTAGCCCCCTTAAAATCAGATGGAGATCAAGGTGGCAGCTATTACCTCTATCAGTTAACATTGCTCTGAAATTGAGGCAATGCAATGCACTAATGCAAGAAAAAGAAATCAAGTGTTTAAAATGAGAACATCATCAGTGTTTGCAGATAGTATTTTCTAACAGAAAATATATATTAGAAGCAATAAGAACAAATAAGAAATTTCCCTAAGGTTGCTACTTTAAAAATAAATATATGAAAATCAGTATTTTTTATATTGCCATAAGTAACCTTTTAGAAAACTTACTGGAAACTTACACAGATTCTATTAATGATAGTAACAAAAAGAGAATACCCAAGAATAAATTTAACACTGAAGATGTAAGATCTAGATAAAAACAACAACAACAAAACGAAGCTACAAAGGCTTGTTGAAGGGCATAACGTAATAGAACAAATTGAAAGAGAAGATCCAACTCTCTCTAATTTATAACTTACTGCAACAACTATCTCAATGTTATATATCTTCAATCATATATTCATATTCAATCATATTCTAAGTAATATCTGAAAGAAATAAGAATGTGAGAGTATTTGAGAAAAATTCAATGTCATGATCATAAATTTATACTATCAGATCAGATCTCAAAAATAAACCCTGAATAATTTAAAGTGTTTGCTTTCACAAATTATTCTGTGATTTATTCTATTTACCTAGTCATGGTTTACAGAATATAAAGTATAGAAATAAACTCAAGAAATTAATGTATGATTGAATATATTCTAATTAGCAGTGATAAAGTAGACTATTCAATAAATAGAACTAGGATAACAAAAACTACTAGAAAAGGTTAGATTTCTACCTCATACCATGTGGGTAACTAAATTCCATGTAAGTTAAATATTAAATATATGTAAACATGAAAGTGTATGGGAAAATACTAGTGAATATTCATATGGGGTAGAAAAGGTCCTTATAAGTATACCACCAAATGCAGAAAATACATATTTATAAAAATATGGATAGGTTTACCAAAATTTTATATGAAAAAATGAAGTCAAAAGGTCATGGGAAATTAGGAAAATATTTACAGCATACATTATAAACAAAGTTTTATTGTTCTAAATGTACATAAAGATCCTAATAGCTTTATAGAAAAAGTTTATAGCAAAATTACTAAAGAACATGAGCAAACAATTCCTGAAGAAGAAAGGTCCATAAATAATAGCTACAGACATAAAGCAACTAAATGTTGCATCAATAGGAAGGATATTAACTAAATTACTGTACTATGCAGCATTTTTCAAAAAGTGAAAGGAGTCTAAATATGCTTATATTAAACAATGTCGAGACATTTAACAATAGTGTGTGTGGTGAGTTCCCGTTTTTGTTAATAATATAAAAAGTATTGGCCGGGAGTGGTGGCTCACGTCTATAATCCCAGCACTTTGGGAGGCCAAGGTGGGCAGATCACGAGGTCAGGAGATCGAGACCATCCTAGCTAACATGGTGAAACCCTGTCTGTACTAAAAAAATACAAAAAATTAGGCAAGCATGGTGGCGGGCACCTGTAGTCCCAGCTACTTGGGAGGCTAAGGCAGGAGAATGACGTAACCTGGGAGGCGGAGCTTGCAGTGAGTCGAGATCACACCACTGCACTCCAGTCTGGGCGACAGAGCGAGACTCTGTCTCTAATAATAATAATAATAATAATAATAATGATATAAAAAGTATTAAAAAGTATGCATGTAGGTGTTTATATTTACATAGAAAATTTTCATTACTATATTCAGGAAAGTGCTTATTTATTTAATAAGCATCCGTTGAGTGCCTGTTGTGTGCCAGGCATGGTTCTCCGCGCTGGGAAAACAAAGCCCTTGCCCCCATGCAGTCATGTTAAGCACATGCTAACTAGAGAGTTCAGCTCCAGAGATGGGGTGTAGGAGCCTGAGGTGGGAGAAAACAAACTTATCATCTATACCTCAGTATGCTATTTGAAATGTTATGTTACTACCTACTTTCTGTTTCCAATATTTTTAATTAGCCCAAAGCATTTTAATGTACAAGTTTTTATAATAAAAAATTCAAGTTAAAACAAGACAACTTTTGCCTATCAGATGACCAATAATTTTAAAAGTGATGATCTATGTTGGTGAGGATATGAGGAAAAAGGCACTCAAACAACTTCGAGTGTTTGATTCAAAGATTTTTAAGTCAAATACTTTTAAAAGGACATAATGTTCAACATGACAATTCCATGTATAAGACTGGAATTCAAAACATGGGAATTTCCATGGTAGCGAACAAATATATATTAAGATGTTCTTCACTTTTTATGTATACAATAGAGAAAAACTAGAAATCTAAATTTCAAATAATATAAAACTGGGTAAATATTATATTCATAGAATAGGATGCTATGACTACATGGTCATTGACATACCCCTTGAAGACAGAGACTACGTTCTTATATTTATTTTCCACATCAATCAGTGTAATTTTATGAATGTTTATGAATGCAGCCATTAAAATGTTATAGAACCTATATTTTACCCCATTGTTTCTCAGGCTGTTTTTTAGTAATCATTCAATATAACAAAGTATAAAATCAAGCTGGATGCGGTGGCTCACTCCTGTAATCCCAGCACTTTGAGAGGCTGAGGCAGGCAGATCACATGAGGCCAGGAGTTTAAGACCAGCCTGGCCAACATGATGAAACCCTGTCTCTACTAAAAATACAAAAATTACCCGGGTGTGATGGTGCATGCCTGTAGTCCCAGCTACTCAGGAGACTGAAGCATGAGGATCTCTTGAACTCGGGAGGCAGATGTTGCAGTGAGCCAAGATAGCGCCCCTGCACTCCAGCCTGGGTGACAGAGCGAGACCTTGTCTCAAAAAAAAAAAAAAAAAAAATATATATATATATATATACACACACACACACACACACACACACACAAAATCATGTATATATTGTGATTCTAATTTGCTTGGGTAAATGCATATATTCACATATATGCATAGAAAAAAAACTATAAAAATCCAGGTAGTAGGATCACATATGATTTCCGTTTTATTCTGTGGACTGAAATTTTTTATTTTGTTTTCCTGTTTCTCTTTTTAATTTAATTTGATTTAATTTAATTTAATTTTGAGTTCTGGGATACATGCACAATGTTTTCCTGTTTCTCTATACTGAATAGCTATCCCTTTTTTAGTCAAAAAAGAAAAAAAAGTTGTTTTAAGAAACAACAACACTTTTGTTATTAAGAAAACATAAAAAGACCTGGTTGTAAGGAGAAGGTGGGAAAGAAGGGGCTTGGTGGAAAGGGGAAAATGTGAATAACAGACAGGGATCATTGTGAGCTGCCTAAGGAGTGGACTCCTGGACTAGCCTTGCAGAGGTGAAGAGATACAAAGGGCTTGTCACAGGCTGGATAGCTATGGCTATGCGGAGGGGACAACTAGGTCTGCCCTTGCCCAGCAAGGAGTCAGGCTGTGATTTTTAGGGGACTTAGGACTGATTTGAAGCAGAACTGCAGCCTAATAAGTCAGGGAGATGATTCAGTGCCACAAAGAGAACGGGTCTGGTCCCAAAAAGCTTGTTAGAACCCCAGGTAGACCCATTGGCACCCTGAGGAGGACATCCTACAGCATTGGAGTTGACATCACCTACTGGAATTGCAACATGGTTACTAAGAATGGGCTCTCAGGGCCAGGATCCAAAAGGAAGGCTGTGGATCCATGAGGAGACCTGTTCTGAGTCGAGATGATGAAGCTATCTCCAAACCCTACCTTTAGACCAAGGTGATGAAATGCTATGCAGATGTCATAATAATGGGTAGTATTTGTTGAGCTTTTAATTTGTATTAAACACCATGTGAAATGCTTTACTTAGATTGTCTCAGTTCATCCTCACAATAGCCCTGTAAGGGCTATTAAACTATTATTGCTCCCATTTTACAAGAATGGCACTGAGGCTTAGAGAGAAAGCTCGCAGGTCAAAGAAGCTGCACTTGGAAGGGCAGAAATTCACACCCAGAGTCTGACTCTATAACTCAGATTCTTAATCATTACTCTAAGTTGACTCCTTAATTAGGACCAGAACAGAAGTTACGCATTGAACTGGAAGAGGTTGTTTGGTGACAGTGGGCAATGTATGTTGGAGAAAAAAAGAAGAGGATTTGGGATCAAAAACAAAACTGACAAGCACTTAAGCAGTTTCTCTCTCTGAGCTTCAAACTACACTGACAAAGCAGTCAGTGGAAATCTATCAATCCCCTCCTCAAAGGGAGTTTGATCTTTGGACAAGATTTGAATGACGTACTCTCATCCTTAAATAGGCACAAAGAGACCACCAGAAAAAAACCAAGTACCCTGCACTTTATGCATTCTTCAAAAGAGATGTGAAAACGGGTTGGGGGAGACCAGACCCTTGTGCACCTTACACAGCCAATGAGTTTACTAACTCAGGAGACACACAAAACTCAGCTCTGAAAAACAGAGGCATTTTACAGATCATGGCCATCAGTGAGTTGGAGGAGGAAGAAGGCCCAGAGATTCCTACTCCCAATCACTCACAGTCTGCCTTTCTTCTCAAAATTATAGCACCATCACTGCCAACCTCACCTCACCCATGAAAGCCATGCTGTGATCAAAGGAAGCATATCTATGTCAATCTAGAAAGCCTATTGTTTATAATTTACCACTTGCAAAGGAAAAACAGCATTCTGTTTATTTAGTATGCACCCTTTATTTTAGTAAATATAAAAATTTTAAAGTTTAGAAAATATAAAATATAGGCCAGGTGCAGTGGCTCATGCCTGTAATCCCAGCACTCTGGAAGGCTTGAAGTCAGGAGTTCATGACCAGCCTGGCCAACATGGTGAAACACCATCTCTACTAAAAATACAAAAATTAACCAGGCATGGTGGCACGCACCTATAGCCCCAGCTACTCGGGAGGCTGAGGGAGGAGAATCGCTTGAACCCGGGAGGCGGAGGTTGCCGTGAGCCGAGATCATGCCACTGCACTCTAGCCTGGGCAACAAAGAGCGAAACTCCATCTAAAAAAAAAAAAAAGAGAAAGAGAAAGAGAGAAAGAGAAAGAAAGAGAGAGAGAGAGAGAGAGAAAGAAGGAAAGAAAGAAAGAAAGAAAGAAAGAAAGAGAAAAAGAAAGAAAGAAAGAAAGAAAGAAAGAAAGAAAGAAAGAAAGAAAGAAAGAAAGAAAGAAAGAAAGAAAGAAAGAGAAAAGGAAGGAAGGAAGGAAGGAAAGAAAGAGAAAGAGAGAAAGAAAGAAAGAAGAAAGAGAAAATATGAAATACATTGATATAAAATACATAGATATAAAACTTCCATGTCTGCTTCTATGCTTCTAACCTTACTTTGCTAACTTTATTTTTCCATTAGTTTTAAAAAATGTATTTTTAATTACACCATGACCATAAACACATTCTTAATATAATAATATTAACATTACAGAGAAAACTAACTGTTGACCCTGCCGTTTTATCCTAGTTTCTTTCCCAGAGACAAACAATTATCCATTCAGTGTGCCCTTCCATATTTTCCTAGGTATTTACATTCACAAATGTTTACTATAGACATACATAGTTTTTGTTTTATAGGTGTTCGCTTTTTAAAGAAATATAAGTAGTATTGTGCAATACATATAACTTGCTTTCCTTCACTGAACCATAGATTTGAAAGATCATCTTTCATGCACACATAGATCAAGATAGATCAACATGTGTGTACATGACATTTAGGTACAATGTTCCTACAGGAAAGTACAGGGATTCCAGTTCTATCACTTAGTAGCTCTGAGACATTGGGTGAGTTAACTTCTCTGAACTGCCATAGCCTCATCAGTAAAATTGAGATGAGGTTAGCACTGTAATGAGGTATAAATGAGCTAGCAATTGTAAAGTGCCTAGCACATGGTAAATTCCACCTTTGTGTTTGTTAAATATCAATGAAGTGGTGAGATCCAGTGCTGGTGAGGAGCAGAGGGAGATCTGCTCTCACGCCCACCCACCTGATTGCTGGCACTCCTTACTCTCCCTTGTGACCCTCTCTAAGAAGTGGCAATGACCACCGATCCCACCTGCATATGCAGAAGCAGGGGCCCAGTAGAGGAGAAGTGACTGGAAATTTGGTTATGGAACAAGTTGCTGTGACCCTCTCCTTTTCTCCCTTCCAAGGCTCTGTCTGGGCCAATACACATGGCTGGGTTCTCAACCTTACCCTTTCTTACTACCCCAAACTCTCTGGGTATCTCCATTGCAAGGAAGAGTGGGTGGGTGAAGCATCACAGCCTTCTTCCTGTGGAGACAGGCTATCCTCACGGGGCGAGGGACAGAGTATTGCCTGATGTCTGCCGGGTCCCTGCCATCCATGCCTCCTCGCCACTTTTACAGGTGGATTCTGATAATCCCACCTTAGCCATGCTTATCCCTTAGCCTCTCTTCTTCATCCCCACTAGCACTGCAGAACAAGCCTCCTGAGAGGTCGCCTTGTCTTTCCCCTTTGAAATGGATCTTAAGCAGTGTCTGAGAGACACAGCTTTGCTCATCTACTCTGCTCTTCTAAGACCGTCCTTGGCTCCATGTTACCTGTAGAACTGAGCCTGGGTGAGTCTGATATTTCCACCCAGGTATTCAAATAGACAAGGAGGAATTGAACTACAGTAAGTGGTGAATTTTCTGGAATGCCATCATTAAATTGTACTCTGAGCAGTTACTGGCTCTCCTCCTTAGATGTCTCAGAAGACTTGATGGGCTTTCATGTCCAAACAGTGAGTTGGAGAGGGGTTTGGGAACACCTCGTAGGTCTCTTCTTCCCCTGCCCTATGTTCAGCTGCCAATAACACTACCCTGTGCAGCTGAGCCATTTCTGACCACAGAGCTGGTTGTTAGCAATCTTATCCTCCCTAACAGGTGGGATGTGGAGATAGATTTGTCTTCTCGACTCAGAACAGGCCTCTTCATGGAACCACGGCCTTCCTTTTGGATCCTGAACAAATGAAGAGGCTGGGTGATACATGTAATGCCCTTTTCAATGTTGTAAAATATTCTGAGTCTAGGAATAATAAATGAATCAGTGAATAAATGAATAAAAGCTCTGTTGACAGGGTTATTAACATTCCAATCAGCAAGCTAATATCAGAAGGACATCCCTACACGTGCTAGAGATATCAGAATGAATGAGGACATGGTCCTCTCCTTGAAGGAATGCTCAGGTGGAGGGAGAAGGAAGGACAGACGGCCAAGGAATTACAACATAGTGTCACAAATACCAGCAAATACTATTCTACAGATAGTGCTATGGGGCCAAAGTAAGACATGGCTTCTTTTCTTAGGATAGTCAGGCAAAGTTTCTGATACAGTTTGGATGGTTGTCCCTTCCAAGTCTCGTGTTGAAATGTGATTCCCAATATTGGAGGTAGGGCCTACTGGAAGGTGATTGGATCATGGGGGCAGATCCCTCATGAATGGTTTTGCACTAACCTCCTTGGTGATGAGTGAGTTCTTCCTCAGTTCACACAAGATCTGGTTGTTGAAAAGTCTGGGGCCTCCCCCAATCAGTCTCTTGCTCGTGCTCTCCCCATGTGATATTCCTGCTTCCCTTCACCTTCCACCATGATTGGAAGCTTCCTGAGGCCCTCATAAGAAGCAGATGCCAGCCCCATGCTTCCTGTACAGCCTGCAGAACTATGAGCCTATTACATCTCTTTTCTTTATAAATTACCCAACCTCAGGTATTTCTTTATAACAACACAAAAGCAGACTGATAAAAGCTTCTCAAAGGAGGAGTGACATTTGAGATGGATCTTGAAAAGATGAACATGAGTTTACCAGATGGAGAATGAGGACCCCAGTAGAAAGTCCATGTGACCCAGGAAACAACATGTACCAAAGTTGCACAAGTCAGGAAATTTAAGGATTTATCAGTGGAGATCCAGGATTTAATCTAGAAAAGTATGCATTTACTCACGGGAAAGGATGGAAGAGGAGAGAAGGGAGCGGAAGAGAGAGAAAAAGATGTCATTTTGTGCTAGGGATCTATTTGTTTCCATCTTACCTGCATTGATGAGCAATACTCAAGTGCTAACAAAGAAGCTGTGAAACAGCTGGTATGGCAATGAGCTTCAATTCCAGAAAGCTGAAGCCATGGAATGTGAGTCCTCAGAAGAAATTTAGAAGTCATCTGAGCTCAAATTTCCAAATATGAACATTTATTTTTCCTTTTATACACCCCTGCCCTGCTGCCTTTTTCTCCTCCACCACCCCATTCATCATTCTAGGACTGGAAATGGGATGTGGGAGGGGGCAGGATTTAAGTAGTTTTTGGTTTTCAGCTAAATTTGGGCTGAGAAACACAAATTACAGTGAACACTGTCATTTTAAGGATGAGAAACCTGGGGTGTGGGTAAAGGAAATGACTTTCTCAAAGCCTCAAGCTGGGAATAAAGCCCCAGTCCTTCTGGTTTTCTGGCTCAAGTCCACAATCTCTAATAACTTCTGCATATGTAAGTTCTCTAAACTATGGTGAGAACATCTGCATGCCTCCATCAGCCTTTCTTAACTCAGGACACAGGTGTAGCCAGCCTGCCTCCAGGGCTGGGAACTGCACTTTTGCATGCCGATTTCCAGATCACTGGCTGGAATCTTGCTCCAGGGAGAAAGACTCAAGGGCATTGCTGCCCAGATGGCTCTTGTACTTCACCCCAAGCATCAACAGAGACTTCCAAGTGTTCATCTCAAGAGCCCTTAGTTTATTGTCATTCACTGGGGCTTTACAAATTAAGGAAAGAAATGAGAGAAAGCAAGCATGCATGCATGTGAGAGAGCAGATTCTAATTGCTCTCCAACAAAGTGAACAGAGAACTGAGGTTTGACATGAAGTCCTGACTCAAACCCTGCCTGTCTCAAATACTTGATATTATTATTATTTTGATTATAATAGCTTTTGTTGATCCTCTCCTAAGTGCCGGGTACTGTGCAGATGGTTTGCCCACATCATCTTTAATCCCTGCAAAATCCCAGAAAGATAGCATCGTCCCTGTTTTGTAAACAAATAAATGAGCCACAGAGAGCCTAAGTCTTATGTTCAAGGTGATACATCAACAACCTAGCAGTGTCAGAATTTGAGCGCAGATCTCTCTAACTCTGAACCTTATTTTTAAAAGCTGTGTGACCTTGGGCAATGCAGGTTTCTCATCTGTGACACAGCGAATAATAATAAAAATTCATGTTGTGGAAAGACTCCGAGAATAAATAGATCAAAGGAAATAAAATAACTCTTACCTGTCAGGATTGCCATCAGGATCAAACGAGTTGATAAGGAAAAGTGCTTTGTAAACCACAATACACTATCCAAATGTTATCATTATTATTATTTCAAAAAATATGGCTGCTCCTATAAAATAAAACAGTGTGTGGCATATATTTATGACAGCATGCCTCAGAAACAATTTCCATTCTGACAGGTTCCCTCCGTATCATGTTATTAAAAGGTTAAGGAAAATGAACAACGGAGGATTAAGATTAGATCTTTCACACATGAAACCACAAAATCAATAGAGCCCCGGTAATCTATCCAGCAATATGAAAAAATATACCGAGGTGCCCAGAATGATTACTCAGGGAAATGTCAACAGGTATTGACAAGGAACCTGGCAAGGCAGCTGCCATGTAGCCTTGGCCACTGTCTCCTGCACACTAGCGCCCTCCTGGTGACTCATTCTGAGAGCTCAGGAATGGTAAGGGAGCCCGGGAGACGGGCACTTTTCACTCTCTCAAAATTCTGCAGAATTTCTCTTTCTGCAATTGGGTCAGGGCTGCGTGGGAAAAAATGATAGCCTAAGCAGCACCATGGAGAGTGTGTGATTATACCTATTTGTGGTCAATATACGGTCCTTTTAAAACCTGCTATTGTTATCCTTATGCTGTGATGGTCATTATTACTGTGGCTGAAAATTATTAAGCATTTTGAAGATGCCAACTATCTTTGTGGATCCCTGTGGGACTGCAGGGCCAAGGCTGCAGTCTCAAATCTGTGGAGTTCTGCTCAGAGGGTTTCATTTTCCCACTTATCTGAAAAGGGTTTCTTGCAGATCTCAGAGGATGGAAGAATTCTGGCAAATATTCTGGTGAGGGTTTTAGGTCAAAACTCTGAGATATGGCTAAATGTGAGATTGAAGTCTGTCCCTCAAGTACTCTAAGATAAAATGACCTTTTGATTAACCTGCATGGTTGCATGATTATCTACCTGTGTTACCCTCCTCTGGCAGTCCTGGACATGGATGTAGAGTCACAGATGACGATAATGATAGTTATGATAGAAGTAGCACCTTGCACGTATTGAACACCTACCGTGTGTCAAGCACCGTGCAGGAAATTTATGTTTATTGTTCCTAATCCTTATGACCCCCATACAAGAACAATTGTCTCTATAGTGAAGGAACTGAGAATCAGAAAGGCAAAGTAACTTGCCCAAAGTCAGACAGCTAACAAATGACAGAATTCAGATTCAAACTCAGCCCATTACCCCTCCAGTGCCTATACTGCATCCACTTGCAGTGCCTATACTGCATCCAAAAGGAAGGCTGTGGTTCCATGAAGAGGCCTGTTCTGAGTTGAGAAGACAAAGCTATCTCCAAACCCCACCTGTTAGGGAAGATAAGATTGCTAACAACCTTCCTCCTGTGGAGACAGGCTATCCTCACTGGGCGAAGGACAGAGTATTGGTGGCACTGCCTCTCAAAAATACAAACCCCCAAACCATAGGCAAGTACTGCAACTGGGTCATGACCATTAGGTGGAACGGCCTCCCACCAAAGGATAGCCAACTAACAGAACTCATGGATGGTAGGAGTAACAGGAGAAGGTGCTAACAGGAGCAGAGGGTCAGAGCAGATGCTGGAGCAGACTGGAGAGGCCTGGCTCATTCTAGAGGGCTTGGAAAGTAGCGTGCATGGGAAGGACAAGCCAGCCTCAGAGACATGTAGTGCTTGCAGAACACACTCACAGGCTGTCCTACTCCCAGCCTCTGAGGACACAAGTCATAAGATTTGGAGAGTGTAAGAGTCCCCAGCCACTTACTCTTCAAGCATCTGAACACAAATCAGCTTGGCTGCCAGGCTTTTAGGGTCCTTGTGCCCCATTTCTAGTAGCTGGGCTCTGGGCATCGTCTACTTTCCAGACCTTAAGGGAATCCAGGTGACTCTGGATGTGTGGGCACTTAGGCTTGCCCTGCCTCAGCAGCAAGTCTGCCTGGGTCTGAAGTGCCTGTGGGCTCCTTCCCACAGGGATTGCTACCTTATTGTGTAGGTGAGAACCAGAGACTCAGAAGGGAGACTCCACCTGCCCCAGAACACGCACAGATGGTATGCAAGCGTCAAGAATGGGCCAAACCTCATTCTGTAGCATGAATCACAGAATGTTTCCTCCTACTCCATTCAGTCTCATAGAAGAATCTCAAATCTGGGGCTAGGTTTTAGGCATCAGGCAGATCTCTACATTGGAAAAGGCCACCTCTCTGCCCTCTTCCCACACTTGTTTAAGGAAGTCCTTGAGGTTCAGAGTCAGGGTCCAGACAGGGGTGGCCTGAGAACTGGGATAAACTTCCACATAATGGCATTGGCAACAACCTGGATGAAGTTGGAGGCCATTATTCTAAGTGAAGTAACTCAGGAATGGAAAACCAAATATCCTTATGTTCTCACTTATAAGTGGGAGCTAAGCTACCAGGATGCAAAGGCATAGAATGATATAATGGACTCACAGGGAAGGGTGAGAGTGGTGAGGGATAAAAGACTACACATTGGATATAGTGTACACTGCTTGGGTGACAGGTGCACCAAAATCTCAGATATCACCAGTAAAGAAATTATCCATGTAACCAAAAGCCAACTCTTCCCCCAAAACTAATGAAATAAAATTAAAAACTTCCACATAAATGTAGAAGCTGAATAATTATCATAGCTAATGCTTATATAAGGTACTCATCATGTGCCCAGAATTGTTCTAAACATTTTATGTATGGTAACCCATTTGATCTTCACAGGAGCCCCATAAGGTGGGCACAATTCACCCTATTTTCCAGACAGGAAAAACGAAGTTAAGAAGCACAGCTAGTAAGGGTGGCAGCCCACTTTTGCACCATGTGTCAGGGCTGTAGAGCTTGTGCATGTAGCCTTTCTCTCATGTCATCCCTTAAGAAGACAGGGAACTCCCCTATACCTGGCTCACATATAGAGATTCTGGTGTCAGGGGCCTCTGAGGAATAACAGTTGCACATTTTGACAAGTGCAGCTATCCAAACATGTATTAGAGTTAATAGACTAGTGCATTCAGGAGAAACAGAAACTTATAAAGTATAACAATATTTTGAAACAAAATCAGCACCGCATGTATACTTATAAGACTCCTTAAATGTCTTGTTTCTATATCAAACAACAACAAAAGGGTAATTGGGTTGGTCAGTCAGTGTGTTAGTCTGTTCTCGTGCTGCTAATAAAGACATACCCGAGACTAGGTAATTTATAAAGGGAAGAGGTTTAATGGACTCACAGTTCAGCATGGCTGGGGAGGCCTCACAATCATGGCAGAAGGCAAAGGAGAAGCAAAGGCACGTCTTCCATGGCAGCAGGCAAGAGAGTTTATGTGGGGGAATTCCCCTTTATAAATCCATCAGATCTCATGAGATTTACTCACTATCACGAGAAAAGCATGGGAAAGACCTGCACCCATGATTCAATTACCTCCCACTGGATCCCTCCCAAGACATGTGGGAATTATGCGAGCTACAATTCAAGATGGGACTTGGGTGGGCACACAGCCAAACCATATCACTCAGTATAATTTAGGTGTCCTGTATTCATCCTTGACTTTGACCTGCTGTTTGTGAACCATGTGTAGGTAGCCAGGTTTATGAAGTCAGGCTTTTCCTCTCTAGCGAATTCTGCAAAGTTGGATGCTGACTCCATCTAGACAGAAATACATCTTCCCTTCTGAAAAAAGGACTCTGGTTGCTAAACTTTTCACATCAATGGATAGATACAGGAGCCCATCGAGTCAATTGTCTGGCTGGAAGGCTGTTTAAGTTGGAAATTATGAAATTAACATCCAGAACATAACCAATGATGATATTAATAGTTACCATTTCCTGTCATGTGTGGCACTGTGCTAAGCACTTTCACAGTCCTGAACAGAAATGCTAAGTAACATAGCCCATGGCCACATATTCAGTAAGTTGTAGAGATAGGCTCTACCAACAGACGTTCTGCCTGAAGAGTCGCCCTCTTAATGTGTGTGCAATCCTAGCCTAATTTCATGTGTTTGATTTACCACAGTTAAATCAGTTAAGCAGAAATGTACAACAAACTGTAGAAATGCTAGATTTCAGATTTGATGTCTTCCTTGGCAAAGGGAATGGCCTCTGGTCAGGCAGGACTGAGTTCTCCTTGCTGTGGTTTGCTTGTGAGATCTGGTGATCATCTTTAGAGGGTCCCTGCTCTTCTCTCTCATGCCCCATCTTTGGATTACATCATTTCCCTTCATCGAGGGTCTTAAAATCCTTTGAAGAAAGATCTTGCTCATTGTACCTGCCAATTCTTGAAGTTCATTCTAAGTCTTTTTTATGTCTTTACTGTGTTTTGGAGAAAGGGTCTCACTCTCTCTCCCAGGATAGAGCACAGTGGCACAATCTTAGCTCACTGCAGCCTCAAACTCCAGGGCTGGAGCAATCCTTCTACCTCAGCCTCCCAAGTAGCTAGGACTACAAGTGTGTGCCACCATACCAGATGGGGTCTTGCACAGGGGTCTTGTCCAGGCTGCTCTCAAACTCTTAGTCTCAAGCAATTCTCCTGCTTTAGCCTCCCAAAGTGCTGGGATTACAGGTGTGCACCACTGTGCCCAGCCTTTCACTGTAAGTCTTAAGTCCTGATCAAAGAATTACTGCACTTGTGAGTCTGGACAGGATGTTTCCCTGTGGTTTGTCGGTACAGTGGCATACATATCTCTCATCAAAAAGTTCCACCTACCTCTGTAAGCCATATTCTCTGTCAGCATTGGCTAAAGGAAGGTACTTGCACATTCTTGGGGAGAAAGGGGCTCTTTGACTAGAACTTGTATTTTTTAAAAAGTCCTTCATTAAGCAATGCCACTTCCTGAATGTGGTAACTGGTCTTCAGAGACTGTTCCCAATGCACTACCCCACCTGTATTGTGTTGCTGTCTCCCAAATTGAGTCTGGGCTGGCCCTGTGACTCATTTTAATCAGCAGAATATGATAGAAGCAAGTCTATGTTAGTTCCAGTCTACAGCCTTAAGATCTGGCAACTTCTGCATTTCTACTCTTGGGAGCCCTGAGATGTCATGTGAGAACTCTAGTTCCACTATTGGAGAGATCCTGTGGAGAAGCCTGCTAGGTGGCCACCTGAAGAGGAGGAGGCCTGAGGAGAAACACAGCCCCAGTCAGGCTGTCCCATCTAACCCTCGGCCATCAAGCTTCTGAGCCGAGTCAACAAACCTGTGAGTGGAGAAACCACTGGGAATCTTCCAGCCCCAGCAGACATCACATGGAACAGAGATGACCCTTCCTGCTTGGCCAGCCTGAATTCTTTAGCTACAGAATTGTGAGTAATGGTAACATAATTAATGTTTTCAGACACTAAGCATTCAGGTAGTTTCTTATGACTGTATCAGATAACAGAAACCCTGACACTATGTAACATCAGTAATTGCATCATAGTTCAAAAGCCTGACTAGTCAATCACTTTGCTCTTCGGCTTGGGGCTTCACAAGCACAGGGGAAGTTTCCCAGACTCCCCTTCTACAGTCACCCCACTCGTGTCGTCAAGAAAGTACATGGTTCTCTACTTAAAGTTACCCAAGTCATAATTATAGATGTGTTCAATTACTTGGGTTTATTTCCTCCATGAAACTGGAAACTCCATGAAGGTAGGGAGCTAAGAGTGATATTTACTGCTGAATCCTCCACTTAGCACAGGGTCCAGAACACAGTGGACACTGAACATATATTTTTTGAATGCATAAATGAACTTATGCAGTGTTTGAATTGGTATGAAGTTTGGGCTGGGTGCGGTGGCTTACGCCTGTAATCCTAGCACTTTGGAAGGCTGAAATAGATGGATCACCTGAGGTCAGGAGTTTGAGACCAGCCTGACGAACACAGTGAGACCTTGTCTCTATTAAAATATATATATATGTAATTATATATATATATAATTACATATATATATGTAAATTAGCTGGGTGAGGTGGCAGGTGCCTGTAATCCCAGCTGCTTGGGAGGCTGAGGCAGGAGAATTGCTGGAACCTGGGAGGCGGAGGTTGCAGTGAACCAAGATTGCACCACTGCACTCCAGCTTGGGTGGCAGAGTGAGACTCCGTATCAAAAAAAAGAGAAGAAGTTTGGAGTAGCTGGAGCATAGAGATTGAAAAATTGTTAATTTGCTAGGCTAAACAGTTTGAACTTGATCTTGTAGTGAGCAAATGAACAGATGTACAGGGTGGCCTAAATTCCACCATTTGCCACCCTTAATCCACAAAATCAATGCAACTACATAATCCATCTAGTTGTTTCAAGTCTCCCAGGGAATTAGTTTCAAGGCACATTGCCAGGTAGAATTCCATTTTTCCTCCCCACACATTTCTAGCATTCCTGGAACTATCTGTAGTAGAAAGTGAGTACCCTTTCAATTATCTGTACTTATATTTAAAAACGCTTGTGAAAACGAGTTGCTCTGAGTTGAGCTGGAGATGCTTCATTGCATATCCCAATGATGTCAATGCCTTATGGCTCATGAAGTCAGTAAAATATTCAAAGATTTTTGGGAACCAAAAAAAGGACTTAATAGAACATATGATATACTGTACCTCCAGTATTAAACATCTCATGCCCACACCTGGCCCTAAATAACTAGCACCAAGTCAAATTGTACCTAAAGAGCTCTCTTCAGTCTGCCCACTTGTATTTGGTGAGCACATCCCAAATGATGGAGACAACATCTGCGAGGTCAGCTCTCCTCTCAGCACTCTGGTGAACGCCTCGCCTTGGAGCACACTGTTGACCTTTTGCATCCACCCGGTTATACCGTGCTCATTGTCACCATCAGTGCTGACCAGCAGTTCTTAGTACACATCCTATCTGTATCAGTCCACTTTCACCTGGTTATACAGTGCTCATGGTCACCGTCAGTGCTGACCAACAGTTCTTAGTACACATCCTATCTGTATTAGTCCATTTTTACCTGGTTATACAGTGCTCATGGTCACCGTCAGTGCTGACCAACAGTTCTTAGTACACATCCTATCTGTATCAGTCCACTTTCACCTGGTTATATAGTGCTCATGGTCACCGTCAGTGCTGACCAACAGTTCTTAGTACACATCCTATCTGTATCAGTCCATTCTCACCTGGTTATACATTGCTCATTGTCAACGTCAGTGCTGACCAACAGTTCTTAGTACACATCCTATCTGTATCAGTCCACTTTCACCTGGTTATACATTGCTCATTGTCAACGTCAGTGCTGACCAACAGTTCTTAGTACACATCCTATCTGTATTAGTCCGTTTTCACCTGGTTATACAGTGCTCATGGTCACTGTCAGTGCTGACCAACAGTTCTTAGTACACATCCTATATGTATTAGTCCATTTTTACCTGGTTATACAGTGCTCATGGTCACCGTCAGTACTGACCAACAGTTCTTAGTACACATCCTAACTGTATCAGTCCATTTTCATGCTGCTGATAAAGACATACCTGAGACTGGGCAATTTACAAAATAAAGAGGTTTAATGAACTTACAGTTCTGTGTGGCTGGGGAGGCCTCACAGTCATGGTGAAACATGAAAGGCATAACTCACATGGTGGCAGACAAGAGAAGAGAGCTAAAACCATCAGATCTTGTGAGACTTATTTACTATCACGAGTACAGCATGGAAAAGACCTGCCTCCATCAGCCAATTACCTCCCACCGGGTCTCTCCCATAACACATGGGAATTCAAGATGAGATTTGGATGGGGACACAGCCAAACCATACCACTATCTGTTCCTGAGCTACATGGCTTACACAGTATTCTACATCTAAGCCTCTTTTGCAGCCAGAGAGAAATACTTACCTATAATTTATAAGACCATGCACAATAGAAGAAACAGGGCACCTGTGCATGTCTACAGATAAATAGATATCCTTTCTTTATATACAGAAATACACATAATAAAGGACACAGAATTTCCATATCTGTCAACACAGAGAACAAACAAAACCCTAGAATAGATAGTTAGCCTCCTCTGCTAAATAGACACTGCCCTCCTGCCACCACCACATCCATGTCATAGACATCGAACACTTAGAAAGCGACTTTCAACCTGTGACTCCTTTCTAGTGAATGCTTGCCAGTTTTGTGAGGTGGAGAATGGGGATTTGGGGAAGGAGAGTGTATTTGTTTAGGTAATGCTAGCCACTATAACAGAAAAACAGTGACATCTCAGTGGCCTAATACAATAGAAATTTCTTTCTTATTCTTGCATAGTCTAATCAGCAGAGAGTGGGGAAGATTCTGCTCCAGGCAGTCATGCAGGAACCCAGGCTGCCAGAGGTTCTACCCTCTTCAACACTAACTTTCAAGATCACCAGGGGTCTCCACATATAGCTGCCATATGAGGAAAAAACAGAGTGTAGGATTACACACTGAAGGTTTATCACGGGTCAGACATAAAACAGTACATGCCACTTCTCCCTATATTCCATTAACCAGACTGCAGTCACAGGGCTAAGTATAATTGCAAGGTAAGCTGGGGCATGTAGTGTAGCTTAAGAGGAAGGGGATCTGGGCTCTGTACCTGGCAATTCTCTTTGCCACAGGAGGATCATTTTGCTGGCTGTCATTATCTATCTGTTAATTTTTTTCCTTCTTATTTTTCCAGTTGGGAATAGAGTCACTTCTTTTTCTCATTCAGGTTTTATTTTCCCCAGATAGCCCTCCAATAACCTTGTTGCCCACTCAGCCCACCCACACTTCTTTCTGGGAAAAGTTTGAACCACAGTGGTAATAATACCCATGCAATGGATAAGGCATTCTTATCCTTATTGGATAAGACAGCAGTCAGCTAAGGACTTTTGAAAATCAGGTTCCCCAGGCCACAAGGAAAAATCTACAGTGGAAACAGTAGACGTCAGCATTTCCCAGACACTGATTAAGGTTCTAGAACAATAGGAGGGAGATAGATTCTATCCTCCAGGATCCAGGGAAGGTAAGCCTGGAAGACAAAGAGCTCACCTGAAGGTGGATAAGCCCATGCTGTAATCCATGGGGCTGTGGGTGATGAAGGGGGAAATGCATGCTGTGTAGGGTGGTGTCACCCTGAACAGCTGCCAGGCTCAGCCCCGGGGACTTAATATACCTTCCTTAGTAGAGAACCATAACCTCAGTCATCATAATTCCAGCTTTGCATAGAGCTGTGTAGTGTACAAAGCCCTTCGCTGTTCACTGAGAGTGTGTTATTTTCTTCCCTCAATAACATAAGACAGGTATTATGTTTATGCCTTCCTCTCCATCTCTACTCTCTCTTCGCTACCACTGCCTTACTTCAGGCCTGCATCATGTCTCAGTGGACTCTTAGGACAGCCTCCTAACAGGTCTCTCGGCTCCAATTTGCCTCCCTCTAATCCATTCTCTACACTGTAGCAAGAGTAATCCCTCAAAGAAAGCAGTCCCCTTTCTTCCCCTCCTAACACCCTTCAATAGCTTCTCTCGCAGTTTGGATAAAATCCATGTCATTAGCATGCTCATCAGGCCCTACCCGATATGGCTCCTGCCTGCCTCTCCTGTTTCATTTCTTTCCATTGCTCATGCTGAACTCTGTAGCTACAGCAACACTGAATGGCATATGGTTTCCGCAAACCCAGTGAGCTTCCTCACCTTTGGATCATAACTTTGATGACCCCTCTCTCCATAATGCCACATGCCCTCCCTTTCATTTGCTAACTTCTCTTTAACCCTTAAGTATCACCTCATTCCTGAGAATGCTTTTCCAATGGCCATACACACATAATTGGCTGATGCCCGAGCTATGCTGTGCAAACTCTCTCATCGTCACACTGTACTGCTGTGATGTATTGCTGTGCCTGCCTGTCTCACTAAGCTGTGAGTTTTCATAGGGAAGGTCCATTACATACTCATCTTGATACCCAGTCACCTAGCATTGCACCTGGCATCTAGCAGGTGCTCAACAAATGACTGTTGAAGTGTTTTATCAACAAACCTGCATTTTAAACTCAGTAAACTACTGCTTAGAGGGCTTAAGGGGTTTGTCCAGGTTGTAAACTAAGTCACGGGAGAAATGAGATACCTCAGTCTTTCTGAAGCCTCAAATACTTCACACTATGTCACATGATCTTCAAAGGGAGACACATAATTATGTTGGCTGAAAAAGTTATATCTCTCAAAGAAATGTTTTGTTTTGTTTCAAATCTTAAGTCCTTTTAAGAATCTCAGGAAAGTTATGGATTTTTTCCCCCGGGAAAATATATACACACATCAAATTTTTAATGCAATGTAAGAGTGTGTTAAAAGAATATTGGCCAGAATGGGGTAGGTATTGTTGCAGCAACATATAAACCACCAAATGCCAATGACACAGCACAACAAAAATTGAATTCTAACTCACATGAAGTCCTTTATGGGTCAGCAACGGCTCTCCTCCATCCAGTGACTCAGGGGTTTAGGCTTCCTTCACTGTAAGACAGTGTTCTGTCAACACATGCTTCCAAATCCACAGGACAGAAGACAGAAATGGAGAAGGCACACTGGCTCTTAAGTGGTTCAGCCTGAAAGTGTCACATCTCTGTGATAAATTGCCAAATATCCACGAATTCCTTCCAAAATCGTAGGCATGCCCCTTTGCAAAGTGACTCTGCTGTTCCTCCCATCAACCGGTATAAGCTCTGTCTCCAGCTCTTGAATATGGGCTTGGCCATTGCTTCAGCCAAGAAGACAGTAAGAAACCTCAGGCAAGCAGAGGTTTGGAAAGCACTTGTGCACTGGGACTTGTCTTTTCTTGCTGCTTTTTGAAACCGTTAGATCACCCTGAGATCAAGCATGAGTTAGTCTATTTGGAGTCATGTGGCCCATTTACTTCATCACTTCAGCCAATGGCCAACACTAACTGACAGGCAGAATGAATCGTCAGGCAGGTGAGTAAGGCCATCCTGGACCAAGCAGGCTCCTGCTGACCTACCAGTTGGCTGAACCAAGGCAAGGCCGGCACCCGTCTTAGTCTAGGCCTATTTGATGACCCAAGGAATTGTGAGCTGATAAATGATGATTATTTTAATCTACAATTTTGGGATTATTTGTTATGCAGCAAAAGCTAATACAAAAATAGGTATCAGGAGTGGAGCGCTGCCATAGCAGAAAAGTGAAAAGTGGCATTGACTGTGGAACTGGGTGGAGGCTGGAAAATCAGTTAACAAAAGTTGGAAAAACAACAAACTGTTACTGGATCCGTAGACTTAGAGTTACAAATTCCTACATATAGTTTAAAGGCCTAGAGACATATGATCAGTTTCAAAGCTCTCGCATGGTCAGAGATGAGATCTATAGCCCTGAGTAAGAGCAGATAGACCAGAAGAGTGGTATGGTGTGATAACTGTAATAGACTTAAAGCAGTGCTAACACATCCTAAAGGCAAGGGGAAGCTTCAGAATTAGAAAAAGGAGCGTTTAGGAGTCAGAAAAAAAAAAAAAAAGTGTGTCTAGCCATAGATTTCCTACTAACCAGCTGTGGAGACAGCTGTGAAACCCAGTCTCAGAGGCTTGGAAGATTATACTAAGTTTCTTGGCTTATTGTCAAAATCAAATAAGATGATGTATGGGGAAACTGTTAAATTGCTAAGAACCGTCCCTGAAAAATATGTGTATTATTTTCCCTACAGCCTGAGGCGGCCGTCCTCCAGGCCGGATCTCAGGTGAGCTGCACTGGGAAACCACCAGGGGGCGCAATGAGGTTGGAACTCAAGGAGACAGGGGCGCCTGGAGCGGAAGAAGCCCAGGAGAATCTATCGGGAAGGCTTTCTTGAGCAAATGACATTAATATAAAATTTGAATAATGAGTCGTATTTAGCTAAGTGGCACATACTCTGGACAGAGGGAACGGCATGCAAAAATCCTGGAGGTGAGAGAGCACAGGATTCACTCGTGTAACTGTCCTCTCTAAGCCTGCAGTCTCCTCCGTTTGAACATCAGGTTGAGGAGGGCGAAAGTCGAAGGGGAGCCCTGTCTGCTAAGGGTTTGATTTCTCTTAAAGGCAGGCAGATAGGAGACAAGACATGGATCTTTCTTGAAACACAATTTTCTGCTTGTTTACAAATGATTAACCACCACAATCAATTGTGTCAAAGTTCAGGTCAGTTGCATCCTTTGGGACAACGGTGACATGTTGCCTTGTACTTAGGCTTACGACAACTGGAATGCACCCTGGGTGGTCTGGCAGAGAACTTGTGTTCTGTGTTTTGGACACAATGTGAGAAGACTACCATCTTCTGTGGCTTTCCCATCCATCCCCTCACTATACTTCCTTATTTGATTCTCCAACCCCAACCCAGCTACTCTGCAGGGAGGCAGGAGGGGGAGGCTTACCATTTCGTACGTTCAAACCCACAACAAACTTATCAAGTAGGCAGTAATGAATTATTATCCCCATTTCACAGATGAGAAAACAGAGTCTTAGAGAAACTCTGTAACTGTGTTTAAGGAGAGCAAATCCAGTCTGTGTTCTTTCCACTAGCCCACCCTCATACCTTGCAAGCTGCCTCTCCCATGTGAGGTTCCTCACCCATATTGCAATAGCAAAAGCAACAGGACCGCCATCCAACACATGGACTCAGCCCTTTATGTGTTGCAGGTTGGTTTTGTAAATGCCAGGTTGGTGCAGTTTGGACTTTAATATGTTGATTCTGGGGAGTCAGGGTTGGTTTTCAGGAAGGTAGGTTGGAGAATCTCAGTCATTTGCATCTTTTGGGATACAAGCAATAACAACAACACATATATATTTAGATAATTATTCTCATGTAGTGATTTCTTTTTGCTTTTTCTTTTCTTTTTTTTTTTTTTTTTTGAGATGCAGTCTCACTCTGTCGCCCAGGCCTGGAGTGAAGTGACGCGATCTCGGCTCACTGCAAGCTCCACCTCCCAGGTTCAAGCCATTCTCCTGCCTCAGCCTCCCGAGTAGCTGGGACTACAGGCACCTACCACCACACCCAGCTAATTTCTTTTGTATTTTTAGTAGAGACGGGTTTTCACCATGTTAGCCAGTATGGTCTCGATCTCCTGACGTCGTGGTCCACCCGCCGTGGCCTCCCAAAATGTCATGTAGTTATTTCTATAATGCCTATTTGTTCAACATTTACACATTGGGTATTTGGTCTGACTCTCCCAACTGTGAGTGGTAAGTCGGCATAGTCCTAATTTTACATATGAGGAAACAGAATCAGAGACAGTCAATGAAAATATCAGCTCACTTATAGAGAGAGCACATAGAATGTGCCAGGCAATGCTCAACATGTTTTGAATACCTAGATTTATTTAATCTTCACAACAACCCGGTGAGGTTGGAACTATTATTATCCCTGTTTTATAGATGAAGGAACTTAGGCCCAGAGAGGGTTAGTAATTTTCTCTGGCCACACAGCTGGTGAATCACACAGAAGCAATTTGAACTCAGGCAGATGGGCTCTAGAGCCCTACAACCTCTTACTGACTTGCTCAAAATCACGTAACTGGAAAGAGGCAAACATGGAATTCAAACCTTGGCCTGTCTGACTCCAAAGCCTGAATTCTACTAAGTAACAATAGCTTACATATCTGAGCACCCAACATAGGCCTGTTCTAATCATTTCCTTATATTAATTTGTTTAATTCTCACCACTTTGCAAGTAAGGAAAATGAGGCACAGAAGTAAAGCAACTTGCCCATAGTCCAAAGCTATTAGGTTGGTGCAAAAGTAATTGTGGCTTTTGCCATTTAAAGCAATGACAAAAACCGCAATTACTTTTGCACCAATCTGGTCAGTGACAGAGAATGTACTTGAACCCAGGCTGTCTGGACCTAGAGCCACAGTCCTTGCAGCCTCACTAATAGCCTGTCCACTTAGCAGCTTACCCCAAAGTTATAGAGGAATAAACACCATGCTGCTACAGATTTTTCATCATTCTGGTTGGTTTCCAGAGTGACAGGTAAGTTTTTGGTCTGTGCAAAGTCTGAGTTTCCAGTCACTAGTGGCTTTCTGTTTACTTTGCAGAGCTATTTGCTCTTGGGGACAGAAGCTGACAGTGCACTCACAGCACAGACTTGTCATGGGCCTAGCAGCCTCTGTGGCATCTCCTGTCACATTGGGAAAATGAAGAATTCCAGGACATCGGCGTGGAGGGCGCTGGTGGAGCTATTTCTTCTCTGTGCTGCCCTGGGCTGTCTCAGTTTGCCTGGCTCCAGGTAAGTGACAGTTACCAATAATTCGCTGATCAATAATATGACAGGGAAGGTGCAGCCACATGATGCTGACCATCTCTTTGTCACATGTCTATTGAATGAGGAACGTCTCTTGAGGCAATTTGCATGCATCTGTTAACATACTATCATCAACCCTCTTCAAATTTTTGTGGAACCAAGCGGCTGATTTCAACAAAAGTTCCTGTAAGAAACTGACATGTTTAAATGTATTTTGTCATGCTGAGAAGAATAGGATATTTGTTCTGTATTCTGAACAAAGCCTCCATGTGATTCTTTATGAAAAAGAAAGTTTGTTACGTACAGAGGAAAAAAGAGCCAATTCATGAGATGATTTTAATAAATGAGATTGACCCACTCTACCTACTCATCAACCTCAAATCTTCAGATTCTCAGGTTCTTTCCCATCCCCCTCTTACACACACACTTTCTCTCTCTCTCTCTCCCCCCGCTACAATGTTCCCAGCAGTTAAATGCTAACTGATTTGTTTCATTATTGTTAGTCTCCATTAATAGGGTGCAAAACAAGCTAAAGAGAATGTCTTAGTGGGAGCTCAAACTTGGGCTCCAGTGATAGAAGAGCCAGTGACGTAGCAATCTGGGGACGCTCCGTGTGCATGAGAAACCCCTACCATGAGATGTTGAAGTGTGCATGTGTCCCCGGCCTCCATGTAAACACTCCTGTGGGAAGAGGGACTGTAATTCCATTCCTTTTACTTAGTCCAAAAATGAGATCTGAACAAACCTTTCACTTGGTGTGAGGAGTACCTCCTACCCATGGGACACAGCCTCTGGTCTCAGTTCTGTTGAGTTGCCATTAGGAACCACAGCATGATGAGCATTCAGTCACTATCCATTGGCCACTCAATAAGTAACAGCTATTAGGATGATCAAGAATCTCCATTTAGCCCAGAGAATAACTAAGCTGCCAAAACCTTCCTTGTGTGTACTGTGTGTACACAGAGAAGCATTCAAGACCCAAGAAAATGTCTCCAGAATGGAGGACTTAAGGGAACTGTAGAAAACCTATCTATAGCACTGTGCCCCTGGGTGGAGATTTCTGTTGGGCTCTGAGGATACAGAGATGAGCCTATGTTCTCACAAAGAATGCCGACATGTGAGCACATGCTGTGTGTACCATTGCAAGAGATGCCACAGGGGCAGCCAGCAAACAAGGAGGGAATGATCAGCTCTGTGGGGCATGGGGCCTGGAAAGACTTCGAGAAGAGAGAGTGCTAGGACTGAATCTCTGCAGGTGAGTGGGTGTTTGCCGAATGGCTAAGGGATTGAAAGGTGTGCCAGGTAGAGGGAGCAGCACAGGCAACTGTGCATGAGTGTGAGAGAGCTGGCTTGCTCCTGAAGCTTCCAGACACTACAGTGGGCCTTGAGCACAGGTCCTGGCAGGGAGCTGAGAAGGATGAGATAGAGTAGGAGTGAGCAGGCATCAGGTCATGGGCAGAGTTAGGGGATGCAGGAGTACCAGCTAAGGAGCGTGAACCGTATCCTCGCCGCAATGCAATGGGAGGACATTGAAGGGTTGAAGCAAAGGAGTGACACGATCAAATTTATATATTAGGAAGTTCACTCTGAGGTAGGGAGTGGAGGGGCAAATGGTTGATTAGAGTGCAGCCTGAAAAATTGTATTTAATCGTCACCACAATGTCATGAGGTGGCTGTAATCTCTCCTTCTTGCTATGTAGGAGAACAAACTGATCCTCAGTGACAAGAAAAGATTCATGCATGTGTGGTGAGTCTCAAACCCTTACCTGAATCCAGGTATAGTTCTGACATCCACTCGTAATTCCCATGAGGCAGTCTCGAACACATCAGGTATTGGAATTCCATCCATGAAGTAAAAGAATAGTCTTTAGTTCTGGGACAGAAAATGCTGAGATCACCTTCGTATTGGCCAAGAGAGTTTTTTGCTTTTACTTACTCTTGTAATCAAGTCAGACAATGAAATCATAATCACTGTGTCATAAGATCTATCATTTATATATTGCCACTCTGTACCAGCCACTTGGAAACATTAGCTATAATCCTCACAGCTATTCCATGTAAGTGCTACTGTTTACCATTTCACAGAGAGGGAAACAGAAAACGTAAGTGTCCCAAGGCTACCCACTTAACAAATAGCTAACTCTGGATTCAAATCCAGTTTTGTTCAGGTCTCAGAATCCCTGCACTCTCTCTGCATCCTTCTGTTTCTCACTAATGCGTTGTCCCCTCCCCGCCCCAACCCACCCTCCAACCCCCACATTGTGTATCTGACTTGCTGGCCTCCCGTGCCATTTCTCCATCTCTGGGCCACACATTTGTTGCCTTGAGATGTTGCTTTAAATTTCATGTCTACCACAGCAAACAACAGAGAGAAGAGAAATTGAAAACCTGCCACCCAGAAGCTGCCCCTTCTAGCAAAGAAAAAGGATGCTGTTTGCAAAGGGGATGCAGCTGCTTAACAAATTGTGTGTGACAAGAAAGTTGTTGTGTCAGGGCATTTCTACCGAAAGCCAAAATATATTGACGCACCCCATCTATATAAGCTGATGGCTTGCAATTTACTGCTGACCCAATCCTGCTGTACTGGATGGATCCATCTTTATTTTGATCAGAGACGCCTGTTAGGAAGAGAGTGGGAGACCTGGGCCCAGTGAAATGTGTCCTAATGCTGGCTACAGCATTTTCTGCATCCCCAGGAAAGACACCTCCTTGCCAGTCCTTTAAGTAGAGGGGGCACATGTTCAAGGACCTGAGCAAGGGTGTTTACTGTAGCTCTATTTGCAATCGCAAAACACTGGGAGAATATAAATGTTCCTCAAAAGGAAAAGGAATAAAATAAATGCAATGCATGTCATATAATAGAACATCCAGAAAAAAGAAATGAACTAGATCTCTTTATGAATCAACATGGATAGGCTTCAGAAATGCAATGTCGATTAACAAAAGCAAGTTGTAGAATCGTATGTGTAAGTATGAATAAAGCACACACAAGCAATACTATAGATAGTCTATAGATGTCAAATTATTTAAAAGAGACTGGAAGGAAACACACCAAATTCATGGCAATAGCTCCTCTGGGGGTAAGGTGGGGGGAGCAAAATTGAGACTGCTGTAACATGCAGATGTCAAAATTAAAAATTAAAAAAAAAGACTTGAAGCAAGTGTACCAAAGTATGAACAGTTGCCAATCTGGATGTGAGTACATGGGTGTTTATTATATTATTTCTTGTACTTCTCTCAGCCTGTTTAATTTTTCAATGTGAAAAGCATACAGAGGATTTTTAATGACAGAAGTTTAGTCAGTAGGTCAAAATGTCCATCAGGTTTGTTTCTATAGAAATTCATAGGGGTGAAAGGCTTGTGTTGTTCCCACACACAGAGGCCCTGGTGGAGCCTAGAATTTATGTGGCTCCTCATTAGTCCCAGGAATTAAAGATGCGATTTAATGCTAGCCTTTCTTTCAGATTTGCATTTTGTAGTACTAATAAACCGCACACATTTCATCCGATGTAATTTACAAACATACTATGTATTCAGCTGATTACTTCATTATATTGCCACCTTCCATAATGAAAATTGGGTGCAAAAATGAGAGATGTGGTAGATATAACTACTTTTTACCAAGTTCTTTCTGTAAGTGATCATCTTGCCCATTAATAGGCTTTCAAATCTCAGAGAGGAAAATAATTGTGACTCTTAATAGCTAGTGTGTACATTACTTATCCGCTCAGTCTCAACTGTGGCGCAGGAGTTGTCTTGGTTGCTAAAAACACAATGTAACTGTTTTGTAGTTGAAATAGGAAGAGGGTACCCTGCAGAGCTGTCAAATACATACTTAGGAGAAGCTAAATCACAGACAGTATTGTTTTGTCAAACCTGGTCAAATTAGTAGATAAGAACACATTCTGCAGCCCCCCACTGGTGTGCAGCATCCTGCCTCAAGTAACCATTTTAAAGTATCCACCTGTGGTTTCCAGTAGTCTTTGACCTTTCATTAAAGATCCAACTTTACTAGGCAATTGATTTTTGCTGGTCTCTGGGGCGGTCATGGACACGGATTTCACTGTAGTTAATATTATCCTCTTTTTAGGACTTTTGCCAAGTGAGAACGTATTGTTAATGACCTTGTCGGGAGTGACATCCTGTGTATATGAGATGGTGAAAACTACGTGATGCTCTTCTCCCTAATGACTCAATCCTGGATATGGGAATGAAAGAGGCCTTACATAGAGGTTGGAAGAGATTGGTGGAGTCACTGCTGGCCCTGTTTCCTTCCAGGCAGCATGGGGCAACGGAAAAAGCCCATATATACTCCAGAGATTAACAGACCTTGGCTCAGATCCTAACACCACTGCATACCAGCTGCATGATGGTGGACGCGTCACTGTCTCTCTGGGCCACTTCACTCATCTGCCCAGGCGGCAGTGCTCCACAGCTGCCTTCCAGCATTGCTGTGAAAATAGAAGGAGGTAGCATGGGTGATGCTGGGCCACTGAGCACAGCCTTGACATGTCTGTCATAGGTGCTCAGCAAAACCTCTATTCCTTTTGTCTTCCCATCTCCTTTTGTGCCTTGGAAAGGAACACAAATTACAAAGAATCTTACAGTGTAATGCACTCTTTCATTTATAAGAAAAAATAAGAATCATCATACACTCTTCATATTATAGAGGAAGAAACTGAAGGCCCAGGCAAGTTAATTAGCATCCTCATTCATTCACTCATAACCCAATGTGCTCCAGGAAATGAACAAAAAGAATTGCCTTATCTCTGCTGGTGGTGCTGAGGTTTCCAAGAGTAACTGTCCTTCACTCACTTCTCCTCTCAAGAACCATCTCTTCCTCTTCCACAGCTTTTCATGGTCAGATCTGTACCTAGCACAAATCTCTTATCCTGAGATCCAAGCCCATATAGGAACTATTTACTAAATGAGTCTCTGTAGGTGTTTCAGGACACCTGGAACTCAGTATGCCCCACCCGAAACTCACGTCTTCCCCATTAAGATTTATTTTCTGCTGTGTTTCCCACCACCCACACACTCAAATGGGAAACCAGCATCCATTTAAAAGGCCTTCCTTTAACACCCCACCTCCACCATCCAATGATCCATCATTTGCCATCCATTCCACATAAGAAATATCTCATATGTTGGTTCTCCCCATCCTCTTTCCCCAGCCATTGCCATGATTCAGGCTTATACCACTCGATGGGACTGCTGCTGCCAGTCTCCTCCTTGTTTCCCTACCACCAGGCTCTCCTGACTCCCACTGGACCTGCACAGCTTCAACCATGGGGCCTGCATGCTGGAAATCCTTGCCCTCTGGATAAAGTCCCGTAGAGCTAGGACGTGAGACATGTTTCTCTTTTCCTATTCTGAGATAAACTGTGACTTCCAGAAGTCAGAACCTTGGTCTTATACCTCTAGGTATTCCCTGTAGCACAATACCCTGAGTTAGTCCTCAGCAAATGTTTCATAGACTCTTAACATGAACAGATACCTTAAAGACAATCTAGTCCAAACCTCTGATTTTCCAGAGGATGAAACAGAGGCCCAGAGATGGGGAGTAAATTGCTTAAGATCATATATCTAGCTGTGGTTGTGTTCCTTGCATAGCTGTAGCATTTTAGAGTTTATAGTGTTTTCCCATGTGCTATCATTTTTAATCCTAAAAATAGCCTTTGTGGCAGGTTTGATTATCCCCATTATATAGATGAGAAAAGTGAAGCTAATACAGGTTAAAAAACCAGACCACAACCACTCAGCTGCTAATGGACTGTCTTCTGATCCAAGTTCAATACTCTTTTGACGAGAGCTAGCCATAATGTTAGGTGCTTACTACATGTTCAATAAATATTTGTTGGATTAATTAACTTATCTTGGAATGATAAACTAATAGCCTTGCACAAGTGAGCAAATATATATTTATTGAATGTACAAATAGATGGTTGGATGTATACTTAATTCCCTTCTGATATGTGACTCTCTTCTCTCATGGTGACTTTTAGAGGTGAAAGGCTACATTCCTTTGAGTCAAATGCAGTCAACAAGAGCTTTGCTAAGAGCCGACAGACGCGGAATGTGGATGTTACCCTGATGCCCATTGATTGTGAGCTGTCTAGTTGGTCCTCTTGGACCACATGTGACCCCTGTCAGAAGAAAAGGGTAAGCAACCAGGCCTGGGACAGCTCTAAGCCTCCAGGAGCCTTTGTCCCCATCAAGATTGGCTGAGCCATTGTTAACAGTGCCTGGCACATAGTTGGCCCTCAATAAATGTCAGCTAACTTAATTAACGCATCCTTTCCTTCCATGCTTCCAAGCAGCAATAAGTTCTTTCCTTTGGTTCTCCAGTGTTTTCCAAGCACACCCATCCTTTCTCACTCTACCAGCTTCCTAATTAGACTCTCTGCCTTGAACCTATTCTTTCAATCAATCTTTCACCATGAAACAGGGGAAGCAATCACAGTGTATGTCTGAGTTGTCTTTGCCCACTTGGAAACCATTCACAGTCTACCGATGACACTTAGGATCACGTCCAGGATCATGGTTTTCAAGGATCCCTATGACCTAATCTAGCTTATATCTTCAGCACACTGGACCCTTGTATGACTCTGGCCTTCACTCTCTCTGGGCATTTCTTCATGCTGCTTTCTCAGGTGGGGTGACTTTTCCCACTTCCTTCACTGGCTAACACCTATTCACAATTTGAAACTCTACTCAGGAGCTGCCTCTTTTGAGAAAGCTTTTTGACTCCTCCTCAGCCCTACCTCCAGTTGGATAAAGCAATCTTTTATGAGCTTCAATAGCTCCTTATTAATCTTGTATCCTAGCATTTATCACATCATGCTGCTTACTTTTCACCTTCACTAGACAGTGAACTTGTGAAGGCTGATTCAATTCTGCATCTTCAATGTGTAGACCAATATCTGGCACAGAATAGGTTTTTCATAAATGTGTGGTGTTTGATCTTGTTCTGTTTTCTGATATCTCTATAGGGAAGGGAAGGTTGTTGTTACACTTTCTGTTAAACAGGTAGATAAACAGGAAATCAGAGCAGGTAAGTGGCTTCTTGAGTTCACCTAGTAGTAAATGCAGGCCTCGAACTCAGGCCACTGTCCAGTGTTCCTTGTCTAGGGTTCTACCAGTGAACACACTCAGTTTCTGCAATATCTGTCATTCAACCTCCTTTGTCATAGAAGGGCTGACCCAGGATCCTAGTTCTGAGAACAATAGATATGCCAGAGAAAAGAGAATGGTTGCTATTTCCCCAGATCCTTGGGAAACCAAATCAGCCATGGGCTTAGACTCTAAAGAGGCTGTGGAAGTAGGCCCAGGACAATCACACAGTTAATTGGATCAATGGAGAGAGCCAAGCAGGATCATTCAGTTCCCAAAGTAGGTTTTATTGCTGAAGTTATCAGCATTGATCCAATTATCTGGATAATTGCTTCATCTGCACCATAAACTAGGAAGACTCAGCATGACTCAGCCTGGCAGCCAGAGCTCCTCTCTCAGAAACTGCTGCAGACATTCCCTCAGCTGGTCATCATCCCTGTCTGCAGGGTCACTGGCTCAGCAAAGCCTCTCAAGTCAGATTGGGTGATGTATTTCCTCCATCACTTCCACACTCCTCGAGCCCACTTTGCCTTTGGAGCCTGGAGCTTTTTAGTCTTTCCCCCCGCCCCCAGCCCCGCAGTGTTCTCTGCAAGCCTTGTCCCTGTCCTGACAGGCTCTGCCTTCCAGAAAGAATGACCCTCTGCAAGTACAAAGGGCATGGGTGAATGGTTATCTACATTTCTTTTTTTGGATTTCCAAGGGCCAAGTATAGATGTCATACAAGTAATAACTATGCCTCATTAATGTCATCCTGCAAAGCAGGGGCTGCTATCCTGGCTTGCCTCCTGTGCTCTTTTGCTTACTAAAATCTTGACTGCACCTAACATTTGGAATTCACCCAAATCTGATCACTTTCTTCCTCTGAAGAAGTTTCTCATTGCCCCAGGATAAAATCCTGTAATCACTTTCCCAAGGCCTGGAGGGCCCTGTGTTATCTGCTCTTGTCTATGTCTCCCTGTCACTCTGGCCACTCTCCTACTTGTGCTCTTCTATCCAGCCACGATGAATCTTTTTAATGTTTTGTGGAACACGGGACACCTTCTCTAGTCCTCTCAGCTTTGATCTAGGAATTTCCTCCACCCATATCACTCTTCTGTGCCCCACTCTCACCAGTTCTTCACACCTGCCAGACATTCCTACTCAACCATCAAGTTTCAGCTGAGGTGTCACTTAGTTCTTCCAAAGCCTTCCACTTGGGCTTCTCCTGAGTTTGCATGGGGGACTCCCGATGAGCGTACAGAGCACTCTGCCTCCCCTGTCATGGCACTCATTGCACTGTGCTGCAACTGCCTGGGGCCCAACTCCAGCATCTGTGACCTCCTTGAGAACAGGCTAGGGGATACAATTACCAGTAAAATTGACCAAACAAACAAGCAACAATAACACCTACCTTTTTCAACACTGGGTGGCTTAATCATTTTGGAATAAATGAATAAGATGGTAGAGATATAGCAATATTGACTGCTAAAAAGCAATAATAAAGAAAAACAAGTCCAAGAAATCGAATGCCTACTATATATCCAACAACATAATGAAATTATATAATTTAAACTTCATAACTGAACATTTAGATGATTCATGATCCCTGTTTTACAGATGGGTAAATTGAGATTCATAAAGATTAAGTAATTTGCCCAATATCACATGACTATAAAGTATCAGAGTCAGCTGTAGCTCCAAAGCCCATGTTTTTGCATTTATAATATACTGATGTCTTCAGGAATAAAGGGGAATACTTGAATCAACCCAGTAGAGTAATTAAGCTGAGAGATAATTTATTTTGTGTTATTGAACTGGCTACATGAGTCCATTTACTAATCTTTGACTCCAGAGTCCATGGAGTCAGCATGGGCTGACTTTCCCACATTCAGCAAATCTTGACTGATCACTGCAGAAGCAGAGATCAAGGCCAAGGTCTCTGCCCTCAGAGAGCTCACAGACTAATTGAAGAAACCATCTGGAAAACAGCCAATCACAACATAGCTCCTTAAGTGTATATAATGGGGGGAGCACAAAGGGCTGGGGGAATGATAATCAGACATTTCAATGCTCTTGTGGAGCCCAAATCCTGGCTCAAGACCCATTTACACAGAGTATCCCTCAGCTCCTGAGATCTGAGGCTCTGCTCTTGGTTCACCTGGCTCCTCTCTACTACAGTACAGGTATGCCTACTTGCTCCGGCCCTCTCAGTTCCATGGGGAACCATGCAACTTCTCTGACAAGGAAGTTGAAGACTGTGTTACCAACAGACCATGCAGAAGTCAAGTGCGATGTGAAGGCTTTGTATGTGCACAGACAGGTATAAATCAACGTAGGAGTAAGAGGGGAAAACCTGAAATGAGATAATGGTTCTTGATGACCAAGGGACAGGCCATGTCTAGTGATCAAGATCAGGGTCATGGGGCAGCTCAGGAGGCCTCCTTGTCCTACAATCTCTGACCTCCTTTCACATGTATTATGTTATTAAAATCACCTTATAATGTAGGTGCTATGATTATCCTCATTATACACCTTAAAAATCGAGACTTGAAGAGGTTACTTCTTCATATAGCAGGTAAGTGGAAAAGCTTCTATTGGCAATTTGAGAATTCAGATTACATTCATTGACATTAAAGACACAAAAATTATGTGTGCTGGAGTCAGAAATCTTGGGTTGAGTCGTATTTTGACTTTGTGACTAGGAGAAGTCCCTTAACCTTTCTGCATTTTGGCTCTCTCAACTGAAAATTAGGGATGATGTGAACACCTTACAAGTCTGTTATAAGCATCAAGTGACATCATAGCTATGAGAGCTCTTTGTAGACTGTTGGCTCCCCTAGCTCTCTCAGAGGTCTGGGGTTAAGTAGAATGTGACAAAATCTAGAACGGTTACATAGGGCCGTTAGCGTCATTTATCTCTGATAAATCTTTAGAAAGATATTTCCTGTCATTTGCATTTCTGCATCACTAAGTCCAAGATGATCCCTAATCCATGATATACCCAGTAAAAATTATTGTTTATAAAAAGGAAGAAAAGAAAAAAGGACAGATGGATAGATTGACAGAAGGAAGGAAGGTAGGAAGGAAGGAGTACACAAATGAATAATCACCTGCTGCAAAACTAAATAAACACAACTTTTCAGTTCATTCAGAGAATCCAAGCAAACAGATGCTTCTCTATTTCTCCGTCTCCAGCAAAAATGAGAGTATTTTGACCCACATTTTCTAGACGGGAGTTGCAATTCTCCACATTTACTGTACCCATGTGGACTGTGCATGGGGATTTTTCAAGAAAGAGTTAGAGATTCTTAGAGCAATTTCCAGGGGTTATTGCAAATGCAAAATTCTATCCAATAAATCTGAAAGACTTTTTTACAGTGTATCCATGGACTCATTATGGCCAGTGTTCCATGATTCTGACCAAAGCCATAATGGTTACTCGGGCAGGCTTTAGTTTAAATGCCTGGTAAGAAACATTTGAAGGCCAGATTGTTATTTTTCTGCTTTTAATACTCCAAGAACATTGGTTTTAAATGACCAGACATATCTGAGGAAATAGGACTACCGGTCTTATGGACTTTATCTCCCAACAATATACTAATAAGAAAGGAAATCAATCAGGAAAAAAAGAAGTTTAAAGGAAGCAAAAGGGGTGCAAATAATTTTTCATAATCCAAATGACTACGTTGTTGAAGGCAGTGTGGTTTAGAGGGAAGAATTGTGATTAGACAGTTAAATGTTTCAATCCCGCTGCAAATATTTACTAGTTAACGTGCACTTGGCCCTCAAAAACACGAATGGTACTGATAACACTTACACAGCACTTCCTGGGAGTCAGTCCTGTTTTATTTACTCATTTAGATTTTGAACAACCTTATGGGATAGGTATGATGACTTTTCTATTTTACAGGTGAGTACATTGAGGCAGAGAGGTTAAGTAACAAGTGAAGGTGGCCCAGCTCACACAACTTACAGGACCCACCCATCTCACCCCCTCTTTCCAGCCCCAGGGAGAGAGAGTCCAAACTGTCCTGCTGCTTTCGGGAATACAACCCTGACTTCTTCTGCTGAGGGAGGTGGCAACAGAGGAATAAACTGTTAGTGCCATAACCAATCTATCTGGTTACGGGATGATTAATTAAAACAGGGCAGCATGCAAGACCTGACAAAAGGTCTGGCACCTAATAGGTGCTTATACTCTGTTAGTTCCTTTCTTGCCAACCATGTGGCTGTGGGTAATACTCTTTCTCCATCCTAGGAAGGTGTGTAAACCGCAGACTTCTTTGCAATGGGGACAACGACTGTGGAGACCAGTCAGATGAGGCAAACTGTAGAAGGATTTATAAAAAATGTCAGCATGAAATGGACCAATACTGGGGAATTGGCAGTCTGGCCAGTGGGTAAGTGACCATTTTTCTGTGGTGGTGATGGGAAGGCACAGCATTAAATGGAATTCTGGAGGATAGAGATATACATATATAAACAGAGTTCCCTGCTCACCTTTCTGAGAAAAGCCTGTATTGTAAGTGACGCTTCTGGTTGCTCTCTGAGGGCAGTTCCAAGTTGCTCCAGGAACACGTCCCACAGACAGACCTAGGCATCAGGAGGGCTGGTTTGGAACACTGGGACAGAGCTGTGCATGTGTGGAAACCATGCAGGCTGCTCTGCGAGGGCTGGGGTGGAGAGGGAGCTTTTTTTTTTTTAACATCTGCATGTTAGGTGTTAGGTGCTTTGTAAGCCTTATGTCTTGGATCCCATTGACAACTTGGCAGGTAGGTTTTTTCCAGGTGTCTCCCTATCTCCCAGCATTAGTCCCTCTGAGAAGAGAGGTCTCCAGTTAGACAGTGAAGGGATGGATTTCCAGGGCTTCTGGGGATCTCTGAGTTGGTCCAGTCCTCTGGCAAGGACAGAGGAGCAAGGTCAGAAAGGGCCACACTGGCCTGGCATGCACCTTACTTTCCTGCCATATTTTGCAGCTTCTCAGCCTGCAGGTGGAAAAGGGAGACCTTCCCCTCATGTGCTTTAGGAATCATCATATGAGACACAGCTTGGGGAGGGGAACAGTGACCCTGAATGGGATTTACCTTCTTTTTAAAAAAACCCATCAAATCTCAATTTTTAAAGTTGTCACTAGAGACTCTTCACGTGGGAGACTTCTCTCAGGACTACCTTATAAGCTAGTTATTATAAGGAAATATAAGATAAGGAAACTGCAGATAAGGAAACTGAGGCCCAGGAAAGTTGAGTGAGTTCCAGGGTCACCCAGCTAGAGTGTGGGATAGCAGACATTCAGAGCCAGCAGTAGGGTCTGACAGGAACCTGTAGGAGAGAACAGAAAGAGTGGTTCACTGGCCAGGACACCTCGGGCAAGGCACTTGTCTATGTGGAACTTTAATTTTATCATCTGCAGGAGGAAGTTAATAACATGTTTCTTTCAAAGTGCTGTGAAGATTGAATAAGCGAATGTGACTAATATAAGAGGTGCTGGGCAGCTCGTGTGGTGGGAAGAATACAGACTCTGTTCTTGCTCCACTGTCAGATTTCAAAGTCCAGCCCACCAACTTCTCCTGGCAGGGAGACTCTGGGTTAGTCAGTTACCCTCATGTTTCTCATCTGCAAAATGGGGATAATAATAATACTTACCTCCTAATGACTAATCCTCATAAGGATTAAATGAGCCCTTGTGTGTAAATTGATTAGGATGATGCCTCCACAAAGTCAGCACCACATTATAGTTGTTAAAGAAAATAAATATGTATACATTATTTTGATACATGGAATATGTCATGGGAAAGAGACCCCAGACAATTCTGGTAAGGAACAGAACCAAGGCCAATAAGTAGAAGCTGATAGGAGACAGAGACTCTTAATAAAAACAGAAATTTCAGTAGTTAGAGATGGTCAAGAATGGAGACTTGCTCTAGGAGGCAGTGACAAATAATGTCTAAAGAGGGGCTGGATTCTTTTCCTCTCTAAAATGGAGACAACATCTGTTGCACAGAGTTGCAGGGACACTAATGAGATGATGCATGTAGCTACCCACTGCTGTGTTTGTCACCAGTTACACCCTCAGTAAACAGTAATTATTGTGAATAATATTGTAAATGGGTTGTGATGAGGGTGGTACAGAAATTAAGAAAACTGCCACTTCAAACAGCACACAGTATAGTGAGGATGACAAATATATACATAGCACATTTATCATGGACCAAGCAGTGTTTTAAGGACTTCATAAACTTGACACATGTGATCCTCACAACATCCCCATGAGGCAGTATTTTCATGGTCCCCATTTGCAAAAGAACAGACTGAGGCACAGAGGTAGTAAGTGGCCACCCAAGGTTTAATTGGCTTGCCCAAGGTCACCTGGGCAGTAAGGGGCAGAACAGAGATTAGATCTCAGACGTCTGGCTCCAAAGTCCACACACTTGCCTACTATGCTACCCAACTCTCGCAAGGCAACTGTAGTAATACAGGACAATAAACGCAAAACGGTGCGAGCACAGGGTGTTATGAGGGCCCCTAACCCAGCTGCGCTGCGGGCTTCAAGCGCCACAAGTGTTAGTGAAACCTCTCACCACAGTGGCAACAGAGCTCAATCTTGACAGACAAGTCAGAGATAAAACAGTGACGGGGTGGAAGTGCATTCTGGGTGCAGGGAACAGTTCTTACCATGGAAGGAGCTGAGTAGACTGGAACAAGAGCAAGTCTCTTCACATGGCTGGGGACTAGGGCACGTGGCTGTGGTTAAGAGTGGCCAGAGATGAAGCTGGAAAGCTGGTTTGGACCAGCTATCAAGGGCCTTGAAGGCTGTGCCAAGGAATTTTTGTTTTCGTTCAGTAGGGTCTGACAATCAAGATTAAGCAACCCCAAACCCTAAGCTCTTCGTCTTCTCTGTCTCTTCCTCACAGGATAAATTTGTTCACAAATAGTTTGGAAGGCTCAGTTCTTGACCACAGGTATTATGCGGGTGGATGCTCCCCGCATTACATCCTGAACACGAGGTTTAGGAAGCCCTACAACGTGGAAAGCTACACGCCACAGGTAAGGGACAGCCAGGTATCAATGGAGGGAGCCCCAGCTGAGCACCCAGTTAGCAGGGTCTATGGCCCGGCCAGACAGCCTGCTAGCTGTGTGACATTGGACACATCCCCTTTTCTCTTAGAGCCTCAGTTTCTTCATATGTAAAAATGGGCAGTTCCTTCCTTTAGACATTGTGTGGAAGATGACATGCTATATATAGTAACACGAGGGCCATTGTAGAGCAGTAGTAATAGAAACCATAACACCAAAAGCTACCTTGAAGGTAGAAATAAAGCTTAGGATCTGGAGTCACACTGACTTGGTGGCTCTGCCACTTACCATCCATACAATCCTAAAGACTAAGAGCCTCTGTTTTCCTATCTTTAAGTTGGGAGTTATGGAGGTTCTACCCTGCAGAGAGAGGATTAGTGAGATAATGTGTGTAAGTATTTAGCACAGCGCCTGGCTTAATGGTGAGTCCACAGAAAATGTTAACTCTTGTTGCTGCTCTTATTGCATTCTTATCAAATCCCTGCCTATTAAAATCAGGCGTTGTTCTAAGCATTTTATGAAGTGCTCTACCAATATAAGTCTCTATTATGATTAATGTACAAACTTAGAAACACATCTCACAGACAGTGGGGTTTAAAATAGCCCGTAGGACACACACACTTGAGATCTGATGGGAACACACTGGGTGCCAGGACTGGCTCTGCCACAGGTCCCAATTTTACCTTAGGTTAAGTTCCTTTTCCACTCTGGGCCTCAGTTTTCTCATCTGTGAAATTGGTGGACGAAACTAGAAGATCTTGACAGTAATTTCCACTTCCAAAATTGCACCCTTTTTTCTAGCCGGGTGTGGTGGTGCATGTCTATAGTCCCAGCTACTTGGGAGGCTGAGGCAGGAGTATCACTTGAGCCCAGGAGGTTGAGGCTACAGCGAGTCAAGGTCGTACCACTGCACTCCAGCTTGGTGACAAAGCAAGATCCTGTCTTTAAAATGTATATATTGCACCATTTTGAAGGCTAGCTCCTTCTTACCCCTCCTTCCCTTCCTCCCCAACACACTTTTTAGCCAAGAAAGAACAAATATAGTTTAGCGCCAAACACACTCTCCATCAGGGTGTCCAGTGCCATCCACAAAACCTCTACTTTCAAGGGAGGATTTCAGAGCAGCCATTATCATCCAGGTGAAAGTGGATCCTAACTCAGGCAGGACATACGTGGTAAACTCTCCGCTCTCCATACCAACATTCTTTGAGCGCTGTGCCAGGTGCCGTGCTGTGATTTACAACTATAAGCCCAATCCTCAGAACAAGCCTGATGAAAGGGACCATTATCGCCTCCATTTTACACATGAAGAAACTGAGGCATGGAGAAGTCAAGGCAATTGTCCAAAGTCATCCGACTAGGAAAGAGCAGAGATGCAGCGCATCTCAGCGGCCACTCTGCAGACTATGTCTGAACTGCTCCTCCTTCCCCTTGTAGCAGCTGAGTGGTTGCACCCTCCTCTGGGAATTGCAGGCATCCAGAAGCCGATGGGAGCTGTGGGCAGGGAGGTGACTTGAGACTGGTCACTCCAGGGCCCCCGAGGCAGTACCCTTGGCAGTTTCCCTACACACAAAGCCATGAACACTGGTTTTCGAGCAAAGGGCTCTCCTAAGTTCTCTCTAAGGCACTTTCCTGCCTTTGTCACTTGATCCTCCAGCCACTGCCTTAGACCAGACCCTCATCAACCATCACCTGCACTGCTCATACAGCCTCCTCATCGATTTGTCACTCTGACTCCAAATTTTTCCCTTCCAATCCAACCACCAGGCTGTCCCAAATCATCTTCCTGAGGCTTGATCTACTTCCTCTGCTGGGTCGTATTTGAATTAAGCCCAGATTTCAGGACAAGTAATTCAAAAGCCTATTTTGACACCAGAACATCTTCTCGCAATATCCCCCCTTTTCTCCTCACTGTTTCAACTTCTCATTGAACTGTACTGCTATCCTTGCAGTTCCTGGGGCACACCCTGCCTTTTCCCACCTCCATGCTTTTAATTAAGCTGAGCCCACAGCCCAGAATGTTCCCCTGCATTTTTGCCAGTTGTAATCCAAATCAAAACCAACCTCTAAGTTTCCACCCAAGGTATCGATCAGGTCTGTCTTTACTACTGAACCAAAAGTCCTGAGGTGGGGACACAAATTGGCCCTGGTTTTTCTGTATCTAGAGCATCTAATTCAGTATCCAGCACATGGTAGGAGTAGAGTGGCTGTCTGCTCACTGGTATTGAACTGATTTGAGTCAAATGAAATAAAAAACACTTTTTTTTCCTTCTTTAGACCCAAGGCAAATACGAATTTACATTGAAAGAATATGAATCGTACTCAGATTTTGAACACAATGTCATAGAGAAAGCAGCAAGCAGTTCTGGTTTCAGTTTTGGTTTTAAAATACCTGGAATATTTGAACTTGGTATCAGCAGACAAAGTGATCGAGGCAAACATTATATTAGGAGAACCAAACGATTCTCTCATACTGTAAGTATGTCTTTGTTGCTTTTAAACGTATATGTTGTCTTACTCCATTTTCTGCTGTTGTAACAGAACACCACAGAATGAATAATTTATAAAGAAAAGACATTTACTTGGCTTACATTTCTGGAGGCTGGGAAGTCCAAGATCAAGGGGCCACATCTGGTGAGGGCTTTCTTGCTGCATCGTAACATGGTAGAAGGCATCAGGTGGTGAGGAAGTACATAAGGGGGCTGAACTTCGTTCTTTTATCAGGAGCCCACTCCCATGATGACTAGCTCTCTCCTGAAACAACAGCATTAAACTATTCATGAGGGCAGAACCCTCATGACATAATAACCTCATAAATGTGCCTCCTTTCAAAACTGTTACAATGGCAATTAAATTTCAACATGAGTTTTGGAGGGGACATTCCAGCTATAGCCTATGGATCCTTTTGAAATGACATGCCCTCAGATGTGTCTATATTCCACATTACTACTAGTTCTAACAACCGATTATCTTTCTGTTGTCTTGAAATCTTCTAAAAAAAAAATAGCTAACTTACTTTTTGAAGAGACCAAGCAGAGATAACCTTCTATAATTATTTTCTTTCATTTTCTAATACCCTTTTCCCTTAGGTTTTCAATAAGCTTAAGATGTACCTTTGAAGACTAGAATTTCTCTGGAGACTTTTCAACCCACAGGAATTTGACTTTTATCCCAGACATCTGGCTGAAATTCCTCTCTGGAACGTCACCCAAGACCTCTTCTCTGACTTCTTAGGGTGCTTGGTGGGGATGACCAAACCATTGCCCTCCTGTTTCTCCTGCTTTCTTTCTGCTCCTTATCAGCTTCCTTCCTGGGTCTAATATTCCCATCTGTCCTTTATTTAATTCACGGCCCCCTTCTCTAGGTACTCTCCAATATCCCCTGGGTGCCATCTTCAACTCACTTCCTCTTTTACAGGGACAAGCTATGAGCCTTCATCACTGCTTCTAACCTCTCGGTTAAACTTCAGACCTTCCCTATCCACTCTTCTGAGCATCTCACCTGGGCATCGTGCTGACACTCCAAGGCAATGTCTTCTTCCTAAATTTTCAATGGATGTTAATGGCATATTTCTCTCTACTTTTCCAGGCTAAGAACTGAGCCAGAATCATATCTGGCTCTCACTTCTGCTTCATGTCCACATCTGTTGATTACCAAATCCTTCAGTATTACTCTTCAACATTTGTTTACACTAACTTCTATTACCTCTTAATTAATCCAGGTTCTTTCATCTCTTACTGTGCCCAGCTAAATAGTTTCTCTGTCTCCTAGCTTGCCCCTTCACATGCATGAAGAAATGTTTCTATGATGCTAATCTGATTATATCATCTGCTTCCTATTGCTTACTCCCTCCCCTTTTCCATCTCTCCTTCTCTGCCTTCCAGCTCCCTGATTCAAATTGCCAGTTATAGGATGCTAACATTGGGCCAGGCTCTATCCTAAAGACAGACTAGGGATCTGTAGTCTCTAGGATAATATTCTTGCCTTCATGTTCACAGTATAGTAGGAGCAGCAAACATGAAAGCCAGTGTATTATTATTATTATTATTATTTTGTGTGTGTGTGGAGACAGAGTCTTGCTCTGTCACCCAGGCTGGAGTGCAGTGGCATGATCTCGGCTCACTTCAACCTCCACCTCCCAGGTTCAAGTGATTCTCCTGCCTCAGCCTCCCGAGCAGCTGGGACTACAGGCATGTGCCACCTGCTTGGCTAATTTTGTTGTATTTTTAGTAGAGACGGGGTTTCACCATGTTAGTCAGGATGGTCTTGATCTCCTGACCTTGTGATCTGCCTGCCTTGGCCTCCCAAAGTGCTGGGATTACAGGCGTCAGCCACCGCTCCCGGCCATATTATTCTTAATTATATCAGTTATAATACAACATGGCATATGCTATAAAGGAAATGCAAGCAAGTACAATGCAATCTTAGAAAAGGGAGTGCCAGGGTGTGTCTGGGACCTTCAGGTTGGTATCAAATTGGAGGCAATGGCAAAGCAGAGATTTAAAAGATACGTAGTTACGTGTCAGGCAGAAAAGAGAGAAAATAACATTTCAGGGAGAAGGAACAGCATGTGCAAAATAATATGAAAGAGACTGGCAGGCCTGGGGAACAGTGAAAATTGGATGAATGCTGACATACGTGGTTGGTAGAAAGTAGCAAAGTATGGAGAGGAAAACTTCAGGGGTGTAGAAGCTGAAGCCAAAGAGGCTACTGGAGGACAAATTGTGATGGTCTTACACTCAGAGTAAGGGAGCCGATTTTATTCTGAAGGCAACAGCAAGCCATGCAAGGTTTTGCTTTAAGCTAAGAGAAGCACTGTCATAATATGATCTGAATTTTAGGGTGTCAACTCTGATTGGGGCATTGAAGGAGGCTAGAGAAAGGAAGGAGATTAGGGAGGAGGCTTTTATAATGATGCAAGCAAAAGGAGATGCAACCTAAAATATTCAGAAAAATAATGAACAGAGTACCTAGTGACTGCTTATTTAGGAAGGGTAAGGGAGAAGGAAGAGGGTCATAGGTCACTGAGGCAGGACTAGAATGGGGCGAGAGCAAGCTAGGAGACAAAATGAGGCCTCAGGGCAATAGGCACCAGCAGAGTTGGCATGGCTTTGTTGAGCTGAAGGATTTAGGATTAGGCAGAACATATCTCACAGGCATTTGCCACCTTCCTCTTTTTCTCTTCCTGTACAGTAGTACAGGGAATGCTCACCTAGGGTTGTACTAACACTTTCTAGATGTTTATACTTCATCAGGCATCACCAACTTTCAGTCTATTCCATACACAGAGAGTCACCAAACTTTTTCTGTAAAGGGCCAGATAATAAATTATTTTAGGCTTTGTGAGACTGCAAGGTCTCTGTTGCAACTATTCAACGCTGCCATTGGAGTGTGACACCAGTTGTAAACCATATGTAAATAAATGGATGCAGTTGTGTTCCAATAAAACTTTATTTACAAGTACAGGCACTGCGTTTGGTATGAGGCTTGTATTTTGCTGACTCCTGCCATACGCTGTCATTGCTGGTTTTCCTAAAGCACCACTTTTACTCTTTCTTGTGTGGCTTTTTTTCACAGTTTACAAGGTATCAGCAAAGCGGGCACTTTTGCAGGTTAGCAAATCCTATGTCCCATCAGAGAGGTCCCATCAGAGAGGTCCCATGCCCTCCAGCTGCTCCCTGCCATGCCTACTTCTGTTACCCTTCCCAGTCCTTATTCTCTACAGTAAAGAGGTGAGTTAAGAGCAAGCTCTTCCAAGCTGAACAGGATGTCAGAATATTTATGAGCATTGAAAGCTTGTCAAAGAGGCTGTCTTCTCTCAAGTATCCTAAAGGAATCATAAGAGTGATGACCCCGGGCCAAGAACATCGGATGGTATTTGTAAAGTTCATCTTCTCGTTCCAGATTCCTAACTTTAAAGGTCTGGTTTTCCCATGTTGGTATTTCATTTAGAAAAGCGTATTTCTGCATGCACGCTCTGACCTTGAAGTAGCACATTACAAGCTGAAACCCAGAAGCCTCATGCTCCATTACGAGTTCCTTCAGAGAGTTAAGCGGCTGCCCCTGGAGTACAGCTACGGGGAATACAGAGATCTCTTCCGTGATTTTGGGACCCACTACATCACAGAGGCCGTGCTTGGGGGCATTTATGAATACACCCTCGTTATGAACAAAGAGGCCATGGAGAGAGGAGGTACACTGCCCAAGGGACCATGGCTTTCCTAAAAGCTGGGGAAAGCATCCTAAGTGGAACTTGTAGTTTTCTTTCTACCTTCCTGGCTACACCTTCACAGTGTCATTTGCAGATTTCTCTTCCTCCTCTTTTTGATTGACAATGTCAGTCCTCTTCTGCCTAACTCCTTAGGCCATTCTCTTTTCTACAGCTCTTCTCTCTATGAAGTTGTATCCAATCCCATGGTTCTAAATACCTTCAGCATGCAGATAACTTCTGGATCTCTTCCTGGATCCATCCTGGATCTCTTCCTGCACCCAAGAGTTTATGTTGAAATGTTTCTTTGATGTCTCCATGTGAATGTGTAACAACCCTCACCAGCTGAACATGTGCCCAAAGAGAACTTTTGACTTTCTTTCTCCAATACGTTTCTTCTTTAGTCATCCACATTTCAGAAATGGTTCCACCATCCAACCAGTGGCTCAAGCCATAAAACTAGCAGTCAACCTTGATTATTTTTCTTTTCTTCAAATCTATTGTTTTTTCTTTTCTTAAAATCCATCAGCTCTACCTCCAAATTATATTTCCTATTTTTCCTATTACCACCGTAGCCTCATCCCATGACCAGACCTTCACATTCAAAGTTTAATGTGAATGTGAATCAAGTATGAATCTTGGAGGAGGTAGATTCTGATTCAGTGGGTTTAGAGTGAGACCTGAGAGTGCATTTCTAACAAGCTTTGGAGTGATCCTGATGCTGCTGGCTGATAGACCATAGTTTACATAGCAAGGTCTCAGATTATTACTGTGGCCTCCAAACTAATATTCCACCCCCACCCCTCCCCTATAATTCATCTTCATACAGATATCCCAGCTCTTTCCAACTCCAGTCAACTACAAGTCTGCTGCTTTCCAACCCAATATCCTTTCCTATGACATGGCACTTGTTGGGTTAAGTGAACTGCTGTAGGTCACACAGATTGCAGTGGTAGAGCAGGGCTTGATTACCAGTCCATGTACTTGCAAGACGACTCATGGTACACAATGTAAATTTATACAGTGTGGCCTCAGTCTTGTCAAAATCAGAGGTACCTTCCTGCATAAAAATGATCTCAAAAGTACTTTCCACTGTTCCTCAAACTGCTTCCCATAAAAGGGCTTAATAATTAAATAAGTTGGGAAAACACATAATTGATTCCACTCTCAAAGTTTCACAAATGTACTCCAATAAAATCACCTCTCTACCTATTTTGATGCAACATCTGTCATACTTTCTTGACCACAGAAGTTCCTTTTCTCATAACATCTGCTACCATCTCATGGGATTCATGTTTCAAGAAATGCACTTTGGGAAAAACTGATCTACACCAACATTGCTAGACAGCCCTGGTGGTCAAAGTTGCTCTTTTCTCCCTGAACTGGCCTCAAAGTGCTCAGAGAGGTGCTTATAAGTCACGTCTGGAATTTCAGCAAGACCAGGGGAGGAGGATACCTCAGGGAGAATTAGGGAGGAAGAAGTAGGAAATAGTCCAAAAATGAAGAAGAAATCAGGGAAATTTGCCTCTCCTCTTTGCCAGATACTATGCCTTACTTTTTATATACATTTTCTCAGCTAATTAACTAACACACTTTTTCTACTTTATCAAAGATTGGAGAAGAGTGGGTCAGGGAGGGCAGGCAGATTGTAACAGTCTCTGTACTCACTGGATCTATCCCTAGAGAATCAATAAGATCAAATTTTTAGAAAATGACTCTGAGCACTTTCAAAGTCAGCAAAAGTCCTCAGAGAGCATTGCGGGGAGGCTGAGAGGGGAAGTTGGGTCTGAGCTCTACGAAGTCTCTGCCCTGGTGCCAGTTGCTGCCTGCATTTCTTGTTATCAGACTGGTGACCTATTTATTTGAACCCGAGTCCTTGTGACATCCAACAAGAGCTAGGCCTCTGGACTGGATCATACGAAAAGGGACAGAATGAATTATGTTTTATGTCATGGACTTTTTTCCTTGCTTTCTTCAGATTATACTCTTAACAACGTCCACGCCTGTGCCAAAAATGATTTTAAAATTGGTGGTGCCATTGAAGAGGTCTATGTCAAGCTGGGTGTGTCCATAGGCAAATGCAGAGGTATTCTGAATGAAATAAAAGGTGAGTGACAGGGGCTTGTGACTTCCACACTTACAATGTTTATCCTCCTAGTGCTTCCGGTGATTACATCTCCCTCCCTTTTTGAGACAAATACTATCCCAACTTCTATGCCAAGTATGTCCTTCTGTTTTTTATAGTTTTACCACCTAACATATCGCCAACTAACATGACTTAATGTTGCTTATTTTTGAGCTTTATATGGATGGACTATAATCCTTCCAGTCCTGTGTTTTCCATTCAACATAATGTTTTTGTGTATAACTATAGTTAGTTCACTTCTATGACTGCATACTATTTTGTTGAATATACTACTTTTTCTTTGTCCATTCTACTATTGATGAACACTTGTTTTATCTCCTCTTTCAAGCAATTATAATCAATGCTGCTCTGAACATCTTACATAGTTATCTGGCACACATGTACAAGGCTCTTTCCAGGGAGTACACATAGGACTGGAACTGCCGGGTTTTAGAGGGTGCGCTTTTTCCATTTGACTAGATGATGCTAAGCTGTTTTCTAAAATGGCTGCACCAGTTTATACTCCTGTTGGCCATAGATGAAGACTCCTCCCCTTCCCCTTCCCCAGCATTTTTTTTTTTTTTTTTTTTTTTTGAGACAGAGTCTTACTCTGTTGCCCAGGCTGGAGTGCAATGGCGTGATCTCAGCTCACTGCAGTCTCCACCTTCTGGGCTCAGGCAATCCTCTCACCTCAGCCTCCTGAGTAGCTGGGACTACAGGTGCATGCCACCATGCTCGGCTAATTATTATTATTATTTTATTTTTTATAGAAACGGGTTTTGCCATGTTGCCCAGGCTGGTCTCAAACTCTTGGGCTTAAGCCGTCTACAAGCCTTGGCACCCCAAAGTGCTTAAATTACAGGCATGAACCACCATGCCTGGTGGAGACGCCCCCTACTTTTTAATGCTGCTCAGGTGTTGCAGGCTCAGACTTGAGGAGCTGTTTTACACCAGTTCTATTTTGGTTTTCTTTTTTTTGAGATGGAGTCTCACTCTGTCACCCAGGCTGGAGTACAGTGGCATGATCTCAGCTCACTGCAACCTCCGCCTCCCAGGTTCAAGGGATTCTTCTGCCTCAGCCTCCCAAAAGCTGGGACTACAGGCGCCCACCACCACGCCTGGCTAATATTTGTATTTCTAGTAGAGACAGGGTTTCACCATGTTGGCCAGGCTGGTCTCAAACTCCTGACCTCAAGTGATCTGCCCACCTTGGCCTCCCAAACTGCTGGGATTACAGGCGTGAGCCACCACGCTGGGCTGTTTTACACCAGTTCTTTTGGCACTGGGGACATAGACACATTAGAATGGAAATAACTCACTGATATGATTGAGGGCTTTCTGGGCAACTCTATAAGTCAAAATAATAATTGCTTTATTGTGGCCACTGTTTAGTAAGTGTCTACTACATGCTTAGCACAGCCTTTATACATTTTCCCACAATTGTCATCTCACACAAAGAAGTGAGACAACGTAAGGCCTGGACAGGACTGTCTGGTAAGTACCTTCATCTCCCCCCGATTTCTTATCTGCACAGTGAGGATTATATAGCTACTATTTTGTAGTGAAGATTACATGCATTCATACATGTACAGCACTTAGATTAGTGACTGACACATAAATAATCAATAATTATTAGCTGTTAATATACCATTTATTCTTTACATGGATGCAGAGTATCCACTTTGCAGATGAGAACAAAAAAGAAATCTCATACTGTATAAATAATGTGTTCAAAACCACAAGGCTAGACAAAGTCATAGCTGGACTCATGCCTGGTCAAGGTGTGCAGGGTGAGTGGAGGAGAGGATGAACCCAGTTTCCCCCAGGTGAGCTCCACTACACTCTACCTACAGGAGTCAGTTTGGGGAGAGGAAAGTTATTTGACCAAGGAACAGTGGCTATAAAACCAGACAGACCTTGTTTAAAATTGATCTTTATCAGCTACTAGCTGTGTGGGCCTTGGCAAGTCACTTAACAATTCCAGGTATGAGTTTCATAATTTGTGAAGTAGAGCTAATAATGCTGGGCTCCTAAAATTGCTGTCTGGTAAAAGAAAATATCATACCCTATCTCTCTAACTATCCATCTACTTCTCTGTGTGTCTCTCTATTATCTATCTATCTATCTATCTACTATCTATTATCTATCTATCTTTCTATCTATCTTTCTACCAATCTATTATCTATCTCCTATGACCTATCTACCTACTTATCTATCATCTATCTTCCTATCTACTCTCCTATCTACCTACCTATTTGCCAGTCTATTATCTACCTATCTACCTACCTATTAGCTCTTTATCTATCTATCTAATCTAGCTATCATCTATCTTCCATAAACTTACTCAGTAACTAGCACTTACAGTTGCTCAAGATAAATGTCTTTTTCTTGTCCTGCCCTCAATTTGTGTTGCCTATGGATGGGTGAGTTTCCCTTTGCCCCATGCACCATGACTGCCCTGTGGGCAAGGAAGTGTCTGGTCTACCCACATCTCTCAGACAAGCTCAGTGAATATGATGTACCCAAATTGTTGGTTGAGTTGCGGTAAATTATAGGGGGCGGAAGGGTATCCTCTGTGACCTGCTAGCTCTCTGTGTCCATTCCAGACAGAAACAAGAGGGACACCATGGTGGAGGACTTGGTGGTCATGGTACGAGGAGGGGCAAGTGAGCACATCACCACCCTGGCGTACCAGGAGCTGCCGACGGCAGACCTGATGCAGGAGTGGGGAGACGCTGTGCAGTACAACCCAGCCATCATCAAAATTAAGGTACACAATGCTGCTCTACCATCCTTTCCTCCACCCGGAAAATAGCTTCTGAGGACCTACCATAAGCCAAGGTATAAAATGCAGAGATCACTAAGACCCAGGCCCTAATTTTGAGACACATATACAATAGTAGAAAATATATTTGAAATAAATAAATTATAATACATTGCTCAGTCCTACCTAGAGACCCTTGACTCCCTCTCACTTGGGCCCCAAGTTACTAAAAGAAACTAACAATCAGCTTCTAATTCTAGCTTGCTCCTTCTTCTTCTTCTTTTTCAGAGACAGGGTCTTGCTCTGTTGCCCAGGCTGGGGTTCAGTGGCATGATCTTGGCTGACTGCAGCCTCCAACTCCTGGGCTCAAGTGATCCTCCTGCCTCAACCTCCCAAGTAGCCGGGGTTACAGGTGCTTGTCACCACACCTGGCTAATTTAAAATTTTTTTTTTTTTAGAGATGGGGTCTTGCTATGTTGCCCAGGTTGGTCTTGAACTCCTGACCTCAAGTGATCCTCCCACTTTTGCCTCCCAAAGTGCTGGGATTACAGGTGTGAGCCACTGTTCCTGGCCTCTGTCCTCTCTAGTGAAATAAAAGAAATATTAATTTCATTAAAATTTAATCAATTAAATTAATGTTCCTTTTATTTCACCAGAGAATCACTCATTTAGTTATTTATTCGTTAAACATTATGCATTCAACCAACAAATAGTTGCTAAATTCCTGCTATGCTACAGGAAGTAAGGTACTAGGGAAAAATAGAGGAAGATGCAAGGATAAAACATACAATCTATGAGGGACAGTAAGATACACACACACATAACTATTTTACAGGACAGGATAAGACATCACAACAACTAACATGTCTTGAGCACCTAATATATTCATGACCCTCTTTATAAATGTTTTTTCATGTAACATTTAGAAATGTTATTTTATTTATTCCCCACACTGGTCTGCAAATTAATTATTCTTATCTCCATGTTGTGATTGAGAAAAATCAAGGGCTAGGGAGGTTGTATCCATTTTTGGCTGCTCAAGAGTCTATTAGGTTGAAACAAAAGACTGACTTCTTCCCTCCCCTCTAGACTTTCCTGTGGGTTTGGTGAATAAAAAATAATGATCTTAACCACCTGTCACCCCAACTAGAGGAGATTTACAATGTTAAACTAAAAAGATGATTGTTAGACCAGGACTGTCATACACGTCAGCGATGGTAGGCCCTCGCCTGTGGGTACTTCTGCATGGTGCCCATAGCACAACTTAACACCATGCTCTTCTTGCCAGTGTCTGTACAGTCATTATGTGCCAGTACCCACCAGCTGGAGATCCCACCTTGCAATCAAGGTAGAGGGTTGAGGGGCTGGACCTCTGATGAGAGACTCTGCAGTCCCCAGTCTGGGTGATTTCTTTATTTGCATGTCGAATGCATAGTTTCTGCAGAACAAGAAGGCTGCCATTCAAACCCTCTCCTTTGCACTTATTCAGCAGTGGCACTTAGGGTACAGTTGCTGGCAAACATGAGAAGGATAAAATCAGCTGAGCTGCAGGAGCTCCTGAGAAATGTGGGCTTGGCTGATGCCATGATGACATTGGTGGGCATCACAGCTCATCATGGGAGAGAACAGAGTTCAAGGGAAAATAGAACCCTAGCCTTTATCTCTTTTTCCTGAAATATCTGACCTGAATCTTTTTTAAAAAACTGAGAACCAGAGGAATGCCCTGGTTACTCAGATCAGTTGAATGTGCCTACCTGGGCACTGGGAATGTCAAATGCCAAGCATGTGATGTGATGTGGGATGTGTTGGAGAATCAGAGATGTTTTGGGTGTGTTGCAGGAGTGGAAGAGGCAGGAGTGTTGAAGGTTTTCACACACCTCTGTACCTTCCCACCCTGAGTTGGAAATATACACTCTGGGCATGCCACTCTCACATGCATTTTTTTCTGGCAAGAGAAAACTGCAGATGGCTTCACATTATGTCAGAAAATTCATCTCCGCAAAGCCAGCTTACCAGGTAGCTGGACTGGCAATTGATTTCAGGACAGCAGAGCCCAGTAGACAAGCAATTTCTAGAGGTAATAGTTTCAGCCAAGGCTTAATTATGTAAACCAGTCTTCAAGATCAAGGCCTAAAACATGATTTCTATAGAAGCAGGTAGGCAGGGAAGGAGACCACAGAGGAACCCATTCTTAATGTTTAGTGGTAAACTTTACACATAGTTAGCTCTTTGTTCAAAGAAGACTTAAGAGACAGCAATGAACATAAAAAGATATTTTTGAACACAAAAGATTGAAATTATGTTCATGCTATAGGAAATCATGATGTCTAAAAACACAGAAAAATAGAAGTAAATTTTAGAATACATTTTCTGTGATTATCATAAAATTCAAGGGAAAGAAGAATTTATGAAATAAAAGTTGAGGTGTTTAGACACTAATCAGGTGAAAAAGCAAGTGACTGAATACAGGAAACCAAACGTACAATAGCAGAATTAAAGCCCACATTGGAAGCTATAAAGGACAGAACTGACATTGCAGAAAATTGAGACAGTGATGTGGAAGGTGTTATAAACATGTTCTTATAATGCAGAAGCAAGAGACAGGGAGATTAAAACAATGGCAGAAAAGAAATATGACGGACAGAGAGTACAGGAGTAGAAAGCTTAAAACACAGAGACTTCTTCCTAACAATGAGACAAGATTAAATGTGAAAACACATTAATCAAAAACATAAGAAGAGAATCTTCCCTGAGCTGATAATGCAGAATGAACAGCTCATTGAAAACTAAGCCAAAGTACTGAAAACAAAACAAAACCGAAACACATCCTGGTGAAAGTGTTTACTTTTAGGAACAAATATATCCTACAGGAATAAAAGTCAGACTGGCCCTAGAATTCTTTGCAGTGTGAAATGCTTGAAGAAAATGGAGCAACAACTATGGAGTCTTGAAGGAAAAACTTGTGGCCTAGTGAAATGGTCATTAATGGGTGAAGAATTCCAAAGAGATTTTAGATAGTAAAGGAGTCACATAAAAGGTTGCTAGATTTTGCAAATGAAAACACAGAAAGTTCAGTTAAATTTGAATTTCAGATAAATAAGGAATAATTTTTTAGTGTAAATATCTCCCAAATATCACATGGGGTATACTTAAACTAAAAATATATATATTTGTTTTTTAATCTCATATTAAAATATAACTGAATGTCCTGTCTTTAACTGGTAATCCTAGTCACAAAGTCTGTCATCCATGTACATTTCTATGCTAGTCAGGATAGTTAGGTTGTGGGCTGGGTCCTATGCTGGTGGAGAAGCCATTGTATGAATCACTGGCATCGCCCAGGGCAGGAGGGAAAAAATGTGGTAATATATGGTGCTCACACAGAGATCAGGATAGCCTACGTCATGATGCAGAGAAACAATCTCCACATTTCAGTAGCTTGGTACCACAAAGCTTGTTTCTCAATCACATATGTCCAAAGTGTGTTGGCAAGGGGCATTTGCTCCATGTAGTTGCTCACAGATCCAGATGATGGGGCTGCATCTTGCCATGTGCTCCCAAGATCACCATAGCAGTGATAATAAAAGAGTGGGACAAGTCACCTCACTCTGTTTGGAAAGCCTCGACCTTGAAGTGACACTCTCTTCTCACCTGTCACTGGTTAAAACAAGTCACGTTGCAAACCTGCCTTCAAAGACAGCAAGAATGGCAGCCTTACCATGTGCCCAGAAAGAAAAGAAGCTGAAGTATTTAATAAACTGTAATAATGACCCTCATACCTTTCTCAAAGCAAATTATTCAAAGATTTTCTCAAAGCAAATTACTCTGGTCCAGAGTGCGCTTAAAATATAAATGTTGTGGCAGCATATGCCTGGAAAGACAATGTTGGATTTGGACCGACAAAGCTCACCTGCAAAAATAAATTCTGAATTTCAAAAAGGAAAATCCGGCAGGTGCGGTGGTTCACACCTGTAATCCCAGCACTGTGAGAGGCCAAGGAGGGTGGATGACGTGAGGTCAGGAGTTCAAGACCAGCCTGGCCAACATGGTGAAAACCATTTCTACTAAAAATAGAAAAATTAGCTGGGTTTGGTGGCGGGCACATGTAATCCAGCTACTCGGGAGGCTGAGGCAGGAGAATCTCTTGAACCCGGGAAGTTGAGGTTGCAGTGAGCTGAGATGGTGCCATTGCACTCCAGCCTGGGTGACAGAGCAAGGCTCTGTCTCCAAAAAAAAGAAAAAAGAAAGAAAAAGAAAAAAAACAAAGAAAACCCTCGAATATAACTAAATGGCTGATAACACATCAAAAAACATTTTGCCACAAATGTGATCCTTAATATGTAAGGAAAGATAGTTTTGAAGAAAGAGACTCCTCAAAGGAGATGAATACTTCTCAGTTGGTTTATAAAGATACAAAATGTTTAACTTCTGTAATCATAAAAAATAAAAATTAAAGTAACTACAATATTATATTCTACCTATTAAATGGACAGTGATTAAAAGTCTACAATACTCACTGGAATTGACTGTGATGAGATGGATATTTCTGTCAAATAGGATGGGAATATAATCTGATACAATTCTTTAGGAACAGAATTTAAGTGGATATATCCAATATATTAAAAATGCTTATAGCTTTTCATCCAACAACCCCCAATGCAAAAATGTACTAAAGAACTGATTTGACAAGTTGGTAAAGATGTATGTGTAAAGGCGTGTCTTCGTTTGTTATTTGAAGTAGCAAAACGGAAAAGAAAGGAAGGAAACTCTTGAGTCCTAAAGGCTCAAGAATAGAAGAAGAGTTGAATACATTGTGGCTCATCCATATAGAAGGATACTCTGAAGCTGTGAGAAGCCATTTTAGCAAAGACGATGGAATCATGTGGGAAAATGCTCATATTCTGATGATAAGTGAAGAAAGTAAGATATAAAATTGCCCTTTTGCCACCAATTTGGTGTAAATAGTTACCTATTCATCCTTTGGATAGGTCCATTTATCTCCCCAAAAATATACACTGAAAGGAACAGACCACAGTGTTAACAGGTCACATCCTTTTTCCACCACTCACTAGCTTTGTGACTTTTGTGAATCTACTGAATGTCCCTGTGCCTCAGCTTTTTCACCTGTACAAGAAGGAAACAAAAGACTAACGACCTCATAAGATTGTTGTAAAGATTAAGTTAGATAATGTATGTGAAGTATTTAATTCAGCACCTAATAAATGCTAGCTATGGTAATAATTATTTGTTATCGCTAAGAACACCAAGGTTTAGTATAGAAACTTGTGTAGAGTTTAGTCGGTGCTCACCAGTTCTTTGCAGCAATATGATAAAAGAAAATTTTCACAAGGGCAGGTGTGCTAAGGATTCAAGGATCAACGTGAGTGGTTAGAATTGTGTATTTGGGGGAGAGGTGGGAAAGAAAGAGAAAGAGAAAAGGAGGACAAAAGGTAAGGAGGGAGGAGCAAAAGGAGAGAAGAAAAAAGACAGGAAAAAATGAGGAGCAAATCAAAGAACAGATGAATGTGCTATATTAAGTTTAAAAAGGAAATTTGGAGTCTTGAGGAGTTGCTGTTTGCAAGTCAAACCATAGCTTGCAAAATTTGGAGAAGCCTAGGAGGGAGATTGTAAATGGGAATAATCAAGCCATTTTTATCAATAATCACAGTGAAGTAGGAGGAAAAACACAGGTTTGGGAACCGAATTCTGGTAATACCATACTGTGAATTGATCAAATTACTTAGCCTCACCTGAAAATGGGGCTGATAATTGCTAGTTTGTGAGGACGAAGTAGGATCATATTTGTAGACCTCCACACAGCTCCCAGGACACAATACATATGGAAGGTTCATTCCAGTTTGGCCTCTGATTTCCTCTGTCTCCAGCAGCGAATCTCAGTGCTGGTAGGAAAATGCCTTTGTGGTTAATGGCAGCCTTTTAAGGTGCTTCGGGAGCAAAATCAGATTATTGGAGGAGCTCTTCATTGGTGTAAAGCAAGCTCCTCTCTTTCTGTCTCCAAACTCCCACCCCCATCGCTTGTGTGGCCAGCAGGTTGGATGGTTCTGCAAACAGCCTCTGGATCAATTCATTGACCACAAAATGGTGAGACAATGGGACCACCAAGGGGCCTTGCTTTGCCCACTGGAGCGAAGGTCAGCGTCAGATGCATTAAGAAATGGAAGCAATTTTCTTCCCAAGGGAGGCTTCTATTAGTCATGATTGCCTGCATTTAGACACACCCTAAACTCTCCAGGGCAGGATTAGGGCAGAATCACAAGCAAAAGCTGGAGAGGAACCTGGCCCTGGAGTTGCAACTTGAGTCAAGAGGAATAGAACATTTTAAACTATCTATTTGGACTGTCTGTGCCTCTGGTTTTTCTAACCCACAAACAATACCACATCTATCTGTGACATCTCCCTCTCAAACATGGCCATGCCCACCAAGTGAACGGCATCTGCTGATTCTTCCTCTATGCTTCTGACAGCCAAATCCTCTCATCCATGCCTCCTGCCATCACCTTAATGAGGCCTACCATCCCCCTACATCCATCCAGCCACTATATTCACTTAGCGGGGGGCTGGACTCTCCAAACACAGAGCTGAGACATTGCCCTGATCTCCAGGAGCTTACAATCTAATCAGAAAAGAAAAAAAAAAGGAACTCTGCACATACAAAAAGAAAAAAAAACAGTATTGACTATAAAGGAGCAGTAAAAAACCTGATTTGTTTCAGATGAGTAGTGCAGACAGTATCTTGAGTGATTAATGGAGGGAAGGTGTCCTGTGAGCTTTGCAGCTCTGGAAGGTTCCGGATGGTGACTCTTGGAGGATGGGCATGATTTTGATAGGTTTGGAGGGCATAGTGATGTTGGGACGGTACTCCTATAATCCTTCCAAAGAGCTGCTGGAAAATTACCTTCTCTGCCCCACCAAAGATAGATGAACCATCCACTCCTTTCTGCTCTCACCTGCTTCTTTCTGCAAGTTTCTGCTCTTGCCTGTAACCACCATGTGGTAACCATCTGTTGGTATGTTTGTCTCTATCTCTCTCGATTCTGAGTTCCTTGACACGCAGGGATTTTATCTTACCCTTTTTTTTCTTTGCTTAATGCCTAGCACTTAGTAAGCATTCTCAGTGTTTGTTGACCTGAACTTGAGTAAGCTAATTTGTGTATATCGGGTAAGGGGAAGCAGAGAGAAGATGGGAGATCTATCTAGTTTCATAGAAACCCACATGTGGTCTCTGTGCACTGATCCCGGTCCATTCCTTTGTAGTTTTGCTTTACACTTCTACTTGATAAATGTTTTTCTCTTTAAATAAATGCCCTTTTGTCTTTCCAGGTGGAGCCTTTGTACGAACTAGTGACAGCCACAGATTTTGCCTATTCCAGCACAGTGAAGCAGAATATGAAGCAGGCGCTGGAGGAGTTCCAGAAGGAAGTTAGTTCCTGCCACTGTGCTCCCTGTCAAGGGAATGGAGTCCCTGTCCTGAAAGGTACTACTTTCAGGCAGCCAGTGTCCCTGGTACAAGCCATAATCTGAAGCAGGCTGGGGGCCAGCCATTTGCCTGCTTCTATTTACCAAGAAGTCAGAATTTAGTCCACCAGGAGAAACTACTCTGGCTGTCAGTATACCTGGGTTCTAGCCCCAAGGGTTACTGTGGGTGACAGCATCATTAAGCTGAAGACAGGAGCAGGCTGAGACCCTGTGGTCCACAGCAAGGAGTGGGAATAGACTCAGAGTATCTCTACCCAGAAGATGGCCTGGGCTGAGTAGGAGAAGCCCTTTGCGCATGTCCTGACTAATATGTAATAAGATTTGTGGGTAGCAGCAAGGATGGGCCACTAGAACTTGATTGTTAAACTCAAGAGACATGCCTGGGGTCACTGCAGTGGGCAGGGCAGACTGGGAGGGGTGAAAGCCTGGGATCTTATGCTCCTGTTGTGATAGGTTAGCAAGACGCTAAAAAAGAGGCCAGCCCAGCACACAAAACAGGGCATCAGGAGCAACTGGTTACAGCAAATCCCAGCCCAGGAATCAGCTGGAGTCAAGGCAGAGCCCATGTGAATGAAGTTAGCTCAATGGAAGGGACAAAGAAGAAGGCATACTCTCAGGCAGAAAGAGTCCAGTTGCCAGACTGGGATTAAGGGATATGTCTCTGGCTCTTTGGACAGGATGGACATGAGCAGAGAAGACATAAGTGAGAGCATACGGCCTAGAAGTTCTGCTATCAGCACAAGGACCCCTATGTGAGGGTTAGTTCTGCAGCAAGTGGAATCAGCTCATCAGCTCAAGATTTTAATCTAGGGTTGCTGAACTCTCCCTTGCCTTGTGTAAAATTTGGACCCAGAAACTTGGACCCACCTGAGGCTATAGAGTGAAGGTGAGGGAGAATATGGAGCCAGAGACTGGGGTGCTTGCAGGGCCTGACCTATGGTGGGCAATCCTGTAAAGAGATTTCTTGTGATTCAGATGAGAAGTTCCTTGACAGATTGCAAATTCGCATAGGGAATCACTTCCAAGGAGTCAGAACTGGCCAAAAGTCAGATGAGACATCTAAGAGTAATGAGTTCCCCATCCTTGAGGTATTCCAAGCCTAGGCTAGGCAATTATTTGGGATGAAGTTGAACATCAATGACAATTGGCCTCAGTGACTGCTAATGTAGCTTCCGACACTGAAAGCATTTAAGAATGGGTCAAATGTCAGCTAATGAGTAATTGTCCTCAACAACTCTATGTACACCCCTTCATGGCAAAGGCCCTTAGGAAAGGAGTAGGTATTCCTGGCACTGAACCTGCCCTTAGCAAGTTATTTAACTAAATATGTGCTCTGTTTTAACCTGATGGAACTGCAGTGATGTGCAGGGCTGAGCTCCAGGAGTTCTTTGCTCCACCTGGCATGATTCACACTTTCTCTGCCTTGTCTTCTCAGGATCACGCTGTGACTGCATCTGTCCTGTTGGATCCCAAGGCCTAGCCTGTGAGGTCTCCTATCGGAAGAGTAAGTTGATTGGAAAAGGAACTCTGGGGAGGTCCAGAGAATAATTCACCAGAACAAGAGCAAGGTGCAGGTGTGGACTGTGGGGCTGGATACTAAGAAACCCGAGATCCATCCTGCTTAAACTCAGCTTGGGTTGAAATTCTACCTCCATCATTTAATAACTGATGCATTGATTGTTACTCATTTCATTATTTTTACAACACAGAGTGCTTCATGTTAGAGAAATATCAATGCGTGGCTTTTGTAAGCTATCTCTTTGGATCATTCTGGAATGCTTACCCTCTTTTTCTGCTTAGTATGCTCCTATTCAGCCCTCAAATTCCAGCATGGATGCCCCCTCCTCCGTAAAAAATTCCTCTAATCCCCAAAGAATTAGCTAATTCCTCCTGCTGGCTCCCCCGGGACTTTGAACATGTATCTATTATAGCTCTTTGTGCCTTGTACTTTGGGTTGATGTGTCTATCTAGCTCCCCTGCACCTGTGAGTAGGGACCATATCCCATTTACCTCTGTGTCTCAGTAGCCAGGCACAGCTGCTGCTCAGTGGTAATAGTTGAATTAACAAATGAAAGACTTGGCTATCATTTAGATCCCTTCCAGCTCTCAAATTCTTTGAGAGTTCTCAACCTTTCACTCCTCTCTCACTTCTATTCCTTTCTGTGACTTTTTGGTGATACTGTTCAATATGGAAATGGCACATGTAAAACAAACAACGAACATTTACTGGACACTTTACTATATACTAGACACCTTGCTGAGTGCTTGAACTCAGCTTGAGTTGAAATTCCATCTCCATCATTTAATAACTGACCTTGAGCAAGATGCTCGGCCTCTTTATGCCTCGGTTTTTGTGCCTGTAAGATGAATATGATCATATTAACTACCTCATAGAGTTGTCTTGAGTTTGTAACGAGGCATATAAAGCATTTGGAATGACACCTTACACATTGTAAAAGCAAGATAACATTGGTTGCTTTTTAAAGAGCACATTGTTACTTTGTATCTTATATATATTAAATTCTTTAATCCTCACAACAACCCCATGAAGTAGATATTATTGATATTCCCATTTTATGGATGAAGAAACTGAGGTTCAATGGTCACTCACTAACATGCCCAATAGTCACGCAGTTAGGAAGTATAGAAACCGAGGTTCAGGTCCAGTGGGTCTGCCCCCACAGCCTTTGATCGTAACTCCTGCCTGCACTCTTATGTTCCCAGTGAAACACTCAAGGTTGTCCACCCTCTCGTCTTGCACCTCAACCATGCCCGTAGCAGTCATCTTCCCAGTGAGTCTGCAGTCACACAACCACAGGGTTCCTATTGGCTGGAGGAGCCCTTGGGAACCATGCACTCCAGCTCTCTTATTTTTCAAATGGAGAGGCCCAGAGTTATTTAATTTACCCAGAATTACACTGTGAGGTAGTGGCATAGCTGGACACACGATATATCATGATGGAAGTGATTGATGACTTGCCAATCTCACCAACAATCAAAAATCCTCAAGTGAAAGCAAAGTGTCAGAATGTGGAAAGCACTGGTGTCTGTTGTCACCTCATCTATACCATCCATTGCTCATAGTAGATAACACAGCTCCATTATATAGGTTGAGAAGAAGGTAACTGTCCAGCATCCTATAGCTGGGATCTGTCTAAACTGGAAACCATTCATTCATTTATTTATTCATCCATTCATCCACTCAACACATGTTTAGCAAGGGCCTCCTGTGTGCCAGCCTAGCTGCTGGGTGAGCAAATCAGATATAGCCCCTGTCACAATGGATATTTTGCTTTGGAAAGGAAGGCCAATATCATTTGAATTGTCCCATAAAGTTCTTTAAAGTTTAAATTGTAACAACTGCTACAAAATGCTCAGAGAACTTAAAATATGGGAACTGATGGAAAGTTAGGAGTCACAGGGAACTGATAGGGAGTTGGGGAGTCAGATAAGCTTTTCCCAAGGAAATAACACTTTTACTAAGATCTGAGGGGTGAATTGAATTGACCAGGTGAGTAGAGGAGGGAAGAGTGTTCTGGGCAAGGGGGAAAGCCTATGCAAAGGCCCTGTGGTAGGCAGGAGCATGACAAGTACAATGGCCAGGAAGATGGCCAGTCAACTGCAGCAGGAAGCTTAGAGATTCAGACTCCCAAAGCCTTTTGGCTTGCATACTTCACCCAACCCCAGTAAGGCACCAGAATATAAGAAGGGCTAATTGATGTTTGTTGACCTTCTTTCTTATAGATATCCCCACTGATGGGAAGTGGAATTGCTGGTCAAGTTGGTCTTCATGCTCTGGAGGACGTAAGACAAGACAAAGGCAGTGTAACAATCCACCTCCTCAAAATGGGGGCAGCCCCTGCTCAGGCCCTGCTTCAGAAACACTTGACTGCTCCTAGCAGATAATACAGCAGTGGGCTACATACAGTGAGAGCTCTGAGCCCTCAAGTACTCAGGCCAGCTCACCCCTACACCAGTTTCCACCTGGGGTTCATGTGAGGGCAAAAGGCAGTGCCATGCAGGCTGTTTAAAATAAAGATATTAGCTTGTAAAATGCCAGTTGATTTAAATAAATACTGAGTTAAAGGCTTAAGCATCTTTGTAATCCTCACCTTACTCACTCTACAACTTTATTTCACTCATATTGACTACCAGCCAGGAATTGTGTTGGAAGTTGTTCACATTTCACTTCCACTTTCTAGCTGCGACTGGCATATAGTAGGTGCTTAATAATGAATCGATGAATGAATATTGTGTACTTTCCTTGATGAGTACAAGGTCTTGTTCAATAATAATAGTAGTTCCTGTTTATTGGATGACTACTGTATGTCAGCTATGGATTCTGTGTATTAATTCCTTCCGTCCTCATGACAGTCTTATAAGGTAGATGCCAGAACAGCTGGGGGATCTGAGGCTTACAGCACTTAAGCAATTTGTCCATTGTTACACAGTTAGAAAGCGGCAGACCTGGGTTGCAAATTCAGGCTCTAGAATTTTAAATTCTTAACTCTGATGCTCTCTTACCTCTCAGTAAATGAGTATCTGATTAACAAAGAGTTTTTCATGAAATAAAATGCAACAGAAATTACTGTGTCTGTGTGTGTGTGTGTGTGTGTGTGTGTGTGTGTGTGTGTGTGTGTGATTGACAAATCTCCAGCCACTTCCTTCTGAGGAGAGAGGATCCTGGTCCCCCAGCTCACTTTGATGCTGAGTATAGGAAGGGTGTGATTGTGCATGTTGGAAGCAGGAGTTCTGGGGCAGAGTGGAATTGTTGTGCTTAATAAAGGAGTGGCAAGGTGGGTTCCCAGGGAAGATCCTGAGCTGGAGACAAGAGCCAGGGAAACTGATCCCTGAAGGACAGAAAGTTGAAAAAGGAGAGAAAGTTGAAAAAGAAGAGAAGATCATGGTGGCTGGAAGAGGAAACACGTGAAAGAGAATTTTAAGTTGATGGTTGTGGGGTAATGTGCAAAATAAACTGTTCCCTACTTCCCCCATGAAACTGTCTGTACATTCTACTTTGCTCACTTACGCCCTTGTGCAAATACCATTTTGGGGGTAGGGCGGAAGGCTTGAAGAAGAGAATAAGACAATTTTTCTCTGGGCTACCAGAAATAAAATTTTGATTTTCTAGATTGTCAAGTGAGCATTTAAGCTTTATTTCTCTCATTCATTCCATCATATTAAAACATCCTGTAAGATTTTCTTTGCTCTTGGGCCCCTCCTGTCTGATTTAAGTACTTCAGGTGAATTTGTTGAAATAAAGTTGGTGGAGTAAAAAGCAGTTGGTTAAAGGTGAATTGGTTCATCCTATTGATTCAACCCATTGATTTTCAGCCAAATCATTTGCTTGGAGTTTACCACTGGAGTTTGATGCTGGGGCCTGAGACCTTAACATATGACACCAAGCTTTGGTTACTGGCACACAGCAATCTCACCCAACCAGCTGTCTGGAATTGAGTCCATAGAACAGCCATCAGAAGGAGCTTCTATTGTACTGCTAGGGGGTTCTTCCAGCAAGTGCGGTGATCCTGCCTGCCTTCCTGCAACCCCGTGGCCCCTGCAATTCAGCTGACGGGTCTGGGCCCTTGTTTGGTTTAATATTATTGCTTTGCCGTCTGCTGTTATTTCAACAGGATAATCCAATAATGTTTTATCTCTTTCATTATACTGAAGCCGTATAATTTTCTTGAGTTATAATCTATCTTCTTTTAAGATTCCCCTGAGACAGGGAAGAGCGGTTCTGTCTTTGCTTGATGGGAGGCTCCCATGAAGCTGACACTAGCACGCTGAAGCGAGCGCTGCCAAATTAAATTCTGAATCTCAATCACAGCCACTGTTTCTAATGGGAAATTTGAGTTGATTATGGAGATGACAGCCCAGGTTCACATTTATTGCATTTAGCAGAAATTGTTTATCCTATTAAATACGGTCTTGAAGGAGCGACAATTGAATTTCGGAGCACCAGTGAATACCCGGGTGACGCCCAGGCATTGCTAAACTGCGTAATAATTATATTCTTATTTGTGGGCTGAACTTCCCCACGTGGCTCTTTCTGCAAACAAATGCATTTTGGAGGAGGCTGAAACATAATGCAAGAATTAAACAAAATAAATGCAAACTGTGCTTTTGGAAAATCTTGGCAACTGTGGCTTTCACTGGTGTACCGGTGAAGGAGCTGCAGTATTCCAGGGGCAGAGTCCAGGCAGGACAGTTTGGCTGTGGTCCTGGAAGCTTGAACACAGCACAAGATGCCTGGATGTGGGAGATTTTTGCATCCCAGAACATAAATCTTTGAAATGCTTTTAGCTCCATGTGCTTAATGTCCAAATGGGAGGCTTTTCGTGTGACCTTGGACTAATAACATAACTTCTGTGGGAATAATAATTATTATAATTAGTTTAACAATAGTAATAATAATAATAGCTGCCAATTATAGAGTGCTTCCCAGTTTATGAAGTCTTTTAACCTACATTATGTTATTTAATCTTCATCTGAATTTCATAAGGTAGATATTAATACGATCATTGGATGACAGGTAGAGAAAGCTTAGAATGGAAACTCGATCCTTATGACTAATGAGTCAACTATAGAAGTTAGGATGGGATACAGAGGTCAGGAGAAAGAGCACTTGCTGGCAGAGAATCCAGATAGAAGGAAAAGTCATCTCTGTCTTCAAGAAGAGGACTCTGGCCTGCTCCCAAGTACTTATAAAAAAAAAGTCCTCAGGAGAAAGTGGGCCTGGTACAGAAAGCCCTTGGGGACATCAGCCTGGTGACCTTCATGATCTGCACCTTGATGTAAAAACATACTGGTCATAGGATCTTGCACACAGCAGCCCCTCCACTCGCCCTCCTGTTGAGGCCAATTCCTCACTCATCCTCCAGGTCTCAGCTATCTCTTCTTTCCTACAGCCTTCCTTGCTTCCATTAGGTTAAGAGAGAGATGTCTACTCTCTCTGTTTTCATTTCACTCTGTACTTCTGCCATCATAATAGAAGTAAGTCTGAAAGTCTGAAAATAGAGATAATATTTCGTTTTACAGATTGAAGATGTCCTTAATGACATCATGTCTACTCACCAATGTTTCTAGACTTTGCAGACATTGTATAATTTACTTGCTGCTTATTCTTTCTCAAATATGGCATCCATGAAGGCAGGGACAGTATCTACTGTGCTAATATATCCCAACTTCTAAGTTTAGTGACTGGCACAAGTAGACCATCAATAAATAATTGTGTAACTAATGAATTAATGAAAGGAATAAGTAGGGCCTAGGGAAGAACTTTCTCATGCTGGTGAGAACCTTTAGTGAATTTGTGGTACATGATAGTGGTATCATGAGAGGAGGGGCAGAGCAACCCCTACGATAGGGGCAACCCATATAGTAGTGAAGGATAGGCACTTTCAACTGGCTTTGTGGGCAGCAGTGCAAGAGCAAAGTGAAATAAAAGGGAAGAAAAAACAGCTGATGTCATGAAGGGACTGATAATACCTGTTTGGAGATTTTATTGTTGACACCTCCTGGGGACAGCCAGGAATCCCCAAGGAAGCTCTGCCAAGGAAGGGAACAAAATCTCCGCAATTTTTGGTGGAGCAAACCCGAGAAGCACGTTGACAGGTTGATGAGAAAACCAAGGCTCAAGAGATTTTAAAAGGCCTGCCTACTACGTGGTAGAGGTAGGAAAGAGGACCTGAAAAAAATCATCTTGCAACATTCTGCTTCACCCTCAGTGTTCTCATCTCTACATTAGTTTTAAACCTAGAATGGCCACAAAAAAAACTAATGGCAACACATTAGCATAGGGCATATTAGGTCTTTGAGATTCTCTGTTTATTGAATGTTGGCACAAATCAGATTTTTCTATGTTGTATTTTCTTCTTTGAGTTATCATTCTTAAATGTTAGGCCAGATTCCAATAATGAGGTATTCAGAAACTCAGGGATCTGTTTATGGAGATACTGGGGGTGTTGTCACAACCTCTTAGGCAAAACTGGAAGGACAGCATAGAGACAGGCCAAACAGCATAGTGCTTGGAAGCCAGACTGCTGACGTTTGAAGCCTGGCTCTGTGACTTAATGCCTTGTGGCCTTATACAAGTTATGTACCTGTCTGTGTCTCCATTTCCTCATTTGTAAGATGGGGATGGTGGCAGTGTCAGCCTCCTAGGGTGTTGTGAACATTATATGAATTACTGCATTTAGGAGAGCACCCTGAACCTAGTAAGCATTCCATAATTAGCTATGTCATTATTATCATCATTTCCAGGGATTTTCAAAACATCAACAAGAACCACAGGTTGGTTATTTTTTAGGTCATTTAAAACTGCTTTACAGACATTTCAGTGTAAAACCCACTATATCATACAAGAACAAAAAGACATAAAATAGCTTAGCTCCTAGGGAATGTCTTAATAAAGGACATGGATGATTTTTATATCCCAAGCTCTGGGTTATTAAGAAAAAATGTATCAGCATAACAACTAATATTTGCAGAGGGCATTACCAGTTACAAAGAACTTTCACATACCTAATCCAGCTTAATCCTCTCAATGCCTGCAACAGGAAGGACTTATTATCTGCCTTTGACAGGTGATGAGACAGAGCCTCGGAGAACCTGAGTGATTTGCCCAAGACCACACAGCTTGAAAGCAGCAGAGCTCAGTCCAAGAGCTGCAGCCTCTGTCCTCATGTCTCCCACAACAGCAGAGGTAGATCCAGCTTCATCTGTAGGGCAAATGCCCACCTGCCTGCTTACATAGAAGGGGCAGAGAAAGGCCCTTCATCTGACATCCCTGCAGCAGAGAAACTGAGCAGGTTTGGAAGGTTTTGCAGTAGACAGACAGGTGTAACACCCAACGCCATTACTTCCTAGCTGTGTGGCTTGAATCAAGTCACTTTTCCTTTCTTGGCCTCAGTGTCCTCGTCAGAAAATGAGGCTGTTAATCTTCAGGGCACAAGGGTGAGGATTAACATTCTTGGGTGCTGAACAAAACAGTCCTGCCTAACTTCTGCCTCTTTTTACCCTGCCTAGCATCTGTCTCTTTGGGCAGGCGGATGCATTTCACCAAAAGAAGAACGAAAAGAAATAGTGATTGCATTTATAGTGAGGAATTCTCAGAGGATTGTCAAAGGGAGTCAAGTGGCTAGTCTGACATTCACCTCTGTGTAGGAGGCCGTGCCGGAGGCTGGGTACTTCCATTATCGCTACTGGCTGCATCCACCAGTTATCTCGAGTCTACACCTTGCAACCCCAGGTGTTCCTTCATCCATCATTGGCCATTGTTTATATTCACTCCTCCTTCCCTCACCACCTCCTGCCAGATGACTCCTTGTTAATAAGCCAGTTTGCTCACATCCTGAAAACTATCTGATTCTGGCCCCTTTTATCCCAAACACCGCCCATCCATCAAATGCTTGCTCCACATGCTTGGTTAGGAAAATGGGAACTGGGGAGGGAGACAAATCATAGATAAAACTTCTTAGCTGCTATCTCTAAAGAAATAGAATGGATAAATAGATCTGTCAGACATGTATCATGCCACTGGTCAGCAGAGTTCATTTGTTATAAACAGGTTAGGACGGGAGGATTTATCTCACATTTTAGGCTGTTAATATAGAAGGGAAACATATTTTCCTTTATCTCTCCCAGGGGAAATCCTAAGACCGTGAATGAGGAATTTTTAACTCGATTTGATGGACTTCCCTTCACTAAGGTGAAAAGGGTGGGCTCTCTCTTGAATTTGTGCAGCCTTCAGGAACGGTGTGGGCTCGGCTGTCCTCTGACATACCAAGAAGGTTGCAGGACTCAGGAGTCCTGTGAAAGTGTCTTTCATTAGGTTTCCTCTCACAAGTTTCTGCAGGCTAGACACTAAAACCATTCTAGAGTCTTTGCCTCCAGCACAGAGAAACCAGAGACAACAGCAGCCAACAAACTTTCCCTGGAAAATTCCTATGTACCAAGTATGATGCTAGGTACTAGGGCTTCAACGGTAAATAGGATTCCCCACTTGCCCTGCAAGAAGTCACTGGGTGGGGTAGACACACAACTAGGCTACAGGGATGGAGCATGGAAAGTGCTGGAATACAGAGCTGTGTGAGGGAAGAGGACCTGATGAAGTGTGGGGTAATGGAAGGGGTCAAGGTTGGTTTTCTGGATGAATGGACACCTTAACCTATGCCCAGGAAAGTGCTGGTGAGGGGCTAGGAGAAGATGAGAGCTAAGAAGTGGGAGTCGGGTAGTTCTTCCAGGAGTAGTATGCGCAAAAGCTGGAGGCAACAGAAGGCCTGACCTATTTGGGGAACTAAATTGGAAATAGTTATTTAATTCAATAAATGTTTACTGAATCCCTACTGAGGCTAAATACTATTTGGTACTGGGGATCTAACCATGAAAAGGCTTGCTTAATAATGGGGGGAGTCGTACTGTCTTAGTCATTTCAGACTGCTGTAGAAGAAGACAATAAACTGGATGGCTTAAACAACAGGCATTTATTTCTCACAGTTCTGGACACTGGCAATTCCAAGAGCAAGGTGCCAGCCCATTCAGTGTCTGATGAGTCACTCTTTCTGGTTTGCAGACCACTATCTTCTTGTATCCCTCACATGGCAGATTGCAGAGAGAAGCAAGCTCTCTGGTGTCTGTCCTTATAAGGGCACTAATCACATCATGAGGACTCCATCTTCATGACCTAAGCACTCCCAAAGGCCCCACCCCCTAATACTAACCCATTAGGGATTAGGATTTCCACATAGGAATTTGGGGGTACACAAACATGCAGTCCATAACATATGAGAAGACAAAAAGAACAAATAAACAAATCTATAATGTCAGGTAATGGTAATTCTGTATGAGAAAAATAAATGAAAAGGGTGAGCCTCTTTACACAGGGTGGACAGATAATGTCTTTGCAGAGGTGACACTTGAGCAAAGACTTGAATGAAATGAGGAAGTGAGCTGTGGATGAGCTCATTTAGATGGTGAGCATCTCAGGCAGAGAGGACAGCAGGTGCAAAGGTCCTGAGGAGGGGAGGGTCTGGTGTGCATGAGGAACGGCAAAAGGGCCTGCATGACTGGAGCAGTATCATTGAGAGAAGAACTGAAGGGAAGGAAATGAGACGGAGCCAAGGGTTAGTTACACAGATCTTTGTTCCTCACATCAGGGGCAATAGATTTCTAGCACAATTGGCTCATAGAGTCTGAACAGAGAGATAAAGGTGGAGGGGTACAACAGCCTCAGAGATGTGCTTTATGAATCCAGTTTGAAATTTGTGGCCTTTATAACAGTAGCTGTGGGCTTGCTGAAAGCCCAAGAGTAGCCCAGGGTAATCAGGAAAGGGGCTGTCTGTAGGAATCTCCCTGGGACCGAGCACTGGCTGCCCTCAGGAAAGGCCCAGTGACCAAACTGGAATTCCAAACTCAGTCATCTCCACCCTGACAAACTCCAGCATCATTACCCAAAGAGCTGAGCAAAAATTGCCCCACACTCTATCTCCTGGTTTTCCAGCTCTGTCACTTGGCACCATTCCCCTGCACAATCGGGCCCCTCCTTCTGCTTTCTTTGATGCTCCAACTCTCATTGTGTCTGAGATTCTGCTGGCCATGTCCTGGCTGCCTGCCCTGCTCCCACAGCTGGTTATCCCCAACAGGTCCCTGGACTTCCTGCCGCCTGGGACCTATTGCCATTGTTCACAGTTCTGCTTTACCAGACTGCATTCTTCCAGGGATGGGACCATGTCTGATCCTTTTCTGAACCTCCAGCACCCAGATGGGGCCTGCACAAGAGATCTCCAGCGAGTATTTTGCCCGTTTCTGAAGTGAAGGAGTAGCACCATAAATTTTCTTCATGCCATTGCTCTAATCCATATCACATCCCCTTCCTCTCACGGCACTCAATGGCTTCACTTTGCCATCTCTCATTTCTGCAATGTGGCTTTTGAAGCCTACCCTTTCTCTCTGTCCATTTCCTTCACCCTAAAGGCATATAGTTCAGAAGAGATTCATTGAGTGCTGAACTCTTTAGATCTTCCTTTCTCACAAAGAAGAAAAAAAAAGAAAAAAGCCTCTCCTTATCGCTTTTTATTCTGTCATTAATTTACTTTTCAAAAGACACCTTGTCAAGCTGAAGATTATATCTTTAAACCATGTATTTACACCCACTACCTATAAAACCTTAGATTATAGATCTTCTTAAAAGACCTAAGGGAAAATGCATTGGATGAGCTTTATGCTTTTTGCTTTGTGAGAGCCATTCTTGAAGAGGAAAAGCTGCTGATGTAGTAAAGGGTTGCTATGCTTGAAACTGCCACTGTATTTTAATTTTTAAAGCTCCTGGGGATGTAGCATCCTCAGAGGAGTGGGACAGATGCTGGCTTGGGTTCTCTGGCTCAGAAGATAGGAAGATGGCTTTGCTCAGCCGGTGGTTTTGGCTCACAGATGATTCAGGCAATTACTTAATCTCAAAGTTCTCATCTTTTGCCCAGATTACTACACTTACCTCCTGATGAGCCTCCCTGCCTCTGGTTTCTTTCCCTCCCCTGTGCCCCACACACTATTCTCCAAATCCCTCCACCGACAGACAAGAGGAAAGGGTGGGTGGAGGAAATGGAAGCATGTGTTTGACGCATTCAAACCCTGGCCTGCTCTGTGGCCCATGAGGCTCAACCTTGCTGAGATTCAGTTTCTTGGCTGCACAATAGGGCACAGAAAATAAACCTTAAGAGATCTTGCACAGGACTAGTTAAAATAGCACAAATAACTTTGCTGTCTCTGCCTTTTTGTTTTGTCACAGACCCCATTCCCCATGCACATATACTGATTCCTCCACTCTCAGTAGCCTCAAGCTTGGCTGCACTTGGAATCACCTGGGGAACTTTTAAAGCTAAGGATGTCAGGCCAGGCACAGTGGCTCACGTCTGTAATCCCAGCACTCTGGGAGGCCGAGGTGGATGGATCACCTGAGGTCAGGAGTTCGAGACCAGCCTGACCAATATGGCGAAACCTCATCTCTACTAAAAATACAAAAATTAGCTGGGCATCATGGTGGCGTGCACCTGCAGTCCCAGCTACTGAGGAGGCTGAGTCAAGAGAATTGCTTGAACCCCAAAGGCAGAGGTTGCATTGAGCCAAGATTACACCATCGTACTCCAGCCTGGAGACTCTGTCTCAAAACAAACAAAAAACACCAACAAAAGAAAACCCGAAAAACTACGGATGTCTGGTCCCTACCCCCAGTGATTAAGATTTAATTGGTTTGGGGTGCAGCCTGTAGACATCAGGGTTTTGAAAACTCCTCAGGTGATTGTAACATACAACCAAGTTTAAGAACCACTGTTTTTAAGTCAAGATCAAATGCTCTCTTTAAAGTGCTCACGTGGCCTGGTCAATTTGGCCCTTGGTCACTTTCTAGCATGAAACTGCCACTACTCAGTAAATAATGAATGTAGGTTAATTATTAATATAAGTTAAAAAGCAAAAAGCAAATTAATGACAGGATGCAAGGCAATAAGAGAGTCTTTTTTCTTTTCTCAGACAGAAGATCTAAAGAGTTCAGCAATCAACTTCTAAATCACATTCTTTAATTAATAATAGTCTTAATAATGATGATGATAAGGGTGAGGCTAATAATGTCCTGTATGACAGGCATGGTGCCAAGTGTTTTATATGCCTTATTTTATTTACATGCATTATTTTCCCCACTCCCCATTCCTGACACATACGCACCTGCACTCACCCTCAATTGTCTTTCTCACTTTCAGACTTTGTCTCATGTTGAATTTCTGTCTGAGAGATGTCCTCCCTCTTTGCCTACTTGAAAAGTCCTTCAGGGCCTGGGGCAAGCCCCATGCCATCCACAATACACACACTCATGGAAAGGTAAATCTCTCTCCTACCTGGCCTCCTTCAGCACTTATTTTGTGTGCTACATATTTTAACTTTAACTCAACAATTAATTTCCCTAAAGTCTCCTCTAGTTGTTTCGTATACATAATTCTTATTCTTACTTTAACAAGATTGAGGACTCTGGAATGACTTGAAGCATCAATATATATGTTAGTTACCAGACGTTTCTTGAGTACCTACTATGCACTAGGATTGTAGATTTGGCTTTCAAGGAGCTCACAATCTAATACAGGAAACTGACGGATAAACAGAAAATTCAGTGCTACCTAAAATGTTCTCTATTTGAGGCATGACTGGAGTGCTGTGGGATTCTGAGGCTGGCTGGTGTGATTGGCCTCCCCTAGAGATGGGTTGGAGAAGGTGGATTGATTGTCACTAGCTGGCCTCTTCAAATCCACTCTCCACTCTGGGAGGCTGACCAATGTGTTCCTCATCTATGAACTGACTCTTCAATTCATTCACTTATTTAATCACAGCTACTTACTAAGTCCCTGCTACATTTAAGACACAAGCCTGACCTCAGGGGCTACAGTGCTAAACAAAACAAACTTGACTTCTGCCCTCAAGATTATTATCTCTTAGGAAGAGATAGATCTTAAATAGTCACAGGAGATGTGGGGTTAAATATATATGCTATGATCTGAACATGGTCCCTTCAAAATTCAAATGTTGAAATTCTAACCCCAAAGTGATGGCATGAGGAGGTGGGAAATTCAGAAAGTGACTAGGTCATGAGAATGGAGCCCTCATGAATGGGATTAGTGCCCTTAAAGAACGGACCTAAGAGACTGCCTAGCCCCTTCTGCCATGTAAGGACACAGCAGTAAGACAATCCTGTAAAAACTAAGAAGTGGGCCCTTACCAAACACTGAATCTGCCTTGATCTTGGACTTCCCAGCCTCCAGAACTGTGAGAAATAAATTTCTGTTGTTTATAAGCCACCTAGTTTATGGCTTTTTGTTATAGCAGCCTAAATAGACTAAGATAATATAATTACTAGTTATGAAAATTGCAATGAAGGAAAAGAAGTGTTCCATAAGAAAATAATTAGAAGAAATGTCACATTTGTGGTAAGAACTTAAGGAAACTAGAGAGATTAATTGAATTAATAAATGAGTTCAAATGAAGGAAAATTGAAATAACTCAAGTCAATTTTTAATATTTTTCTCATTATTTCAGAGTGTCTGCTTACCCTACCAATTAATAATGTTTCCATGAAAGAACAAATATTGTTATCAAAGAACTAAGAGAATTCTCATCCTACTTTGTTTAATTGGGTGTTGATTGTTTCAGGTGTCTGCTTGCTTTGTCTCTAACATTCTGTAAGTTCTCCCTGGTCATGGATTAAGTTTTCTCAGTTTTCTATTTTACTTTATTTTTTTGATGATCCAAGGTGCTGTGAGCAGGACAGAGCTTCTAGTTAACAGTCAACATCCAGTTGCTGAATAAAATGATTGAGTTTTGTAAGTAATAGAGTAGTTGGCTGTAGATAGCAAAACCTAGTCTTAGGCCTGGAAGCTGGCAGAACAAAGAAAAAAGTGTGCTGATTTTCATTGTCTCTCAGTTGAAAGAAGTCTTTATCCAATAGTCAGTGCAGGGGCGATTCACAGCATCTGGTCCAGCCTGTGCTCAGAGGCCCTCAGCAAGCCTGCGTTTGTACTTTCCGCCCTGGACACGAGGCCCCTCCATTCTGAGGCGCGGGATTGTCACACTCTCTTCCCCTTTCCTGGGTGCCTGTTCTGCACACAGACCAGGAGCTCCAGCAACTCCAGCTCCCATCTGCTTTGGCTCCTGCGGAGGAAGTTTCCCAGGGAAGAGGAGGTTAGCATATGGTTAAGAAGGAAGTGCCTGGCTGGTGATGAATAGGGAGGGGTGGGGTGGGACCCTTGGGAGAGAGACTGGCCTCCCCTCCTTTGGTTGACTGCAGCTTGTTGGAGGTACCTACGGATAAGGCACATAGGGTCTTTGCTTCTTTGCTAGTCCGGATGTAGCAAGGGCAGTTTCACTGTGGAGACCATGGCAGACAGGCTTTTAATTGTCCCTGGGGGCTCTGCCCAGGGGGTTGCAGAGCTACTACTAAGGAGGGAGGGCCATCCTGTTGCCTGAAAGTGGTCTGCAATCCCTCCTTGGGGAAATGCCTTCAGGTAGCCAACCAAGACCTCTGTGCTCACTGCTGTGCACTTAATTTGAAACTCTGGATGGAGTGAGAAGAGGCCACTGGGAGCCCATCTCATGAAATTGGAATCCGCCGTTCCATGGAAGATGGATAGCGGAGGGAGGCAGAAGGTGTGCTCCGTTGGAAGAATGACACAGAGTCACTGGAGGGTGTGGAGAACGGGGAGCACCACCCCGCTGGGGAGTCAGAGAAAAGATTTGGCCGGGCACCACCCTGGAGAGGATTGCTAAGCTTTTGTATGAGGATCTGCAAATCAAACCCCCTCAGACTCTGGCAACAGAGGCGCAGAGGGTGACAGGCTCTCTGCACAGAGCATCTGAAAACATGCACTGACCATGGACTATCTGGAAATCTAGCTCAGAGAATTGCCTAGCCTGGGGCTCGGCCTGAGTTTTGGATACTATCATATGAGAAGGATGGACTAATCCAATGGGTTTTTTTCAATCATTATTTTTTTCATCACAATTTCATTTTTCCTAAATGAAATCTTACGTGGACCCCAACCTCGAAGTCAGATGAAAGTGGAGCTGCTCTATTTGAAGCTGGATGCCTGTCAGGCTCGCCCTCCTCCGCTGGGGCAGCTCTGAGACCCCAAGGCTCCTCAGATCACAGTGTGAATATCATTGGATTGGGTTATCTCCAAGTTCCTTCCAGCTCTGTAATTATACTCCCTGATGGGGCAGCCGCAGCAAGACTCTCTGTCTCTTTCTCCCACCTCTGTGCCTCGGTCCCCATAGGCAAAGGTTTGCTGGGAAAATTCCCAGGGACTGTAATGGGCCTCCATGGAATTTGACTGCCCTGCCTCAGACTTCCTTGCCAGCCCAGTCTCCAACAGGCTGAAAATTCAGTATGATAGCCCCAAGGCCACCTGATGTCCACACCTTGCTTGGAACCAGGTTGATGGAGTGCCATGAGCTGCCTGCAATGAACTAAGTGCACTGCCTGCAACTGAATGCAGGAGGAATGGGACCTTGAGAGCAGCCCTCTGTCTCATCCCTTCCTGCAGATCATTATGTAATGCCCACACCTTCTCTGATGCCCACCATATGTGCAGGTGTCTCAGCCTGCCTGCCACTGAGCCTGACACTGGACCATGGAGAGGCACGTCTGGGTAGCCCACACTCCCTCTTCTCCTTGTCTCTATGCTGTATGGACAGGGATCCTAGCAAGTCACTGGTTCTGAGGGCCCTTGGAGTGCTATAATTAAATTACTCTGGCAAGGCTCACATCTGTTCCTTTAAGCCAGGCCAGGTTGATAACCATGAACTGGTACATACTCCACTTTCCACTCCCTGAGATGATACTTACAGAAGTTGTCTCAGACCCTCTACTCTCATTCCCCAAATTTCCTCACTCTTAGGATGTGACTCAGTAGGGTGTAATGGTTAAGAGATTGGGTCCCGGGTCCAAATCCTGGCTCTTTCATTCCCCAGCTAGGTGACCTTGAGCAAATTATCCAACCTTCCTTCTGCCCTGGTTTCCTCATCTGTAAATTGGGACTCATAATAGCATTTATGTCATAAGGTTGTTGGGAAAATAAATGAGTTCATATACATGCTGCTATAATGGCTGTTACTAATAAGGCTTAGTTATTTTTTCTGTTTATTGATCTTTGGTCCCCTTGGGAATGCTGCCTGGCCAATGGGAATATGGCGGCTGCAACCCAGTCCATACCCTGCTTGGGAAGTCAGGAAAGCCCTGGACCCTTGAGCTGTGCTGTATCAATCCAGAGTGGTTTTCTTTTTCTCACCCAATTCACCCACCTACCAGGCAGTGCCTTTTTTCCAGTTCTCACAAGGAAACTGGAATCTGCAATTCCATGGAAGATGGAACTGGCCCTGGGAGTTGGTCTCCTTGGTTTGTATTCTCTGCAGGCTCCTTTTTAAGGTCTTTGGCTTTCACTCACCCTCTTGGCTTATCTCTTTCAGCGTATCTCCCACAGGACACAGGCAGCTCAGATTCTATTCCCTTTTGCCACCAAAGGAGGAATTTGAAGAAGTAACAAGTAACAACCCAGAACAATCCTCTACCAATGAAACATCCCACATGAAGCTGTCTCATCTTTTTCTTATTATAATAGAGCCTACCACGAGTGTTAACTAGTTTAATCCTCAACACAACCTTTGAGAAGGTTCCAGTACAATCTCATTTTAGAGGGTATGCCCAGATGGAAATTGGCAGCTTAGCAATTAAAGATCTGGGCTGAATCCGGTGGCTCACGCCTATAATCCCAGCACCTTGGGAGGCTGAGGCGGGCGGATCACTTGAGGCCAGGAGTTCGACACCAGCCTGGCCAACATGGCAAAACCCCATCTCTAGTAAAAATACAAAAATTAGCCAGGCATGGTGGTGCATGCCTGTAGTCCCAGCTACTCAGGGTGGGGGTGGGGGAGTGTGGGCTGAGGTAGGAGAATTGCTTGAACCTGGGGGGTGGAGGTTGCAGTGAGCCGAGATCACGCCATTGCACTCCAGCCTGGGTGACAGAGTGAGACTCCATCTCAAAACAAAAACAAAAACAAAAACAAAAAACTAAAGATCTGTTTGATACCTGAGCTATGCTATCCTGCCTCCTACTTAGAACTACTCTCTCAAAGAGGAAATAATAACTCACCATCATCTCATTTTAAAACCAGGTCTACTGCATAAAGATCCCCTTGTATCCTAAAGAAATTGGTATTTGTAGTTTGAAGCTTAAAATATTTAAATTCAATTTTGCATTTAAAGATTTTAAGCTTCAAACTACTGACTGCTCACCATGTTGCTCTCCCTTGTTTAGGTCAGAGACTCAGAGATTCTGGGGGTAGGAAGGACCTTGAGGCTGTCTTGCCCAACCATCCCGTGGAAGAATGAATCTCTTTCATTACAATTTCCTGAAAAGTGGTCATCTATCCCCTTCCCTCACTCCTGCCACAGTACATGCAGAAGAAAGTCCTCCCTCATTAAGCCCTAATCCCTTTGCTATAGCTTCTCTCCTTTAGTCCTACAACCTAATCTCAGTGGCCATAGAAAACATGTCCTCCCATATAGTGGTTTATATGGGACTTGTCCTTCCTGAGTCTTTCTTCTTCACGCCAAAAGTTCCCAATCTTTCCAGATCTTCTTAGTACATAGGTTTGAGCCTTCCCACTTCCCTGGGTTGCCTGCTTTGCTTTGCCAGTATCTGGTGAAATGTGACACCAAGAACAAAGATCTTGGTATGCCAGAGAAGAATCTTATCCTGGGCTCTTGACTTCTGTTAACCCATCTATCACTCTGGGGCCATCTGTATCAGGCTCCCACTGACTGAACTGGGACTAATGGTTGGCCTGTTTCTTTCACATGGCCATTGGACAAATGGCTTCAGCCCCCTCCACCCTGTGCTTCAACTGTTTGTTTTCTGGAGTCATTTGTAATACATTGAGTTTGCCCATCCAGACTTCTTTGTTTTTCCCTTTGTGTTTTCTTCATTGCAACAGCCAATTTAGGTTAACATATACATTGATTAGGTAGCCGATACATTTTGCCATCATTTTCATATAAACAGTTTCATATGCCTGAAAAATTGGGAGCTTAGGAATTGGAACATGCATAGAGACTCTTGGGGCTAAAAAGGAACATAGATGAGAAAGCTAAGCCCCAGAAAGACGTGAATAATCAGTGTCTCACAGTGAATTCGTAAAGTGTCTGAGATGCACATCCACGTCCTCAGACTTCTTCATTTTTAAGTGATGGACTTTTAATGCTTGTTTGATGACTTTCTTCCCTGGTACAATTTGGTTCATATCGCAGCTATCTGCGTTTAACTTTCCTTGCCCAAACCTTGTTTTTAGTCATAACTCCTTACACTGAAATGACAACTACCTATCTCTTTTAGTGAGTTGAATCGTGCTTCCCCAAAAGATATGTTGAAGGCAAACCCTTGTTACCTGTGAACATGATAGTATTTGGAAATAGGATCTTTGCAGATGAAATCACATTAAAATGAGGTCATGCTGGATTAGGGTGGGCTCCAACCCAATGACTGGTGGTTCTTATAAGAAGAGAAACAGAGTTATAGAGGGAAGCATGCCACATGAGGACAGAGGCAGAGACTGGAGTGATGCATCTACAAGCCAAGAAATGCCAAGGATTGCTGACCACCACCAAAAGGTAGGAGAGGGGCATGGACCACACACTCCCTCAGTCTCTGGCAGGAACCAACCTAGCCAACACCCCTGACTTTGGACTTCTAGCTTCCAGAAGTCTGAAACAATATACTTCTGTTGTTGTAAGCCACCTAATTTGTGATGAATAAACTAGGAAACTAGTTTATTCCTCTATAAATGAATCCTGGTGTCCATAAACATCTTGGTGAAAAACAGTTCTCATCTGAGAAAAGGTCTTGATGGCAAGGACAAAGTACAAGAACTATTAAGTGTGATGGATGATTAATAGAACTCTCAAGGGTGGCTCCTGGGTAGTGGCTAGGAGGGCTCAGAAAGGAGGGGCTGGGAACCCCAAAAGTCCTTTCTGCACTGGCCCCTTTGAGCTGGGCCAGGCTGGAACTGGGTGGGGATGCACAGACCTTACCTTCTGTCTGTATTTGCTCACAGGCAGGGCCCAGGCGACCCAGGCGGCACTGGCACCTGCAGCTGGTGCCCTCAAGGATGGGCACCCCATTATTGAAGCAGGGCCCACATCGGCAGGCGTTGAATTCCGTCAGATACTGGTCCAAGGCATGGCGCAGGTTCTGGCGCTTGGCCTCCAGAGGCCCCAGGCTTGTGTGCCGTAGCACCTCATGAATAGGCTGCATCTGTGGGCACAGAAAGAACACAGCGCCCCTCCCTGGGCTCTGTCTACTTTCCCAGAGCGCAAGAATGGAACATCAAGCTTCCGGAAGGCCTGATACATGCCAGGCCAGACACAGACACTCAACTTATCCCACCACCTTGGATCCTCACAGCCACTCTGTGACATAGGCACTAAACAAACTCCTCAGCTCCCAGCAGAAGAAAGGGAGGCTCAAAGTGTTTAAGTAACTGGCTCAGAAACACACAATTATTAAGAAATAATAATGTACAGCAGGTTTAGAGAGGGGCAGTTAAAAGTCCAAGACCACACAGCTAGGACGTGAGACACATTTACTTAGCTTTTACCATGTGACAGGCCTTTCCCCTATATCATCTCCCTTAATCCTCACAATAATTCTGGAGCAATGTGTACATTCCTCACGAGAATCACCCACTTAACTCTGAAACCTGTGCACTCCCAATCCCAAGTGAGCTTAGAAGTTATTTGTGCCAGCTCATCTGTCCCCTCTACCATGTTTAGGAAGCAGGAAAAGTGTGTTTTGATCATCAGTCTTCAATGAAGGAATTAATAAAATCCTTGACAGGTAGTGTTGTTGTCATTGCTGAGCAATTCCCCTAATGGTGTAACTGTGGCAGCTACATGTGGCTGGGTAGGGATTATTTACAACTGATGCAACCCATTCCAGGCATGACCATAGTTCAGGGTTTCTCAATCTTGGCACTATTGCGTATCAAGTTGGATAATTCTTTGTTGGCAGGAGTGGGCTGTCCTATGCATTGTAGGCTGTTTAGCAGAGTCCCTGGTCTCTATCCCCTACCTGCCAGCAGCCCCCTTCCAGTTGTGAAAACCAAAACTGTCTCCTGACATTGCCAAATATTCCTTGGGGGAAACAATTGCCTCAACTGAGAAGCAGTAGATGAAGCACAAGGAGCATTGAATCTGGAGCCAGAAAACCTGACTTCAAATCCCAGCTACCCTGCTTCCAATTGTGTGATCTTTGGCACGTGACATACAGAGCCTCCTTCATCATCTGTAAAGGGAGAACAGTCATCGCACCTTCAGGATTATTGTGAGGATTAAGGGAGATGATATAGGGGAAAGGCCTGTCACATGGTAAAAGCTAAGTAAATGTGGCTCACTTTCCAGTTATGTGGCCTAACTGTCCTTGTCTAAGTCTAATCTTCATTATCTAGAAAATGGGAATAATACTTAATTTCCAGATTTCTTATGAGGATCTAAAGAAGTACTGAATGTGAGATACTACTGTACAAGGGACGAATGACAAAAAAATAAAGCACCATTTTTGTTAGTTGAATGTGATAATAGTAAAAAAAAACAACAACAACAACAAAAAACAAAAAAAACAAGCAAAACCCCAAACTCTGTGTTTTTCAAATTGCATGTACATATGGTTATCCACAGCATGCTTATAATGTTACACATTTTAATACACTCATAAAAGGAAGGAACTTCTCCAGATCTCTCATTTTAAGGAGAGGAACCTGAGGTCCCCCAAGGGGAAGTGATTTGCCAAGGTCACAGAGCAAGTCAGCAGTAGGACTGAGCCACATTACGGTAGTCTCACTTCCCTGGAAACAGAAATCAACTAAGGGCACCGGCAATAGCTTTGACTGAGTTCCTGGAAGTGTGTACAGAAAGACCTGTGGCAAACAGACTTTGGCCTGTGGTCAGGGGCTGCGGTTGAGGTCAGCAGGTAGGTAATATCAGGATTGGTAGGGCCCCCAGCCAAGGGGAGAAAACCACTTACTGGAAGTTCAGGGAATTCAGTCCCCTTGTTAGGAAGTGAGCGTAGAATAGTCTGCCCTTTTGGCCTGGTCAAAGATGACTCTTAGTTCCAGGGAAGGCCAGGACCATTAAGCACGCGGAGGTCTCTTTGACCTTCTAGTGGGGCTCAGCACCCAGTTCCCTACCTCAGATGTCTCCCTCCCAGGAACCACAGGAAGAGAGAAACCATTCCACAGGGTGGACTGGTGGACTTAAAGGAGGGGAGAGAGGTGGAGAAAAGGGGTCTTAGGATATTAGAGCTTGAAAATGTATTGGCAGTGATCTTGTTTCTGTTTTGCAGATGAGAAAAAAGACTCAGAGGTCAAATGATACAATATAGCAACACAAAACAACACATAGTAATATATCACACAACACAACACAGCAAAATAACATAACACAAACGTAACATAACAGGACTCCTACATTCATGAACCTTAGGTTCGTGCTATAAATAAGCACTGCTGAACTCTGGGGGATATGCAAGTGAATAAAATGCTGTTTCTACTCTGAACATCAGGCTCCAAATAACCCTTACCTGGTCCCCTTGTCTGTAATCTCTCTCTTCTTCAAATCATCCTTTATTTCCCTGTGAGCATTCTCTTTTTAAAGCACAGTGCTAGCTGTGTTACTTCCCTGCTGTAAAGCCTGCCCGAGGCTTAATGCATCGAGTCCGAACTTCTCAGGGGGCAACATGAGTTGTGAAGAGACTGAGGATGTTAGTGTCAGTCAAACATGACTCGAGTTGGACTCTATCATTAGCCAACTTTGAGATATTGTGCTGAACCTGTTTCTTCAACTGACATTTACTAAGTAACTTCTGATCTCCTCAGTCTTGTGAAATATCTCTATGTGATAGAGCAGGAAACTGAGGCTCACTGAAGGAAGTAACTTGTCAAAGGTCACACGTTGAAAAAGCAGCTGAGCTCTTACCTAAATTATGTCTTTCCCCTCCCTCCCACCCAACCCTGCCAAAGCCTGAGCTCTTTTTTCCAAAAGACTGTAGTGGTCTTCTCCAAATGATGGCCCTCAGTCTTCCCAGGGAAGTTTTTCTCAAGGCAAACACCAAGTTCCCCTCTTGCCTGTGAAAGTTTGTATATTACTCCTGATATCAATTTCACAGTTTTTGCTCAAATCACTAATAGCTTGATGATATCAATTTTCAAACTCTATGTGAATTACAGTTGCATGAAAATGGTCTCTTACTTATTGAAGAAGAAATGAAATCAAGGTTAATCCATCTGACCTCTTTCTTCACAGAAACCAGGGTGCTAGAATAGACTTCCAGGTTTAACTATAGGTAACTATAGGTATATGTTTTAAGAGGAGGACTATATCCATATCTGGGATTTTAAATATATGTAGAAAAATAGAAAAGGGTAGGGAGAAAATGATGATCTTTTGCTTCAAAGTCTAAAATGCAGTCTTATTTTGAACGGACTACACCGCATATTGACAGAAGTAGTTTGGCAACTGCTAGAACAATTACTTCCTTTGTGATTAGAATAGAGTTTTCCATACTTTGTGAAGTTAAGCATTTAAGGCAGGGTTTCTCAACTTTGGCATTATTGACACTTGAGGCCAGATATTTCTTTGCTGTGGGGTCTGTTCTGTGCATGGAAGCACGTTTAGCAGCATCCCAGGCCTCTGCCTCCTGGATGCCAGTAACACCTCCTTTGCCCCACTGTGGGTGGTGACAAAAATATCAAAAACATCTCCAGACATTGCTAAATTTCCTCTGTGGAGCAAAACTGCCCCTAGCAGTTGAGAGACACTGCTTTAAGGGAGGTGCTAGGACAGAGAGAAGTGAGAACTGGGTATGAAGTCCAAAGGTCTGAAATTCAAGCATTGCCACCTCTGAGCTCTATGACCTCAAACATTTTCACTTGATTTTTCAGAGCCTGTTTCCTAAACTTTTTAATGGGAAGGAATAGTATCTATGCCTGAAGTTCCTGCAATGGGGAGATGAGATAACTTTGGAGCGTGGTAGCAAATTGCAGCCTGGGTCCAAGTCTAACCGACAGCTTATTTTTATATGGCCTTTGAGCTAAGAATGACCTTTATCTTTTTTTAAGAGATTTGATGAAGAAGAGAAAGAAGAAGAACTACTACTACTAATTTGTGTATCATAGACTGCATGGGTCCCACGAAGCCTAAAATATTTACTCTCTGACATTTTACAGAAAAAGTTTGCCACCCCCTAATGTAGCCCATGTGATTTTTAAAGTCTTTTATGTATAAATAAAAATCACGATTTGCCTAATGTGAACGCATGCTGAGGAACTTCTGGGATGAGCAGTGTAAAACTGGGCACTGACTAGATCGTCAGTTTCTGATCCCTGCTCTCCCGTGGCCCGGATCTGAAGTCATGCACTCCCTGGAGTCAGGCACAAGCAAGGCCACTAGTTCAGTGTGCCGTTACATTTAATCTTGTTCTTTGATGGGCTCATAATAAGAAATATGAAATGATCTGGTCTGCTTCACTTTCATTCCTCATGGACGTAGAGTTTCTTCAGCTGCGAAAAGACTTACCTCAAAATCGATAACAACAGGATTATACTTTAATGACCTCCCCCAGGAACGGTATGTAATGGTGCTCCTGTTCTGTGCCAAGCCACCACTCCAGCCAGAACTGCCACCTCGTACCCGAGAAATGATGTCTTCCACAGCCATGGCCTTCCTGGCCCTTTCTGCCATCAAGAGGATAAACTGCATTAGCTCATTTCCCAAAAAGCCCAAGGACTGGTTGACAAATCCCACTAATGAGATTTGGAAGAAAGGTTACATGTTTTCTTTAGATGTTTACCGTTCTTCTACTCTTCTGGGTTAGCTAGCAGGACAAGGCAGAAGGGAAGGACCAAGACTCAAGAAATAGTCCCATCCTCTGGAGTGGAGAAATACTATGAGGACAGCCTGGCCCACATGGGGGATAAGGGGGACAGGAAATGGGTGGTCATTCATTTATTCATTCATTTGCTAATTCATTCATATGTCAAATATTTACTCAGTACCTGCTATATGCGAAATAGGTTCAATCAAATATTATAGGTGCTATAGATGTTACTATAGGACTCAATGGGGGCACAGCGAAAGAAACTAGTCAGCTATACAGTAGGAGGTGTAGGAGGCAGTCAGAAAGAAAGGTGAGTTGTCTACAAAGGTAAGTGAGTATTTGCCAGGTAAATGAAGAGAGGACAGAAAGAGAGAGGAAACAATTTGACTTAAGGCCCGGAGTTACAGGTAACCTAACACAATGGGAACAGCTTGAACCTGTTTAATATCTATTCCACCCACTACATTATAAACTTCTTCATCATCCCTCTATCCTCTGTGTCTCCCACTTGGGGAAGAAAATCTCAATACCTGTTTGATGAATGGATGAGTAAATGAATACATGAACACCCAAACTGACTTGTTCAGGAAATGCCATAAAATATTCCTGTACAATCCCTCTCTAATAATTATTCTTTGTGCTTGGACTCGGTAACCATATTCTCTCTCAACAGCCTTATTTCCTTCCTCTGAACTGTAATATGATGGGCCTTCATTTAAACAGCCCATTTTCCAGATGCCTTTCATTCTAGTTCTTATTTGGATCTTTGTCTAACACTTGAAATCTAGGAGGGTGCCCCATATAAAGGTAAATACTTCAAAGGTGATTTTAAACCCATGGTAGATTCAAAATAGAGCCACTGCGGGTCATTGGTTTGGGGTATTTAGCACCTATGCAGTCTGATCATTGAACAAAATGAAATCAACTGGGAAAAAAACATAGCTTCCAAGTCCCAGGGTGTATCCAAAGAAAGCCTGGCTTCTCTTTTTGGGAGATCTATTGCTAAACACTTGCCAGTTTTGCCATCTCCAAATTTTTTACAATGGTCTCCTGATAAACTTCCATCAACATTTATTCCACCTTCATATTGAATGCCCAAGGAGCCTCCAAAACATGTCATGATATCTCTGCTGGTAATACCTGCAACAGGGACACAGAGAAACACAAAATGCTGAGTTATTAAAAGACACTTGACACGGTACAACTATGTCACAGTAGTAAAAGCTAGCTTCATGTTTGGAGTCCAAAAGGCCTGGGTTGAAAGCCTGGTTCTTTAATCCAGTTTCAGTTTTCTCTTCTGCATGGTTCCAACCAACATAATTCTTGAAATGAGAAGAAATATGTGTTGCACATACTAGTTGGTAAAAAATGCTAGCACTCTTTCTTTTGACCATTCTTTATTGAGCCACCTTGAGGCAATAATTCTATCTCATCCATCTGCATTTGCCCCCATGCCTACCTCAGCGCCTGGCCCATGATGGGCACCATTACTCTGAACTTTTGAACATATTTGCCCCTACTATAAATGCCTCTCCTCCTCCCTTTCCATCATCTTTCCAAAGACTGCTCTTCCACCCATCTTTCCAAAAGCTTTCATTCAAATGTCATTTACTCCATGAACCATTTTTGAATAATTCCCTCTTTTTTCAGAGCTACCAATGTTCTCTGTGCCTGAGTGATCATCTTCCTCACAATTCTTTTTGTCTAGGTCCTCTTTGCACCCCAGAGAGGCCAAAGTCTTGCTAGAAGATGAATGGATCACCATGGAAAGTTTACCTGCCCTTCAGACCCCATAAAGACTGTCAGGCCCACATCAGCCATATCTGTATTTGTCTACATCTGAGGACCCACTGAGGAACCTGACTTTTGCAGATGAGAAAAATAATTCTTAAAGCAGTAAGGCCACATTGCTGTGTAAATAAATAGAGCTGGGTTTCCAATCCTAGGTCTGCTGGCAAGATAAAACTAGATAAATAGACTGGAGGGATATTGACCATGCTACAGAGTCCAACCTTTTCGGTAGCTAAAGGAGTTTGTATTTTGAGACATCATTCCTTTAAACTACAACTATACAAAGTAATTATTTCCAGTCATACTGTTATTCTATCAACCATAAAGGAAAAATAATTTAGACCTGTCATTCAATTGAGCTAAAGATTAGATGCACTATTTTCAAGGGAGTATTGAGCATCAAAGTTTATGTGCCTGTGTCCCCATTAAACAGCAAACTCTATGAGGTCAAGGACTTGCATCTAATTCACCATTGTCTTGCTAGCATAGCAATGTGGTGTGTGCCGTGTTCGGTAAGTACTTTCAGAATAAATGATTGATTAATTTTTTAAAAATGAGTAAATAAATGAATGCCCTGAGTCCTTAGGTAAGGGTTTCTGATGGAAGGAAACTTAGAAGTCATAAGTCCTAAATTCAAATTCCAGTCACTAACACCCTGTATGATCCTAGGAAAGGCCCATGATCCCAGTGGGCCTCTGTTTCCCATTTATGGAAAGAAGAGGTTGTCATCTCCAAGACCCCTTTCAGCTGCAGCCCTTTGTGACTCTTTGGATATCAGTTTCTGAGTCACTCCTGAGCTGAAAGTGCTTGTTGAAAGTGATGCTCTGAGCACCGGCACTCAACACTGAGCAAAGGGCTTCTTCTGCCATTTCCATTCAAACACTTTTAATTTTTAATGCATTACTAATTGGGGGAAGATTTAGCATATTTAATTGTTTTGATTAAAAAATGCTTCAATGGTGATAAACAAAAGTGGATGAAAAGAATTCACAGGTAGAAGCCAGAGTGATTATTTAGGTGGATGGTGGAGTGCTGTTGAATTAAGGCAACAGGACAGGCTGATTAATGGGGGCTGGAGGATGCCTGTGGTGTGATTATGCTCATAAAAGATGTGGCAACAGCCTGCCACGTGCTGCTGGGAGAAGAAAATTCCAGTCTGACTTGAAAAGCATGACTTGACTGCAGAGATTTGCCATCTAAGGACCCCAAAGTGGGTCCCAGCCAGCAAGGGGAGTCTGTGACTTACAAAGAATCATAGAACCTGAGAGTCCAAGCACTCTGAGACACGTAGCTCATACTTTTCATTTATAGTTGAGATGCCTGAGGTTCATGAAGGTTAATTATATTGCCTAAGGCCATACAGTTAAGAAACGGTGAAGCTGAAATTCACGCTCAAGTCTGTCATGTTTAGAAGCCTGCGGTATTTTCACTAATCTCAGTTATTGCCTCAGACAAAAGAATTCTGCCATCTGAGAGGAAAATGTATTAAGCACCTACTGTGTACCATCTCCAGCATATTGCATATTGGGCAATGTAGACACCTTCAGAATATAACTAATGTGAATATGATGTAAATCTGCAAAGCTAAGGTCCTGCCCTTGAGAAGTCAGCAGGCTAGGGGCCATGTCTTAAATGAAGACCAATCTATATGCCGAGAGTTTTTTGTTTCAATATGCCAGGGCTGGAAAGGAGTCTCTCAGAGGCTGTAAGAGATGCCAAAATCAGAGCTGTCTACAGAGAGTCTGTGGGAAAATGACACTAACAAGTTGGGGTTGGGGCAGAGGAAGTCAAACCTGGCACCAAAATCCAGGAGTTGAAACTGGCATTGGAAGCCAGGACTCAGAACCAGAGACACAAACAGAAAGAGTTGGGGGTGGGGGTCTGAGGTGAAAGGAACGGAGAAAGGTCTGGAGCCATTGTAGAGAACTTGCCCAGATAGGTGTATAGTGTGGATAGACTGACTATATTCATGGAACCAGGCAATCCTCTGCCATTGCTCCATCCCATCCCATCAGCCTGCACTCCTTAGGCTTAATTTTGGACCAGATCAAACTGCAGTTTGTTTGGGGCTTTTGAACTCAATGAGCTCTGGAGTTGATCAGTCCCAACCCAGGCTATATATTGAGATCATCTGGAGTGCTTTTGAAAAATATAGGTAACTAGGCCCAACCTCTATCAATTCTAATTGTATATTTCTATGAAATCAGGAATGGGGTTTTTGGACAAGTATCCCAGATGTTTCCTCTTCATTGGATCTTGGATCAGATGTTGAGTACGGTGGTCCTACAGAGTATCTCCGGTGGCTTGCCACAGGACTCTGGCATCCTGTCTCAGTTGATGTTTTTGTCAATGCCTTGGATATGGACTTAGTAGCCAGTTTCATCATATCTACTCAGAATAAGAACTACAAGAAGCCAAGGATAATTCAGTTAAAGAAACAAGATCCAAAAAGCCCTCAAAAGGCTGGGTGGATACACTGACCAAGTGTATTAGTCCATTCTCATGTTGCTAATAAAGACATACCCAAGACTGGGTGATTTTATAAAAGAAAGAAGTTTAATTGACTCACAGTGCAGAATGACTGGGGAAGCCTCAGGAAACTCACAATCATGGCAGAAGGGGAAGCAAACACGTCCTTCTTCACATGGCACCAAGAAGAGTGCCAAGAAAAGGGGGAAACCCCCTTATAAAAACATCAGAACTCATGAGAACCCATCCATTATCATGAGAACCATATGAGGGTAACCACCCCCATGATTAAATTATCTCCCGCCAGGTTCCTCCCATGACACGTGGGGATTATGGGAACTGCAATGCAAGATGAGATTTGGGTGGGGACACAGTCAAACCATATTACCAAGCATAGCAAAATGAGACTGAATTGGGAAAACTTTAACATCCTACCCTACAGACAAAACACCAAATGAATAAGCACAGTAGCAAATAGACACAGCTTAGCAGGAGAACAAAAGAAAAGGCCTTAGAGTTTTAGATTACTCCCCGCTCAGTAGGGTAATGAAACCAGGGTACAAATTATAATTAGTAAAACGAAGGAGAAAATAATCTCACTCTCCTCTGCATAGGTTAGAGAAACTCAGAGCTGTGTGCAAAAACACTTTAAAAAAATGAAATAAGAAAATATGATTTTCTTCATTGAACATTATCCAGCCTTTAAAAAGAAGGAAACCCTGCCATATGTGACAATACGACTGAACCTTGAGGACATACTGTTATGTGAAATAAGCCAGTCACAGAAGGATAAAGACTGCCTGATTCCACTTATATTAGATATACCAATAGTCAGATATATAGAATCAAAGGGTATCATGGTGGTTTCCAGGGGCTGAGGGCAAGAGGAAAGGTAGAATTACTAATACAACTATCTTGTATAATCTCAGTTATACAAGATAAGATATGAGAGCAACATGTCCCTATAGTTAACAACACTGTATTGTACTGTTAAAATTGGCTAAGAGGGCAGATTTCATGATAAGTATTTTTACTACAATAAAACTTAAAAATAGGGAATTATCAGAGAAGAACAAGCATGAGGGTGAAGATGTTCAGAGCCACATCCTTTTGAAAACATTAGAGGTGACTAAGGATGTTTACCTGAAGAAAGGAAAAAAGATTTCTCTTTAAGAGAGACCAGTAGAACTGGATTAAACTCTTCAGAAAGTTGTCTTCAGGAAGAAGAATTAGGTTTATTTGTGTGGTTGCAAGGGCAAGAACTAGGACCCAAAGGCCAGAAGCTACAGGAAAGCAAGTTTAGGCTTAGCATAAGGTCGATCATCATCACAGTCAGAAGTCAAGCAGAGATGAGGTGTTTCAGCAGGCAGTGAGCTCTCACCATTGTAGGGGACAAAGCTGAGGCTGGCTGTTTGCCTGTGAGGGTACAGTAGGGTTTGAAGGGCAGAAAAGACCAGTGATCTTTTAAGGTGACCTCTAATGTCATGATCCTGAGACTTTAAGAACACAGCGGAACACTTTAAGAACATTTGAGACAACTTTGATAAGTACCTAATGACGTTTTCCTGTGTTAGAGCTAGGTGAGAAATAAGGAGGACTCAGGAGAGTGCTTGACCTCTGTGAGTTGACAGTCAAGTGTGGGGAAATGGACAAGGAAACACACAATTATTGTAGTGTGGGGGGAGGACTCTGATACAGGGCAGCAGGGTCAGGGAAGGTGTCTGTGGGGGTCAGAAGAAGGAGCCAGAGACCATTAGAACACGTAGGGATTAGCCAGACAAAGCTAGGAGTATAATGGGAGATGAGGGAGACCCTGCAGAGGACTTGTTTCCTCAGCAGCAAGATTCTACTCGGAAAAGCCAATGTGACTTGAACTCCAGAGTGGAAAAGAGAGAGATGCCAATCAGGTGAGATCCCTAAGGAAGTACAGAGGTAGTGGGAGGCTGGGTTGCTTCTCAGTCTAGTCTGGTCTCAAGGTGAGCTGTTTCTGTGGCTACTTGACAGGCTAGAAGCCCAAAGGATATGTGTCTGGCCACCATGTCTTCTACTTGTTTCCCACATGGTCTTGGCTGTGGTGCAGGTGGGAGAGCTCACACCTCCATGGAGCTGCTGCATGTCTACAGCTCTGAGGCAGAACCAGGCAGCTTGATTTCCAAGGTGCCAGAACACCGCAAGTCTGTCATTCCTCAGATTAAAAGCATTAGGTGGAAAACAGCAGGTGTAGTGCATTATTTATCTCTTTGCAAAAAACAAATACCATTCATGTTGCTATGATTTATCTGCTACATTGCTTTGCTATATCAGTTGCCCCCAAAGACAGCCTCAGAAGGGGAAAGAGAATCTAATAGTCTATTTTCTATCATCACATTGGAAAGATGATTGGAGTCTGTGGCTGGGCTAGTTGGGAGGTGTCAGCTAACTCACCTGTCCCCTTTGTGTTTCTGTTTATTCATGAAAAGTCACACGTCTTCCCAAACACCTGGAATAAAATGAGTACCCCGGTGCCTTTGCAGGTGCTAGAAAATCCCTTTATCTCTTTCACTGAGCTTCTCCCACTCAGCTCTAGACAGCCTTTTCTTAATCCCCAAGGGCCCTATATCTAAGCCCTCAGTGTATCCCTGTGCTTCTCTCCAGCATAGTATTTAGCTCACTCTAGTGATTGTCAATTTCTTGGTCTGTTCTTCCTATAAGACTATAAGCTTCTAAGTCATCTCTTAGGTTTGCAAATCTCTGCACAGAGCCTGGCATGTGCCAACCCCCCCAGGAGTGCTTGGGGATTGGCTGACTTTAGCCTACATAGACAATGCCTCTAAAACGTTTTAGGAGTCACAGATCTTTCTTTAATTGAAGATGCAAATCACAGCTTTGTAATATCTCATGCTAGATTAATATCTCATGCTATATTTTATAAAGCATGCTCAGCTGCATTATCTCACTGGAAACTCTCAACAGTATTCTGGGACAAGGGGGATTTACCCATCTTACAGGCTCACTAGGATTGGAAAAAGCAGGAGTTGTGGTGGTTAAGAGTGTAACCTCTGGGGTCAGAGTTCTACCATTCACCTTCTGTGTTAGTGACTTGAGTAACTCATTTAATGATTTTCTGCCTCATACTCCCAATCTTTAAAACGGGAATGAAAATAGTTTCTATAAGTGAATTCCTAAAAAGTGTCTGGCACAATTAGGTGTTCAATAAATACTAGCTTTTATTGTTAGGTAACTTGCCAAAGTCACTCAAGACTAACAGGCCCAAGAATCAGGTGTTGAAGCAAGATATGCCAGACTCAAACACAATGGATGCTCCATTTCATCATACTAGTGTTATTCTGCAGAGGAACATTCATCATGCGTGGTGAGTAGCCCATGGTAGTCCTGAAAGGAGCCTTCCAAACCCCTCATTCCCTGACTACCTCATTCTGCAAAGAAACTCAGAGAAAGGAAGCTAGGCAGAAGAAGGAGGCAGTGTTGAGACTGCAGTCCCATGTCTTCGTCCTACTTGATAAGGGCTCTTCAGAGGCTGTGATTCTTCTACATGATTTCAGCCATCACAAGAGACAGCATAGCTGAAGGCCAGATTCTGAAACAGAGACTGCCTGAGCTGGAATTCCATCCCTGCCCAATGACCATGTGGGCAAATTGTTTAACCTCTCTTGCCTCAGTTTTCCCATCTGTACGATGGGGAGTTTAATACTGTCTACCTCCTAGGGTTGTTGTGAGTGTCGAATGAGTTAATCCATGCCATGTAATGTGCTCAGGACAGTGCCTGGTTCAGAGCTAGCAATCGCAGTTAAGTGTTGCTATTACTACTGTTGCCAGAAATGCTGCAGCCTACACTGAGGCTTTTGGCTCCTGATTTGGAATCTGCAAAGTTAGAAAAAGAGGGAGGCTGAGGAGTTTGTAAAATGATGTTTTCTTAATGGGCATTTCTGCAGTGTAAGTGGTTAGGCCAGGAGCAAGTGGGGAGGACAAGGGCACCCGGTGACTTCATAACACTATTATGTGCTGGGTGGAGATATTTCATGGGTTAGCTCACTCAGTGTTCACACATCATGCCACAATAGGATAATCAGTCCCATTTTAGAAAGGAGTAAGTTGAAATAGTTTAAACTTAACTTAGTTTGTCACTTGCCCAGGTTATACACTAAGTAAATGACAGAATTGGGATTGAACCAAGGCCTGTGTCTAAAGCCCTGTTCTGTATGCCATATTATACTGCCTATGGGAAAGAGAGCTAAGGATGGCTCTGGGAAGAAGGTTGACACCATCTCAGCTTTTCTCCTTTAAGTAATAAGCTGTTTTCAGTGATATTAGAGGTGGAAATTCAAAATCAAGAAAAAATCAGAAAGATGGTGCTGAGAGTCTCAGTTCTATGTGTGTGCAGATGACTTAAGGGGGGTAGGGACAGAGCCAAGAAACTAGGAGTCTGTCAATCAATACCATCCATCACCATGAAGCCTGGTTGTCATGGTAACTGGGGATAAAGCCTGGAGCTTGTTAGAATCCAGTGACTGTCTGTTCGGGTGACTGGTTAGTTAGCAGGCACAAAAATAAATAAATAAATTAATTAAAAGACCTGCTGGGCTGTCCCAGAGTCCTTAGCCACAAACATAAGACCTTTCATAATAAGGTTCCTGCCCACCTCACCCTCCTCACTGTTCAATGCAGCTCAGAACTTTTAGGACACCACCCCCAACTCTGCAGAGTGTTAGGAAAGCTCTGGAGACTGCCCAGCATACATGGGCTTGGATTTGGAACCACCCCAGCTAGAAAGATGCTGAGTCTCTGCTGTGGGCCAGGCTCAGTCAATGGGCAAGACTCTGGGATGCAACATTAACAGGATGCACGCTGGACACAAGCGGCAGTAATAGTGTGACACTCAGAGCTAAGTGCTGAGTACACTGAAGCACCTAAAACAGGCTCCCAACCCAGACCTGGGGAGACAGAAAGACTACCTGGAAGAGTCCTATTTGAGCTAAGCAGAGAACTGAGGACGAATAAGCATAAACTAAGTGAATAAGGAAGGGCAGAGGGAGAGGTGCAAAATTCCAGGTAGAAGAAACAGCATATGCAAATCAAGGAGAAACAGTATGGTAAGTCCAGGGACCAGTACATTGCTCAGTATAGTGCACCCCAATGGTGAACAATGAGCTGGAGGTCTGCACCTGCTCACTGAAATGCTGGCCTTCTTTTCCAAATGCAGAGACCCTCTTGCTTTCAGTGTTCACCTTGCATGATTCCTGCAGCTTGCCATCCTCTCTGTGGTTTCTGAGAGGCCAACACTGACTCTGGCCACTGTTATCATCACTATTCCTGGCATAATCCAGCCAAGATTGTTCTCATTTATGCCCTGGCCTCAGTAGCAAGCCCTTCCAAAACCGAGTCCAGCCTTTGGGTGAATCTGGACATTCATCTCCTTTTACTCATCCTTACCTACTTGCTGCCCCAGCCATTCCCATGCAACTCCCTTCTCTTCCAGGCAAACTTCTACTCCTAGTAATTTTGGAAGACGAGGTTTGAATGTCTTTAGGGTCTAGCAAGTGGGAGGGGCAGAAAAGGTTGTTGTTCCCTCCTTTGTACTTCTACTGTATTTGTTTCTATTTAAACATTTATCATATTATGTTCTTCTTGGCCCCCAACTGACTGCACGTTTCTCCAGGGAAGGGATCTGTGTGTTTCACCCCTGTGTTCCCAGAAATCATGGGTGCTCAGTAAGCATTTACTGAATGAGTGGATGAATGGATGAATGGAGATTAGATTATGAGTATGGTTTTCCACTGAGATTGTTTCCTGTTTCCAACTTTGTGCAACAAGGGTAAATGCTCTACTCAGAATTGTCCTGAAAGGGAGTTATAATCAAACAATCAGCCATGATATATAAATGTGATGGTAATTTAAGGGAGTTTGATTAAATGTCTATCCCACCCCAATCACTCCTGCATGTGGCTTAAACATCTGGGCTGCCTTTGTTTTATTTTAATAACTGTATAGTAAATACACAGCCCAAGAGCCCTGTTGCCCTCAGTTCCCAGCCTCTGGCAGACATCACTAATTGATCATAGCACTTTCTGGCTGAGCCCATATCTTGTGTTTCAATCTTCAACTCAGCAGTCTAGGTAGCATTTGCTATTAAGACCACTTGACATCCCTGGCTTAGATGCTTCTTCTGACCTGCAAGTCTCTGAGGTTCACCAGCCAGCACACTGCTTGTTCCTGGCTCTGAGTCTGTACTTAAGTTTCAGAACAATCACGTGCTTGTCAGTTTAAACATTAACAATTCTCCCAGTTACAATTCCCCATCAATGGGTCAAACTGACCCAACATTACATTTAGAAATGGATATAGAAAATAGTACTCCCTTAATTATTTTTAAAACCCAATTTACTCGCTTTCAAAGCTATCACAACAGTTTGATGCTCTTAGAAAGGAAAATAAATGAAAGAAAATACCTAGGTTTACTGCAAGAAACATTGCACTTGGAATTAGAAACCTGGTTTCAAACCTCACCCTGCCTCTGACCAGCTGTGTCACCTTGGACAGGTCATCTTGCCTTTCAATGCCTGGTGGTCCTCATCTGTAAAATGCAGACAGCCATAAAATAGAGCTCAAAGGGTTGCCACAAGGCTTGGATGAGATGATGTGCATCAGAGGGCTCAGCGTGCCGCCTGCCACAGAGTTAGAACCCGATGATGCTTATTCCTCTATTTCCACTGAGATACACTCTTGGAACCATTTGATTCCATGAGACTTTCCAGACCTAGCTCCACAGTTGTTATTGACATCTGCTTCCAGCTTTCCCACCTGTCTATCTTCCTGTGATGGTTAATTTCCTGTGTCAAGTTGACTGGGCCATGGAATGCCCAGGTATTTGATCAAACATTATTCTGGGTGTTTCTGGGTGAGATTGACATTTAAAGTGCTAGACTTAATAAAGTAAACTGCCCTTTCTAATGCGCATGGGCCTCATGCAATCAATTGAAGGCCTGACTAGAACAAAAAGACTGACCCTCCTCTGAATAAGAGAAGATTCTTCCTTTCTTTAACCTGGAACATTGGCTTTTATTTCCTGCCCTTGGACTTGAATGGAAATGTCAGCTCTTCCAAGGTCTCAAGCCTGCTGGCCTTCAGGCTGGAAATACATCACTGGCTGTCCAGGTTCTCAGGCCTTTAGACTTGGACTGAAATGAAACCAGCAGCCCTCCTGGGTGTCCAGCTTGCCGACAGCAGATATTGGGACTTGTCGGACTCCATATCACATGAACCAATTCATTGTAATCAATCTCTTTATATTATATATACATGTTACATAAAGATTAATAATAGAGATACAGGTATTCTAGTAGTTCTGTTTGTCTGGAGAACCTGATTAATACACGTTCCAATGCCTCCCTTAGGGCTATTGATGATTTTTCCTTTATTTAAAGTAATTAAATATGCTTTTATAGTTAGTGGAGCACACTGAGTTAAGACTGTGTTTTTAACACTTTCTTGACCACTCTCGAAGTAAGAAATACATTTCACATCATGATCCAGTCTACACAGTCATTTAAAAGAAGTATCTTTTCTTTTCTTTTTGAGACATGGCCTCTCTCTGTCATCCAGGCTGGAGTGCAGTGGTGTGATCTTGGCTCACTGCAACCTTGACCTCCCAGGCTCAAGTGATCCTCCCACAGCCTCCTAAGTAGCCAGGACTACAGGTGCATGTACCATGCCTGACTAGTTTTTTGTTTGTTTGTTTAATTTTTATAGAGATGTGGTCTCCCTATATTGCCCAGGCTGGTCTCAAACTCTTGGGCTCAAATGATCCTCCAGCCTTGGCCTCCAAAAATGCTAGGATTACAAGAAGTAGCCACTGTGCTTGGCTTAAAAGAAGTTTCAATGCTTAACTACACTTTATATGATATACTCTGATATTTTGCATTCTATTATATTTTATTTTTTAAATGCTGATCATGACCCACTAAATTTCTTTTACAATCTACTAATAATGGGTTATGGTCTGCAGTTTGAAATATCCTAGGTTAAGACCTCCTTGAGACATTATCGCACGTTGCTTAACATTACAGTTTCTTGAGTTTGACTTCACCAATTAATAGCTATGTGGCCTTGAGCAAGCTATTTAACAGAGAATAACTGAGTCTCAGTTCTTCTTTTGTGGATTGGAGATTATACAATAGTGTCCTCTTCAGAGGTCTCTCCTGATAATTAAATGAGATGGTGCATTTAAAGTGTTTACCCCAGTGTCTACCACACAGTAAATACTCAGTAAATCTTGGCTGTCTTACCACCACTGCTAGAGCCTAAGCCTCTCGCATATAGTATCAGAATGAATGACAGAATGTATGGAAAAGGGGATGAGTACTTGGAAGACATACAGAATCTAAATCAGAAGACCCAGGTTCAATACTAAGTGAGTCACACTGAACCATTTACTTAAGCTCTTTGGATTTCAACTTTCTTTCTACAAAACTGGGGAAAATAATAATATAATTCCTCATAAAGTTATTATGAGGATGAATTTGAATGCCGGATGTAAATGTGTTATGCTCTACAAGTAGTAGATGTTATTTTATGTAAATACATTTTATTAAAACCAAATAGTGAATAAGAAAATAAATTGCTTGTTCACTTTGGGTGGTAACAAATTTGGCTGTCCACAGAGTAAATTATCCCGGATCATAATCAGATGATTATGACGAAGAGAAACCCCTTTACTTTCTATGAGATCCCTGATGAGAGAGACCATGTATTAAGCATCTTGGTATCTAGACAGTGTTTCCCATGTTATGTGTACTTTATAAATGTTTGCCGCGGGAAAGGCTAAAGGAATAAATGAAATACAGGAAGGCAGGGAGGGAGGAGGAAGAGGATGTAGAGCTATAATTGGCATTAACTTTAGTGAGGTTTTAAATTCTGTCCCTGTAGCTATTTAGACATTGTGTGTTAGGTGGTAGACTGGCTGGTCCACAAGCCCTGACTGGAAGAAGATGATCAATAATGGGTTGGATGTACTGCACTCTTGCTGGAAGGGTCTTTCCCAGGGTCACTGTTATCTGGCATCAATCAGGGTCAGGGATGATGGAAAGCAGGCACTGATTTGAGCAGAGTTGTTAACACTTTGAAAGATAGTGATGAGAATTCAAAGTGACCTTGATAAATGGGAAGAGTGGTCCCTCCAACACTGGATGAAGCTCTGGAGACAGAAATGAATGACCTTGATCAAAGAAATGGGCAGGTGGAGGAGGAGGCATGATTGCTGAGGCTCCAAGTCCACAGCAAATGTACCAGCCACTGCAGGCTGGACATCATGATAATGATTTTCCTCCCGGTTGAGCAATGCTTCAGAGCTGAGTGATTGCAGAACCCTGGAAGACAGATCTTCCTCTTATCCCCACTTTACAGATGAGAGAACCGTTAACATTCCAGAGTTGATAACTGTAAATTTGGGAATAATAAAAATGTGGTAATAATAACACCAACATCGCACAGCAATAATAGGTAACATTTTTGAACTCTTACCCTGTGTCAGGCAGTAAGCCACATGCTCACATAGATTGTTTCACCTCAAGTTTACAATAATCCTATGAAGTATGTACTGTCATTGACTCATTTAGAAGAGGAAACTGAGGCACAGCGAGGTTAACTACTTTGTCTGTGGGTCACACGACTAATAAAGGGCGGAGATAGGACTTGAATCAGGCAATCTGACTCAGAACCTACTTCAGCAGTTGAAATTTATTGAGTGCTTATTGGAATGTGGGTACAAAATAAGTTCACTTATTCCTCACAACCAACCACTCTATGAGGTAGATGACAGTATTTCCAGCTTGCAGGCAAGGAAATTGAAACTTAAGATGATTAAATGATCTGCCCATGACTACATAGTAAGTGGCAGAGTCCATGTTTCCAACCACTGTGCTATATTCATATCGTTCATTAAAGGGAATAAATATCTATTAAACACTTATCATGCAACATGTACATAGAATTATTCTCAACCAAACAAACCCTTGTTATCATTCTTATTTGGATCTTGAAGAAGCTGAGGCTCAGAGAAATTAAGTGTTGTTCCTCAATCAAAATCATACAGCTACTAAATGATAGAACCAAGATCCCCACCCAGATGTATCTGACTTCAAAGAGTGGACTCCTTGCTACCATGTCACTGGCATGTTTCTTAATTTCACAGAGCTTGATCAAAATGGCTTTAGTACTTACTGACTCCACCTGAAATTATAATCCATAATAGTAAGTGTTGCTTGGACAGTATTTAAGGTATCACAGTGCTTTCCATGACTATCTTGGTTAATTCTCACAATAGACTTTTAAAGTAGTTATGACAATCTCTACCTTAGTCATGGAAAAACTGAGACTCAGAAATGTGATGTAACAGCTTCTGAATGGTAGAGCCTAGATTTTAAAAAAAAGATATCTCAGGGAAAATAATTTTTTCCACTACGACACTGCCTGCCATCTTTGATGGGGACTGCTGTCTTTGATAGGGTGGCAGAATGGCTACTGTTGTTTTTGTGAGCAAATCATCAACATAAGTCATTTTCTGTGAGGTCTTTGCAAAGTCCTTTCAATAAGGCCAAGAATCATAGCAGTTTAACTTTCTATTCTATGCAGGATTTCTATTACAGCATTCCTGATAGAGGTGTCCGATCAGACTCCCTGAGATTCTTTAACCGGTAGGAAGCATTCTACTTCATGTTGCATTTTGAGGGACCCAGGGCACAAAAGCTGAGACAAATGTGTCAGGTCCTATCTACTTGAGCCACCGAAGGGGTCTGGAGCAGACCACCACCAACTTTGTTCCAAAGGCATTTATGAAATATCCATCTAACCTCTGATACATTTCTCATTCTGCATGTCTGCTTAGCTGGAGGGAAACTGCAGAAAAAAATGGCATAGCATGGTCATCAGTGGTATCGGGAATGGAGAGAAAGGGATGGATTGTGGATACGGAGGAGGTGACTAATGAGATATGTAGGGGGAGAGAGGGAAGAGACAGAATTTTTCCCAGGTTGTGAGTCCCAATAAAGGCAACTGAGATGAAAAAGAAAGAACCCTGGATTTTAACTCACTTTGTATGTTTTTCACTTATTAGTGATATGACTTTTTTGCCTTGTTTCTTCCATCTGTAAAAATGAGAAAACCATGCCACCCTCACAGGATCATTGTCAATCTTAGGTGAGGAGACTTGGTATGGAGCTTAGCACATAATAAATAGTCAATTATTTTTCCACCTCTCTATGTCAAGTAAACTGGGAGGATGGTGGTGTCTCTATAGAGAAATAATTCAGGAAGAAATGCTTGAAGGGTTTGGGGTGAGAAGGAAATGAATGTTATTGCCTGGAGGTGCCAGCTTCCTGGTGGAGATAGTCACAGGCATATGAAAATATGAGTAGGGATTCTGGAGAAGAAAGAGGACTCTACATGGAAATGTGGAGGTCATTCACATGATGGTAAGAGTTGGAGGAGTAGAAGAAGCAAGGGGAATGCAGCTCAATGAGTATTCATGGTGCACTACTGTGGTCTCAGGCTTGTGCTAGATTCAAAAAATACCCCAAGGACAACAGGCCTAGGACTTGTACGTCAAAGTTCATAGTCTGTAGAAGAGACAAATATATAATTGCAATTATTATAATATGCATTTAAATATGTATGTATATTTAAAGTCCTTTCTTTGCCCCCAGAATCCCTACCATATTTCCAAATGCCTGCGGGCTGTCTTTACCACGAAGATGGCACCTTCAGGTAAGCACATCCTGTCCTTCTCACCTTAATGTGTGTATGTGTGCACACACACACACTCGTGCGTCTATGATAAAAATTCAATTTAGAAAAGGAGTAATTCATACCTCACAACCCACGCCCAGTCTATCTATAAATTCCTTAAATTCTACTTTAAAAATACATACCATATCTATCATATTCTTTCACATCCATTCTTTATTCCTTGCCTGGATATCAGCAATGCCCCTAACTGTTCTTCCTGAGTCCGCTCCTGCTCCTCTAATCTGTGTTCTACATGGCAGTAGAATGATCTGCTACCCATTGATTAGACCAAGCACTGCCCTGTTGATGACCCTGCAGTAGTTTCTCTGCCACTGCAAATATAGTCCATACTTCTTACTATGGCCAGAAAGACTCTCTGACACCTCTTGGCTTCTTCCAACCTCAGTTTCTGCTATTATTCCCCTATTCCAAGGCTTCGGTCACACATGCCTTCTTTCCCTTCACAAACACACCATGCTCTTTCCTCAGGCAGGGCCTTTGTACAAGCTGTCCACTCACCCGGGACGCCTCCACCCTTGTCTTTCGCATTTCCTTATCCTTTGGATCTCATCTCAGTTTGGATTTCACTTCTTCAAAGAGACTTTCCCAGATCATCCCAAACTAAGTGAATATCCTCCCTCACCCCCTGAAGTTAGTCTCTATTTTTACAACCTGTTCATTTTCTACATGGTTTTTATCACAATTTGCAATTACATATTGATCAATTAATTCACAAGTTATTAAGTCCCTACTATAGTCTAGGAAATGAATATGCAGCAATAAACAAAAATGATTGGAATGAACATTCTAGAAAGAGGAGATCGACAATAAACAAATAAGTCTATGAGCATGGGGGCTACTGATTTGATGATAATTAAAATAGGGTGATATAACAAAGAGAAACTTAACTACATGGTCAGGAAAGGTCTCCCTGAAAAGGTGACACTTAAGGAGATCCAAATGATAAGAATACTGTTATACAAACATCAGAGGAAAGGGTGGTTCCGGCAAAGAAGACAGCTAATACAAAGACTCTAGACTGAAGTAAGCTTGGAGTGCCAGAGAGTTACAGGAACAACAATGACGACAACACCTGCAACAACAACAACAACAAAGAAAGAGAATAAGAGACCACCATACTCTTGCAGTATCCAAGTGAGAGACAACGGTGGCTTGGACAAGTGAGACAGTAATAGAGGGACAACAGGTGATGCATATGCTTTAGAAGTAAAGTCAACATATGTTGCTGATGGGGCCAGGAAGTAAAAAAGGACCAACGATGATATTTGGACTTTGGCTGTTTATTTTGTTTCCTCCACTGGATCGTAAGCTTTGCAAGAACAGGGACCATACTGATTTTGTTCTTTTCACACATGATACAAACTCAATGGACATGGCTGAGTGAATGAATGTATAAACAAATGAAACTATGGGAGAAGGGGTGGAGCAATATCAGAGCAGGTTTCACAGAGGTGGGGATGCCCCTACAAGGTTCAGAAGGATGAGCTGAAGTTTGTCAGGTTGGCAAGACAGGGAAGAGAGCATTGGGGGATGAGAGAACAGCATGTGCAAAGGAGGCTGGGAACATCCAACTGAACAGAACAATGGCATTGAAGTACTTGACCTGTCCAACATATATTGGCAGCTCTGTAACCAGAGAAGTCAGAATGCGGAATACACTATTTCTCTTCTGTATGCCTTGATACAAAGACAAATAATGAGAGCTCCAAAGAAGGAATGAAGGAGGGAAACAAAATCTAAATCCAGAAATTTAAGCCCCAAACTGTACTGATACCTGCAGAAGGTAGAAAGCTGTCAGTCACAGCCCTTGAGGAAATGTTAGGATCTCATTGAAGTCTAATGTCACCTCCCTAACATCCAAGACTTCCCTTGATTTTTGATGCATGGTTTCATGCTGTCTTTGGGGGAGAAGTATTTGATCTTAAGGGCACATTAGAAGAAAACAGCCTCGTGCATCCTCTGGGATGAACCCAGAGAGGATCTGAGCAAACCCAAGGACAAAAGATTCCCCCAGAGCAAACCAGTGAGGATGTTCACTTAAATCATTCCATGCCAAGCTCAGCCTTTTGCAGACATGAATGTTCACCACACAGGATGTCTCTTAGAAACAACCACTTAATAGAATATACATTAACAGCATGTAGATCAAAGATACATAGAGAAAAAGACAGTGACAAAGAGGAAAGAGAAAAGGGAGAGAGAAAAGTACCTAGAAAGAAAGGGAATGAGACAGAGGGAAAGAGAATAAGACAGAGAGAAAGCTATTAGATTGAGGCAAAAGTTGTAGTTTCTAATGGCAAAAACTTCAATTACTTTTGCACCAACCCAATATAGCAAACATCAAAATGGAGAAAGGGTGTGTGTGATTCTGTTTGTCAAAGGGAAAGAAGGTAGATATTTTTGTTCTTTGTAGGTTAATATGTAAATGACATTCTGATTTATTAGCGGTCTCCAGCAGATGAGGTGATGATTAGCACATTTCCATATTTATAGAAAAGCAACACTAACTTTCCGGATTTATAGAAAATCAGCTCTTCACAAATAGCAAATTGTGCTATTATCGACATATGGTTTTCTATAAACAGAGCTGAGGTAATTATCCCTGGGACAATTTGTCGGTGGGCTCCTTTTGAATATTAACCACATTGGAAGCCCATTTCAGCCTCACAGATTTTAAAGAGGAGGGGCCACCAGATACCCCAGGCAATTAATTAGCAATCCAGCCCCAAAGACGGGAGCCCAAATGAAAGGCTATACCACAACCACATGGTGGAAGACCAGAGGCCCAGGGCTCTGACCCTAGATTCTGGCAGGCCTGGACTAAGTAATTAGCCTCTCTGATGAGCCACAGCATTTATGTAGCTAAAACTTGGATAACACCAATCTCTAAGTGGTGTCAAGAAAATTAAATGAGAATATGTAAAATAGCTCCTGAAGCCTAGTAGGTGCTCAACAAATGTTAACTCTTTTTTCCTTCCTCATGTTTTTGAATGATTCTTAAAAGACCCACTTGAGTAAAGTTTTTAAATGCTTATTTTACATTTTACATATTTTACATCCATTGTAGGCTACTTATTTTGCATCATGATACAATATAAATATGCATGTTTTTATTTAACTGGAAAAGATTTCTTGAAGTAATAATTTATCTTTAGTGCCTATAATCCACTATGATATTTTCTATTCTGTCCTTTGTTGTAGTTCACAACTTTTCTTGTGATCCATATACATTGATTTTGAGAACTACAATTGGCTTGCAACATGTAGTTTGAAAAATACTGTAATGCAACAGGGTAGGAACCATATTTAGATTTGTTCATCATCATATCCCTAGCACAAACACAGAATGGATACTCAACAGAGCAGTTGCATTATTTTTTTAAATGAACATGTAGACGGATGAATTAATGAATGATTCTAGCCAGGAATCTAAATTAATGCTTCATCTCAAACTTCCTGTCTTGTTTTGAACACTATGTATTAAACCCTATGTTGAGTGTTAAAGAGATAGAAAAGTGGCAGGCATGATACTTGGTTTCAAATATCTTGCTATCTGGATAAGGAAGATAATACTAACATTTGGAAATTTTTTTTTATACTTTAAGTTCTGGAATACATGTGCAGAATGTGCAGGTTTGTTACACAGGCATACACGTGCCATGGTGGTTTGCTGCACCTATCAACCTGTCATCTACATTAGGTATTTCTCCTAATGCTATTCCTCCTCTAGCCTCCCACCCCCGACAGGCCCTGGTGTGTGATGTTCCCCTCCCTGTATTCATGTGTTCTCATTGTTCAACTCCCACTTATGAGTGAGAACATGTGGTGTTTGGTTTTCTGTTCCTGTGTTAGTTTGCTGAGAATGATGGTTTCCAGTTTCATCCATGTCCCTGCAAAGGACATGAACTCATCCTTTTTTATGGCGGCATAGTATTCCATGGGGTATAAGTGCCACATTTTCTTTATCCAGTCTATTATTGATGGGCATTTGGTTGGGTTACAAGTCTTTGTTATTGCGAATAATGTTGCAGTAAACATACTTGTGCATCTGTCTTTATAGTACAATGATTTATAATCCTTTGGATGGGAGAAAAATTTTGCAATCTATCCATCTGACAAAGGGCTAATATCCAGAATCTGCAAGGAACTTAAATAAATTTGCAAGAAAAAGACAATCCCATTAGAAAGTAAGCAAAGGAAATGAGCAGACACTTCTCAAAAGGAGACATTTATGTGGCCAACAATCATATGAAAAAAAGCTCATCATCACTGGTCATTAGAGAAATGCAAATCAAAACCACAATGAGATACCATCTCATGCCAGTTAGGATGGTAATCATTAAAAACTCAAGAAACAACCAATGCTGGAGAGGATGTGGAGAAACAAGAATGCTTTTACACTGTTGGTGGGAGTGTAAATTAGTTCAACCATTGTGGAAAATAGTGTGGCAATTCCTCAAGGATCTAGAACCAGAAATACCATTTGACCCAGCAATCCCATTACTGGAAAATTATTTTTTAAAGACTACCCAGTGTGGAATTTTATGTAAGTGTTGAAGAAGAGGAGTAGCCAGCCTGGGCTGGTGCAGTCTAGGAAACGTCTTAAAGCTGGGAATTTGAACTTGGCTTTGCAATATGGATAGATCTCTCATCCTTCCTGTCACTCATTGAAGAGGTCAGTGGTTCTCAAACTGTAGTAGCATCAGAATCACCTGGCGGACTTGTTAAAACACAGACAGCTGGGCCCATTCCCAGTTTTTGATTTAGTTAGATTTGGGATGGCGACCTGAGAATTTACATTTCTAACAAGTTCCCAGGTGATGCTATTCTGACAGTTGGGGCCCACGCTTTGAGAACCACTGTTCTCCTAGGTTGGAGTAATATCATTAATGTGGTCGATGCTAATAGTCTTTATTCTTAGCCATTCAAGATGTTAAGCAAGGAAGTGATATAATCAGATCTGAGAAGTAGAAAGATTCATCTGGTGGCAATTATCAAGAATAGGTTGGAAGGGGTGAGCCCGCCGCCAGAGACCATTTGGGAGCTGATGCAGTAACAAGTGAAAGATGAGACCCCAGCTTACCTCAGCAGGAGTGGAGATGGAGGACAGCAGAAGAATCAGAGAGAACTGAAGCGCCTTAGAGATCTACCGGAGTGAAGGAGAAGGAGGAGTCTGAGATGAATCTAAGTTTCTAGCTTCACTGACTGACTGTGTGGTAGTTCCATTAACCAATAATACTACATTTAAAACAAGTTTTCACATTTTAATTAACAAAAATGCCCCCAATTTTTTTTTTAATAAAAGTAACTATGATACAATAGGAAGCATATAGTTTTAGGGGGCTAGACAAGTCTGAGCTCAAATCCTGTTTGTGGTGCTTATTAGCAAGTCTCACTCTTCTGGATCTCAGTTCCCTGGGAATAATAATACTTATTCTATCCTATAGAGTTGTCCTAAAAACTAAATGAGATCACCCATGGCTCATAGTCAGTGCTTAGAAAACTTTAAACCATGACTTGGTGTCTGTGTTGACTACCGTGTACATAGAGCTGCTTTACTTACCAAGAGATTCCATTTTTGCTTTGTCAATCACCAGGATATATTCATAAGTGCCACCCATGGATCCAGACGTGATGTAATGGGTGCCATAGTCATTGATGAACTTGGCATACATGCCATAATTGTACTGATCTGGAAGCTCCATTAATGACTGCAGCATTCCTTCATCCAGCATAATGTTGTCCCTCCTCATCTTAAAATGGGCAGTCTGCACCTTTGTGAAGATTCTCATGAAAATGAATTTCTGCCAACAACCGCCATTGAATAAAGCAAAGGAAAAAAGAGAGCATATATGTTACCATTAGAAATAATGCAAAAGGTTGCTGGGCATGATGGCTCATGCCTGTAATCCCAGCACTTCGGGAGGCTGAAGCTGGCAGATCACGAGGTCAGGAGATTGAGACCATCCTGGCCAACATGGTGAAACCCCATCTCCACTAAAAACACAAAAATTAGCTGTGCGTGGTGGTGCATGCCTGTAATCCCAGCTACTCGGGAGGCTGAGGCAGGAGAATCACTTGAATCAGGGAGTCAGAGGTTGCGGTGAGCCAAGATCGCTCCAGCCTGGCGACAGAGCAAAACTCCATCTCAAAAAAAAAAAAATAAATAAATAAAATAAAATAAAATAAAATAAAACAAAATAAAATAAATTAATAAATAAATAAATCGAAATAATGCAAAAAGTCAGCTTTTAGTAGCTGTAAGAAATACATATATATAAACACACATATGAAGAAGAGGAGTAGCCAGCCTGGGCTGGCTACAAATACATGTAACGGAGTACTACCGTATTTCACAAATACATGTAACGGAGTACTACCATATTTCACATTAGGTACCAATGTATGCCAGACTTGCCCCACACCTCCATCTCTGTTCCCACTGCCCCTGCCTAGGTCAAGTTCTCATCAACTCTCACCTGGGTGAGCTACTACAATGGTTTCTTCATTGTGCTTCACCCTTCTGTTCTTTGCCCAATCCATTCCCACCCCCACACTTCTCCCAGTGCTAATCAAAGCATTGCATTGGGAAACTTCCTATGCTAATATTAAGTATCCATTAAAAATTGTGTTTAAGATATCTTTAATGACATGCTGAAATGTCATTCAATTGGAGTTATTGAGCAAAGATCTACAATGCCTATAGCAGCATGCATTACACTAGGTGCAGAGGACATAATCTTGCATGAGATAGGTTCCTGCCCCCCTGGAGTTCATATTCCAATAGTAATCTTGAACTAAGTAATAAAGAAAAGCAGGGTCCTTATAGATATAAAAAAAAGAGATAGCACTGGAAGAATTTTGGATTGGTTTTACAGGAAGATGGCCACCTATGGGCTTTACTTTCAGGCAATAGAAACCTTGATTCAAAGTGATGATGGAATTTTGAGGAGTCCACATGCTTTTAGAAAAGTCCATATTAACATGCTACAGATAACTCTTAGAACAATATAGGACTTTACCTTCAGTTCAATAGCTAATTCTTTGGCAAAGCTCTAGGACTCAATTTATGTGTGTTGAGTAAGTTAATTTTTATAACTATATTTTCATCATTCAAGATAATTTTTGAACCCCAACTGAATCCATAGTCTTGGTATTAATGCTATTGAGAATTTTTAGTAAGCTTCTAATTAATTCAATAAATATTCCCCTGGCCACCTGATTACCTCTCCAACCTCACCACTCCCTGTTTTCCTTTCCCACCCTGTGTTTCAGCTGGCTGAAGTACTTTCAATCCCAAGTTTTTGTGTGGCTTCCTCATCTCCAGTCCCTCACACATGCTGATTTCCATGTCTACAGCATCCTTCTGCCAACTTCTGTCTCCCTTTGTCTGGACAATTTGTACTAATCTTTAGATCTAAGCTTAGATGAATGTTCTTTCCTCAAGGAAGCGTTTCTCGACCCCTCAGGATGATAGGCACTTAATGGTGAAGGTTTGCTGGAAAAATGAAATTTTTTTTTCTGGCATACCAGCCCTTCTATCTTTTTGGAAAAGCAAGGCTTGCTTTACAATTCTTCCAAGCAAAATTTAGAGGGTCCAGCTGTTTCTCTTAAAACATTACCATTCTACACATTTCCCTCTATGCTCCAGGTAACCACGAAAAAGGAAGGGGGGGGGGCAAAGTGATAAGAATCCTAGTCTTATCATTCAATTTTATTCCCTTTGTGATGATTCTGTGTGCAAAAGCGTAATAAGAAAAACAAACCTGATTACCACTGATCAGACATTTCCAATTACACAAGCAAATTAAGGTTCAATTACTACTGTACTTTTTAATGCAATTAAGGTAATACGTGTTCAGTGTATATTATGGAATACTGTGAGACACAGACATTATGTTTGAATACCTTCTCATTATACTTGTTTAATTCTTTCAAGAATGAAGCATCTTCTGACTTGGATACACCTACACCCACCATTAAAGGGCTGCCAGCTGGGCCTATGCCGATGGTCACTCCAAATGAGTCAGACTTGTCTTTTCTAACTTTAGAAAGAAGGTCATTTGCATTATCATACAACTCTGAGGAGATTCCAGTATCTGCCAGGGCCTGAAAAAAAAATGAATGGATGTTAGCTTTGTGCACATAGAGCCATTTCTCAATTCATATTTAATACTTAAATCTTTGCTTGGTAAAATATCTAAAATTTTAGATTATGGTAGGCAATTCTTTTATAAGGCAATCCAGTCATTAGACTGATACTTATTAAAATATAGAAATCATAGCATTGTTAGTGTTTAGTGGTACTGATAAAACATTTATATGCCACATGTGCTTGCACACACACACACGCACACGCACACACACAGATGATTCTGATCAAATGCTATATTGCTCTGAGCATGGATTTCTTTCTGGCTGGCTTATCCTTCTAGGAGAGAAGGCTGGCTGCTTGTCTTTGCAATAGTGAGATACAGAAAGCCACATATGGGCAGGAGCCTGGGAGGAAAGAAGCAAAGGAAACCTGCAGATTATGATTGTCTTAGGCAGTGGTATACAGGATTTCATTTCTCTGCTGACTTGAACTGAGGCCTGGGCTTGGCCTTGTTTGAGTCAATGAAGTAAGCCTTAGGAGCCTGTGAGTAGTTTGCTCTGCCTCCATTACCTTGAGTCCCTGAGTGACTGTGATGGTCAGTTTCCTTTCTACCTTAGGGTGGACAAGTAGCATAAGCAAGGCGTTGTTGCTTCAGCTGCTGAGATTTGAGAATTCTTTGTTCCCAAAGCACTTAGTTCATCTTGCTGATACATAGGCCCAAGACCTTCCTCGAGATTAGGAACATGGCGTTGTTTATGTCTTCCACATTGGTTTACCATTGGTCTGATAGAGAGTAGAGGTTGGAGTGGGGTTGGGGGAGAAAACTTCTTAAAAACAGACCCTATAAGCTTGGCCTTATTTTCTGTCAGTATTTTGTTCAGAATCCTAGGATCCTACTATCTCCCTCTAGAAGTGAATAATCTATCTCCTCCTCTAAATGCTGTGCAGCCTGGACTTAATTCAGACAGATCTGGGTTTAAGTCTTGTCTCTGCCACCAACTGTAGTGGAGTTTGATCCTGACACTTTCTCCCTTTGTGTTTCTTTTTCTTAATATCTAAAATGAGGCAATGATAATATCTATCCCATTGTGTTGTGAGGGTTAAATGGGACAATTTGTGTGAAAGTAGAAGATCTGACACATGTTAAGCATTCAATGATGTTTGCCATGTGGATGTTTCACCCAAAGGATGAGGGGTAAGAAAATTAATGGCCACGAGTAGGCTCTTGACTGATCATGAGCTCCAAGTGACCAAGAGACCACCAAATCGTAGAGATGGAGAGGGTCTTAGTGATTGTCAGCAATTTGCAAGCATTTTTATACAGAAGAACCTTTGCTTCACACAAAATCACATACAAAGAGCCAAGACATGAAAATGATCAGCGTGAGATGCCTTTGGTGAAACGAAAGTATAGGTCTCAGAATCCTGCTCATCTATGCCTTGTCCTGCCCTACACTCTACAGATTAGAAAACTGGGCCCAAGGAGGGCAGTGGGTTAGCTGCTAACAGTCTTGTATATAGTCTAACAGAACCACAACTTGGAAATAGGTCTTCTGATTGGCAGCCCAGAGAATAGGGCCTCAGATCTATTTTACTGATTTTGGAATGGAGCCAAGATTTAACAGGTGGGTAGCCACATTTATGATCTGCCTCTCAGCACCTTTCAACACTAAGTATGTGTGGGGATGGGTATGAAGGAGACTCCAGCCACCAGCAAACTATAGAAAACAAAAGCTTCCAGAGCAAGCCATCTCCACCAATAAGCCTCTGCCTCTCTGCCACCTACACCACAGTGGCCTGAGAGCCTCTGTGTTCAGACTTACTTCAAAGTGGTACTTCAGGAAGTTGTAGGGTTTCCGAAAGTATTTCTCATCATCTCCATAGTAAAGACGTTCACACGTGGGGTCATATCGAAGCTCCCTCCATTCCCCATTGTATACCGTCTCACACTGGCCCCCATAGTAAGTGGCATCGTACACACTCTGAGCATCTTCCTGGGTCAGGATATTGTACCTACATTGAACAAAGCAACTTCTAAATAGCTAGCGGATGCTGGGTTTTATACCTGGGTGATGGGATGATCTGTGTATTAAACCACCATGGCACACGTTTTCCTATGTAACAAACCTGCACATCCCGCATATGTACCCCTGAACTTAAAATAAAAGTTGGAAATTAAAAAGCAAAAGCAGCTTTTAGGAGAGAGAATTAGAAAGGCAAGGTGGCATATAATGTCATCTTCTGAAAGACGTTGTAGCTGGTTCAAGTAATAGTTTCTCAATCTATGTTCTGTGGAGTCCTGGGGTTCCTCCAAGTAGCTTATGGGCCACTTTAGGTAACACTTGGAGACTAAATGGGCTGGCCTGAGCCTTCAGTTTTCCTTTATCTAGATCACCTAGACAGTCCTATTTAGCATCTAGAATCATACTGCCACACAAGCAGCCCTAAATATTTGCTGAATAAGTTAGAGAAGAATATGTGCAATTATCATGAATCCAAGGGCAGCAGCCAGACAGTCTGGGCTCATTTCCTATCTCTGCCACATCTAGCTGTGTGACCTCAGGCATATCATTTAGCCTCTCTGTGCCTCAGTTTAGTCATTTGTAAAAAGCAGTTCTTAAATACTACTGCCCTCATAGAGTTAAATGAATTGAAACATGTAGAGAAATCATAATTGTGCTTAGCATATACATCAAGGACTGAATAAAGGTTGCTGTTGTGGTAATTGTTAGTATTAAGTATAATTGTTAGTATAAGAGCTCTGCTGATAAAAAAAATAACTTTGAAATACGGGATGCAATTCATAGTGCTAAGGTCGAGAATCTAATCCTCAGAAAGGCCATTATCTTTGAGGCAGCATGGGATGTTGGAAGGTGTACAGTTTAAAAGTCAGGGAGACTCCTGTTTAATTTCCAGCTTTGCCACTTACTAGCTGTGTGACTTTGAACACAGTCTAGAAGCTCTCTGCATTTCATTTTCCTCATTTAAAGAATAGACATAATAATATCTACCTCTCATGGTTTTTGTGAAGCTGAAAGTATGAAACTAAAACAGCAGTAAAGTACATATTAGGCATTCAACAAATTATACTTACTTTTCCCTAGCCCAATACTCTTCCAGAAATATTTCTCCATACTTCCCTTTCTAGAGTATTTAAAAATCATCAGCCCAGGTTCCATGTTTTAGGATATGGATGGTTTTACCATATTCAGGTAAAATAATGTCAAGCAGATGAAATACAACTTTAATTTTCTAAAAAGGGAAAGTTAACAGAACAAAAACAGTAGAGTTGGCTAAGAGTTCTAAGACCTGATAATCAAAGCCTCTTATGTTACAGACAATATAGTTATTGTTTGTTTTTTGTCTCTCAAATTCCTATTTAACCTTAAGGAGCTAACTCAAATGTTGCCTTCTGTCAACAGCCTTCTTTGAATGCTCTGGACAGTCTGCTGCTTCCTCCTCTGTGTTCCCAAGGCATGCAGTGACTACCTGTAGCATAGCGATCATCATGATTGTTTACGGCCTCTGTGAAAAGGCACAAGGCATGAAAGGAGCAGGGGATAAATTGCGAATAAAATCCACCTCAAAGGAATAAGTGGATAATTATAGAGCACCTGGCAGATTGTAGAAATTCAATGTATGTTAACTTCCTTTTTCTCTTTTTTCTCCTTCTCTTTCTTCATATTAGTGTAAGTGATATAATAATAGCTACAATAAATTGAATACATACTCTAGTAGACATTTAGCATATATTAGCTTTCAACCTCATGACAACTCTGCAAATGCAGAAATTGAAGATCAGAAAAATTAAATAACTTGCCTCTAGTCATAGCTGGATTTTTTTCCTAGATTTTATTGATAGTAAAATCTGGGTTCCTTTCCTTCTACTTCCCCTGAAGTCTCTATCTTCCTGACCATTGAACATGTTTCTGCCTGTAGCTTATAAATATAGCCTCTTAACAGACCGAAAAAAACTCAAAGAAACGGTATTCCCTAAGAGTATACTATAACCTCTAAGCATGAAGCCTATATATATATATATTTGGAAAAGCTGGTTGTGAAAGCCCCAGTTAAAAGGGAAAGGTGTAGTCAAAGAAGTTCTACCTTTTGGAAATCTACTATGCAGAAATAATCACACATGTGTACAAAACTACGTGTACAAGAATGTCCACAGCGCATTGTTTGTACTAGAAAAATATGGGAAAGAATCTAATTATCTTTTAATAGGAAGTAGTCAAATAAATTATTGTATAATTATACTATAGATGAGGAGTTGAAAATTCTTTTTTTAATAAAGGACCAGATAGTAAATGTTTTAAGCTTTGCAGGTCACAGGGCTGTGTTGCAACTACTCAACTCTGTCATCGCAGGGTGAAATCTGTGTTCCAATAAAACTTTATTTGTAAGAACAGCAGGCTGAATTTGGCCTTCAGGCCATAGTTTGCTGACTATGTTATAGAAGAATGTGATGCTTATTAAAAAGAGAGAGAAATTTTGGGGGAAATCTTAAAACTGTACTATTAAGTAAAAACATGCAAGTTACAGACAATATGTATAGCACGATCATACTTATGTAAAATATACCTATGTCTAGAATGCCCAGTACACACAGGTATATTTTCTATGTAATGCATATTGTCAATGCATTTTTTATGTAATCTGAAAGTATCTTCACCAAGCTGACCATGGGTCAGCTCTAGGGAGGGAACGGAGAGAGGGCTTTTGGATGGAGTGCAGGCAAGAGAGGATGGAAGAAAACTCTCAGTTTTTATTTCAAACAAGTATTACTTCTCTAACAATAAGTAAACATTTTAATCTGGGAAATGAATTAGAAAAAAATAAGAGCATGAAGGGCCTCTGAGATCTGAGATAAATAGAAGAACCATCAAACATCAGTGGTTAGAGTGGAGCAGGACCATTTTACTAGTTTCAGTATTCAGTGTGGGTGAAGCACACTGTTCAGAAAGTGTATTTGAAATGTTTCTAGTTAAATCACGTGGGAGAAGATCCATGGTCTGCCAATAAGGAAGGGATTATTTTTCATTTCAACATGTCAATATTTCACACTTCTATTGTTTATTCTACAGTCACTTTTGAAATCAACAAGAATCTCCTTTTATTGATGTTACGGGTTGGATTACGTCTCCCCAACATTCATGTGTTGAAGTTCTAACTCCCAAAGCCTCAGAGTGTGAGTATATTTGGAGGCAGAGTCCTTAAAGCGGTAATTAAGTTACAGTGAGGTCATTATGGTGGGCTGTTATCCAATGTGAGTGGCGCTCTTGTAGGAAGGGGAAATTAGGACACAGATATGTACAGAGGGAAGAACATGTGCCGACACAGGAAGAGGGCAGCCATTGGCAAGCCAAGGAGAGAGGCCTCAGAAGAAACCACTCTGCTGACACCCTGACTTCAGACTTCTCGTCTCCAGAATTGTGAGAAAGTAAATTTCTGCTGTTTAAGCCACTCAAGATGTGGTGTTTTGTTATGGCAATCCCAGCAAACTAATACTGCTGGTATGAAAGAACACAGAATTTTCTCATCTTTTTATGTGTGTATATCTACATGCACTTACAGAGGTCAATTCCATCAAGTAGGTGGGCTGTGATCTCAGAGCAATTAACCATAATGAATGAGGACTGCATTCCATGGAACCCCCACTTGTCCTTGAGTGGGCTGCAACAGGGCTGAGTCACTCTGTGACAGTTACTACATCTCATCATTTCCTTATCTGTAAAGATCCAGCTGATCATACTGATTTGTTTCAATTCAACCAATATTCAGTGAGAGGCTATAGGACAAGCTCTGACACGGGGGCTAAGGAGATGAAAAAGCTGAGTCAGAAGCAACCTCTGCCCTCAAAGAGTTTATTTTCAAGTTAGGAGACAAGATCCTAGGCAAAAACAGAGTGGCAGTACTAGAATGTCACTCTGAGCTAAGCCCTGTTCTGGTACTGGAGAAGCAGAGATGACAAGGAGCCCCTAGCCTGGGTAGATAGACACCCCAACAGACGTCCCCAGCCCTGTTGGGTAAGAGCTGTGAGAATAAGACTTGCAGGAGGCTCTGGGAGCAATGGGAGGGGACTAAGTCAACCCAGGCAGTCAAGAGCAGGGGAGGGGGCTGTTACAAAGACTACCTAGGGGAGATGGTACCTCAGTGTACTAGTCTGCAGGGGCTGCCACAACAAAATACCATGGACTAGGTGCCCTACACAACAGAAATTTATTTTCTCATAGTTCTGGAGGCTAACAGTCCAAGATCAAGGTGCTGTCAGGGTTGCTTTCTGCTGGAGGTTCTCTTCCTGTCTCAAAGACAGCCGCCTTTTTGCTGTGTCCTTACATGTCTCATTCGCTATGCATGTGTGGAAAGAGAGAGATCGCTGGTGTATCTTTCTCTTCTTATAAAGCCACCAGTCCTCTTGAATTAGGGTCCTACCCTATGACCTCATTTAATCTTAATTACCTCTCTAAAATCCCTATTTCCTAATTCAGTCACATTACGAGTTAGAGCTTCAATATATAAATGTGGGGGTAAGGGGAGACACAATTCAGTGCAGAACATTAGATAAGGAGTTACCCAGGTAGGAATTTGGGAAAGAATATTCCAGGAAGAAGGAACCAAATTGCTTAAGGCTCAGAAGGAAAGAGTGTGATGCATTCAAGGAACTGAACCTGAACATAAGGTGAATGAAGAGAAGTTAGAATCGAGGCTGATTTCATCTCAACAGATAAAGACACTGTGCCCTGAGAGGTTTAAGTAAGCAATGGGAAAGTGGGGGTTAAAGCCCCTCTCTGTCTCAGCCTGAGCCCATTGTCTTTATGTTGTGTCACACCATTAGTCCTGGTTATCGCAAGCCTCTACAGTGCAAAGCAGATTGTGAACAGGGCTATTGGAAAGGAAAGGGCTGGGACCAGAGAAGAGCTATCTTTCTGAAACATCAGGAAGGCTTCATGGAAGCTGTGGCTTCTTAAATGGGCCTTAGAAACAGCATTGGGGTGAAGGGAGATGAGCAGTAGGGTAGGTGTACTAAAAGAGAGGAGGACTGTCAGGCAGATACATGGGGAGATAGCTTGGGCAGTGTCACATAGGTAGGACTGGGCAAGTCATCTCTGGGGACAATGAGAGTAGCTCACAGCATGCACTCCAGAGGAACCCTACAAAATGGCCCCCTTCTGTCCTCAAAACTAATGCTCATAATTAAAGACAAATCATTCCCTGCTCCTAAATAGCTAGTAGGCAGGCCCTCACCCCAAGGCTGCCTTCTGTGATCCTGGAATTGGTTCGTACTGGCTGCAGTCTTCGTCAATGGCCCTGACATCTTCACAGTCGTCCTCATCAGAGCCATCAAGGCAGTCCTGGTCTCCATTGCACACGAGGTGGCGTTTCAGGCAGCGACCTGGAGAGGAGAGACTGTGGCTGCTCCCGGGGTTCCCCTATCCCTCCAGACCTACACCCACAATCAGTAAGTCCTTTTTGCCTCAGAAATAAACCTCCCATCTGCCCCATCCTCTTTCTGTTCTCACTGCCTCTGCCTTCCTTCCAGCCTCATGAGCTCCCGCCTGCAGCCCCCCAGCTTGGGCATTGCCTGAGTTTCCATCTCTCTCTAATTCTCCACATTGCAGCCCTAGTAATCTTTCTAAAATGCCAGTCCATGTAATCCCTTGCTCAGTATCCTCCAGTGGCTCTCCATTCCGCTTCTTCCAAATGCCACAGTCTAGACCCTACTTGCCCATCACCTACCTGCCCATCACCTACCTGCCCATCACCTACCTCTCTTCCCAAAGCCCTGAGGCTGCAAACATTCTGGGCTGATTGGGAGTCTCTGATCCCCATGCTTTTGTACGTTCTTTCTCCTAGAAAGTTCCATTTTGTTTCACAAGTCTCTACTCAACTACCATTTTGAAGCCCACCCAGACTGCCCAAAGCAGATTTGGGAACCTTCTGCTAGAAAGTCCCACTAGACCATGCACATGTATGTGTCCATGGCTATCACACAGTATCTTAATTAGCTCCTTCTACGTCTCCAGACTAGGAGTACATCACGGTAAGGTGCATTATTTTTTTCATGTCTATATTAACAGCAGGTAGCTTACTCCCTGGCACATAATAGGTGGCCAATAAAATTTGTTCAATGAGTGGATGAATGAATGAATTGTATCTTTTTCTAAATGAATCAACAGATGTTCCTACAAAGTTGAATCAAAATTACTTGGGCTGCTGGCTTGGCTTAAAATGCGGATTCCTGGGACCCATCCCAAACCTACAGAATGGCAACCTCGAGAGGAAAGGCTCAGTAGTACGCATTTTAATAAGCTCCCTGGGGAAGTGTTTCACATGCCACTTTTGACAGGTACAGCTGTTATCCTGCTGGAATGCTACTCACCTGTCTCCTTACACTGGAAATCCTGTCCACACCGTGCTTGCCTTATACAAGGTGTAGAACTGGAGCAGCTGGCTTGATCCCAGACATCACCACTGCAGATGGTTCCCCCAAACTTGTTTGGCTGCAAGAGGCTCCGGTATCGGTACTAAAACAGATTTTGAACCAGAAACATTCTTGTCAATTAATCAATCAATCAATCAACCAAGATTTGTGCAGCCAGGTCTCAGCTCAACATAAGAAATAATTGCCTAATGATTGAGAGCCTCCTGCAAAGCTGTCTTTTAAGGGATGAGTGTGCATAAACAGGCGTATGTCACCAGAAGTGGCACAATCACCCACTGGAATGTTGAATAGGGCCTCCAAGCATCAAATGAAAGGCTTGGACAAGATATTTCTAGGGTCTTCCTACTTACTAGGGAGAACCTTTGTTCCCTCTTCTTGAAGAAGTTAAATTCCTATTCATCTTTCAGTAACATTCTGCAGGTTGCTCACTCCCTCTCTACTAGCACTTGGCATATGAAGTTGCAATTGAGTATCCATGTAGTTCTCCATCTCTCCCACCAGACTATGAGCAATTTGCATATTGGGGGTGGGGAAGAGAGGACCATGTCTTATTTGGCTTCGTACGCTTGGCACTTGATCTAGGGTCAGGTACTCAAGAGGCACGTTTAGAAGACATCTGTTGCTTTTTATTTGCAACATTTCTTCTGGTCCTGGAATTCCCCTCTTTCTTTGGGATATATCTCGAATGGTTCAGGTGGGAATGACCTCACCTCCTCAGTCACAGGGATGTGTGGGTATGAACCAGGCCTGGTCCATCAAATCATCACATCTGCCTAGTTGTAATCATTGCTTCAGGGATTGGCACATAACTCAATCCCATCCAATCAGGTTCTCTCTGGGGATTTTCTTTTACAAAGAGACAGCTTCTTTTTCCTGGAATTGTTGGAAACAATTGTAGATGCCTTGCCTATTATGCAAAAAGCACCCATCCAAGACATAGAGAGACAAAGAGAGACAAAGAGAGCTCTGAAGACATCATCTGAGTCCCTGGGTCCACCTTTGACTGCAGATAAATAGACACTTGACAGAAGGAAGAATTAAAATGCACGCCAATCTTGGGACTTTAGAGTTTCATAATCATGTTTTCTGTATAGCGTAGTGTCAGGCACTAGTGTAGAAGGAGGAAGCTGAACACTAGGATATTCAGAGAAACATGAGGTTCTATTCCTGCCTTCAAGAAGCTTAGAGTCTAGTTAAGGACATAAAATGTGTAATAATACAAAACATGCAGCACGGATAGCAACCACACAGTGGCTGAAAAGGAAATGTGCAGCCCTGTATTTCCTGCTGTCTCTCCCCTGGCTCAGCCCACAGGCCCCTTCCTTTAAGAATGTTAGTGTGTAGGTAAGAAAGCAATGATTTGAGCAGCAAAAGAAGTGGGTTTCCTACCTCAATCAATTTCTTACTTGCTGTGTGAGGTATCAGTGTCTGGTACTTTGTTGCTCAGTTTCTAAATCTGTGCAATGAGGTGGGTGAGCTAAATGACTCACCTAATTATAATGACTAATATCCTTTCACCTGTGTCCTGAAGTTGACAGAGCATGGACATGAGGATTAGATGGACTTGGGTTCAGGTCCCAGATTTTCTGACCAACTGCCCATGAGCAAGCCACTTCCCTTTTCTGAGCTTCTGTCTTCCACTGTGTGAAATGGGTGTAATGGCACTTTCCCTTGAAAGGACTGTGTGATCTCTGAGTAAGAGAATGTGTGAAGAAGCCCCCAGCCCTGTTACTGGTATATTATCGGTGCTCAATAAGCAGAGGTGGTTTTCACATTGTTATTGTAATCCATGTAGTCTTTCCAGGTGATTCCACGGGTGATTTGTGGAGCAGTGCAGCTCTCCTCTCTTCTTGCCCACCTCTGTCTCCTTAGCTGCTCATTAGCAAAGTGGCAAAGTTAGCAAGGAGAGGTGAAGATCAAACCTGTCCATAGGCCTGTCCTGCCTTTCGGTTAATAACAGCAGTAACAGATTTGTAAACTCTGTGGGAAGAGACTGTAATTAATGACCAGTTGGAGAATATCAGTATATTTTAATTTTCCACCCATACTCTTGCCCCTCAGCACAGCAAATAAAGGAGTGATCAGCATGGAAACATAGAGCCAATTTTCTTTCTTTCTTTCTTTCTTTCTTTCTTTCTTTCTTTCTTTCTTTCTTTCTTTCTTTCTTTCTTTCTTTCTTTCTTTCTTTCTTTCTTTCTTTTCCTCTCTTTATGTCAGTTTATTTCTAAACGTGCCTTCCAAGAACACGGGTTTATCTGTTACTTCCTCTGTTCCGAAGTGTTTAGTCATTCACATTCTTTGAAGTGTAACTGCTATCCACGTTAAATACATTTCTATAATTTCCTTACATGACACTATGACTTCTGCCAAATATATCTTGTTCATTGTTCCTAAACATACTGTGTTTATTTCTGGCTATAGACTCTTGTTTATGGTTTTTCTTCTTAGGATGACTTCTCATCTCACTTTCAAATCTTTCCTTCCTTTAAAATACAGCTTAAAGCCTGTTTTCCACCATGAGGTCTTTTAGAACTGTTCAGCCTCTTTCCCACAATTCAAACCCCAAAGGTTTGACTTTCTTGTGAACTCGTATAGATCTTATTGTCTCCATTTTCTGCTTGAAACTTAAGATATATTATCTTAAATATATTTTCTGTATTTTTCTTTTATCATCAACTAATGTTACATGTTATTTGAAGGAAAGCGTCTCAGACTTTTTAACATGGCCAGCACTGAGTAGATATCCAGTCAATGTCATAAGGAGAATGGAATATCTAACAAGGACATTATGCATGGAATACTGCTGTCCAACTCAGATGACTATTTGCCATTACGTGATATCTATTTTGATTACAGCTTTTTATTATGAATATGTTGTGCTTATAATTCCACTTCATTGAGAATGAGGTTGGGAGTGAATTGTAAAGGTATTTATCCAAGATCCAAAGAAAGAAAATATTGGTGCTTGGAATATTGCAGTTAGGTCATTCTAAACTCCATTTTTGCTTCTTTGACAAAAGAGCAAATTTGAGCCTGAAAACTGGTGCAAGGATACCTTAGCATATCTGTTGTACATGTTATAGGGTGAGGAGTTCACAGTTAAATGAGCAACAGGGATCTGGTACATGTCACTGTTCTGCAGTGCTTTCATGGTGACTTATAGGAACAGATTTAATATGGTTTAGTAAGGGCTTGAGCTTCTCCAAACAAATAACACACAACGTTGTTTGAAATCAGACACAGTAGCTACTTGCCTTTGAGTACTCCTTCTTTGAATTAGCAGCCAATTTTCTCTATTACTCTAAAAATTGTATTAGATTTTTAAAACCTGTAGCTACCAATTTGATAGTGGTGATAGTGGCTACCATGTATTGAGCACCTACTATTGGCCAAACACTTTACATTCCTTATGTTATTTAATCTTCACAAGTTTATGAAGTTAAGTATACTATGGGAATCCCATTTTGAGCTGAGTTAGAATTCCAGCTCTGCCACCTACTGTATATGCATCACTGGGTCAACTACTTAACATCTCTGATCCTGTTTTCTCATTTTTAAATGAAATATATCTGAGAACATTGCAAAGATTCATAATAATACATGCAAAGAAATCATCACTTTGCCTGGTTTCTGATATACACTCAGTAAAAGTAGTTATCAATGTCATCATCATTCTTGTATCCAGCTGTTGGGCTACTTCAAAAGGAATTGAAGTAACCACTATGTCACTCATTACGCTCCAGGATGGTTCAGTGGGAGGCAGTAGTGTGGAGGGGTCAGCCGCAGAAGCTTTTTGGAGTCAGACTGACCAAGTTTTAAATCAAGGCTCTGTCATGTTCTTAATGGGTGACCCAAACAAAGTGGATGATGATGTCTGTCATTTACAGTTGGCTGTGAAAGTCAAACAAGATAATTTATTTAAGGCATTTGCACAATTGTCTGGTACATAGAAATTATTTAATAAATGGTGACTATTGTCATTGTCACCCTTCCTGTAGTATCTATACTGGGAATGATGGTGTAAGCCATAAGGTTCATTCCCATTGATTCCCTATTTTCTAGTTTGCTATCAAATAATGAAGATATTTACGTGGCAGGAAGGTTGGTGCCAATATTCCCTTAGGGACTTCTCCATGCTATTGCCTGTGGTTGGGATCATTAAGACACAATTTTCTTTTCTAACTGGTAGATAATATTTCCTTCCAGAAATGTACATTTTGTTTGGATGATTTTGAGAAGGAACGCACTAATAAAAAAAACTAGGGTGGTCTTTCACTTAATTAACAGAATTAATTACTTTAAGGATTACTTTAAAAACACATGTGTTTTTGAGTCGCTAAGTAAATAATTCTATTCTGATTTAAACTGCAAATCATTGTCTTGTGCTACCTGCTGTCTAAACTGAAACAAATAAGAAAAAATTAATTAAGATGTATAACAGGTTGAATAATGGCCACACAAAGATATCGAGTCCTAATTTATGGAACCTGTAAATTTTACCTTATTCGGAAAGCTGGCCATTGCAGACATCGTTAAAGTTTTTGAGATGAGGATATTACCCTGGATTGTCTGGATAGCATTAAGTGTCATCACAGTATCTTTGTAAGAAGGCAGAGAGAGATTACAGGCAGATACACAAAGGAGAAGACTCACAGATGAGGCAACAATGTGACCAGGGAGGCAGAGATCACAGCGATTCAGCCACAAGGTAAGGATTGTCAATGCCACCAGAAGCTGGAAGAGGCAAATATTAGGTTGCTACAAAAGTAATTGTGGTTTTTGCTGTTACTTACTGCCAAAACTGCAATTACTTTTGCACCAACCTAATAACAGAGTCCCTTCTAGCGCCTTTAAGAGGGAGCATGGCTCTGCTGATACCTTGATTTCAGACTTCTGGCTTTCAGAACTGTAAGAGAATACATTTCTGTTGTTTTAAGCCACCAAGTTTGTGGGAATTTGTTCCAGTGGATTCAAGAAACTAATACAGGATGTCAGAGCAAAATGAGCATGTAGGGATCAAACACATTTAAACAGTAACAGTCTAAAATTCTTCAGCACTTCTCAGAGATGAGTGAGGTAGAATAACAAATTTCAGACTTTGATGTTGAATGAACTAGGTCAAAATTGTGTGTGTTCCACCACTTACTGCTATGCAATTTTGAATAACTCATCAGAAACATTCACAGAGCACTTCTCTGTCTGAATGGTGGGTCTGGAGGCAGGATGACCATTTGCAAACTTTGCAAGATCTCAGATGAGGAAAAAGCAGGGATTAATTCAGGGCAGTGGGACTGGGGATGAAGAGGAAGGCAGAGGTCATTATTAGAAAAACAGCTGGCACTCCACAAATTAAAACTCTAATGAGATACTACCCTACTCCTGAAAGAACGGCCATAATTAAAAAATCAAAAAATAATAGATGTTGACATGGATGTGGTGAAAAGTGAACTCTTTTACACTGCTGGTGGCAATGTCAACTAGTACAACCATTATGGAAAACATTGTGGAGATTTTCTAAAGAACTAAAAGTAGAACTACCATTCAATCTAGCAGTCTCACTACTGGGTATCTACCTAAAGGGGAAAAAAAAAGTCATTATGGCCGGGCGCGGTGGCTCAAGCCTGTAATCCCAGCACTTTGGGAGGCCGAGACGGGCGGATCACGAGGTCGGGAGATCGAGACCATCCTGGCTAACATAATGAAACCCCGTCTCCACTAAAAAAAAAAACACAAAAAAATTAGCCGGGCGTGGTGGCGGCGCCTGTAGTCCCAGCTACTCGGGAGGCTGAGGCAGGAGAATGGCGGGAACCCGGGAGGCGGAGCTTGCAGTGAGCCGAGATCGCGCCACTGCACTCCAGCCTGGGCGACAGAGCGAGACTCCGCCTCAAAAAAAAAAAAAAAAAAAAAAGTCATTATATACAAAAGAGACTGCGATGCATGTTTATAGTAGCACAATTCACAATTGGAAAATATGGAAACAACCTAAATGCCCATCAACCAATGAGTGGATAAAGAAAATGTGGTACATATACACCATGGAATACTAGTCAACCATAAAATGGAATGAAATGAATGGCCTTTGCAGCAACTTGGATGGACTTGGAGGCCATTATTGTAAGTGAAGTAACTCAGGAATTGAAAAGCAAATATGATATCTTCTCACTTATAAGTGGGAGCTAAGCTACGAGGATGCAAAGGCACAGGAATAATATAATGGACTTTGGGGACTTGGGGGAAAAGGTGGGGAGAGTGAGGGATGAAAGACCACACACTGGGTACAGTGTATACTGCTCGGGTGACGGGTGCACCAAAATCTCAGAAATCACCATGAAAGAACTTAACCATGTAACCAAAACCCATGTTCCCCAAAAGCTACTGAAATAAAAATGAAAAAATAAAAGAAGGAAACCATCCGGAATTCCTTAAACATGTATTCTGAGCCAGATGCATGAGAAGGGTTCTGTGTGCCTTACTCATGTATTGCTCATAACAATTCTAGAAAGTAGGTACTCCTACTACTCCAATTTATACATAAGGAAACTGAGCACAGAGATGATTAAAAATATTCCCAAAGTAACAATGCAGATAAGAGGCAAAGCTGGATCTAAACTGTGGAACTGAATCTTAACACTGAAACTTGGCAGTAGTGTGCTAATAGACAAGGTTCAGGCAGTGAGTGGTATGCCGAGTGGGGAAGGGAGCATCTAATACAGGCATGTGTGTCTGAAGGGAATTTTAAAACAATAATAAAACAGACTAGAAGTTACACTGTGTTTTATTATGTATTTATATTTACAAGACAGGATCTGGCTCTGTCACCTAAGCTGGAGTGCAGTGGCACAATCCAAGCTCACGGCAGTCTCCAATGCCTGGGCTCAAGTGATCCTCCTGTCTCAGCCTCCTGAGTAGCTGGGACTCTAGGTGTGCACCGCTATGCCCAGCTAATTTTGTGTGTGTGTGTGTTTTTTTTTGTAGAGAGCAAGTCTTGCTATGTTGCCGAGGCTGGTCTTGAACTCCTGGGCTCAAGTAATCCTCCTGCCTCAGCCTCCCAAAGTGCTGGGATTATAGATGTGAGCCACCACACCCAGCTGACTACGTTTTATTATCACTGTGAGCCAGGGATTCTGAACAAAGTCAGAATTTTAATGCTCCCCTCTGCCTGAGTGGAGGGCTCCCAACATCCCTCTTCCCTTCATATGTCAATGGTACTAGGGATCATTTTGAACTATTCAAAACCATTTAGATGGACAAAGTAGACACACCTCTGTTCATTGGGTGTGTTGGTCTTTTCCATAGATGAAAATGGAATTCTCAAGAACACACCTGGGACATCCCCTGGATTATCTCATCTCCTCATGGGCAGTTTGGTATTTTGTTTCTAAGCAATTAGTTTCTCCAGAAGACTCTCATTAGTGGGCAAGAGATTTGCCACGACTCAGACAGAAATAAACGTGCCTATGTACAGATAGCGACTTTTCTACCTATGAGCCATAACACACATCTTTTGCAGCCTCACTCAACACTACCCTACAAACAAAATCGGGAGACGCAGAAACAAATGTCACCGTCCATGTACAATGGCTTTCAAACAACAATTTCTAGACCCAGTTTCTCCCCAGGCCCCTAGACATAATGATCTGCTTAATCTCCATTTGAATGCCTAATACACACATCAAATATGAAATGCCCCAAAACCGGTTACCCTTTTGTCCTGGCATGGAAAGCAATCCGTCCACTCTGACCAGTTGCTCAGCTGGCAGGTAACTGCTGCGGGTGTGGCTGCCCGTCTTACTCTCCTAAAGAAAGGAAAGATCCCTGCATCAATTTTGAGATGCAAAATTTAAGCAAATGAGAAAGCTGTGCACATTTTCCTTCCAGTAAAACACGGTTTGAAAGAAATGAGGAACGAACATTTATTGTACTCCTACTTTATGTAGAAATGCCAACAGAAGTGAGAGAGTGTATGGTGCCAGAGGGTTTATATAAATTATCCCTTTAATACCATATCAGTCCCCCATGCATCAAATTATTATAATTTTAGAGAGAAGAATATTAAAGAGGGCTAACAATTTTTGAAGAGCCAAAGTAGCAGAAAGCTCAGTGGTTAAGAATGTGGAGTCTGGAGTAAGAGGATTGGGTTTGAATCTTAACCACCACTTGCTGACTTTGAAAACTTGAGTAAATTACTTAATATCTCTGAACTACAGCTTTCCCCTCTGTAAAACTACGCTAAAAATAACATTACCTAAAAGGGTTATTGAAAGTGTATTGAAATGCTTATGAAAGGTTTACTACAAGATAACTTTCATTATTACATGCTGGGACATTGTGTGGATTATCTCATTTAATCCCTATAACAATCCTTGGAGATACATATTATTAGATCTATTTTATGTACAGTGTAAGAAAGCTGGGATTCCTAAAAGCTAAATAGCCCTGAAGTCATAGCCCAGGAACGACAGAGGCAAAAATGGAACTGGTTGGTTTGATGGCAAAGCCCGTTACCTGCTCCTCATCATGCTACTGCCTCATTTTATGAATCAGCCAACAGACGTGAGAGAGTGTATCTCCAAGCCCACGATCCTTCTCTTACCCCATGCTTCCCCCTCACCAATTAAAAAGCCTACTCAGGGAAAGGGGGACAAGCCACAAGCTTGCCTGGCTTCCACATTAGCCTCTTCCCATAGCATCACTGCTACAACTTCAAGGCCAGGTTGGCCCACGGGGAAAGTGGGAACATCTTCTGTTAACACTAGAATTACCACAGCCTCTGAGAGCCAGGCAGCCACCGCTGTGAAGAATGGCATGATTATTACCCTCGTGTAGGAACAGAAAGTGTTTCAAATCTCATGCTAATTATGTAATGAATTTGATGAATAATGACACCTAAGTTGAAACTCCACACAAGGAGCCATGGAATAGTTCAGAAAATTTTGTCTATCTTTAACTCTGGTTCTCCAACTTTTGGTCTCAGGATACCTTTGCATTTCTGCAAATTACTAAAGACCTCAAAGAGCTGGTAAGTGGGCTAGATCTACCAATATTCACAGAATTCAAAATTAAAACTGAGAAATTTAAAAAATACTTGTTTATTAACTTATTTAAAATTACAATAACAAACCTATTACATGTTACCATAAATGTACATTTTTTCAAATCCCTTTAATGTCTGGTTTAGAAGAAAGTAGCTAGAATCTTATTTCTGCTTCTTCATCCAATCTGTTGCTATATATTGATTTGGCTGAAATCTATGAAGAAAACTCAGCCTCACATGGTTATGTAGTTGAAAAGGGGAGGAGTGTTTTAACAGCCTTTTCCAATAACTGTGGATGCTCTCTTTTGGTATTAAATGAAAACTTGACAAGAGGCAATTTCTTACATGTTAGTGGCATGTGGAACCTGAAAGCATATCAGTGAATTTTTTGTTCTCTGTCACATTAAAATCCATTGGTCTCTACACTTTGAATGGATCTTGTGCCCACATACAATTTTTATAACATCAGGCATTCGAAATTTGGAAAATCATGGTTCACTGAGTATGTGCCTTACAAATATTAATACATTTCACTGTATAATATCTAAACATCAAACTTGTTAATATCACCAGTGATCTCGTCAAGTTCATGGTAGTGGATATGTTTCCAAAATTTTAATTTTCTCATAGAAACTCCAATCTTGTTATTAGTAACAGGTAATGTTATTTGTTTTCCTTGAAATGATAGGGTCTCTGCATTTTTTTATACAATGCATGGCAAATATCTAAGCCCAAATAACCATAGTTTGGCAGTTTTTTCATCAAGAAAAAATGGTGTTCCAGGAAAAAAAGTGGTCTTATTGACTGATGTTTATGTCCCCCAAAAATTTATATGTTGAAACCTAATCCCCAATCTGATGGTATTAGGAGGTGGGACTTTTGGGAGGTGACTAGGTCATCAGGGTGAAGCCCTCATGAATGGAATTAGTGCCCTCATTAAAGAGATCACAGGGACCTCCCACATCCCTTCCACCACGTGAGGACACAGCTAGAAGATGATTACCCGTTAACCAAAAAAGTACGCCCTCACCAGACACTGAATCTGCCAGCGCCTTGATCTTGGACTTCCCAGTCTCCAGAACTGTGAAGAATAAATGCTTGCTGCTTAAACATCTAGTCTATAGTAATTTGTTACAGTAGTCCAAGTAGTAAGACAAGTGGTTACCTTAACTTACAGCTCAAATAATTGCTTTTCCTCAAGACAATCATCACACTCAGTACATACTCAGTGATTTCTCTATGCATTCTTCCCATTTTGTTACATAGAATACTTAAGTCACATCTATTCAAGGATTGAGGTTTAATTAAATTAACAATTCTTACTGCTTCTAGAAGGACTTTCTTAAGTAAAACTTAAAACTTAGGAGTTTTGTTTGTTTGTGTGTTCTTTCCTGTGAGTTTAGTGCCACTGCCTTGATTTTGACCAAGGCCCTAGCAGTTTTATCCATTGGTGCCTCTGTACCATCGGTGCAACCGTAAACACAGTAAAAGGGTAAAATAATGTCTTACCATTATTATGAGAACTGTTTTGAACTTACAGGTCCCCTGAGAAGATATTGGGGACTTCCTGGGGTCTGCAGAACACACTTTGAGAAGCTCTAATCTGTAACACGGTGCTAGCAGGCAGAAGCCCTCCCATCCCTTCAAAGAAAACGTCATTGCCCCGCTCACAATCTTCCCCCTACATCAATTCCTGTCCTCATGCTGGGAGACTCATCACCCCTACAAATGAGTCATCCAACTCTCTGGTTGCTCGGTTGCTCCTCTTCCTCATCTGTAATAATCTTCTCTTCTGAACCTTCTCACTCTCTAAAACAACTTCTCCTCCAAGCCATTCATTCATGAATCACCTGTGAATAGTTACTTGGGGGCTCCACAGCCTCTTGTCTTTCTATCTTACAGGCTTAAGGGGATTCCCACTGCGCTTCTTCTTGAACCTCATTGGGATCTCCATTATCTCGACATCTAAGCTTCCTCCCTTTCAATAAGAACTCCTCTTATCTTTATTTACCTTTATAACCAGTTTTGATTCCATGATTCATCACTTTAAAATCTTACCTATATTCTAAACACCTAGACCCCACTGTTCCCTCGATCACACCTAACTGTAAATCCCAACCCTGAATGAATCCGATTATCTACCTCTTTACTTTGGTTAATTCCTATGTATCTTTCATTCTCATCATAAACATCAATTCCTTAGGGAAATATTTCCTGATATCCAGACTGGTTGAAAACCTCCTTCATATGATTTGGTCAATCTCTGCACATTTTCTCAATATTTAATTATCAAACTTGTAATATTTGTAAAATTTATTTTTTCTCTACCAGATTCTAGGCTCTATGAATGCAGAAACTGTCTATATTTGCTACAGAGTTCCCAGCACCTGTCATGGGCCAGGGCCACGGAAAGTGCTCAGTAAATATTTACAAAAGGAAAAAAAGAAGGAAGGGAAAGAGGGAGGGAAAAAAGGAAGGAAGGAAGGAAGGAAGGAAAGAAGGAAGGAAGGGAAGGAGGGAGAGAAGGGACTGAGATAGGGAGGGAAGAGAAAGAATAAAACCAATTTCTGGGATATAGACAGTGACACTGTTGAGACATTTATTTGAACCTGATTCTTATAATCTAAATTAAATTAGATCCTGGTATCTCGACATTCAAATGGCTCAGGGTTTGTTACACACGTCATTTTTCTAATAGACTGTTCTAATAATAAAAGTTTGAAGTGTGGGAACATGGATAATCGGAAGGAGAGAGAGAAGGTATAGGGAGAAGGTTTGGGAACAGGAAAGGACTCCAGCATTATTTCTGCATCTCACTACAGAATTGTCAAGATAATGTCACTGTAAGCCCATAGAGACTGCATTATGTGTCAAACCGGAGGGAAACAGTACTAATGGATGGAAGCAAAAGCCTAGACAGAGCAGTGGTGTATTGCTGTAGTTTCAAAAGCCTTGTGACATGATGTCTAGACGGAGGCATACATGCTAATGCTATCACGGAGGCCAGAGTACAGAAAGTACACCAGGACCATTCATTAAAGTTGTTACAGGGCTCCAACCTTTTAGCCAATACCAATGTGACCAACATTTTATTATTCCAATAATTTTTTCAATGTAGTTCATTTTTTGATCATTATAAAAGTAATACATTCTCATTACAGAGAACATGGGAAAGATTATAAATGAAAAGAATTGTCCCAAATTTTACTATCATGAATATTTAGTTATATTTTCTTCTGTTTATTTTCATAACACATTGAGGTCATACTGAGTATTACATTTTATATCCTGATTCTTCCACTTAATAATAGAGCAGAAACCTAAACTATTTATGGTAATACACATTGTTCCACTCCCCTTACATTAAACAATTGGATTATTGAGTCCCCAGTTTTTCAGTATTCAAGTTATTTGTTGAAGATATATCCTGTAGAGTGGGATGACTGCATTGAAGGGATTTTAGAACTTATGGCACATATTGCCAAATGGCTTTCCAAAAGAACTGTATAAATTGTTTAATTACTTAAGGAGCCATTCATAATTCTGTGGCCTAATAAATCTTGGAAAATATTTTTAAGGCATCTCTCAGCTGGCAAAATTCTACTCAATCAGTAAGACATTTAATATGGAGCACAGGGACTTAGGAGTCTTTGCTTCTCATCTTCAGTTTGCCTCTCACCTGCTGGGCTACTATGAGAAAGCTGCTTTAATTGACTTTAAGTTTTTTAATCTGTGGAATGAGCACAATTCTATATGGTGCTATTGCAGCATTTCTCAAAGAGTACCCTGCAGAGTACAGTTCCTGAGATATGCACAGGGGTCGGGGAGGAAGAGGAGAAAAGTTCCATGGTCAAATACATTTGGATGAACTGCATACACCATACCATTCTTGGATATTTAAAATGCCCAATAACATATTAAAGGCTCAGAGAGTTTCTGCATTTTAATTTGCTTACCCTGGCATTTCCCAAATTTTGTGAGGAAACACAGGCCATTTCTTTTTTTATGCATCATCTGTAAGACTATGTAACACAGTTGAAACACTGATGTAAAAGAAAGAGGTTTAGAGTTCAGCAAATATGCATTTGAATCTGATTTCTGCTACTTACTGAATTTCAATTTTCTTATAGCTATAAAACAGGGAAAATTGTTTGCAAGACTATTTTGAATATGGGGTGAGATCATGTATGTAAAATCTCAAGCACAAGCCTGGCATACATGTTAGCGTCACTCTAACCTTGTCAACCTCACACATGCTCATCAAACCTCTCCGTCTTCATCAAAAATGTATTGAATGTACTCGGATAGGGCTGTGGACAAGTGACATGCTTCCCATCTGCCTTTTAAAATAGAGCAGCTTATTGCGCAAAGGGTCTAAAACCTAGAGTTGAATAAGCAACGTGCAAGTTAAATACTTGACCCAGAATGTGGCCACTTCAGCAACTTAGAAAAGAAAATAATTAATTAGCTACCAATCCTAGGCTAGAAGGTCAGAAAGCCCAACCCTGATGATTACCAGGGTGTTGTCCTAATACATTGGCTCAGCTTGTATTAAAATCTGATTATCACTAATCATATAATCTTGAGCCAGTCCCATCCAGTTACATGGAGATTCCATCATACAACAGAGGTATTTTAGATTTAACTTTGAAAGCGCTCAGTCTTCAGCAACCTCCATGTTGCTAAGTCCAGTAGAAAGTTGTCTGGTTTTGTTTTACTTGCCCTCTGCTATGGTTTATTTGTCCCCACTCATGTTGACTGCATGAGTGTAATAAGTAGGGGGGAAAAAACAAAACTCATATTGAAACTTGATTCCCGATGTGGCAGTGTTGGGCCTGGTGGGAGGTGTTTGGGTCCTGAGACAGATCCCTCAGGAAAGGCTTAGTGCTGCTTTTGCAGTAGTGAGTGGGTTCTCCTGGCTAGACAGACTCATTCTCGCTGGTTCCCATGGAAATTAGTTGTTATAAAGCAAGGTTCCTCCTCCTGTTTGGTCCCCTTCAAATGTGCCCACTTCCTTTTTTACCTTCTCTGCCATGTTTTGACGCAGCACAAAAGTCCTCACCAGGATGTTCCTATTTTCTTTATAGAACTTAAAGTATATAAAATATTTGCATACACTTTTCTAGAACAGAAGCTTCATGAGAGCTAAGAGCAAGGACTTTGTCTTTCTCATTTATATCCCCAGGGCCCAGAACAATGCCCGGCATATATTGGGTGCTCAATAAAACAAAATAAGCATGTATATGTCAATTAAAAAAGGAAAAGCTCTCACCAGAAGCCAAGCAGATGCTGGCACCATGCTTCTTGTACAGCTTGCACAACCATGAGCCAAATAGACCTCTTTCCTTTATAAACTACACAGCTTCAGGTATTCCTTTATAACAACACAAAACTGACTAACACACAGTCTGTTAACCACTTTTTTCTTCATGAGAACTTTCATCTCTTGGACTTCTTCAGCATAATTCCTCCTCACTCTCTTCCTACCTCTGGCCAGTTCTCCTCCAAAAACTGGAATTCTTCAAGGTGCAGTCTGGTCTTTCTTCTTTTTCTCTTTCTGCTTTTCTCACCCTTAAGAAGGTAAGATCCATGTCCTTGGCTTCATACACGATCTGTGCAAATGTTTCTACATTTAGGCCTTCAACTTAGACTAGTCCTCTGTAATCCTGTTTTGTTTATCCAACTTCTCCATTTGATATGTCTATCAAATGCCTCTTAGACATGGCAAACTTAATGGTTCCACATCTAAACTATTCATTTTCTCTTTTAAGCAGTTCCTTGTTATGCCTTCCTGTGGGCCAAGACCTTCTTCTACTTTACCTTTCTCCAATCCATTCTCTGCACAGCAATGAAGATAATTTTTTCAAATGAGAAATAAGATAATATCCTTCCTTTATAAGACTCTCAGTGATTTTTGTTTTGTGTGTGTGTTTTACTACACATAGACTCAAATCCAAATTTCTCATTGTGGTGCCTAAGGTCCTCTGGGATCTGGCCTCCATCCAATTTTTTGACTTCTTCTTAAGGCATTTCTCTGCTTTCATGCTACTCTCATTCTTCAGTCCTCAAACATGACAAGCCACTTCCAATCACAGAGTCTTAGCACAGGTGATCCCTCCGCTTTACCCTGCTCTTTACCTAGCTTCTCCCTACCGCCCTTCACATCTCAGTTTAAATGCCACCTCCACAGAAAATTCCCTCAATCAGCCTGTCTTTAGATTGCTCTGATATCCTCTAACAAAGGGCCCATTTATTTCCTTCGCAGTATTTATCACAATGTAAAAGAAAAATTTTTTTTTTCTTTTGAGACAGAGTCTTGCTCTGTTGCTTACATCAGAGTGCAGTGGCACAATCTTGGCTCACTGCAGCCTCCAGCTCCCAGTTTCAAGCGATTCTCATGCCTCAGTGTCTCAAGTAGCTGAGACTACAGGCATGTACCACCATGCCCAGCTAATTTTTTGTATTTTTAGTAGAGACCGGGTTTCACCGTATTGGTCAGGATGGTCTCGAACCCCTGAGCTCAAGTGATCCGCCTGCCTCGTCCTCCCAAAGTGCTAGGATTACAGGTGTGAGCCACCACGCCCACAATTTTTAAGATAATATTTTTGGTTACATATTTATTGAGTCCATCGCTACGCTATAAATTCCATGAGTGTTGAAACATTATCTGTTCAGTTTATTACCTAACACCTAGCATACCTGTAATATTTATTTATTGAATGAATGAAAAAATAAATCCAAAAAAGTATCCACTGTGTGCTAGATGCACATAGAATTCCATACAGAACTTTAAGTTCCAAGCATGTACTGGGCTCTCCTGCAGTATTTGCAGAACGCTATTTCCTCCACAGAATGCTAATCATATCTCATTCATCTGGCTGAACCTTTCCACTTCAGTTCATTCTCTCCAGATAGCTTTCCTTAGCCTGCCTGTCCTATGCTAACATAGTGCCATATACGTAGAGCTTCTAACACTTTATTCCTACTCCTAGACTGCAAGCTCTAGAAGACTGAAATCATGACTGTATTGCTCACCATTGTACCCTAGTGCTGAGCACAGTATCTCGAATATATTATCTCATATAATCTTAAGTTATTCATTAACATTTCACAAGAACCCTGTGGGGGTAGGAAGTACTATTTCCATTTTATAGATGAGTAAAACGATTCATAAGAAGTTGAAATAACTGGCTTAAGGTTCTGTAGGTAGAAAGTGGCAAGGCCAGAATTCAAACCAACAAAGATTCCAAAGCCTATGCATTTTTTAAGCATTCCAAGATGTATTCTGAAGGATTTCTGACAAAAGAGAAACAGGGTAATAAAAATAATTTTCTAAAGGCTTACCATGTACCAGGTTCTGTTATAAGTACTTTACATAAACTTACTCAAGTCCTGACAAAAACTCTATGAAATATGTATTAGCTCCATTTCATAGATGAAAAAAAAAAAAATGAAGCCTAGGAAGTTTAAGCAACTGGCCCAAGTTCCATAGCCACTACGTGGTGATGCCAGGACTTAATGCCAGATTGATTATACTTTATAGACCAGACCCAATGCCACCTGAAGTATTGCTAAAGATTAGTTACCCTAAATAAAAGTCTCCATATTACATGATTCACTTTTCAGTCACATCCACTACTCCAATTGTTTTTATTAATTAAAAATTCATGTTTCCTGAATACACATCAATTTTCAGTCGTCTGGACTACTATTAAAAATATTCACATGGCCTTGGCCAAAGATGCTTTGGTAAATATACTCTGATGTCCACAAAAGCAATAAAATAAAAAGGGACATCATGATTGAAACTTCTTTAGGGTCAACTGCCTATAGGCCCACTTAACAAAAAGAAACAGCTTTAGATGCTTAGATAGTTGTCCTCTGTGTTTGGGATCCTCAGTCACGTTTTTAAAATTCCCCTAAGGAATTCTGCTTTTCATCAATGGAAAAGTTGGGTTGAAAATGTTGGCCTTCAACTGATGGATAATAAAAACAACACTCTTAGAAGAATGTAATAAGGGTTAAATTGGCCAGTATTCGTAAATGCCTATCAGAGTTATCTTGTTATTGAATACTCCTCTTCTTTCTCTAGGGTTCAGTTTCTTGCTCTGTAACATGAGTGGATTAAGCTAGATACTAAATCCTTCCTAATTCTAAAGACCAACAAAATAGAAATAATGGAACTAGCATACAAGAACTTTGAAAGAGTTATTGTAAATATGCTCTATTATTTGAGGAGAATTAAGAAGCTAATGAGAAGGGTAGCAGAAGATATTAAAAGATACCAAATGAGACATTTAAAACTGAAAATTATATTAACTCAAATTTAAAATTCACTGGATAGGCTCAACAGCAGATTAAACATTGCAGAACAAAAAATTAATACATATGTAGTTATAGAAACCAAAATGAAACAGAAAATAAACCGCCAACAACAAAAAAAAGCAAGAGCATCAGTGACCTGAGGGACTTTATCCAGCAGGCTAGCATCTCTGTAATTGGACTATCAGAAAGAGAGATGAGAATGTATGGGGCAGAAAACATGTATGAATGAATCATTGCAAAAATTTTCAAATTTGATGAAAACTATAAACCCACAAAACCATATCACCTTGGAATTAGAAAAATATAAATCTAAAAGATGGCCCAAAAAAGAAGAAAATAGAAACAAAGAAGACATGGGACAAATAGAAAACAAATAGTAAAATGGTGAACTCAAGCCCAAGTTTATCAATAATTATATTTGATGTAAATGGTCTAATTACTATAATTAAAAGACAGAGGTTGTGAGACTAGCTAAAGAAAGCCTCATCTATGTATGTTCACATGAATTATATTTTTAAATATAGTCATATAAGTTAAAATAAAATAATAGAAAAAGATTTGCCATGCACATACAGATCATAAGAAAGCAAGGATAACTATATGTATTAATGATAAATGAAATAGGTTGTAGAACAAGGACCATTGTCCTTGGGGTAATGGAAGCCTTTCATGATAATAAGGGAGTAAATTATCAAGCAGTCAGAATAATTCTAGATATGTGTGTGTGTGTATTTAATAACATAGCTTTAAAATACATGGAGCTAAAACTGATAGAACTGTAAGTAGGCAAATCCACAAATACAGTTGGAGATTGCAAGATTCTTTTCTCAGTAATCAATAGAACAAGATGAAAACTTGAGTGACATTAACAATCAGCTTGACTTAATTGACTTGGAACTACACTGAACAACAGAATAATGCACTTTTTTGAGCGTATGGAATATTCACTAAGGTTGGCCACACTCTTAGTAAAAACCAAATCCCAATACATTAAAAGAATTGCAATTAAAACTTCCAGGCAAATTAAAAACTTGAAAACTTCTAAGCAGCATACATACTGGAAAGGTGTTATTTGTATAAAACATGTAATAGAGATCCACTGATTTTGAGGCTGAAGATTATAACTTCCTTCCATCACCATTGTTTTAAAATTTTTTTTTCAAATAACATACTTTTAATTAAGATTTTATAATGAGCAAACGTTAAACATGGACTTATAAAATAAATGTGTGCCATTAAAATGTAAATCTATATATTATCTGTTTTCAATGTTAGAGTTCATGTGAAATTTTATTTTGCAGGGGAAAAGAGTGCTATTACTTAAAAATAAAGTTTAAAATCTCTGACTGATCAGAAAGATCCATGCCAACTGGTATATTATAAATTTGTTCTGTCTGATTATTGTCAACCATCAAGAGAATGAAAATACCAAAAAATAACAATAACAATCACACAAAGCACTGGTAACAGCTTTCACTGAACACTTGCTAGGTAATAGGTAATAGGTATTGATCTAAGTACTTTCATGCATTTAATTTTTGTTCTTTCTTTCCTCCCATTTTACAGGTAAGGAAAATGAAGCTTGGAAAAATTAAATAACTTGCCTGAGATCAGACAGCTAGTAAATGTCAGTGCCAGAATTTGAACCTAATAAAATCTTTTCACCATGTAGCTTTTCACTTTCAAAGTCAGTGTCAGACACACTGGTATTAGATACAAAGACCTCATGATTTCCTTCTTCAGCACTTTGTAAAGTATTTAATTGGTTCTATTTTGCCTTGACTTGAAATTTGCCTCTTCACTGGTCTGTCTTGTTTGATAAGTTCATCAAACATCAAGACTCTTTGTTCATTTTCAAAAAGGATTACAATGATAAGCTTTTATAATTAAGAATATCTCGGCGGAGATTTCCTTTACCACAGTTCTCTTGCTTTATCTTCTAATTATTAGAGATGAATTTTCTGATTTCAAAATTGTATTTCCTTTAAATACAAGTTACAGATTAACTGCTTTTAAAAATGCTTTCCTCCCTTCTGAACTGTTACTTAAAGGAACTCTCACTTGCTCTAGCATTTAAAAGCACTAATGATTCAAAATTGCATCATCTATCAAGAATTATAATTAAATAATTCTATTTAACGTCTTTAATGTTTGGGAGAAAGGGATTGCTTTAAAGCTATCCCAAAGGTGAAATAAAGGACTGCTTAGGCTCCACAAAATACTTAATATTAAGATACAAAAAAAAAAAAAAAAAAAAACTCATGAAGCTAGGTTGGAAATCTCAAGAAAATAGAATGGGTAAAATGCAATGTACATATGAAACTATATCACCTCCCTCTATTATCCCATAGCAAAAGATAAAGTCAGTTTTAGAATTAAATGACCCAGCATCTCTATAGTCCTTTGCCTCCCCCAAAGTGATTTTGAACACATTATCTAATTTTATCCTCCCCCAAAACTATGAGACAGGTACTCTTATGATGCTCTTTTACAGATAAGAAAGTAGGGGTTAAGTTAACTGTTTAGCACCACTCAGGAGAACTATCATTTATTAAGTGTCTACTATAAGCTGAGTACATTTTATATTCAGGATCTTATTTTATCTACACTAACTCTTATAGAAGAGGTATTATTATTCTCATTTTACAGCTAGGGAAACTAAGGATCAAACAGATTAAATGATTTACCCTGAATTACTCAGCTTCTAAGCATTAGAGCTGTGATTTACACGTAGGCCAATTTAGCACGGTCTTTTCACTGTCCCATCCTCCTCCACGGGAGTAGCAATAACATGAAAAGAGGTTATTTTCCATTCCAACACAGCCTCTGCTGCAAACATAAAAGTGTCTTAGTTCCCCAGCAGGCGATTCCTATGTGCAAGTTTTGCAGAGACATATGGCCCACTTACTGGTTCACCTTCTCCTGTGCAGTTACCCCAGGCTGACAAGTCATCAAAGACAAGATGAAGAAAACAACAGCAAACATCTCAGCCAGAAGCCACCACGCTATATTACCTTGAAGGAATAAAACTATCTATTCAGGAAATTGGAGTAAAAGATGTCTACAGGCTGGGACCTGTAAGATCTATCTGATGTTAGAAACTCACCCAGATACACACAAATTCGCACAGAACTCAATTGATTCTCTTTCAAATGTGGTTAAATAGTAACCAGAGTATTGATTACCTAAATACTCTAAAAATGTTCCAGACACCAAAGGTCACTGCCCTTTAGACCTTTTGAAAAACAATATCCATGTGGTTAAGGAAAAGAAGATATTTAACCAACAACAGCTTAGCAAAGAGGTCTTATTTTCAAACAGAGACAAAAACCAAACCACGATGCAGTTCTAGAATTCCTGGTCTTTTCCGGTATCTCTTGGAACTTCTGAGGTCAGATCAATCTATTTCACAAGACTGAAACAAGGCTAATATTGTCATATCAACTCAGACATAAAGCACTCAGAAAAATGTAGGAAATGCCAACAGTTACATGAAAGTTCTACTATATATTGCCAAACATCTAAATCCTGAAATATATGTGTAATTCAATGGACTTTCCACTTTTCATACAGACACTGGCTATCATCAAGATCCAGCATATCTGTTTCTTGAGGGGGCCAGATGTCTTAAATAGACATCTCCAGAAGCACTCTCTAGAATTATAATGTCAAATGTCAATAGAACCACACAACTGGGCTAATGGTACCATACCTGCATATAATTTCTTACTCTCCAAGACATAAATTAAATTAAATTAAGAGTTGGGGTGTCCTTTGTAGGGACATGGATGCAGCTGGAAACCATCATTCGCAGCAAACTATCGCAAGAACAGAAAATCAAACACCACATGTTCTCACTCATAGGTGGGAATTGAACAATGAGATCACTTGGACACAGGAAGGGGAATATCACACACCGGGTCCTATTGTGGGGAGGGTGGAGAGGGATAGCATTAGGAGATATACTTAATGTAAATGACGAGTTAATTGGTGCAGCACAGCAACATGGCACATGTATACATATGTAACAAACCTGCACATTGTGCACATGTACCCTAGAACTTAAAATATAATAATAAAAAAATTAAAAAATAAAACTGCCAAGTCTGACATTTTGAAAACAAAAAACAAACAATAAAAAAAATTAATAAAGATGGATGGATAGATAGGTAGGTAAATAGATGATGGATAGATACACAGACAATAATTGAAAGCCTACTATGTGGCAGGCATTTCATATGTCTTATTTAATTTTCATAGCAGGGATATGAGATAGAAATTATTAATTCCATTTAGATGGAATTAATGAAGACGAAGAAATGGAGGCCCAGAGAAAGTAACAACTTGCCGAAAGTTGTACAGCTATCTCAATATCCTTGGGAATATTTAGATTCTCTCATTAGCAGGACTGTCCAGTAGTATCATTACTGATCTCAAAGTTAGGAGAAATTTTAATGAATGACTAGTATGCTTAAGAAAATGTGTTTCTGATTTAAACGCGGAGATTTTTTTAAAGGCACCAAATTGTTATCATCTCCCTTTTCTCAGAGATTTTGGTAAACTTGACAGAAGTAAATGTGGATTCTGGGTCCTGGCGAGTCCCTGGAGCTTATGATTTCTGTGTCTCTCTTTCTCCTACCTCTTTTCATTTGGACTCCTGGGTCCTCTTGGCCTCAGTTCTACCCTACTTTGAAAATCACACTTTCTTTTTGCTCCACAATATTCCAGCATGACTAGCATTTCATTACGCTTTCACTGAAGATATGAAAGACAATGGGGGGTGTTCTATCTGGGCACCCTGGGGCCAGCTCATGATGACACATCTGGCAGCCACCTCTTTCTACCAACTTCCCGTCCTTTCTCATCCATAGTCAAAATTCCTGACGCAGATCCACAGAGTCCCCTGGGAAGTGTAGCTCAGGTTCCCCGACTCCTCCTACAGCTTTTCTCATGAGGAGAAGACTTCCCCTACAACAATGTTCTCCACTAGGGGTGATTTTGCCCTCAGGGGATATTTGACAATGTTCAAAGATATTTATGTTATCACAACCTGGGGGGTTGTGCTACTGGCACCTAGTGGATAAAGGCCAGGGATGCTGCCACACGTCCTACAATGCCCAGGACAGGCCCCCACAACAAAAAATTGTCTGGCCCAATATATCAATAGTACCTAGGCTGGGAAACACTGCCCCATGGAAAAGCTTGTCTGCCTTCCTCTGATTCCTGAAATACAAGCCATCGGGTCTTCCTTCCTAAAGCGGCTCCTTCTTGAAATGTCTCTGATGCCTTTTCTCCCTACCTAAGCCCTCAATGGCTTTGGGACTCCTTCTTAACCTTTATCACCTCTCCCACCCCATCCCCAACACGGTCCCTTACATCCCACCATATTCCTCTGTAATATTTTCCCGCCAACCTTCTCTCCTTCATCCTCACTGTCTTTGATCCATATCAGGGCCTCATCTCTCTGTAATTCTCATAACCCACTTCTAGTGGGTTATGAGTTCTCTCTCACTTCAACCCTCCCTCTCTAGCACTGCTAGATTCATCAACAAGAAAACAGTCCCTGACAACATCGCTGTCCTGCTCAGAAAGCTGCAGTGGCTCCCCCATTGTCCATAAGAGTAAAAGTCCAAATTCCTTCATAAATGAGTCCCAGCCCATTTTTGCAGCCTTATCAACCACAACTCTGCAATGGTCCCCTACAGCATAGTCTAGGTTCCCCTCACCTTCCTCATGCTTTGCTGCTGCTGTGGCTTTGCTCACACTGGGCCTTCCACCTGAACTACCTTCGTCCATCATCTCCTCCCTTTCTGCCAAGCATCTTCTCAAATGTCAGATCCATCATGGATCTTTTGCTGGTGGCTCCATTTAAAAGGTATCTCCTTGGAAGCTCAACCTCATAAATGTGCTAGCAGCACTTCTAATTTTTGTTCCATATTCTTCTAGGGGAGCAGGGTGTAACTGGAGAACGTACATTTCTTTAGTGTAAGTTTCATGTCTGATTCTTCTTTATAATCATCCATATCACTTAACAATAAAATCTTTAATCGGAAATAGTTGTTGAGTGAATAAGCAAATAAGCAATTTAAAATAGATTACTATTTCAGAATATTTTCAGGTATATTTTCTCATTTAATTCTCAAAATAATCTTGTGAGATAAAAATCATTAACCTATCCTGGGCAACATGGTGAAACCCCATCTCCACAAAAAATACAAAAGTTAACCAGGCATGGTGATGTGCATTTGTAGTCCCAGATACTTGGGAGGCAGAAGTGGCAGGATCATCAGATCTTGTGAGCCAAGACCACGCCACTGCACTCCTGCCTGTGTGACAGAGCCAGACCATATTTCAAAAATAAATAAATAAATAAATAAATATATAAATATCATTATCCTGAAGAGAATCTTGAGAGTCAGAGAGAGAGTGATTGAGGGGGAAAATGAAACTAAGATGTTTGAAATCCCAGGCCCAGTGCCTACCACCTTATACGTCTATTTAATCTTCACAGCAATCACGCAAGGCCAGTAATACTAATGCAGTTTTGAAAATGAGGATATTGAAATTCAGGGTGGTTAAGCAATTTGCCTGCAATCACACAGCAGGTGAGTCTTGGAGTCATGGATTTATAATCCGTCCAAATGCAAAACTTCAGCTCTTTTTGGTCTGGTGCAACAACTAAGTGGTATATCAGGACTAAGGCCTGGATCTTCTAGCTCCAAGTCTAATGATCTATTATGCTTTAGCAGAGAATGAATATAATTTCTAGAGGACAAAGAAAGCAAAATCATCACGAGATGAAATCAAAGGAGAAAAGCTAATAAGAAATGGGAGTATTCAGTGTCTCTGTGAGTGAGTGTGTGTGTGTGCGCGCGCGCATGTGTGCATGCATGCACTGGGACGGGGGAAGGGCATCTATCTGCTTTCAGCCCAAATGTTCTAAGATGAATGGGAAATGCCAAAAAATTGTTAGGTTTGCATATGTGGATTCCACCTTAATTGTAGCATTTTGTTATCAAAGATAGATAGTTATAAAATACCAAGCAGAACAGACATGGAGATTGCAATTCATTTTGAAAACACATTGCCTGTCTTAGGGAAACACTTTTCACCATCTAAGCCAGCCTGTGAGTTATGACCTCAGAAAGGAACATGTCCTGTGTTGGCTCAGACTGCTCCCACAGGGTGACATCCAGATCTGTGCTCTCTGCAAAGCTTTTAGAAGCTCTGTGCCACATTCCCCCATGCTGGCCCTGCGTTTGCCCAATCCAAATAGGAGATCTAAATTCTGCAAATCTAGTGCAAATGGAGGCAATGTGCTGGAGTGGAAAAAACACAGCCTTAGATCAGAAAGTGCCACTAACCAGTTATTGCCTCCTAGCCTTAGTTTCTTCGTCTGTAAAATGGATAAAACAATACCTATCTAACAGGATAGGATCAAGCACCAAATTAGGATATTTAATCTAAAGATATTTAAATATCTAAAATGAAAGTATGTAAACACTAAATGAAGAAATCTATTCACAACTGGGCATTTTGAGCAGCTGTTGCTGCTTTTTCAAACAATGCTCCCCCTTCTCACAATCTATTTTTCCCCATTCATATGCATGAGAGCTTTCATTTAAGTACCAAGAAAGGAGAAAGTGGAAGAAAGGAGGGATCTGGCTAAGAGACTATTGGAGGGAGGATGTGAGAAATCTGTGTGCTGGTTCCTTGGACTGATTGTGAGTCCCTCTGGCAGGACAATGCAGCCAGCAGAAGCTGATAGAATGACTCCAACTATAGATCCAGGTGGCAACATGGTAGAAAGGCCCCTTCTACCCAAGTTCCAGTATCATTATGGCATCTAAAGCGTTGAAAACTTTGAGAGCAACTCAAAGTAGTAACTTCACCGTGGACGTGGCCAATCTCACCATGGTCATAGAAGACATAAAATTTCGCTGTGCAGCTAACTGATTGGTTAACATGAATGGCTGAACATACAGTTTTGTGGGTTTGCCTCAGGTATCTCTCTGGGGGCTGTGTATGTATGTGTATATGTGTGGGTGGGTGTGTGGGTATACTGGGGGATGATATCCTGTGCCCTCACTGGAGAAGCCTACAAAATATTCAGCACAGTATCTGGTACAAAATCTGCAATTAGCAAATGAGCATCTCCTGTCCACTGCCTTCCCTATCCTCCCTTCTTCACCCTTTGCAAGATTACATGTCTTTTATATCTGTTTTTCCTCCTGATTACCTCATCAGTCCCTGGTAGCAGCCAACAGACATTAGCAGTGGGTTTTCGACTGGAAATGAAGTAGGGCTGGTTTAGTAATTGGTCTCAATCAGAGGCTTAACAACGAATGGGCTAATGCGTGCCTGCTGCTCCCTACTTCATACTGAAGCTTTGTATTTGCATTTCGGGGGTGGATGACAGGGAGTCACTGTCTGGCTCATTAAAGTAGAAATTAAGGACCTTTTCTCAAAGAGGCAATTCAGCATTGTAAGCAGCTCTGGCCAAATCTGGGTGGTCCTTCGAAAAATCTGTGTTGGAATTTGGCTGCAATAAAAACAGAGTTAATTTTGAACCTGAGCAAATTCTCCAGGCCTCATCCACTGGTCAGTTGTCTCCTTCTCTGCAGTGCCTTCACTCACAGCTTGGTGCAGCATAGCCCTCTCTGTTCCCACAGTGCCAGGTCATAGCACTCGCTTTAAAAGACCACTGACTTGATGGATCGTCCTTCATCCTGTTTGTGATTTCTGTGAACTTCTGGAAGGCAAGACTGTGCCTGGCCCAGAGTCTTTGTGAATCAGATACATGAGAGTCAGTGAGTGAAACTAGCTCTCCATAGCCAGGCTGGCTTCATCTGCCCCTGGTGCAAGCAATAAGGGAGCACGCAGCATGCAGAGATGTTAAAAACAATCCTAAAGCCCTCTAGAAGTCAGTTGGCTTCATGCGGTCACCATGAGCAGGCTATTCTAAACAATGTCGCTGGTCACATTGCCTTCTCCCACAGTTTTCAACCTTCCATTCCCTCCCAGCACCACACTGAGATGCCTGTTACTTTCTGTTCTCCAGATTCCCTGTGAGCTTTTTGAGAGCGAAGACCATGATTTAAATCATCTTTGTATTTCCACTGCTGACAGATAGTAGGTGCATGTTTTATGCAGTTACAGAAGATTTCAGCTTTTAGTCCAAACATAACTGAATTGAACTCCCAGCACAGCCGTGAACCAGTCTTGCGACTTTGGGCAAGTTGTTTCACCACTGTGCCTTCATCACCCCTCCTATATAGTGGGTCTGATGATTATTGGGTTTATAAATACATATGTGTGTATATGCATACAGATATATATCATATATACACACAGTACCTAATTGATGTTTACTGAATTGACCTGAATGAGCAAGCATTTCCAGGCAAAATCATAATGAATGCTGTTTTTCTTTGTAATCTTTTCACTTCTCTCCTGATATGGTTTGACTCCGTGTCCCCACCCAAATCTCATCTTGAATTGTACTCCCATAATTCCCACATGTGGTGGGAGGGACGTGGTGGAAGATAATTTGAATCATAGAGGCGGTCTCTCCCATACTGTTCTCGTGGTAGTGAACAAGTCTCGTGAGATCTGATGGTTTTATCAGGAGTTTTTGCTTTTGCATCTTCCTCATTTTCTCTTGCTGCCTCCATGTAAGAAATGCCTTTCACCTCCCACCATGATTTGGAGGCCTCCCCAGCCATATGGAACTGTAAGTCCAATTAAACCTCTTTTTCTTCCCAGTCTCATGTATGTTTTTATCAGTAATGTGAAAACAGACTAATGCAGTAAATTGGTACCAGCAGAGTGGGGTGTTGCTGAAAAGATACCCAAAAATGTGGAAATGACTTTGGACCTGGGTAACAGGCAGAGGCTGGAACAGTTTGGAGGACTCAGAAGAAGACAGGAAAATGTGAGAAAGTTTGGAACTTCCTAGATATTTGTTGAATGGCTTTGACAAAAAGCCTGACAGCGATGTGGACAGTAAGGTGGAGATGAAGAACTTGTTGAGAACTGGAGTAAAGGTGACTCTTGTCATATTTTAGCAGAGAGACTGGCAGCATTGGCCTCTGCCCTAGGGATTTGTGGAACTTTGAACTTGAGAAAGATGATTTAGGGTATCTGGTGGAAGAAATGTCTAAGCAGCAAAGCATTGAAGATGTGACTTGGGAGCAGTTAAAGACATTCACCTTTATAAAGGAAGCAGAGCATAAAAGTTCAGAAAATTTGCCGCCTGATGATGTGATAGAAAAGAAAAACCCATTTTCTAGGGAGAAATTCAAGATGGCTGCAGAAATTTGCATAAGTAACGAGGACCTGAATGTTAATCCCTAAGACAACTGGGAAAATGTCTCTGGGGCATGTCAGAGGTCTTCATGGCAGCCCCTCCTACCACAGGCCTGAAGGCCTAGGAGAAAATGGTTTTGTGAGCTGGGCCCAGGGTCTCCATGCTGGGTACAGCCTAGGAACTTGGTGCCCTGCATGCCGGCCTCTCCAGCCGTGGCTGAAAGGGGCCAATGTACAGCTCGGTCCATGGCTTCAGAGAGTGTAAGCCCCAAACCTTGGCAGCTTCCACATGGTATTGAGGCTCAGAGTTCACAGAAGTCAAGAACTGGGGTTTGGGAACCTCCATCTAGATTTCAGAAGATGTATGGAAACACCTGGATGCCCAGGCAGAAGTTTGCTACAGGGATGGGGTGCTCATGGAAAACCTCTGCTAGGGCAGTGCAGAAGGGAAATGTGTGGTCAGAGCCCCAACACAGAGTCCTACTGGGGCACCACCTAGTGAAGCTGTGAGAAGAGGGCCACCATCCTCCAGACCCTAGAATGGTAGATACACTGACAGCTTGCACCATTGACCGGGAAAGCCACAGACACTCAATGCCAGCCTGTGAAAGCAGCTGGGAGGGAGGCTGTACCCTGCAAAGTCACAAGGGCAGAGCTGCCCAAGACCATGGGAACCCACCTCTTGCATCAGCATGACCTGGATGTGAGACCTGGAGTCAAAGGAGATCTTTTAGAGCTTTAAGATTTGACTGATCTGCTGGATTTTGGACTTGCATGGGCCCTATAACCACTTAGTTTTGGCCAATTTCTCCCATTTGGAATGGCTGTATTTACCCAATACCTGTACCCCCACTATATCTAGGAAGTAACTAGCTTGCTTTTGATTTTACAGGCTCATAGGTGGAAGGGACTTGACTTGTCTCAGATGAGACTTTGGACTGTGGACTTTTGGGTTAATGCTGAAATGAGTTAAGACTTTGGGGGACTGTTGGGAAGGCATGATTGATATTGAAATGTGAGAACATGAGATTTTGAAGGGCCAGGGGTGGAATGATTTGGTTTGGCTCCATGTCCCCACTCAAATCTCATCTTGAATTGTACTCCCATAATTCCCATGTGTTGTGGGAAGGACATGGTGGGAAATAATTTGAATCATGAGAGCACTTTCTCCCATACTGTTCTCGTGGTAATGAATAAGTCTCACAAGATCTAATGGTTTTGTCAGGGGTTTCTGCTTTTGCATCTTCCTCATTTTCTCTTGCCACTGCCATGTAAGAAGTTCCTTTTGCCTCCTGCCATGATTCTGAGGCCTCCTCAGCCATGTGGAACTGTAAGTCCAATTAAACCTCTTTTTCTTCCCAGTCTTGGGTATGTTTGTCAACAGCATGAAATGAACTAATACATCATCCCTTCTGTCATGATTCTTTGTTCCAGAAATACCAACCTGTGGCTATTCAGGTTGGGCTTACTCTCAGTGATGCCCATGATGCCATCTGAAGAATCAGTAATGCCACAAGGGTCACTGAGAAACTGATAGAGACCACTGTGTGTGTGCACCATTTTTCTATGTATTTTAGGCATCTTTATATTGTCAGCCCATGAGTATTTACATTTTAAATGAGACCCTTAAAGAAATTGCAGCCTTTAAGTCTCAGAGCAATAGTGACCCAATGGACTGATCAGTCAGAACCTGAGCTGTGGGAGTGATGACAAGCTTTTTACTATTATGTTATAGCCAGTGATATAATGCACATGGCAATCTGTTATTGCATTGGTTCCATTGAGGCTTAGGGTTAGACACTGTGGTGGGCATTGAACACTCAGAGATGAAGAGAACACAGCCCCTGTCCATCACCATGCTATGCATATGGGTGAGTGTGTCATGGAGAGCTGCAGAGGGCTAAGCTGGGAGCAGCCACCAACAGCTGCTGATGTGAGACTTAGGCTTTGAAGGAAGCAGGAAGAAGAGGATAGGAGTTTGGTTGATGCAGAAGTTTACTTTAAACAGAAAGAGGAAGAAAGAGCAAGCATCCCAGACACTGAGAACAGAATAAGCAAGTCCAGGAAGGCACCAAAGAGCATGGCCATCTTGGGGCTCAACCAGCTATCTGGAGGGCTAGAACCAAGTATGCCTTGAGAAGGATTGGCAGGACAGGCAAAGCCACATCCAACAACTTTGGGTTTTGTGGTTTTGGTTTTTTGTTGTTGGGTTTTGGTAAGACTCAGGTATGTATTTCATCCCTAAGGACAGGGAGGTACAATTGAATGAATTGAAGCTGTGGAGCCTCCTGATCAGATTTGTACTTTGCACTCTGGGATCCTCTTGGAGGATGCAGTGAGGGGCGGGGATCAGGGAGTTAGGATTGGAAGCAGAGAAACCAGGTTACAGACCAACTCCCAGGATCTGGAACACCATGCACCTGCCACACAAAGGGAAGCCCTTGGGGGCTCCCCAGAGGGAATTCAGAATCTCCAGAGTCAGGCACCTGGATTCTTATGCTAACCTGTATCAAGACCACATTGCATGAACTTGGGACAGTCATTTGACTTCTCTGGACTTCAGTGTCCACACTCGAGGGCTAGCTTATCTCCACTGCCTCCTCCAGTATGCAACCTTAGGCTTATATAATCCTTATCTCAGAAATCCCTGTTAGAACTGCAGGACCAGGAAACACACACACACACACACACACACACACACACACACACACACACCATTCAAGTCTGTTTTCATACTTTTATTCAAGATTTGTCTTCCCATGAGACACTCTGGGCTGTCAGGCTGTAATTAGACTTTCTCCCAGACAGTGTGGAGTGAGAGACGGAGCCGGATTAGCCCCTGTAAACAAATTTGGTCAGTTCTCTCCTCACCAGCCTCGTTCTGGTTGAGTGGATTTCAGCAGCTCCTGGGTGAATGTTAATGCCCCCCACGTACACAGTTGCAAGAAAAACAATAACTGTGCATTTGTGCCTCCATTTCTTGAGAACGCTCTGGGTTTCACTTTTCAAAGGTCTTTGTGATATAGCACTAGGCAGTGGGGGATGGCATGGCAGGGAAGCAGTGCGAAGAGACTAGAAAGACCTTAAGGCAGGAGGTAGGGCACCTGGGTTTCAAGGCAAGCTCAGCCACTAATTGTCTTTGTAACCTTGCAAAAGTCACTTTAGCTCTCTGAGCCTTGGGCATCTCAACTATAAAATGAGGCTAAGCACACCTGCCTCGCGGGCCTGCTGGAAAGAGTAATTGAGATAATGTACATGAGAGTCTTTGGTAATGCTCTGTCGACGAGGGGCCCTGCATCCAGGATCACAGACTCAGCCGCCCACTGCAGAGGATCAGGGAGTCAGGGCAGGTAGAGAGCATTAGGAGAGCTTGGTGCAAAATTCTTGGCAGCATCAGCATCCTAGAAAACAGGAGAGGTCCAGACCAGAAGCCCATGAACTGTCCTCTGATGAAAACTTCCCTGAAATTGAATGTAGTTATTCACTCCATGAAAGAAGAGAGAAAACAATGAACATTTATTGAGCACTTGTGCGTTTCCTGCCTTCCTTACAGTAGCTTTAAGTGGGAATTCTTATACTCGATCCAAAAAGGAGGAAACAGAGGCCAAAAGGAGGCAGGAGGGAGAGGGGATTTGAGGCGAAGTTAACCTGACGTCAAAGTCTGACTACGCCCCTGTCTTTGACATAACAAGCAGATTAATGCCAGATTTAGATGAGTGACAGATGCATAATCGGTTATTAAGAAAACAAATGATATATTTGAGGAGGCCGCTACTCATCTTTTCAGAGTGGCATCAGGGAGGAGGGATTTGTGTCATGAATTATATGCGTCACGAAGGCAGGGGCTGTTTACTCACAGCGGTACCCCAGCACCAAGCACACTGCCTGGCACAGAGCAGGCACGCAATCAATATGTGTTGAATAAATGAATAAATAAGCCCTGTGAGGCTCATAATCATCCCTTTAGCTTTTTGTGGCTGATCACAAATAGTAAGAAAGGAAAAGAAAGTCGTTCACATAAATTGTCCAAGGAATTTGCACACATTCGTTGTACCAATTATTTAAATTTCTACTGTGGTGTAACAAACCACCTAAAAACTCAGTGGCTGGAAACAACATTGGCTTATCATTTCTCAGGATTCTGTGGAAGGTTGTTCAGCTGAGAGCTCAACTGGGGCTGGGACATGAAAGACAGTCTATCATTGCATAGGGTTTCTCTGCACATGGCCTCTCATCATTCAGGAGTCTAGCTTAAGCTTCATTACAGCATAGCAGCTGACTCCCAAAAGAGAATTATTATGCTTATATTACACTTGTCAGTGTCCCACTGGTGAAAGCAAATTGCAGGTCAACCCTAGGATCAGTGTGGGAGGGGACCATCCAAGGGTGTGAATATCAGAAAGCGTAGTTCATTGAGGCCAATTGGCCACTGTAGTCTTCATGAGCAGTACATAATAATGAACTCATATTTATGAAGCTCTTAAGAAAGTGCCTGCACTTAGTTGATACTACCTAAGTATTAAAAACAGCTAATTATTATTAATAGCTAATTATAACACATTGTTATTAGTTATTATTAACTTCTTTACCGCCACTGCTTTTATTTTATTGAATATGAAATAAGGACCCCCAGGCTTGGGAAGCTCTGGCGTAGCCCTCGAACTCTGAGCATATTATCACTCTGTGTTACTGAAACTACAATTGTGTTTCAGTAGATGAGTTGGCAACAAACATAAAGTTGGGTCCTTCTTCCTACTCTTCCCTCCTCATTTCCTTTTACTTAATTACCCTAACCTGGTCGTGTGTTTTGCTTGTTCTCAGAAATGACACTTGGTTTAGCAACCTAAACGAAGACTGCTTATTTCCATAAAAATCAATTCACTCAACAAGCATTTTTCTGAGCCCACCATGGTGAGCACTTTCCCTTTTCCGGAGACTCATTTGAAGATAGACATGAGACTCTGTCCTAGTGGATGAGATACAGAGGAAAATCTGTTGGATAACTTCTAAGGAAAGCTACCAGCCTGATGGAAACTAAGAGAAGTGCAGGGAGAATCCTCATTTCCCTTCATGTTTTTGAATATAGTAATGTGAGGTCATGATACTTGGAGGAGACCTTTTACGTCTCAGTTATCATCATAAAAAGAACATGCCTCAGGTATCCCTCTCTCCTGGAGGAAAAGAGGTACATGGAACAGAAGGGCCCAGCAAACCTGCATACCTTCAGCTTGAATTAGAGTTGCTCATTCAAATCCAGACTCAATCAGCTGACTTCCACCTGCCATAGCCTGAAGTCAGCCTGCTCAGCCAGCCACAGATCTGAGAAACAGTGTGGTCTAAAGTGCTAGGTGTTGGATTAAGTGTTAGACAGCCTTATTGTACCAATAGCTCACCCATGCAGCATTATATTCCCCAGTCTGCTGTCCACTGAGCTGCAGAATGTGTGGTTTCAGCCCAGGACCACCTTGACATGGAGGGGAAGATTGTAAGAAAGTTCTTAAAAGTGGTCTCTTGGAGTTTGGGAACTTATAGAAACATAGAAACTGGTGCCTACTTCTCTTCTGGTTTCTGAAGGCAGGAGACTTGCTGGAGTAGCCCACACAAGGAGGGTCAGGTAGGGACCACGGAGTACCATGGTTAGGACAAGGAGGCTAAAATACTAGAGTGATTTTATCCATGTTGCTGAAAGTGACCAAAAAGCTATGGATTTACCAATAAGATATGGGAAAGTGGATTTAGACAGAGCTTAGCTGAAGGCAGTGACTGGAAAATAAATAAAACCGTATCTGGTTTGTGGCCCCAGTTTGAACTGTTCAGTCAGCCCGTTCCACTTAGTATTTCTCTCTGTCTAAAAAATTGAGCAACGTCTTCAAATGGAGATTTTATTATGCACTTTCTCATGTGAAACATCAACAAAATTGTGGGTGCTGGTCTCAGTATGGCTCCTTTTCTGTTAATATTTTTTATTTCCTTGTTTTGTGCAAGTAAATTGTTTATACACCAGTCTCTTGCAGAAGAAATCTTTCACATGGCATTTGTATACATAATTCAAACCTACTTGTCTCCAAGCTTATAGAAACTTCGAAAGACTGTTAGTTGAGTGTGATTAACACTGTGGTTGCTAAAATTAAAATTATTAATGGCAGCAGCTACTATTTCCTGAGCACTTTCTACATGTCTAGTTCTGGGGAAATGCTCTGAATGCAATTTATCCAATCCTTATACCAGCCCATGAGGTGAATACTCTTATCCCATGCTCTCCTAATAATAATAAAGTAGTATCTGCTTGGCACTGCCTCTACATCAGGCAATGAAGCGAGTTCTTCACATGCATTGCCTCGGTGCTTTCTATAACAACTGCGTCAGCTGGGATGATTAGTTTCCTGTGTATCAGGTGAGAAAGCTGAGGATCCTGTGGGTGAGAGGACTTTCCCACAACACATAGTCAAGAAGAGGCATTATCTGGATCTGAACCCTGATCTGCCTACTTTTTTTTTTGACAGAGTCTCAGTCTGTCACCAGGCTGAAGTGCAGTGGCATGATCTCGGTTCACTACAACCTCTGCCTCCCGGGTTGCAGCAATTCTCCTGCCTCAGCCTCCTGAGTAGCTGGGACTACAGGCGCGCGCCCCCACGCTCAGCTAATTTTTGTATTTTTAGTAGAGACAGGGTTTCACTATGTTGGCCCGGATGGTCTCGATCTCTTGAACTTATGATCCACCCGCCTCAGCCTCCCAAAGTTCTGGGATTACAGGCGTGAGCCACCACGCCTGGCCTGGTTTGCCTACTTCTAAGCCCATATTACTTCTACTTCATCTTTGACCCTTAGAAACAGAAACCATATGGCCACCCACCCACTCACTGCTGCTCTGACCTTTTGGCCACAATGTAGATTCATCTAATTATCCCCTCCAGAAATTTTCTCTAGCACCAAAGGCTGGATTGATACATTTTGGTGTAATCCCATGTGGGTGAAATCTGGTGGCTTCAGAGCAAAAGCAAGCACAAAAGGAAAGGGGAAGTCTCATGACTTTTGGTTTATGTGCAGCTAGCAGCTCCCTTTCCCAACTTTTGCCTCAGAGACCAAGCTGTCACTGGGCCCAGGGCAGAGGGTACCCCTCACTGCTGATGCTGGGGCCTCAACTGGGAAGCAGCCAACGGATGTTAACAAAAGAAACAAACACACATTATTCTTTCATAAAACTTGTACAGTTTACAAATCTCTTTCATTTACTTTGAGTCTTGCATTCATGCTGTGAAATAAATATCATTATGCCCAATTTATTCTCATATTGATGACCTAGTAGAGACCATGCATTTTGCCAGGCAATTTCAAGTACAACACATTATTTAAATCCCACAAAGACCTGTGAAGCGGAGATTATTATTCCCATTTTAAGGAAAAGGGAATTAAGGTTCTGAGTAGTGGAAAGACATACTCATTGCCACCCACAAAATCAGTGGCAGAGTCTACATTGGAAGCCAGAACATCTAGTGGCAAAGCCTGTGCTCAGTCCATGGCACAAGGCTGCTACCAGACACGCCCCAGCCCACCAGACTGACTCAGCAGCTCAGCTTCTAAACACCGCTGCTCTGATGGTTTGAGTTTGTCTGTCCCACCATTGTAAGTGGAAGCAGAAGACTTGTCTCTTTAATGCACAGGACTTCTGATCAAAACGAGCTTTATCTGAGGAACTGCACCCCAGGAGCCTCTTTGGCATCTCAACTTGAGGAAATGACAGGATTCTGGACCTTGATCCTGAATCTAACACCATAATGGGATGAGGCTTTTGTGGAGGTATTGGGAAGCAGTGGATATAGTTGGCGTGTAGAATAATTGTAATTATTTTGAGGCCAGAGGGCAGACTGTGGCATGGTTGTTTTAAAACATGATCCCAAAACTAATTGATATTCCTCCCATTAATGTCCCCTGCCCTTGAATCTGGGTTCTGGGACTTCTTGGCCAAAAAATTGTGGCAGAAGTAGTGCTGTGCCAGTTTCCAGTTTCAGGCTTTAATAAATGGACAGCTTCTACTTCCTACCTCTTGTGACACTTACTCTTCTAACCCAGCAACCATACTGTGAGGAAGCACGAGTTGCTCTGTGAACAGACCAGTGTAGAAAGTGATATGAACAGGAGGCAGAGAAATACTGGGTAGAAGAGGGTGGGTCCCTGGCCGGGGTTCCACCCTCAAGCCTGGACCCATGGCCCCAAATGAGAACTTCACATGCTTGTTTTCCTGCCTGAATGTTGCCTTTTCCAAAACCACACTGGTCCCCCCAGCCTCCCACCCTGTACCCATAAAAATCCCAAGCTCCGCTGGCAGAAGAGCAGAGTGGAGCGGCAGAGAAGGAGAGAAGAGAAGCAGCAGCCAGATGTAGAAGAAAAGCAGCTTGATTTCAGAGGGACAGCTTGACAGGGGGACTTCAGAAAAGAGTTAGGCCGGGGACAACTGAACTCCAGGAGAAGATTATATTCCCACTCTGTCCCATTTCCAGCTCCCTTTCCCGCTGAGAGCCACTTCCACCACTCAATAAAATCCTCCGCATTCACCACGCTTCAATTTGTTCGTGTGACCTGATCTTCCTGAACGCCAGATAAGAACTCAGGTACCAAGAGGGCAGGGTGTAAAAGGCTGGCACCTTGACTCTCCACTGAGCTGGTAAACACTTAGCTATCCATGGACAACAAATGTTAAAAGAGCATTGATTGTAACACACGCCCTCTGGGGCTCCAGGGGATGCAGACACCCCTTCCTAGATAGCAGAGCTAAAAGAACATTGTAATGTGCTTGAACCCTGCTGCAGGGCTGCACAGAGTCTGCTCCCACCAGAGAGGAGCAACTGGCCTGTTCCAGTATTCATTTGCTTGGGCTCCTGCACCCACTCACCTGTGTGCTCCCGCTCTGTGAGGGGTTCAGAGCTGCGGGCTGAGTAACTGAGTCACCCCTTCACAAGTCTTACAAAGGGGTCAAGGGAAATATCCCATCTCAAAAGGAACTGACAAGCAACTTTGCTAGCCATGCAAATGAGCCATCTTGAAAGAGGGTTCCCAGATGAGCCACCCCAGACAATGTTGCATAGAGAAGGGACAAGATGTCCCCACCGAGCCTTAACCTTAAATGAGCAAAGTGAGGGATTGTTTTATTTTAAGCCACTATGTTTTGAAATGGTTAGTTATACCACAATAGATAACCACGAGAGAGGAAAACCTAACATTTGTGGAGCCTATACCATACAGCAAGGCCATTACATTGACAACCACTCTGAGTTCCTTTAGCAATCCATGTAAACAGATGCAGAAACTGAGGCTCAGAAAGGATAAGTGACTCTCTTGAAATCCGATACCCGGTAAGTGGATCAGCATGGATCTGAATTCTGCCTGGTGAAGGACTTCAATCTCCAGCTTTATCCACTAAACCACAGGGCAATGATACAAACACTACTTCTTCCCAACTTCCAGCTACCTGTTAACCTGTTTTTACGGGGATCGCACAGAGCCTCCAAGTGCAAAGCAAGCATACCGGCTCGTTTTGTTCTTAGATTGCATGATACGTATTTGGAAATAAACACGTTCAGGTATGAATTTCAGCCACAACTCCAGGGAGTGTCCCCCTGGGGTAGGGCAGTACTGAGTCAGCTGAGCAACTTTCTGGCTGCATCACAATGGGCTCATTACTTAATTTCTCTCAGCCTCAGTTTCCTCATCTGTAAGACGAGGACAAAAATAGCTACTTCACAGAGCTTTTGTAAGAATCTAATGAGAAAATGTTATGTAAATGATTTAACATAGCACCTAACCCATAATAAATATTCAGCAATTCAGTGTCCCTTTTATTGTGGATTTAGACTTAGAAAAGTTTTCATGTTTCATCCCCCAACCCAACAAAGAGAGTCTCACAAGGTCCCAATGGAGCAGATACATCCCATCCCTGAGCATCATTTATTTTTACTTGTCCCAAAAATTTTAGCCCTTTTTTGCCACTGCTCCTCCAGCCCCTCCGGACAAGGACAAGAATGAATCTCAAACACAGCCAGTAAGCTTTGCTCACAAATTCCTCCTTCACGACTGACTGAGCCCTGACACTGGAAAGAAACATTCCGTTGAATCATGTAAATCCCCACTCATCTCCAAATTGGGTGCTGGAGTGCCTCAGGGAAGTGATTTTACAACCTCACTGACTTCAGCCAAGGTAGGCTCCAGTCCCTCTTGCAAAATAATTCAGCCTGCACCTGGCAGCAAGACTGAGCAGGGCTCCTTCCCTTCTGACTGCAGAAATGGCCCCTTTGGCTGAAGGGGAACAGTTTTTCCCCCAGGAGGCAGAAAAAAAGAAGTCCTCAGCCACTGGCCTCCTGCAGCCCTCCCCAGAGGGTGTAGGTAGGTAGAGTTCAGTGATTCAGAGCTCACACCCTTACTGGAACTAAGGATTTCAGATATTGGTGGAGAGGGCTGTTGTGAGAGATGGCAACTCCAATATGAGGTCAACTTGCCTGCGCTTTCCCTCACCACCTCCAGGATTTCGGGGGCAGGGTTCTGCTATAATGGACTGAGCCATCCTTGTGTCTCCATGCAAGGAAATGCTTTCTAGCCTGATATGCCTCTTGGGAGACCTATTATCTTTTCTTGTACTGCTGCCTTTTTTAAAAATTCAACTCAAAATCTGGATCTTGCAATAGACTATTCAACCCACAGCCGACTGAGCTGCATGAAGTACGTAGCCCCAGCCTCTGCTTAAAACCACCGCCCTGTCTATCCAAAATGCTATGACTGCCTCATCATAAGTGGCACAATTCCTCATTTGGTTAGAAAGGTTCCTTTATTCTCAAGTTATTGGGAACCCAAGTCCTATTACAAATATTAGAAAACAGGTCAGCAGCTTCAGCAAGAATCATAATCATAAAAATTACTATCAGTTTTTGAATATGTAGTCTCCAAGTGCTTCATAACCACTCTATCATGTATTTCTTGCTTCAGCTCCTCAAAGTAGATATTACTGCCTGCATTTTATATATGCAGACACATGTTCAAGAATCAAGTAATTTGTCCAAGGTCACACAGCCGATATGTGGCAAGGTTAGAACTCCAGCTCCACCAGCACTCACTCACCAATGCTAAATTCCTTGGGGAAAGTTCTCCTCTGGGGGCTGTCCACACTACAGAAGGATACACTCTCCAGACTGGCTATGTGACATTGCTTGCCTTTCCCGGCCACGATCAGCTGGAGGCCTTCAGAGACATCATCCACAGCTCATCTTTTTCATGTCCCAAGTCAGTTCATTGCAAGCTAGAGTCCTTCTCTGTCCTCACCAGCAAACAGTGGTTAGCATTTGTCTTTTAGCCCCTAACTCACACTGGTGTGCTCAGGAACCAATGACCTCACCAAAATCAAATATCTACTGTTTTTGCCCAGGTCATATTCCCCCTGCTGTCTGGGTTCTGCTTTCAGTGATGGAGTAGATCAGTAGAATTTTTTTTTTTTTTTTTTTTTTTTTTTACAGAGGACTGAGCCATGATGGAGATTCCTAGGGAAGTCCAGGAGACCAGAATCAGAAGATGTTCACAAACCATCTATAGTCTCTTCAGGAAGAGTGAAAAATGACTGACAGGGTTTTCCTTGTCAACTGGTGGAGCCCAGATGATGCAGTCTATATGGGTTGATCTTCCTCTTCCAAAGGAAACTGCCCTGCCCACACCACAACCCTGAGCCGTCATGTTTAGCATGTGACCCTACCTACCCTGTCAGCCCCTGGAACGTACTAGGCTGGACACCTGACCAAATGCCAGTTATGATGTGACCGAATATGGAAAGTTCTGCCCAAGGAGAAATATGGCCAATCGTATTTTCACTCTGGAAAATCTGAATTGAAAGATATAAGGAGAATCAGTAGCAGAAAGTGAGACTGGTTGAATGCCCAGAGAGAGGCTATGAGGTAGAATAGAGACCCTGAATAAACTGATGTTATGTGCAAACAAAATGATGGCAGTGTGGAAATCTGAGTAACCAGAAGTCTGATAATAGACCAAGGACATTTGAAGGAGCAAATTGTTGGCAGAGAGAGCAGCAGAGTGAAGCCAATGGTTAGAAAAAGCTCAGCGGTGCTAATGGCAGACCACTGGGTCACAGAGCCAGCAGGCCCCGCTGCTGAGATTTCTCCAGGTGCCCTCGACCACGTGCCATGACTGGAAGGTCTGGCCACACTGTGGTACCTGTTCTCAGATGCCTGGGACATGCCCTTTTCCTTCATGGCCAAGGGCATCTTTATGGCAACACCTTCACCTAGTCCTCCCCTTTCTGGTGCTGTTCCGTATAAAAGTCTTTTCATTACAACTAAGAGAATGCTGCTAAAACTATAGTCCCACACAGTTGTATTTGTGTGACGTACATGGTTTATTGGTGTTTTATAGACTGTGCACTCAATAGAGGCTGTACTTTATCTCTGGGCATCTAGAAAACAAGGGGCTACATCTGTGGCCTGCCAATAAGCAAATGGGGGAGTGATGGTGCTGTGCAGTTTTCTTAGTTTTGTCTTTGGTTCCAATTTATGCCTTTGTCCCCATGTTTTTAAATTTTACTTTAACTTTTGTGATTTTACATTTTGTATATTGTTTTTGGCTCCTTTCTAAAACAAGATAATATGTAAATAAAATTACATATCAGACAAGGGGCGATATGTCTGAATCAGGGCCCTTGTTGAAAACAGAATTTACCCCAGGTGGTTAAAAAGCAGAGATTCTAATGACAAGATGTCTCAGGGAGTTGTGAATAGGGTGGAGGGAATTGACAAGGAAGAGTGGAGCACCCAGCACGGAGCAAGAGCAGGAAGCCATTACCACACAGATGGTAGAAGGAACAAGGTGGGCGGAAAGATGATCACTAGAGCCCCACAGGGATGGGGGCCATGAGGAGGCTTGGTGGGAGCTGCAGTTGCTGGCAGCGTACCAGGAGTGGCAGAGTTTCATGCCCAAGTAGGAAGATGGGCAGGGAAGAAATACCTCAACTTCCTTCTTATCTCACTTCGGCACCTCCTGCTGGAGTTTTCTAACCTGAACAGGCAACAAAGAAGTCCAGATGGTGCAATCTCCCAGGGCACAGACAATGGCTGAGAAAGGTGGAGGACAGGGGTGGAGGGGTATTAAGAATAAACAGCAGAGATAAGCATGAGGTCTTAGGCTAATGCTCACAAACAGGGATCAGGCCTGGAGGTAGAACTGAGTGGTTTAAGACCAGTTCTGTGAATGGGAAGCAGGTGCTGGGCTCACTGTGCCTCCTGATGGCGAACCTTGTGGCACGTGGGCTTTTTCTCTAGGGATGTCAGCTTTCTCTTGTTTCTGGAGGACTGAGCTGACCCCCAGAGTCCTGGTAATCTTCAGAATGCTTGCAACTCACTTTCTTCCAAGCTCTACACATTCCCCAGACACCTCCAAGTTCCCCAGAGAGTAGCTATCTTAGTCCATTCGGGCTATGATAACCCCAGAATACTCATAGATTTGGTGACTTAAACAACAAGCATATTATTTCTCACATTGCTAGAGGCTGGGAAGTCCAAGATCAAGGCCCCAGCAGATTCAGTGTCTAGTGAAAACCCACTTCCTTGTTCACAGACACCAGCTTCTCATTGTAACTTCCCATGGCAGAAGCCGTGAGGTAGCTCTCCACGGCCCCTTTTATAAGAGCACTAATCCTATTTGTAAGGGCTCCACTCTCATAACCTTAGCACCACCCAAAGGCCCCGCCTCCAATTATCACATCGGGGGTTAGGATTCAACTTATGAATTTTGGGGGCACACAAACATTCACTCATTTGCCCCAGCAGAGGCACTGAGCTTTATCAACTCCTATTGTTCTGCTTGTCACACAGTCAGGAAAAGGTCTCCAAGTAGTCACAGCAGCTGATGAGAGCCTTGGTTTACATGTTCACATACCCACTGCCTGCTGCTTTGTTCCCTGTGCTTGAGAAAAAGGACTTCTCAGCTCAGCGAAGGGCCTCAGTTCTCTGGAGAACACATAGCCCCAGAAACATGCTTCCTCTTTAGAGCTCAGGGATTCAGTAAGCCCACCTCCACACCCGAGTGGGTCCACCCTCACCTACTTCTCATCCCTGCCATGGCTTCAACACAAAACCTCATTCATCCAGACCCACAGACTCAGAATATGTGACAACGTAGAATCCAGCCACTCCGTTCAAATGTATTTGTTGCCATCTGTAGGGAAACAAGAGACCTTATCAAAGTAGAAAGCTAATATTTGTTGAGCTAGGTACTCCTGTATACTGCCTCATTCCAGCTATATGTTCATTCTGGGAGATAGATACTGTATTAGAGAAACTGAAGATGGAAGAGGTTCAATTATTTGCCCAAAGTCTCAGTTTTACTGACTCATAGAGGCAAGGTTCGGGCTCTGTTTTTCTGGAGTCAAGGAACCAGGCTTGTCCCATTACATGACACTGCTGCTTGGCAAGAAAGTGATGCTCATACAAGTGATTGGAAAGAACAGGAGGGCTCTTTGAAAACAACAATTTTGTTTATTAAAAGAAGATCTCTTTTGGCCAGAAGTAGCGGTTCACGCCTGTAATCCCAGCACTTCGGGAGGTTGAGGCAGGAGGATACATTTGCTTGAGCCTAGGAGTTTGAGGCCAGCCTGGGCAACATAGCAACACACACACACACACACACACACACACGCTGTCTCTCTCTCTGTGTATATATATGTCTGTGTGTGTGTATATATATATATATACACACATATATGAGAATATCTTCTGAGCTTCATTATTATATTGCATGCCTACAGAGTTAGAAATAATAAAACACTATCCAGTTGTTTGGACAAGAGTACTCTGACTCACTTCCCTTGTGCTGTGGGAAGAATGACAGTTTTACACAGTGTCACTGGACACACATACCTTCCAGTCACCTTCCCCAGCCCATCAAATTCCACTGCCTTCAGGGCAAATATCTCATGCCCACTAGGGCAAGAATTCACATCCTCTGATTTGAGTTTTAAAGACAAAGATTTACACAGGATAACAATCTTGTTTTTTTTTTGTTTTTGTTTTTGTTTTGTTTTGTTTTGTTTTTTTGATTGTGGTTATCTCCAATTTCCCATTGTCTGAATCATAGCCATGGAATAAATTGAATCTTTTTCTAACATAGAATATATTACTCTTGAAATAGTAGGAAATGTTGATAATTGCCTTTTATTGGACTTACAAATAATTTATAAGTTGGTCCGGTTAAAAAAAAAAAAAAAAAAAGTACCATAGTCCTTTATTTCTTTGGTTTCTTCCTCCAGGCTAGAAGCAGCCTCTAAAAATAGCTACCTGTGCAGGGATGGGCCTAGCGCTCCCCCTGGTGGTCATAGTGCAGGATTGTGGCTTCCGTAAATGGACCTGAAGCGGCAGACCCTGCATTTGAATTAATTCTTTCTCCCCTAAGTACACAGAGAAATTTGATTTATTCTTCCCAGTCATGCCTGCATTACAGAGCACTTCTGCTTATAAAGTCCATCTGCTTTGAGGGTAAGTAAATGATCAATTCCTCGTATACATTATTATGTGGTGAACATTTTTCTCAAGTAACAACAGCTTCTGTGGTTCTATCAAATGTCAGGGGGGCTGGGGGTTTCTTCTTCCCTTAAGAAGATACTGAGGGAAGAAATATCAGCTGGCCTTTGCATAAGCAGTGTAACTACGTATGGAGGGGATTAGCTAAATACGACTGTATGGGGGATGGAGGCGGAGGAGAAAAAGAAGCAGGAGCAAGAGAAACAGACGGGGAAGGAGTCCGTAGAATGAGAAGCTTAGCTTAGAATCCTGGCCCTATTTACGAGCTGCACCAGGCGGGATCCTGGGATGGCCCTCCACAGGGGTGACAGAGAGATGCTCGCCCTCTTCCTCTAGGCACGAGGAAGACTATTTCCCAGACTTCCTTGCTGTTGGCCATGCGACTAGCTTCTGGACAGTAGGACGTGGGCAAAAGGGATGCCACACTTCCAGGCCTTACCTCTGAAGCTTCCCTGGAGATTTTTCACACACTCTGTCTCTAAATCCACACCAACGGAAACAAAATATTCCAAAATGTCAGGATCACACAAGGGAGGTGAACCAAATCCATGAGTCATCGCCTAAAGGACACCCACCCAGGAAAGCCACCTAATTCTCATTAGATTGTGATGTGAGCAGGAAATACTTATCTATATAGTAAAGTGCTGAGATATGAAGACTGTTTGTTACAGCAGCCAGGATCAACAACCCTGACTATTAAAGGAAGTCATTTAATCCCCCTGGGCTACCATTTCCTCATTTAAAGATAGGGTAAATATATAAAGAATCAACAAAACAATGTATGTGAAAACATTTGACATCTATCAGGACTGAATAAATCCTGGTTTAAAAGCTATTGTGCTTCACATAAGCAATATTTTCATACTGGATGAGTATTTTTGTGGTTATCACCCAGGTTTTTACTTGTAAGAAAAAGAAGATCCAACTCCAATGGGCTAACTGAAATAGGATTTTATTGGCTTCCAGAGCTGGAAACTTCAAGCCTAGATTAAGTCTTAGAGCTGGTTTAATCCATCTAGCAACTCAAGGACCACTCTTTATTCTGCTTGGTAAAACTTCATTCTTAACCTGACTCCCCTGATGGTCAAAGATGGCTGTCAGCAGCTCCTGCTTCTACATGTTCCTAGTGAGCTTTAAGGGCAAGAGGAAACCCTATCCCAATATTTCGAGAAAAAAAAATCCCTTGATTGGGCTGGCTTAGATCACATGCTTACAACTGAATCCATCCCTTCGTTGAGATGGAGAACATGTGCTGATGAACTGACAATCGGGTCCCACATCTGGAGCTGGTGGGATCTGATTGGTGGAGGCGAGGGTTGGAGTGAAGAGGGAGGAACCAGCTTTTCCTTAACTCACAGAGGGATTTAAGTGGGAGTAGGAGAAGTATGAGAGCACACTTTTTTTTTTTTAAATAATGTTTTAAAGCTGAGGGAAAGGGGAGCAGGGATAAGTGTATGCTAACGATTCTACCAAAAATGTGTGCTACAATTGGTATGTTTTTTCCCTTGATGTAAGAAAGAAGTTGTAGGGGTAGATGGTGAATATTATTTTGTGATCACTCAAAATGATCATTTAACCTTTCAGAAATCTGTAAGTGAACTGGACATTGTGGGTTTCAACTTCTTAACCTCTGACCATGAGTTTCCTAAAATATCCTCAGATATTGACTTCTTGAAATATGCTCACATATTGACTTCCTGTCTCTCTTGACAGTGCAGTGTTTTTTTAAAAAAAAAAGTCTTGTAAGAATAATTTACTTCCTTGCCCTTATGCTTTTCTCCCCTCTTTATTTCTTTGTACTTTCCTTTGATTTTGTGCAAGTGTTTTAGAAAGCATAAGGTGCTGTACAAATGGGAGGGATTGTTCTTCTCCTCTGCTCTTCATGCCTAAGGTAAATCATATGATACTTAATCATAAAATCATGAGACTGATTTTTAAACAGACTACTTAGATATTCGAATGAATCTCTTCTGAGCAGTCACCTGGAGAGGTGAACTTCATATTCCAATGAATATTTGAGCCACAGCTATATTAATTATACCTCAATTTTAACAAAAAGCATAATGGCTTGATCAACTGCATTATGCATCTGATTTAATTCCCAATCCCCTGTAATGTTTCAAAAAAATTAAAAAGAAGAAAAGAAAACCAAAACTGAATCTATGTTTGCAAATCCAAAGCAAAGATTTGTCTTCTTAAATAACATATCTTAGGATCTGAAGGCAACTGTCCATGGAGAATTACAAAAATATTTTGGATCCCGGCATTAGAATAAATGTTGAAGAGCAAACACTCAGGAGGGTGCATGAGTTTTCCATTTGCTTAATAGAAGAGGAGAAGGAAGAGCGGGGAGGAGAAGGAGACACAGGAAGGTGGCAGGGTGTCGCACTCTTCCTCTACATCCAAGATGATCTGGACAGCCCTCTTTCAGCCACCCTGCATCAGAATTCTCCCAGCCTACAGGCTAAATCTGAAGTCCTCAGTACACAATTCAAAGCCCACACTGCTGCAACACAACCTGGTCTTTCCCCCCTGGGATGGCTTTCCTGACACACCCTGTACTTCTGCCAGAGTTCTCTCTGCTCCCTGAGGATGCCAGACCCATTCCAGAAACTGTGCCCCCGTCATACTGCTGACCCTTCTGAAACAGCCTCTCCCTGCTTTCATGTCAAAATCTCATGCTTCATCAAGACCCAGCTTATGCTTTCTCCTCCAAAAAGTTTTCTGAACCCTTTCCTTCCAGAAAAAAAGGACGTCATTGCTCTTTCTATTTTGATCTAGTGGCTTTTAAAAAGTCAATTACGGTACTTATTGTTTTCTCTTATATCATTTGTGTCCCTTGTGCCTGCCATGAGAGAGGTTGCCCACAGATGCATTCTTCAGCCCTGTCCTGTTCTGCTCCAAATGGCAGGACCTCTGACCCCTACAGGCTGCAGGTCTCAGGCTCCCGCATCAGCTGGCTTCTGCCTGGGCTTGGTCAGTGGAAGGCACTCACAGGAGACTACTGAAGGGCGGGAGGAAGGAAGAAGCCAGGGTACTTCTTCTCTTCTCTAGAAGCTTCAGAATGTAGAAGTGACCATTACTTTCCCATACTGATTCTCACACTTCCTCTGAGTGATTCTAGCTCCTAGACCCTGATGACACCACCTCCAATTTGTCCCTGTAGCTTAATGGCTCCCAGCTGTTGCTAATCTCTGGGTATCCTCACAGCTCTCCTGGTATAACAAATTGTCCATATTAAATTTCCTGCTTCCAATAGGTAGAACAATTTCTGTTTTCCTAACTGGACCCTGGCAGGTACATCAGCTCATCTCCCCATCCAGCAGTTCCTAAGAATGGTCAGTTTAATAATAAAACCAGTGAATGGGTGAATGGAGAAATATGTTTACTTATCATAAATCATGTTTATATTTAAACTTTCCAAGACACTTTCATGGCTCTGGGAAAGTTTATCCACTTTTTCTAACTGGGTTCTCCAACCCCAATCCTCTTGTTCAAGTTAACACACACTCAAGTCCTGCATAGCATCTGTGTCACTGACAGATGGTGAGATACTGGGTGTGGAGTGAGACCATCACAATCAGAACAGTTAGAGAATCCAGAACATCTGAGAGTGTTGGCAGGGACAATGGCAAAGGATCCATTATCCTTCTGCTCTTCAGGTCTAATATGTGACTTTAGCCAGAGTGAGGCCAATTTACAGTTATTCCTAGAGCCCAGTACAATTTGCCCATGATGAGAAGATGCACATTCATGGCCAAAATGGAAGATTTGGATATCAGGCTGGCTGTGGAAATGCTTCCCTGTGTGTGAGGCTAGCACACGGCCGCATGGTCTCCTCAATGCTGCCCAGAGCATTATTATATTTCCATATTGGTCTGGAGGCCAAATGAATAGAAACAAGGCATTTAAAAGGCATCTGGGAACAGCCAGAAGTTAACACTCCTGCTACAGTGGAGGATGGTTCTACCCTTTCCTGACCCATACATCTCTCAAATCACTTTGGTCCTTCTAAAGGAGGCTTGGCTGTCAAATAAGGCTGAGCAGCTATTGAGAAGAAGCTTAGACCTAAAATGAGAAAAGGAAAATAATCCCACCGAATGAACTCTCACCAGAAAGGTAACATGTTTACTAAAAAACATTTATTGTAGGTTTAGCACTGAGCTGGGTAGAGAATGAGTAAGAACCAATTTCTGCCCTTGAAGGCCCCACTGCCTACTTGGCAGAGACAGGTGTAGGGGTGGAGGGACAAAGGCAGGGTGGTGAGCTGAGCTGCAGTCCAGAGGCTTCGTATATGGCCCATGCACAGCAGGTAAGAATACATGTTCTGGATAGGGCTGATCAAAAGCAAATCCCAGCCCTCCCACTGACCAGCCTTGTAGCCTGATCTGTGTGACCCTCATTTCCCTGGGTCTCAGCTTTCTCATCTGTAAAACAGAGGGTGAGTGCCTACTCACAGTTATTGTGAAAATAAAATGAGTTTATGCACCAGAAGTTCTTCATGCCTAGTCTGATGCAAGCCCACGCAAGAACACTGGTGGTGTCATGATGGATGGCCTCTGGTGACAGTAGTGAAATTCCACCAACAGCTTTGTGGGCCCTGGATTGGAGCTGGAAAGAAAGACTGTGGTGAATGCCACTCATGATGGGTCTAGCTGACACTCGGTCTTGGGGGCCTTTGGGAAGCTGCCTTTGAAGATCCTCAGAAATACTCGGGAGGATGGGGAGTTTATGAAGGACTCACAGAGGCTACCATATGGATAGGAATAAAACCAGTTTTGTTGTTGCAAGATCAATTATGGGATGAATGATGAAGGAACTGTGGAAATACAGAACTGAGTAAATCACCTTCTGCTGTCATCAGAGAAGGCTCAATGCAGGGGCATCACTGGCACTAGCTCTGGAAGGTTAAGGGACATGGCACAGGTGGGTAACAGCTATGCAAGGGACAGCATTCCAGGTAGAGAAAATGGGATAGGCCAACATTGAGAGGCCAGATGCAGCATGGAGAGCTCAGAAGGGAAGAAATTCAGTCTAGCAGGTGTAGGGAGCCCAATGATGGGAGCCAAGGCTGGAGAAGCACCAAGGGGCTGATTCTAAAGAGTCTTGTATGTCCTGGGAAGGATTTGGACTTGCCCTTGTAGGCATTAGAGAGTTAGAGGATGTTTCCCATGGTGGAGTGTCATGGTCAGATTTGTCTTGGGAAGATCAATCAGATAACACTAAGAAGACTCATTTGGTGTGAGGTGGGGGATTGGAGGCAGGGGTACCTCTCCCAAGACTAAACTTACAACCTCCCATAGAGGGGAATGAGAGAACCACATTGATTGAAGAGATGTTTCTGAGATCTAGTCATTTCATGAGGTGAAGCTAGACTCTCATTCCCTTAATGCAAAGATTATGCCTACTTTGTGCCAGTGACCATCGGGCACCCACTGTGGGAATGTGTGCCAAGCAGGCATGCTCACTGAATGTTGTTGAGTGAGGCATAGTCCACTGCACTTGAGAAGTGAAGGATCAGTGGGAGTCAGGAAAGTCCAGGTTTTCTGCTCAGGAAAGAGGATGAGCTTGATGCTGCTTGGAGCAGGCTTAGGGGGTCAGATCATTGGTTAAATCATGGTCTTGTTTAGTTTGAGGTATCTATGAAACACCCAAGGGAGAAATGCAGCAAGTAGTTGGTTTTGTGGGTCACTGTGAGTCCTCAATCCATAGAACAGAGCCTAGCTCAACACACTGAGTAGGTGTTCAATAAATATGTGTTGGATGAATGAGTAAGTATATTCAGGAATGACTGGACTTCATGACGGTCTTTGACATAGTGGGGGCCCTTGTTATTTTATTCCCTATGTTTTTCACAGCACTTGAGGGTATGAGTACTCATATGATTCAGCTGTTTGTTTAGTGCCTTACATCCTAACTAGACTACAGGTTCCGTAGGGTAAGAATAGTGTGAATTTTGTTCCCCACTGTGTGTCTTGGTCTAACCTAGACCATAGTGGAAATTAGGTAAGCATTTCCTGAATGGATGAAGAGACACGGATGTGGGCGTGGGCAGGAGGCATGTGGGAGCCAAGAGAAAGGAAGGGAACAGGTGAGCATGGTGACCAGATCAAGCGTGGAGCTTCCAGGTTCTGTTGCTTGTTTGTAGCACTCTTCTCTAGACCTCCCAACTCCCTCCTCCTCTTCCACATGCCACACTCCCCAAATCCTGCCCTGATCAAATCCTTTCTCTGAGCTGCTGTTCTGTCATCTGTAAAATGGGGACTCATTATGTGCTCTGCCTTCTTTATTAGCTGGCTGTGAGCATCAAATGAGGTCATTCAATTCTACAAATGTTTATATAGGTGATTAACTGCCACAGCGATAGATGCCTTTGAACGAATACACTGACCTCCATGCTCAGTTCCGCCTGGCTGATGTATACGCAGATTGTTCTCCTGTGGCTTGAGTAGCATCTTCTGCTCTAGGAGACAGTGGGAAACAGGATCTCATTGACACAGGCCACCTCCTTTCCCAGGAGCCCTTCATTTTGATGACAAAGGACTCTTACCTTGCAATATGAACAAGGGCCAAATGGCCTGTCTCATCCAGCATCCTCATTCAGAACTAGCTGATTGAGATCCAACACATGGGGCCATGGTAGTGTGGCCTGCCACATCCCACCTCCCTATAAGCTGTTGTACCAGCTCTTGGCAGTGTGAGCCTGGGCTGCTGGCAACTCTGTAATGTAGCTACATGAGGAAGAAAAATAGACATTAAAGCAGAAAAGGAGGTGCAGTCCTTAGGGCTCCTTTCAGGATGACAAAGGGTCAGAAACAGCAACTCCTGAGAGCAGGAACCATGCCTTTGCAGACCCTGGGATGTGCACACACATGCCTTAAGTCCATGCATGGGAGAGTGCAAGAGTGTGAGAGAGAAGCTTTGCCTCCCCAAGTCCTCATAAGGAGAAACTATTCAAACTCTTTGACTTTGATAGAGCTTTTCAACATATATGAAATCAGCTACCTAAATTATGAGTCATAAGTCACATACCAATTTCTATGGTTTGAATGTTTGTGTCTCCTCCAAAATTTATGTTGAAGCTTCAGAGATTCATGCCTTATAAAAGAGGCAGAGAGAACTAGCTGGGCCCTTTTTAGCCCTTCTGTTCTCTGGAGGATGCAGTGTTCAAGGTGCCATCTTGGAAGCAGAGACCGGGCCCTCACCAGACATGGGGCCCTCACGAGACACAAAAACTGCAGTCATCTTGATCCAGTCTCCTCGGCTGTGAGCAATAAATTTATGCTGTTTACAAATTACCCAGTTAAGGTATTTTGCTGCAGCAGCACAAACAGACTAAGATACCAATTGACATGTGGATTTTGTGGAGAGACCTACCACTCCTATATCCTAGTAGTCTGAGTCTCTGAACATTGCATTCATGCGGTATGACTATGCCTTGAAGTCCAGACCCAAGAAAAACAAACCCAAAGAGAGATGGGGGTTCCCTGCTGGAGTTTTCTGTCTAAAGACTCACTTTTCTGCGTGATGGAACATGGGAGTGATTGACATTGGAAAATATTTCTTATTTCCAGGCAAGCTCCATCTTTTTCCCACAGAGGAATGGTGTTCCTTTGATCTCAACAAGACAAGCATATTAGAAAACATCTTAATAATTCATCTGAGTGATGCATACATAATGTAACTGGCATTAGTGGGGGAAGACCATTTCTTTACAAGAACCAAAAGGGTTGCTACATCCCTAGCTCCAAGCACAGCACCTGGCTCAAAGCAGGTGGTGAGATTCTTATTAAAAGACTATTAAAAGAGAAGCAACTTGTCTCGGTCATGTTTGCTTAGCATTCTTCAAAAAAGCTCTTACTAAATTATTACGCACTTATTGAGATGTTTACTTAGATGAGCACAAAATTGACATGCGAGCTTCCTTCAAGGCAAAGGAGAAACCAGCTGGACTAAATGTTTTTCAAAAACTGGTAAAATGGAAGCAAGACCTTTCTTGAACCCACGCACCTCCAAGATAATTCTAGGCATTTTATCCTTAAATATTTTATCTTTAAATACTTGTATACCTTATATGAATTGTCCCATGTTTCTGTCCTGATTATCCATCCCTTCCTAGCTTCCCACCTGCTCTGTCTTCTACATGGCTATTATCTTCATTTCAAATCATACTTTTTACCTGTTTTTTAGATGGTATGCTCCCTCAACCCCTTTTGCAGCCACCATAGAATGGAGGAAAGAGCAATGGGTTAGGGCAGGGCAGAGTTCAGATGGAGAAACAGACCTGTACTCTCCGCATGGCCAGGACATCTGCCTAACCTTTCTCAGCCTCACTTTCTTCATTCATCAACCAGAGATAGCATCTTTTATCTCACAACATTGTCATGAGGAATAGAAGAAAATATACGCAACTGTGTAGCCTGCTACACAATAGACTCAATAAATTTAACTTCTTTCATCTTTCCTTCTCTCCCTTTTGAAAGCAGTCAGGATATAAATTATACATAAATAAATTACATATTGTGCTGGAAAGCCTCAGAAATGATTAATCTAACCAATAAGAATTTTAATATTAATAATAGGTTACTCTAGCAGCACCAGCCTAACTCTGACAATCAATCGACACAGTCTGGCTTTGTCATCATATAACATACAGTGCTCAAAGTTTACCCTAGAAGGAGGTGAGGGTACATGATTTCCCATTTTCAGATCTGTTTTAAATGCTCCTTTTTTTACATCGGGGTATTCTATTTCACATTATTGCTTATGATACAAAGTGTAAGTAATATGTTTGCTAAGAAATGAAAGACTGAGACATAATAGGAGACACTGCAGAGCTCCAAGCAGAATCTGAGACAGAAAGCAAGGTTTGGAAACATTAAGAATGTGCTGGAAATACTGATTCCTGCTGCTCAGTTCCCTGAAGAATGGATGGGCCCTTTTTGGAGAGTATGGCACGTCATCCCTGTTACGCAGAGGAGCAAACTGGAGCTAGAGCCTTGAACGACTAGAAATATCTAGAAGATGTTGAGCCAAACTTCAGCCTAAGTATCTGCTAAGCTTTCTCATAGGCTACTTTCAAAACTGAGTTTGGAAAAAACTGCTTCAAAGAACCCCTCAAGCTCTCTGATTCTGTGAGTTTACGATTCTGTATTTCTCTAAGATTTAAATAGAAGCAAACAGAGCACCTGTGGGCATGGGTTCTGAAGTCAGCCTTCCTGGACTGAAGTCTCTGATCTTCCACTGGTTGTGTTACCTGAAGAGGCAACATAACTTGTATGGGCCTCAGTTTCCTCTGCTGGAAAATTAGGATCATAATGAGGACTAAATAAAGTGATGCTTGCAAGGTCTGGGGCACTGATCCCAGCAGGCAGCAGGTGCTCAGTTAGTCATTTCTTTATCCATGATTAAGTGAACCTTCCTGGCTCTAGGCCAGTAAGATTCACCCTGGCCTAAAGCTAGCAGGAGGTCACCAAAGCACCTTGGATATAGCAGGATTTCATACATCTTTACTGAATTGAAATATTTATTCATAAGGTGTAGTGATATCTATTGCCACTTAGGTCAACCCTCAAATTTCTCATCCGAAATTCTCCCCACAATGTCTGCACTTTGTACCTACCTCTTCTGCCTTTACCCTCCCATGTAGTCACGTATGAGTTCTCATAGCAACTGAATACAAGGATCTGCCACTTATGGGATAGAGGCCCGTGAGAAAACTGGGATGATTACAGGGAAATAAAATGATGCTACTTCATTTGTATATCCAAGTGCTACATGGGCACTTTGACAATATCACAGCCACCAACCACTGAGGAGGAGAGGGGAAAGAGAGGAACTGACATTATTGGTGTTTACTTATTGCTAAGCCACCCTATCAGGAGATTTTCCCATGGCCATTAGTCCTTAAGCCAACACTGCCAGACTCTTATTTACTTTTACAGATGACAAACATGCATCTCAGAGTTGACTTTCCCAAGACCAACAGCTAGTGGGGAAACTGAGTTTAACACCTAGAGGATCATAAGACATACAGCCAGGGATTCTCTGCCATTCCAAGAGTCATAGCTCTTAAGCCGACTGACAAAACAGTACCCACCCCTAACAGCTACCAGTGATTAGTGCCTAGGACCTAGCACTGTAACTAGCCCTGAACCAAAGCAAAATGCAGAGACCTCCCAGCCCTCCCAGGAAGGGGGAGATGAGAGTCCTGCTGCTCTGCTCCACCCCCTCTGCCAGTGTAGGCTGGCCTGAAGCCACTAGGGGGAGCTCTTGCACTAGGAGCAAAGGGAATTTGACAGCCCAATTGTCAGCGGGGACTGTGGGGAGGGCTCCAAGTTCTCCAGGGAGCTTCCTCCATGGTTTTATTTACAAACTTATACACATAGGAGCGTGAACCAGAGTGCTAAGGGAAAGCTACAGATGACTTTTGGCCTGGGTCCCCTTTAGCTTCAGAAATGGGCCCTCTAACTGACTGGCAGCAGAGTCTACACAGCAGCGTTGGCCAAACTGAGAGTCATGAAGTCAAGAAAGTGCTACCAGTTATTTAATTCAATAGCATGTCATGGCTCAGAGCAGAATGGAAAATATCGGCATGATTACACACAGTAAGAGTGAGTACTGCTTTGGGGAGTTTTTCTTTTAGCCGATGTGTATGTGTGTTGAGGAAGGATGTAAAAGGCACATCTTACTGAGTCATTCATTAATAAAGTTTAAAATACACAGACCTCAAAGGCTTTTATAAAATCCAAACTGCCAGTCCCTGGGCCAGAAGCGCTGATGCAGTGTCTTGTCTGGGCCTTAAATGCTGTGTTTTTTGATAGATTCCCAGGCTGCTCTGGTGATCAGCCAGGTTTGGGAATCACCTGTTATACGAAATGGCCCTCAGGTGGGGTCTCCTCACCTGTGCTCCACCCCTCCTTTCCCTGGTCAGGACAGGAGAAGATTTCTAAGAACTTGACAAAGCAAGAAAAGTCACACCGGTTACACATAAAGCAGGGCACAGGCCACCCACTCTGCCCCTCCCCAACCCCGGGAGAGCTACAAGCCCCCAAACTGGCAACTGAGGCTTGGGTTTCCATCTCCAACTCTGTCAGACAAACAAACAAAAATAACCCCAGCAAAATAAAATCACTTTAGAGTCAGCCAGATCTGGGTTCCAACTCTGGCTCTTCTACTCACTACCTATGTGACCATGGGCAGGTGTTACCACCTCTCTGAGCCTCAGTTTCCTCATTTTTTTTTTTTTTTTTTTTTTTGTGAGATGGTGTCTCACTCTTTCCCCCAGGCTGGAGTGCAGTGGTATGATCTCGGCTTACTGCAACCTCTGCCTCCTGGGTACAAGCAATTCTCCTGCCTCAGCCTCCCAAATAGCTGGGATTACAGGCACCCACCACCACACCTGGCTAATTTTTTTTTTTTTTTAAATATTTTTGGTAGAGATGGGGTTTCACCATGTTGGCCAGGCTGGTCTCAAACTCCTGATCTCAAGTGATCCACACACCTCGGCCTCCCAAAGTGCTGGGATTACAGGTGTGAGCCACCACACCCGGCCATTCTTCTTCACCTTTTAAAATGGGAATCCAAATGCCTCAGTAAATATCAGGCCAAAAACAGGGTGTTCCTTTATATTAGCTCCTTTTCTGGCCTCCACTAAATCCCCCTGTGGGCTTAGGCACGCTGTCCTGTTGGGCTTTGCTTTCCCTGACCGTGAGAAAGGGTTTGTGAAATTAAGTAGTCGTCTGCAAGGGCGGAGCTGGCGGAGGCTGTTACTAACGGGGATCACACTATCCAGCCTGCACGGTCTGTACTAACAGGAGCCTGCCTTCCCCATTCCTGCGCAGCTCCCGCTGCCTGGGCACAAAGGGAAATGCCCTGGAGAGTGAGTGACTGTTAGAGCAGCCAGAGGGGAGCAATGGGAAGAGCTGCTTGCTGAGAAAAGGTGGTCTTGGCAGGACTGCAGACAGAGGACTCTCCCCAGCCCCCGGCAGGTGCCGGTCTAAACCAAGCTGGGAGGATGGAGGCCGGCCCTGGCCCAGCCCCAGGCAAGGGAGGAGCCTCGGCTCAGATGGGGCAGGTGGGGAGCCTGGGCTCAGGTGTGTCCTGTGCGAAGTGATTGCTCCCTGGCTGGCAGAGACAGAGGAAAGCGGATTGTTGGCCCCAGGACCCAGCTCTGGGAGGCTGGGCTTATCTCCCCGACTCTGACTTGGAGGAAAGCAATGGAAGAGGTAAGCCTATCTCAGTTTTGCTGCTGGCTTTCTGCCTGTCTTTTCTTGAAGGTCAAGTTCTTCCCATTTGAGAGCCCTGTGGAAAAACTGCCTGTGCGTCCTGCCTCCTGGGCAGGAATAAACATGTCAGGTGTCAGCCAGCGCGTTTCTGCTCACACTGGCTTTGCTCAGGGCAGGTGGGAGGGAAGAGGAGTGTGCCATGTCCTGTGCCACCTGGAGTATGAGGGGACAGGAGGTGCTGAGGAATGACAGCATGTGACCGAGCTCTACCCAGCCAGCTGGACTCCTGACCTATTCCCAGATCCTCTGCTGAAGCGCCCGCTGGCTTCCCACTGTGTTTACTTGCCCTTGTGGACTGTATCCGGCCTCTACAGTGATTAGCGGGCCTCCTGGTCAGAGGGCAGTGCTTGGTGCTGGGCAACCGGCTGTGCAGTGCTCTTTTGTGGCTTGTGGCTCTAGATTGCGCTCTGCTCCTTGTTAACTGTGTGGCCTGGGGCAAGTGTGCCTGTTATCCTGAGCCCTGGGTCCTTCGCTCATGAAAGTGAATTACTAGTACAATAACTAGTTTGTGAGATTATCAGAGGTGCTTGTATAGAGATGTATGGAAAAGTACCCTGCCCTACGCCAGCATTCCCTGCCCCTTGGATGGCTGAGTGCTGTTGGCATAGTTGGAGACGTCTCGCCTGACTGACCACATCTTCCTTTTTCCTTCTGCAATTCTCCACTCTCCTCTATTTCCATCTTCAATAAGTCAGTTTCTTTTGATGTGCATGTGTGTGTGTTGCTTCCATACATTTTTATTATACATTTGGAGTGAAGTAATTTTCTCCCATGAATCATGTGGCTTCTCACCCACATGTTTGGTTTTAAATCAGGACACAGGATACGTTTCAGCTTTTGCTGGTCAGGAAAAGCTTTCCTTTGTCTCAGGGCACAGGGCATCTTTATCTCGGTGACAGATCACTCCAGTCCAAATAGCTGAGTTTTGGAAAGGGGTGAGCAGGGGCATGTTGGCATGACCTCATCTCCCTCCTCTGAGTTCTCCCCGCCACCCCCCACCTCTCCTGTACCACTTAGTAAGTTTTGAGAAACTCCTCCTTGATGGGAATGTGCCAGGCTGAATATATTTAGCGTGCCTGTAAGAAAAGGAAACTGACTTACATTTTTGCCATCTCTGATGGGCCAGGATCTGCACTGGCATCCATCATTTCAGTTTATCTGATGACAACACAGTGAGATCTATGCCATTGCCCCATTTATTATAGATGAGGTAACTGACAATGTTATCACTTACTCAGTATCACACAGCTGGTAGCAGAGCTGGGACATGAGCTTACCTGTGTCAGTAACAACTGTTGAGTGCCAACTACAAGCCAAGCATTGCTAGCAAGGATTACAATAGGACAGCAGGAAGAATGTTAGGCAAATTAGATAAAAATGTACAAGAGTATGTTTGTTAGCTAATCACATTTTTATGGGATAAGCTAATATGATTATATAACTTTCACTGCTCAGAGACAGAAAAAAATCAAAAGAGAAATAAGAGTGGTTTCTCATCTTGAAAGAAATATTTTTTTTGTTTTCTAAAGTTAACAAAATACTCACTTATTCAACATATATTTGTTGAGGACATGTTTTGTGCGGTCTGGTCCTGCTTTGGTGCTGCAGATGCAGCAGTGAACCAAACGGTTGAAGATACCTGCCTTCCTAAACCTCATATTCTAGTGAGAGAAGACAAACAAATCTATGTATGGGTCAAATGGCAGTAAGTGCAATGTAGATACACAAAGCAGGGAAGGGAATAAGGATGGTCAGGCAGGAAGACGGACTGCTATTTTCAATGAGATCGTTTCAAGAAAGGTGTCAATGGAAGGTGGCATTTGAGCAGAAACTTGAAAAAGGTATGGGAATTAATGGACTGTGTGGATATCTTAGGGAAGAACATTCTACGGAGAAGTAATAGCAGATGTAAAGGCCCTGAGGCAGAAGCTCGTTGGTGTGCTCAAGGAATGACTGGAGCTGGAGGAAGTGAGGGAGAGAGTGGTCAGAGAGAGTGGGGTCAGATGATATAGGGCCCTGGAGGCCATTGTTGAAACGTGAGCATTTCCTCTAAGCAAAATGGACAGCCCCCTGGGCATTATGGACAGGGCAATGATGCAATCCAACTGACATTTTAAAAGGATTATCTGACTACTGTTTTGAAAATAGATACTAGGGACAGGAAGTGCAGAAGTCGACCGACCAGGTAGGAGATTATTGCAGTAATCCAAGCGAGAAAGGATGGTGGCTCAGACCAGTCTTGGCAATGAAGTGGCTAGAAGTGGTCAGATGCTGGAAATAGATTAGAGGTAGGGTCAGCAGGATTTACTAATGGATTGGACAAAAAAAAGAAAAGAAAATTGTTGATGACTCCAAGTTATAAAGCTAGAACATCTGGAAGAGTGGAATCAAGGTTTACCGAGATGACTTAACACAGAGCAGGTTTCAAAGGAGATTAGGAGTTGGTTTTAGACGCAATATGTTTAGGGGGGCTACACAGGCAGGTTTAGAGTTCAAGGAAGAGGCCCAGGCAGGAGGTATCTTGATGACACATCTACATTATCTAGAATAGCACTGGGTGTGTAGTAGATATTTAGTATGTGTTATACAGGGGATTTTAAAACTTGGTCTCACATTCTCTGACATCTTCTCATGAAGAGATGGTGCCCATGTTCCCATCCCTTGGCTGAAATCATGACTACTTTGACCAATACAGTGTGGTACATGTAACACTCTGTGCTTTCAGAAACTGTGTCATAAAAGGTCATACCTCATCTACCTCATTTATGAGGACACTTACTCTTGCAGCCCTGAGCCCCCATGTGAGTAGTCTATACTCCAGTATTTTCTGGCTGGAGACATGTGATATAGACACTCTGGTTGACAGTTCCAGCTAAGCCTAACCTTCTAGCCATTCCTGCAAGACTAAAACCAGTACCCTCCAGACTAGACCAGCTACTGGTGAGATGCAGCCAAACGGCTTTTATCAACACCCTGTGGAACACAAGGAGAACTCAGCTGAGCTTCATCCAAATTCCTATCCCACAAAATTGTGAAATACAGAAAAATGTTTTTTGTTTTAGGCCACTCAGTTTTGGGGTGGTTTGTTTTCATTAACAGATATCAGGACAATTAGATATATCCTTTGTTCTGTGTAGTTATTTAAAAAGTCATTCTCTGCCCATAAACATAAGGTTTAACATTCAACCGAGGTTTGAATAAATTAATACATTTAAAGAGCTTAGGACAGCTCAATGAACTCAAAGGCAGTTAATTCTACAAACAATAACTTATGGTAATAACAGGTGGGCTGTTATGGGTCAAATAGTGACACCCATCCCTCCCAAACTCATGTTGAAGTCGTAACCCCCAGCACCTCAGAATGTGACCTTATTTGAAGATAGGTTCTTTATAGAGGTGATCAAGTGATATGTTTTGGCTGTGTTCCCACCCAAATCTCATCTTGAATTGTAGCTCCCATAATCCTCATGTGTCATGGGAGGGAGCAGGCAGGAGGTAATTGAATCATGGGAGTGGGTTTTTCCTGTGCTATTCTCGTGATAGTGAACAAGTCTCATGAGAGCTGATGGTTTTATAAAAGGCAGTTCCCCTGCACACACTCTCTTGCCTGCTGCCATGTAAGACATACCTTTGCCCTTCCTCCTTTGCCTTCTGCCATGATTGTGAGGCTTCCCCAGCCATGTGGAACTGGGAGTCCATTAAGCTTCTTTTTCTTTATAAATTACCCAGTCTCAGGTATGTCTTTATTAGCAGTGTAAGAACGGACTAATACATCAAGTTAAAGTGAGTTCGTGAGTAGGCACTAATCCAGTATGACTGGTGTCCTTATAAAATGGGGGAATTTGAACCTGGAGAGATGCACAGGGGTGAGACAATGTGAAGATACAGGAAAGGCACCATGTGAACATGAAGACAGCCATCTATAAGCCAAGGAGAGAGGTCTGGTACAGATCCTTCCCCCACAACCCTCAGAAAATAACCAACCCTGCTAGCATCTTCGTCTTGGACTTTTGCCTCTAGAACTGTAAGGCAATACATTTCTCTTGTTTAAGCCACATAGTCTGTTGTGCTTGCTGTGATAACCCTAGCAACTAATAAATGAACCGTATCAGCAAATAAAATAAAAGAATTTATGTAAATAACTGTGTGCACTCTCTTCCCCCATCAACCTGAGAGGTGTTTTATATCATGTTGTTGTTTTGACCTTTCCCAAAACGACAGCTGTGCTTATCTCTTCAGCGAAGAAATCTGAGAAGTGTTTATTCCCCTCTGCATGGAAAATGGACAGAAATGATCCTGCAACCATGGTCAGTATTCCTCCCTGATCACTGACTTCTGGGTTTTAACTTTTCACATCTGTAAAATCTGAAATAACAAGCCCCTGGGAGATTTTTAAAGATTAATCAAAATAATGAAACATTTTGTTAGGACCTATTAAATACAGAGAAGTTACAAATAATGTGCTTCAGAATAATAATTAAGCAATTTTGTATCACAATACTGGAAAAAGTGGAGGTTTTATTTATTACTTTTCACTGTATTATTACTGTTAACCATCTTTCCCATTTTACAGATAGAGAAGAATCAGTATTCAAATTCAAATGTGTCTAACTCGAGAGTCCCCATCCCTAACCATTAGTTTGGTTCTTTTTACCATAGTGATGGTGAATGGCATATAGGACAGAGGTTTTAAAAAAAAAATCTTTGAACTGGAAACCTGAAATTGAGTCTAGGTCTGCCATCTACTTGGAATGTGACCTTGAGCAAATAACTTATCTTCTCTCAGTTTCAGATTTCCCATCTCTAAGTGTGACTAATAATAACTATTTGTCTATAAAATTATATAGAATAATGTATTTGAAAGTACTATGAAAAGAATAAAATCCTAGACTAATATTTGTAGTTGTTGATATAATCAAAACTCTCCAATCCAAAATTGTAGCAGAGCTGACATTAGAATTCAAACCACTTTCGGAGCCCTCTACCCTCCACTTTTGATGAATTAGCCAATGGCTCACCTCAAAGCCCAGAGTGTGATCTTAGACAAGAAAGAGAAAAAGAAGAAAAAAAAAAAAGGTCGAGAAAGGTTTTTAACAACTGAAAAGTCGATACAGAAAAACAAAGCAGCATTATCACTTGAACTTTTAAAAGATTAACAGGGAAGAACCACTTTCCACACCCTTTAAAAAATATCATACAAAAGTGTGTGTTGCTGCTGGGTTTTTTTGTTTGTTTGTTTGGTTTTTTTTTGTCCATTACAACAACCTTTTCTCCAAGTTGTGGTATGAATGAAATAACATTGGATTGGGAGTCTCAAACCTCTGGGTGACTTTGGTCTTTGCCACTCATGCCTGTGTGCCCTTAGGCAAATTATTTCACCTTGGTGGGTCTCAGTTTCCATCTCAAAAAAAAAAACAAACAAAAAAGAGAGACCATTGGAAACTTTAGGCTATGGAAAGAGGTTTGAAAAGGGGAACTCGGAATGGGAGGCATGCGAGGGTGGTGCTGGTGCGAGGCTCATCTGTCTTGTCCCAGTGACTGTCTTGAGTCATGGCCCACCTGGAGCGAGGGCTGGCATCATCTCAGCAATGGCTGGGTTGTTGACTAACTGCCTGGAGGTAATCTCTGGAATTTCACAGCTGGGTCGCCATGGGCTGGTTTGTTTCAAGATTAGCCCCCTGGAATTTCTAAGTAAGTACATAATTAGATAAGCTGGCAGTGCAAGGGAGTGTCAGGTGGGAAGGGAGGGAAAGAAAGTTTTAAAGTGTGTTTCAAGGCTGAAAGCAAGAAAGGAAAAAGTTTTAAAATGCATTTTGAAGCTAAACTTCTTGGTTACACTACCACTATTCTAGAGTTTCTGAGAGAGAGGAACTCTTATAGAATGTGTGCTTTAAAGCTTCAGCTTCTGGGTTTGAATCCCAGTGCTACCACTTTTTGGCTGTGTGAACTTTGGCAAGTTATTTGACCTCTCTGATTCTCCATGGAAGTGCCTACCTGCCTGATGACACTCCCTCCCGTAGAGCTTCTATGATTTAATATATAGAGAACACTTAGAATCATGCCCAGTGCATACGTGTGCTCAGTGAGTGTTAGCTGTTACTGCTGCTGCTGCTGTTGATGATGATGATATCCACTGAAGGATTCACCATCTACTGAGAAACAGAAAAGTAAATAGATATTGATAATAAAAGATAGTAAATACAGTGATAGAGAAACACACAGGATATGAAGGATCATGGAAAGGGGGAATATATTCAAAATACAACTCCCTTCCAAAAAATCGGAAAAGTACAGCATCACCTGACATCAGAGTCTTACTATTTCCTCTTGTTAATTAACCCAAAGAAAAATCTCTGTTAATGTTCCATTAAGCTGTGCGTTCCAGGCAGCACTGCCTGATGCATTTTGCCCTTCAATTATTCTGGCTCTTTACATGAAACTGGCATCTCTGAGCTAAGTAACAAAATCTGACCCAGTGCCCGTATGACCAACTCAAGGCCATCTCCATTTGGTTTTCTTAGCCCTTTATTTAAAGAAAAGTCTTGCTGGCCGGGCGCGGTGGCTCAAGCCTGTAATCCCAGCACTTTGGGAGGCCGAGACGGGCGGATCACGAGGTCAGGAGATCGAGACCATCCTGGCGAACACGGTGAAACCCCGTCTCTACTAAAAAATACAAAAAACTAGCCGGGCGAGGTGGCGGGCGCCTGTAGTCCCAGCTACACAGGAGGCTGAGGCAGGAGAATGGCGTAAACCCGGGAGGCGGAGCTTGCAGTGAGCTGAGATCCGGCCACTGCGCTCCAGCCCCGGCGACAGAGCGAGACTCCGTCTCAAAAAAAAAAAAAAAAAAAAAAAAAAAAAGAAAAGTCTTGCTAAAGCCCTCTTTGATATTTTTCAGATTTTGCTGAGAGAAAAATGTAGCCTCTGGGAGGGAGTGGAAACTGGGTGTGTGAATTGAGTCTAAGTCTAAACAGAGCAGAACTAAATGTTTACAGAGTGGGTCCTGTGCCCCTTGTTAGCTAGCCTGGGTTCGGAAACAGAGGGGAGTGAGAAGAGGGTAACTTCGTAGGGTAGTTTCACAGAATGACTAGAGTCAAGGGGTGCAGACTAGAGTGAAAACTCCAAGAAAACTTCATGGAATGAGTTCATGTCCGTGAGTGCAGAAGGAGGCAAAATTGGAGCATTTCTATTACTGGAAACTGAAATGCCACCTAACAGAACTGATTCAATTTTTCCATCTGAAACCATCAGGTTGATTAATTCTGAACATATTTACTGAACATGTACTCTGTCACAGTCATTTCATCACTAAAAATCACCATGATCATCATGATAATCATTGTCTTCCTCTTCCTCCTTCTTTCCCTCTTCCCCCTCCTCTTTCTCTTTCTTCTCCCCTTCCTCCTCCTCCTTTCTCTCTTCTCTCTTTATCCACATCACAACTAGCTTCATCAGAATATCATTATTGTGGGTTTGCTTTGTGTCAGGCACCAGGCCAAGGTTAATGTCTATGGCAGTCCTAGGATGTGAAAAGCTGTATCCCCATTTCACTCATCAGGAAATAGGAAAATAGAGAACTGAAATAGCTTTGTAAAGGTGACAGAGACAGAATTCGTAGAGGTAGGATTTCACCTTAAGGCTTTTAAATCCAAAACCCATGTTCTTAACCCTATTGCTGTACTTGAAGTTGCTTCTAGTCTAGGGAGGAAGGGGAAGAATGTAAAAAACAATTACAGTGTAATAAACACCGCAGTAGAGGAGGTATAGGAGCTCTAGGAGCACAGGGGAGTGGCCACCCCTCACTGCGTCCCTGATAGAAAGTTTCCTCGGGGACTTGCAGTTGGGTTGAGTCAAGTAAAACAAACATTTTTCAGACAATAAACATGGGTAAGAGCATTCTGGAAAGAGAGTGGCATGTGTGCAAAAGCATGGAGGCATTCGTTCCTCCAGCAAATATTCACAGTGTCTTCTCTGCTCTGGTCACTATGTTAGGAAACCCAAGGGGGAATAAAAGAAGAGCGAATCTGGTGAAGTGGATGAACTAGAAAAGGTAAGACTGGAGGTAGAGAAAAAAAAATATTCAGAGGGAGAGATAAGAGGAAAATAGCTGTTAATAGTATACTTCTATTATGTTTTGCAATTTACAGTGCATTTTCACATGTCTAGAACACTACCTTGTACATAGTTGGCACTGAACTAGTAATCGAATGAATGATCTCTGTAGACCTTTAAAGTTACCCATTTGCCTAGAAGTTCTGTGAGAACAGAGAACATTTGTTCACCACTATCACCACTGAAATCTGCAGTGGGGCCACTGAGTTGCACAACTCCAATAGGTGCTGTTTACATGGTGGCCAATGAGAATGGTCTCTGTGATCACAATGTGAATAGTGATGTAGAACTATTATATGCTATATTTATATCTATATATGAGTATGTGTGTGTGTAACAACATAATCGATGTACAACTTGGTAGCTTGGGTTCATATCTTATATAGAGGATTAATATTTATTGATTAAGCTAATTAATGAGAAGGAAAGCAGGAAGTCTAGACAGATTGCCATCATTCAGCTTCTTCTCCATGCAAGGATCGTTAGTGAAATCTCTGCTGTAGACCAGCATATCCATTTCACAGATGGAGATGAGATATAATGTGACTGCCTTAGAATACAGATCTACTCAGGGCTCTCCTAGTTAATGCTTTTCTACTGCAGCATACAGTACACAGTTCCTCTTTAAAGCCATCAGTGCATGGTTTTCTCCAAAGGGCCAAGGATGCTTCTTTCCTAAGAAACCAGCTGGGCTGCAGAATGTGTTGCTGGCCCCTCACAGCTGGCAACCTCCCAAGGTGAAGGAAATTGGGAGCTGGTGCCAGGAGTCTTTGTCAGGTATTGGTGTGTAACTAATTGCTGCTGTAAACGTTTCTCACAAGAAGGTCTGGCTTTGCAAGTTCTTGGAGTAAAGAAGATCCTGAGGTTTACTGAGTGGATTAGAAGAATTCATATTTGGAAAGCAGAAAGACTGTCAAGCATCAATTTTGGCAGAAAACATTTTGTCCCAGATAAAGGGTCTTTCAAACACCCTTTAGTTGCATTTCTTGACTGCTTACAGCCAAGAATTGAGGCTGTAGGAGTATGCTAGAAAGAGCTAGGGGATCGAGGTCAGTAGGTCTAGTTCTGCTATTTACTAGCTCTTTGATCTTAGGCAAGTAAGTTGACTTGACCCCTCCAGCTTTAATTTCTTCATCTGTAAAATGGAGTTCATCACTTCTTTAATGTTGTATAGTGGCAGAGTAAACAAAATAATGTATGAAAAGGGCCTAACCCAGTGTGGTATAGTAAAACAATCTTGAGTATTGGAATCCGACCTCGTTGTTAAATCCAAATTTACCTCTTGACAACAATGCAAACTTTGACAACACCAGTAATAATAATGATGACAATAATAATCATAAGTAGCTAACATTTCTGGAAAATATACTATGTACCAAGTACTGTGATTCACACTTAACTTGGATTGTCTGAATTAATTGGCAATACAGTGAATACTATTGTTGTTGCCATTTTATTGATGGGAATAAAAGTTAAAATCATCTAGCTGAAAGTGAAAGGGCAGGGATCCCAACACAGAAGATCTGATTCCAAAGTCCAGAGCATGGTTTTCAATCCCTAAGCTAAACTTACTTTCTCTCCAAGCCTCAGTTTCTTTATCTATAAAATTGTATTACCAATGCTTACCAATCTTGGTGAGTTGTTAGAAGAATCCAAGGTTCTGTCTCAGAATTGTAGATGCCACTGCATCTACTTCAGTGGCGCAAGTTCAGTAATTAGTGGGGTGTGGTAATGGGTGACATGGAAGTAGCAGAGGCGAGAATGATGAGCATGATGATAATGATTGGCACTCCAGATCTTAAAAATGACTTCCATTGCTATTATTGGAGAAATAGTTTCCTGAATAGACAGAAAACCAGACAGGGGCTCCTTTATCTTCTTTAAAAAGCAAAAACATCTAACACCTGTAAAACCTGCCCCAAGTGCATTTAGAATGGTGTCTCTGATTTCTTTTACTGTTTCTTCATGCAGCTGGGACTGTAATATAGAAAACAAATCTAAGAAATTAAAATGGCCACATCGACTGAGGAGTTTACATCATAGCTGTGGAGTAAAAGCAATAAAGTGGCTCAAAGAGGTTATTCAACCCTTCTTTTTTCAGTGTTCATTAAATTGCACTTTAAATAAAACTGTCATAAACCTAAAAGACACTGAGTGACTGTTCTGTCTGCAGCAGGAGAGGGCAGCAGGGAGAGCAGGAACCCCTTTCAAATAAGGACGCTCTGTGGTTGGTTTTTCCAGCTCCCTGGCAGGCAGTTTCTAGTGAAGCCTCCTGTTCTTGCCCTAAGTTGCAATGCTGAGTGAGTGTGGGGCATGTAATCAGGGATGGGCTGTAATTGGGTTATTGGAGGACTTGGCATGTTTGCAGAGATCATAAATTCTGACTTCAGGCCCTGATCCCCAGACTGCCAACCAAGTTAAACTTGAGCCTTTTGCTGAAAGCTACATTTTGAACTTGGCACCTGAGGGTATATATGGCCCATGTTTTCTTCTGAAACCCTTACCCTCACCACAAAATGCAGTTAAATGTTGCTTAAGTTTTAGTTCTTGAAGCAATATCAAGCCCATAGCATTTTTTTTTTTTTTGGCTGATTTCCTAAAAGACATCATAAACCCCATTTGTTTGCAATGAATAGTTATCTCCCTTTGTTTTTCACTTCCCTTTGGGAGTTCTCTATAGGCCTGTGGCTTGAGTGACAGAATTTGAAGGTTGCAAAATATCATTTTGATATTCATGATCTCCCAGTATATTCTGGGAAGGAATTTGGAACCATAAATATGTAAATTTGTGTTGTTAAGTTTATTTCTAGTGGCCTGTGAGATCTTTCAAGGGGCCACCCCAGCCCTATTTCTCCTTCTCATCTCACATTTCAGCCACACTCCCCACTCCAGAAACCCACACATGCCAGACTCTCTCAGGTTCAGGTCTTTGAAATGCCATTTCTACCATTACTTTCAATGGCAAAAAACACAATTACTTTGCACCAACCTAATATAATCTCATTCCCCCTTTTGACAGCCAAGTTCCTATTTGTTCTTTATGTCTGTCTCATTTTCTCTGGGAAGTCCCTCTGTCCTCAGTCTGGTTAGGTGTTCCCTGTCCTGCCTCTGGTGCTGCTCCATCACATCAGGGACCTCAAGGTGTTGTCATCGTCTGTTTATGTATCCATCCTTTCCATGAGACTGTGAACCCCAGGACGGCAAGGCCTGTGTCTGCCTCATGCATTTATGTTACCTGTAATAAGCATACAAAAAATAATTGTTGGATGAGTCTGGAAAAGATGAGGGAAAACACTGTTATTAAGGAAAAGGCATGTTGTATAGCAAAGAGTTGATTTTAAAACATCACAGGTGTATTAGTCCTTTTTAATGCTGCTGATGAAGGCATACCCAAGACTGGGCAATTTATACAGGAAAAGGTGTTTAATGGACTTACAGTTCCACATGTCTGGGGAGGCCTCACAATCATGGCAGAAGGCAAGGAGGAGCAAGTCACATCTTACATGGATGGCAGCAGGCAAAGAGAGAACTTATGCAGGGGAGCGCCTCTTTATAAAACCATCAGATCTCGTGAGACTTACTCACTATCATGAGAGCAGCACAGGAAAGACTTGCCCCCATGATTCAATTACCTCCCACCACATCCCTCCCACAACATGTGGGAATTCAAGGTGAGATTTTGGTGAGGACACAGCCAAACCGTATCAACAGGCTTTGGTGTCAGGGCTAGGTTCAGATCTTGGCTCAGCACTCATTTACTATGTGTCCTGGCAAGCTTCAGAAAGCTCTGATCCTGACTTTTGTCATCATCTTCACGGGGCGGGGGCACAGCTCAGAAGCCAATTGTAAGGATTATGGTAATTGAGGTAACATACACATGCTGCTATAGGCAGTGCCTGGAAATGCATTAACGTAATAAGCCAACGCACCTTTCAGTTTCTTTTACCTAGAATTATTCCTAATTTTTCCCCAGTTACCTCACCCACAAATATAAAACAAATGATTTCTAATCTGCTCAGTTTAATTCAAAAGAACACATATTGTCCGTCTACTCTCTGTGTGCCTAGGCACAGAGACAGAAGCACAAGTGAAAAAACACAGTCTGATCCACATGTGCGAGTGGGGTGTGGTAAAGCGGACACATGTAGATCACTTTAATCAATAAAATTAGATAAGTGGAAAGACAGAGGGAAGCAGAAGGTACTAAAATGGAGCAAGTACACACACTTGGCCCAACCTAAGAACTGGAAAAGGCTGCTGGGAGGGATTGGCAACCCCTAAATCTCAAAAGATGAATATGTTTAACCAGGCAGATAAAGGTAGGAAGGGCATTCGGGGCAGGGGAACAACAGATGCACAGAGGCAAGTTCAGTTTTACTGGAGGGGTGAGTTAGAGGCAGGAAGTGGTGGGAAATGAAGCTGGAGATGTAGACAGGAAAAGATCAGAGAAGACCTTATGTGTTTGACTAAGGAATGTATAATTTACCAACAAGGTAACAGGGAGCCATTGAAAGGTTTTAAACAGAGGAGTGGCATGATTGAACCTGCACTTTATTGATTGATTGATTGATTGATTGAGATGGAGTCTCACTCTGTCACTCAGGTTGGAGTGTAGTGGTGCCATCTCGGCCCACTGCAACCTCTGCCTCCCGGGTGAAAGCCATCCTCCCACCTTAGCCTCCCATGTAGCTGGGACTACATGCATGCACCACAATGCCTGGCTTTTTTCTTTTCTTTTCTTTTCTTTTTTTTTTTTTTTTTGGTATTTTTAGTAGAGATGGGGTATTACCATGTTGGCCAGGCTGGTCTTGAACTCCTGACCTCCAGTGATCTGCCCACCTTGGTTTCCCAATGTGCTGGGATTACAGGCATGAGCCACTGCACCCGGCCTGAACCTGCCTTGAGATGCATCATTGGCATGAAATTAATTTGTAGTTCTCAAAGAAAGCCTTTTAAAAGATCATCCCGGCCAGGCGCAGTGGCTCACGCCTGTAATCCCAGCACTTTGGGAGGCCGAGGCGGACAGATCACGAGGACAGGAGATCGAGACCATCCTGGCGAACACGGTAAAACCCTGTCTCTACTGAAAATACAAAACAAAATTAGCCGGGCGTGGTGGCGGGCGCCTGTAGTCCCAGCTTCTCCAGAGGCTGAGGCAGGAAAATGGCGTGAACCCGGGAGAAGACGGAGCTTGCAGTGAGTGGACATCGCACCACTGCACTCCAGCCTGGGCAACAGAGCGAGACTCCGTATGAAAAAAAAAAAAAAGATCATCCCCTCTGGAGGTTATTGCTTCAGAAATATATTCATTGATTTCATTCGCTGTTAGTTTGGTCAATACTTACTGAGTGTTACTAGGAGTAAATTTTCATGCTTGAACCTGTGGGCTCTACAAAGGTGAGTATGTGTTTCTACCTGACCTCAAGGAGTTCATGGAATATAGGGCAGATGAAGCATCTACTTGAATAATTGTAGTAGGATATGGAAAGTGGCAAGGGGCATAAGACTAAAAGAGATTTGCAGATGAAGTGCTAGATGACATGTTTTCAAACCTTTTCCTTGAACCAGGTGCTGAGCTGGCCACACAGTAAGCACTCAAGGTGCTTCATAAAATATGGACACCCCGGAACTTCTGTTTCAGTGGGGCAGGCTCAGGAGTCCCCAGGATATTCCCATGCACAGCCAGGATTAAGAACCATTGCCAGAAGAGGTCTGAGGAGAGAGAGGTTAAGTTTTGAAGGGGCCATTGATGACAGAAGCATGTAAGCTGTGCCTAGAAGAATGAGTAAAATTTGGACAGTAGATTTCGTGCAAAGACATTCTGGACATGCCAGATGGCAGGTGAAGCATGGGCTGTGATGGGATGCAGGAAAACAAGACCTACACTAGAGGGAGCCCAGGAGTTCTACGTGACTGCAACATGAAGCCGTGTAGTGGCGGTTTGGCACCAGATCAAGGAGGTGAAGGAATTAGCACTTTAACTGATAGATACTTGTGCAACACTATTATTTTTGTTTTTAATGGAGTGGCATTTTAGAATGTAATTGTATTTTAGAGCCATCAGATCCCTGCAACATTTTTGTGTGAGGCTGGGTTACCAGTTAGAAAATGATTGCAAAAATCTTAAGTAGCAGAAGACAGCCAGCTGAACCAGGGAATAACTATCAGTCCAGCTACCATTGATTATGCCTGGAGCTGAATAATTATTTTGCTTTTGCTTTTTCTTTCTTAAAAAAAAAAGTGAGGAAGAGGATAGGGAAAAGTTCATGATCTCATTACCCACAATTCCAAAATCCAATAAGCTCTGAAACCCACTAATTTTTCATAACTTTTTTGGTTTCAAAAGCCTGCCTGAACCAACATGAGACAATTTATGATCTTTATTTATCTTGCATTATATGAACATTAATATGTTTTGCTACAGAAATGGTAACATGTTTGATCACAGCATGCTGTCTCAGACCACACTAGGGGTTACATATACAGAATTTGTAATATATTACCTTTCTAAAATTGGAAAAAATTCGAATTCCAAAGTATATCTGGTCAGAGGATTTTGTATAAAGATTATAGACTTAAATTAGTGATGAAAACTAAATCTGAAAGAATCCAAGCAATGTTTCAAAGAAAGAGGAAGAAGACTGAGCTCTTGTGCAGGGAAAGAAACGGATAGAAGGGGTTTTATAGAGAGGGTACAAACACACACAGTTTCATGTTGATGCTAGGAAGATGATTGTGTTGATGTCAACGTACTATTGGAATTCTTGTATGAAAGTTCTAATGGCCCTGTAATTGGTGATGGATGGACAGAAGGCCCTTATGACAAGGACTATAGGCAGTTGCAGACAAGAAAGTGGCAAAGTGATATGATCTCAAATCCACCGAAGGGTTCCCTGAACCAAAATATTTCCTCCTTTCTTATTGCCTTGAAAAGGCAACTGAGATTCTTCACTACTTAGTTGAATGAAGGCTTTGAAGGCCCTAAACTTTTGAAGGCTCCTGGGAAGAATAATGGCTTTCTTCCTCCTGTTCCACTCATTTTATACTCTAGCTGCTCCAATCTGAAAATATGATGGACCTGCACACCTCCATGCCTTTGTCTATGCTGTTCCTTTAGCCTAAAATGTCTTCATAGCCCTTTTCTCCCCAATGGAAACTCACTCATCCTTCAATCTTACTTCCTTTGGGAAGGATTTCCTGAATGGGCCAAGTTAAACTAATTCTTCACTATATTTTCATTGATTCCATGCATAGTACTTATAGTTAGGTAATTGCTTGCATAACTACCTTCACTAAATGGGGATTAAATGTTTTTAATTGCTCCAGTCCAGCTATCAGCTGAAGATGCAATGATGGGAAGACATAGTCCTTGTATTGAAAAAGGTGAGGTTTAGTGGGAGAGGCAGACCAGTAAATAGTTATGATAAGATAGAATGTGATAAGCACTAAGACAAAAGTAAGCAGAGAGAGGTCCTTGTTCCAGACGGGGAAGAAGCCAGGAGGGTTGGGGAAGCAGTGCTTTGCATGAGACTTGAATGAGTAGGAGTTGCCCACTGTGTTGTTCTCCTGCTCACAACTTTTAGAGGCTCTCCATTGCCTATGGAATGAAGTCCTAACTCCTTCACTTGGGCTCCTAATTTCTGCATGCTCCCACTCTAATAGACAATTCCAGCCCCTAAAAACTGCAAAGTAGATAGGAGGTACCCTGGGTTTAATTCTGCCTCAGATACAAATAAAGAGTAAGAAGAATGTTTAACCAAGGTTACAGTTCTAGGCACATTTCATGCCTTCTATCGATACCCAAGTAACTGTGAGTGGGAGAGAGGCAAGAATTAAGATGTATTCCAGAGAGTGATTCTCATGATGGTCTATGGAATGCAATCTGGGTACACAGGGAAATGAAGATGGGAGAGAATAGTAGAGAAACAGTGTTAAGACCCATGAGGCTAAAGCATTGCTGGAGTTGGGGCACCAGAAAAGGCAAGTGGGTAAGATGAAAAGGGGTCCAGGTGTAGGGTACTTGAAATTGATGTGTTGAAAATGGTTCATTTATTACTCATAGCAAGGTCTAAGGTGTATCTATGGAAATTAGTGGCTAAAGTAGGGTGAAAGATGAGACCATTAGAAATGAGGCCAAAGTGTTGGAAAGATTATCTGCATGGATTTGGAATTTGCTTATTGTCATGAGAGTAGTAATAGAGAGAGAGGAGTGAGCTGGGTGCTAAAATCTTTAATAAATAAAAGGGAGTGATCAGGAATATTGTGGAAGGCATCAATGGAAAGCAGTAGGTTTAGTTTAATATGCCATTTGCAGGAGTTGGCGTTATTGATGAAGAAAAAATAATTTGAAAGCAGTAGTGATGAGCTAAGAAAACACTTTACTCCACTTTCTGACCCAGGAATAGAGAGGAGTGTGGAAGGAGAAAGCTATGCTTGCGAGAGCACGAGAAGAGCCATGTCTTCAGGAGAGAGCTGAGTTTGAGTTAGAGCAAAAAGATAGAGGGCAAGTTCATAGAAGAGATTGAGGACATGAGGAATTTTGCAGACTGAGGGTTAGGATGGTCAGGGAAGGGTGAGAAATGGGATTCAATTAGTGATACTATAGAGGTCTGTGGGGAATAAGGCCCTTTGTTACAGACCAGTTTCATTTTCTCATGGTGACCAAGGTAAATGGGGATGTAAGTCTCACTGTCCTGATGTTTTAGGGGAAGACGAGTCATTGGCTAACTATTGCCTACCACTTGGGATGGGGGCTTAGGCAGCATTAGTGGTAATGCATGGAGTATTGAGGTGAGGAAAGCATGTGGTGTATGAGGACCATTAAGACTCTGGGCTGCCTTTGCAGTCTGCAGTGGGCAGCATCATGGCTAAGGGACAGCAGGTGGCATATGTGGTTGCAACTAGAGGAGTCACAGTCTCACCAAGAGCACAGGACAGGGGCTGGGCACTTAGGGACTTTGTAACACTTAACTGAAACCTTACGCCCCATGTGGTATTACTGGCCCCATTTTACAGATGCAGAGAGATTTAGTGGCTTGTTCAAGGTCACACATTTAATAAAGCTGGTATTCTTGCTCACACCCAACCTGGAGATGAAAAGTACTCATTTGACCTGACAGATAATGGAGGTGCAATGATTTTTTTTTTCCTTTACTTAGGAAGATTTTAATCTTTCTAACCTTAAGCTTTAACCTTAACTGACAACTGCGGTGTCAGTTCAGTTCTGTTGTTCCTACCCCTTCATAGGAATTAATCATTGGTACCAAAAATATAGACGGTTTCACCATTATTATAGTTCTTACAGTAGGGAAGGTTGAATTGAAGCCCTTTTATTCATGAAGAGTGACTCAGATGCTATATTTAATCGACTTCTACTTCTTTCCATCTTAGATAGGATTTGACAGCTACTACTACCTCTCTTCCTGGGCTCATAATTTCTTGGCTTCTGCAGCCTTCTCTTTGCCTTGGATTTTGAGTTTACATATTCCTTAAGGGTCTTGGATTTGCTTACCACAGAAGAATGTTCAGACTTGTGATAAACCGTTGCCGTTGACATTGCCATTGTTTCTGCCTGTGGAAGGCAACAGTTAGCAATGTGCAGACATTCAGAAATGAGATAACCTTTATTTTCCAATTAAGAAGTGTGCATAGAAATAGTATCTTCTCCTTTTGGAACTTATTTTATGTATATTTTTATGACCACATTCACTTACCAAGTCACTGTTAACTTATCGAGCACCTGCAGTCCTTGTCCAAGGCAGCTTGCTGTGCGGTGCAATGAATGCCATTGTATATGAAAGGCAGAGAGTGGTGACATAGAGAGGGTTACCTAGCAGCCCATGGCAGCAGGGTAAACTCAGGAGAGGACGGAACAGCTGTCTGTGCCATGCTTTATAAAGCAGAGATCAAAACATGTGATTTGACACAGAATTTATTATCATTTGCAAATTTACTTTGAAAGGATATAATACTGAGTTTTGTTATTTGGTTCTGCATTTTCCCATCATCTTTTAAATTACATTAAATCAAAAGTACCTTGAAAAATCCAAGATACATGGTCACAATGGCCATGTAATTTATTAAAAATTTTTAAACTATGCCAATTATATTAAGTAATTTTGCTCATGTCAGTGTAAATAATAAAAAGTCTGAGAAAGTGTCTTAAAAGCCAATGCAAATTGGCTTCCTGGGATTTTTGTTTGTTTCAATGGTGTGATTAGAGCTACATTTTAAACATAATCTCTAAAGTAAATGTGACATATACAAAATTGATTATGATATTTTTATGAATTAATAGAAGAATTTTAAATTAGAGCTAAATTTATAAGAAAGGCATATTTGTCAATATATTTGTATATTTATTGCGGAATAAATAAAAGCAGTCATGGAGTTATACAGACTTGGATTTAAATTCCTGTATCACTCTTTATATAAACTGGGGAAAGTTACTTAACCTCTCTGTTAGTCTATCTATAAAACAGGGTCAGTAACAATTGCCTGATTGGTGGGGTTATTGTGAAAATTAATTAAGGCATCATGTATAAGGGTTGTTAATAAGGATGATGAGGATAGAAAAAAATATAGTTATCAATTCTCTGAAACTAGCAAAGGGGAAACTATCTTCCCAAGAAGAGGAGGTTATAGCATTTATACTCATGTGATTAGGTATTAGCTTGTTTCTAGAAAATTATTAGCCAAAATAGTTTCTAGACCCACCAAGCAAATTCTTGGGTTAGAGTAGTCCAGAATAGATCATATGGGCCCCAAAGCCAGTTTGTATGACTTTGATTCCCAGCTTTGACACTTGCTGCATGACCTTGGACAAGCCACATAGGCCCTGCCTCACTATCCTTGTCTGTATTCTGAGAATACATGGGTTTAAGTTAGTTAATGTATATGAAGTGCTTAGAACAGTGCCTGGTATATGGTAATATCATGTGTTTGCCCATTTTTGTTGTTATTATTATTATCATTATTCCTTAGATTCCTGTAACATAAACATTGAACAAAAGGCAGCTGTTTGATGGAGTCTTTTTTCCTAGTGACTAAATACATTCATCTAAATATAACAATGCCACACTTAAAGAGCTGAGATTCAGACTTCTAACTGTTTTACTCTGGTGTCTCCATTCTGAAATAGCAATGTCTTTGTTTTTCTTGGCTGCTACCTCCTTGGTTAATTTCCATATCAAAAAGATATACCCCTTCTGTTTAGAGGACATCACTGTCTTTTATCTCAGGTTGTTCCCACAATATCTCTGGCATTGTTTTGGCCTGTATTTCCCAGATGAAGTATTTGAGGCTTGCCCAGCATAAACCAGAAGCACCAGGCTATGTTCCGGGCTATTTTTAGGGCTGTCTGTTGACATGATAGCAATTAGGTCATTTGTTTCTGAGGGCATTCTAATCTGCTTTCACAAAGATGACACAGGAAAAACATTAAGAATCTGCTGAGTTACGGTTCATGTATTATGTGAACCAGCTAACTTTTCTAAATATCTATGCACTGATTCATTCATTCACCAAGGATTTTCTGGGTCACTTCTGCCACTGCTGGGGATACCAAGATAAATAGGATACTGGCCCTGTCTTAAAGGGGTTCTGAAAGACTTGTGAATTAAGGATTCATTCCTTCACCACATTTTTATCGAGGCACTGGCACTACAGCAGTGGGCAAATACTGAAATACAAACAAAGTATCTAACTGTAAGGAGTTTACATTCTGATGGAGGGAGACAGACCATGTGCTGGGTTTTGATAGGTGCTATAAAGAAAACAAACCAGGCTGCATCGGCCAGTGTGTTTTGTTGTTGTTCTTGCAGATAACCAAATTTGTTATTGTAAATATGAATGGAAAAGGATTTACAATAAGTTATTTTAGGAATTTCCAGAACTGGCAAGAAGCTTATATGCTAGAGCTAAGGGAATGGGGCAGTTCCTATGTGAACCCATCAGTGCTGCTACCCACCGCATAGCACAGGAACCTCTGCCACAGCTGCTCCCCAAAGCACATGCTATCCCCTGAGCGGCCACACCCTCAGGGGCTCATTTACCAAGCTATGGACACCTCTGTTGGGCAAATTTCCAGATGAAACAGTGCCTGGGCGTGGTAGTTCCAAGCTTCCCAGGCTCTGTGCTAGGGGAAGGCTCACTAGAAAGGGTTGGATGAGCCAGTGTATACCCAGGGTAAGGTAGGTAAAGAGTGAAGGAGAGATGCTGCCTTACCTAGAGTGGTCATGAAAGAGGAATCAGTTAAAAATTGCCTTTAGCTGCTCACCAGGAAACCTATCAGTAGTTCCTCGCCCACTATGAAGATTAAGCCCGATGACATTAAGACTTGGCCTCTCCTTTCTTCTCCAGTCTCATATACTGCGCACTGGTGCTTCATTTATGTGAAATTGCTGCTGCTTCCCATGTACATCATGCTGTTTCCAAGGTTGTGCCTTCTGTGTTCATTCTCCGGACTGCCTTCCTCTATTCTTTGCTTGGCTGTTTAAGCTGGGGAATCCCCTCTAGGAAATCTGCTTGGCAACCAGGTTTGCATCACAAGCCCCTTTTCTATGTTCCCTCCACAGACTTTCTGCCATACATCTCACAATTCTCTGTATTATGTTAAAACAACCAATTTGTGTCTGTCTCCTTCATTTTCTGAGTTCTGAAAGGTCAGGGTTGCCTCATTCATCTTTGTAACCCTAGTGCCTAGTGCATAGTAGGCAACCAATAAATATTTTGAGATGACACGAGTTAAATTTTGAAGGAGCAGGAATTTGCTAGTTCAAGAAATTAGAGAGAAAGATGAGCATTGCAGGCAGCACATTCAAAGTTACAGCTACGTGAAAGGGCAAAACAGGTTTGGGAGAATGTCAGCAATTTGGTGAGGCTAGAAGGAAGAAAACATGTTGGGGGGAGGCCCAATGTGATGCTGGAGCATTAAGAGGGTCAGGATTAGGATGGCTCTTATGTGCTAAGCAAAAGAATTTGAGCTTATTTGAAAGCTTTGGGGATGCTAAATTGAAGGTTTTAAAACATGTAAGGGACTTACATGACCAGATTTGTTTTTAAAGAGGTTTGTCTAACAGCTGAGTAAATGGTGGATTAGAGGGGCTCAGAATTGAAGCAGAGAGACCATGAAGAAGTCATTCCAACAGTAAGTGAGAAAGAATTGAAGGGAGGGGCTCATGGGCTGCTTAAGAGTTCAGATCAGTGGGATTTGGGGACTGACTAGCTGTGGCAGCTGAAAAATGGAGCATGGTTTTAACCAGAAGGACCCTATGGCCACTTCCCAAACCATCTTCATGCAGTTTTCCTCATGTCCTCAAAACTCAACTTCCACCTATTGGTGATGGATAATACAAAACAAAATGCATCACATCTATTTCCCATCGATTGTAAGGAAAATAAAATCTAAATATTAGTGCCGGAAGAGGCTTTGGAGATCACCCAGTCCAACCTCTAATTTGATGTATGGCTGAGCTAGAGAAAAGAAATTACTTTTCTCTGTAGCTCTGAAAATCAGTGGTAGGCACTGAGTCACCATTGCATCATCTGCTTAATTCTCCACATAGCACTCTGTCTCTCATATTTTCTTGTGTAATTGCTTATTTTCTGTCTCTCCTTGACATTAGAACAGAGTCCTTGACTGTCTAAAACAATGTTTGGTCTGCACGTAGATACTTAATGAACATGTGTTGAAAGAGTAGAGAGCCAGGTATAATCAGGTTTGCTCCCCGCTGAACCAGTGATCTTTGCACAGGACCTTGGTTTGGAGGTTATCAAATCCGTAATTCTATTTCATAGTAGGGCTTTGCTTAATTAATCCTACAGAGACTAAAATCTAAGCAATAACATTGTACAGTAGTTCTCCATGTGGCTTCAAATAGTGAAGAACTGAAAATAATCATTATATTACTTTAAAAATATTAACCACTGACAAACTCATAACCATTAGGATGGCTATTGTAAAAGAAAAAAGTGTTGGTGAAGATGTGGAGACATTGGAACCCCTGTACACTGTTGGTGAGAATGTAAAATGGTGCAGTTGCTATGGAAAACAGAAGGGAGGTTCCTCAAAAATTAAAAGTAGAATTATCATATAATCCAGCAATTTCACTTCTGGGAACATACCCAAAAGGACTGAACATAGGGTCTCAATGAGGTATCTGTACACCTATGTTTATAGAAGCATCATTCATAATAGCTAAGATATGGAAGCCACCCAACTCTCCATTGATGGATGAATGGATAAACAGGATGTGTTATATATACACTATGATGCATTATTTAGCCTTAAAAAGGAAGGAAATTCTAACACATGCTTCAACATGGCTAAACCTTGAGGCCATTTAATAAGTGAAATAAGACAGTTATAAAAAGACAAATACTCTATGATTCCTCTTATACAGTAATTTAGCCTTAAAAAGGAAGGAAATTCTAACACATGCTTCAACATGGCTAAACCTTGAGGCCATTTAATAAGTGAAATAAGACAGTTATAAAAAGACAAATACTCTATGATTCCTCTTATACAGTACCTAGAATAGTCAAATTCAGAGACAGAGTGTAGAATGAGAGGACAGAATATGGACTTTTTAAATGGATATGGAGTTTTATTTTTGCAAGATGAAAAGAGTTCTGGAGATTGGTTGCACAACAGTGTGAATCTACATAACACTGCCAAACTGTACACTTAGAGATGGTTAAGATGACACGTTTTGTGTGTATTTTACCACAATATAAAAATATTTATCACTGAGGTGTGTATGTCTGTTATCTCATTTGAGTCTTACATTAACCCCGAACTGCTGTCAGAAATATAAGTTTCATTTTTTAGTGAGGAAAATAAGGCTCAACAAAGTGAAGTGAATTGCCCAAGGCACATAAGTGGAAAATGGATAAGCAGAGTTTCACACTCAGATCTCCTGATTTCACGCCCAGTGCTGGCTTCTGCCACGTCAGGGGAGAGAAAGTATGGTTGAATTAACTTGCCTGCTGGCTGTGTGTGTGTGTGTATGCATGTGCATGTATGTGTGTGTTACAGAGATAGAGAAAAGAGATATGAAAAAGGAGGGAGAGTGCATGTACTTAAGCTCCGAGACACTTGCTTCATGCTTCTTGTTCAATTTCTCTCCCTTCCAAAATCTTCAGAAGGCAGGTGTGAGTCAACTGTAAATATATAGAGAAAAGGTTGCCCAGCACTTCCTAAGCTAGCAAAATCAGAAGTCCCTGCCATGGACATGGTCTGTGTACATGAAATTAAAAACCTTTAAGAAGATAAGGAGAGGACAGTGGCTCTTACTTTTTGCAATGGCTCCATTAGACATTATCCTACTTCCTATGAAAGCAAAAGATGACAGAACACATTTACAAAATCTAATGCGGTCTAGTGGGAGGAAGAAGAACCAGCAGGAAGAGCATGGAGCAGGAGTTAAGCCTACACCTACCTGGCCAGACAGCCAATCAATTCACTGTATAAACCCAGTCATGCTCCTTCCTCTGCCACCAAGGTTGGGCTCCCATTACTACCGTTATTTTCATATACCACATTGGAGCTGAATTTAGAGGGAAGAGCATGATCATTTTCCAAGGGGAGTTAAAAATGCAAGAGGGTCATCTAGCCTCTTATAAAGAACTTTTATTTATCATGGGCCTACTATGTGTCAGGCACTGTAATGGACATTTCACTTATAATGGCCCTAATCCTGCTACTGTTTGATAACTTATTTTTATGAGGCACTTAGAGGGAAGAAGATCAAGTTCCCCAGAGTATTTCCATAGAGGATAAAGAGTGGAGTCTTCATATGAACATATGTCTATTTCCAAAGTTTGTTCTTTTCTCCATACCATAGTGTTAAGTTCAACAGCCAAGATATAAAAAGCTAAGGAAGTACCAAGGAGACAGGAAAGAAGTTAGCTGTGTCTGTCATCCACAGGTGAAAGCTTTATTTTATTATTATTATTTTTTTCAACTTTCATTTTAGGTTCAGGAAGTAAAGGCACATGTTTGCTACATGGGTAAATTGTGTGTCACTGAGGTTTAGTGTATGAATGATTCCATCACCTAGGTAGTGATCACAGTACCCAATACGTAATTTTTCAACCTTTCTCCGCCTTCGTCCCTTCACCCTCTCATAATCTCCAGGGCCTTTTGTTTCATCTTTATGTCCATGTATATACGCAGTGTTTAGCTCCTACTTGTAAGTGAGAACATGCAGTAGTTGACTTTCTGTTCATGTCCTTTGTCCATTTTTTAATGGAGTTTTTTTGCATATTGAACTAAGTTCCCCAGGTGAAATATTGATGGATTAGTAGGCAGTGAAGTGCAAGAAAGGTGTTGACAAGCTGATGGGGATACATTTTGTGAAGCAAGAACACAAAGCAAACTCCAGGTGATAGAGAGTAGGAGGGTCTAAGAAAATTGTAAACAGTTCTGTTTAGTTTAAGGGTAGTTGTGTTTGGCTGTGGTTGGAGATCATAATTCCACCATCTTTTGAGCTAGTTGGGACTGCATTGTGAAGAACCTTCAATTCTGTATAAAGCAGTTTGGAATTTATTTTTATAGGCAGTGGGGAGCCATCAAAAGTTTGTATCAAGGGGTTTCTCCACTGTTTTTAATACTATCTATAGGTGTTCTTTATATGCTGTGATAAAATTAAACATCCCTTGAGTGTTTAAAAGAGAGATAGTGTTTTCATTCTATCTCATATAGACAATAGCATTGCTGGCTAACATTGCCCAGAAGCAGTTGCATTGTATCAGCAGTTAGAGTCCCTTAACATGGTGAGATCAGTGAGATCTAATCACACTGGCTTTTTTTCTTGGAATAATGAGACACTTGTTTTTGTTGTTGTTGTTTATTTTTGTTGTTTGTTTGATTATTCTTTGCTTTAGGAAGGGGTAAGAAGCTTCAAGGAACTTCGAGCCAAATTTCAAAATCTTGATGCTCCACCTCTTCCAGGACCTATTAAACTCCCAGCAGGAGTTTCTCCAAACAGTGACATTGGAGGCAAACAGTCAACTCAAATTTTGGCCAGTGGGAAACCCCTCTCATCCAACCACAAGCAGCACCCACCACACTGTTCCAGTAGTGAGTCCCGGCCTCTTCAACCTCAGAAAATAAAGTTGGCTCAAAAGACTGAAATTCCAAAATGTTCTAGCTCCCCAGGGCCTCTGGGAAAGTCCACTGTATGTTCTGCAGCAAGTTCACAGAACACTTCTCTGCTGTTAGAGGTGACTCAGTCAAATGTTGAGATAATCACTAAGGAGAAAGTAATGGTGGCCAATAGCTTCAGAAACAAACTCTGGAACTGGGAGAAGGTTTCATCTCAGAAAAGTGAAATGTCATCAGTCCTTCTCCTTGCCAACTGTGGAAGTAAGGCCTTCCATCTGGAAGGGCAAAAAGGCATGGGGCTTACTCCAGAGGAACCCAGGAAAAAGCTGGAAACAAAAGGAGCCCAGACTCTTCCTTCCCAGAAGCACTTGGTGGCCCCCAAAATATTACTTAATGTCTCTGAAGATCCCTCTTTTGTAATTTCTCATCATATCAGGAAGAGCTGGGAAAACCCACGTCCTGAGAAGAGCCCAGCAAGCAGCACCTACCAGCCCATCTATGAGTGTGAGCTTGCCAGCCAGGCCCCAGGTAACAAATGTGATCCCCATGGGACAGGGGCTAGGAGGGGTCATCATGTTTTTCTATTTTAAAACCTGTTGACTCAGAGTGGTTATGTATATGACCTGGGCAATGTTGCTCCAGACTTTCAGCATGATATTCTAGGCCCATTTGCTAAACTGTAATCTTGGGTTTGAGTAAAGTGCTTAATCTCCTGGAATTGCTTTGTGAGATAGCTTTTGGAAAAACTTGGATTTGAATCCTAGCTCGACTTCCTACAAGTTGCATGAATTTAGGCAATCTATATTGATTCTTAGAGCCTGAGTGTTCTCTTATAACTCAAATCTGTCACCAATCGTCTGTCTTGGTAAACAACACAACTATCCTAATTTCTCAGGCCAAAACTTAGGACCCATACTCTATTTCCCTTCTCTTCCCTCATTCTACACACTGAATCTATCAGCAAACTCTTGGTTTTGCCACCAAGCACTTGGTTCACCTCAGTATTATGTAAGTTATAAAAGGATAAAGACTGGCTGGGCACAGTGGCTTACGCCTGTAATCCGAACATTTTGGGAGGCCAAGGTGGGCAGATTACTTGAGGTCAGGAGTTCAAGACTAGCCTGGCTAACATGGCAAAATTCTGTCTCTATTAAAAATACAAAAATTAGCTGGGCATAGTGGCCTGTGCCTGTAATCCCAGCTACTCGGGAAGCTGAGACACCAGAATTGCTTGAACCTGGGAGGCAGAGGTTGTAGTGAGCCAAAATTGTACCACTTCACTTCAGCCTGGGTAACAGAGCAAGATTCTGTCAAAAAAAAAAAAAAGATAAGGACTGTCTTTTTTTACTACCAAATCCCTAGCACCTAGAAGAAAAAGGCCAGATTGAATGAGTCCTAAAAAAAAAAATGTGTTGAATGATTAAGTGGATGGAAGGGTGGATGGATGCATCTCCTTACAACCTTGTATGGTTTCTGTTTGTACTTGGAATAGAATCTAAACTACTTGCTTTGTGGTCTTCATGGCTCTGCATGCTGGTCCCTGTTTTGTGTCTGACTTATCTCCTACCTCTCCTCCCCTAGCTCTCTGCCCATAGTCAACACACTAGATTTCTTGCTGTTCCTTAAATAGGCTTTGTCAAGCCTCGGGCCCTTTGCACTTGCCGTTCCCTCTTCCTCAAAAACTCTTTTCTTTAAGATTTTGTAGCTGCATTTAGGCCTAAGTTCCAAAAACAACTTTCCAAGGTTAGCTTTCTCTAACCTCTCTATGTAAAGTACACTGCCTCATGATCAACAGTTCACACTTGTCATCCTACCTTATTTCCTTCATAGAACTAATGGATCTCTGTAATGATCTTGTTTATTTGTTTACTTGTTTATCATCAGTCTCTTGTTATTAGAATAAAAATTCTTGAAGGTAGGATTATACAAGTTCTTTTTCTCAACTCTATCCCTACTTCCTAGAACACTACCTGGAATATAGTAAATAAATAGTTATTGATGAAGGGATGAGGAAGAAGAAAAGACAGATGGGAAGAAAGATGTATGGGAAGAAGGACGGACAAGAGAAAGGAAAGAAGAATGTATTATCTACCAGATGGAGCTATTGAGATAGTTAAATGAGATAACGGATGTAAACTACTTAGCACAGTGCCTGGTAAAAACTCCAAGCCCAATTAGTAAGTGATAATTAATATTCACTATGTCTTCTTCCTAATTTGATAATGACTGAAGTTTTTGACAACGCTACTTGTAATTAAAGCCTAGGAAGAAAGGAACTTTGGGCCTGAGTTTCTGGGGATGTAACCCGCTGTGGGTGAAGCAATAAGGAAGCTTTCCCTCCCTTCCAGCTTGTGGAGGAGAGCATAGGAAGTCTCCCAGGGGTATATGGAAAATGCTAGGCCACTTCTTAAGTTTTTGCATGGATGGCCCATGTAGTCAACTACTGTCTTACATAAGTCAAAAATCAAAGCAGTTGGATTACATAAGATTTTGTGCTATTTTCAGTGTAAAGGGCAGATATGATTTTCATATATAATATTGGACTTTCTGTTGGAGTTGGATTTAAGACTGCAGAGGACAAATATATATAAAATTGGAACTTTCCTGGAAAATTCCAAGACACAGGTGCCCAGATATCATAAAGTCAGTCTTGAAGCCAGTCCTAGGCTGTGAGCCCTGGAAATCCCAGATCAATTCTTATTCCTCTTTGTAGAGCCAGTATTATTTGCATGTCATAAGTGCTTGAATCCTTTCAGTAGTCACAGCCTCTCTCCTATGAGGTAGGCCCTGTGCTTGGCGCTGGGGGATCAATACAACACCATCTCCACCCACAGAAGCCCACGTTTAATGGGAACATAGATCAGTACCTCCAATGTGCCATGATATTGATGCAGTGGTATTAACAATGTGCTACGGGGATACAAATCAGAGGTTGATTCCGGCCTTCATTCTTGTGAGAAATCAAGAAAAGCTTTCTAGAGGAGGTGTCATTGGAGCAGAGCCTAAAAAGAATGAATTGAAGTTTGTCAAAAAAGGGAATAGTGTTCCAGAACCAAGAAAAACATGAACAGAATTTTGGATATATGAGAGCTTTTTAAGGCTATCTAAATCAAATCTGGAGAATGGAGAAGCCAGTGATACGTGTGAAAAATTTTTGGGCTTTGAGTTGTGGGAAGCAAGACATATAATATGCCAAACAAAGAATCTAGAAACACAGATGGGTGCCTTGTGGTGTAGAAATGGCAAAGATGGAGTGACCGATTTCATGCTGAGGAAATCCTTAAAGCAGCAGCATGGCAACTGATCAGGTTTATATATTGATCGGGGCACTCTAGCTGTTGGGTGGAGAATAGATTGGACAGGACTGAGATGGAGGCAAAGAACCAGTTTTACCCAACAATCTATGACATGAAAATAATCATAACCTACTTTTTTTACTGTCTGTGTTCAGAGAAACAGTCAGATGTCAGACATCACCACCTTCCCAAAATGAAGCCACTGCCCTCCGTCAACTCCCTGGGTCCTCCTCCCCAAAAGCCTTCAAGACCTACCGTCGTGAACCTCCAGGCCTTTCAGAGGCAGCGAGCTGCTGTTCCCAAGACTCAAGGGGAAGGTAAGGAAATGCACAGGACCCTACACATGGCCAACCAGGAGTCACCTCCATCTCTACATCTTCTCCCAGGTGACCATGCAGCGGCTGTTTACCATGAGGCTGGACATCCGTCACTGCTTATTCTCATCTAGGGGCTGTGGCAGCTTGCCCATGAAATGACGTCTCTGTGGGAATTGGCCCCTATCGCTCCTAGACCAGCCCACTTCCCCTGAGAGCACTGCATTTGATAACTGGGAATCTGTCCAAGAGGAAGAAAACAAAAAGTTGCTGAGCAGGGAGTCACGGAACCTTTGTGTTTCCTGCAAACCTGTGTTGTCAACACAATCCATTGGTGCAGGAGAAGTGGGGAGGGAGTGAAAACGGAGAAAGTCAGTGTGAACTTGACCTGAAATCCTTAGCCGGGGTGGGGGGTGGTGGCCTCAGGCCTCTGTGATCTGCTTTTGGTAATTAATTGAAAGCCTACAACCCCCAACCCTCTGATCCCTTCCAGAAACTGAAACATCTTTGGAAGCCATTTTTTCTGTGCTATTTTGTGTCTTCTTTTACTATTTAAAGGAACACCTCTCATCCCTCATCACTCCCACCACAATCTGATCTTGCTGACATTTTAAATGCCTTAGCTTATGTTTGCTCTAATGAAACACAAGATGAACATACACTTTGGGACAAAATGTACTGCTGTGTTATTTATTTTACTGTGACCGTCAGCACCAGCAGATGGCAGAATCACTGAGAGAGCTAGCACAGTCTTTGTTCGTTTTAACTGCTTTGGGCAACTTCATGGTTAAATGCCTCTAACTTCATGATTCTCAAACTTGAGTGTACATCAGAATCACCTAGAGGACTTGTTAAAACACAGATTGCTGGGCCCCGTTCTCAGTTTCTGGTTCAGTTGGTCTGAGTTGGAGCCTGATAATTAGCCTTTTAACAAGTTCCCAGAGGGTGCTAATGCTGCTGGTCCAGGGACCACACTTTGAGAACCACTGCTACAAGTCATCTTAAGTCTTATCCTAAAAGGAAATTCTATATGGGGAGATAGGCTCTTATAAGTATACTTTACTGATATGGCCAGCTCCAAATCAAAGAAGGATAAATGTGATTTTTATAAACATTAAATCATTCAGGCCTCAAATAATCTCTCTGAATGAGAAGAAGGTTTATCAGACAACATAGAAAAAAGTACTAAGTCTTTTGTAATAAAATGGGCCTCTGTACTCACTAGCTATTTAAGTTTGGGTTTGTTAATCACTGAGCCTCATTTTCCTTATCTATAAAATGGGGATAATTTTCCTTATCTGTAAAGTGGGTACCACTGATCTCTTAGGATTATTGTGAGGATAATGAGACGTGATGCCGGGAAAGAGCTTAAATAGTGCTTCGAACACCAGGGAGTGGTCTGTAAATGTTCAAGTTTATTTCAAAGGAACATTGAGCAGCAATAATCTCTGTACCATGTCCTGTGTTGGAAATGAGAGATTACGAGATAAACCCCACAGGGGTTCTGGTCTTTAAGGAGGTCAAAGTCTAACGCAAGAGATTGTATCCATAAATAAGAAATTGTACTGTAAAGTG